>NW_026442090.1:2446666-4893333 GCF_026898425.1 Galleria mellonella | reverse complement strand
CTAATTGTAAGCCTTTTTGATACATGACGGGTAGTTAATTACCAATTTCGTTATATAGATTGTAGAACTATTGTATTAAATATCAATTAACAATTTGTCTGTTTGGCGAAGGACTACAAATACAAGGTGTTACAACTCCTTTTCATACTCAGGAATGTCATAAGAAACAATCAAAGTAACAAATCACAAGTACGAATATTTATTAAAAATCATTCTAAAAAGAGTTTTAGTTGAAAATCTAAATCAGATTTTAACAAAAGGGTAATGAAAAGAGAATTATAATTATTTTACGTAATTAACTTCTTAAATTGAAAGCTCATTCTTTTTGAAGACGGTTAAATTTATAGTGCAGATTCTTTATTTAGTTACGCTCATTTATAACGTCAATAATCGACAAGTCTCTCTGGCTACCCTATAATAACAGTACTTAGCACTTATTCTTTGTTTACATGAGATAAAAAAGACTATTTGAAAACTCATTCTCCAAAGAGGGTTGAAAGTTTGTTTGTTAATTTATTCTTGGAAACTAAATTTCTTATTCAAACTTTTGGAACAAAAATATAGAAAATATTGAACAATTTTGAAATTCTCAATGGTTTAATATTAAAAAAAATGCAATCGATTTCAAAAAGATTTAATCGAGTTCTTTTGTAAATATGGTTAGTTTTGATGATTGGAATTCCAACAATTAACAAAAATATTGGAAATATCTCAGAAATTTAGAAGAAATTTTCTCTTGTCCAAAAATTCCCACGAATATAAATAAATTAGGGATTCGTGTTGGCAAATCAATGCAATAAATAACTAGTGTCTTTGTATAAAGCGGAGTAGTTGTGACACTCGGTCGTATAGTGATGTGAGAAAAAAATGACAAACAACTATTACAAGTTCTTTCCGCGTTCTTAATGATAAAGGACTTCCATAATGTAATAACCGTTAATTATATATAAACATACATAAACATTATCAAATTACGTATTTATTCTAATATCGGTTTGATTGTATCAACTTCATAAATCCAAATTCGAAAACAACTTTTTTCAATTTATTAAAAAAATAAAGTATTTTTCAAATTGACGGACTTTTTAAAGAGACTCTATTGTAACTCTGCACAAGTGTTGATATTTTTTCTTTCAATTGTAACTCTATTGCAAGGTGGATCATAAAATTCACCTTTTATAATTTTGGCACGCTTTGATTGCTGATTTTTCGTTGAATCAAATATAAGGGCGTTACTTATTCAGCATGTATCTTTTAGTGTATATTATGCGATTAAACCAATTCTAATTAATTCCTGCTTAGGTAGGCTTTTCTCATATCCTATAAAAAGCATGTAAAAAATTATGACATTGTTGAAATTTTGGATGTAGTATCTTAAATTATTAGATAATACTATATAATTCTAGTACTGCTACCTAATACTTGTTGAATTATACCTTATATTACTTAGTTTCATTTATACTATGATTTTATACAGTATCTACATATCTGTAGATACTGTATAAAATCATAGTCTTTTCAAATCCATTTTCCTTTGAGTTACCTATTCTCTGTCCTTGATATCCAATAACCTTTGAAATTCGCCGTATATTTACAACGGATTTAAAAAAAAGAGGTTCTCAATTCGATTGTATTTTTTTTATATTCGTTACTTCATAACTCTGTTACTTCTATTTTAAGTTTTTTTTTTTCTAGTTATTTTGAAATTAAATTTAGTGTCAAGAATACTGGGGGCAAAAACTTGCTCGTAGTTGTTATATCCAATTATAATTGATTTATCAAAGTTAATGGGTCTAACCGTCACCTTAATGCCCATGATACCCAAGAATTTTTATTTCAACCGACAGGGTTTACCTTCGTGTTGGTTCTATATTTATTTTGCCACTTTTTCGATATTTTTTTCCTGGTACCTAGTAAAAAAGTAATATAGTACCTACCATTTATTTATTAAGTTCATTGTTAATAAATTAAGATTATGTAGTATCATAAAACTTTTAAAATTATATATTTTATTCACGTTTGTGATTTGGTAAGTGATATGTAGTTTTCTTCTATTTTTTTTATACCACGAAGGTACCAAACACATACAGCCCAACTAATGGTAAACGGTTACTATAACCTATGGACGCTGCAATACTTATTTTGTAATTAATAAAATAAGAACTAACATAAAAATAATAATTGCAATTCGTAAAAATTTCTTACGTTTAAGTATCTATTTCAATACTTATTTTTATTTAGTTTACTTCAAGTGTAAATATTGTTGTCGGTTTATGATATTAATATGATTTATCGTATAATTGTTTATTTCAGTTGTATAATATAATTTTTATATTTTTTGTATTTCTAAAATATTACTCAAAGCATCATATTTGCACTGACAATGACATGTTACTAGATGCCATAATGTTGGCACAATAAAATATGCACTTGAAATTTGGTGTTCTGTATGCCCAACGCGAACCACAGGTAGTTGATGTTTAGAATATTGTCATGTGGGAAATGCGTGAACACCATAATATATTATTTATTACAAACCTCTAAATATAATGTTTAAACAGTTCGAGTCATAAGATCTCGGCTGTTCGAATGACAGCAAATCTTAGATTTGGCGATAAGCCGACGCCTATAATCGATAAGATAGCGAAACGCAAAGCGTCCTAGTGAAATTTGTGTTACCGTACTTACCTATACGTACAGTGTTGTTAAACGGACATAAATATGAATAGACATTTATTTGAATAAGCTATGAGAGATTCCACCAAGCCCGGTGATGTAGGCACACGTCTCTGTTAGAAAGCCGAAGGATTTCTTTTTGTTCGTAGCTTTTACCATCGCGCAGTTTTAACAGTTACGGTTAGTGTCGACCGTTCGCTGGGGCCGTTACAGCAAATTCTGCTTATTCATTGGACACTCGAAAGATTCAAAGCTGTAGAGGCTTTCGTTATTGCATTGAAATAGATCGTACATGTCCGGACCGTTAATAATGGAAAAAATAAAATTCACACACAAAACTCTCTTGTTTACATACATATCGATTTACCGAATGAAATTTTATAACTTACTATGCGTGTAAATGTTGTATGAAAATCAAGCTTAGAGGAAACAGTAATAATAAAATTAATATTGTAACATCGAACAATAAATTTTAATTACGTACACTTATTCATTTAAAATTGAATGCACAATATAAATATATATGTACATAATGGCGGATTTAACTTTGGTAAGTGTTCTCTACCAGTCAGTGATTCGACAAACAGAGAAAAAGACGGTGTGTTCATGAATTTGAAGCATTACTTATATATAATAACTTATTTAATTATTAGACTTGTATAGTACAAAGATATGTCAGGCTATATTGAACTATTGCGTTGTTAAAAATTTGCTAATCCAACAAAATTATTGGACCCCCCCTCGAATAGGAGGAGGCCCATTTTCAGCAGTGGACAGTTAATGGCTGATACATATGATGATATGACGGGTTCATCACCCGACAGACGTTGTCTGATGCAAATTTCATTTTTTTTCTTTTAAAAACTTACTTAGCTAAAATCAGTACAGCCGATTTCAAATATAATAATATGTCTACCAAGGAATAACATTAAATTTACCTTTAAAGATTGCATAAGTAAAATTTAGTATTTTTTAAATAACATTACTTAGTTTGTATTAAATAGTTTCATGTATTCCAAGATGACAAATGCACTCAGCTAATATTTATTCAACCGTTAGAATTGACGAGAACCATACGTGAAACAAAGTCACAAGTAAAAAGTGTCGCCTTTATTCCAGGGCATGTTTGTTATTAGGGAAAGTGTGTTGGCAAGCTTTTATGCACCGACCGCGCTGCAAAAACTGGGTCAGTCCGCTGTAAGGACTTCAGCCTATAGTGGCACGATGACCTAGGTCAGGTCACTGAATTATGGCTCACTCCCGGCCAATCGATACAAGTTTACATTCAGGGCAGGTGCTCGATTTACGACATCTGTATCTATATATCTACATAGAATAAAATTGTGACTACACGATGTCTCGTCATTGCAGATATTTAAGATAAAAAAAATATGAGTGGTATATATAATTATAAAATCAATAGAAAAAGAAAACAATATTTTTTAGCATTTTTATTTATCTATGAATATGTTTTGATATTACGCAAAAACTGCTGCATAAAATTTAATATTGGATTGGATGCGATACAAAGTCCCAAAAGTATAGTATATTTAATTAATTTTCCTACTTCCAAAAACTAAATTTAAAAACGTATCTATTAGTGTATAATTAGGTGTATATTTAAGATATGCTTCATAATTTAAAAATGGAACATAGGTAATTATTACTTATCGTTAAAATAAAATTTATAAAATACCACTAGCAATAAATCACAGATTAATGGTACTCATTCTAAGATTTATAAATGGCCTATACAAATGACTTTTTGCACTAACTTAAAAGCGATCATACCGTGCCGGCGAATGTGCATTACTTACCTGTCAAGTTAAATTTAATTCTGAATTATTTCAAGTTGATATGTACTGCCTTACATTATATTTCACTCATAAAACATATATACATACAAATCTAACTCTAGTATAAATTTTGAGAAATTTGACAAATGTAGCTGAAATAAGTAACATTTTAAAAATCTTACCCACTTCTATCTGTTCCTCTTTAGCCAATAGTTGTCTATAAGACATTGTCCGAGCTATGAACCCAACTTTTGTACCTTTATGTATATATTTTAATCTGTACTTTATGCTAATGTATTTCACTTGAATTTTCTAATTGTCATTGTATAATTTCATGTTTTTGGTGCAATAAAGAAAGAAATAAATGAATATCCATTCATATTGATAACGACTATATACAATTTTTATTTATTATTTTTGTCATAATCCTTACAATAATTTAAAATCTATAGAGTACCTGTCGTAATAAAATAAAAATAAGTAGGTATAGAAATTAGTTAAAACAGAAACCAGGCAGTATGTATGTATTATATATATATATATATATATATATATATATATATATATATATATATATATATAGGTACCTATTGGACGAGTACCTGTATCGTATAAATACATAATTATGTTATCATTTTATCTTCTATACCTAGTACGTATTATGCTTAATAATCTAAATAGGAAACACTCGATTGAACAACACGGCTTTTTTATTTTTTATTCTGTGTATTAGGTAATATTATATATATTCTATATATAAATAGAATATTACACACTAATATTTTAAAAAGATTTTTCTCTTCTTTTACGGTAAAATCTTTATTTTTTTAATGTCTTGAAATTGTGTAGGAGTTGTTCCCGGCAAGAAAATAAAAAAATTCCTTTAAAATCTATCTGATGATTATGCCTTACAGGGATATTTGGCTATAACTATCTATATTTCTAATTCATTTGAAATGAATATTTTAATTTGGTTAACTTTAATTAATCTTTAATAATTTTGCAGTAAAATATTTAAAGAAAAATCTAATCATACCTATAAACATAAAAACTTCTACATAATTTTTATTGTAGTAGTTAATTCGTTTTCCTTCTCCTTTCTGATTTTTGTATATTGTGCCTAAGATTATACCTAATTACTTATTGTATCTGTTTTTATTTAATGATACCTATAAATGACATAGTAATAAAAATCCAAACCAGAGTCTCTAAACTTACTTCAAAATTCAATTTATTTAAATTTTTAACTGCACTGTCTACTCCTGAATTCGCATTTTAGGTACTTGTTATATTATAGCTGTTTAACTGAGAATATTATTAATTTTTGACTTTGATACGCTTATCTAAATTTATTGCTACACGAAATGGTAATTGCGTAAATCTCTATTTAAAAACAGTAGTGTATCTCTCTGTTGATCGTTGCACTTTCGTCTGATTGAACGTCAGCTTCAATATCGCATACTGTCATTATTATCAGAACAGCTAATTGTTTTCGAAAAGATAAGTCATGTTTTCATTCACTTCTTTTTTGAATGTATTTCGATTTTTAAAGTACCTTATTGTGTGACTGAAAAATAGTGAAGTTTCTCAAATAGCTTATACTATGCAATATTTTCCCAATATATTCGATTTTTAAAAACTTATTGTACAATCATATGGCATATTATTTTTGTCATTATGATAATAATTAAGCTGTTATTTTTTTATACATTGCAAGAACTTTAATTTTTAAGTATTGTATATATATCTACCATGAAGTTGATATATGACACGGTCCACCTGATAAGCGATTACTGTAACGTTAGGGTTGTCACTTACACTTTACCGACACTTATTATACCTACAAAGAAATTGTGTGACTTTAACAGAAAATTTAACGTAACTATTTTACAGTTTCAAAATATCACTCTTCAAACCTAAACACACTACAGCAGCTGCATCAGTATAGCGTCCAGAGCAGAAATAAATCTCCTTGTTTCTCCATTGACTATATGTGGTTGTAGATTCAGAGTACTCTCCACTACTTTGTAATGTATAGTTGCAATATAATTACAGTGAATGCTTGCAATGCAGTTCTCTGTATTTAACACAAACTGTGAAATCAAAATCGTTAGTATCTTCTGAAGGAAGTGTTCTACCAATGGAACTAAATATTTTCTTTACTATGTATGCGTATTAACGTTTATCTTATAAATCTTACTGATATTTTACTTAGTACGAGTATTCATAAGTTATTATTAAAGTTTAGTTTTAATTTAAAAAAATTAATAATTAGATTTTTTTTTATTAATTTTTGCCATTTACTGTACATGGGTTCGTGGGGCCCAGATGCAAAGCATTTTTATCGGTCGATCGCACCGCGCCCCATCGTGGTTATTGGTGACCCAAGAACTGGTAGCTACTTTGCTCAAAAGATCAAATAGGTAATGCTGCCAGTATCTTGGATACGCTGTCTTGACGTGGTGAATTGGGAGACTGTGTATAATTAATTGTGTTTTTATTTAAAAAAATGTATAAATGTATATTATTATAACGGTCAGTAAATAAAGTTTGTTTTAAGAAAGTATTTCTTGATTTTAGAATAATATATTTTTAAAATAAACTAAAATCCACAGTAAACAAGGATTTTAAGGTTGTCAAATCCGATCGTTTTGTATTTAACATTTTCAATTAATAGCTTATTACAAAATTTAATAATAAACATTCTAATTTCATTGTTTTTAATAGAAAAACATTATAAAATTATATAGAAAAAGATACAAATTACAAGTGTACGTGTCCCATTGTATAGACAATAATAATAGGAAACCCAATGCTCTGATTGAAACAAACCTCTTACCACAGCAAAAATGTATGCATTTATGGTTTGATCAGATGAAAGACATTATTATTATTAGTTGCTCACAAACCTTTCCCAAAATATTCATCACTGCCAGAATTTTAGAATTGAGTCAGTGGTCAGATCAAATAAAAACCTATAGAATAATAGATACGAATATTTTCTCACTTATAACAATGATAAAAATTCAAATTTTTAAGCTTTGACTTTGTATTAGAGAAAAGCTAAGTCACAAACTAACCAGAGGGAGACTTGGTACAAAAGTCGATTGCTTGGTTACCTCTGTTCCATTCGTGTTTCTACCGTGAAGCAGTTGTGTTTGCCCGGCTGTGTTTCGGTTTGAAGGGTGGGATATGGCGTGAATTTACAGAGGAATACCACCTGAGTCCTCAGGAATGTTACCACTTTCCATTAGGTGGGCTGTCTGTCAGCTTGTTTGCCATTTTAAGTTGTATAAAAAAAATCTTTTTAATTAAGATGCCGGTAAATATATTGATAATAATAATAATAGAGTTTATTGAGTTTATCCATTTTACAAATGATACTAGTTACAAAGATTAACAATATGTACACAAATAAAATTAATAATTATTTACATAAACTTAATTACACAAAAATAAGATAAATAGCAACGGTAGGCCGCCTTATCGCTAAATAGTAATTTCTTTCAGACGCCTTGAAAAGAAAAGACCCTGATAAAAATAATACCATAGAGAACATTTAAAATCGTCTTAAATAAAAAAATAAAACATGAGGCATAGGGGGCATAGTATATATAACTAAGAACGTTACTGGCTATTAATACGCTCTTTATTTTCAATTTTAATATCTGATTATATAACCGCTTCCTTAGGATTTTTATATGTAGGTTAGGTTATCAATATAACTCAATACAATTTTCATATGGGACACTTTTTGCCATTTTTACAAGTCTATTTCTTTCTCTATCTTAATTCAATAATCATAAGAATACTTATATACAGTAAGCACTATAAAATATTTCTTTGGACGGTCACAAATATATATAAAACTAAATTAGTTTTTAATATAAAATATACATTCAGCCAAGGGGCATAATTAAATAATACGCACATCGTATTTTATATTAATTTTATAATTACGTATAAGATGTCAAACAGACAGGATAAAAATAGAAGATAAATCCATTTAGTGTGTGATAAGGTGGTGATTGATAAGCGCCAGCTCTGGTACCGATCGCTGCAATATGAGACTCGCATGTTCAGGGGAGTGCCAGCGATAACGTTAAAAATCACCAGGCCCATATTTATCGCATTGGGTTAAGCAAAGAGAATATCTATCTGTTATAATTTAAGACTAGAAAAACAAATTTGACTTCAATCGCAATGGCCCCATCGATTGTAAAAACAATATACTAAAAAATACAGCAACATTTCGCGAATATTTCATATATGAGTAATATCAATCAATCAATAATTCAATCAATCTCCTGGATATTGATACTTTTACGTCATAATTGGTTTTGCATCATCTCAGGTGATTAGCCCATCGTCAGCAGATTCTGCTGGATGAGTCGAGCACAGGTGGTCGGTGGACACAAGAGACTTATATACAAAAAAAAATTTACAGCCAAAGTTACAATATGCGACAATTCAATTTTTTTATTTTTATTTAATTAAAATGTAATTGTGAAAACTTTGAATCTAGATAAACCTACATAACGTTGTGTGTTGCGGAAAATCTACTTCTGTAGTTTTTAAGTGAGTAAATTTTTGATGTGTTTTATTGCTTTAATCTAGATATAGAGGAAATTTACAATATTTGGGTATAGTTTAGACGTAATGTCTTCAAAATTTTGCCGGATATGGTATTTACCCAGCTCGCCTGATGCCTATAACCAGCCCATTATGATCCGTAGAACCCCACCTTACGATATATGGAGATAGATTACCGAAAAATGTCAAATAATCCAAATAATTCCGTAAACACATTTTGGTTTACTTGGCTGTATATTATCTTTAGGGGTAAACGTGAATGTAAATGTGTCCACAGAAATTTTAACACTTCCGAGTTTTTTTATTACTTATTTTCTGTGCGTATTTTAATTCGTTGATAGTGCATATAGATAATTCTTCTTACGCTGCTTTTCCCACAATACCTACGTATTTATCCTAAGTTTTAATTTCCCACTTAATGAATCTTTTAATAAAAAAATCCATAATACTATATTTATTATGTTTTTCGATTAAATTAACAATCCATCTTAATATCAGATGCAAATTGAAAGAGTTTATCCAGAAGATATCTAGAACACCTATTGTCTATAATCTACAAGACTAAAGTTTAATTACATGTTGCGTAGACATATCTATAAATCATAAAATTTATGGGATTTATCTTAAATATTATTTAGTTTTATCAAACTTTTAAACCAATTTCTAAATTCGGTTACATTGTTTTTATGTTTGGTATATTATAACTCTGTCAGATATAAACCGACTTAGAAATTTCATTAACTTAACTAACATTAACTTTCATTAACTTAAAATTATTAATTTTCTTAAGTCTTTATAATTTTTGACACACGACGTTTTGTGTAACACAATATTAAAATTTGTATACAGATTTTTTACTAAATTTAGTTTCATTATTCATAGATTTAGATATACAAATTAGGCGCATCATATCATACTGGATCATCGCGTTATGTGTTGCGAGGCTCCAACTCTGGTGCAAACATGAAACGCATGATGGTTCTTGCATTTTATTCCTACACGTGGAACCAGTGAACCGATTTCAACGGAGTTCAATGTTCGATGTTAGAAGTTGACTTATAAAATGAATAAAACGCAGTATCCGTTTCTATTGGGGGTTGAGAGAAATCGTTTAATCATAGATACCAGTAAAGTTTACTACATTTTAATATATTTACTTTAATGTTAATATATGCAAATATAAATTAGGTAGTAAAGATGAAAAACTGTATAGTTTTATTTTGTTACTGTTATTATGCCCCGCAATTTCACTCACATAGAAATGATAATAAAATATTGTCAATAAAGAAGTTTTTTAGTTTAGGATATTTTAAAGGAATTATAAATTTTTCCGTTTCTCTCATTAATTATCAATTACCCTGAACAACACTAAATTGAATATATATTTCCTTCTATATTATGTTTTTATGCGTGTAGATAAATATTTATTATTAAATCTTAACCCCCTTATTTATAAATACTAAAACATGCTATGAACTATTCTAACTATGAGAGTGATTTGTTACTGTTTTTCAAATTAAGAAATTAATGTTAAAGAAAATGACAAAACACTTCAATAGCTAAAATAAGTTCATAAGTGGTTTGACATTTTTATGAATAAGAGGGTAAATGTATAATGTATGTAATTAAATTATTCTTTAATACCATCTAAATATGATAGTTTTTAGGTGACATTAAAAATTGTACGTCATTTTAACTGTAACAAATAATTTTCCAATATACAAATTTTTAGCCCCTTTTATGTACCTACGTTTTATATATATTATATATCTATTTATTTTATAAGAATGAGTATTCCTAAGTATATAATATTGTAACCTATACATTTATAATGCTAATCGTAATTATAGGTATGTAAGTCCGTACTCATAATAGAGGGGTTATTTGTAGATGATAAATAAAGTTAGTAACAATTCTTGCTCAACGCAAGTACCATTTTATGTACACACGTGTGAAATACTGTGATATAGAACAACTCTCTTTTGGACGAAGATATTAATTTGACAAATTCTGGTTTTTCATGTGTAAATTTTTTTTCTATAGTATCTATTTGTATTTTTAACATTACGATTTCTTAGGGACACGTATCTTCACCTATTATATATTGCTTATTATATTTCTATTGTTATTTTTTACATGTATTAGAAGGAACATTAATGTTATTTTTATTAACCTTTTTCTACTATAATTACATATATATATATGCGAAATTTATAATAATATCTGTACTGTAATATATCCTATAATTGATTTTTATGGTTCTCGAGGAACAGTTCAAACGTTCGAACAAATAAACATACAGACACTATTCAAGTTGTTAGAGACGAATTACCATTTTATATTATCAAAAAATCGATATTTACCTATTGAAAGACCGGTCTTTTAAACTTGTGTAAGGACATTTTAATGACGTCAACTTAACTCTAATTAAAGTTTTCCATCAGTGATGTATGATACAAATTAATTGCTAGATAATGGTATTTAAATGGAACATATCGTTTATTTTGCAATTTCTGTAGGTAAGGATGTGTCATTTCTAGTTATGATTTTAATGACTGAGTAATAAATAATACCTAAAATGTATACTATTAAAACTGTTGAGACCACAGGAGTTCTACATAACGAAATATTAAATTATGCGGTGTTAAGGAAAATTTATAAAAGTTAATATATGTTCGTAGTGGCCATAGCTAATAACAAAAAGTCTTCAGGGTATACGTGAATGACATATGAATATTCCTGGCCTTAAAATTGTCGCGTTTCAATAGCCAGGACTTCGCTGCTGTTCATGTTTTCCACAATTCACTTTTGTAACTTTCTAACCCTATGCCGGAGGAGAAGCGGCAGGGAGGGGCGCGCGCGGGTGCCAGAGAGAGGGTACCGACCTCATTGCCCATTGCCACTCCTCCCGCCGAGGCGGCAGGCCATTTTTATTAAAAATACTTCCGTGTAATAACATCGCGCGCGGATTTTTTTTTTGTTCACATCCTGAAATTTTTGTGTTGTTTATAAAAACTTTGTTTTGTTTTAAAAGAAAGTGGACGATTATTTTATAGACTTATATGCCTTTAAATATAAGACGTTTTTACATGAAAAAACTTTGGTGGTGAAGCAGTGAATTTCGAAAATTGGGAAAAAAAAATAAAACCACAAGTGCGCCCCGCGTTCTATTTTCCGTGCAGACTCGGGTGACTTCGGTTGCGAAAAGTGGCGGTGTTCGGTGATCTCCGGCGGCAATCGCCGCGAGGAGGGCGTCCAATCAACCCCGCCCGTGAGCAACAG
This sequence comes from Galleria mellonella, assembly GCF_026898425.1. Taxonomy (NCBI): domain Eukaryota; kingdom Metazoa; phylum Arthropoda; class Insecta; order Lepidoptera; family Pyralidae; genus Galleria; species Galleria mellonella. The sequence goes on along the minus strand of NW_026442090.1, from coordinate 4,880,986 downwards.
AGACAGCGTGCACTGCTGACATGGCGACAACACGAATGGATTAATGTTTTTCACGTGGAAAACTCATCCCTCGAACATTGTTATGTCAAGGTAGGTTATAAACAATCTTTGAGAACCTACGCACATAATACTTAGATCAGAAAAACGTAGGTAAAACACATTTCTTTTACTAGGGGTTCCAAACTTAAGCCCGATAAATAAACGTTCATCCGCTATTTAAGCAAATAATTTAAGCATCAATTAATGAACAGCCTGGTTCATAATCAAATAACGCACCTAGATATTGTAATTATGGTTCATATATTTTTTTTCATGTGACAATACTATTAGCATATTTTAGTAACTTGTTTAAGCAAAGTAACCTACGTAAGGGGTAAGTTTTCATGGAAACTTACTAGTCCTTCTCTACCTTATACATCCCTCATTGTCTTTACCTATACGTATAGTGCCTTCCTCTTTATATATTACGGATGTCTATGTACTTAAATGGTTTAACCTGCGTTAGACTAACATAACCACCCCATAAACGGCCGCTGTTAGAATTGAGCGAATAGCGGGGGTGATCTTCATTTCGTGAGAGGAAATCAATAAATTTCAATAAATCAATATTTTACCGTGCACCCTGCGCTGAATATATCCGCTGCCGCCATTTCGATGATGACGGCGTATTTTTTGTGAGAGATATTCGAGTCGCGGTCGCGGAGCGAGTCGGCGTTCGTGGCGCGGCGCGGGGTTGCTTGCGGACGGGCTGCGACCGTCAGTCGTCGGGTGAGCGGGGTGCGACGTAAACGCGGACTCGGACTATGGCGGAAGGGCTGATCCTCATTCCCATAAAAGGGTCGAGTTGATTGTGGTGCAGATACGTGTGGTATGTTCTCTTATGTTAGTGCAGTGATATAATTATTCTGAAACCGTGCTTATCTTGACGTATCAGCCGAATTAATGTGGATATCGTCGGTAATAATGCCATTGTGATGACGTAATGTAACGCGCTCGACTGGGTGCGTAGTAATAATTCGAGCGCCCGTTTGTACTGCGATAACGTCTGTGGTCAGCAGTCAGCACCTGTGGATGTCCACTGAATAATCGTGTTTTAGCTTCAGATTAAAAATCTAATTATTCCTATTGGATTCCAATAAGAATTTATTAGATTTTTATTTAGCTATTCGTTGTCGATGAAGGAGGTGTTATGTTACCTCAATTTAATAACGTTGTGAGCTAAATAAAAGTTGCTTCCAATATAAAAATAAGCGAATAACTTAAGGTACGATATCTACATGTTTTTTATGAGTGGACTGCGCCGTCGGTGCACAGACTTGCCACCCGCCGCTAGAGGCGCCCTCGATTTTTTAACCTTGATTGAATTGGATACTGACTGAATTCATTCACAAACTACTAAAACATTTTTACTCCGATAATAAATTTATTGTATATGTATACCTACTTCATGATTCTTTTATAAACAAACCGCAAAAATATACTAAAATTACTATTAAACAATAAAATTTAAGTTATATTCCGTACGAGATTACGCCATTAACCCTTTACCGTGCATAGTTAATATATCAAACTGAAACCTGGTGTAGGATTTCTGAAATAAAACAGTTCTCTCAGTGAGATTACCTAATCGTGATATGAAAATAATTTTTAATTTTTTTATATACTTTAATAACTATATAGAACTAATTAAATCAAACATGTGATCGCGCGTTTTCGTCGACAAATATAATAATGCAAAAAATCCATAAAATAAAAAACTTATAAAATAAACAAACATTATAATTATATGTTTATTATGTGTATTTATTAATATGTGTACAAATGTGTTATTTTATATTTATTAGGTACAATACTTACTTATGTATGAAATTTTGCAGATCAAATTGTTTAAATGATAAGCTGTTTACGGTTAAATAAATAGGTATGATTGAAATTTTGTACAAAAATAGACATTATCATATAGGATATCAATTTATTATTATAATTTACGCGAGAAAAGTCGCGAGATACTGAAAATATTTTCATACATTTTACATTACACATTATTTATATACTTATTTAGTTGCATATGTTTTACTTTCATATGAAACGCTAAGTTTCCTCGCCTTCCATATTTTAAGTCTTTTTTGTAAATTATTATACCTAGATATTAGTAATCTAATTAATATTTAAAGGTATAATTATATTTTTTCAATATTTCATTTCATGATATTAAATGCCTAAAAGAATTAAGAAAGCTTGATTCGAATTTATAATTTAATAGCTGCGCTTAGGACTTTGCTTTTTTGTTTGTTTGGGATAAAAAGCAGCTTGCTAGCTAAGCTAGTTAGCCTATATCGTTCTCCATCCAGATTTTTCTGAACTGATGCACTTATACATACATTAACTGTACATAACAATACATATATATATATATATATATACACACATATATATACATACATATATATACACCCCTTAGAAGTCTTATCGAAGTATTAGTCTATATTACATTATATTTACCTACCTATGAGTCATAAATAAAGGGTGGAGACCATGAAATGATCTCATATATTTACTAAAACTAAACCTACAAAATATTAAATATTTTATTAGTATTGAAAATGCATCACTAATTTAGTAATTTGATACTAAATGGATTTATACGTACATATATGATAGTGCAATAAAAAAAAGCTAATTTACTGTGAGTCTAGAGTCTATTAAATCTTTAATATTATGATTTTATTCTGAACATATGAATGTAGGTATATACCTGAAAGTTACGTATCCTATATCTCTAAACATCAAAAATGCTTGATCTCCCATTCAAATTTTTATACATTAAATCAATTGTAAATGGCCTTTTTATTTAAATATAAAAAATTATGTATAAAAATCTTACCTTATAAATTCTCCCTCTATTTTAGACGTTGCATAAGTAATGATTTTAAATAAGTCACAAATCTGATATGTTTTTCAAATATGGATCTCAATCAACATTCGGCTTGGACTTGATGAATCAGTCCGTCGTCCAATTAGCAGTTCTTAATTTTTTTTCTGTTAATAAATGTTCCTTTAATGCTATAGCATTATATATATAATATGTAAGACTAAACACATTATTTAAATTAAATTATTAAATACAAAAAGAAAAGCAGTAAAATATAAGGATCTCTAATTCAAGATAACATAGTTTGCTTATAAATAAATGGGCACAAAACAACTGATTTACATATTTAATGACATATCTAAATATTTTATTTATAAAAATATATAACACAAGATAATTTGCCAAATTTTTCATCATTAAAGTTTATAAAACACGTTTATTATTCATTCATACAGCACACTTAATTTGCATTATTTACCTACCTATGTAAAGATAAATTATAGTATTTATCTAAAATAACTACTAAGTAACTCACATTATTTATTATAAAAAGTAAACTAAAGTATTAAAGTGATTATTTCTTGTAATTGTTTATATTTATAATAAGTTTACTATTGTAATCTTTTGGAGGAAACAATAAAGAGTATCTATCTATCTATAAGGTGCCGGGACAGAATATAATGACATAAGAATATCTGTAATAATTATTATAAAGGACAAAATGTGTATCTTATTTGTTTTTTTTTTTTTTTTTGGGTGATAATGAAATGGTAATTCCGTCTGCGCTAATAATATATGCTGCCAAGGCACCAGTGAGGGATGTTAGGTGAGAATAAAAAGGCAATTCAGTTCGCCCATCTTGATGAATATACCTAAAATTTAGCACGAATGTTTCCAAGAAGGACCACGTGGAGGTCGACCTGACAAGGTATATTGCAAGCAATGGGACTGGTAGTCCGCATTACTAAAAGTCCCTTACCCTACCTTATTTATTTATGAGGTTATGCTTATTTTTTAATTGTTTAAATTCTTATAATATTGTCATCTTGTCTGTTTAACTTCTCATGACATAGCATCATAACTTTTGCAACTTAATTTATACTCTATTGAATTATAAACAAAGATATACATAGCTTAGGAGGTAGACGCTTGCAAAAAGATAATAAAAACAATAAGTAACTGATTATTTTTTTGCGGATCTCTTCACGTGAATGCTAAACGTTTGAATACATTTTTAATGAAGTCAAATAAATGTCTTTTTCTTGAATATAATCAGAAAATGTTCACAAGTGTTTCTATTGCGTAGCTTATGTTTTCGAGATACAGTCTTCCAATACAAAGCGTCGTAAAATTGGAAAGTTTGTTCCCTTTACTTTTTAATTATGGACGTATGAAAAATTGGAATGAATTTAGATTAATAACGTCCAGTACATTAGAATGCAAAATTGTTTTGATTACTTTATAGAATATTTAAAATACTGTTTCAAGTATAAAACATATTCACCTTCTGCTACAGGTATAGCGATAGGAAAACAAAAAAAAAATTATTTTATATATGGCATAAATACTAGTAAATCTTTAGGTGTGTCAAATTATAAATAAAAAAATTGTAAGTAATTGTTATAATTATATATAACAATTTCTTTTTCATCCATTAAAATATATTTTTACTAGTTTATCAATTCTTAAGAAGTACTTTACGTAATAAATTATAAAATACAAAATTTTATAAATAATTTTAAATGGATATCAATGACTGCATAACCAAATGAAACAAAATAACGATATTTTCATAAATGTTGAACGATAAATACGCTTCTTCCCTATAGTATAACCTTAAACAAGGACATTCGTCGCTAGTTGCTCTATCATTTCAGATTGCGTGAAATCCTCAGAAAATAATAGCGTGACAGAATTAAAAAGATGCTTTATCGAATAAATGGTGTAATCATATAGGGTAATTAATCATTAAACTGACGCGAGAGTGGAGAAATCAATAATCCAGGAGTAACTTTCTGTTGCTGATGCCATAAAGTTGCTAGTAGTGAATGTCTAAGGGGTCTTTATGATTATGTAAATCATATTTGCCTTGTACTTGTGATCATTTTGAAATAGCATCCTACCTCTTTGGCAGAAATGTGCCAAATACTATCGGTGCATTTAAAAAAATACCGATGTTAGCAACTAAATTTACATGACATTTTTAATTGTTTTAATTATGAAAGTACTACATAACAGCAAAATGAAATTAATATGACAGTGCTAAAGTTATAAAAACATTGTATTTTTTGGAAATCGGGTAAATCTAAAACAGGAAATGTGTTTTTTTTTTTATATATTATAAAAGGGAAAGATTTGATAGTTTTTTTTGTAATGAATAATAAATTCAAAGACTTCTCAACAGATTTTAATTTTTTTTTTTTACTTATAAATAACTTTATTATCAGCGAGTTACTCGCTGATAATAAAGTTAAGTATAAGACTGTATATTATTTTTAAATATTCTATCTACTCTTGCAAAACCGGGTCGAATTGCTACCGATATGTATTTCGGAATTTTCTAAAATAGACTATTGGTAATTTTTTAGCTAAAGAAAATCGGGATTATAGTTTTAAGATGGTCACATTATCAGTTAATGTAATGCCGTTTGGACGATGTAATTCACCCATAAATATACTTACTTTTTTTTATATTATTTTAAGGGCTTTTACTTTCTTCAGGTATATCAGTCCTATTGTACCCTAAACTGATTTCTCAAACAAAACTTTATCTACTTTCCCTAGACTCGGAAAGAGAAGAATTAATCAATAATTTACAGAGATATTAAAAAATTTCTGGTTCTTACTTGGCGTAAGTATATTTATGGGCAAATTACATTTTAACGCCTATGTGTTAATATTGTTATTACACAGAATATAAATATGTATTGTGACGCCCCATGTTATATGTCCATTTATAGTAGACGGAGATGCACTGTTTTTTCAACACTGAAATTAGTAGTCCACATGACAAAATACAGTAATATGATACCAGACATGCTAGTTGAAAATTATAACTTGATAAATCAGTTTCGGAATATTTTAGAAGTATGTGTTCAGTATTTTGTTAGTAAGTAAGTGCTGTATATATAGATTCTGTATAATAATATCAACATTTTTTTATCTATTTCAGGTCCCTGTGGCCGTCATCCAAAATGCACTAACAGTTTAAAACAAATTGAAAATGGCTTTTAAAAAGTAAACATTGTCTATTGTTGATGATTTATTGTATTGTTCATGGAACAAGAGAGAAAACTTATGTATACATTGAATAATTGTTGGTATATTAGCTTTTAAATCTGGACTGGTTAATTCATATCTTCCAAAGAGGGTATAATATAAATTAAAAAATGGCGACACAAAGATTCTGTTTGCGGTGGAACAACCACCAGTCAAATATGTTATCCGTATTCGACCAATTACTGCACGCTGAAACGTTTACTGACGTCACCTTAGCTGTGGATGGTCAACTGTTAAAAGCACATAAAATGGTTTTATCGGCATGCAGTCCTTATTTCCAAGCTCTTTTCGTCAATCATCAAGAGAAACATCCTATAGTTATACTAAAGGATGTCCCCTATGCCGATATGAAAAGTTTATTAGATTTCATGTACAGAGGAGAGGTGAGCGTAGACCAGGAGAGGTTAACAGCTTTTTTAAAAGTAGCCGAAAGTTTAAGGATAAAGGGACTTACAGAGGTGAACGAAGAAAAGTGCGACATCCCAGCTCTCACGAACTCCTTAATTCAACAGCAGTCAAGTGCGACGCACACGCCACCGCCTCAGTTGCACAGAATACACCCGTACATGCATCAAAAACGGCCCGCTTCTGGTATGCCCAGTGGCGGTGCACCTCCAAATTTACTAATGCCTCTATTGGGCAATGCATTAATGCAACCGAAAAGAAAACGGGGTCGACCGAGAAAACTGAGCGGAAGTTCAAGTGATGCATTAAACACGGCGGCTAGTCCTCCCGGCGAATTCATCTCGGAGTCGGCATCTCACGCTCCATCGAATAGGGCGGGCGACCAGTTAATCCGTGGCTCCCCTGAAATGCTGGAAGTAAAAATGTCTATGGACGGCTTTAGCGCTGAAGATGGCGCGACGTCCGGTGGCGAGGATGCTGGCGAAGCTCTGTTGATAGATGAAGGCGACGACGCTCACTCGACAGAAGCTCCCACTGGAAAAGACTCCGAATCTGCAGGTATGTGCTTAGAATTATTTTGGTTATGAGATATATTTTTAGCGACAGTTTCTTAATTCGTTTATATATAATTAAAAAAAAATGTTACATAGTAGACAATAAACAACAGTACTGTTCTAGAATACCAATGTTTAGGTGAATTATGTAAAATACTTATCTTAAATGCGGCTAAGGACTTCGAGGACAATTTTTACAAATTTGCTTCTCTTTTGTAAATACATATATTAATCTTCCTTTCCATTGATCTAACACTGTTCAATAACAGTAAAATGAAAATAAAATAAAAATTAAAGGGAAAAGCTAATGGGATATAAGCTTTGATGTTAGGAAATTTTATCATTAAGTGAATAAGTGAAGTGTACTTATGTTTAATATTTAAAGATTCTAAAGGGGTAAGTGATAATCTATCCAATTATTTTGACATATCGAGTAACAGATGCTTATTTCTTCTATAAAACAACAACTATTGCTTGCTTGTGCTTTTGGGGAGAGCTATTAGAGGAATGGCCAGGGGCAAGTCCGGTGTGGTTTAATGATTTCAGTAATAATTTCTTTCTATTTAAACTTTCTTACATATACTTTATATAAAAATGAGAGAAGGGAACAGAAACAAGGCTTATTCCCAATAGCTTTCCTTCATATAAAGCAATTGGAAATATTATAGTGAGCTAACATACCTATACCAATTTATAAATATCTATTATCACTATTCAAAACTACTCATATCGCTAAAATATTTCCAAAATCGATATCATTAAATAAATTCAATAAAAAGAAAAAAAAAATTAAACACGTAAATTGAGGCCTGAAATTGTATATTTCAGATCCCGATAAAGCACCTAAAGAGGAATCACACCAAAACTATCCAACTAATGGGCCTATTTTATCCATAGAAAATGGATCAATTAAGCAAGAGCCTGCTGCTGATGCTACTGATGGGTACAACGAACCTGTCGAGTATAAATTTAATCCGGATAGAAGTCGCGAAAACTCCAATTCACGAGACGGTTCTATTAAAGATGCAGATGATAAAAGCAGACTAGGTCGTAACTTAAAGCCAAAGAATAGTAAAAAACTACTACCCCAAATGTCAAAAATTAGAGCCCGAAACTTATTCAATCAGCTCTCTGGTCTATCTAACTTGAATCCCGCACTTAACACTTTCGACAAGTTCCCGCCTGAAACTGTACTTATGCCCGCTCTTGCCACGCAGTTATTCGCTGCTGAATTAGAACAAAATAATCTTAACTTGGGTAATAACGATGTGTCCGATTTAGCGCAAACTAATTGGGAACATCGCATATTCACTTCACCTATTAGAAAAAATAACATAGGTAACGTGGCAAATTATCACGAGGATACGAACGAATCTGTAAGAGATTACTGCATTAAGGAGGGAGAGAATGTGTTCAGATGTAAAATTTGTGCGCGAGTGTACACGCATATCAGTAATTTCTGTCGACACTACGTCACTTCTCATAAGAAAGACGTCAAAGTGTTTCCGTGTCCAATTTGTTTCAAAGAGTTCACTCGGAAAGACAACATGATTGCGCATCTAAAGATTATACACAAAAATCAACCTAATGCTAACGAGCAAATGGCCAAACAAGAGTCTTAATTTTTGGTACTCGATTTATGAGCAAAGTAATAAAGATCTGATTATAGTTAAAGGTAGGGTATAAGTATATCCATCCTAAGTGAAAAGTTGAATACATAGTTGTTAGTAGCCATTGGTTGCGATTGAATAGGCATTCGAGCTCTTGGTTTCACGAGTATATCAATAAGTTCGTTGATATTTTAGATGATATCGTTTGTTGTTATATTTATTTATTTATTTATGTTGTTCCATTACTTTCTCAAAAGTGCTGACTACAAAGAGATTTATAAAATTTTCTATAATTTACTTGTTATTTTGCACTTACTTGTTACTTAATTTTATTACTTACAAAATTTTCAGGGTACAAAGTAACTACTCATGGTGATCGTTATATCAAAAGTAGTCTTATTCGATTACTTTTTATGTGCTGATTGTTGCATACAATTCTCATTGAACTGAATTAGTTAGTTATAAGTTTAGTAGATATATTTTATGAGTATGACAATGGCGTGGTCTTTTTGTAAAACGAGATGTATGGTGGTTACTAACTGCAAACGATTTATTAGAAAAAGAGGCTAAACTCTTTGCAAAAAGGCACCTATCGACGCGCCATTGTGTAGTGGTGTAAAATGCATTTTCATTAACTTGCCTTATTAGTGATCTTAGTTGTAAATGATGATTTGACTTCTTCGAAGTAAAACTCAACACAGGCTATGATTTTATTTTCTAGAACTTGTTAAGGTTAATTTAAAATATTTTATCAATGTTGGAATATTTGTTTGTAAATGTTATGCTATTCAAATACGTGTTTTAAACTACATCATAATATATAGAATGAAATGAAATATAACATAGAATAGAATTATTAAAATCTCATTTACAGCGAAAATTGTAGTAATAAATATTCAGTTCCTGAACATTGAACAGAGCCCCAACACATTGTGACAGTTATCAAGTAGATATTTTATTAAAAGTTTTCAATTCCTAACATAATTATATAAATAGATGCATATTTCTTTAGCATATAATAAAATTATTTATGTAGAAAAATACCTACTAGGAGTATCTATCAAAGACAATATAACAAAATATACATTATAGAGCATAAAATTATAAAAGAAATTAAATACAGTCGATGATTTACATTGCTGCTACGATTGTATTAATTGATAAATTATGGCGGTGTTATAATAACGTTAAATTAAAAAATCCAAAGGAAAATCAATATATTCACGTACTTGATGTCCTACACTATTGAACACTATGTAATATTTAAAAAGACCACACACCTTAAGTTAGAGAATGACAAGATACAGAGTTGCACGTATCATGGCTTTAACATAGCAGGTACATCGTCGTTTGAATTCGACTAAAAACGATTATTTAAGAAGGTGCACACAGTACGTTCTTAGCGTTTTCAATTACAAATCGTATCAGTGAATTAAAAACTAGTGATTTATTGAATTTTGGAACGTGTATCATTCGTATCTTTAATCTTATGGAGATTATCATTTCCAATTTTGTGTCTGACAAGTTTGTATTTGGAGTAAATTTATAAATCTACTAATTGATAAATAAATAATGTGGTTTATATTATGCAACAATTAGTTTAAAGCCAAATAAACAAAAAAGCTTTTAACGAATCAAACAAATGAAATATTCAAAATTTGGCAGAACATTGAAATGAAATGAAATGATAGCTCTAGTGATGTTTAGATATATACTTATTAATTTTATTATAACACACCCATGAAATCTTTATCTCCATCGATCCTGATTAACTCTATATTACAGCAGGACTATGTAAATTACGAGAATGTAAAAAAATGTTATAAATGTTGACAGTTTTGTAAATAATTCAAATGAGGCGGCAACAAGGCGTTGTTGCTAAAGTGATCTTAGCAAGGTGCTTTGAAAGATGTTTATTGATTACTGGAATCATGAGATGATTTGTAAATTCTATTTTAGTAGAAATCAAAATGCCTTAATTATTAAATAAGGGACGGTACTTATAAATTATTTAGTTAAATTTAGAGGCAAAAGTAGTCTTCCATTTATTATCGATAGTGACACGTTTTCTCATTTTCAATTTCTGTGACAATCAAGAATCAAGTTCACCTATAATAAGTAAATCATTGCATACTATTAAATTATTTGTAGTATACTTAAATATATTAAGTTGTAAACCTGTAACCAAAACTCTCCAATATATTGAAATGTAGGTCCAGGGAACGCTTGCCTATTAGTGTGCCTTTACTTGTATATTAATAAGTTAAATATTTATCGACTAATAGAAAATTAAGAACTTCAAAGATTGTTATGTATTGTTTATTTTCATTATTCGGAGTTTACATCTACTTTAAGATGCTTCCTTAGGAGTTTAGAAACCTTTTAGGCCGAAGTAGTTAAATAAAATTTGTAATTAAAAATAAGAATATCATCTCATGGTTTCCCATTACATTTTGGTAAATGATGCAAATATAAAATTTATATGAAGTAACATGCGTTCGAGGCGAGTGAGTCTTGATAATTATATTAAGACTGTTTAAATTCATAAAAGAAACGAATTTATTGTACCTACCTTTCATAATATTTATATGAAATTTACCTTTGAAACTGATAGGTACTTAAAAGGGAAAAATTAGACTTAATTAAGGTGAGGCTATTATTGAAAGTTTAAAATCTCTTACCTGTATTATATAGTCAATTTAGCCAGTGCCTAAGCTAATGCGTACGAAGATTATTCTTACATGTAAGTTTCTTCAACAGTTGGATTACTATTACTTTACTACTTAACTTCTTTGTTCCTTGCTTTTTATATCTAACTGAAGTTACTTCTTAACAAAATATAAACAAGTAAATGTTATTCAAAATTATATTTTACTATATCAATCCAAATATTATTTATTAAAATGTTATATCATCAATTGGTGCTAAATTATACTTAAGAGGTGTCACATTTAATGTGACATTAAATGGATTGTCCCGAAACATACATACTATATTGTTTGTTGATATTGTTGTGTTATATATATATATATATACATTATCTATGAATGTACTTATATATCATCATTATGTAATTATCGTAGAATGAAAAATCTAATTCCTATTAAATGAGAAACAAAAAGGAGTAAAGAAATCAAGCATATACGAGTCAATATAAAATTATCTAATGATGGTCAAAATTATGTCTGAGTAATTTCAAATTTATTGTTACAGTAAACTTTACTATCAATATAGATACATATATTTATGGCAATAACTACCAAAATTGAATGCAGTTAAAAAGTACCTGCGGAAAGCTATAGTTGTTATTTATTTCATGATTTTACAATATTAAATCTTTAAACATGTAAATTCACATATGTCGACTCATTTACTATTTACTTTATATATTAAAACATAAAATATGTAGCCGTTTGGATGTGTCGCCTATAATTACACAAAACTCGAGGATTTTGTTCTTAATTAATTCAGTAATAAGTAAAAAAAATCATATACTCAAGATTTATATACTGGTACCTCATTTAGTAGTCTTATATAATATATTGACACATAATTACGTAGCTAAATACATTTAGATACCATCTGTAGTTGAAATAATTGTGATAAACTGTTTGCACACATTCAAACTGGCACGAACGTATTAACTAGACATTTGAAAAATTCTTCACAATTCATCAGCTCTTATATTGAAAAACAGTTATATAGTAACAGTTATATATTAATTATTAAGTGATATGAATTAACTTCACACGGAACATACCTACCTACATCATAAATATAATATCTAGCCAAATGTTAAGTAAATCGATATTTTTGGTTATTTGCACTTAGACAATAGCAAATGCAAATGTTTAGATACATTTAGAATTGAAAGTTACACGAAATAGAATTATTTGTTAAAGACAGAAAATACATTGGTATACAATAAGGTGTTAATTACTATTTTTAGAATCTTTAAAGAAAATAATAAAAGTTACAGCAAAATAGCAAATCTTATCTATTATTAATGTTATTATTTTGTTTTGTTATTAACTTATTTTTAAACCCTTCTTTTATTTCAAATATTTGGATAAATGTTTATATTTCATGCGTTCCTTAATCTTTGGTCTTTCCAATGTGTTACATCTGTTTGTTAAGTACTTATCGTTGAGTAGTCTTAAACTGTCTATAACTTCTTGAATTTTAAATGTAGAAAAATATATTTTAATGAAAACTGATTATCTTGCCAGCAGCTATTTATAACAATCATTAAATAACTTATGAAGTGGTGGCATTGTGACAAATAATGAATAACCTGTCACTAGTGATATTTGTAGCAACGACAACTGATGGTAATGTTTTCAGATAATTAAACAATATTAAATAAAATTTAATTTATAATTGTAGCAAAGTAACAACACGGGTTATTAGTAAAGAATAGTTTAAAAGTTAAGTTATTTATAATATTATTATATTAGACATAAATAGTGTTGTTAACAATGGAGTGAATTTTCTAAACTGTAGAATCTTTGTTAGTCACGAAGAGGGGACTGATCAGGTACGTTCTCCTAAGTTACTATCACATGTAGATGGTGTGGTTAGCGCTAGATTACGTTTGATTATGCTTTCTATGTTGCTCAAATTGACGATACGCAAACAAACTATGTTTTATCCAGTACAAATTGTTGCTTTTTAATTTTGTTTTTTTTTTTTTTTAATTTAAAGCAATAGACATTTTCTATACAACATTACTATTATCTTCACATTATTATGAGGCTATTCCGTTATTGTTTATTTCTATACATTACATATGTTGGTTTAAACCCATGGCAGCTATAATGGTCTGATTCTGTTTACGTTTCAGTTATATAATTTGTAACTGTACTCTTTCTACTTTAATACCCACCTTTTGTGATCTTAAGAGCTAAGTTAACTGAAGTGTTATTTTTTTATATTTGTGTACCTACTCGTATACTTTACTTGCCGAAATAGTTCCAAATGCAAACACTTTTGAGTCCTATTATATCATAGTGAAATCTGTTCTTTTTTGTTATATTATTTTTTAATTTATTAACTTAATAAATTATAATTACTTTAAATAGTTTAATTAAGCAGTTTAACACGGCACAGCTCAAAGTTGTTCATTTATTTGATTCTCAAACACAATTTTGTGTTGTAACAAAACAATTTATTATGACACCAGAAGGTTTTGTGATGTCTATTGAATTGTAACTATGAAGGACTGATGTTTTCAGTTCATTAGATTCCAAAAGTTATGTTTCTATTTTTCATTTGTTTCTAGTTTTAAATGTTTTATTTTAGGATTTATTACATGGACGAGATTTAATGCACATTATACTAAATAAGTATATATCTACACGAAATCTTTAATTGTATGGTGCTAATGATCATTGTATGATTTGATATCGTTAAATTACAAACGATATGTCAGGAACTATGTCCACAAACTTGTCCGTGAAGTAATTCCGTCTTTCGTGGTTTTTCTTTTAATCATGGTGTAATCACTTTCGTCATTCAATTTGAACAAATAAAGGTTAATATATTTTCTTCGCTTGTTTTTTTTTTTTTTGTTACCATCACACGTTTAAGTTGACGCCCGTTCCAATTGTCTATTATGCTAGATGTGTTTGTGAGTATTCGTTAGATAGTATTTTGAAGTTGTTCCCCAAACTATAATTCCACTTGTTTTATTTTACAGAACGTGGTACACCAGATTCTGAAAATAAAGATAAGTATTCACAATCACCGTCCAACGATGGAACAGGTAAAATTCGTGTGAACCCTGCAGTGCAGGCATCTACATCAAATGAATATCAGAATGATACAATAAACAACAATACACTCCAGGGTGGCACTCAAAGGCCGGTCGCGAGGAGACGGGTACGTAGAAGAGCCAATTCCGCCTCCAACGACCCTGCGGAGCAACTGACTGAAATGTCAGTAAGGGGGCTCAATCTCTTCAGATACGCCTCGGTCAACGAAGGCGTATATCAATGCATAGAATGCGCGAAGGAGAACATACAGAAAACCTTCAAAAACAAATATTCATTCCAGAGGCACGCATTCTTATACCACGAGGGACAACAGAGGAAAGTGTTCCCTTGTCCCGTGTGCTGTAAAGAATTCTCTAGGCCAGACAAAATGAAAAATCACATGAAGACTACGCACGATTGTTACGTGCCCAAAGAATGCGTATATCCAACAAACGCGTACTTTATGATACCCGGGATCGAAGGGCAGCTGCCGCCGGGTATCAAGATGGAGACTATGGGCTCGGGCTCTCCGCGAGGGTCGACGCCATCACACTCCTCGCCAGACCCAACGCAAGTTTGAGTGATACTCTGTGACTGTTATGGCGCAAGTATTATTAATTCCATATAAAACTTCAAGGACATACAAAATAGTGCCTTAAGAAACGTCTAATATAAAATAACTTCCTATATAGCTAATACTTACGCATCTTCAAGATCGGACCTTCGCTAATAAGTATTGTTCTATTTTTGGAGTAAAATTTTCGTGTACACTTTTATATGCTATATATTATATTATATATATTCCAATAATACTGTTATGCATTTAATATCTAATGTTTGTTACAGATAAAAGCTCATTATTATAAAGTTGTTTAAAAGTATGGTTGTGCAAATATTAGACAATAAATATACAATTTATAAACATGGCCAGTTACGCAATAACTACGGCGTATTAAATTTAAACTATTACTTATATAAATTTTAGAGTTAACGGGTGCTGTACAAGTCTGAATCGTGCCTTCCATTCATATGCAATTCTCTGTTTAGACATAACACATTGTTGTCGCCGTAAAAATGAAGCTACAGAGGTATAATTATTGAGGAAGACCGCAAGACACCAACCAAAGAGCTTATTCCATATACAAATTGTCTTCGCATACGATTACATAATATTATTATCTTTAGATATCTAAAACACGATTATAAAGTGTTACAGTTCAATTCTCAATAATATTACCAAATGGCGACAAGAATGTTGATTAATTTATTATTCTAAATCTAAAAATATCTAGACCGAGACATATATAATTATATGTAAATGTTAATTTTATATTTTCTATTATAAAGACTTATAAATGTTTAAATTACTATTTGAAATGTTAGTGAGCCTATCGTTATGTCATGTACCTATTTGAATCTTTATTATTAACAAGAAAGAAATATTAAAAAATATATTATAGTTCGAGGAATTATCAATAAAATATGTTAACGTAAAACTTATTAAGTGCCATAGCACGTGTATTAATTTGTATAATGTGTAAACTGTTCCAACTCTTGTTACTTCACTTTTAGGATTATGTTTAGTTGGTATGGAAGTGTTCTAGATATTCTAGAACCGAAAACGAAATCAGCAGTTCTTCCATTGATAAGGAAAATAATATTCGTTAATTGAGTGGCCCTCCTCGCTTACAATCTCGATGTTAGGATCTCCTGTAATTTTTTTTTTTTTATATATTTATTTTTATCATCAATTTAAATTAACTATCACTTTTGTTTATTAAAAAGTACATGAATTTAAATTAATCTTCTGTATGTGTCTCTTTGTTTTGTTCATTTTTCCGCCCAGAAGTAGCAGTACATAAGGGGTGATACATGGCAGGGAAATTATTGTGTATTGCTGTATAACACACTGGTTGTCACGATTGGCAATGTATGTGACATCCTGGGTGTTTAAGTTTATATTGATATTGTCAGGCCCCAGACAAGTGGCAAGCGACATCGTCGATGGAATCGACATCGCTAATGAGTCCATGAGATAGAATGAGACATTGTTGTCTCATTTTATCTCAAGGACTCGCTAGCGATATCAATTCCATTAATGAATGCGCTTGTCACTTGTCTAGAGGGCCAGTAGTATTGTCTATATCTCTAAACGACTGTTACCACTATCATTACATGGACCATCGTTTCTTTGCCATATTCAAGTCGAATAAAATAAAAAAAAAATTAACATGAGGTCGCTGCATGGAAATTCATAGCGAGGAGTGCCTCTTAATGGTACGATCGCGACTAATCTCCGTGGCAAGTTTGGATGATTGCTACTAATCTCCACGTAATATTAAGTTCATGTTTGGGAAATATCTTTAAGTACCTAAATGTATAAGGACAATTTTATATATAATTAGATGATTCGACGCCGTAAATGAATAGATTATAGTTATACTATATCTACTTAAAAGATTTATTGGTTATATTGTGTTTTTGTATTTTAAAATTTAGCGCACAACGGTTATTGAGATAGTTTATGTTAAGTTTTATGTAAGATTTTGTTAGATCACATTCTTGTAGATATAATATTATGGTGGATTACTTGAATCCCTAGATTTAAATGGTCGCCGAGAAGGTATTAACAATTACAGTGTGATTTATAATAAATATAATTAGTTATTACATCAGAGCCAGTCAATCGCACAAACTAATTCATTTAATATATTATAACACATTTCTAATTTTGCGTCTGACAATTTTATTTTTATTTTTCAAGTGGTTCTTTTGAAATTCACTATTCTTTTTATGAGTGTCTGCAAATGAAGTGCATTTGACGGTAAAATATTGTAATAGCTCAGAACAAGTGATCACTATGTTACTGAAGAGTCGACACTGGCCTGACATTGACGGATAGTAGGAAATGATGCAATTATCTCCAAAAATTGTTCAATGCTCCCGAAAATTGATAGATAATTATGAGGTCGCCATATTGTGATATCAATGTCTTTAAACAGACCCCAATTGTAATAAACTGCACAGCAAAAGCCTACATTGAAGATAGTTTCTGCAGTAATCGGAATATTTGGTCCAGATTATGTTTTGTGTTTATTTACTTTTAAAAGAATTATTTTTTCCACATCATAGATCTAATGAAAACTTGAATAATAATGTTTCTCATAGATTAAAACGGTCCTATTACAAAAAGTTGCGCTATATGGTTTCTAAACATATGTTTAGAAAAAAAACACGGGCCGTATATATACACACTTATAGTTTTAATAGAAAAACTGGAATTAACTAACGTCCAATTGCATTTCGTTTGTAAGTCCAAATTGCAATAACAATATGGTTTCCATTTCTGTGTGATCACAGATACATACGTATACATATTACATTCCTATGTGTATGTATGTGTCATACAGGCACCATTTCTCATTTATAAAACAGAGTAGTGAAATGTTATTTCTGTTTCTTTTATTTCTTCTTTTGTAGTATTTTTATTTTGTGATATTAGTGCTAACTAAGTTGGCAATCATGTTCATTGTTGAGTTATTATAATTCTTATTTCTCCTTTCTTAACACGTGCTGCAAGGCAGCGTATTTTTTAAAGAAATAATATGTAAATTAATATTATTTTACATTATAAATAAGTATTATGGGCACAGGTTAGGTGCGAATCGGCGGTAAGTACTAACTTTAGCTTGATAGAACAGTCCTTGTTTATATTCTTGTATACACATGCAATTTTTTTATTTTCTTTACACATTGATATACAAAAAATCCAAGATGTATCAGGGGCTTGAAGCTGCTAACTTACTAAGCATACAATGATGATTATTATCAAAATATTCTTACAAATTTAGTAGCACATAACGTCCAGCATATTTTTGGTAAATACTTACTCCACTCATAACTAGAATTTTGTTCTAACGTGCCTACCTTGTTAATTTTTCATTTTAAATTGACACAGTTGTCACTGTAACTTATATATACATATACTATTACTGATCTTGGGTTTTCTATATACCAATAATTGGCTTCACAGAAAAGTAAATATAGTTAAAAAAAATGACAAATTATTTAATGTAAGTACCAACAATAAATTTCTACACATAGATATTTATTTATCTAAAAAAAAATTATTTTAACATTTAAAAATGTTATTCTCCTGTTTGCACGTAGTTAAATTTTGTTGGTACTTTTACATATTTAATTCATAGATTTCTATCTACACTGTTTAAAAATGGCTAAATAAAATATGAATTATCTGAAACGTACTGTGAATCAAGTTGTTACTTATAATAATAAATATAAATATATACTTCTCTCACTAATCTTCTCATATTTTTATAAACATGAAAGTTACAGAAATTGTCGATATACCTACCTACCTACCTACGTATATTTAGATAGATACTTTAGATTACGATGTGCAATTTTTATGCAAGTGTTGATTTTTTCACTATATTCTATTGATTTCATAGTTTACTTGCGAACCTATTAAAATGTTTAATGACTATTTACAAGGTAATTTGTTCTTCTAGTAGATATCTACCTATTAAGTACATCATATAATTTTTGTTTCCTTTGTATTATGAAAGTTTTAAATTCTTATTTTTTTTTTACCACAGAGAATATCTACATATCACAATAATATTATTATGTAGCTCTTTATTTAGAAAAAAAAATGTCTTTGTATTACACGTACAAGTCTATAGACATGAAGAGCTATAATAAAAATTATTTTGGACATTTCGACTATTCCTGTAATATTTAATGGTGTATTAAATGTAGAAATAGTACCGTTAGATACTTGGTAGTCTTTATTTTTAACTTTTATTAACAAATTTAATAGCACAGTTTTCATATTTGATATAATTATTATGATAAATATATAGATATCGTATAAAACATCAAAAGCTTTAACAATAAATTGATGTGAACGAGAAACACTTTATTTTTTATTGTGTCTAAAGTAATTTTGTTTCAAAAAATTACCATCATTATGTGAACATACATAATATGTACCCTAAAGTAATCCAAATAAAATAGATAAACAATTATTATGTCTTAATCATTTATATTCGAGCTTACATGTCTGTTATTATCTACCTTAATTCTAGATAAATATAATGCAAGATTGAAACTGCATGCATGAAAAAAGAAACAGCATGGCCAGCATGTGAGCCTTTCACGAGGCAAAAAACCATTTACGTATAGAAGCACCGCGGCACCATAAAAATATAAATTGTTGTTTCTGAATAGAAACGTATTTTTTATTAAAATTTTCCCTTAATAAATATTGTATTTATGATACTTTTGAGGCATTGTAGTAGTAGTAGTATATTACATCATCTGCACCACAGGCGCGGGTAGATGAAAAGAAAGGTGCTTTCATCAACCTACTAGTTTTAGAATGTCTCATCCGCACAGGCCACAGAATAGGTATGTTGACAACTTCATCAGTTCTACTGGTATTGTGGTGTGATAACGTAGTACAATAGAGTATTATTATACTCGTAAATCATGGTTGCACGATTGGTCCCAAATGTCTGATGATCTCAAGCTTCTTTACAAAAAAGATCATTTCATTTAATCATACGGTTTGTCTGATAGTAAGCGGCTATAGGTATATACAGGGGGGAGAAGGGATTGTTAGTAATGAGGATTAGTAACCCCATTGCTAGCAATATACCGTATCAGGTTGACCTTCTGGTAGTTCCCCCTGGAAATCATCGTGATTGATTTATTGTTAGATTCGTCACGATGGGCTAACTGACCTGCTTCATCCTCGCCTATCGTCCCTCACTGGTGCCCCGCCAGTGTATATCGATAGCGCAGGCGGGGTTAGCATTCCATTATCGTCCATCATCATCACCATCACCATCCATTAAAAAAATTTAGTATATACATATGTATATAACTTATACACCCTTACACCATCTGAGGTTTTAATGTTAGTATTTGTTGCAGATTCAATTTAATATGTAAGAATGAACTCTTTTTATTATTGCACGTACTGGCCACTTATACTTTTTTATTATTAAAAATATAATGCATTCGGTCGATTCTATTTAAATTTAGTAAAATGGATGTTGAAAACATAATGTGTATTTTATTTATCTCGTCGTCCTTATAAATATATAATAGTTTAGCCGCATTTGCATCGCAATTATCACAGTTTTCAACAGTATTCGATTATAATGGCATCGAAACATTTAATTATAGTTTCCATAATTTCTCGCCCTAACTGTCGAACTAAGATATACAAATAAGCTGTTTCGTGGCAAAATTATTAGGCAAAATAGAAGTTTTTCCCATAATTTTAAAAAAAGGGATATGATGAAAGAAAGGTAGACAAGTTTACGCTCGATTTATGTTGTCGCGGTTCTAGTGAGGTTCATCAGGAATTAACCATGATAGTCATAAGTGGGAACTGCGTGAAGAACAACTTGACGGGGTATATTCCTAACAATGGGCTCGTTAGTGCCCATTACTAACAATCCCTTACCCCCGATGAGAAAGAGGTAGGTATGCTATTAGAATAAATACTCATTGGACATTCTTATGCTATTAGAATAAATAATCATTTTTGTGTTTTCGACATGATTTACTATTTTTTTACGTTTGTTTATCGTATGCCGAGAATTATATTTGGTAATATGTTACATTGGTACGACAAAACTCTATCAACGACTAAAGCGAAAAATTAATCAATTTTTGTGTTTTCGAGATGAACATGATTTACTATTTTTTTACGTTTGTTTATCGTAATTAATTATTTGCAAGATATTTTTGAAAGTCAATAGTAAACAAACGAAAAAATAAATAGTACACACGTTGAGAATAATAATTCAAATAAAAAACAAATAAGTTCTACGCACATAAGAGAAATGTATAAATACTTTCTCTAATTCTAATTAATTTAATCAAGTTGTCATATCTGGATGTGTAGGTTCTTTAGTATAAAAGGCAGTAGGTCATTTATTCATCATCATGATATCAGCCTTTAACTGCCCACTGCTGAACATAAGCCTCCCCTTTGGGGAGTTTTGCCTGTAGTTGCCACGCTTGGCAAGTGGGTCGGCAACCGCAGTTAGGCCTTAGAGATTTTTTTAAGAGAAACGCTGCTGCCCATCCCCGCCCCACTTTAGTCTATTCTTACGCCACCCACAGGAAAGGAAGGGGGTCCACACGATAATGTCATTTATTATTAACTAGCAGCCCGTCCCGGCGACACACAGGTGGACATTTTTAACATTTCCTTTCACTGCTCTGCTCCTATTGATCGTAGCGTGATGAAAAGTATACAATAACCTGCCCAGGAGTATGAAGAATAATTGTACCAAGTTTCGTTAAAATCCGTCTAGTAGTTTTTGTTTCTATAACGAACATACAAACAGACAGACAGACAGACAAAAATTTTCCTGATTGCATTTTGGCATCAGTATCGATCACTAATCACCCCCTGATAGTTATTTTGGAAATATATTTCATGTACAGAATTGACCTCTCTACAGATTTATTGTAAGTATAGATTGTTATTTCTCATTTATTTAGATATATATCTATACACACTTTATGCCTTTACAGATTTCCAATTTATGTACGAAGACGATGGCGATTGTAGTATGCCCGTTATTACATTAGAGGTGATGTCAGATTCATCGAACACAGAAAGTGTTCAAAACATCACAAACAACGAAATGCCAGCAGCCAGCGCCGTGGAAAATGGAACACAAGATGTTTCCACGGGCGTACATTTCCTTACTGAAAAACCTCACGAAGACTCGACGGTAAAAGTAGAAAATGATAATATTAAGGAAGAAAACAAGGATATACCGAAAGCAAGAAACGATTTACTTGAATACATGACAAGGAGTGACGGGAGCGTGATATGTAAATTGTGCGGGGAAATATTACAAAGCCGGACACACTGGTACCGGCACAAATATAAACTACACGTGATTCAGCCGTTAAATCCTGCGCCGCTCTTCCAATGTGAACAATGTCTCGTTTACTTCAAGAGTAGGAAAGGTAAATTACATGTTTTTCGATATTTTTTAACCAACTTGATAAAGAGAGAATTTCTCAATCCAGTTGTATATCTTTATATTTGTAACCTCATAATTCTGTCAGTTGTAAACCGATTTGAAGAAATCCCATAAAAATTTTATCAAAATCGGTTCAGTTATTATGTTTAATTTAGTTTTTATATTTGGTTTTGGTTTTACCAGAGGGAGACTTTGTACAAAAGTCGATTGCTTGGGTCTCTATCCTATTCGTGTTTCTACCGTGAAGTAGTTGTATTTGCATGGCTGTGTTTCGGTTTGAAGAGTGGGATATGGCGTGAATTTACAGGGTACAAAGGAATAACACCTGAGTCCTCAGGAATAGCAACGCATGGGGGATATCATGGGCGAAACAGTATACTCTATTATGTCCATGGTACTGCTTATGTCTACTTCTATAGGCGACGGTTACCACTTTCCTTCAGGTGAGCCGTCAGCTTGCTTGCCATTTTAAGTTGTACAAAAAAAAAACAAAGTCGAATTTTTGTGGAACCCAATTGCATATATATTAAATCTTTATATTAGATCTTATACGCAGTATAGATTGTCTACGATAACAAGGTACGCCCTTCCAAAATTCATAGAATTGAATATATGAGAATAAAAATAATATTTATACAGTTTCGATTTCGACCAAGATAATACTCTCTGGCCGGACCGCTATTGAAGACGTTTCCTCACAAACACAAACAGAACACCACGTCTGTATATGAATATAGTGACACACATTGAAGTAAAACACACACATTAGAGAGGCCATCTTTACATAAATCTCATGCTTTATCCGCTTTTTTCATGTTTTATATGTTTCAACATGTTTTATGCATACACGACGATTTTGTAAGTATTAATTCATTCCTCAGAACACGGTCCATATAATTTGTAGTTACCTAGATGTCTCGTGAAAAGGTCACAGTGTCCATCCAGTGTGTATCCATACAAAATAAAAATATTATATGCTCTATTCATGCAGGATATATCGGTCACTTAGCTAGCAGACATAGTGAAGTACTAGCAGATTCTAGTCCAGTTTTAACAAACACCCAAGCGGAGGCGCTGGCGAAAGAGACGCCACCTCTTCAACCAGCACCCCCAGAAGTAAAGGAAGAGCCCGATCCTGAGCTATCAATACCAAAGTCTAGTGTACCCAACTACCACACGACTACAATTAAGCAAACACCTACGAAGAATACAGAGGCGAAGAAATCTTGTCGTCATAAAGGTAATTTTATATATATAATCGACTTTATTTCAACCTTTAGTCATAGAAATCGATTTTATTTCAATCTTTTGTCATAAGTAATTAAGAGAGATACAAAAGGCAAGTTCAGAAAATTTTTAACAAGCCAATGAAGATATTATTCTAATAATAACATTTTAAAGAAATCCATAGCCACAATCCGTATCCAAATTAATATTGAAACCTAACTTACAATGGGCCAGCCATATATCGGTTGATACAAATGAACAACCGATAACCAGTGAAGGAAAAACGATTTTTCTGAAATAATGACTTCGTACCAACAAACACAATGTAAGTTTTTAGTGGATACAGGTGATTCAGGACCATTTCTGTGATTATTTCGACGAAACTTGGCTTGACTAACTTTTCATTGAGCTTAATTGACACAAAATATACTTAAGTTCTAGAATTATGGGTATACAATGACGATTATATCTCAACAGATCAATCAAATAAAGCCGAATGGGAAGAAAAGCGTTCAAAAGAAGAGAAACTGGTTGCCGATATCATAGACAGAGTGCGCAGAGAGTGCGAAGCGCAGGGCTCCGGTGGCGCCACCAGGCGAGGCTACACGAGGCGAACCACGGTCATGCATACATAACCCTAGTTCATATATTACTATCTTAATTAATCAAAAGTTCCTTTATGTCGGTTCAGTGCAAAATCTCGTGCTTTATAAAACCATAAGTATAATAATTGTTGCGTACGATTATAAGAATAAACAGACTGGGTAGAAATAACGCGGATATGGGATATTTTCCATTGTGAATACATCAATGTTGTCGAAACGAACCTACTCTTCTTCTTCCAATCCCGTATGAGAGCGTTCTCATATATTTATCGTATTTATTAAATAAAATTTTCGCTACACGACTCACACATTGAATATGTTTCAAATTTCAAAGACATTCAAGTTTGTTACTAATAATTTAGCTCTTAAAAGGAGGAAGGCTATTATGTACCATCATAATTATTATTGAGTCCACGGAAATATCGGTTCTACCTGGATATTTATTCTTATTCTTGACTACTTAACATACAATCTTATATGCTAATTTAGCTATAAAAATTCAATCAATTGTATGTACCATTGAATATTATTAAAAACAAACTTGCAAAAGTAGATAATCCCACTTGAAGTATGTATTCAAGGCATTCCCGTTGTCAACATATCATTTGAATGGCTCAAATTATGTCTATATTCTGTGCATTGTATGATGATGAAAAAAGTAACTATATCCTGTATTCAGAGAAATTTTAAGTCTAACTCAATTCAATAAATCCGAAATGATAATTTTTCATGATGGATTTTTTATTTTCATTTTAGTATTTTTTTTTTATAGTTTTAATGACCTGTCAACCGCGCCATACTATAACGCATAGAGTACGAGTATTATAACATGTTTGAAATGTATTATGGGCCAAGTATACATACGTTACAGAAAATTTAACGGTTCACGTTACAATAGAATCGCGTAATATTATATATTCGCGTATATTAATTAATATAAAAATAGAGGTACTAGAGGAATTTCATTTGATTATATTTATATGACACGAGTTTACATGCGCAATGTAACCGACATTGTATAGATTTTTAATTTATCTCAATGAGATTATGGCCTAATAGTGCGGTCTTAGTATGTGCTCATTTTTGTGCCAAATTGTAAATAAATTGTGCCAATCGTTATCGAAATTAAGGTGCCAAAATTTGTCCACATTGTAAATAATCTTTAATCTATAACGTCTTATAATAAGATATAAGTAAATGAACTGTGCTTAACGTTGTGAAATGTAATTAGAAATAAGTTGGAGGTATTTTAATAGAATTAGTTAAGTTTATGTGAAAACCATGTCATGACTACGATACGGTCAATTGAAAATGACGCAAAAGCTATCTACCTACATAATATTACAAGATCAAGAAAAGTTGATTGTGATTTCGGGTTAAACATAGATCAAGTATCAGTTGGAGTATTGCAGTACTTCCTAATCAATCTTTCTGAAGAAGGTATTCTAAAAGTGAATGTACACTATATATAAAAAGCTACGTATCCATGGTACTGCTTATGTCCATAGGCGACAGCTACCACTTTCCTTCAGGTGGGCCGTCAGCTTGTTTGTCATTCTAAGTTGCATAAAAAAAAGTTATTCAAAACATATTTGGACTAATCAAATATCAAATTTCTTACAATTTTCCTTCATGGATTTATTTTGTATCATAGAGATACAAAATAAATTCTATATTTAAATGATGGCAACACAAACCAAACATGATGGTACATAAATGTTATTTTGATTCACTTTGGAATAATATCAATGATTATATTATCATTTATTGAATCGATTTTATTAAATTTATCACTTTCTTGTCTACAAATCTGCGCGATAAGTACCTAGATAGATTCTGTGCCAAAAGTTATTATTTCATATTAATAAAAACACCAATGAACTGTTTCGTTTTTTTTTTATTTAATGTTTATTAGTTATAATTATTCCAAGCTATGTTGTTATGAATAGTTAGATACGTAATAAAGATAGAAATGTTATTTCATCTATCGTTATACCATAAGTGATTCCGTAGGATTTTTATGTGTATTTTTATAGGTTGATTACTGTTATTTTTTACTGTCGTTAGTGCATTAGATACTTTACCTACATTTGAGTATATTTATTTTATATTAAAAAATATTTTTATATGTTACTTACCTCAATGTGCAATATTTTTTATACTATGTGCAATATGATATTAATAATTACCTATTTATAAAAACGAATATTCGTACATTATGTTTAAAATTAATAAATTATATACACCATGTAACTAATAGTCATAGAAGTTGACACATACCGATTATGTTCTTAGTTTCCAATCAATCAAGGGTTTCTCTTTGCCCGCCAGATGATGTGAGGGCGGGCGAGGTAGGGGCCTCGGGGCGTACCCCATTACCCCGGCTTCTACTCCGGAGGCGACAACCTCCGGGTCGCTGGATTTGCAGCCGGCATACACTGTTGGTCTGTGTATGCCGGCGTGGTGACAGTTTCCAATGTTTAGCTTGATGTATCTTTAATTATCTCTAGAGAACGCTACAGTGATCGATTTCCATCCTTACCATTTAACTGATCTCTATATTTAATTTACATTCCATTTTTATTTATTTATTTTAAATACACCATTGTGACTTATGCGATGAAAAATTGCAGGTAAATAAATGAATAAATTGATTTTTATTACATACGTTTCGCCATGGATTGCAACACGCCGTGATCACGTAGTCGTAGTACTATTTACCTGCAGTATTTCATCGTGTTAAGTTCCGATAGTATATTTAAAATATGTGTCAATAATGCTAAAGTTTAAAATTAACTGCTTAGTTATTTGTTACAACTTGTCGCTAGATGGCGATTCAATGCGTCATTTCAATCGATTGTCTAGAAATTTACATCAAGTTGAAAAATTAATAGAGGCAGGTTAGTTATCGTTTACTGGGTTTTGTTAGCAACTGTTTAAGACATCTTATTTTACAATTAACAGTGATAAATCTTTTTAACTTGCTTACATAAATTCTGATTAGTCTTTTACGTTCATCTCACTATATACTTACCTCTTATAATACTCCCAAAGCAGCCTCGGCAATTTATTTTAAATATGTGTATTATTTTTTTTAAATTGGTATACTTATTTTATTGTAAATACCTACGTGTCAAACTTGTAAAATAAAATATACGAAAACTGTGATGAATGTGGCTCATAAATAAAATATTAATAAGATTGCGCTGTTGTATTATTATTATATTCCAATAGATGATAACGGAATAGTAAACCCATCTGCACTGTCGGTAGGTACTTTACTATTCCGGGGGTATACTACTATGCTGGGGAGGCATCAGTGAGAAATAATAGGCGAAAATGAAAGCAGATCAATTGACCCATTGTGATGAATTCATTAAGAATTAACCAAGACGGTTTCCAGGAGGAACCGCGTGGAAGTCGTTCTGATATAGTATATTGCTAGTAATAGGGCTATTTGAACCTTGTTACTTAAAACCCCTCTCCTAAAAGATAATAATTTACCTATCATCCTTCACTACACTCCGTCACATTTTCATTAAAATAATTATTGGTAATTCTGTACCATAGAGAAGTGTAATTGATCCCTAACTTAGAGAAATAGTACTAAAAAATTGCTGTATTAATACTAATGTCAGCTAATACAAAAACCGGTGTTAGTCTTAATCTATGACAAAAATCCTTAACGTACTTTGCTTTTCTAAATCTTTGAATAGACAGCTACGAGTCTGACAGTGACAAATGACAGTAACATAGTTGATTTGTCAATTTGTTTTGTTGTTCTGAATTTATCTTATTTTTTACTGTTTATAAATAATAGAAGAAAACTAAGAGAAAAAATAATAGATGTAACTAAGGTTTTATAAAAATTACCTAATAATTAATTAACATAGTGATTGTTTTTATCTTTATTGTAGCAGTTTTAATTTTTATATTCATAAAAAACTGGGAATGCCACAACATTTTCAAGTTTTGAGGTGTTATCGGTGTCTTGTATTTCAAGTAAGAGAATATATTTATAAATAACTCTTTTAATAACTATTATTTACAATAGCTGTGTTTTAGATAACGTCTACTTTTTTAAAATTGTATAAAGAAATTAAATCGAAATTTTATTAATAGATTAATAATTTTAATAATACATCTATGTTTTAGATTTAAATAATACTTATTCAATATATATTACCTACTACATTTTATTTTTACATAGAAAATAGTGTTTTTAAATGTCAGTTTATGAATTTAATTGTCTATACATATATCATCATATCAGCCGTTAACTGTCCAATCCAGAACATAGTTCACGGTTCCCCCTATTGGGGGACTTTGTCAGTAGTTACCACACTTGGAAAGCAAGTTAGCAACCGCAGTTAGGCTTTGATGTTTTAAGAGGGACGCTGCTGCCTTCCCTCGCCCCTATTCATATACATAATAGATGCAGTGGAATAATTAGTGAAACTAAAGTAGTTATAGAAATATAAGTAACTAAATAATAGTTGTAGTTTAAAATATTTCAATTTTTATAGGTACACCAGTTGAAGAAGTCAAATAAGTTTGAATGTAAATTATGCGGGGAAAAACAATCAATAAAACGTCATTACGGTTTGGGAACTGGTAAAGAATGCAGGTTACATGTACAAAAACTCAATGGAATTAGGGGAGAAATAGATGAACTAAATAAATCATACACTGAAAACTCTAGTGATGACAATGAATTCGGAAATGTATTAAATGAAGTACAAAATAATAATACATTAGATAATGAATCTATAAAAAGAGGCAACAAGTGGTCAGAATACATTGAAGAACCTACAGAAGTAAACAGTAATGAACC
This sequence comes from Galleria mellonella, assembly GCF_026898425.1. Taxonomy (NCBI): domain Eukaryota; kingdom Metazoa; phylum Arthropoda; class Insecta; order Lepidoptera; family Pyralidae; genus Galleria; species Galleria mellonella. Next base: position 4,851,805 of record NW_026442090.1, on the reverse strand, counting down.
TATGTACTTTAATAATTCTGAAGTTGTATTAGAAATACCAAAAAATGTTACGAAAAAAAGAAAAAGAGTTAATAATATCAGTTACAGTAGTACTTTAAGAAAATCTTTTGATAAAACAGATGAGATAGAGAATTACAGAGATCTAAAGCCATTTGAAAAACCTCAAAATCTTTATTTTGATAGGGCTACCTCTAAAATTGATAATGCAGAATACATTAACAATGATGTAAACAAAAAGAGTAAACCAAGTACAAAGTTTTTAAATCCTAAAATTAAAGAATCCAAATGGGATCAGTACACCGAGAATGATGAAGATATATTGCCATCATTAGAAATCACTAGTAATTTAGATGAAAAATATTTTCAAAAATCTAAAAATATCAATAACGACATAAATATTACTAAACAATGTAAAAATTCCCCATATCCATCTACATCAAGTTTTGAATGTAATATAAAATCTGAGAGTAATGATGATATTCTCATTAAAAACGTTTCAGATGTCGCTATGAACTCTAAATGGGCTCAATATGTAGAGGAAAATATAGAAAATTTTGAAAACTTTAACTCGACTCCGCCAGAAAGCAGTCAAAATAAGCAGTACCAGGGACTCTTTTCACTTTGCAATGATAGTGATTTGGACAATATTTTAGATATTTAGAGTAAATAAATTAATAAAAGCATTAACTGATATCCTGACATCTCATGTTTTTAGTGTATAATTTATTCACTGAAATCTTTCTATTATTTTATGAAAATAAATCTGGTGAAATTTACTAGATAACTAACCATAGTAATTTATCCATGAACTAACTCAATTTTAAGTAGTATGATAGCAACTATATCAACATTATTACAACTTATTAACAATTGTCAACTATATAGTCTACAGAATTTAATTTGTTTGTTTTTTCTAAATAAATTATAAATAGCAAAAAGAATTGTCAAAATTGTAATATAAAAAATTTCTTGTAACAAAATCTTTTTATGGTTCTACAAATAATGTATTTTGGTAAATAGGAAAATTAAAAAAATATATAGCTCTTGAATAATTTTATTATTACAACCAGTACACAGTAATCATCACAATGGCAACAATTTAATATCACTTTATAACCTCTACAAGATAAATAGTAAGCTACAGACAAACATGCTGATTTACTCATAGTCTGGCCAGAAATACATGCACATAATTTTATACATATAATAAAAAAAAATATGATACTATCATAACAAATACTACATGAAACAAGTATCGAATCATACGTTAATACCAATCAGGTGCTCTTATCACGTAAAAAGAAAATAAAGCTTTGCACTCGGGGCATTGCATTATTTGTATTTTGTCAGTTACCAGTTTTTTGTCCACTACTTCGTACACGTGGATTTCAGAAGTAGGAAAGTCATTGAAATAGATCGCTTCCTAATAGTGTAACAAGATGAAACACACCAGATTTTAAATTCGTGCTGTATTTTTTGCGTGATGCCGAATAAATACAGACAGACAGAAAAATTCTAAAAATTATTGACATTTATTGCTCTTATTAAGACCCCTTTTTTATTATTAAATTTATTATATGTATTAGTAAAATAGTACTATAGAGTGAAGAGTAATCAATTCCACTAGTTACGCAAACTTTAGACAAATCGCATATATAAATTACCTACTGGGGCATATAATAATATTATAATGGCAATCATTAATTCGGTAGCTGTCGTCCGGAGATTTACTATTGATATATTGGCTCCAAAATTGAGGGAGTGAGTTAAGCCTGGGTACTATCTTCAAGTCCTACTTTGAAGATAATTCATAATTAAATTATACAATTTTATCATGGCATTCTGTTTTTCTTTTGGCTCGGGTTTTTTAAGTTGCCATTAACCATTTTACAGTTTTGATGAAAGGAAATAAACACAGAAGAAAACAGATGCGTAATTGTTAAATTGAGAATAAAGACATTTATTACACAACCATATATTCTAAAATTTTAATTACTGGCATCACTATTCGCTATGATTGCCATAAAACATTTTGTTAAATTCTACAAGTTTGCACATAGTCTGATCTCCATTCTGATTTCTAATTATAATTGTTGTATCTTTTCACATGTAAAATACTATTAAATAAATCAATATAATGCCTGCATCTGGCCAGGATACACCCCTTACATTCAATATCTCCCTAATCGAAATTCCGATAGATACGGCATATAACCTAAGGTTGCGTACGTTTAAATTTTTTTACAAACAATAATATTTAGAATATTCAATTAAAGCTAGATATTGTTTCATACATATTTAGGTATTCACAATGAAACATAAATAGAAACGACCCTTTTATTTAAAATTATTTTAAGGTTTGGACCAAATTTATATTACGAAACTGATTTCAACTGCCAAGAATGTATAAAACTAGTATCAAGTAATAACTCTATATAATACCATAGTCCTTAAAATTTCTAGCATCAAAATTTTCTTCATACTATTTTCATATCACTTTTACACTATGAAATTAATAGTATTACTTATTTTATAAAAGTCTTGCGAAGCATGCTCATGTTGTAGTTTTGTAAATTATTATTATTAGACTATTGTACGCATTAATTAAAAAAATTAAAGTAATTTTCGTTTGCCCCCTGTGTTGTAAAAAAAAAAGTTCTCCCGTGAAACTTTTGAACATTGATATATGAAATTCATATCATAAAATTCGTAATGTAAATTCAGTTTGACATAAAGAGGAAATTATTGAAAAACAATTATTCATACTTATTAAAATTTTGGATAAGTATGTATATATAAAATAAATATCAAACATAAAAACTAAATAGTTAAATTATTTATTACCATTCTGTATGAAAATCGTAAAATCTTAGACCTTTGTGTGATAAATACAAAAATATGCTATACAAAATTGTAAGAACAAAATAGAAATCGTGTATATAAAATAAAAAAAAAAGTCACTACAAAAGACTGTAGTAAATTTTATAAAACAACGAGGCTACATATACAAAGCCGAGAGTCAGTAACAGTATCTGTAAACTTTTTTTAGGCTTAGAGATTTGATTTTCCTTTACTACTTTATCTTTGGGGGATTCTGCGAGGTCCATCGCAGATTTAATCCCCACATGATACAAACATTCTTAAGTAAATAGGCATGTTTTTTGGTTTGGATTGGTTTTATCGTTATGTATGTACTTATTACAAATAAGTGTCATCCACAGTAGAATCTCTGCTAGTTGGACACTAGACAACGCTATTACGAGAAGCCTGTGCAGTAACGTGACCTATTTAATATTATAGGTCCGAGTATTTCAAATTATTTTCATATTTCAACTTTGTTTACATAATTACTCACACTGGGTTTCGGCTTAGTATATCTTTTCCATTAAACCACGTATATGTATAGATAATAATATACCTATATATGTAGTTAAAATACGATATTCTGGCAGTGATTTATGTAGATAGATATAAATCAACAGATTTCTATTAGAAAAGCTTAATTTGTCCAGAAGAGCATACGTAATTACCAGTTCTAAAATTTTCCACGCACTAATTGATATTAATTTTGTCAACAAAACTATCTAATAATGAGTCGAATATTTATTGCCCGTATTGCTTTAACTATGATTTTTGGATATTTATTTACGATCGATTTTATATGCCAATAACTTATAATATAACACAGCCAAAAATTGATTAAATTTTTCTTTTAATTTCATAAATTAATGTTTTGAAAGGATTTTGCCGATAAAATTTTGTTACGACAATGTATATGTATACTTTGATTAACAATATCAATAGATGTCTGTTCAAAGCGCCAGACAGCCCTAAAAAATAACGCCTCACAGAGTGAGTAGCTATATTTAATTGTATAATATTACACATTATCATTTCGTAAAAGTAAAATTGTAAAGCACATTTTTACACTTTTTTTTTTTTTGTTTTCTATATTTTTAATAACATATTGAAATATGTAAATTTTAGATTTTTTTTATACTGAGTAAGATAATGTCGCTTTTAAGTTGTTTTAAATCGTGAGGCGTTAATTTTAGATACATCATATCGAGTGCCATTTTAGTTAGTTAAACTTTATCTAGATGCTGACTAGGTTAATTGATGGTAGTGCTTGCTTAAAATTTTAGAACTAAATAGGTATACTTTTCCGGATCTATAAATTGTAGAGAGAGGGGCATTTACCTATACGTAGGCACAGAAGAAATTATATAGTATCTAAAGCATATTTTTATCACACTAACAGTGCGATTCTACACTTAGCAAAGATGAAATTATGGGAAGCCCTACATTTCGATGCATATTTTAAAATTATCTTACAATAACTACTTAATTCTGTTACAATACATAGTACTTAAATCACAAACAATCTTTTCCTTGAGTACCTTGACTGTACTGTCAATTTTCCAACCTCTGAAATACTTTCAACTCTTTAAATATGTCTGGTAATAAGCAGACAGATACATAAATTAGATTTTTTTTTTCCAAAATACATAAATAAAATAGACTAGAACGGCATCATGTGGCGGCGACGATGGAGTTCCCTTGCTCTCGCGTAACGGCGACTGTAACTGTTCCATCGCCAGGCCCTATATAAAATGTCGCTATTAAAAAATCAATTATTACTTATTTAAGTATATTATCAAAATGTTGACGACCTTGGTGATCTAGCGGTTTAACACACCGCCTCACTATCTCATGGTCATAGTTCGATTCCCGCATAAAATTTGAAAATTTGTAAGTTTGTAAAATAAAACTATGGCTCACTACACGTTTTGGGAAACTGTAAGTGTGGTGAGTAATTTTCAAATAAATAAATAATTTAGACAAACGTTTATATTCATATGACTTTGCGGATAGTGGACTATATATTTGTTGCTATATATTAATGACTAAATAATGACAGTGAGAGTATATTCAACGCTTACAGCACATTACAAGAGAGTAAAAAAAGGCCGTGGCACAGTGCTGCCACATAAAAAAAATCTTGTTTTTTAATAAAATGTTCGGGTTGCAATTAGTCTGAATGTTTTCTATAAAAAACAGTATATATATTTATATAAAAAAGTATATTAGTATTTCTGTCAGTTATTTAGTATTCATAATACAAAGTCTGCATAGTTTAGAATTAGACGACGCTGTGTGTATATTATTATATATACAGTGATATTTATTTATTTATCTCTTCAAAATAAGAGTGTGTTTGGGCATACATCATGTACAAACTACGGGATGAAATTTGATGAAATTTCGTCTAATAACTTAGTATCAAATATAAGACTCATGGAAAAATAATAAACTCAGTTAATTATTTAAATTACTACATAATTCCTTACTAAAAGAAGTCTAAAAGAAGGTCGGTTTCGATGGATTAACTCCATCGAAACACTATTATTAGGTACCTTCTCACCTTTCGTAACCAATAGGTTCGCCTCTATAAATTTGTTCGTCATCGAATCTTCTAATATAGCTCTCTTCGCTGGGTCCTATAAAATACAAATTATTTTGTTATTAATTTACTACAATGTTATCTAAATAACGGGGCCAATTCTGAAGCGCCATTATATCTTAACCTAAATTTATAATTTGATAATTTCGCAACATTAATGTTTTATAGACAATTATAAATTAAATTTATAATAATTTTGACTTAAATCTATTAGGAAATTAGTTCATATTAGTCTTTACAATAAAAATTATTATTTATTAAGTTTTAGAGATAAATTTAATATAATTGAACCAGGAATTGTTACAAATGATAAATGTGAAAATTTAATTCATAAAAAATAATACCTACACAGATAGATCATATCTTAGATTAACTATGACCAGTGGATTTGCTTGTATATGTATTGTGATGGTAAATATAGGAAACTATAATCTTTCTCAGGAAATGAGCTATCAAATGCAAAAAGATTTTTACATTTTTACGACGTTTAAACAAACTCTTTCTTAGTATAGACTAACACATAAGGTACTTATATATAAATTCAGGCAAAGGTGCGGGATATGGCTAGGTATTTTTGTCGAATCGATGTTTTTATACTACAAACATGGCAAACAAGCATTTCTACAGCCCGTTTGATGGTGATCGGTTATGAACGCCTATGAACGCTGGCAACACCAGAATATAACTCATTGAACGCTGGAAATATTTTCAACACAAAAATTTGAGTTAATATAACTCAAAATTGGAATCATTCCTTCTATTAGGTAGCGTGTTAAGCGTGAAACAAAAACACGTAATAAATGTCCATCTATCCATACATATAAACCTCTCTTATTCTATTTTTATTATTTATTAAACTCTTATATATAATATTAATTAATATAATATATAAGTTAATATTATTACCGTGATGATTCGAATGCGAGTACCGCCGACATGACGGCCCGCGGCAACTGAGTAATTGTTGTAACTGATTGTGGAAATATTCTTTTTCGGCTGCGGTTAGATATTTTACCCTGTTCTGGGTTTCGAACGGATCTGTAGAAAATAAGATAATCATAACGAATATTATTAGACAGAGTATGAAATTAAAATATTATCATGTTTTTAATTTCAATTCTATTTTGTAAAAAGATAAACTTTTATGAAAATATAAAAATTCACATTAATTAAATTTTATTAATCGTTTTTATAAGATATAAATACCATCCTGTCATTTTTATAATGCGAATTTTTAAAATAGTCAAAGATAATCTGCCTTGTGTTAGAGGAAAGAAGTTTTTTTTCCAGTTTCCCAGATAGCATGATAAATATATTTTTATTTTTACGTTACATTGTCCTTTACATAAAAATAAAACAAAAAAAAAAAATCAACCAACCTATTCTCAAATTGTAGTATGTAATGAGGCCAGTAACAAATTCACAGTAGAGCAGGTTATGTGTAGCGTTAATGGTCCTTACACAGTTGTATGTGTTGTTAGAGGCGCTCATACAGAAGCAAAACGGTCCAGCGGTCCACAGAGGCGCCGTGCGCCAATGTTCATTGTCGTGACGGAAACAATTCATACGTTCCGATTCACATAGCTTTTCTAATTCTGCCTGTAAGAAAAATATAGAACTGTAGTAAATGTAGAAGATGCTTTCATATAGAAGCTTACCACAGTGTGGCAATGACTGAATTAACTGTCAGTTTTCAATATTTCTAATTAATTATTTAAAATCTAGAAAATTTTAAATTTCACATTACTTCGTAATTAAGATTAAATATGAAATAAAGCTTTTATATATGTGTGTAATAGATGGTCTTGTTAATAGGACTGTTATCAGTTTGTTTTTTACATTATTCTACAATAGTGAACGAATCTGAATTAATAGAACATAACTTGCCTTCTTTTTTGCTTTTCTTATCTTTTTCCTTAGTTTCTGAGCTTTTAGTTTCCTGCGTAATTCTCTCGCCTTTTGCGCCGCTTCCCAGTAGTCGTGGCTTGGTCCTCTGGTTTTCCTATAAAGATTTATAAAAATATTAACTTCATATTTATATTTTCTCTGTATCTTTAATGCTAATTGTAAGTCTCACCGATTTTCCTCGCAGTAGCAGACATGTTTATCTTCGTTTTCAATGTATAATGGATGTAAGCGTCTTTGAAAACTATCACCACCTTTGTCTAGAAGCCCTTTTAATCTAGACATGCCTCTATTGGGATTTTTCTGTTCGTACTCAGAAGCGTCAAGTCTTGCTGGTCCTAAGTTTGTAGTGTTTTCTATTGTTGGAGTTGTTTGAACTGTTGCTGGTGTGGTCGACGATGTAGTAGTATCAATTTCTTTGACTGTAGTTGATATTTTTTCAGTAGCTAATATTTTGTCAATTTCAGAGCTATAATATTGAGCATTCTGTGATAAATCTATTCGATGTGTCGAGCTCTCGTCTGGCATGTGCTTATTATTAATAGAGACATCATATTCTGTAGTAAACAAATCACCTGTCGTTAATACATTATTTTGAATTGTAGCTTTATCGTTATCCAATTGTTGGCTGTAATTATTATTTATAGTAACTGTGGTGGTTTGGGGACTTAGTGATTCTGTGTGTACATTTAACAGATTCGCCGTTGTATCTTCCGGATGAATAGTTGTGATTAAAATTGTCGTATCATTTTTTAATTGTGTATTGAAAATGTCATCTTTGGTATTTGTATTCATAGTCGGAATAACATATTCATTTGACTGCCGAAATTTTTTATCATATGCTGTGATATTTCTGTGTTTCGTTCTTATTCTGTGCAATCGACCTTTTCTGATATGTTCTTTTGAACTGTTGTGTTCATGTGTTATGTTTGTATTATGCAAATTAACTATAGTAGGGTGCTGCGTCTGTGATTCAACAACAGGCTTCGCAGTCTTTAAATGCCTCTTTATTTCCTTCAAGTCTTCTAATTTTGTACGTAATTGTCGTATTTGGTCTTCTAAGCTTAATCTATTCGTCATCCAAGCTTTTAAATCGTTATATATAACTTGTGAACAATTAACTGTGCCATCTTTTTCTATTTTACATTCTAACGATGATTCGTTGTCGTTAATAATAGCGTCATTTCTATGTTTGTGTTTATTATGATTAAAATTTTGAGCTCTCCGTTTAGTTCTCTTATGATCTATATTATCTTTGGTACGTTCATAAGCTTCAAGAAACGCTTCCGTTTCCTTTATAAGTTTGTCTACTTTTTCGTTTATATCTCTACCTTCTATTTCATCTAAGGGCTCGTTTCTAAAACTCAAATGCCCTATGCTTGGATTTTCTTTAAGGATACCTTCCACTGTATTTGGTTCAAATACGTCATTGTCAATAGATCTACGAGTACGTGTGCTATTTTCTTTATTATTCGGATCTACAGGTCGGCGTGCTATGGTTCCATCTGTTTCTAATCTAGTATAAACAAGTCCGCTAGGCGTAAAACATGCGCATTTCTTAGTACTCATTTTAGGTGCAGGTGTACTAATTTCACCCTGTAAAAAATAGTAAATATTGTGTAAAATCAATATTCTAATTTATTTTAACAGGTACAGTTATAACAATAATATAAATTATATAAGCTATAGAACAATTACTATGGCATATTTCTGAATATTAAAAAGTATATCACCTCATATTTGCATTTATGCCGTCGCCATCTTCCATTCACCAGCACGCACTTCCATTTTCTTCTAGACGAACACGGAGCGCGAAGTTCCGCTTTCGAGCATTCAGCCGCTATACGTGCTGCTTTGCCGTCTAATAGACTTGTCTCGCCTTCTTCTAAAAATAATATGATCTTCTTAATGTTTTTACTAATTCTACGACTTCATTCACATGATTCGTTTATGTAGATTTATCATAATATTTTTCTACTACGTGTAGACGGTTATCATTCAGTCCACTAAAGCGCCCAAGGATTGTTATTTTTTATTAAAAAATTTAACAACATTATTATTTTATTTCTGAAAATCCTGTGATATTGATATTACTATTTAACTTACCATCAAAAAACTTTAAGTAATTTGGTTGGTTATTTGTGCTGCTTTCAGCTAGATCCAGAGCTTTTTCGAGACTCGCTTCCAAGAGTGGATTATGGCTCTCGTTGTTCAGTAGAGGTTCGGAAGACTTCTTTGATTCACTATCGGATTCAAAGCTTTCCTTTAATTAGAAACATACAAAATGTTAGATTGACGATTTTTGTGTTACTCGCCTAATAGAAAACACTGTCTTACCTACATAAGCAGTTAAATCATTAACTATGTTTTTGTAGCACATAATAAGTTATCCTTCAACCTATTATATAATCGAAACAGTTATTGTGACACAGAAGTAAAATAACATGACAGAAAAGACAAAGTCTCCAAATACATAACTCCATAGATAACATTTACCAGACATTGCTTGGGTACTCAAAAAGCAGACAAAGTCTCCAAATAAATAAACATAAAAACATGTATTAATCTCAAAAATAACTCAAAAAATGGAGACATATTTTATATAAGTGTTTGCATTATTTGAATATTTGCATGTCTGCAAATGTCTAGTATTTTGTTTACTAATTTTAATGTAATTACTACCGGTTTAACTTAGTGGACCGAGAAAGCTCGATTAGTTTCAGGACCAGCCAGGACCCTTAGTGTTGAGCGGTTATGCCGCGAACGCGAGCCTATTTTTATTTAGCTTAGTTTTGTTTTCTAGTAGTACGTAAATAGTGATAACCTGTTTTTATATATAGTATTTTGAGTGCAGTTTTATTTTGTCTGTTCAATTTGTAATTAAAAGTGGTATTATGTCTCTTTTCAATGATAAAAAGTATAAAACCTAGACATGGGTAATATCAGTACCGCTCCGATATCTATATATTGGGTACTTCTGGAAATTAACGCCGGAAAAACAGTCATCATCTATTTAAATATCACCTATACCAAGTAAGACATCTCTATTCATTTCAATCGCGTGCATCATTTTAATATTATATATTAGAGAACCGATATTTCATTTTTTTTTTTTACAACTTAGAATATATATATATATATATATAAAATCTTTAGTAATATATATATATATATATATATATATATATATATATATATATATATTGTAACTAAAATATATAGTTATTGTATATATTACCCATCCTTAATAAGATCATACCAGTATAGACTGAAGGGTAGCACGTGAAGGGTACATACGTATTTTAATTTTCGACTTGCTTTGTATTATCTAGAGCAGTAACAAATACATAGGTTCACTCTTACCTCTTCATCGTCTTCATCATCTAATTCCAGGAAATCATCATCATCAATATCGTCATCAAAATCATTGCTCTCGGAGGACGAGTCGTGCGGTACCGCGGTGGTCCTCTCATTCATCTCTCTACTGTACTTCTGACCGCGGAAACCATCCGTCATGTGTATTTCTCGGCGACCAGAGCTATAATTAAAACCGCCATCAACGTGTTGGTTATAAACTAATGGGATTCGGTAGCCATGTTTTATAGTTAAAGTGGGTGGGAAACAAAATTAATGGCATATTTAATGTATGTGTTTTGCTAAACCATAAGTTCAGAGAATAAACATATTCATTTATTATAGTTGTTGTCAATTTATTGTGTAACTTATTCCTGTTTTTCCAATAAAATAAAATTTTAAATCGATATCGATATGACTAAGAATGTAATGAGTTAGCCTCTTAACTTATTGTAAAGATCAATATGAAACAATTTTCTAATACGAGTAGATTTAAGTCAAAATTAGTTCATGATGCCTATAAAACAGTAATTTCGCGAAATAATCAAAATATTAGGTTATGAGATAGGTTTAAACAAAAGACGTTTCAGAATCGGCCTCAATGTCTGTTACACTATACCTGTGTATAGCGAGCGCTTCCAATTTCTCATCAAGCGCACCGTCGCCGTGTTTCTAATTAAGTAAAAATATCCGTAGTAAAAAGATGGTAAAAGTTTGCATTTCTTCCAGACATGAAAACTTTACTCGTTTACATTAGTAATAAATTATACCAGGGCACCAGTTCCTTGCTTGTTAAATATTTAATCATAAAACCTAAATAAATTAAAACATGTTTCGATAAAAATTATACAAAGATGCTTTTACCTACATAATTCGATAGTATAAAGAAGCCTGAGATAAAGTACTTATTAATATTCTTGTCACGCTTATTTCATTGTTACAGCATTTTTATTATTTCTACGGTTAACACTGCTGAACATAAGCCTTCCCCATAAGAGGAGTTTTGCCAGTAGTTGCCACGCTTGGCAGGTGGCTTAGCAACCGCAGTTAGACTTTTAGTGATGTTGAAATGAGAGACGCTGCTGCCCATCCCTCAACCATAGGTTTCCTTATCCGCATTTTACGACACGCACGAAAAAGGAACGTGTGTCGCTTTTTACTTACATAATATAATATACTTTATCTTAGAAGATCTAAAAGGCCAGTAAGTACCTAATCAAGTAGGTACTTTTGCTAATCACAACTTAGCAAGAAGTTTATAAGTTCTAGTAAGTAAACAGTTTTTGTACCGAAGGCCAAGTTTAAGATATATATCGTCATGGTTATTAATATTATTGAGTCATTAAAAAATTTCGAAGTCAACGGTATTGGAATCTGACAATACACCTGTGTACCTAAATTCTAGAATATTCGTTATAAGAATCTAAAAATAATTACAAAAAATAAAATACCTCTCAACAAGGAACGTGTCAGGCCAGTGTGCGGTCGCTTGCCTTCTGCGCCGCGGCTGGAGCAACGGTAGTAGTGATCTTCCATCCATATGAGGAGGTGGATCAACGCCGCCCATATCCAAAAATGTTGGCGCCAGGTCGATGTTTAAAACAATATCGTCCACACTGTAAGAAATAAATATATCTAATACAATTCACCAATTACTAAAAATTACATTGTTGAGATACCTAATATAATTCAAATATCATAGGATAAAATACCCTGTTAATTGTCAATAAGCTTTTACTTGGTGAATAAAGTGTAAAAAAAAGCTCTAAACGTACAGACAACTATAGTACTACTTATCAAGAGTATTATAAAATTTGGTATGCTGGCGACTCTTGCTTACGATCATTTTTATATGTGACCCATGTTATCGTGTGCATAAACAAATAAATTTCAGTTTAGCGTATTTTTTATCAAAACACGATAAGGACAAATTTACTAGAATTGTTGTTTACTAAATTACTAATCTGGCAACCCTAGGTTACTGCCTTAGATTATATAGATAGAGCATCGAGTCTCAAAAATTCAAGGTCAAGGGTCGAGCTTGTTAGCTAATTTTCAAATTAGCTGACAAAAAGTTTTTTGTGTAATTATATAGTGATTTTATTTCATCTAAAATTTTATGTGAATAAAATTCGTTACCAAAAATTAATATTTATGCTGTACTTTTAAAGATGCTGATGGTAAACTGTGTATGGTATAGTAACTATATATCGTAACACAATGAATCTGTATTCTATTACACTTTTCGTTAATATTTTATTTAAAACAAATTTATGAATCTTTAACAAAAGATCGTGACATTATTACAAAAGGAGAGACTATACTTGTATATGTATAAATTGAATAGCTAAAAGTGTTGCTAAGCGCAATACTTGGTCATATCTAGATCAATTCGGCTATTTGTTTTTCGAATATTCGTTAAAGTCCGGAAAAGATTTCATAAAGAGAAAAATTGTCTGGAATAATGTAAAAGCCCCATTCAAACCAATTCAAACATTTCAATTAAATATTAACAAATTGACGTCTGTCGGCTCAGCTAGTAAATACTTGAATTTTAATAGAAAACAATTAAATAGTGTACTTACACAGTACCGGGCTCCACACCTGGTCCACGTACTAGAAACGGTACACGGATATCAAATTCAAATGGGAAACTTTTCCCTTTCACCAAGCCAAACTGCCCGAGGTGGTACCCATGGTCCGATGTGTAAACCAAGTACGTATTATCCAACTCGCCAAGCGCTTTTAGCTCTTGATATACTCTTTCTACGGCCTGGAAAACATTAACTTTATTAAGAATATTTATTTTTAATAGATACGTAGTCTGGAAATCTGCATATGTTTTATATCTATTCACATACTAAACAGATATCAGATATTTTTCTGTTAAATTTGTAGCAATGCTAAGTGTAATAACATTCGAGTTTTGGTATGGCTCTCCCAAGAAGTCTGCTGTTAAAAAACATTGCAATTTTGCTGTAAATTTTTTCATTTGCGAATTGTTGGGATGTACTTAGTCACTATTTTCAGCAGAGAGAGAGACTTTGTGCATAAGTAATCAAGGACATCACAGTGTATTCTGTGATGTCCATGGAACTATTCATGTCTATAAGCATATTTGAAATTCTGAGTATCGTAAAAAAATTTTAATTTATGTATACACTATACAGCTTAAATAATACGTTTGCAATTATAATTCACAAACGAGCATTATTTCTCACGAAGTCTATATCCATTATAGTGCAATATCTGAGCGCGACTATTTCCGATCGCTTAAGCGTTCACATTGGTCTGTGAAATATTGGTTCCTCGAGCAGCCTGACAGATAAATCTCCAATATGCCGTGAGTTGGCTGTCCTATTTCAACTTGCAGTTGTACGTGTGAACATGTACTTAATGAACTCTTTGTCTATCATTTCGTGAATCTTTAAAATATATCGCAAGTGTACGTTGAAATACTTTTAAGTTTATATAGCTTTAAGCTCTGCAGGCTGACTTGACGTAATCGATTTGTAAAAAAACAACTTTCCACTGCTGAACATAAACCTTCCCCATAAGAGGAGTTTTGCCAGTAATTGCGACGCTTTGTAGGTGAGTTGGTAACCGCAGTTAGGCTTTTAGAGATGTTTTAAGAGAGACGTTGCTGCCCATCCCTCAACCATAAGCTCCCTTAGTCGCCTTATACGACACCCACGGGAAAGGAAGAGGTGGCCTACGCGGTGGCCACACACGGTGATAATAATTAATAATAATTCTATGTAATAATAACACTAATAATCCGATAATAGTAATAAATAATAATAATTCTTAATCTATGGCTTTCTACGAAAGAAGTACCTTATATTAATTTCTATTCGATATGAGTCCGTTTTATTTCCATTGCGATTGTTTCATAAGTCAGCCTGCTGGTTGGAAACTTGAAATATAGTGCTTGAAAACAATATGTATTTCTACATAGAAACTCAATATTAGTTCCATTTATAAGATAGCCTTTGAGAAACAAGTTATTATTTAGTATACCTATTACAGTACTATTTATTATTTATAACTGTGATATTATACTAATTATTTAAAACTTAACTTCTTGTTTCTGTGTCCATAATTAAACATAGGAACAAAGGACAAATCTACAGCAGTAGCTATACTCACTGTCTCCAATATAAGACATTGAAATTCGAATATCCAATTCTAGTTGTTAGAAAATATAATTTATAAGAAACTAAAATTTAGGACCATTTTCTCTCATTTCCAAATCAAGTAAAAATATGGGAGACTGCTTTAATGGCAAATACCTATACTTTGAATTCAAGTGCTCAATTTCACGTGTAAGTTTTGTAGTTTCTACGTTTGTTATCAAATAAAGAAAGAGACCTATCGAATGCGCAATCTTCTATATTTAAAATTTAAAAATTAGTTCAATGTGACTGCATATTCGTTATTCAAAAATATCAGTATTAACTTGAATAAAAACTAGTTTCAATTTTTATCTAAACTATCAACTATAGATTTATAATAGTACCTATCAATATAAAACTTTAATAACAAAAATAGGTATAAGAAATGCTATCCGTTTTTATACGTTAAACATGTTTTTTTTTATTTCATTAACCGTAATAGATATCTTAATATGAAAATATTCTGTTTTCAAATTATTAAGTTTTATATTTCTAAAAATAGTTAATAAAATATAAAACTCTTTCTTTTTATATCCTAAAGTCACTTATCTAAGAAATAACTATGCAAAATTGCATTTTAAAAACCTTTAAAATGTTATTACTCTATTTTCACAATCAATTAGTTTATTGGTTGTACGAGAATAATATTTAGAATTGGTCTCTATATTACAAAAGATTCTAACCATATCAACACTTTGTAGTGTTTGCAAACGCTTAGTCATAAGCAAGTCCGTGAATTGTCGATGTATTGGCTTCATCTTCTCCGTCACGCGCAGGATCCACTGCTTGTCAGGGTTTGGAGCCATGTCATACGTGGGAGTGCTGTAACAAAATAGGTCAAAGATATATATATATATATATATATATATATATATATATATATATATATATATATATATATATATATATATATATATATATATATATATATATCGTATACTAGTATGAGTCGATCCATTCGCACTATATTATTCCATCTACACTAGCGATTGCCCACAGCTTTACACGCATGATGTCGTGTTTCCTTTTTTAAGTAAAAAATTTCAAAAATCCTTTTTAGCTACTTACGTTATAAAATAAAACATAGTCAGTCAATATATACAATTTTATAAGTAAAGATACTTAATAAATAGCTTAATTACATTGTAAAAAAATATGTTTCATCAGCAATTAACATAAAAATTCCCTCTCTTATGTACCTAACCTCCTCAGGGAATGAATTTCCAAGAATCCTTCGCCTACCGTTGTGCAAAATTTTATCTTACTTCTAGAATCTAGTTCCACCGGTTTAGACTGTGTATCTGTCGGTCAATAAAGATTCTTGTTATGAAATTGAAGAGTTATATTATGAAGTATGTACATGAGAATTACATTGAAAAGTATCCTATGCATATTATTTAGTACAACTATCTTTATAAACTTTCAAATATATTTATCATAGTAACATATACTGTAGATTTACTTTGTATACTGCAAATAAAAACTCCTTGCGAATTGTATTTTGCAAAGCGGCACCGCCGTCGTGAGTTTTGTCAAGAGTATGTTCCTTTAAAGTTATATATATACAATGTAAAGCATGTTCGCCGGCAAGAAGCCCGTCCTCGGTACAGGTTTGCGACCACACAATATGCCGATGGCTGAATATTAACTCAGTCCCAGATTTGGTTCTCGATGCCCGGTGCATAAGACCAACCGCCGCTCGGCAAAATATATTCATGTTATCTCCCTTAATAAAATGTAAGGACGCTGTAGGTATAACTTTTTTTACTTTTAAACGACTACGTATTAGTATTTATTGATTCGAGAAGTTAATTAAAATGTTTGCTTAAAGAATTCTGTCGATCGTTTCGGTGATATGATTTTTATTCCTTTGACATTTTTTCCTAATTGATTTTTAATTAAATGTGTACGTTATTTATAAATCAAAATTGTATATTTGCTCAGGCACTACATAAACTTCCGACTCTGTTTTTAAATAGTATTTAGGATTAAGTTTATATTTACCAAATATATTTATTTACTCTACTTATGCCGTAAGGGACGTCTTTCTTCACATATTAACAATGTTAAAATTTGTAGATATACGAACAGATGTTTAGTAGTCACTCATGTCTGAACAGCTGACGGATTTGAATAATACATAGATAGACCATGTCTTAGGCATTCTAAATCACATGAAGAGAAGTTCAGAATCCAAATAAAACGTGACATGTTTTGAAAGACAACAAAAAATGTAGAGCTTCCCATGCTTCCTAACTATAAGAGCTAGACATAGCATGTTAATAAAGGAGGTTCTGTGTTTCTCTGAAAAAATGTTGAATTTGATTTATAAAAGAAGCCATGGAAAGATACTAATGATTTCAATTTCACTCTGTATTACGCATATGATACAGCCGTTAACTGACCACTGCTGAACATAGACCTCCCCTTTTGGGGGAATTTTGTCAATAGTTGCTACGCTTGGCAATCGTAGTTAGGCTTTGGTGATGTTTTGTTTAAATGATGTTTGGACCGCTGCAGCCTATCCCTCGACCATTAAGTCCCTCGCCCTCTCTTAGTCGTCTCTTACGACACCCACGGGCAAGGTAAGGGCGGTCTACTTTATGTTGGGACCACAGAAGTAACCCTTATTATACAGTATGTTAAATAAAAAAATCCATTTCTTAAAAATAGTGTTATTAGTAGAAAAAAATTATTAGCAAAAACTAAATAGAAAAATTACAAAAATGTACAACACAAAACATATATACCTATTATTATATAGTACATATGCAGGTTGTTCTTTATTTTCGAGAATTTTATTTATTGATGTTTTAAGGAATAAATTATTTTAAATAACATACTATGTAACCTTAATGCAATCTTGAGTAAGTTATTCTCTGTTATTACCAACTGATGATAATGCACAATCGTTTCTAATTCATAAAAGATCTGAGAAGAATTAGTTCTTTTCTGAAACACTATTACTATGAGACAAACTGCATGAGTTCTTACATACTTCAGGCACCAACAAGAAAACAAAGATACAGAAGGCTTTATTTGCTTTGCTGTATTTACAAGTCAAAGCAAAAGTTTTGCTGGCCATCGTATAAATTATCGGTGATCAGGCAACGCGGGTTAATTGTCGGCACATGAAAGCCTTTACGCGACGTCGCAGATTAACGACATTATGTCCGTATAAAACATGATGATAAATGTGGCTATTCATATTGAAAGAAAGCAATTACATTTGAAACTAATATTTTTAGGTCCCTATAGGCCTTTTACATAAGAATATTTTAAATTCGAAAAGGTAATCTCTATAATTTAAAGTCAGAGGAATTAAATGGAGATGATTCTCAATTTTATTCCATTTTTATGTACGTATTACCTACTTTTTTTTACATAAATTTACATATTTCGTGAAGGAATATAAAAAATGTATTAAGTTACTAGTTTTTTGCCCTTTACTTCGTATGCGCAAATTTTAGTAATAAAATCAATGAACTTACTACAGATGACTACAGTTTTTAAGTAACTTGTTAAAAACCCAACTGAAACCGCATCCAATTTGGTACAGGGGTTTTGCGTTACGTTAGTTTGTTCTATAGACAGACAAAATTTCTTTAAAACTTCACATATATATATTTTTAAGTATATCACTATGTATAGACATTGTCTAGTTACAATTTTATTATATTAGTAAAATAATATTTATCTATTGGATACATTTAAAACAATATCTAAATTCAGTTATCATTCTTAATAATTAATTTAGTTAGACGATGGTCGACCACAATCTGAGGATTCCAAGATCGAATCCCAGACTGGATCTCATAATATTCAAATTCACGTTTACATCATTTATAAGTGACTGTCATTTGTTTATCACTTCATGCCTTGGAGGGCACGTAGAGCTGTCAACGGAAAGGAGAAATGTGTAAAAAAAAAACCGCGCAAAACAGTAAGTACAATATAATTACGTAGCGCACGCAGTTGGATATTTAATAGGTATATTGACGTGCCCCTCCAGAATCCAGATGACAAAAATACCGATGGTTGACGACAAAAATATCAGTACCGTAATGCAATGGTCTCGTTGAGATTGCCCCAGCTACATTATTCTGCGCCTACATCATCCGCTGAATAAACAAGTGAGTATGATGCCCCCAAAATCGTAAGAGACCAGAATATAACGGACAAGTCTAAACATTCTTATGAAACATAAATCAGCCCAGCGCAGTCCCGAGTGGAGGTAAAATTATTCAGGGCGTCGGCCGTAAGTATACGTGAAATTTCGGAATTCTCGCGAAAAAAGGCGGGTACTTACCTACCTACCTGTGGACGAGAGACCACTTCTCTATTTCAAAGTTCCGTATACAAGTGTACTTATTTGTTATAAAATAAAGTACTTTATAATACAGTTCCATTTTGAGATGACTAATTGAGGATTCCAAGAGACGGTATATACCTACATCAGAACGCATTTTATATTTTATTAAAATCGTGTAATATCATAAATAAAATATATAAATGTCTCTGATTAAAAGTTAAAATAAATTGGATGAAATATACAGGTAAACCAAGTCTCACATTACAAGAGGATTATTTTATTCAAAGAACAACTCAAGCATTTAAAAGTGCGGATAAATTATTTAAAAACACATAAAAACTTATCATGTTCTTTATCAATTCTAAGATTTGAAACTAGACCGACTAGTATAATATTGTTATGTGTGCTCTCTTTCCATTTAAGAGTTTCCTCTTGTCGATGCAACTAATTCATGCATCTTCTTCCAGCCAGCTTTCCCAGGCCATATCCTTTATCTCCCTATACGACATGACACCTAGTGTTTCCTTTATCTGTCCCATGTAGTTAATCCTCGGTATGCGTCTTCCTCTTTTGCCCTCTATCTTTCCTTCTACTATACTCTTAAAAAAATTGTCATATCGTATAAGGTGGCCCAGCATTTTGCCTCTTTTATTATTTACATACATTAAAAATACTTTCGAGAAGCTTTAAATAATATGCGAGTAAATATAAGAGATCATCAGTCTCTTCTATTAAATTTGTACAAAATATAATTTGATTTAAAGATTTCACAACAAAGCCATAAACCCTTTAAAAACATATAAATTGTAACAAAACCCGAACAAATTCAGATTCACAACTGGATGTGTCTATGATTTTGTCTACATGACCAGGATAAAAAGTAGAAATATGTCTATGGTATGTTCTTCTCTATGCTAAATATTAAGTTGTAACGCAATTTGGAATGACAAGCTAACGGCCTTAAAATTGAAATATAACTGTGTCAACATAACTGATCAGCTGTGTATATATGCCAAATTACATAGTACCTCGTTGAGCCGTTAAAGGCCAAGAAGACTGTGCAAACAAACAAAGACAATAATGAAAATTTAAGAGAAGACTCAAAACTGTATATTTTACTCGAATGTCTTAGTCCACTCATATTTACAGTGGGTAAAAAGAATGGCACAAAATTTGTGTTATTCATCCTAATAGTTATATATAATATGTATACGTGTGTCGTGGCGGCCTTTAAATGAGGCAGCATTTTATAATAAAACCTTATTATCATGTATTTTAAGTTAGCTTTGTTGGTTGTCCTTAAATAAATAAATAAATAAATCATGTGATTTAAAATCATCATTTGTGCCACAAATAATGTTTATCATCATCTTCATCCTACCCTTAACTCAATTATTATTTAGAGTCGACAAATGGAAGAGAAAAACATTAATATGCTTTTCTCTTCCATTCGCAGTCACATCCGCAGTCACTCCAATTCTGGCTATACCATCTTCCACACACTCCATCTATATCTTTCTAGGTCTTCCTCTACCCTTATAACCAGTCAATGTTATAATGTATATTAAAATTAAATATCTCACAACTACAAGACAACAACATATTGATTGGTGAATGGTTTTCTTAACGTTACTCAAGGATCCCGAAAGCCTCGGTCAACTCCTTAAATATTTAAAGAGGAGCAAGATGGCCGCTGTGCTCGCGAAAACGCCGCAGCAATTAGTGTTTTTATGAAAAATATCAAAGGACGTTTGCTTTAAACTCTTCAATTTTAAGATTTTAAATGATTGTTACTTTAAAATTCCTGCTCCAAAGATTACATTAAACATTGTATTTCTAATTTTTGGCAATACAAATATGTATTAATTCATCATCATCATATCAGCCGTTCTCGGTCCACTGCCGGACTTAAACCTCCACTATAGAATGACACAAGGAAAGGTCCTAAGTCACCTGCATCCACTGACTCTCCAATGCGTTTGAAGTCGTCACTCCATTTAGTAGAGAATCATCCTACACTGTGTCCTTAAAATATTACTAACTACAACAAAATTATCCGAACCAGGACATGTTGTCAATAGATACTTACATGACAATCGGTTACAATTTATTGTCCTTACATCTTACCTTATTTGTAACAGATAATATTAACACATAAAATTTGTTACACAACTTAGTTTTTGTTACTATTTTGTGTATGCTGGAGAAAAATATCAAAAATATTTAA
Organism: Galleria mellonella; assembly: GCF_026898425.1. Lineage (NCBI taxonomy): Eukaryota > Metazoa > Arthropoda > Insecta > Lepidoptera > Pyralidae > Galleria > Galleria mellonella. Next base: position 4,830,368 of record NW_026442090.1, on the reverse strand, counting down.
TACCTAATTTATAAACTCGTGAGTTTAAGAAGTGGGTTCAGTGAAGATGTAAACACAAAAAGATGTCTACCGTTAATCTTTTAAAAATATTTTTTAAAAATATATTATAATTTTACACAACCTTCAAAATAAATAAATTATCTAAATATACTTACTGATGGGTGGTAACATTGAAAAATAGATGTGAAAATTGCGGTGCGGAATCTTCGGGACCGTGCGGTGCTGGGAACGACATGACGAGCAGCACCGGTTTACGAGTGAACCGCCTCTTGGACGCGCGCAGAAAAGCTATTGAATCATTCGCTATCAGATCTGGATAGTAATCCTATAAGAAAATAAAATCCAATTAATAACTTGGTACCTTTATTAACATTTCACGTAAGCATTTTACAATGTACTCTATCAAGAGTACCTACCTTATTAAGAGTTAAATCTACACTTATTTTGTACCATATTTTTTTACTCAATAAAGTTATTTAAATAAAAAATAAAATAAATATTACTAGTCTCATTCTCGATACGTTATTTGTCAACAATAAAAAATATATAATAAACATAATACTACGTCTATTATTTATGATCCGATTTCAATGTCAAAACTTGGAAGACTTAATACAAAAATATTCTGTACTTTTTTTAACTTTTCTTGTACATTGTGTTGGCTAGGTAGTTTTGGTATAAAAGTTGGAATTGAGCATCAGCAGTGATGATCATGTGATCTCCATGGTGCTGTTCACATCTATGTCATTTTACCACTTTCCATCACATGAACAGAGGGCATGAGATGAGATGAGGTACAGAGGCATAACAAAAATGACAATACATGAAGGCCATCATGGGCGATACAGGATATTCTGTTATGTCCATATTCTATGTACTATAGATTTCTATAAGCGATGGTTATCGCTTTCCATCAGGGTAGGTCCTCAGCTTATTTGCGTTCTAAGTTGAATTAAAAAAAAGATATGCCGTCATCTAATTTGCAATTCTAAGTTGTATAAAAAAGACTTACCCTGTGATAATCATCGCCGTGTTTGATCCTTTTCCCATTCATATTGACACTGTAATTGTAGTACTTGGAGTTCATGATGAGGCCGCCCCACTCGCGCCAGCCCGGCGGGATATATGATCCGTTGTACTTGTTCAGGTATTTTCCGAAGTAACCTGCGGGCAACACAGGGAGTTAATTACTGAGAAACATCTTAGTATACTTGTGATGGAACATTAAAAAATATCTGAAACTTCGGGACAATTATATTAAATTTAAATATCATACGAGTATTAAAATCTTCCTGAGTTTTTATAATTATTGTTTCACAAAAAGCGACTTTCAATGTGACCATTTTATTATATACTATAATATACGGGAATAAACTATATCAATTCTTTACAAAAATAATTTGTGAAAATCTGTTTAGAAGTAGCAATTTTAAAAAATACTAGCAAATTTTTTCTGTCTTAAAATTAGTTTTATTGACTTTGGCTAAATTTCGATTTAAAGTTCCTACTAAAAAATTTTGTCGAAAGAGTATCTTCAGAAGATGGAGTTTTATTATCAATTAAGAATATTTATAACATAAGGCAATCAGTTTGAAACTAACATGTTTCTGTATTTGTTTTCATATTTGCAGTATCTGTGACGATTATGTCAGAGTTATTTTTTTTTCTAATAATAATAATGTTTTTTATTCAACTAAACTAAATTACGAGCATTTTTGAATAGTCATTTTTTATTATTCTATCTGGTATTAATTAATCAATATTTGACACAATCGCCACAGACTATAGCTATAAGTAAGTACGCTTTTTATCAGTACTAAGAGATTTTATACTATTATTAATGAATATTATATATATATATATATATATATATATATATATATATATATATATATATATATATATATATATATATATATATATATAGAATCTGAGACTATATATATATATACGTAAAAGTTTTATTTAAAATTTCTCTCACTTTGTACTGTGAAAAATCTTATATAAAAGGATAAATTTAGTTCAAGATTTTAGTAATATCAATAGGTATATCTTAGTGGGACACATTTATTAAATTAAGTTAGGGTAGCTCCTATGGTAGGTAGTATGGAGAAAGTTTGCTTTCAAATCATCCTCATACCAAAGATTATCGGGCACCATAAATTGAATGTGGGTAAATCAGAACAAAACGGTAGGTAAACTCAGCGAACCCTTATCCAACTTAATCACTAGAGCGAAGCGATTGACTCGAAAAAGGTTTATGTAATTTACATTTGTGAAATACATTTTTTTTACTTCGAATATCCACTTTAATTTGAAATATTTGTATTCTTATTTTAATTATTTATGAACCATAATTCCTTTTTTTGTTGAAGTAACACAACTATGTTTAATTAAATAAATTATTACGACGTTCTTATGTAAAAAAAAATTTTTAAAGAATCACATACAGACTGTATCAAAAATAAAAAAAATATTATAATAAAACAACGAATGATTAATAAATAAATAATAAATCATATTTTTTTATTATGAGCTACAAAATATTAGATACAACTAAAAGAACTAAGGTACATTGACAAATGTTTATCGAATAACACCGTAATGAACTGGAGAATAAAACTCATCATAAGCTCCCGTTATAATTAAAGTGACATCGTGATATTCAAATTAAGATCTTTTAAAATTGGAATCATTATTCAAAAAAAGCTTTGAGCAGAGTTGAATAGAAGTGCCACCAAGCAAGAAATTATTGTTCGCCAGTAGACAATAGTTCTCGAATTTTAATTTCGGTGTCATTTATGCAAATACAGGGAGGATTTTAATTTTCGCGCCAGGCGTGCCGTTTCGTCGAGCTGTCTCCGCCGTCACAGCTTAAATGAAGTGGGTAAAGAAACGATGATTTCTTCAGACTGAAGCATTATACTGCTATTCATTAAAAAATCACAACAATATTAGATAATTCAAATAATATATGAATTTAATTTGATATCGCGACTCCATTCATGACAACTTACTTGACAATTTTCGTACCAAAGCTTTTTCTCAAAAATCTAGGTACGCCATTTTACCTAACACCAAATTATAATTGCAAAATAAAATATATACTTTAGTAAGACGTTTGCAAAAGTTAATAACGTAAAATTTTACGATAAAGTTTACTCGTAAATTTAAGAGTAGTTGCTTTATATCTTCAAATATTTCTATTTCATTCAAAAGCATTTTAACTTGACGGTTAAATGATGTTACATTTTAATTATTTTTTTATAGCTGCCCAAAATATATGAATACATATGAACATAAATTATATTAGTAAGTATAGTAAATTATAATTAGATGATTTTATCGACGTCTGACTGACACCGATAACAATGACATGATTGATGTTCAATTAAATGCATATTACGAGAAGTCATTTTGTAATTCCTTAATTAGAATAGACAGTACTGGGAAAGTTACATTGCGATCGTGTACTTTGTATCTTATTTATATTGATTTTAATTATTTTTTTACTATTGTGAACAATACTAAGGTGGCAAACAAGCATATGGCTCCCTGATCGTAAGCGATTACCGTAGCCTATGAATACCATTGCTTTGGGTGTGAGTTGCCGGCCTTAAAGAAACCTCTTCATTCCTTTTTTGAAGAGTATTATTAGAGTTTATTATTATTAGATTATAATTTATTGATACGAGACAGCCATGTGCCTTTAAATGCTGTCCTTCCTGAACTTCTTAGACTTTCAATGCCAGTTTTACAATATCTATTATGGTCTTTGTTTCGTCTATACTAGCGAAGTTTCTAGCTTCATGGCCATCATTAATTTGTTAAGAGTGTACTCGTTCCAAAATTTGTTTAGCCTAGTAACTTTAGCATCTATATTTCGATTACACGCATTGACTGTCAGCCCTTTTTCCACCAACATTCCGATGCGTAGAGCATTGTTAATCTCACAGCAGTATTACATTTCTGGTAGTTCGAGGCACGAGTATCAATATACATGACATGCATCATGAAATCATAAGACCCATTTAAATTAAAACATTCTCTTTTAAAGCCAATGATTGTTTTTTTTTTAATGAATAATAATGAAATATTTGCCTTGTTGTCCTGGCATAAAATAGGTCACCCTTTTCTTTCCCGTAGGTATCGTAAGAATTAACTAAGGAAAGGCGAAGGATGGGCAGCAGCGTTCCTCTTAAACATCTTCAAAGCCTAACTGCGGTTGCCAACCCTGCTGCCAAGTGGCAGCTACTGGCAAAACCCCCCAAGAGGGAGGCTTATGTTCAGCAGTGAACTGTTATGATGGATGAAAGGCTGATATGATGATGATGAATTGAATAGTAACCCTTCCTGCGCTATATAACTAACAATCCCTTCCCCCCCCCCCCTTTATTATCTAAATATATAATGGATATTTTTATTCCGACTATCATTATTACTGCAATGCAAGGAATTACTTACTTTCTGTAACTACTATAATAAAAACAATTATGAAATATCTGGATAAGTGAGTACATACAAGAACAAAATAATATTTTTCTTTATCTACGAATACTAAGTAACTTTTCTCTTTAACTATCATAACTGTTTGCTGCCTAGATATTATCTTTCTTGGACTTAATATGAAACACTTTGTTGGGATAAGGAGAATCGTGTTGAAAATCTTCTTTTTGCTTAATTATTATGCAGATTACAAAGTAGTCTGCGTAATAAAGTAATAACATTTTTTAATATTAAATTATTCATTTGTTTTATACCATAACATCTTTTGCCCGCAACTTCATTCGCGTGTGGTATTATTTCTCAAAGTCATCACGTTTTTGCCTCAGTCATATAAATTATAGTTGTTGCCCGCGACTGTGTCCGTATGGTGGTTGATTAATACAACCCCTTGACATTCTTAAAACAGTATTTCCAAAAATGATAATATACTTTATTTCTTAGCAAAACACTAAATTTATAACTTGGCCTTCGTAATTTAAAATTAACAAAATTACATACAAATTTTCATCCTTAGAGGTATAATTTCGAGAAAATGCTAAAAAACAATTTGATTTTAATCAAAAGTCTTAAAACAAACTTCCACAGTTCTAACTATAAAATAACAAAGTTCCTATATAAATTTTCATACCCCATTTCATCCATATAATAAATAGTAAATAGTAGCGATAAAAATACTAAAAACTGTTTTATTTATTTATATTCAAAAGTCTAAAACTAAAGTTTCGTACTTCATTATTCAAGTATAATAGAAATCATCCTTTCAGGGGTGAATTCTTCAAAAGCCAATAAACATATTATTGTAATTTTTGCTTTTAACTAGGAGCCTAAAACTTCTAAACTGACAAAATTCCATACGAACTTTCAATCGCCATTTTCCCTCTTAGCGGTTGAATTTTCAAAATTCCTTTTTATTTAACTACACTATAGAACCTATCTGCATAATTTCAAGATTCTTTATTCAGCAGTTTTGGCTGTGTGTTGATATATGGATCTCAGTCAGTCAGTCTATCAGCATCTTGTTTCATATACATAGATAATACAAATCATCTACAATTAAGAAATCCTAATTATCATCATATCAAACGTTAACTAGCCACTGATGAACATAGGCCTCCCACATAAGCGGGGTGGGGCTTGTCAGCTGCCATACCTGGCAGGCGGGTTGGCAACCGCAGTTCAGATCAAATGTATAGAAGTAATATTTATTGATAAGAATTCAATATTTTTTTACTTTCAATAATAATAAAATTGCCAAATATGAAAATAAACATTTTTCATTTAAAAAACCAATTTATTAAAAAAACGTCTATAATTGAACGAGCTTATTACATAAAATATGTTTAAAAATAAACCAGTTAAATTTAATACCTTTAGTGGGTTGTATTGCTACCATAATAAAGAATTTCCTGCACGGTGTACTTCTTTCTTAACGTACTAAGTAATTGACTATGTTTATAGGCACGTGTTATCTCTGAATGACTGTCAAGCAACTGTTATCTGCTTAAGGTGAACTGCAGTGAATCCACAATATGGACGCAAACCATTAAAGATAACATGAGTACTTACGCGTAGTAAGCTAAATGATTTTTAAGCAAATTCTGAATCTTAACACGAAAACTTTTTTAACATTAACTGAAATAGCTTATAAAAAAACTGCATGTTTATGCAGTATTTAGTTTATGTTTTCAATCGACTTAAAAAAAGAAGGTTCTCAATTTGATTGTATATTTTTGTTTCTTACCTCATAATTCCGTCAATTATAAATCGATTAAAAACTCTTTTTTTATCTAAAAGAATATACTTACAGATTGGTCCCATAAAATTTTTATTAAAATTGATTCAGTAGTTTAGTTTCTAAATCACAGTAATAAATAACAGTAAATAGTTAATAAATAACAGTAAAATAAAAACAGTAGTTTTTATATTTATTATTATTATTTCAGCCGTTCACTGTCCACTGCTCAACATAAGCCTTCCCCATAAGGGGAGTATCGCCAGTAGTTACCACGCTAGCAGGCGGATTGGCAACAGCTTGTTTGTTTTAATATGTTAATGTCCAAATATGTAAATCAACATTTTACGGAATTTTAGCTTACTGGAAGTCTCTAAAGAATACATTTTAATAAAAAAAAAAATACAAATACCACATATAAATTATATTTTCATATTGTCAATACGTAAAACTTTAAGAATTTGTTTGAAAAATAAAGAAATAAAACAGCCAACAACGAGGCTCCTAGATAGAAATTAGGATTCAATCACAATATTATGTATATTATTTTTATTATCTAAATATTATATTAAACCAAATTAACAGAAAAATTTATTATATCTCAAACAAGGATATGATAGTTAGGTATTTATTTTCTATTACTTTAATAACTATGGGCAGAAGAAATTTTATAAGTTCTTAATTTGTTTTCAATCCATTTTATAAATAATAATTTAAATAAATAATTATGGGACTTATGAGTAGTAAGTGTAAGCTGTAGGTACCCACAAGAAATATTTTTCTTAATATAATCATGGAAAGGGAATTTCCATTATCATATCCATCATCATGTTCACTGTTGAACACGGGCCTACCCCATAAGGGAGGAGGGGGGGGGGTTGCCAGTAGTTATCACGCTTGGCAGACGGATTGGCACGCGCAGTAAGGCTTTGGTGATGTTTTAATATGAACGCTGCTGCCCATCCCGTTTCCTTATTCACCAATGCCGAGACTATATGGCAAGAAGGGAATATTAGAGTATTACTACTCCTATACCAGAATTATTAATAAGACAAAAGTGACTGGTACTGTAACGATACAGCATTAATTATCGCCACTTTTAGATTAATTGAGAAGTCTGCAAAGTTCCAGTGGACTCGTAATGCAATTTCAATTCAATGTTAAGGGAGTAAAGCCTGAAATAGTTTATATTGAAAACGTTATTATAAACTCGTGTCATTGGAAGCTGTCTCCCCTTGTCATTTCATTGTAAATTGTCCGCAACACAAACTTAAAGTTAAGCGTGTTAGTCAACGTCACTCATTAACTACTTCACTTCGTGTCAATATTTAGCCCATTTCATCATTGTTTGTTACCTTTGTCACGTTAGATGTTTATGAACCACAAACAATCTACATAATTCTTACTATGTAGCTTTTATTCGAGTTGGAGTAAGTATCATCATCATCATATCACAATGCACAAGCCCACCCCACCTGATGGAAAGTGGTAACCGTCGCCTATAAACATGAGCAGTACCGTGGACATAACAGAGTATACTGTTTCGCCCATGATACCCCCCATGCGTTGCCATTCCTGAGGACTCAGGTGTTATTTCTATGTACCCTGTAAATTCACGCCATATCCCACCCTTCAAACCGAAACACAGCCATGCAAACACAACAGCTTCACGGTAGAAACACGAATGGGACAGGGGTACCCAAGCAATCGACTTTTGTACAAAGTCTCCCTCTGGTTTTGCCAGTAGTTGCCGTGTTTGGCAGGTAGATTGGCAACAACAGTTAAGCTTTGGAAATGTTTTAAGAGAGTCGCTACTGTCCATCCCTCGACCTCCCTTAGTCGCATCTTACGATCTATCTGTGTCGGGACCATACGGAAAAAATTAAATAATAGAGATGAGATATATATACATGCCATACATTTAAAACTGTAATAATTGATAAATATTTGTATTAAAAGGACTAGTTCTTCAATTAAAGAGTAGGTAGGTATGCTACATGTCCTAGAATATTGTATCATTATAATAACATATTAATTAAGAATTAACTACTACCCGTTCATTGAAATAGAGGTACGTGTATATCATAATCAAATTAAATACATCAAATCAGAAGCGAAGTGTCACCATTTAATATGGTTTCTTAATTAAATCACCTTATAAATTCTTATCCAAGCGATATGAACGATATATTCAAATCATATATGAAGAAAAGAACTTGTAATTTTGAAAAACGTTCGTATTTAAAGCATCTGCAATATGAAAATGACAGATATTTTCATTTTTCATTTTAAATAACTAACGCAATAAAATGAGATTGAATCGTATGCTTATTTACCATTCTAAATTGCATAAAAGTAATATATAACGCTTAAATATTACGACTGTCCCTAAATACCTTTTTACTACTAATATCTACGTATTCCATTGGTTTCCATTGTGCGACCTGAGCTTCGTGACCTGTGACCTCGTCGCCCTACGTCACGGCACAACTGTGTTTGACTGCGGAATTTCATTTTGTCAACAGCACGGCGACCTTAATCTCTGGTGACGTTGACAACCGTCCACCAGCCTCCCACTATTTGCGTAATTACCTTACGGCAAACATTTGCAAACAACGAACGGGTGAGCTTAATGGAGTTAATTCGCTAAAATATTCAACCAACATTTGCAATAACGTTTGGTGTGTTTAATTTCACAGAATGTACGTTGTCATATACACTAGTGATTAATTTGAAATATGCACTAATAATTTGTTACAAAAATAATACAGGTATAATATGAAGCATTGGGAGAAGAAATAATTAGTAACGCAGACTAGCGGTAACATACAATAGCAGATCGTTTTTGTATGATTAATTAATTCTTGATAAATTCTTCACAGATTGGCCAATTGACTTCCTTATCTGTCATTCCTTACAGATATCCTGTCTCTGTCTACCCTGTCTATGAGTAATGTTTTATATTTTTTTAATGAATTATATGGACACCTTTCCATTATAATTCATTAAAAATATACAGCATTGCTCATTCATGTACCTATTTACAAATAATCATAATAATAATTTCCACTCAGTGCTGAATAATTACGCTATGAATTGCAAATGTTAGCTGCTCCAATCTTGAGTCATTGAGGACAGGACGTTTCCTTATTACCTATTTATGAATTTAGATATGAGAGCTCTTCCTCTACAGCGAGAAGAGTCTGGAGAATCGTATTCTTAAAATAAACGCGACATCATGTTTTACACTCGTCACTGCAAAGTTTGCGATTTATTACACTAGCTGTAACAGATAGTTTCGCCTCTGTACAATTAGAATAAAAAGTATTTATGTTAATAAATAATATAAATGTTAATAAAATCTGCTCAGAGAAAGTTATAAGTATCTATGAGATTGTATTTTAAACATTCACTCGACCTCTAAGAAAAATATATTCCTATAGCATACTAAAATGTACTATTTTTTATCTGTGGATATATTAAAATGTAAGAAATCAATCTCTACTAGCGATACTCCTTCATGATTATAATAAATAAGCCAGCCCTCGCATCGTTAAACCATATTGTAGAAAGCACAATATATTGGCTAGCCGTGATTTTACTCTAACATAATGCAAATAAAACGATGCATCGTAGCGTTAGTTGTATCGAAAACACAGCATTTGATGAACAGTCCTGATTTTGTCACGACTCAAGTTCAAATAAATCAACCATCCAATCACTCATATTGATCGCTCAACATCTAGTAAGTAGCCGTAATTTTGCCACGACTGAAGTTTGAATAAGCCACCCATGGTAGCCTTCCATCATACTGTAAAAGGCTCAACATATCATAGGCAACTGTGATTTTGTCACGACTCAAGTTAGAATAAATTAACCATCATAACATTCAACTATATTGTAGAAAGTTCAACATCTCATCATACATGACTGTGATTTTCTAAGACTCAAGTTTGAATAAACCAGACATCGTAATTTTCAACTTTTTTTATGGAAAGCTTAACATCTCAAAAGCAACCAAAATTTTTCCATAACTCAAGTTCGAATAAGCCATCCATAAGTTGCGTTCAACCATATTGTAGAATACCCAACAAATCGTACACCGTGATTTTGCTATGTTTAAAGTTTGAATTTAGATACTTGACTATTTTAAAATAGGTTGCAATCGGCGACAGTGAATACTAATGCACATTATTTACAGTGGCTATTCATTAAAGCTGACAGTCTTACTGGGCGGAGTGTGTGTTATCTACATAGCTCAGTTTCGGAGGCATTACCAACAAAGCCGCCGGCGATACCAAGCACGCGATCACTCTATTTTTAGACGCAATATATTGTTCCTGCAAATTCCGAGGCAGTTAATGAAAGAATATTATAGTTTTGTTTAACAACTAACTCTTCAATATAATACGCTCCGTGCCTGATACTGTTTACCTACATCGTATCGTAATAAACGCATATTTGCAAACCCGTCCAGCGGGGATACGAATGTTGTCAAAGGACGCTTTTTTTAAAATATAACTTATTAAACCAAGATCTACCATTTTAGCTGTATTAAAAAATATATAAATGCTACCAGTTAAGACTATGGCAAAAGCTTCATACATGACATTTGATCAAGTCCGATGAGAAAGACAAAAAAATTTTAGCTTGTACGGAAGGTTCATGCGAAAAGTAATAAATAAGTGTTCACTTATATATTAATGCTTTTTGACTCATTAATTAAATTAAGATCTTAGCGATTACCATCACGCAAAGCGCTACCATAATAGTGTTTGTATTAATAAAGTATTTATAGAATTAGAATCACTTTTAAAGACACGTCTAAAAATCTTGTGAACTATTTTCTTTAGGTGTATTATAGAGCTCACGAACAGGTGATTTCTATAGTGGCTAACATAACCCAGTTTGTTGATGAATGTGCATAGAACAGCGTGCACTTTGAAACTCCATGTAATTATAAGGATAGGCTTTCGGTTAATCAGTTCTTCAGATTTCAATTTATAGATAGATAGATAGTATTATATAATATAGTATTTATTCAGACAGTTATTTACCTACCAATTTATTTAAATACTATACAATGAGGAATAATATACACAAAACAGAATTTCTTTAACTCCTAGTCTCATAAGGCCAGTGACACAGTTTCATATTGTCGTCAGAGACAGCACGGTAACGATCCCCTACCGCCGGAGCCGGAGGGCATGACACCAATATAGCTTACCCGCATGTCTCTAACATTTTAAAGGTATATACGAAAGATAGACCAAGAGATATATCTCGCTAGCAAAATTGTATCCGCTCAAGTGCTAAGCACCACATTACAGAAGATCAAAACGAAATAACGCTATTTTGTAATGCTGTATTCTTATAAATATACTTATATACATTCTAATCACACATATTTTTAAGCGACTTAAAAAAAAAAAGATGTCAATTAGTCTATACTTTTCTAATTGTATTAGCACGCGATATCTTTTAAATTTCTGAATTTATTTGATACTCATAATTCCTTTGCAATTTATACCATCCTATATTACTAAAAGAGGAAGAGGAAGACCGAGGATTAACTACATGGGACAGATAAAGGAAACACTAGGCGTCATGTCGTATACGGAGATAAAGGATATGGCCTGGGATAGAGCTGGCTGGAGGAAGATGCATGAATTAGTTGCACCGACAAGAGGAAACTTTTAAATGAAAATAAATATTACTGTATTAGGCTTAGAATTTCAGATTACACAAAATGAAAGAAAATATTTAGTATAAAATAACAGTATAAATGATAACTACAAAATCAAATATTACGAGAGTGGTTAACAAAGTTTGCATAAATAAATGTTTAATATTGAAATGAATAAGTAAATCTTATAACTAATATAATTTTACCACGTCATTAATTAAATACCAGTCAATATCGGCGAATAACTGTAGTTAAGGTTAATTTGTTTTGTAATAACGCACATTAATCATTTCGGCACGGTGTTCGAGGCAGTCGATTATGTTATTTATAGACTTTGCTTGATAATAGATTTTAAATAAGATAATTATATCGATTAACTATACTGCTGGAGGGGTCCCCTGACTGCTGATATAGATCTGAAACGACGATTAAAATTTTAACCTTTTACGATATCTCGACAGATATGCACACACTTTTACTAATTCTAAGTATTGCTTAGTGATAAGGCCGCCTTTTGTATCACTTCTCATTAATATTTACTATGTTTGTTATTTCTCTCTTTACTTGGTGCAATAAAGTGTAAAATAATAATAATAATATTTACGATTTTATTAATATTATTGCTTAAGATTAACTTCGTTAATTATCCCCGTATTTCTGTTTTTTTTTTTTTTGTGTTGATGTTATAACGACAAACAAACTGACAACCCACTTCATGGAAGCTGATGACGTCGCCTATATACATGAATATTATCAATGACATAACAGACATTGTGCCACCCATGATACCTTCCATGCGTTGTCACTCCTGAAGACTAAGGTGTTATACCTCTATACCCTATAATTTTATAGCTATAGCCCACCCTTCAAACCGAAACACAGCCGTGCAAATTTCTTCACGGAAGAAACATAAATGGGACAAAGGTATCCAAGTAGAGGATTTTATACAAACTTTTCCTGTACTAAAAAGTTTAATTTGGTTTACAACTTAACTAAAAATCACTAGTAGACCTATACTTACACTGTATCTGTACTAGAACCTTTCTTCTGCATTGGTCGTAGGTTTCTTAAATCCTGCCTATAACGGTATCGGTGTATTAAAATTGTTGCATTTAATTATAAGTATGTAATTATTGTTTTCACTAAGTAGTTAGCACCAAGTTACCACACTGTGCTTGAAGCGGTCAGTGGCGGTCCATTAATAAAGTACTTATGAATGACGCCAACGCACTGTTCACTCGAGGCGAGGAGGCGAGGCAGATATCATCACCATTTCAACTACTCATCATCCACTGCTAAATTTAGACCTCGCCCAATCTACTATAATACAGTCTTGAGCTTTTATTCACAACTTTTTGCAAAATATTTTAGAACATCATTCTATTCAGTGCTAGATATTCTTATACTCAGAACTTGTTTTTTCCACTGATTGTCAGCTTTTTAAACCCTATCAATCTATCTGTATCGCGGTATTATTATTGTTGTAATAATTATGATTATGGAATTATTATAATTACTACGATATTTTGTTCTCATTTAGTTAGCACCAAGTTACCACACTGTGCTTGAAGCGGTCAACGACGGTCCATTGACAAAGTGCTTATGAATGACGCCAACGCACGGTCCACTCGAGGCGAGGAGGCGAGGCAGCGAGGCGCCGCTTCACCCACGGTTGGAACGAGGCGCGGAGCGGAAGTCGCGTCCGATTTGCTCGTTTGTTATGCTACTGAAGGCGGATTACAAGATGCCGTATGGTATAAGTTAAGAGCGACAAGTAAAATATTTGAAATAAATTAAGTGATTCCAAACAAACAACTCGTACAACTATCAGTGGTTCTAATAAATCATTAACCTAGTTATATTCATCGTCTAGTCAGATTATAAATACTAATTTATAAATTACAATTATTAATTATAATAAAAAAAAACTCTGACACAATGATCTGACTTTCAACCAACATAGATAAAACTATCTTGACTAAACTAATCGATTCATCCATTTAGATGTTACTTGACCATATAAATAGATATATGTACAGAAAAAGATTTTAAATTGTAATTCTCAACATCCTTCTGTAGTGTAGTTTCTTAGTTGTTGAAACTATGATACAACGATTTTCTAGTATTGTAATACAATTTATGCAAATTTATGTACGTTCACATGATGAAGTCAATTCGTCACATGTTAAAAAAGTCCCTCTGTCTCTTATGACTTTTACCACGCATAGTGTAAGTTGCAAGTGATTGCGTGACCTGCGTGGGCGCAACTCGCAACACCGTCGTGTTGTAAATCTTTACATTATTTATAGATGATAGCTTTGACACCGCCGACTATTTAAATTAATACTACATTGGAAGCTATAAATCCTATTTTGGACAATAAAATATATTTGTTTTGACATCCTACAAGATACGTTAATGGCAATGATTTTTTTTTTGTTTCATTTGTGTGCTTGATACTTTATCGTCATTGAACATTGCACTCTTGCTACATACCCACTTTTATTTCATTTCTGTAGAAGATATACCTTTTTAATTTATCTTTATAATTTTTATTAGGTAAGATTGAATCGAAATGCATTTATATTTTAATAGCATTAGGTTTATCTTACTATTATTATATGTATAATCCGAATATATCCGAGTATACTAATTTAATTTTTAGTTAAATAAAATAAAAATATTACTAAATTTTGCATTATTTGGTATTTTTAATTTATATTTTAGAGACTTGAGTGATAAAGCAAATTTTATAAGTTTAGGATTAGATAATACTGCAATTACATGGCATTAATTAGTCCTAAACAAAATTTTTATTATCATCATTATTGTAGATAGACGACTCAAGTACACCTAGCTTAGTATATAAAATAACTACCTATAATGTAATGTAATAAATACCATGCTATAACACCCAATCGAAATTTAGTTTATGTCTAAGTTCAAGACTCTTCTGCACCTACTAAGGTCCAAGAACTTACATGCGTCATACATATGGTATATGAGATTATTTGAACTTATATCTCTGGTCGACATTTGGTTATTTTAGTGTTATTTATTTTTTACTGACCACTATACAAAAATGTTTGGTTTAAAAGACAGTCTTAATGCTATATAGTATTCTTTTTCAATCAACCTTTGGAAAAACAGAAATGTGATTATTATAAAGGTATCTATCACACATTGATATTCCACTATTATAACAATTGGAGATTATTATTTTTTTACGTGATATTAATACCAGTACTTTCGACTTTTCTCACAGACCTATCTATACTCCGAACGACTATTCCATTATCTATGGAAATAACCTCCAACTAAAACAATATTTCATATAATGATATTCCTAATGTTTATTAAATTTTGTATATTCTGTAGATTAATAAATAATTAATGAGTTCACATTCCTCGAATCTTATAATAAGCATATTAATCACGTATTATATATCTAAATAGATATAAATAGTTCATACAGCGACTCTAGTAAGAGAAATAGATACATTACCTATGATATTACGCAGTATCTCCATAAGATAACCATCTAAACTGAAGTATCAAAAATAATTCGTACAAATCTTACACAGTAAAAACATAATATTTACTTATTCGTAGTTTTTAAACTTTTAAACACTACAGACCGAGTTTGCCGACTACTGATTCACCTAGAATAATAAACTGCAAATTCTCTTGAAACATTTCAAAATAAGAATCAATGTGGCGTATGGACGATCGAGAAGTTATCACGGATTCAAGGACTGCCTCTCATTGACAGCTCAATTAGGAATACAATAGACACCGAAGCGACGACGGAAGAATGATGGTAAAAAGTGGAACAGAAAGTGTGCAGACTTGATGTGGGCGCTGTTCTTTTATTTATTTTATTAATTAGCTATAGATATTTTTATAAAAGGCTAATTTGAATTATACAATATTCTTAGAAGTTTTCGTGATAAATGTGCTCAAAAACATTTTTAAATACAAGCTTTTATAATGTTGTCTGCCATCTTTGAACAGTGACCATATTAATTTTACTTTACAAGCTTTTACATTTAATACGCATTTTAAGGTAGTGGAAAAAAAAAAACACGAACAGCCGTAGTAGTGGCGGCCATTTTGAAAATATTACAATATTGAATACCAGAACTAAAGAGACGTGCAAAATTTTAGCTCGATCGGATGTCAAGAAGTGGTCCTATTTTATCTTGCAATTGGTCTAAACAAACAAACTAATCAACTAACATACGTCATTTTAACATCAATTTAATAAAAGAATGTAATAAAAATAGAGAAAGGGAAAACATACATTTAATCCGGTGAGGGAAATATTGGCATATTTAAGATTATTTTTCAGACAGAGCCTGGTCCCTTAAAAAAGGAGCCTATATATATATAAGACATTACCTATAAATATACTCTTAAACATTTCTTTGCCCATTACTTAAAAGCTCTGCTCCTGACCCTGGGTTGGATACGAGACAATTCTGGTATTGGCACAGCCCACTTGGCCCTCCTTAAGAGAATATATAGTAAATTTTCCTGAATCCGAACCATTCCCGAAACTATTCTTTCTTATGTCAACAAGGAAAACCCAACAAGAAATTATTAATACAAATAATTTATATTATTGTTTCATTCAAAAGATATATAATTTCTATTCAACAGAATATATAAAATGACTCAGAATAAACTGGCTAGGTAGGTTTTCTTTCAGTCATCTAGATATTTCTAGGTATTATTCGTACAATACAAGCTTAATTTTTGTGTGCTATTCTGTTATTTTAAATACAGCATACATTTTTATTTTATTTCAGACTTCATTCATTTTAGGTAATAATTTATATTCATTACTGAGATACCAAGTATCATCCCATATTTTATTTCTTAAATATTCAGTGTTTAAATTTCTTTTTTTTCTGTCTTTTTTTTATGCAACTTAGTGGTAACCGTCGCCTATAGACATGAGCAGTACCATGGATATAACAGAGTATACTGTTTCGCCCATGATACCCCCCATGCGTTGCCATTCCTGAGGACTCAGGTGTTATTCCTCTGCACCCAGTAAATTCACGCCATATCTCACCTTTCAAACCGAAACACAGCCATGCAAACAACGCTTTACGGTTGAAACACGAATAGGACAGAGGTACCCAAGCAATCGACTTTTGTACAAAGTCTCCCTCTGGTAACCTGTAACATACACGGAACATACATACATACAATTTTCAATATAAATTATGTATCTAATCAGATTAATTTTTGACATTACCTGTCAGCTTGTCAATAAGTCGTGACGGGTTCAGCTCTATGCTGTTCATTAGCTTATTTTCCAGGTTCAATAAGTACATAAGAACTTAATGCTTATCGGCAGTCATTCATTATAATGAGCCTAATCATTTGCCCGTGGGAGTAAAATGCTCGAACGTAAACAAATATTTGTTTTCTCAAAAGAATATATCAAATCTTAGTATGCCATTAGCAATTAGTTACATTATGTTCCGCAAAAAAAGAATCGAATTTAGTTGTGACAAAACATACTAATAATAGATTGTAAATATTTCAATTCAAAATCGTGTGTCCACATGTAAATTATGTAACATGTCTATATATAATTACGGCAACAAGAGGATCTACCATGAAATGTTTTCCGAAAGTTCGGGTCCGAACAAAACACGAATTTGATGTTAAAATTACATGATACATACTGTTTAAAAATATTAAAAATGCTCAAGTATCGTTCCTTTAGAATTTTATAGTAGGATTTATGACAAACGAAATGTTAAGCTCCATTTACTGGGTCAATTTCGGTATGAACAAATACACGAAATTGAGTCCGAAAGTTCGGAATTTCATTTCATGGTAAACCCCAAATATTATATAATAAGCCACAAAGAAAAATGATAACTTCAATCGTCACAAAATTTATATAAAACAGATCTAAGGACAACAATTCCAGAATCTTTAGGATAGATATAAAAACTTCATTCTGATTCCAATATCAACTGATGGTTGATCCGATTGAAACGGTAATTATCAAAATCAGTTTAAAATTGTCGATAGTCTATTAACTTGTTATGATTTACGTTAAACATGTTTTTTTTTTTGATCTACACTTACAATCTGAAACAATAGTAAATAAGTAATTTACAGTTGATTACTTGATGAATTGTAAAATCTATTATATGAAGCAGTAATAAAAGATAATGATATTTTATTAAGAAATTATACAAATCGTAAATTTTCTCAATAAAAAAATACAGTCGGTAAATAGTATAAAACTAGCCATGCGATCAGTAAGTATTGAGTTTATTAACAAGTGACGCGTGGGTGGACCAGCGGGGTCCATTCATACATAACGGATGAATGAACTATCACATAAAACGCTTATTGACAATAATTTACATAATATTACACGTTCTTTGAGGCATATTAATAGCATTCGATAGCTCGAAGACTCAAAATGTCGTTGAAGGTATTGCTTGTCAAGTAATTATAAAAAATGTAAGTTATTTATGATAATAGACAGATAAAACCCCTACTTGTAAGCGGATATTAGATACTTGCACAAGAAATAAGTAGAGGATGTTTTCTTTAGCATTAACCATATCGTCAATACTAAACACAACGTGTAAAAGAGAAATGTTGACGCTTGGCAATTAGAGGCATTTATTAAATTTCTTAACTCGGGAAATTGAGTGAGGTATCTTGTTGGTCGACGTTGTAGACATATAAATTAAGTTCTATCCTGTCCATAAGCAGGACGTACAGTACACAGGGATTTTTCAACACAATTGCTACAATTGGCGCTTTATAAATATACGAGAAGACATTAGTGACGGGCATAATTATGAAAAAGTAGAATTAGATTCAATTAGCGACCTCTATGTGGAATAAAATAGGCGCTTCCTTGATTTAACGCTCATTTTCAAATTAGGGTAACATAAATTGATGTGAACTTTTTAACAATTTTCAAATTAGATTAGCTTAATATGCTAATTGAAAATTGCGTAATTTAAAAGATCTAATGCAAACCATTAATGAATCTATTATTAAAAGTAAAAATTGACATAATAATTACTATAACAATACTGTACTAAATCTATAAATATTGATCTGAGTTTTGTATATTGTGTTTATCATCAATTTCCTTATATTTTATATAAAAATGTTCGCCAATTTTTAATTGAATTCTATAAATATTTTTGCCATTAATATGTTATAGTTCAATATTGTACCCATATTAATTTTATCCTAACTAAAGTCCCAGCTCTTATGCGTAACAATATCTTAAATTCTATTTGAGATTTTCGTTATAGTTAGAAAATTAAACAACATGTTATAATATTTCCATCTAATTGGGCGTGGGCTACATGAATCTATGTCAATTACTTTTTTATCACATACTCACCAGTCTGATTTAATAATATGTTGAATGTTTGAGTTTGAACCGCATAATATTTCAATGTCCATTATCAAATATTTATTTAATCAATAACACAATGCCGTTTATAATTAATTAATAAATTTAATTTATAATATTTTTGAAATAATAATTATTATCTCAAAAATATTAGCACCTTATTTATCATGGTTTGCTTTTTACACTACTAAAATATGGTACCTATTTTTCTATATGTAAAAGATCTTTTAAATCAGTTAAATATTTTTCGAGTTTATTTGTTACGAACAAAAAATCAAATTTTTCCTTTACATCAGATTTTAAATTAGTAGGTTCTCAAATCGATTGTATTTTTTTGTTACCTCATCATCATCCGTCAGTTCTAAACTTATGTCATATATATATACATAGAAAATATCTAGACCAATACAAAAAATTAATATAAAATGTTTGTATTGTACAGTCAAACCCACGGATATTGGTCAAAGCGGCATGTTAAACTGCTACACCATTAAGATTATCAAAATAAAGTAACCGTAGACTCCAAGGGTTTTATAAGAAGTGAAAGAGTTCCATACTTGTTGTAGGTCCGCTAACTGTGAATAAATCACGGAACCAACAGCACTCATGTGTTTTTACCTACTTTATCTGACATATACGTTAGCGCCCACGACCTTTTTAAGAAGGGCCAATCAGTAAACGGTCCTACGCAAGAAGTGTTGCGAAACGGAACGAAATTGTGTTTTCAACTTATAACATCAACGTATGCAGCTATTGTATTAATTTAAAACATATAAATATATATGGAATACGTAAAACAAAGAACGATAATAAATAGTAGACTTAACAAATAAAATACTCATAGTTAACAATAAGAAAGAAACGAAAGAACAAATAAAAAAATAAAGATAAAATCAAATAAAAATACTGTATGAGATAGATGAAGGAAATAATAAATTTAACAGTAGAATGAATAAGACAAACTACAACTAGGTTTATTTAAAATATATAAAGTATGTAAAACGACAAAAAAAGTGAAATACCTTCAAATTGCATAAATAAGGTCACACTGCAATGTTCAGGTCAGAAAGCTTTAATATTTCAATAGAGCGCCGAGTAAATTAGTAAAAAAAATATGTCGTTCAAATACATTCAGTTGCTTTCGGCTAAACTCTAAAAACAGGCTCAACTAGGCTGTAGATAGGTTATCTAGTTAATCCATAAGACTTGCCATTCTAATTAACATGTGACATACACTTGCCCATCCAGCTTTCCCCAATCGTGACGAGAAAGCAGCAACATCACAAATATAAACATACCAGAATGGACCTTTAAATGGAAACTGTCGCTTAAATAAAATTTTTAATTAAAAAGTAGTGGTCGGCCAGTGGTCAAAACATTATTTTGTAATAAATTAATTAATTATGATTATATTTTAAATTCAGTAAGACCATAGATAAATAGTATTAAATACCAACAATAATAATCTATTCTCAATTTGACCACAGAGTTTAACAATAAACAAAAGAGTATATATGCGTGTGTGTGTCAAATACATGGTAGTGTGTGTAATGTTTTATTTATTGATTTAATGTACTTTTATGATTAATTAAAAAAAAAATAGCATTCTGCACTCCTTCTCTATATAAACTATAAGTGTGCCAAATTTGATATTCCTCCGTCCGTGTAATTTTCATAAAAAGGGATACAAAGTTTTTGCTTCACGTATTATATAGATAAATACTCGTATCAATATTTATTTTTTAAATGGGTGATAATGAAATGGTAACCCCGCCTGCACTCTGGGCATATACTAGCGGGGCACCAGGGAGCGATGATAGGTGACGATAACAGCAGGTTTTACCAGAGGGAGACTTTGTACAAAAGTCGATTGCTTGGGTACCTCTGTCCCATTCGTGTTTCAACCGTGAAGCAGTTGTGTTTTCATGGCTGTGTTTCGGTTTGAAGGGTGGGATATGGCGTGAATTTACTGGGTGCAGAGGAATAACACCTGAGTCCTCAGGAATGGCAACGCATGGGGGTATCATGGGCGAAACAGTATACTTTGTTATGTCCATGGTACTGCTCATGTCTATAGGCGACGGTTACCACTTTCCATCAGGTGGGCCGTCAGCTTGTTTGCCATTCTAAGTTGTATAAAAAAAAAGGTCAGTTCGCCCATCGTGACGAATTCCGCTAGAATTAACCACGATGGTTTCCAGAGGTCCGCGTGGAGGTCGACCTGACAGGGTGTATTGCTAGCAATAGGTTAGTTAGACCCCATTACTAACAATCCCTTTCCCCCTTCTCGTATCAGTATTGTAAGCACAAACGTACTTTGAACATGTTATTATATGAATAGACATTATATTATTACATAGGTATTCAGGTGTTTCTCAAGCATAGATATTAAATAACTATATTAGCATCGTAACGCAATATCTAACAACGGTATACCGTAACGAGGACATTCAACGTTGAAAGAGGATGTAGGGCTTGCCAGACAGGCTGGCGCGGGTCGACGCGACTGGCTAGCTGCAGTCTACAACTGTATAAATATCTACCTACCAATAGGTGTAGTCTCTTTCAATAGATCTTAATGAAAACGTAACTAAGTTTTGTCGAAAATTTTACAGAAGTACTCTCTAAACGAGACTAGAATACATCAGAACAATCAATCAATAGATTTTTTATTTGTACTACTATTAAACAGCAGACTGTCACATAGTCGAGTCGATTACCCATTTATTTACATTTCAATTGGTTTCTATTGTAACAGATTATAATATTTTATCTCAAAATATTAATATAGACATTATTTTATTGTAAATTGTTATTGTACAATTAAGAATTAATTGTAAACATTTCAAAAGATAAAAATTAATGTCATGGACTGTACAACTTACACGATTTACTATCGGCAGTCAATGGATTATTATATTTTTTTTATACCACTGAGGTGGCAAACAAGCATACGGCCCACCTGATGGTAAGTGGTTACCGTAGCCTATGAACACCTGCAATACCAGAGGTATTACGCGTGCGTTGCCGACCCTGAAGAAACCTCTTTACCCCCTTTTGAAGAATCTATGACGAATAGTAATAAATATATAAAATAGTACACCAAACATTCAGAAACAAATTTTATATATTTACAAAATTATGTATTACAATAATAATAGATATTTATTTAACAACTTAGATAGGTAAGAATATGTAGATTATATTTATCTATAATCTGCATATAGTTTTTTCATTAAATACTATGTATGAGAAATAAATTAATAATTAATCATGGTATTACGGAAGACGAGTCTGTATTGCAAATGTTAACGCATAAAGGTCAAGTGACTACAGACATATTAAAGATAGTCCTATAAAAATAATTATAATAAACTTATATTGATCTATAGAAATAGTATTTTTTTATTTAATTGTATTCTATTTAGTGATGACATTTGTAATATGCATAATATTATAATTATTAAATTTGAATTGGAACCTATCGTAAAAATCGTCGTTGTCTTTTGTTATTGAATAAATTGGGAAAGATAGTTAATAAATATAGTTAATTGTTTGTTATAGTAATATTAATGTATGTATATATTTATTTAATATATTATATGTATGTTTATATTAGTCTAATTATATGTTTATAATATATTAAATATTAATTTTATATTCCTTCAATTTAATAATGCACCGCTTACATATTAATCAGTTTACCTAATAATTGACTGGTAGAGAACATAGTTTCACTGTGCATTGTGTAAAGCTTAAATAAATAAAAAAAAAATAAACTTTCCGCCAGCATATTTAAATAACTAAAAAATAAAATAAAGAAATAAAATAAATAAATAAAGAAGTAAAATTTAAATAAATAATCACAATTAAACGAAACCCCCAATCCAATCACGATATAATTTACTATATATTCAGCAATAGTTTTGGTAAATTCTAACGTCTGTTTATTTCTATCAAAAGTTTCAAATGATCACTTAAATGTACACATAAAAGTGTTTAATCCGGCAGCAAAAACATAAATTATAAACAAAAGTAGGTACTTACCGTATGCAGGTAATTTATACGCGCATGTGATAAAGTGCAGGTTTCCTAGACAGTGCGGCGCGCGAGCCGTTGCCCGCTCCGTGCGCCCACGCATGCTCGCTAAAATACTATTCATAATAGCCTAAGATCTAACTGTTAGCTTCTGCAGGTATAAAACTTTTTAATGAAACTGATTAAATGTTGATCGAAAATATAATAAAATGTATCCAAGTGGTCCTCCCTGCTCTCAGCCGCAATCTAGTGTTGCCAGATGGCAGCCTTCACTTGCAGCCACTTGTTTGTAGGCAACACTATGTATGTTGTCGTATAGAGAAAAGAATAAACTTTCGTATAGTGTAATTATTATCGAAAAAATCAATTCTCTATTACTACAGCATCATTCATCTACAACAAATGTTAAGATTACTTCCTTACTTGCGACTGTTGTTTTATAAACAATAATCTATTGCCGTATGTAGAAAGAAATAAATATTCGTTTGTTGTAAAAGAAAATTTACCGAAATTATCATCCCTTTTTTTGGCATGGCAAACCTAGGTTGCGGCTAACTGGGAGCAGGCAACCCGTGTATATTGTTTTATGTTTTCCATTGTTTTTCTATTAAACAGTTTCGTTAAGAAGTCTGCAGAAATCAGCAACGGGATCTCCGACTATAAAGTTTATTTACTGGCTCAGTTCCATCGACAGACAAGCAATTGATGATGGATATATGGTACTGTCGATAGGTGTTATGCAGTTTACTTATAATAACTTACACTTGTAGTGCTGAGGAGCGGGCCAGTAGTTTGAGTCAACATTACCGTTTTCTTTATACAAGTCCTAACCAAACAAACCAATACATGGAAATGAAACAAAACCTACTGTTGTCACAAAAACTTTATGGAGATATTTTTATTATCTATTTATTAAACGTACATTACCAAAATAATTTCGGTAAAACGAATTTTGTATTATGCGATTGTTGTGTTTTAATTTATTTAGCAATTGTTTTGATTCTGAGTTAATATAAAGTTCTTCTAGTTAAAGTTAAAGTTCGTCCCATAAACTGTTTTATTGTTTAATTTTTAATTATTTATGCTTTCTATCCTTGTTGAAAAATTTATATATATCAGCACATTACTCTTGTGTCACATAGTGAAGCACAATAATGTATTATACCAGACACCCAAAAAAATTTGGTTAATTGAATCTCTTCTCCTATAATGCGTAGATCCTTCTGCAATAAGGCAAATCCCGTTACGAATTATAAATCCCGCTATATCGTGACGATAAAATATAAAAATAGTTAAATACATACGAGGTCTGTCCGGAAAGTTCGTATAAAAGTGTTCTGGAATGCGAGAAAGAGGAGTGGGGAGGCCAGGTAAGCGCAGGACCCCTTCCTTATGTCCCTAACAATGCTTCAGTTCTGGTCTGACCGCCGTGCGGTGCGAACTGGCTTGTCACGCCATCTGTGAAGTTACCTCTTAACGAAACCCCGTCGGCATGGAGCCCGCTTCCGTTGAAGAGCAGCGCGTCGTAATCAAGTTTCTCTCGAAACTCGGCAAGAATGGCCGTGAAAGCAAAGAGTGGAAGACATCCGGGGAACCACGAACAAAAAAATCAAGAAAATCCCGCTCAAATGTCAAGACAATGTTGATTGTTTTTTTCGATGTTCGGGGATTGTCCATCAAGAATTCGTCCCTCCAGGCCAGACAGTTGATGGAAAATTCTACGTCGATGTGCTCAGACGCCTCAAAGCTCGTGTGGCACGAGTTCGTCCAGAATTGGCGCGAGAGGGGCGTTGGATTCTTCACCACGACAATGCCCCTGCCCACACCTCTCTTGTTGTCCGTGAGTTTTTGAGTAAAAATTCCATTACGGTGACCGAACACCCCCCCTATTCGCCGGATTTGGCCCCGTGTGACTTCTTCTTGTTCCCAAAAACCAAATTGGTACTTCGGGGGCGGCATTTGGGGGACATAAATGAGATAAAAAAAGCTACGACGGGGCAGCTGAGAAACCTACAACCAGAGGACTTTCAAGGAGCCTTCTCACAGTGGAAACGGCGTTGGCACAAGTGCATTATGTCACAGGGGGAGTACTTTGAAGGGGATAAAATTGATTTACCTGAATAATTGTAAAATAAAATTTTTAAAAAACTTTTATACGTACTTTCCGGACAAACCTCGTATAGCAAAGTCACGATCGATTCTTAGTAAAATTCATAAGTAAACATCTTTTATATTATTTGACAAAATTGTACCGTCTTTGATGTTTACCTATTTATAAATGTTGCCACTCGGTTATAGGCTACATCTGTAGACGGTACTTCAAATCAAGAAAAGAATTAACGGTAGTGAATCCAATTCACGAATATGTCTGAGATTTTTCTAATATGATTCAAATCAAATCGATTGTATTTTTTTGTTACCACATCATCATCCGTCAGTTCTAAACTTATGTTATATATATATATATATATATATATATATATATATATATATATATAAAAAAAATTATATAAAATGTTTGTATCGTACAGGAATCAAACCCACGGATATTGGTCAAAGCGGCATGTTAAACTGATACACCATTAAGATTATCAAAATAAAGTAACAGTAGACTCCAAGGGAGTTTGGGATTTAAGTATGGAACTCTTTCACTTTTTATTTTATAAGAAGTGAAAGAGTTCCATACTTGTTGTAGGTCTGCTAACTGTGAATAAATCACGGAACCAACAGCACTCATGTGTTTTTACCTACTTTATCTGACATATACGTTAGCGCCCACGACCTTTTTAAGAAGGGCCAATCAAATCAGTAAACGGTCCTACGCAAGAGGTGTTGCGAAACGGAACGAAATTGTGTTTTCAACTTATAACATCTACTTATGCAGCTATTGTATTAATTTAAAACATATAAATATATATGGAATACGTAAAACAAAGAACGATAATAAATAGTAGACTTAACAAATAAAATACTCATAGTTAACAATAAGAAAGAAACGAAAGAACAAATAAAAAAATAAAGATAAAATCAAATAAAAATACTGTATGAGATAGATGAAGGAAATAATAAATTTAACAGTAGAATGAATAAGACAAACTACAACTAGGTTTATTTAAAATATATAAAGTATGTAAAACGACAAAAAAAGTGAAATACCTTCAAATTGCATAAATAAGGTCACACTGCAATGTTCAGGTCAGAAAGCTTTAATATTTCAATAGAGCGCCGAGTAAATTAGTAAAAAAAATATGTCGTTCAAATACATTCAGTTGCTTTCGGCTAAACTCTAAAAACAGGCTCAACTAGGCTGTAGATAGGTTATCTAGTTAATCCATAAGACTTGCCATTCTAATTAACATGTGACATACACTTGCCCATCCAGCTTTCCCCAATCGTGACGAGAAAGCAGCAACATCACAAATATAAACATACCAGAATGGACCTTTAAATGGAAACTGTCGCTTAAATAAAATTTTTAATTAAAAAGTAGTGGTCGGCCAGTGGTCAAAACATTATTTTGTAATAAATTAATTAATTATGATTATATTTTAAATTCAGTAAGACCATAGATAAATAGTATTAAATACCAACAATAATAATCTATTCTCAATTTGACCACAGAGTTTAACAATAAACAAAAGAGTATATATGCGTGTGTGTGTCAAATACATGGTAGAGTGTGTAATGTTTTATTTATTGATTTAATGTATTTTTATGCATATTTTTTTTTTAAATATTAGCATTCTGCACTCCTTCTCTATATAAACTATAAGTGTGCCAAATTTGATATTCCTCCGTCCGTGTAATTTTCATAAAAAGGGATACAAAGTTTTTGCTTCACGTATTATATAGATAAATACTCGTATCAATATTTATTTTTTAAATGGGTGATAATGAAATGGTAACCCCGCCTGCACTCTGGGCATATACTAGCGGGGCACCAGGGAGCGATGATAGGTGACGATAACAGCAGGTTTTACCAGAGGGAGACTTTGTACAAAAGTCGATTGCTTGGGTACCTCTGTCCCATTCGTGTTTCAACCGTGAAGCAGTTGTGTTTTCATGGCTGTGTTTCGGTTTGAAGGGTGGGATATGGCGTGAATTTACTGGGTGCAGAGGAATAACACCTGAGTCCTCAGGAATGGCAACGCATGGGGGTATCATGGGCGAAACAGTATACTTTGTTATGTCCATGGTACTGCTCATGTCTATAGGCGACGGTTACCACTTTCCATCAGGTGGGCCGTCAGCTTGTTTGCCATTCTAAGTTGTATAAAAAAAAAGGTCAGTTCGCCCATCGTGACGAATTCCGCTAGAATTAACCACGATGGTTTCCAGGAGGTCCGCGTGGAGGTCGACCTGACAGGGTGTATTGCTAGCAATAGGTTAGTTAGACCCCATTACTAACAATCCCTTTCCCCCTTCTCGTATCAGTATTGTAAGCACAAACGTACTTTGAACATGTTATTATATGAATAGACATTATATTATTACATAGGTATTCAGGTGTTTCTCAAGCATAGATATTAAATAACTATATTAGCATCGTAACGCAATATCTAACAACGGTATACCGTAACGAGGACATTCAACGTTGAAAGAGGATGTAGGGCTTGCCAGACAGGCTGGCGCGGGTCGACGCGACTGGCTAGCTGCAGTCTACAACTGTATAAATATCTACCTACCAATAGGTGTAGTCTCTTTCAATAGATCTTAATGAAAACGTAACTAAGTTTTGTCGAAAATTTTACAGAAGTACTCTCTAAACGAGACTAGAATACATCAGAACAATCAATCAATAGATTTTTTATTTGTACTACTATTAAACAGCAGACTGTCACATAGTCGGGTCGATTACCCATTTATTTACATTTCAATTGGTTTCTATTGTAACAGATTATAATATTTTATCTCAAAATATTAATATAGACATTATTTTATTGTAAATTGTTATTGTACAATTAAGAATTAATTGTAAACATTTCAAAAGATAAAAATTAATGTCATGGACTGTACAACTTACACGATTTACTATCGGCAGTCAATGGATTATTATATTTTTTTTATACCACTGAGGTGGCAAACAAGCATACGGCCCACCTGATGGTAAGTGGTTACCGTAGCCTATGAACACCTGCAATACCAGAGGTATTACGCGTGCGTTGCCGACCCTGAAGAAACCTCTTTACCCCCCTTTTGAAGAATCTATGACGAATAGTAATAAATATATAAAATAGTACACCAAACATTCAGAAACAAATTTTATATATTTACAAAATTATGTATTACAATAATAATAGATATTTATTTAACAACTTAGATAGGTAAGAATATGTAGATTATATTTATCTATAATCTGCATATAGTTTTTTCATTAAATACTATGTATGAGAAATAAATTAATAATTAATCATGGTATTACGGAAGACGAGTCTGTATTGCAAATGTTAACGCATAAAGGTCAAGTGACTACAGACATATTAAAGATAGTCCTATAAAAATAATTATAATAAACTTATATTGATCTATAGAAATAGTATTTTTTTATTTAATTGTATTCTATTTAGTGATGACATTTGTAATATGCATAATATTATAATTATTAAATTTGAATTGGAACCTATCGTAAAAATCGTCGTTGTCTTTTGTTATTGAATAAATTGGGAAAGATAGTTAATAAATATAGTTAATTGTTTGTTATAGTAATATTAATGTATGTATATATTTATTTAATATATTTTATGTATGTTTATATTAGTCTAATTATATGTTTATAATATATTAAATATTAATTTTATATTCCTTCAATTTAATAATGCACCGCTTACATATTAATCAGTTTACCTAATAATTGACTGGTAGAGAACATAGTTTCACTGTGCATTGTGTAAAGCTTAAATAAATAAAAAAAAAATAAACTTTCCGCCAGCATATTTAAATAACTAAAAAATAAAATAAAGAAATAAAATAAATAAATAAAGAAGTAAAATTTAAATAAATAATCATAATTAAACGAAACCCCCAATCCAATCACGATATAATTTACTATATATTCAGCAATAGTTTTGGTAAATTCTAACGTCTGTTTATTTCTATCAAAAGTTTCAAATGATCACTTAAATGTACACATAAAAGTGTTTAATCCGGCAGCAAAAACATAAATTATAAACAAAAGTAGGTACTTACCGTATGCAGGTAATTTATACGCGCATGTGATAAAGTGCAGGTTTCCTAGACAGTGCGGCGCGCGAGCCGTTGCCCGCTCCGTGCGCCCACGCATGCTCGCTAAAATACTATTCATAATAGCCTAAGATCTAACTGTTAGCTTCTGCAGGTATAAAACTTTTTAATGAAACTGATTAAATGTTGATCGAAAATATAATAAAATGTATCCAAGTGGTCCTCCCTGCTCTCAGCCGCAATCTAGTGTTGCCAGATGGCAGCCTTCACTTGCAGCCACTTGTTTGTAGGCAACACTATGTATGTTGTCGTATAGAGAAAAGAATAAACTTTCGTATAGTGTAATTATTATCGAAAAAATCAATTCTCTATTACTACAGCATCATTCATCTACAACAAATGTTAAGATTACTTCCTTACTTGCGACTGTTGTTTTATAAACAATAATCTATTGCCGTATGTAGAAAGAAATAAATATTCGTTTGTTGTAAAAGAAAATTTACCGAAATTATCATCCCTTTTTTTGGCATGGCAAACCTAGGTTGCGGCTAACTGGGAGCAGGCAACCCGTGTATATTGTTTTATGTTTTCCATTGTTTTTCTATTAAACAGTTTCGTTAAGAAGTCTGCAGAAATCAGCAACGGGATCTCCGACTATAAAGTTTATTTACTGGCTCAGTTCCATCGACAGACAAGCAATTGATGATGGATATATGGTACTGTCGATAGGTGTTATGCAGTTTACTTATAATAACTTACACTTGTAGTGCTGAGGAGCGGGCCAGTAGTTTGAGTCAACATTACCGTTTTCTTTATACAAGTCCTAACCAAACAAACCAATACATGGAAATGAAACAAAACCTACTGTTGTCACAAAAACTTTATGGAGATATTTTTATTATCTATTTATTAAACGTACATTACCAAAATAATTTCGGTAAAACGAATTTTGTATTATGCGATTGTTGTGTTTTAATTTATTTAGCAATTGTTTTGATTCTGAGTTAATATAAAGTTCTTCTAGTTAAAGTTAAAGTTCGTCCCATAAACTGTTTTATTGTTTAATTTTTAATTATTTATGCTTTCTATCCTTGTTGAAAAATTTATATATATCAGCACATTACTCTTGTGTCACATAGTGAAGCACAATAATGTATTATACCAGACACCCAAAAAAATTTGGTTAATTGAATCTCTTCTCCTATAATGCGTAGATCCTTCTGCAATAAGGCAAATCCCGTTACGAATTATAAATCCCGCTATATCGTGACGATAAAATATAAAAATAGTTAAATACATACGAGGTCTGTCCGGAAAGTTCGTATAAAAGTGTTCTGGAATGCGAGAAAGAGGAGTGGGGAGGCCAGGTAAGCGCAGGACCCCTTCCTTATGTCCCTAACAATGCTTCAGTTCTGGTCTGACCGCCGTGCGGTGCGAACTGGCTTGTCACGCCATCTGTGAAGTTACCTCTTAACGAAACCCCGTCGGCATGGAGCCCGCTTCCGTTGAAGAGCAGCGCGTCGTAATCAAGTTTCTCTCGAAACTCGGCAAGAATGGCCGTGAAAGCAAAGAGTGGAAGACATCCGGGGAACCACGAACAAAAAAATCAAGAAAATCCCGCTCAAATGTCAAGACAATGTTGATTGTTTTTTTCGATGTTCGGGGGATTGTCCATCAAGAATTCGTCCCTCCAGGCCAGACAGTTGATGGAAAATTCTACGTCGATGTGCTCAGACGCCTCAAAGCTCGTGTGGCACGAGTTCGTCCAGAATTGGCGCGAGAGGGGCGTTGGATTCTTCACCACGACAATGCCCCTGCCCACACCTCTCTTGTTGTCCGTGAGTTTTTGAGTAAAAATTCCATTACGGTGACCGAACACCCCCCTATTCGCCGGATTTGGCCCCGTGTGACTTCTTCTTGTTCCCAAAAACCAAATTGGTACTTCGGGGGCGGCATTTGGGGGACATAAATGAGATAAAAAAAGCTACGACGGGGCAGCTGAGAAACCTACAACCAGAGGACTTTCAAGGAGCCTTCTCACAGTGGAAACGGCGTTGGCACAAGTGCATTATGTCACAGGGGGAGTACTTTGAAGGGGATAAAATTGATTTACCTGAATAATTGTAAAATAAAATTTTTAAAAAACTTTTATACGTACTTTCCGGACAAACCTCGTATAGCAAAGTCACGATCGATTCTTAGTAAAATTCATAAGTAAACACCTTTTATATTATTTGACAAAACTGTACCGTCTTTGATGTTTACCTATTTATAAATGTTGCCACTCGGTTATAAGCTACATCTGTAGACGGTACTTTAAATCAAGAAAAGAATTAACGGTAGTGAATCCAATTCACGAATATGTCTGAGATTTTTCTAATATGATTCAGACTTTTGCATAGGTCACTAAGTTTCGAGCTCTATTTACAAAGGTCAGTGGAACTAAAAGCGGACAGTAAAAAAAAAGTATACAGTATTGAATGACTTCATGATTTCTGATACCGTAACAATGTAAATATCAGATATGGGGTACTGATACTTTCTTCTTCAAAAATGGCAAATGAAAAGCTTATTATAGATTATATAGATAGTGTCATTATACAAATGTTTCGCCAAAAACAGGTATTTTTTTATATATGTGTGCGTGTTTTGCGTTGCCATAACGTGCATTTACTACTCAATATATGGAAAAATTACATTTTAAGAATAAATCTAAAAATAAAAAAATAGAAAACTATTAAGAATATATTAAAAAAAAAATAACAAGATAAACAGTGCTTAAATATTGGTAATGATGCTATCTTTGTATTACTTTGATTGATATCCAAGTATGGACTTACATCCATTTTAAAAATATATCTACTACAAAGAATATCACGTCGTCTGCTTGAATATATATAATTATTAAATTATATTATTTACAAATTGAACTAAAGGACAAGCGAAGCTAACAGCGATAATGGTTTCAATTTAACTTCTTAACAATTTAAAGGTCGAAAGGGTTATTCAATCATCAGCAAGGAACAAGTCAATTTATGATTGATGATAAATAAGTATACCTAATATCCCATCAGTGCCAGGCTAGAATAACAAATTTATTTAGCACCATAGTTTTTTATAACTAAACAATCGACATCAAAAATAAAATAACATTAACTTAGAAATAACTAAATAAGTTATAATAACTTGATGATTGATGAAAGAACACAATATAGGTTGTACTCAAAATCATTTATTACCAATCACCAATGTTGAAATATTAATTCAAAATTATATTTTAATGCTAAAATTCTTGTATTCTAATTTCTTTTTATAAACTATTTAATCTTTTTTGGGAAGGAGTGTATTGTAAGCTTCCGATTTTGTAAAGCATAGTTTACAATATATCTGTCGTCTTATCCTTTAACAATGTCATCATAAACTAAAATAATATAAAAAATTATGTTTAAAATAAATAACAAAAGATCTAGCCATATGTTACATTACAGAATAATCTGTTAATTCCAAATTCAATAAAATAAATATTCAATGTTTAACTTATGTTTTTTTTTTATAAAAACTGTGTTAAAATAATCATATTTTGTTTAGATGCTGTAACTAGCTTCTGCATATACCTAACTAAATACAATTAAGGACGATATTATTACATTTCATAGAAATAGTTGACCATTAGCCAAGAGTAAGAGTGCCGTCCAATTTAGCGGACAATTTGCTCGCCCACTCCTTAACTTTCATCTTTGAACGGAAGAAGCAATTTTGATGACTAAATTCTACGCTCTACGCGTGGACTATCAGCCATTTCGATTTGGTGTAGGAGTAGCTGCTATCGCCCACGACCCGAAAGGGAAAGCCGGGGGCGAATTTATGATAGGTCGTTTTGAACACAAATTTACAAAGCAAATTAGGTCTTTACAACGTGCCAATAAATTGTCACCATGTGCCTTGCATCATAAAAGAGCCGTAAATGTATCTATTTGACCACAATATGGCGATGAATATCATTTAATGCTACAATAGATAGTGTAATATTATACTAGCGTGCTACACAACATAGCACCAATTTACCTTTATAACAAGTGCCGCGCGGTGTAACAATCATTATATAGTTGTGACGCAGATAATAAAATATCAGTGTAATGACAATGAAAAAGTAAGAAAATAATTTAAACAGTGATAAATTATTATCAATGATAATCAAGGAAATAAAAATATTAACTTCAGCTGTAGATTTCATATTATGTAAAATTTGTGTATAGCTACCATATACAAATGAGTCTGAATAACAACAATAAGCAATTAAGTTTACAACATACGTAACATCCCACTTGATCAATAATAATAATAATAATAATAATAACACAGACAGTATAGGGTCGCTGCCCGGGGGTCGCCGGGGCGCGTCTACAACTGGCGGTAGGCGCGGCAGAATGCGAGCCAGCCGACCGGCCCCACCACCTGGCCGGTCCGACCCCTCGCCATCGACATCAGCTGGCTTGGCGCCGGCAGGGTCGTCACAGGCCCAGCAATCGGTGCCCGCCACTGGTGGTACACGTCGCATGAGGTGGACAAGAGCCATGAATGAGGACCTCATGCGTGCGTTCTTCAGGGCTACAGGGACAGAAACAGGCAGAACAGGATACCGGGCAGTAATGCACCGCGAGTTTCTGCGTCTTTTACCGGATCTAACCGTCTCGGAACAGAACCTAGCCGACAGAGTTCGGTACATACAGCGCTCTGGTATGTTTAGCGCGACCGAACTCGAACGATTGCGAAGTGAAGTTGTTCCAGAAGCAAACTCCGCGACCGTAGAGCAACCCATCTCAGACGTGCTACCTAGCGTAGAGGTGGTTGCCGAAACGCTTTCAGAAGCGGATGCGGACGGAACAACTTCCCAGGATATAGAGCATATGAGGAGCATACTAGAGGAGGCGCTTCTAGAGATCCGAAGAACTCCCCTCGAAGAGAGACCGAA
The DNA here is from genome assembly GCF_026898425.1 of Galleria mellonella. Classification (NCBI taxonomy): domain Eukaryota; kingdom Metazoa; phylum Arthropoda; class Insecta; order Lepidoptera; family Pyralidae; genus Galleria; species Galleria mellonella. Next base: position 4,795,837 of record NW_026442090.1, on the reverse strand, counting down.
GCTTCCCCGGATATATCCAAATGTGGCGACGCGGGATGCCATTAAGGCCACAAATGGACTGCTGCCTCAGTACCTTGAGGGCAGCGGTGACCTGGGAGAGACGAGTTCAATCTCCTGTTTGGCGCTGCGTTGGCAGTATGCCGATATACCGGCGCAAAAATGCCCCGGGCTGGACGTAATATCCAAAGGGATAATATGAAACCAGCCTGGAAAAGAAGGATTGAACGACGGATCGCCCAGGCCAGAGTCCTCATTGGTAGACTGCTCTGCTTCAGGGAGGGCAACACACGCCCGAGAATTATGCGCTCCGTAAAAGAGGCCTTTGCTGGGACAGGTGTACGTCTGTTCCAGCCGGACTTCGGGCACAAACTTACGGAGCGCATAGATGAACTGAAGCAGAAGATCGCTGCATGGGGGAAGCGACTCCGACGGTACTCTGAGAGGGTTGAGAGGTATCAACAGAATCGCCTCTTTATGAGTGATCAACGGAAGTTTTATAGGAACTTGGAGCGCCCAAAACTACAGCCCACAGGACAAAGACCCGAAACAGCCAATTTCGTCGCCTTCTGGAGACAGCTGTGGTCTGAACCTGTGGAACATGAGGAGGGCGCATGGATGCACGATGTTGAGGAAGCATGTGCTCGAATAACGCCGATGAACGCCATTGCCATTACGGAGGAAGACGTGGTTGCCGCGATCCGTCGGGCTCCGAACTGGAAAAGTCCGGGGATCGACGGATTGCAGCACTACTGGTTAAAGGCGTTCTCGGCCAGCCATGCGACCTTAGCCGTGCAATTCCAGAGTGCCCTCGAAAACAGGACGCTCCCGAACTTCCTTACAACCGGGATCACTCATTTAGCTCCTAAGACGGACGATACCGCGGATCCATCTAAATATCGCCCCATCACTTGTCTTACGACAATATATAAGACGTTAACATCCGTTTTGAGCGCTAAGATCTCTCGTCATGTGTACGAGAATAAGATCCTATCTAGCGCTCAGAACGGATGCAGGGGCGGTAGCCGCGGATCGAAGGAGCTGCTCCTCATTGATGCTGTCGCTGGCCACGTGGTCAAGCGGAACCGTCGGAATTTCTCCGCCGCCTGGATAGATTATAAAAAGGCGTTCGATTCCGTGCCCCATTCATGGCTCCGGAGGATACTCGAGCTGTACAAGATCGACGGTACAGTTCGAGTGTTCTTGGAGGCATGCATGGGGCAGTGGACGACGATCCTGACTATCCAGGGCGAGCGATTGACGGATACCGCTGACCGGATAGAGATAAAGAGGGGAATATTCCAGGGCGATTGTTTGAGTCCACTTTGGTTTTGCCTGTCCCTGAATCCACTCAGTACTTTACTGGAGAATTCGGGGACTGGATTTCAGTATCGGAGAGGAGGTACACGAGTGTCTCACCTTCTGTACATGGATGACTTGAAACTGCTAGCTCCGAGCGTCGAACGCCTGACGGAGCTGCTAAATATCGTAAACGATTATAGCAGCTCTATTAGGATGGCGCTCGGAATAGACAAGTGCGCGGTCCTCCATGTGCAGAGGGGACGGGTCACTCAAACTGAAGGGATCGCCACAGATCCCTCTAATATTAAAACCCTCTCCGAGGCTGAAACATACCGGTATCTGGGCTTGTCACAAAACATCGGTGTGAAGGAGACGGATATGAAACAGTCAGTCCGCGAGGAATTTTTTGCGCGCCTTACAAGAGTACTGAAAAGTTCTTTGTCGGGCGCCAATAAAATCCGAGCTTATAACGGCTGGGTCATACCCGTACTCCTTTACACTTTTGGCGTGCTCAGATGGTCTCAAACCGATCTCGAAGCCCTGGATCGGAAAGTCCGCACAACTATGACCCTCCATAGAATGCATCACCCGAAATCGTCAGTCATGAGGCTGTATATCCCGCGGAAGGCTGGTGGTCGAGGCTTGTTAAGTGTTAAGACCATGCACAACCGCGAGGTTAACAGCCTCAGGACATATTTTCTGGAGAAAATAGACGAGGGTTTGCATAGAGAGGTCATAGAATGCGACAAAGGATTCACCCCTCTTTCTCTGGCTAAAGAGGACTGGCGAAAACCCGAAGTTTTGGGTACCTCTCAGCGGGAGGCCGTATGGAAAGAGAAGGAGTTGCACGGAAGGTTCTTCAAAGACCTTCACGGGCCGTACGTAAACACGAAGACCTCCGTGCACTGGCTACAGTTCGGTGATCTCTTCGGAGAGACCGAGGGTTTTGTCTGTGCAATACAAGATCAGGTGGTTAAGACGAACAATTACCGAAAGCATATTCTGAAGGATGGCACTGAGGACATCTGTCGGGCATGTCGCCATCCCGGAGAGTCACTCAGACATGTGCTTTCGGGTTGCTCAGCTCTTGCCAACACTGAGTACTTGCACAGACACAACCAGGTAGCCAAAATACTCCATCAAGAGCTAGCTCTGAAGTACGGCCTCGCGAATGAGAGGTTGCCGTACTATAAGTACGAGCCCCAGCCGGTCCTCGAAAGCGACAGCGTAAGGCTCTACTGGGACCGATCCATCATCACGGACAGGACCGTTCTTGCGAACAAACCTGATATCGTGGTGATGGATCGGGCACTCTCGAGGGTGTTTTTGGTGGATGTCACCATACCGCATGACGAGAACCTCGTGAAAGCCGAAACCGAGAAGAAGAGAAAATATCTCGATCTGGCTCACGAGGTGACCGAAATGTGGGGGGTGACATCTACCGAAATCATCCCAATCGTTATGTCGGTGAACGGTCTTATCCCAACCAGTCTGGAACAACATCTCAGACGGTTGGGATTCCGAGGCGGCTCACTCCCGGGAAAGATGCAGAAAGCGGTGCTCTTAGATTCTGCCCGCATTGTACGCCGGTTTCTCTCCCTGGGGCCCTGAACCCCGGCCGACTGTGCTTCTGCCGGGGGTTAGTTGCCATCTCCTCTCCTTAAGAGGGGAGATGAGAATTTTAGTGAAATTTAAAAAATAATAATAATAATTTATTTGGAACAAAAACATTGGTTACAATATTATTGAAAAACGATGATATCCGCAGAAGTATAAAACTGTGTCGCGAATATCAACGCCCTCCTCCTTATAGCAGGATTCCAAAGTAGACAAAACGTATAGTAGTTATTACATCAACGAAGATAATTGTTTGTATCTAGCAACTAACCAACCACAATACTAAATAATAACTATAAACTACAATAAATAAAATAAAAAAGTAAAAATTTTAAAAACAGTAGCCTACATGTTAACTTAAAAAATAAATAAAATAATAATAATGTGTGTGTATACGTGTGCGTGTGCGTGAGCGTGTGCATGTACGTGTGTGTGTATATGTGTGTGTGTGTGTGTGTGTGTGTGTGTGTTTGTGTGTGTGTGTGTGTGTGTGTGTGTGTGTGTGTGTGTTGTGTGTGTGTGTGTGTGTGTGTGTGTGTGTGTGTGTGTGTGTGTGTGTGTGTGTGTGTATGCAGGTGTGAGAAAAGTTATAAATTTATTCGGAAAATTTTATAAGATCTTCTGTTTCATTATAAGATAAGGATTGGAGAAATTTTAAACATTTATCTTTGCATAAATGGTAAGGTAAAGGATATATCTTTAATTCTTTGTTTAAGCTATTATATAGAGAGGAACTAATATGCTGATAATGACGGCTCGCTATAGCAGTGCGTCGAGGTTCAACTTTACAAATTTTATAAGAATTACGCTTCGATTTTATCAGATTTAGTTCATACGGTTGTTCAGAATGCTTACGTAGCATAGTATTTAAAATAAATAATTGGCGAACAGTTAAAACCCGACAGAGCACATACAGTTCAATAGTGGGAAATAAAATTGGTTTTTTAGCCATTACTTTCAAAACAGCTCTTTGAGCCCGTTCAAGCTTCAGCAAAACTGTTTTAACAGCTCCACCCCAGGAGGTTATACAGTATGTTATTACAGACTGTGCCAGTGCATAATAGACAGTTTTTAGGTTGTTAAAATCCACGACACCTCTTAACCTCTTAAAGACGAATATCAGTTCTCTTACGCGGGACACAGTACAATCAACATGTTGCCTCCATGTCATCGAACCGTCCAACGTTACCCCAAGATATTTTATACTAGTAACACGTTCCACGGATATACAACTGCAAGGATTAGAAACTGTTGGAGTTGGACAAATATGTGGACGAATTGAAAACGCGGAAGAAGGCCGAGAGACACTGTTTATAGAGAAGGGAATAAATTTTGTCTTTAAGAGATTAAGTGTAAGAAGGTTCGACTGAAGCCACCCCATGACATGTCTCAGTGCATTCTCTGAATGCATTTGTGTCTCCGTCCAGGTACGTCCACTGATGAGGAGAACTGTATCATCCGCATAGGTAACTATTTTACAGTTTTGAATAGTTAAGTTACAAAGATCATTGATATAAATTAAGAATAAGGTAGGCCCTAAAACACTACCCTGAGGAACACCATAACTGATATATTCATCTTCACTTACATAACCATCAATAGTTACACACTGAGTACGGTTTGCAAGATAGCTTCTGAACATATCAAGAGCTATACCTCTAACACCCACACTTTCTAGTTTCCGAAGCAAAATAGGAATAGAGACAGTATCAAAGGCTTTAGAAAGGTCTAAGAATATACCCACAGTTTTTTTCTTATTGTCAAAGTCTTTAATAATTGTATTAGTAACTTCTAAAACTGCATCCTCCGTAGATTTTTTATTTCTAAATCCAAATTGGTTAGGTGATAGTATATTACGACTCTCAATAAATGTAATTAATCTACGGTTTAGGATTTTTTCAAATATCTTTGAAAAAACGGATAAGACTGAAATAGGTCTATAATTAGAAATAACATCTCCATCTCCACTTTTAAAAATTGGATGTACTATTGCTTTTTTAAAAGCGTTAGGAAAAATACCCATATTAATAGCACAATTGAACACATATTTCAGTATGGGAATAATTACATGTCTTGCTGACTTAATTATTGAAGTAGAAACACCGTCCCATCCAACAGCACAGTTGGTCTTTAAATTAATGATAATATTTTCAATCTCCTCTTCATCCACATCGAAAAAAGCCATAGAATTGGGAGAAGATGGACTGCAGGTATCATGCCTGTGTTGTAGAGGCGTAGCTGAATCATGTCGTATCCGAGAATTACCGTGAAACCGTGATTCAATGGTGGATGCTAGATTCTTGCCAATGTTAGCAAAGAATGTATTAACGGAATTAACAGAAGATAAGGGATTATTACTTAATTTCAATAATTTTGTGGAATTAGTTTGTCTTTTCTGAAGATTTGCCATTCTCTTTATCAAACTCCATGTTTCCTTTGAATTCTTTTTGACCCTTTGGATCTCATTCTGTTGAAAATTCGTTTTAATTTTTTTAAGAGATTATTACAAAAGGTACGATACCGTGTGTAAATTAATTTATGAGTTTCATTATTGGGATTCTTCCTAAATTTACGGTATAGTTTGTCTCTATGTCGTATACATTTCAGTAGGCCAGGAGTAATCCATGGTCTAATGATGCGTTTTCTACTGGAAATTTGTATATTACGACTATGAGTTTTGACAACGTTGGATACAATACTAACTAAGAGATCAGCAGACATATCAGGATTATTAGAGTCAAATACGGGAGAAAAGTCTGTAGATTCTATTTCTTTTACAACAGCAGAGATATCACAATGTTGAGAGAAACGCCTTGCAGAGGTTGAACTTACTTTAGTATGGCAATGGAATAAAATAGGAGCATGGTCCGTTATGAGTGAATCAAGAATGATGGTGGATGCATAACCCAAAGAGCGCAGCATAACATGGTCTAAGCAATTGTTTTCTCTCGTAGGCAAAAGATGAGTTGGGAGCATTCCATGCATCGCAATTAGATTTAGATATTCATCGGAATTCGAGTCAGTATTAGTGGGTGCTATGTTGATATTTATGTCACCAATTACAGCACAAGTTTTAAAGTTACTTAACATCTTAAGTGTATTATCAAGACTTTTGTAAAAAGAAATTAAATTATTATATGAAGAAGAGCGATATATTGCTATGACGGCAAGGTTATTGGAATATTTTAAGATAATACAATTTGCATCCTGAAACTCGGGAATTTCTACAATGTACTGAAGATCGCTTTTAACATATACCACTACACCATCATTTTGTTTTTTAAAATTAGATTTAAAGGATTCATAGCCGGAAAGTATGGGAATATAAGGGGTTTTGCTCAACCAACATTCCGTTAAAATTATAATATCAATATTTAATTCTATTCTATGAAGTAATGTTATAAAGCTATCAAAGTTACAATTAATACTACGAATATTGACATGAAAAATATTTATTGAGTTTGTGTCCGACTTTAAATTTATAGGAATATCCTCGGGGGAACATCTTAGTGATTCTGATAAAGAAATTTGTTCGATATCATCATTAATTTGATTAGTATTATTCATAAGAGATATATATACGCGGATCATGGTTAAACCAGAGAATGGGATCAGTGAGAATGAAATCTAATTGAAATAAATTGAATATAAAGTTATTTATGTCAGAAAATCTGTAATATAGATTAATATTATATTGTAAGTGATGTGTATAATTGTATGTGTGTGTTATAAATGATTGAAGATAAAAAAGTAGGCTAGTGTATACATTATTAAGAAAATTACATAGTACAATAGTAAAGAAGACTAAACAAATATTACAATATTTCATGAATATGTAGCAAGCAAAAACTGTTTCTGTCACCAGAGTACATAGTCATTTTGATATATTAATTTTCTCCAACACGGTGTCATCTGTTACTGGAATCAATGAACCATTATCACTTTTGCGAAGAAATATTTTTCCATGGGATACCCAGCAATATTTATAATCGTTAGTTTTTGCAAATTCTCTGGCCAGATAAAACAATTTCTTCATTTTGGAAGACAAATTTTCCGAGATATAAATAGGAGATACTGGCCCACTTAGATGAAGCGTTTCTGTAGTTAATTTAGAGCTTCCCTTGTTATATTTGCGGTACATTGCAATAATTTTTTCCTTCAATATAGAGCTCGTTAGATCTACTATGATGGTTTTACTAGCTTGTTGTTTGGTTTTTATGCGAAAAATGTCTTTTATTTCGCTGGGTTGAACTGGTATACTTAATACACCGCTAGTTTTTATAAACGTCTCTAAAAGAGAATTCTTTGTTTCAGTAGGAGAAGTTGGAATATTCCTAATTTCCAAACAAGTCGACCTATTGTTACGTTCAAGAGTTTCTATCTTATCTTCCAGCGTCTTTACATACCGCATATCTGCGTTATGGTCAGTTTCCAACTTGTCCATTTTTGATTTGAGTAAGTCATATTTATGAGCCAAAAAATCAACAGATATGCGGAGATCCTCAACTACAGCACACAACCGTTCATTCCTCCTATCTTGCTCATCCCTAAAATCTTTAAACATTTGTCTCATTTCTGTTATAAACGAATTTAACATCTCGTCATCATAAAGTGAGTGTTTTCGTTTGCGTGTAGCATTAGTAGTTTTCATCTCATTCAGATTTGGTTCGGAAGAAGAACCATGTAACTGTTCCGAATGAGGTAATCTTAAAGCTATGCCCGCGTCACAAGAGGGACGGTCTGGAGCGACAGTGGTGGACACATTCAGCTCTAGTTGAGTAATACCAGTGTGAGGTGCAGGTGAAGGCGGAGGTGTGCGCTTAAGTGGCATCGTCAATTATTACGTTGAAAAAATAAAAAAATGAATAAACAAAGAAATATACTGCTGAAGCTAAATTCCTAAATAATATTTCAATGAAATAACCGCCGAACACAAATTTCTTGCAAAAATTCTTTACAAAAAGAAAAAAAAAAAAAAAAAAAAAAAAAAATTGATGAGAATCGATCCTCGGAGTATTACTTAAAACTTGCACGTGGTGCCTCTTCGCCAACGAGTAATCGTAATGAAATGTTGAATTATAGTATCACTCTTCAGTACCGCTATTGTAATATACTGCATGAAATTTCAGCGACCACGAGTCAAGGTCAAACCTTTGTTTTGTTATCAATTTGTAAACGGGTATGTCGTTGAAATGGTCTTCTACAAAATATTCATGCACTATTTATCGGTACTCACGATACTTATTTGTCGATGAAATATAGTCCGTCGTAAAGATCTCACTTTGTTCTTTAGTTTGGTATAATATTATTTTAGAAATGATAACTTTTACCACAGATTTTAATTTTAAAACAATGGAGCTAACACAAACACGTCTTGTTTTAACGGCAGTTGCGGGGGGGGGGGGGGGGGGAAGGTACACAATCTCTAAATTATCAGTATATATCAGTAAGAAATTAAAACATTCAGTTAAATTATTTTTAATTCAAACTAATATTAATTATCAACAGAATTGATTATTTCTTTGTTTACATTTCCATTCAGATCTATTGAAATAGAATATAAGTTATATTATGTGTTATATTATATAACACAAGCCACGCTTAACTATGTTACATTTGTGAGAATAAGTGCCAAACGCCGTCATGGGAACAAATTTGCATAATTAATTACAACTACTTGCCAGCTGTGTCCGCGACTCCGTCCACGTGGTAGTCTAACTCAATAGGTCAAAACAATGTGATTATTTGATATTAAGACAATTTAAGTGTTTTTTTATAAACATTTTATAAACACTATAGTCAGTGCGTTTTACGTTCTACGCTTAGATTATATAGATAGAGTGTAATCGCCAAAAACAGGTCAATTATTAATTTTTATCGTGTATGCTTAAATTGGATTACCAATTTATATAGCTTATACTAACTACGTGGAAGAAATTTATATAATAATATAAATTTATATAAACCTAATAAGGTTGAAACGAAAAATAAAAACAATACAATTCTTAAGATAAACTGTGCATAATGTTTAGAATAGAATAGAAATAATCTTTATTTAAATAGACTTGTTTGCAAGTTTTTTTAAATGTCAATATTTTATTATTCTACTGCTGGGTTCGGAATGCTGTTAAGGTACCTATAAACTCAACTGTATCCATTATTATGCAATCAGGTACTTTTGTATTATTAGAGAAATAAGTAATAAATTTATGTACTTGTGCATTCAAGGAATTAAATGAAACTAATCACGTTTCCCCACTCTTTAAACCTGAGAAAAGATCCAAATTCATCGTTTAGGGATTATGTGACAATGTTTATTTACTTATATTTTATAATATAATCACACTCATAAATAAATACCAGTAGAGTTTGAAGTACCGAAAGGATCGGCCGTTCATCTCCCCAAACGAACACAAGGACACTTCCATCTACATTTATTCGTACTGACGGCAAAACGAATCTTATCCGGACAAATAGCCGACGTCCGGCGTCCCACGTGCGCCCACACCACCTTTTTAGATGTTGATAATGCATAGTGCAGTTAGTTACTATCTATTTGGTGCAATTTGACTTTATAGATTTATAAGACATCTTAGTTATGGAATAGAGAATACGGCCAATACAAATACGTAGATATAGAAAAAAATGCGATGAAAAGATATGCATGTGAACAATGAAAGCCTAAAAAACGCTTGAGGATGACGTTTCTAAGACGATCATCTGTATAAATATTAAAAAGAGTGAAACAATAACAAAATACAGATTTTCATAGTTACATAAATTAAATAAGTTTAAAAATATCATACAGTAGAATCTTGATTATCCGAATCAAATAAAACCGGGGATATTTCCTATAATCAAATATCCAGATAATCGATTTCAAAGTCAAATCAAACAATAATTAAATTTTGATATGTATTTTTTAATATATAAAGAGTTTTACATACGAGTACGTCATTTAGACAATACGATATAAACAAAATTACGAGCTGTAAAGATAATAGATTACATAATACGTATTTATCCAATTAAAACCTAATACCATTACTAAACCGGTAATTAGAGCCGTAAAGAATAAGTCCGGATAATCGAATATTCGAATAATCGATGTTCGAATAAATGAGATTCTATTATATAACACTGTTATGTTAATATAATACTGCAAATTTTTCTTATAATTAATTCCAAAACAAAATTTCATGTCTCTAGACCTAGTAATTTTAAGAGTTCGTTGAACCGTAGAATTTATTATAATGACACAAGGTCGCGAGGTCGCTCAGTCAGCTTATTGCTATTCTCAACTGAACTAAAACCAGCCAGTGTAAATGTGACCATATCAAACATTCGAGTGAGTACAGTAAGTTGTTAAAAAGTAATCGCTCGAACGTCGCGGTTCTCAGATATTTACCGCCTCTCATAGCGCATCTATTTTGTTGGCTCATTAATTTTACTATAATTATTTATAACTCGCCTATCAACTGTAACTCGTCAAATAAGGTTCTCGTGTAACTTTAATGATTTATCATTCATATCTATCCACATCCACCTGCCAACGTCTATTAGTTACAGCAATTAGAAAGTAATGTTACTTGTGCTAAAGTGGACACTATTTATTATAATGTCCTAGATACATTAGGCTTATAGTTAGATAAATCCGTTTTCATTACAATTTTTTTTATACAACTTAGAATGTGGTAACCATCGCCTATAGACATGCGTTGCCATTCCTGAGGACTCAGATGTTATTCCTCCGTACCCAGTAAATTCACGCCATATCCCACTCTTCAAACCGAAACACAACCATGCAAACACTTAACGCTTTACGGTTGAAACACGAATGGGACAGAGGTACCCAAGCAATCGATTTTACCTCTGGTAAAATATAATTAAAAGTATTTTCATTTTATTTCATCAATTAAATAGAATAAGAAAAAACGTTAAAAATCAATTTCAAATAAAACAAAATTAATTAAAGACATCCTCGTTTTAAAGATTGAATCTTAAAATTTTAACAAATTAATTAATTTAATTACCTAAATTATGCAGAACGCCGTGTAAAGTAATTCTAAATAACAGTCCGGAAAACTAAATGTGATAAAAGTTATCTTATGTTTTAATTTGTGATGAGCTTCATACTATTCTTATTCTTGATATATCAAATTAAATTTGTGCCTAATAAAGTAACAAACATATAAACATGTTTACCTATTATCACATTTACATACAATTAATAGGATTACTTTCTCTAAGAAACATAGAGAATCGACATTTTCATTTTAGAAAAAGAGCCAATACCTCACTAGTACAGTTAACTACAGACAATACTATAATTGTTTTCATATCATATTAATGTACTATAGCTGAACTTAAAGATCAATGTTAATAAAATTTATTACATTAATTTAATTATAACATAGTGATCATTAATTAAATTTATCTAATGATATAGAGCTCAAAAAGCTCAATATGAAAGTATGAGTCAGACGGAATTCCTGATCTTATTGGGTACTCCTATTATCTACTGACATGCTTATCAGTACAATGCTCCTTATGTATTGTATCTACATTATAGATACATATATAATATAAAGATGTAGTAAATATACATAACTACGTAAGTACAACAAAAATATTTATACTTATAAAAAAAAATTCTTAAGAGAAAAAATAAAAGATAATCAAATATGGCAAATACGAGTATATGGTTAAAATTCTGTACATACTAAAAAATTTGAAAAAATCCTCACTTTTCTTCGGTCTATGAATTTTTCACAAAATGTAACTGAACTCTTATCGGGGACCGAAACGGAACTCCAAAATGCCAAGGTGCTACTCAGAATTGATAAGTATTTTTATGTTTTTGTAATTATTATATATAAATGTTTTAATTATAATACAAATATTTAAGTAATTAAATATATTTCCACAGAAACTATACTCTATTATATAGAACATTAGGTATTCGATATAGCTTAGACAGGTAATAAATCATAATACACCTTTATTAAGTGGTCGGTATACATTCTCAGATGATTAGTTACAATTTAAGAATCCTGTAAATAAATAAAAATATCTTTCAATTACACGTAATTTATAACAATAAACCAAAAAACCCACAATGTCCATTTATGCTGATCCGCGAAACCGCTTAACAAATTTTAATATTTTTTTTAATGTATATTGTTTGCTCTAACTTAAAAGATAAAATAAATTCTTAGTTTTACTTAGCACTAACAATTTCGATTTCATCCTATGTACAGATAATATTATAAATAATAATATTATATGTATCTTTAAATAGTATAAAACAAAATCGCTTCCCTCCGTCTGAATGCTTAGATCTTTTAAAATACGTAACGGATTTAAATGCGATTTTCGTTTATAAATAGAGTGATTTTAGAGGAAAGTTTATAAGTATAGTTTAATGTTGTTTTGTCTTATTTTGTGGAAACATCACGGTAATTGTTTAAGATGTCGGGAGAAATCATGTCGACTGAGAGAGAGACCCTAAGTACTCGTTAAGCAAAATGTATTTTAAACGAATTACATAAAACAGCTATAGAGTATTTTATCGGATAATTTAATAAAATCAATATAATCAACTTAGCCCGTATTTATATAATCTTTATTCAATATTTGAGAATTGCATGTTTAAATATACCAACGGACCTACTCGATTTAATTCTAGATTTTATTCCTTTAATAAATAACAATTTCTTGAGAGAAACTAATAAAACAGCATTGACACTGGCGCCTGTGTAAAATGACACATATACTCGTAATTTCATATTGAAATGGAAAATTTTAGATTACAAATTACAATTTACAATCCCTATAAATTGTAATTATTATGATTTTATCACAGCATAAGTAATAGATTTCATACTTTAGGTTTAAATATTAGAGTAAGACACTTATTCTTACGGTTTAGACATAAACAGTGATAACTTAAGTATATACTTGTATATATAAAGATATATTAGGTACTAACTATATTTCGCGGCTTTGTCATGTCAGTCTGTCAGTATACCAGAGGGAGACTTTGTACAATAGTCGATTGCTTGGGTACCTCTGTCCCATTCGTGTTTCAACCGTAAAGCAGTTTTGTTTGCATAGCTGTGTTTCGGTTTGAAGGATGGGATATGGCATGAAGTTACAGGTGTCAGGTGTTATTCCTCTGTACCTAACAGAGGAATAACACCTGAGTCCTCAGGAATAGCAACGCATGGGAGGTATCATGGGCGAAACAGTATACTCTGTTATGTCTATGGTACTGCTTATGTCTATAGACGACGGTTATCACTTTCCATCAGGTGGACCGTCAGCTTATTTGCCATTCTAAGTTGTATAAAAAAAAATATACATAAATATATGTGAATTGAGATCTACCTATTTTTTTGACGTCGCGTCGCTAAAAAATTCCTGTCAAACCCCTTATACAAGTTGCAATTGAATCTTTGTAGACAGATACGTTTTCGCTATATTCAAGAAAAAGAGCGAGACAACAACATGTCTTTGTTCTGTTTCACAGTCACGATAATGAAAATATATTTACTAATCATGTATAACTTAATTCGTGTTTCTACCGTGAAGCAGTTGTGTTTACATGGCTGTGTTTCGGTTTGAAGGGTGGGATATGGCGTGAATTTACAGGATACAGAGGAATAACACCTGAGTCCTCAGGAATGGCAACGCATGGGAGGTATCATGGGTGAAACAGTATACTCTGTTATGTCTTATGTCTATAGGCGACGGTTACCCTTTTCCATCAGGTGGGCCGTTAGCTTGTTTGTCATTCTAAGTTGTATAAAAAAAAATGTTTATACAATTATCAATTCGCATAGAACATCTAATTTTAATACGGAATATTTAAATTTGCAATCACTCATTTTCATATTTTTCTAATAATCCGGTTTATAAAGTATAAAATTAATTAATTCAATTCAATTTAAACCAGCTTGAAAGTGCAAATCAACAGCAATTATGCATACCTACTTAAATATCCACTCAAAATGAAATATGAGTTTCAAAACATTCGTAATCTAATAGATTTCATTAAATTGTCGACTGTTAGGTAAACCATATGATATTTATCATAAAATACTATGATTAATTCACTCGGTGCAACGATATAAATTAGTTATGAATTTCTACAGCCGCTAATCATCATCATCAAGGGGGAGAGGGAATTAGTAGTAATGGGAATCCCATTACTAGCAATATACCCTATTAGGTCGTAGGGGGAAAGGGATTGTTAGTAATGAAGACAGAGAATCCCATTGCTAGCAATATACCCAACCAGGTCGACCTCCTTGCGGTTCTCCCTGGAAACTATCATGGTTAATTCCTGATGAATTCATCATGATGGGCTAACTGGCCTGTTTTCGTTCTCATCTATCTCCCTTCACTGGTGCTCCGCCAGCGTATCCCTTTAGCGCAGGCGGAGTTACCATACCATTTTTACCCATTAAAAAAAACCCCTATTAAGTCGACCTCCACGCTGTTCCCCTTGGAAACTATAGTGATTGTTATATTGTAAGTCACGATAGGCCAACTGACCTGCTTTATCCTCACCTATCATCCCTCACTAGTGACCCGCCAGTGTATACCGTGTGCGCAGGCGGGGTAACTATTCCATTATCATCCATTAAAAAAAATCATCTACATCATATCAGCCTTTAACAGTCCACTGCTGAACATAAGCCTCCCCCTTGGAGATTTTGCCAGTAGTTGCCACGCTTGGCAGGCGGGTTGGCAACCACAGTTTTTAGAAATGTTTTAGGAGGGGCGCTGCTGCCCATCCCTCGCTCTCCTTTATTCGATTTTTACGACACCCACGGGAGAGGAAGGGGTGGCCTATTCTATGCTAGGAGCACATTGCAGTATAAAAATAGCCGCTAATGTAAAACTCATTATAATTATACTCATAAATATGAGTAGGTACTTAAAAGCGATGCCACTTTTCATGCCAATCGAAAAAGATACTAAAAATGTACAAAAAATATCTATTTGATTTCCACGTCGTAGGGGGTGAGCCTACAATATCACAGATTAATCGTAATCTAGGTAAGTGAACGACAGAGATTAAAAAAAAATTTGTTCCCATTTATTTTATCACCAAGGTCTTTAACGTTCCAAGTAAATTACTACTTACTAAGTAGATATCATTAAAATGTGCCAAAAATTTACATATATGAATAATTTTACAAATGTAATAACATCGTTTTCTCTACAGGGTTTAATTTGTTTAATCAAGAAGTGCTTTATATTATTCCCAAATTCGTGTATAATATAGTATATATCATATATGTGTAAGTATATTGGTTATTCATATATATTTATTTGTTTATATATGTAATTTTAGTATGTATGTATATCAATAATTAGTAGTACCGCATTCGAGTATTCTGACACTTCTCTATGGTTGACTGGGAGAGAATGCTTTTAGCATTACGTCCGCCATATACACATATTTGTACTAATGAATAAATAAATAAATAAATAAATCTTAGTAATATAATAAAATTGTAACTAGGTAATGTTCATACATAGAGCATATTAAAAAATAGTCATAGGTTCAGTAGAAGTTATGTTTCTAAAGATGTAAATCTTAAATCTGGTGTAAGTTTTATCCTGATACACCATCTTGAAGTAGTTTATTTCTTTGATTTTCTCATTTTTGAAATACACGCATACGAAGCAGAAGATGAAATGCTAATTGTCATATTATTATCAAAATTATCAACTTATAAATTTACAATAAAATCCATAAGAGTTACCTAAAATTAAGTTTGTTGTCATCGAGATACGTTACTATAAAAAAATACTTCAAATCTAGGTTTTACAAGTTCCTACTTCTTCTTAAATGGCCATTACATACCATTATAAATAAAAAAACTTGTGCTACAGGTTTTTATACATTTGTCATTGAATATTTTACCTACATTAGTAATTCACAGCGTACAGTAAAGTTAACAGACACTAAAATAAATAACATAAAACGAGTACACGGCCTAGACATACAAGTATTTATAATAGACTATTTTAGGCCACTTAGTGAGTAACAGACCAACTACATGTCAAAAAAATAAAAAAGTGTTTTGTTTAATCAAAAATTTTAATATTGTAACATAAATATATGATTTTATTTCAAATTAATAAGGATGAAGATTAATTCTTACTAATATTCTAAATATGAAAGTGAATTTATTTGTTTTCTTATAGTGCCAATTACTATGAAATCTAATGTACACGTACTACATAGGATAGAGAAAGATATAGGCTACCTTTTATCCCGGTTAGGCGAACGAAGTCGCGGGTAAAACTAATCTAAGAATAAAAGACTTCGTAGACAATTTATCCGCAGACAAAATGTCTTTCGTGTGTGTAGGCTTTAATGAAGTGGAACAATGAGAGATGGAATAAATTAGAACCTAGAACATATTGTAAACAACATGACATGGGAAAGGCACATGATCGTCGGTAATGTGTTGTGAATCTTTTTGAAGTAATAAATCTTAACATAAAAAATCCCATATCAGGATGTACGTACACGCTAATCTACAAAAGCGCTTAACCTATTTTAATGAAATTTAGTAAATATTTATTGTTTGCTCCGACTTATGAGATAGGATAGTTTATATCCCGATAAGAACTCAGCAAATGCCGGTAGACGACAAAATAACATTTGCCGGATCAGCTCCTATTCGTAATAAGTAAATGTATGACTTACCAGTGCGATATCCAGCATTGGACAGGTATGTGGCAAAGGTGTTTGTCTCATGTGTGGCTTGCCACTGCGGCGAAGAACAATTGTCATTATTTGTGTACACATTATGGTTGTGGACATATACTCCTGTGAGTAGAGAACTCCTGCAAATAAAATACAGAAAAAAAGATTATACTACATACTGGAAGAGATAAAGAAACTAAAAGCCTAAAGTTAATGATAAGTAGTATATGCATTACTGCATACGGCTAACCTATGGAACCTACGCAGAGATACTATTAATCGCAGAAAACTACACAAATAAATGTCAAAATCGGTTGTGAATTAAAGATATGAAGTACAAAGGTTTATTGAGTACAGTGGCATAATAACATAGTCTTCATGAATAGCAATGCCTGAAGGCTACCATGAACATCATAGAATACTCTGAGGACATACCATGTTTATATGTGTAGGCGACGGTTACCACGTGATCCGTCAACTTGCTTGCCATTCTAAGTTGCATAAAAAAGGTAATAATGTCACGTATTGTATACAAAAAACAGTCAAACTTAGAACCTCGTATTTAAAGGAATGCTGTGTCATATACGAACGAACAAGTACATTATACTCGATGATAAATCAACATTAAAATAAATAATATTAAAAAATGTCCCACCTGGATGGACAGCACATAGGTGTCGTGGTATAAGCATGTCGAAATTCTGCACCAGCACTCCTTATCGCCTTCATTGTTCTTGGCATAAAATTTAAGCTCCCCAGCTCCACATCTTGATCGTCAGTCAAGATAAGGATAATGTTTGGCTTTCTCTCGCGTGGCTGAGAATAAGGTATATAACCACCACCCTGCCATTTGTTCATAACTCTTAATCTAGACCTTGTCGTATTCTCCTTCACTGGTAAAGAGTGAGATGGCCTTTCTTGTGGCTTGCTTTGATTTACAGGTCTTCGGTTTGGGATATTCTCCGCATTGCTTCTATTCCTGTGGCGTTCATTTTTTCGTGACTTATCCTCTCTTTTTGGACCAAATGGATCTATTGTCGGATTAGGGCCACTATAATTCTCATCAGAATGGCTAGCTGATAGCTTTCTTCTGTCTCGCCTCGCTTCGTACTCCCAAGTTCTATGCCTGTCTCCACGATACTTAGAACTGTTCCTATGCCTCAAGTACCTTCGCTCAGGAAGATCTGTCAGTGTGCCATTGAATGTAGTGCGATTTCGATTATTCTCTCTGTTTCTTAACATTCTCGCTCTAGCAGTATCTTCTTCTTCAGTGGAATCAATTTTAGCCGAAATCAGTATGAAATTCCATGTCAACAGAAGCGATATGATATTAAAATTCATGTTGTATCTTTTTATTAATACAATTCTATCAACAAATGTATTTCTATGACGTTATTAATGACAACTTAATGGTGGAAGCTTAGAATTTTACGTGGTTAGTATTTTTAATGACCAGCATCGATTTTTCGTGCGCGGGCACATCTTGATTCAGCACCTACGGACAAAGAAATAAACTTATTAACAAAATAAGAAATAAATAAATATATTTACTACTATAATCCATAAAGGGATAATCAGAACCGTTTGTCGGCTGTTGAATGGAACATTCTTGATATGCCTACAAATTTGTGGCATAACAATCATATAACATAATTATGGACACTATCCAACACCGTCACTCGGTTTAATTTGATTTGTTTGTTGTTTGATTAGTTATCATCGTCTTCCATCACCGTATAGTTTGTCGAAAATTTCAATTGACACGCAAAGTTTTTAGTATCTGTCGAATACGAACTAGGCTACACTCATAAAATTTAAATGCATTAAACTGTAAATAAATATAATTTGTATTTGCAAGTAAAAGGAAACTGTCAATAGTCCGCATTTATAAGTCATGTACGCCTATTCCATGTTTACTCTAGATACTGAAATATGTTCCGTTTGGCGTGCAATCAATACGGAAACTATTTAATGGTATTCCACCAGCATCAATCGTGAGCCGCTTTTAACAGAATTGGATCGGTAGGTATACTTCGATTCATCGACTGCTAAATGCGCATTACTTTATTTAAATGCAAACCTCAAAATAGCAATATTATGTACCAATTGAACATACAAAAAATAAAGTTATATAATGGCATATTATGACTATGAATTATCTTAATTATAAATTGTAATGAATCTATATAACTTTAAATAAAATTAAAAACAAAACCTAAATTGTCGCGTACAGTGTGGTTTTAATGAAATTTAATTTAGCGTACACTCTATTTGTTTGCCAAGGTTTTATTACGCTTGTAAATTACTTGTAATGCATTTATAAATAGTTTCACCTAAAAAATACAAAATGGAATTCTTAAAAAAAAAGTTCCTTCAGAGTCGGTAATGCGCATGTGACACCCCTGGTATTGCAGAAGTCCATGAGCTTATAGTAGCTGTTTACCATAAGACATGCTATATGCTTGTTTCTAATGTTTATGATATAATATATATATATATATATATATATATATATATATATATATATATATATATATATATATATATATATATATATATATATATATATATATATATATATATATATATAATGACACTTTTAATATATGTACAATTAAAGAGATTAATTAGAAATAGTGTTAAATTTGATTGCTTTATTATTAGTAAAATATCATTCGAACCTCTCTACTTCTACTTCGCAAGAAACTTGGCATGAAAATAGAAAGAAAGAAAGAAAGCAAGAAAGAAAAAAAAAGCAAGCAAGAAAGAAAGACAACATCTTTATTGACAACCAATTGCATTTATAAAACAAAATAAATAATACATTAATATTAATTTGTAACAATTTGCTGCCAACGTGGCCAGCACTCAGCAATATGCTATGGCACTTTATTTACTGCCACAGCGCTGTTTTTCTGTGCAAACCAGACAATATTTCCATGGACGACTGCGATGTACTTTACAATTAAAATAGGTACATATATATAGATTAAACTAGTTTTAACCGCTACATCTAAAAATATTGTAGCGACGGGCATATTCCTGTCAAAAGTGATGTTATGTTTATGAAAACCATGAAACCGTCAGAAAAAGAAACGAAACCACATACTAAAATACATCTACGCGAAGATTATTCTAGATACTATAATTATTACTACTATTTTTTTATGGATGAATTTGAAATGTTTTTTTAATGGATGATAATGAAATGGTAACCCCGTCTGCGCTATCGGTATACGCTGGCAGGTCGCCTGTGAGGGGTGATAGGTAAGAAGAAAAAGCATGTTAGTTAGTCCATCATAACGAATTTCACTCGCGCCCGGTGAAGCTGTAAAGACCATCTGCGGCCAACAGCAATAACAGTACGAAAAAAAACAAATTTCACTAGAATTAATCATGATAGTTTCCAGGGGGAACCGCGTGGAGGTCGACCTGATAGGGTGATTGCTAGTTCTGGTGAAATTAGACCCATTACTGACAAACCCTTTCCCCCTAAATGAAATGGTACCTGCACTAGCCAATATACAATGACACAGCACCAGGGACAGATAAAACGAATAGGATGAAGTCAGTTCAGTTGGCCCATCGTGAATTCGCGAATTTACTAGAACCACGACAGTTTCCAGGGGATCCGTATAGAGGCCAATCTTACCGTCTATATTGCTAGCAACGGGGAAAAAATGTCCACATTACTAACAATCCCTCTTCCCGCATACCTACTATACTATAAAAAGACATTCTCTTTTATTTATTATCAATCGTGTATTTTATCTCAATTCAATGTCGATTGTACGTCAAGGGTGTATCAAATAGCTGGCCTCGTGCACGCTCGTCGTGATTTATGCACCTCCAGTCTGCGGAGTTTAATTGATAGGGGACGAGCCGAGAACTGATCGATATTGTTACTATATTGGATGTAGGTATCCGAAAGCATTTGTAATAAAATAATAATATTATAATCAGTGGTCCATGGACAATTTGTTTATTTAATCTTAACGCCTAACAATAGCTATGAAATTTTTGAGGGCATAAACAAATTTTTATCTCAGTTAATAAACTAATCTCAATCACGTGGACAAAGTCGCAGGTAATCCTAGTCAATATTATATATTTTACTAATATTACAAATGAGAAAGTTTATGATTTTTTTAATAACTTAATTCATAAACTTATTTGTTCATCCGTTTATCTGTTTTTATTTATACGTATATTTAGTACTAAAGTTTCACTATAAAGCAATATCTGCAACTACGTTATTATAGAAAGTTTAAAATTTATTGTCATTTTTCGAATCACGCTTCTTTGGAAAAAATATTCAATTTCACCGGTTAAACGCTTCCTCGATTCATTCAGTATGTAATAAAACTATAGTTTGATCGTGTTTCTGCACGCATCACTCAAAAACTTCTAAACAAATACCTATTAATGGAATTGGGTCTGATAATATCTTAGTTCACTAAAAGCGAAGTATTTTTTAAAAAAAGATTACATTGGTGTTAGAAATTTTTTTAATTATTCAACTATTATAATAATTATAAATTATTTAAAAACATATATTTATTAGAGAGTAGGAAAAAAATATCTATTTAAGTATATATCAGAGGAACACTTTGTACAGAAGTCGTTTGCTTGGGCACCGCTGCCCTATTCGTATTTCTACCATGAAGCAGTTGTGTTTCTGTTTGAAGGGTGGGATATGGCAGTGAATTTACAGGATACAGAGGAATAACAGAATGACAACACATGGGGAGTATCATGGGCAAAACAGTATACTCTGTTATGTCCATGATACTGCTCATGTCTATAGGCGATGGTTACCACTTTCCATCAGGTGGGCTGTCAGCTTGTTTGCCACTCTAAGTTGTATAAAAAAAACTCATTGTAATTTACTAAATGTTACCTACATATTTTTCCATACCATACGGAATAAAAGATACAAAGTGTAATCACCACTCACTATCTTCAGTATGTCTTCAGAGGCGACTAAGGAAACAGACCACAATAAAGCAGGAGGGAAAATATCACTACAAATGCCAGTTATTACCTACTCATTGGAAAAAACATTGCCCAACAATGGGACGTAAATGGACTATTAAAGTGCTGACATCTGTATCTGTTCATCCAAAATTCTTAAATCACTTAAAGACATTAAATAAGTCTCTTCAGTTTCTAATTAATTTGTAAAAGCTTTTTGTATGGGCGTATAGGAATTTAGTCATTGATTACCGAGCAACGTCATTTTAAGTAAGGAGGTTAATGATGAAATCAAACATCATTATGCCACCCACGACCTCATAAACAAATATAAATGGTTTGTTCAAAAACAGAAGCATTAACACATAGTGGTGTTATCCTTTTAAGTTTATAGTTGTGATGATAACGTTCGTCTTGTGAGGCGTTTACACTATCAAATATTAAGGTCACATGTACATTGACTTTTTTACGACTACGTTACGCGGATGCTTTCCCAATTCTGTACCAATTGCAATATTATTTATTACTAGCTGTATCCCGCGGCTTCCCCCACGTGAATCAGTATATAAAATAGTGTATGTACAAAGTTAGTATATAACCTATTCGTGTATTAAATTTCATTCAAATCCGTTCAGTAGTTTAGGCGTGAAAGAGTAACAAACATCCAACCATCCATCGTCAGAAACTTTCGCATTTAATATATTAATAGGATTATTATATGAATTTACAATGGAATACAAACTAAATTGTCACCAATAAATTTGTAAGTATCTATGTGTTCATAATTGAAATTGCTTTATACAATATGTACTTGATCTGACGTATTTAAAAATTAACAATTCTCACGACTACTAGTGGTGCCTTAATTAACATTTTCACTGTGGTTGTTATTTTTTTTTTTTTTTATAATTGGATATTCGTTATTTCCCAAAGAGGGTTGACGAAATCTTTTTGTAATATGGATAAAAATATTATGCGGCCGGTCAAATAAAACTATAAGGGAAATCTTTTTCGTTATATGGATAAAAATATTTTTGCTGTTACCTCATATATTATAATTTTTTTTTTATAAGGGTAGGCAAGATGATGATGATTCGTTATATTATAATTTAAATATTTTTGCTGTTACTATCTCTTTATATATGTACATAAATATTCAAAATAAGATACACCAATTTTAATTCAATATGGGCATTTTACATCCATATGTGTATTTTTCAATAGACGAGTTACTCTGCAACATTTTTAATAGTATGAGTATACTTAAACATAAACCAAATAAAAT
Source organism: Galleria mellonella (assembly GCF_026898425.1). Lineage (NCBI taxonomy): Eukaryota > Metazoa > Arthropoda > Insecta > Lepidoptera > Pyralidae > Galleria > Galleria mellonella. Next base: position 4,772,930 of record NW_026442090.1, on the reverse strand, counting down.
ACAGACTTTAATATCTAATTAATTTCATAAGAATTCCGAAGCGCAGTAGGTAATGTTAATAATGAACCCTTATAAATTTGAAGCTAATCACCCAATTCGCGAAGTTTTGCCAGCCAACGGTGGCGGATGCTTTATGTAAATCTCCCTAATGGTTCCCGAAAAACAAACTTCTGATTCTTCAGTTTTTGAAACATTAATTCCCTTTGGAAAGTGGGAGGTAAGCGTGCCGCATAAGGGTCGGTTTTATGGACGCGACAACGCGTGGAACGTTCCGAGTTCTATAAACTGAAATTAAGTTTAAAAGTCAAATACTCAGGAAACGTGAACACACACTGTATGTGGATTGAAATATAAATAAATTATGATGCAGAACTCGTTTAAAATTGAAATACTTACATTTTATTTTGAATTTGAAATGGCAAACAAGCTATGAGGTCACCTGATGAAAATGTATAACAGAATGTTCTAATAATGCCCACTTTACCGTTCATAACGCAAGCCTCAAATTTTTTTTTTTTTTCGTACGTAGTAATTTCACTTCCACATTTGTGTACTAAATGCTGAGAAAAATGTTTCGTGAAGGCAACCAAAGCTTGCTAGCAATATACCTTGTTAGAAGGACTTCCACGCACGGTAAACCAACTGACGTAGGTTTATTAGTTTAGTTCACCTATCCTATCCCTTACTATCCTCCCAGCGGAAACCAATAGCGCAAGCGAGTTTATTTTTAACCCCTAATGTAAAAAAATATATACTACCCATAATACAGATACAATCCGTTCAATCTATTAGGTATAATCAAAGGTTAAAGGTTAGGAAGTTCTGGGATTGACATATCGTTAATGGTCCTTTAATCCTCAGGGAAAGTAATCACTTAGTCAAAGGTCTAATGTAAAGTTAACTGAAACGGTGCCAGCACTTCGTTTATGTTTGTTTGTTAACAGATCTAAATACAGAAATAAAAATATATAATATGGAATTGAAATTTGTATAAAAATTGTCACAATATTGTACACTGCTCTATCCGCTGACATTGATGCTCCTTTCCACTTTGGGTTTGCTGGAAGAAAACTCTATTAGAGTTAACCTCGCCTTTGTACATTTGATTAGCTCTGTCATAATCTTATAACTGGTGTGTATAATAAAGAATTAAATAAATAAATGAAATATATTTTTAAAAGATTTTCACAAGCAACAAATAGCGTTCTCAGGAAAGGAATTGCTAATACCTATTAAACTAAAAAATCGAAATTATAATATGGATAAGTACCTGTAGCGTATTACTGGCCATCATAATGTGTCCGTCTTATTTTTCTACTTATTTTCTATCATCTTTTGTTTTGGGGTTTCGTCATTGTGTTAATATTGTCCTATCCATATAGATGAGATAAAAGAGAACTGCACTATCAAGCATTTTTTTAATTTTTTACCCGTTTCTCTTAATACATATGTTGTAATTACGAATATATGCAAAGTAATAATCTTTACTAATATTAAAAATGTGAGTTTATTTATATATCTATTACGTCTTATCACCTTAACCAATCACTATGAAATTTAATATACATATATTATATGGGATGTAAAAATACAAAGGCTATTTTTGTCCTGGTCAGTAAACATCACGCGGACAAAGGCGCGAGTAAATACTAGTCGTTAAATATACAAAGTAAGAGCACAGTGGATGTAGATAAATAAAACTGATAAAATATCATCGTGCTTTCGTCGTTTACCATTTTTTTTTTTATTTTACACCAAACGATAAGTATGTATAAAATATTTTAGATGATTTTGAATTATTACTAATTGAATACGTAATGAACTAACATAATTGATCATAATGCAAATACGAAAAGACTAGCTATTTTCATTGCTAAATGCTATGTGTATTTCGACTTTGTTTATGCAAATTGCGATATAAGTAGGTTCTTCATGCGTTAATCTAGGATTTATCGGTTTGCAAACACGTCTTACCAAGACAATCTTAGCGAAAACGAACCTTATCAATGAATGTTCAAAAACTTCTTGGTTGAAGATACATACATACATACATACATATCTGTCACGCCTGTCTCCCATTAGGGTAGGCAGAAACAATGGAACGCCAAATGCTTCGATTCAAACAAACCTCTTTCGCTTCTTCCACATTCATCAATCTTGTCATACACGCTCGTCGGTTACGGGTACTTTTAATTTGGCCCTTCTTCAGCACGTCGCCTATTTGGTCGACATACGTCCGTCTATATATTCATTCTTGCTCGATAAATCTCTTTCGTAATTCTTCTTTCATCCATCCTCTCCAAATGACCAAACCAACGCAACATTCCTTTTTCAATTTTTGTCACTACATCGTCTTTCAGTCCACACTTCTCTCTAATCACACTGTTTCTTACTCTATCTTTTAAAGTAATATTGATCTCAAAGCTCTCATCTGTACAGCATTTATCTTACTTTATGCTTCTTCTGCCATACCCACGATTCGCTTCCATACATGAGTGTTGGTGTCAGTACTCCTTGAATTATAGCAAGGCGAGCTTTGCTCGATATCGAGAGCAGTGCACCGTTAACACTGTTTCCCGCTTTTAGTCTCCTCTCAATATCTCTGTCACACTTCCCATCCCTCGTAAACAAAGAACCTAAATATAGAAACTCACTCACTACTTTTTCATCTCCTATCATAATTGGCATGCCGTTAAACTTTCATTCCTCTCAAAAACCATTACCTTCGTCTTCTTCGCATTTATTTTCATACCTTTTCTTGCATACGCTTCATTCATTATAGTCACCATTTGTTGTAATTCATACTCCGACGATGCAAAAAGTACTTGGTCGTCGGCGTATAAAAGAGTCTTAAACAGAGACTCATTCATCCTGAATCCACAATTAGATCCTTTCAAATCGGTCAAGCAACTGTCCATAAATAGGTTGAACAGCCAAGGAGACGCTACACAGCCCTGTCTAACACCGCGTTCAATGCCAAACCAGTCTGTAAAGACTCCATTTATTCTGACACAGGCATTTGAATCCTTATATAAAGATTTGAATGCCCGTATCAAATGGCTGCTCACCCCATACATTGCCAGTGTTGACCACAGTTCATTCCTCTCCACTCTATCATAAGCCTTTTCAAGGTCAATGAAGGCGCAGAAAACCTTCTGATGTTGAGCTAACTCTGTTATGCACCTTAAGAAAAGACTATCCGTATCCCATACCCTTTCGAAACCCTGCTTGCACATCCCAAATTTTACTTTCCGTCTCATTCATCACTCTTTTAATCAAAATCCTAGCATACAATTTGCCTACAACACTAAGAAGGCTTATTCCGCGGAAATTTTTGCACTCCTGCTGTGATCCGCTGCCTTTATATAGTGGCACAATAACAGCTTTGCTCCAGTCACCTGGAACACAACCGGACCGCCAACATTTATTAAACAGCAGACACAGCAGGTCTACAATGATTTCTCCACCTTCTTTAAGCATTTCGGCAGATATTCTATCGAATCCCGCTGCTTTACCAAATTTCATAATCTTCATTGCATTCATTACTTCATCCATACTTATATCACTTTCACTGTCAACTTCTTCGTCCATTATTTCATTTTCAACATTCTTTCTTTCACTTCCACGTTCAAATAAACTTTCAAAATATCTCTTCCAATGATCTAAGACTTCCTTTTGTTCCGTGATAACATTACCATCCATATCCCTTATCACGCCCATTTTCGGATCTCTCTTTTTACCTCTAGCTGTTCGAACTAAATGCCAGAAAAGCTTTTGATTAGCTCGAAAATTTCTAGAGAATTTCCTTTCATACTCATCCTTACATTCCTCTTTCTTTTGCTTACTAATTCTTTAACTTTCTTTTTCATTACATCATACTTCTCTTTTGCAATTTTTTCAATGTCACTTACATTACCTTGCATTCTCTTATTAGCTCTGGTAGCTAACAAATCCATCCATGCCTTTTCTTTAGAGCCACCATTTCTTTCACTTCGCCATCCCACCATACATTCATTCTCATCTTAACATCCTTCCTCTTACTTACACCACAAACTTGAGTAGCTATATCAAAGATTCCGCATTTAAATTCCTTCCAAAATTCTTCTATCTCATAGTTATCTTTCTTCAGTAGCTCTCTAAATCTTTCATTCAATCTTTCTTGATACTGATTTCGAACCTGTTCTTCTGTCAGTCTCTCTACTCTTACTCTTTCTATTTCTGACATACGAACACGTGGACGATGTCGCCATTTATTGAATAAGCCACCTATTCTCGATATCACCAAAAAGTGATCGGTTCCGACATTCGTACCACGATAGACTCTTGTATCCTTCACTTTCGCTCTCAATCGTTCATCCACAATTACAAAATCAATCATACTTCTCTCAGTTTGCCTTTGCCATGTATACATATGAATCAGTTTGTGACTAAACAAAGTATTAGTCACCACCAGATTTCTCTCCAGGCATACTTCTAATAAACTTTCACCATTTTCATTCACTCTTTTATCTCCAAACATTCCTAAATTCCTTTCATATCCATCGCGACGGATTCCCACCCAGCCATTAAAATCACCTATCAAAATAATTCTTTCATTCTCCTTACATTTAGTCATAATCTCTCTTACACTATCCCAGAAATCCTCTCTGACCTTTGGTGGCTTGGACATATCCGGGGCATAAGCGCAAAGGAGAAAAATACGGGTCAAACCAACTTTCAGTCGTATCCAGAGGAGTCTAGGACTTACAAATTCAAATTCTTTAACAGATGCATTCATTCTCTCTGACAAAATAACTCCCACTCCTTGGCTGCTTCTTTCAGAGTCATTAACTCCAGACCAGTACCCAGTATATCGGTCATAAGTAGTAATAGAGCAGCCTTTCTTTTTTGTTTCACTTACTCCTAATACATCAATTCTTCTTTCACTCATCATCTCACATACTTCGTCTATTTTACTATCCATACTTCCACAAACATTCATCGTTGCAATTTGGCATTCCTTTGCCCTCTTTTTGCCATTTGGGGAAACAGGGGAGACATGACGTGACCCGTGGCATAACGCATCGCCGTCGATGAGAAATTTGTCCCCCCCAGATACGATGGGACTGCCTGAGTTGCACTCAGGGACGGATTCTCCGGCAGTGCCGGTACCCTCCTGGGGTAGTTGCGTTTTAATTTCTCTTATCATTTTGAAAAAGAACTGCTCTTCTTAACATCGGATAGGGAAAGGAAATAGGTTACATTGGGAAAGGAATAGGTTATAAGGAAAGGAGGTGATAAGTGGAAAGGAACTATATGGGGGATACTACAGCTACGGAGAGGACATAGGTTTTGTAACTGTAGTAGCTATGGAGGCCGGGGTTGCGTACCCGTATGCCCTTACTCCACAATCGGACAGATTAATAGAGAGGACTTGGTTGAAGAAAGTATATATTATTGAAGTAAGTATATACTAAAGTTGTAATGAAACATAATTATTAATATATTGATATTATTTGTATTGTATTCGCGTAGTTAATTACGTTTTAAAGGCTGAACGGATATCAGTGAAATTAAATAAACTCAGACATACCATCGCCTACCATTTCCTACTACTTGTGTGAAGGTCTCTGGTGTCAAGAGTTGGTAAACCGTCATCATTATATACAAAGAACTCTACGTGTCAAACTGACGACGATTTTCCGTGCTCTCTGAAGTTGACTTAGAATAATTCACATGAAACAAATGAAATATCGTATGCTACGCGGAATCATAAGTTCTGCTACAAAGCACTCTCGAAATGAAATTGCAAGATTGTCACTGCGTTTAGATTTATTCATGAACCAGATTTATTCATGAATCATCGGTTACGTTCAATTAGCAATGAAGTGAAGTGATCGTACAGAACAAGCAAATAGAGACCTTAGAATTAAATTTAAATTTATTATATATTTTACCAAACAAAGACTTTGTATAAAAGTCATTTGCGGGACAGAGGTGCCTAAACATCTGTCCCATTCGTGTTTCTACCGTGAAGCAGTTGAACCGTGAAGCATGGCTGTGTTTCGATTTGAAGGGTGGGATATGGCAGTGAAATCCCACCCAGGGTACAGAAGAATAACACTCGAGTCGTCAGGAATGGCGACGCATGGGTATTATGGGCGAACAGTATACTCCATTATGTCCATGGTACTGCTCATGTCTATAGGCGACGGTTACCACTTTCCATTAGGTAAGCCGTCAGCTTGTTTTCCATGCTAAGTTGTATAAAAAAAACTATCACATTGTGCTTGTTTTCATTCGTATAAAAATAAAAAATGCATAGTTCACATTCATTTGCAAATAGCTAGTGCAACATTAAGTCATTAAATGTGACAATCACTTTTATCATTAGCCACTAGTGATATTAATATGATTAAAAATAACATTTCACATTTATAAGATATTGAATTTAATGTAACAATAAATTCCAAGCTTACATTAAAACATGAAACAAAGCATAAATCATTTTTAAATGATCCAAATATAAATATAAAAATTTTGAGTCTAAGAATCGATCTTGGGATCTCCAAATCGAATTAAAGCAATACTCAACTAAGCTTATTGCTACTGCTAACCTGATAATACTCATGAAGACTATAATTATTGTAGTGTACTTAATCAAGTAGAAAAAAAAGTATCTTTTAATAACCTAATGGACAGATTTTTCACCCTGTCAAATTAGATGATACTGTCAAAGTTAAATTAAAAGTGCATTGAATTAACTTAACGACGGCAGGACATTGCGCATTCATTTAAAACTTCCGAAATTGCCGCTTCAGCTTTTTGGCTCCCCCGTCGTAAATTTTCGTCGATTCATTACCTAAAATGTTTTATGTTTATATATAAAAGTATTAGATTTTCAATTGTAACTTGTAATAGCAAACAAGTTGAAGGCCCACCTGATAGAAAACATTAATTGCTGTCTGTAGATATGGACAGCACTATAAATATAACAGAATATACTAATACGCTCATGCGTTGTCACTTTTGAAGACTATGGTATAGAGATATGGCGCCCCCATTTCCTATTAATACACTGCCATATCTCCTCAAACTGGAACACAGTCATGCAAGCATACTCATAGCTGCAGTGAGACAGAGGTACAACATTCACTTGTATATAACAAATATATTGTGTATAGTCTTCTTCTGGTACATTTACTATAGACACAGAAAATATAATATTAAACTGGCTATAAATAACTAATTTAATAAAATGAAATCCTTTCTTTTCAACGCTTTCATAACAAGACAATGGCAAAGTCTAATATAAAATACTTAATCACGAACTCAGTGTGTTTAAAACTTTCATTTGTTCCCCTGTTTAATTCGCAATAAAGTTCCCGACGTCGTTACATTAACGGTATGCATTCTCACGCGCAGCTTCTTAAAACTGAGTCTCGTTATCCGAGTTTATTCGTCTGCAAACTGAGTCGTATCCTTAATTCAAGCTTAATTTCGCGTTTAAGTACGCCCGTTTTACTGTGTTCATTAACTACTTCCAAGCCATCACCTGTAGGGAACAATCTGTATCATAGACTAGCGAAAACCGATTATTAAATTGAGAACTCGGTTTTTACGGCAATAAATTTGCAACTGTCGTCAAAAAAGGCATTTGTGAATTGAACTCTCATGTAGAAAAATTATGAACACATTTTTATTAAAATTAAAATAATCCGTGGGTTCTGTACAAATTTGGTCAAAATTGAAGTTTCTATTGTGCAAAAATTATACTTCATATATTAATAGATTTTTTTATACCACTGAGGTAGCAAACAAGCATACGACCCACCTGATGATAAGTGGTTACCATAGCCTATGAACACCTGCAATACCAGAGGTATTACGCGTGCGTTGCCGACCCTGAAGAAACCTCTTTACCCCCCTTTTGAAGAACCCCATGCTATAGTCTCTTGGGAAAATCTCACCAGACATCGCGTTTATACAAGAAAGTTATATAATTAATCGATATATAATACATAAACACATTCTTGTATCCTACAATTGTAATGTACCCGTGTGTTCTATTTTATTAGGAGAGGAACTGGTTGAAAACTAACGCTCTGCAGCTGTATATATTAGACTGGGACACTTACAGAATTAGCTGAACTAGTTCCTTTTGGCTAATATAGTAAATAAAAAAATATATCGTATGTTCTTCTCTATCCCAAACACCACACGATTTATGTTAAATTTGATAATGATTGGTTGACTGGTTAAGATGTCAAGAAGAAGCAAACTTATTTTAACATTTATAATATTAATAATAAGATATTTACTATTAATACCTATAGAAAATATTTTAATGCAAAAATGTAAGTAATCAACATTCCAAACGTTCTAAAAATTTTATATTCACTTGCTAAGAAAACATGTGCAGACTTTAGAAAGCTTGCGAACCTGTTTTTAAATAGAATTAAAAACAACAAATTGTATTTATTATACCTAAAACATTCACACAGTTTATAATGCATAATAAATTGATAAACAGCAACTAGTAACACAAGGACTTGATGACCGGTCCTATTAGTGAAGGCCGAATAAAAAAGTTAGGTATATCAAAAGCATTCGCTTGCACATCCTTTTTCAATAGATATATATCGTCACATCATATCAACCGTTAACTATTTACTGCTAAGCATTAAGCCTTGTTTCGCCAGTAGTTGCCATGTTTTTTTTTTGATGGGTGAAAATGGTATGGTAACCCCGCCTGCGCTAACGAGATACGCTGCCGGAGCACCAGTGAAGGGTGATAGATGAGAATGAAAACAGGTCAGTTAGCCCATCATGATTAACCATCATCAGGAATTAACCATGATAGTTTCTAGGGAGAACCGCGAGGAGGTCGACCTGGTTGGGTATATTGCTAGCAATAGGATTCTCAGTCTCCATTACTAACAATCCCTTTCCCCCCGTAGTTGCCACGTTAGGCAAGCGGGTTGGCAACCGCAGTTAAGACTTTTAGTGATGTTTTGAGAGGAATGCTGCTATTGAATAGACAGATACGGGATAGAAAAATAAATTTATTTTTAATTTAATTAATGAGTCTTATTATAGCAATTACATTATTTTAATATGATTTTGTAGCAGATCAAACTAAAGCTCTTATAATCAGAATTTTCTAAAAAAATACTGTGAAAACAATATTTCATGATGTAGATATTCTAAGACTATATTCTGAATTTTAACTCGATTGCTCAGAAATTAGAATATAAAGCTAAAGCTAAAATTAAATCAGACTTAACCAAATCAATATATTCGAAAATAAATTGAATCAGTACACAATATTATTAAAAAATAAAAAATATTTTCTTCAAATAGTATTCATATACTTTATGAGCTTTTAAAAAACTATATAAATATTATATATGAGAAAAATAAAATATTTGTCCAGAAACTAATGTAACTATATTTTATTAATATTAATTTAAACGATTTTATTAATATATCAACAAGGACGGTCAATAAACTTTGTATCTTTATAATTTACATTATAAATATGAGTTATAATTAATAACCATTATTTATATTCGAATATATTTATTATAGGTATTTGTTAATATATAACTACATAGGCAAATACCTATTTTATCTAAAATAATGAGAAATAATTTATTTTTCTCAAACAAAACATATAGTAGGGGCTCTGATTACCTTCATACTCTGGTGGTCACGACCTGACGCGCTCCCTTGAGAGAATGCTAAAGTATTTGAACACGTGTAAACCATTCTTATAATTATGAAAAGGAATATTTAACTCTGGTTAAATATTTAAATTTCCGCCCTTCCGAAGATAAACTTGCTAATACATTTGTTTGCCGGAGTCGTGTAGGAAACAACAAACAAATTCTACACGTTCAATTTTAACAAATGGAGTTTGGATGAGAAATTAGCGGGGTTGTATTACTTACTTGTTTGTTTGTTACTATTTTAATATAATTTTGTATTCAATTCTGCACATGACAATTAAAAACTGGTGATAAATTTCGAAGGAGTGTATATATTCGAAGAAGGGATAAGTAATTATTTAAATATTTAGTTGTTCCAGGTACCAACGTATTGGGCTGTCAATTTTTTTTGGTTAAAAACTGCAACCAAAATATTATAATAAAAATTGATATTTTCATGTAATTTTAAAATGGCCTCCTTTAAAAAGAATGATTCATATTCAATGTTCTAACACTGTCATCCCTATACGACTTGACAGCCACTGCAATTATACAATATATAATAATTAAATTTTATTTTTATCAAATTTGAAATAAGAAAGATATTAGAATAATATAATTGTTTACTTAATACTTTTCTTAATTATGACAATTTCTTTTTAAGGCGATCCTATAATAATTATCTTAAAACTAAACTCCACCATTTTGTTTAAAAAAATTAAAAAATAATATCAAAATACAATATGTAAAGCAAATGGACGAGACAATATAAATTACAATTCAATGTATCGACAGTTGAAACACATAACTTCTAGTTCTAGTATATCAATTCCAATTACGATCAAGATAAAGTAATGTTGGGTCGAAGAGATTGCCTATAGGCCATAACTAATACAGCAAGTTAGCAGCCGATGGCACTACTGATTGCAAGTGATGTGAGAGCAACGACCACATTTGTTGAGGACCTACGTTTACATTACCCTGTTGAGATATGTAGTAGACAGACAGCTTGATAGCATGGCAGGCAATACTGTAATCATTTCAGTGTTCAAGTAACTTAAAGAACGCTACATAAAGTGAAAATATATACCTACTTTAAAAATTGAGGATTTTAGAAGTTTTAATGGCAAACAGGTTAAAAACCCAGCTGAACATTACAGAATTTACTCTGTATATGCTCAGTCGTGTAGGTCCCGGCATAGAATAGGCCACTCCTTACTTTCCTGTAGGTGTCGTAAGAGGACACAAAATCGTCTACAAAAGTCGATTCCTTGGGTACCTCTGTCCCATTCGTGTTTCAACCGTGAAGCAGCTGTGTTTGCATGGCTATGTTTCGGTTTGAAGGGCAGGATATGGTGTGAATTTACTGGGTACAGAGAAATAACACCTGAGTCCTCAGGAATGGCAACGCATAGGGGTACCATGGACAAAACAGTATACTCTGTTATGTCCACGTTACTGCTCATGTCTATAGGCGACGGTTATCACTTTCCATCAGGTGGACCGTCAGCTTGTTTACCATTCAATGTCGTATAAAAAAAGGCGACTAGATACCCACGCAAATAACTCTTATATAAGGGGATTAGTCCGCATTGTTAGTAATGTATCCGGTCAAAAAGACCTCCACACGGTCTTCCCTGGACATCATCGTGGGTATTTCCAGGTTAATTCGTCACAATATGTCAACTGGCCAGACTTCATGCTCACCGATCGTCATTCAATGGTACCCCGCCAACGTATAGCGATATCGCAGGCAGTAAAATTAGCATTGTTAAGGGCAACTTTAAATAAAACTACATGCATTTCATTGAAGTAATTTTATTCTAACATAGAATGAGTCTTTACGACTATTTTATCAGAACCAAATGATTCAGTTCAATAACATCTCATTTAGAGAGATTGTTGAGACTTATCAGATATCTGCTAGTTTATTAGGGTTCATAGTGTTGTAGGCACTTTATTCATTACTATAATAAATGTGTCTGCGACTTTAGCTATCTGTATGTATGATTATTTCACATTCACCCCTTCTTTTACTATTTATTATTCATTTTTGGAGATTTTAAGCGATTTCTAACAATATGATGTTCTCAATTCGTCTATATTTTTTTTTGTACGTATTTTACGCAACATCTATGTACTATATACGACTTTGATAATTCTATTTACAATGGATATGGTTTGCTCTTGTGTAATAAACTTACGCAGTTACTAATTAATACTACTTATAACTACTTACCTACTTATAACTTAAATAGTTATTAATTTTGCAAGTATTTAATTTTTTTGCTAAGCAAAATCCTACTTATTAAACATCGTTCTGTATGACTTCATATAGATAGATAGATAGATACTCTTTATTGTTTCCTCCAAAAGATTACAATACTCGTATGTAATAAAAAGTACGATGTAGATATAATGTAGTAAAATATATATCTCACAAATTTTTAAATTTATTACGTAATTTTCCAGCTATTTGCTATAATCCACATCTGTTTTCATAATTTTGAAAGCAATAATATTAAAGATATTACGAGAAAAATAATTTTATCAGCACTTTTGAAAAAGGTGTAAAGAATATTTAACATAGAATATTCTGAAATGGATTACCGAGATTTAGTACCAGGTAAACGGTTACCTCGTGGAAAATCAATAAACTGTTTCCTTTAATCAGGTACCTAAAGTCGAGATTGAAAGACGTGGACGCTGAAATCGAATACACTTTGTTTTTCAATGTAAATTTGTACTTATATTAAATAATCGCAAAATATATAAATAGGTACGTTGAGTTTTTTTTTTTTTTTTTATTAGCTAGAGAGATAAGATTGCCTCGTATTAAATAAAAGCTAATCGGTATGCTTAGTTTTCTATAAAAAAAAAAATTTAAAAAGGTCAATTTTGTATAAAAATTGATGAATAATGTACCCCAAATATTATTCATTTTATGTTAGATCAATGAAACCTGAACCACTTTTTTGTGTTATAATTAATTAGTTGAACTTAAAGACTAGTGCAACTTTTTAACAGAATAAAAAAAAATTATAAATTACCTAAAGCTAGATCTCTCCATTGTGTATCGTTACTAAAATTATAAGTGTGAGACTGAGTTTGTTTGTTTGGTATCTTTTAGCGCCTTAACGGCTTAACCATCACTATGAAATCTGAAAATCGTGTACTACATAGGATGTTAAAGGATATAAGCTACTTTTTATCCTGGTAAGCTAGTTGCAGTATAAATTATCATGTAAAACATTAACGTCTATGACAATTGAATAGTCATGTTTATGAAAGATCTCTGCGATCTATGAAAAAGACGAAAGACAGTAAATCTCACTCTCAAATAATCTTAAACTATACTGATATGTTACCATGCAGTAATACTTATATTACAAAATAATCGGCAAACATAAGAAACACAATATTCTTTTTAAGTGACTTCTAAAATGAGGTTCTCAATTCATCTATATATTTAATCAATCGAAAAATTATTTTAACAATTAGTACAATTAGTACCATTTACTTCCGTGTTGATTATACGAGTATGTCGTATTAATTTAGAAACTATTTTTTTTTTTTTGCAAATCAAAAAAATGCTTATTACCAAGCGAGCTTATAAGGTGAAGAAGACACACAATTCCGCCTTCTAAATTCAAATATTTTGAATGTAATGGTTTCACTAAACATCACTTCAGTCATCGGTGTGAAGCTTTGATCCGATCGAAGTTATCTTTTTATAGTATATTTATACTATAAATATATATATACATATATATCTTTGTTGTACAAAATTTACATTGAACATATTGACGGACTTACATATATGACCCATAAAGGGATCTCTTACAGTCAACCTTTAAGAATCTGAAGGAAAACTATAAAATGTTCAAGGGTAAAAACCGTACAGCAGTACACAGTATTTGCCTTTACAAAAGATAGAATTAAGTCGATGCTTGTATAGATAATAGTCCCAGTATACATTGCTTCGTCTATTACACTGTGATGTTGCAAAGCTTAACGCAATCCTAAAATAAGAGAACGTGAAAGCGGGTTGGGTACATGATTAATCTGAGACGGCTACATACCAGCTTCCATACCAAACATTCCTACATGTGCATAGCCGACGATGAATGCGTTTAATAATGTCCTACTGAATCTTCCGGTTTGAGCTATCAACAAATTGAAAAATAGCGTACGTTTTATACAAAGATTAATAGGTATATTAAAATGAACGGAATCTTCGCACTGACGTGATTAGTATATTTTGACACAATGTAAATAATATAGATTGTCCATCATAAACTGTCCACAGCTGAACATAAGCCTTCCCCTTGGGGGATTTTGCCAGTAGTGCCACGCTTGGCAGGCGGATTGGCAACCGCAGTCAGGCTTTAGAGATGATTTAAGAGAGACGCTGCTGCCCATCCATCGCACTCCCTTAGTCGGCTCATACGACACCCTTACAGGCCACCCCTTCCTATCCTGTAGGAAGGGGTGGCCTATTCTATACCGGGACCATACGGCCAATATCGTAATACTTATCTAAAATATCGTAAATTGATATTTTATTATACCTATATTGACATAATACCTATTATGTTTTAATTCTCTTGATGTTGTCCTTTTTTTAATTGCTAGCATTTAGTGAAATTTGGATTTCATTTTTATAAGTGAAAATATCTGAACTACGTCCACGAGTTTTCATTTAAACATTGTATTATACCAAAATATATTGACCAACCCATATGAACGACAGTGCGCAGTGATCAAATTAATAGATAGGTATGGGAAGTTTGAAATTTTGTATCTTTTTGAAACCATGTTACTATGAAAAAAAATCAATTTCACAAATAAAACTTCAGCCTAAAAGTAACATTTTTAATTTCATCACATTTGATTCGAGTGACAAAAAAGTGCATAATGCTTTAGCACTAACAAAATACCACATCTAATACTCATATCTACGCTATATTATTGGAACTGTTTTATTTATTATACGCAAATAAATTCTACAGACGAATTTGTTGTATTCAGAAAATGTATCAAATCCATTTTGTAAATTATAATCCCTTAAAATGTTTCCTTGTAAATCATATTGATGGAAAAGCAATAACTTTTGTACAATGAATGTACAAATAAATTCGTTTATAAATTAGACATAAACCTAAATCTACACAATGTATTACAAAAGGTTTGCGTGCGGAACAACGAATAGTAAAACGCTATGTCCCTTTTGTCCTTCAGACACTATATCCAGTGAAATTAATAAACGATGGCGCCACCGTTTCATATGCCTATAGCAAAAAATGCAATATGACAAAATGTAACCACTCTATCTGTAGCCTATATATAATATACTACTCGTATTGACTGTTAAATCTCGACTCTTCATAATATTTTTTTTTTTTATTACATTTAGTAAAAAATCATGACATGTATTTTCATTGAAATTTATCATTGTATAACCAACCGAACCAATACGATATCATAACCTTTAAAAAAAGAGTATATTCTTTTTTAAAAGGCCGGTAGCACACCTGCAATGCCTTTGGTGTTGCGAGTGTTTATGGTTGGCAGTAGTCCCTTACCATCTGATGAGCCGCATGCTTATTTGCCCCTTGTGTTATAAAAAAATTATAAAAGTAACTATGTATGGATAGTTACTTTTATGCTTTTTTTATAACATGGATGAAATTTTCATCAAAAATAAAATAAGACTTTAGATTAAAATACTATAGAGACAATTAAAAGTTTTGCTACTACAATGCCAAAAAAACATTTAAAATACAATGAGGTTTCTTATCTTATTATAAAAAAAATAGTGGCACTAAATCATTGAACAATTCAGATTTATATTAATTTCATTACTCTCTCCATTCTTTCTTACTAATAGAACTATTATACTTTTTAGTCCGTTCTGTTCTACTATTCGTAGTAGAATAGAATTGATTTTTGAGTACATTTTGTTCTATTAGTAGAACAGAACGGATTTTTTAATTCGATCTGTACGTACAACATTACGGATATAATTTTTTTTTTTTTTTTTTTTTTTTTTTTTTTTTTTTTACCTTTTTTTTTTTTTTTTTTTTTTTTTTTTTTTTTTTTTTGTATTCTAGAATGACAAACAATTAGTATAATGGAAAGTGGTAACCGTCGCCTATTATATATTAAAATACATAAAATTTTGCATGATACCCCCCATGTTTTCCTGACAAAACAGGTGTTATTCCATATTAAATTCACGCCATATCCCATCAAACCGAAACACAGTCATAAACACAACTGTTTTTCAAACACGAATACAGAGGTATATTATATTACAAAGTCTCCATATAATCTGATATAATTTATATTCTAGTTATTTTTGTATTCTATTGGGTATTAGTATAACAGTATAGGTAATTCTATTATATATTAAAATATTAAAATTTTGCATGCCATTGTTTTGACAAAACATGCCTGTTCCTAACATATTATTGCTAACATCTGTATACCGTGTTTTTCAGCAAATAAATTATATTATATTAGTATCCATAAACTATGTATTTGTATACTAGTATGCCAAGACTGTTTACTAAATAACCCAAAAAGTTTCCAACATTAAAAAAAGGGAAGATTAATTACTTCTTAAAATCGTGCTAAAGTCAAAATTTTACATATTTGTATGCCAAAAAAAATAATATTGCATTACCTTTGTTTATAGTTTATCATATATATATATATATATATATATCGCCAATAATTTTCCTTACAATTATAAACCATTGGTTTAGTTTATAAATTAAATTCAACTACAGCTGAATAGTTCTACAATTTAACTGTTAAACTTCGATTTGCCGCAAGACTGTTGATCGTTCAGTTTAGATTCATCTGTCTAAGTATCTCCAAACTAGAGGTATGTTTCTACACTATAGTGTATATATATAATAAAAATATACTTAAGCCAAATAAAAATAAACATTTATTCAGAAGTCTCATCTGTATAAAATATAGACAAGAGTATCGAAAAACACAATTATTGGTACTAGACACAGAGAGAAAATGTACTTATTAGCAACTATTATGAGAGTGACTATTACCTATACATATTGCCAAAAAATATCTTTTTAAGGCGACCTTTAAGTGTATTATTTACTAAAAGGGATTGTTTAAAAATATCAAACATCATGTATCTACCTACTTGGTAGTAGGTAACCATGAAATCACAATCACAATACAGTTTAAAGTTTTTAAAAATTATTTTTTGTAGGCATCTATAACTGCTCTAAATGCTTAGAGTCATTCAAGCCGTATGCATAATTGCTACTTCCGTGATATAAAAAATACATATTCCAGCAAAATGCTTTGCCATAATAATATGTACGTTATCCTTCTTGACGACTGCTCTAAGTCTCGATACAATAACTTCTTATTATTTATAAATTGAAACACAAAAACACTCATACTTCTGAATGAATCACAACTTATTAATACTAATATTGTTTTAAATATTAAGTACAATGTACTCAAGAATTTTGACGCTAATATAAAACAATTTACTGTTTATGTGAACTTTTACGACATTTCCTCGCATCACGACTGCATTACTATTTTCATCGACATTATGGAAAGTTCATTGATACCCAAGTTGTTTACAAGTAGGTACATTTTGCTCCGTAAAAAAATATCGATTTCAGTCGTTGCAAAATACATCGATGACGATATGTTTCATAATACATTATAATTAAAATTTATTAGATATAATAGTAAGAAACAAAGATATTAGAAACGGCTCAGAAATATCTGGAGTCGGGTTAAATATCTTTATTATAATTTTGTATGTTAACACACTAGGTTTATATATAACATTGATTTGGTTTTTGCTGTCATAACGTAATAAATATTTTTAATAAATAAATTAATTAATATTAGAACACGGAATTTACTACACTATTTACAATATTTTGCTTCGAAATAGATAGTTTCTTTGTTTTGCAAAGAAAAACGACAATTCGAGCAATACAAAAGTTTTATATATTAGACTAGAGATCCGGCCCGATTGGAATGGGTAAATATAATTTTCGAAAATAATATATAGCCTATGTTACTCGCCGATAATGTAGCTTTCTATAGGTGAAAGATTTATTAAAAACGGTTGAGTAATTTTTGAGTTTATTTATTACAAACGAAAATATTTTACAACAAATATTTTATTTCCTCTTTGTAATATTAGTATACAAGATTTATCTAAATGAAAAAGAAAAAAAAAATAAAATTTTTTGCCTATTACAACTGAAAAATTATTCTTAATTATATCAAGCACTCCCTTACTATTAATAGTTAAATAAAAACATACTTAACATATATATAGAAACAATGAAAGTTTTTTTTACGAGAAAACACAATTATTGTAATAACTTCTCAGTGGAATGATTAAATTATTTCTTATTTGTATTTCTCAGAACACAACACCTACAATAGCACCATGTTTTCAATGGGAAAAATTGGCGTGTTTTCCGAATATCGAGAAAGTTGGCATTAAAAATACACCGTATCAATAGATATACATGTTTTTCAAAGTTTATTGTTAGATAAATAAATACATTTCTGCAACATTCATTTTGTTTATATTAGTTACTAACTGTACCTTGCGGCTTCGTCTGTAGTCATATCATGATGTTTAATGACCTTTCTCAATAAATGAGCTATCAAATGCAAAAAGAATTTTTCAAATCTGATCCAAAGATCGAGTATAAATTTTCTCACGTTTTTTATAGAAACATTATTATTATATATATTAAGACTGATCTGCAACAACCAGCGTCTTTAAAAGTGGCAAAATTAATATGGTTCCAACATCTGGGACAAAGTATAAATTAAAAACAATTATCAATATCGATTCGGAATTGGCAAAGACATCGCATAATATAATACACAAAAGTACTATAAAGAGACTTGATACAAATCTCCTTCAAATAGTTTAGATTTGGGTACTTCTGTCCCACCCTTGTGTTTCTCTCATGAAACAGCTGTGCTCACGTGGCTATATTTCGTTTTGAAAAGATTATTCCGATTCGGGATACGGCAGTGAAATTACATGGTACAGAGGCATAAATTCTAGTTCTCAGAAATGGCTACGCGTGAGAGAAAGTATATACTGAAAGTGATTTTATTTTAGTCTATTTGCGTAACTTGGCATATTAACGGTTCCATCTAATGGTAACATAGGGTTTACACATGTGAATGTGAATGTGAAAAAGACTCTATTTTCCGCGCCTAAGCGCTGACCTAACCTCTCATTTGGGCCGTTGTGCGTATGAGTTGTGGCTAGTACAGCCAACCTAGCTCCGCCCAGAAGCGCAGAAGCTTCCTGGGTTCTTCACAGGCCTCACGGAGCGACCTCACCGTTCCGAGGATTTCTAAACGTTGATGGACCACAGCCTCATATTCCAGGATTACGTGAGCAGCCGTTTCTTCGGCGTCGAAACAGCCTCGACATAGAGGACTGTCTGTGGCTCCGTAGGGCTTACACATATTATATAACGTATAGAATAAAGAAGAAGACAGTTTACTGTTTACCGTTAAAGAATGTGGTTTTTTTATACTACGAAAGACGCAAAGAAGCATACAGCTCATCTGATGGTAAATGGTCATTGTAGCTTTTGAACGCCTGCAAAACTAGGGAAGTTAGGTACACTTTGCCGACCCTGAAGGAACCTTATAACATCCTTTTGAAGAACCTTTTTGATACCCAAAAAAGTGGGCATAATAGATATTATTTATCCAGAAAGGGTCATATTGTTAATAGTGGGTGTGTTAATCCTCACTGCTATTGAAGTATATCAGGTCAAGCTCAACTCGGTTTCCACTGAAATTCATCGTGGTTAATTCTTAATATATTTATCACAATACACCAACTAACCGGCTTTCATCCTCACCTATCATCTCTCACTGGTGTCCCATCGATAGCGCAAGCGGGGTTACCATTTCATTTCGGGGGTATCACCAGAGGGAGACTTTGTACAAAAGTCGATTGCTTGGGTATCACTGACCCATTCGTGTTTCTACCGTGAAGCAGTTGTGTTTGCATGGCTGTGTTTCGGTTTAAAGGATGGGATATGGCGTGAATTTACAGGGTACAGAGGAATAACACCTGAGTCCTCAGGAATGACAACGCACATCATCATGGGTGAAACAGTATACTCTGTTATATCCATGGTACTGCTCATGTCTATAGGTGACGGTTACCACTTTCCATCAGAAGGGCCGTCAGCTTGTTTGCCATTCTAAATTGTATAAAAAAAATATCATCCTCTTGAAAAAACCACCTACCAAGTCAACTCCTTCCATACCCTATAACATCTGAAACTAATTTCAAAATGGTACGTGAAAATATTAAAATTCTTGTCTTTAATTATTTAGTTTCTTTCAAATACTCAATACTCTATCTTCTGTATCTATAATCTATTCCCCGTGGAATAATATCTTGTGCACAAAGGAACGTATCTCTCACAATTGTTTCGACATTAATGCCTCTAACAGCGTAATTTAAACAGACTGTACCCGCCTAAGCGCCCTCTTGACATTTATGTTGGCTTGGGACCGTCGCTACGTAACAGTTATATTGAAATTTCAGTCGTTTATGGGAAGTTATATTGATTAGTACATACAATAAGGAAATACCAGAAAGTACAATTACGAATTTTGATTGAAATGAAGGATAAATGTAAAACACAAACATAAAAGTTATGAATACTACACATAATAATCTATTACTCAAGGTATTTTTTTACCACTAAGGTGGCAAACAAGCATATGGCCCACCTGGTGGTAAGCGGTTACCATAGCCAATGAACTCCTCCAATACCAGGGGCATTAGGCGCACGTTGCCGACCCTGAAGAAACCTCTACCCCCTATTTTGAAAAACCCCATGCGGTAGCCTCTTGGGGAAAATCTCGGCAGGGAGCTCATTCCATAACCTGAGTGTTCATGGGAGAAAACATCTCTGAAACTGCGTTGTACGCGACCATTTAGGCTGTACGGTATGAGGATGAACTCTCTGTCGATGGCGAGCCGTACGATGGTTAAAAATGGCCGTAGACATCATATTGAACAATTCTTCTAAGCACAAACCGTTGTATAAACGGTAAAACACGCAGAGTGAGGCAAAATTTATTTACCGCGGATACATGTAAAGATACAATACAATACATTTTTGTCCATATACAATTTCGTTGATAACTTAATTCAGGAAATACTACGAAAAATATTCTATCAATAAATAAATCGAGATTCAAGTCATTCATTCATCGAGTCAAATTCGAGATTTTTTTTCATATGGCAAGAGTAAAATAATCTATTTACTGTCTACTGTAACCATGAACTCATACAATGACGCCATAATAAAATATGTTATGTATTATTTGCACGTGATGTTTTTTAATCACCTTTATATACGTAGGTCCTAGATATATCTATTAATCCAACAATAAATATAATTATATTGTAACGATATCTGTACATAAGATATATTTTTGGAAAATTGATATGAGGGGTCTTAATTAACCCTTTCAGACCGAAGATTTTTTTTCTTTCAAATTAAATATATTTTCGTGTTTTGGAGCCAAGCCATCTTGCCGGCACGCACGAGACTACTGCACCACCTAACCGCTAAAATGATTTCTTATTGGCTGGTTTAGAATCTCACTATCATGTTATTTCAGCTTCGTGCGTAAAAATGAATTGCGCGCGGTTTTAGAATTTTTTAAAGTTACAACTCACGCCCGTATCTTTCAGGTCTGAAAGGGTTAGACTAATAGAAGCTAATACAAACTTTTAAGAAATTTTGTCTGTCTTTCTGTGTGTTTTTCACAGTTATTTTCGTAAAGGACTAACTTAAAATCTGGTATGTATATGTTTAATCTTAAAACATCAACCAGAAGTAGTGAATTTCATTGAGTTTCCTACTTCTGAAATCCACACGTATAAAGTAGCGGGCAAAAAGCTCATTTAGAATTTTTTTTATGAATTTCGTTAGTTAATAATCGATATAATTATACGCACTACCAACAAATTCTGGGAGTAGATTCGCTATTTAAGTATGTAAATTAACGAGTTAGGCTCGCAGCTCGTCCCATTGCTGGAAATGTAAATAAACTTCCAAGAACTGCCTAGATTCCTTGCATATCACAAATAACGAGCTAGAGGTAAATTGCAGAAATTTTTATCGCAATCTTAAAATTTACCAGATTGTCAAGATCTTCATTTGCGGTTTATCATCATCATCGTCTCAGCCATTATTTGTCCGTTTGCGGTTTATAAGAGACGAAAATTAACGCAACCATTTGGATAAAATATAATCCTACCTAGATTATCTCAATGTTTCGACCATTACACTTTCGTATATTCTAGATAGCAATGCAAATTCTCTACGAATATTATAAACATGGAAGTGGGGAAGAGGGATTGAATGTGGACTACCAATCCCATTACTAGCAATATCAAGTCAGGTCGACCTCCACGTGGTCTCCCCTGGAAACCATCATGCTGAATTTCAGGTGTATTCATCTGAGCTGAGCTGAGCTGAGCTACCTTTTCAATCTCACCTATTATGTTTCCCTGGTACCGCGTCAGCGTATATCGTTAGCGCAGACAGGGTTACCATTCCATTATCGTCCATTAAAAAAAATGTGAAAGTTAGTTCGTTTGTTTGTTAGTTCTAGGCGTTTTAACGAATCATTTAATCTGCATTTAATATGGTATATACATACTATTTGGGATGGATAAAAATATAGGCTACTTTGTCAATCAACATATCCGGAGCACACAAATAAATTTGTGGATAAAAGGTAGCTGAAGATGTTCAGCATCATATCAGCTGTTAACTATCCACTGCTGAATAAAAGCCTCTCCCTGGAGTGGTAAGTGGAAGGTAATGCTTAATATAAATTAATATCTTCAGTACTAGTAACCCACCACCTAGAAATCATCACTGGTAACCCACCAGCGTCAATTAAGAGCAGGTAGGAAACTAGGAAGGTCTAACTTCATCGATTAATTCAACTAAAACCAGTTATTTGAAAACTAAATACGATTTCAAAACTAAACCACCGAATCGATTTTGATAAAATTTCTATAGAACTATCCTTTCAGATATTTACCAGAGGGAGACTTTGTACAAAAGTCGTTTGCTTGGGTACCTCTGTCCCGTTCGTATTACTACCGTGAAGCAGTTCTGTTTACATGGCTGTGTTTCGATTTAAAGGGTGGGATGTGGCAGTGAATTTACAGGGTATAGCGGAATAACACCTAAGTCCTCAGGAATGGCAACGCATGGGGGTATCATGGGTGAAACAGTATACTGTGTTATGTCCACGGTACTGTTCATGTCTATAGGCGACTGTTACCACTATCCAACAGGTGGGCCATCAGCTTGTTTGCCATTCCAAGTTGCATAAAAAAAGATAAAAAAAAATTAATTTTCCAAATCGGCTCATGACTGACGGAGTTATAAGGTAACAAATATGAAAAAAATACAACCGAATTGAGAAAGTCCTTTTTTGGAAGACGCTTGAGAAAGCATCAAACTTTCATACTAAATTTAAAAAAAGAACACTAATAAATAATTTTTTTTTTTATACAACTTAGAATGGCAACCAAGCTAACGGTCCACCTGATGATGATGATAACCGTCGCCTATAGACATGAGCAGTACCATGGACGTAACAGAGTATACTGTTTCGCCCATTATACCCCCCATGCGTTGCCATTCCTGAGGACTCAGGTATTATTCCTCTGTACCCTGTAAATTCACGCCATATCCCACTTTTCAAACCGAAACACAGCCATGCAAACACAACTGCTTCACGGTTGAAACCCGAATGGGACAGAGGTACCCAAACAATCGACTTTTGTACAAAGTCTCCCTCTGGTATAATACACTAATAAAATAAAAGCACATTAGTACATGAACACAAACATCTCTACTACATCTTGATATTCACGTTTGTCTACATTTATCGCACTAAGAATGTTAATTCTAATTGCTTATACTGGTACTAAATACTTGACCGAAGCGTTAACTTTTATGGCCATAATTGGTGATAGATATGATAAGAATCTCTTGATTTATAACGCGCTAATAAACAATTAATATTCAGAAGTTTAGTTAATGTTTTAATAATGTTACTGAGTATGTGAACTCGTGTGCGGTATGCAATATCTCGCGTAGTGTGTGTAGTAGTTGGGCCATAACATATTAATTAATTTTCAACAGCTGGTTAAATTAATTTACAGATAACATAATTCAAATAATAAAATCTTTTTCCGGCATAACTTAAGTAACTCGTTAAGTGAAAGGTAACTGTTATTTCTGTTCACGGTTATAATAAAAATAATTGTAATTAAAGATACATGTATGGTATAACTACAAAATGAAGGATACATAAACTGAAGTGGAAAATGCAGACCATACCTGTCGTATGTATATACATACGTACATATAGGTTTGTCGCCACTTATGTATAGTGGCGACAAACGTATATGCAAACATAGTAGTAAAGCAACCTCTCAATAGATGATGCGACGACCTCAATATATTAAAGAAAACCAGTGGACGCAGATGCCACACGACTGTTCTTTATGGCAATCTATGGGATATGTATGTCCCATAGACCGTCATAAAGACCGCCAAAGGTCTATACCTACTAGCTGACTAAAATTGTTTTGCCCCATACCGCCATCTACTGGGTTATTTTTTTTTCTCTCATCCAGATAATATCATCATCCTTTTTCTCAGATTGAAGCATTTAATTTATTAAATTTCATTAAATTTTGTAAATAAGCAATTGAATCTATTTAAAATCTATCGAGATTAACGTGAACGAGCATTATGTGACATAGTATTTTGATATATTACAATAATTAGCTCTGGGTATGTTTACAAGAACAAAAAAAAAATAATGTACAAGTATGATTACCTACGTAAATAGAGCTATAAACCCAGTAGGTAAGACTAGTAAAACAAACAGATATAAACCAATGTCCCAATATTCCCACGAGTGCGCCAGCCATGTGGCGCGTTCAGCCACTCGGTAATTCATACCTATGACATAATAGATTTATTCGCTAACAGAGACGGATTAAGACTACTGGAGTATTTAAAGTTATTAATGTATAAAAAAAAATGCTTAGATTAAGTATATAGATAGTGTCTCTATAAAAATGCTTCGAGAAAAACGGGTCAAATTTTTCATACAATTTTGCATAATAAATAGTTATGAGTGATTCCATTATAACTTCGATATTTATTTTGCCTTTTTAATGCGTAAACACTCATTTTATTTATTAAATTATACGTCAAGATACATTTTATGCGTAAATATATAGAATATTGATAAAAAAAAAAGTAAAATTGACAATTAGCTGATAAAAAGTTGACCCGTTTTTGATGCTCGATGCTCTATCTATATAATCTAAGAAATATTATATATACTAACAACATTATGGGTTAGTAGAAAGTATTAGACGTTTTCATAATTTCATAGCATGCCTGAGTTGAATTTTAATGCTATGCAATTATAGGAAAACGTATACAATTGTACAAAAATACTTTTAATTTTCTGTGCGCAAGGACAATATCAATAAGACTTTATTGTTGACAGAACATGTTCCACTGGGATTAGAAATTCTATTTAAAATCTCTCTCTTTATATTTTATACAAAACAAAGCAACTAAACAACTGCGCTTGGAGTACTTTAAAGGCATATAGCAGTAAGATTATATGATATGAATAACATCACAATCCTCAGAAATAACAATGCATGAGGCATATAAAGAACGTCACAGAAAATTCTGTGATACCTAATACACGTTCATGTTAGCAGACCACCTTACTAGTGGGCGGCCTATTTGTTTGCCATTCCCAAGCTTAGTACAATAAAATAAAAATATTTGACATTCGAATGAGTTCGGCACTGTTCTCAAGAGAAAATAAATAATAGATTATGACGCATTTAGACGCTGTACACTCCATACATCTTATTCAGACTAAACAATGATGGACGGGAAGTATCGGAGCGCCGCGCCGATGACCTTTAACATTATTGTTTTCCTTCGTAATTTGTTTTGTTTTAAACTCTCCGCCAACATGTACATGTTACAGAACGCAATCAAGTAAGTTACATATCATCGGTGAAGTCCTAACAGTGTGTAAGTATTTTTTTTTATATTACATGTTTTGATTTGATTCATATTTGCCCTATATTTAAATGTATTGATTAAAAAAATGATTACAATAGAAACAAAATAATAAAAATTCTACATAATAAAAAAAATCTTTTTTAACTAAAAAAAACCTGGTCCCATTATATTTTATTTCGTGGGATTGTAACAAAGAGAATAGCGAAATATTTCCGTGTCAGGTTTATGCATAATATCATAAAATTATAATATTCATAACACATATGAAAACAGAAAAACTTGAGACCAAACCACGTAAATAAACTGCAAAACCAAAAACGCTTGGTATCCATTTAGCAAAGTGTAATTGGCTCCCAACATTTGGAAAAACGGTATCCCCTAGGGGAAAACTCAAGTTTATGGAACAAAAGGTAGAAATTATAAACATTCTTATCACTGATTATTTGAACTCTTTAACATACCAATAAACTATTTACGTACACTTTTTTTACTGCAAAAATAAATATCCGAGTTATAAATACATGAAGGAAAAGTAAAAATTAGATAAATTACATATAAATAAAATGGATAAGAAAAATAGAACTAAAACCAGACGATGAAATATAAGTTAAATCAAAATAGAAAATGATTATTGGTTATGCAAAATACTACTTACATAAATAATGACAATAAGCACGTACTAAGTATATGGTAGTGACAAAAGACGGCCTTAAAGGCTAGACCTGACCTTTAAGTCCCGGTAGATCAACTCCGAACCCAAATTAGACTATAACGACCTTTCCTAAGCTTGTAAAAATCAATAATTCTTGCGAACCGCTTTGCTTCTACATAAAACCTAATGGTCCTCGCTAAACTCCTATAAAGAATTTAATTAATTAAAATTATTAGTAATAATCATATTAATTTGCTTTAATTACTGTAACGTTATAGTATAATAGTATAAATATGTACCTACTAAATTCATTTTTAAAGTTAATTACCTACATCTTAATTATGTGTTAAGTGCTTGATAACATTTATAAATTTATCGCTAAGCTTTATTACTTATATCATTACAAACATTTACTGTGTTTAAAACTAGAACCTCTGATATCTTTGTACGCAAATGCGGCAGAGACTAATTCCTAAGCATATTGTTCTGAGTACAAAGACATTAGCGCCAGCGATTTGAATTGTATGTGCTTATCCACATGTAATTAGATTCGATTGATAAAATAATATCAGTACGAAAAGGCAAATGTATGTGATGCGGTAATTTCAGATATTAGTTCTTAATGATTTAAATTCATCAATCCATTCTTCCTGATGATATCATGAGGACCATTTTTTTTGTAATCTAGCGCATTGCTTGACATTCTAGGCTCAGAGTTTAATTCATAATCAGAGCAATGAATCTACATATGTCAAATAATAAGGTTAAGTTACTGCAACGTACATGTGACATCTATTCAATATATTTTCGGGATTATTCCCATTTAATTGCACAAAGAGATAACCTGCTGGTTTAAGTCTTTGGTATTCTGGATTATATCCCTGGATATTTCATTGACTGATAAAATAAATATACAACCCATTTTTTTATTTTATTAACGCTACTACAATCTCACTAATTGCATGATCCTCAAACTAGGGTACCCTGTATTATATACCTATAAGAGACCAAAACAACTTGGACCACAATCCAAAGCATCTAAGTACCCAAATCACTTTATAAAAAGTTATTTCTTAAACTGCGCCAACAGATAATCGAATCCTTATTTCCGCATAATATTATGCTGTATTACTACTATAGTGGATGTCATTATATTATCTCTAATTGTGACATTTTAGTGCATTTTATATATTAGCCTATCCGCTTCCGCATATTTACGCTGTTCACGCCAGAACTACACAGACATAATTTTAGATCTGAGATCTAATCCGCTTTCGGTTTGTAGTTCTGTTTTTGTTCATGTTTTGCTGCCGACAGGACACAATCCGCGCCAAAATATACTAAGATACATATATACGAGTAATATGTGGACTAATATTAGATTCGCTAACGTTCTCTTAACTCCGTTTAGCTGAACTATTTCAACTATTGCCATGTAACTGTCAAAATTATTTTACTATTATTCATCTACCACAATTAATTTTACATACTAACGACCCATTCCAGCTTATTACGGGTATTATTTATTATTGAATTTATTTATTTATATGTATTATTTATATAAATCAATAATTATTCTATTATTTCTGTCTATAGACGACGAATACCACCTTCCATCAAGGGGGCCCCCAACTTGTATGCCATTCTAAGTTGCATATTTTTTTTATATAATAATTTAAATAGTACATATTGTACATACAAAGTTTCTATATTAAATATCCATAATTATAAAATTATTTATACAGAATAAAATTAAAATCATTGGTATATTTTTCCGAAAAAGACATGGACTATCAAACGAAATAAAAAAATATTTTTACAGCAGATTGTTTGTTTGGGACACGATTATTTGTTTGGGAATGTCAGTTTTTTTAGTTTATATCGTTCCTAAGATCGCTTTTTGTTGAGGTAAATATTGGGTTTCACTATTAGAACATTTCCTTTATTAATTACTAGTAATCCCGGCTTCGCGCGGATAGATAGAATTTTCGAAAATAATATAAAGCCTATATCACTCGCTAAAATTGTAGCTTTCATCATATAGCTTCGCCGTTGTGTCCGGGCATAGAATGGGCTACCCCTTCCTTTCACGTGGGTGTCGTAAGAAGCGAGTAAATGAGGCCGAGGGATGGACAGCTGCGTCCCTCTTAAAACATCTCTAAAACCTAACTGCGGTTGTCAACCCGCCTGCCATGCGTGGCAACTACTGCCAAAACTCCCCTTATGGGGAAGGCTTATGCCGAGTAGTGGACAGTTAATGGCTTAAATAATAATAAAATGTAGCTTTCTATAGATAAAATATTTGTTAAAATAGATTTAGTAATGTTTGATTTTATCCATTATAAACAATTTTACATAAAATTTTACCTAATTATAATATTACTATAGACTAGAAATTTCAATTACGACATACTTTATAAATAATGTGATACAAACACTATAATTTCAACTATGCTTCTTTATGTGTTTAGCAAAAATATTTTATAATACACACTAGCAACAAACTAGCACATTGTAAACCAATTTGGCTACATTACTATGCTCTTGAACGTGGTAGATCATTATTTAATAGAAAAATTATTCTTACGACTACAACTAGCAGTTCCCAAGGCTATTGTTTGTCAAACAAAGTAACAGATAGACAGGCAGACAAATCTAAAATATATTTACATATGTGTAGTAGTACTGAAATTCCTCTCGAGGTACAACGAAATTAGCTTAGAAACTCAACACCGAACACAAACAACAAAACACCGTAATGTAGGTAGATGTAATAGTTAAAAAAGTATAATAAATAATAAAAACTACTACTTCCTATGCCACTGTGTTAGGTTGACTGGTAGAAATCTCTTTCAGAGATAAGTTCGCCTTTGCTAACATTGTTAATAACTTATTGTTGTTACTGTATGTATTAGTGCAATAAAGAATATATATAAAAAAAAATTACGGTGATGCTAACTCATAATCTCATCACCCGTTAACCGTCCACTGCTGAACATACACTTCTCTTAAAAAAGGGCGTTTTGTCAGTAGTTAGCACGCTTGGTAAACGAGTTGGCAACCGCAGCTAGGATTTGGCGATGTTTTAAGAGGAACGCTGCAGCCCATCCCGTTCCCTTAGTCGCCTCTTACGACACCCACAAGAAAGGAAGAGATGGTCCATTGTATGCCGGGACCACACTGCCATCTATTAGAAGAAAACCTCAGATGAAAATCTTGATGGTTCTTCAGTGAGATTATTAATCTCATATGAATACTTATCTGAGAAGAAACTGTGACAATTCTAAAATTGACATTTTTCAATTTTAGAATTGTCTAATATTTCGTTATAACAATTACCTATAAGAGAAAATATTATGAGAGCTACACATAAACATAATAAATAGGTATTAAGGTAATTATCAAACTTTAACTTAACTTTAATTACAGCTGATCGATCAAAACTCAAATGATAATACCTATTAGTTAAGATAATTGTTATATTAATTTTAATCAGGAATGAAACAAACGAAGTATGGATGTAGATCAAAACACAACCAAACTGTCACTTCCCATGATAAAGTATCTACATAATTCAGCGGCATGTTTTAGATCTTTTGTTGGCATTAAGTTCTTTGAACTTTATAATGACGTTGCAAACAGCAAACTTTAAACAAATCCTTATCTGCCAAGAAATTGTTTCACAGCACCGTTCGCGAGTAACCCCACCGAATACGGTGCGTAATTTATGTTAGAGTGTTTTCATTTATAAATAAAATATAATTATTGTATAACTACATAGCTTTACCGATATTATAAATATGAATGTGAGTTTGATTGTTTATATGTCACCTTATATCGCCTTGACAACTTAACTAATTACTATGAAATTCGATATTGTATCGTATCAACCGTTAACTGTACACTGCTGGTACACACATATAGGCCTTCCTCATTAAAGGATATTTTACAAGTAGTTACCACGCTTGGCAGGCAGGTTGGCAACCGCAGTTAGGTTTTGGCAATGTTTTGAGAGGAACGCTGCTGTCCGTCCTTCCACCATACTCCTATAGTCACCTCTTACGACACCCACGGAAAATTTAATTATACTTAATTAGTAAATTATTGCGTGATACTGGGGTAGATTCTGAGGCACCATTTCTTAAACGTATCCGATATTTAAATTGGATAGTTTCACGTAATTACTACTTCATGAATCAACATAAACTATTTTTTTAATAAGAAATTAAGTTTATATAGATCTTTAGAATAAAGATTTCGCTATGATAATCATAAAGTGTTTTCTTTTTAATTGATTCGAATCGGACCATGAAATAAGCTCCCTGCCACGGTTTTCCCTAGAGACTGCAGCATGAGGCTCTTCAAAAAGCGTGTATTAAGGCTTCTTCAGCGTCCGCAACATGGACGTCACAGGGTCTCCTAGTATTCTTTTTACAAATTTTACAAAAACAAGTCTCCCACTCGATACTACGGATAAATTAAAAAAATTTACCAAAATCAATTTGTTTAGAATAATGACATATAACACGGGAATTCGAATAACCGGTCATAGCAATAAATTTAATTTAAACATATTAATATTATGCTGATTCAAAAAGAACCTGTTCAATTTGTTATCAAGTAGTCTCATATGTTAAAATCGAAGTAGAAACATTAGCTATTTGAGCATGACTCAACTAGACACCCAATATCATATATCGCCTACTTGTTTCTACATTTTTTCGATCGATTAACAAATAAATTTCTTATTATTTTGCTGACTCATCCGTCATGCTCTTAAACGGGTACTACTTATAAGAACTGGTCTGCTCTAATTACTAGTATGTTTATAACTTTATTATATTCTATATACATAACTTTAATGTTTGTATTTACAAAAAACATGCAAGGGACTAAAGCAAAGAACAAAATCATAAAATATTTTTTTTAATTTTATTTAAAAAAAAAGCAATTCTTTTACGTTCTTCTTAGCTAAATAACCCAATATATCTCATTCGATAATATAATTACTAAGTCTGCAAGCAAATTATTCTGCCATAATATCTAGTATTGCAGTTTTCTTCCGTTATTCATTCCAACTTTGTCGTCTCACAAAAAAAAAAAAGCTATTTAATTAACATAAAACTTTGCAAGGACGCTCCTATCTTGTTCGTTATACGCAATATATTATTATAATACTTATTAACTGTTAAAACTTAGCAAACGATCACGTTATTTTTATTTCGGTATGGCATGAATACTGAGATATATGGTCATGATGATACCTACTATCAAATTGTCGTAAATCAGACTAAATACTCATCGATCATTTTTTTTTACTAAATTCTATAACGAGCTCACATTCAATATTTTTACTGACTTGAAAAACAAAAGTTTCTGATTATGGCTATATTTTGTATATTATTAATATAGTTGGTTGAATTCTATAAAAATAATATCATTATGGAAATAATATAAATACCTAATGGAGTATGAACGTAATTAGAAAAATCGATCGTTATTACTATAATCTACCTTCGGGACACTTTATTATTCTCTATTCTGTAGTTAGTGATAAAGAAACGACAGGATATCTGGACGACCACCACTAATAGAAACTCGTTAAATCTTTCTTTTTGTGACCTTTTTGGCAATGATCAATTTAATATTGTTGAGCCCTCAGCACCAAATGTTACAAATCTCACGCATACAAATAGTTTCGGAATGAAATAATACAATATAAATCCAATGAAATGGAATTCCACAAAATTTAATAAAATACGAAAATACCAAATCGAGCGTTATTAATCCCAGTTATGCATGATTGCACTATTTTCACATAGAAACAGCGCTTATACTATTTGTATACGAAAATAAGAGATTATTGCCATATAAAAATAGATGTTGATTCAAAGAAGTTACAGCGATGGCAACAACATGGCCTTCCTCTGTCATATATTTTGGATAATTTGATATTCCTGAAGGAGACATTGTGTCGCATACAAATCGCGCTCAATATATTTTCTCAACGGCGGAAGGGGAGACCATTCTTCGGAAACCTTTCAAGGTTTGAGGGTAACGGGCATTTAATATCTGCTGAGTCGTCGCGCATCGCTAAATATTTGCCTTGGGATCTGCATACGGCGTGTATTTTGTTTTTGTTGGATGAACAAAGTGCTTACTTACTTTATTACTTACTTACAAACTGAACAGTCAGGAATTTCAGCAAGGAAACGTGAATGAACTTCACGTGTATAATTCCTAAATATAATTCATCTCCGAAACCACTCAATCGATTTTAATGTAATTTAAACTTAAAGTTCAAAGATACGATATTTTTTAAACTCAGTTGTGATAGGTGGTAAAATAACAATTTATTTATTTATTTTTATTTATACAACTTAAAATGACAAACAAGCTGCCGGCCCACCTGATGAAAAGTACAATATAAATAGATATATATGGTTAACTGGTAGAGAACACTGTCCGGTGTTAAGTCTGCCAAATGTACATAAAATTTTACTGTGCATTAAAGTTTAAATAAATAAATATATCTCATGTCACAATTATCAGCACTCTTGTGCCGCTCTCTTCCAAAACGGTTTGAGCGATTTTTATGAAAGTTTTTGTTTATTTAGTAGGTATGACAATAAATAGAAAAGTATATTTCACACCGCTAAGTGATTAGGGTGTCCTTATCCGTAATTTATATGGCAGAAAAACGTTTACTGATCAGCAAGTACATTTAAAAAAATCTAATTCATACAGATATTATAAAGTGCATAGTATTTGTGTATATTTATTACATTTTCAAAATAGTAACCACTTAGCAGATTTAAATGAAAGTTAAAAGACAGACTTTAATTCCCAAATGTGACTTATAAGACAGTATTTTAAACTGTTTAAATACCATAGTCTTCTACATAAGAAAATCACTTCAAGTACTTAGTTAACAAGAAAACTC
This sequence comes from Galleria mellonella, assembly GCF_026898425.1. Lineage (NCBI taxonomy): Eukaryota > Metazoa > Arthropoda > Insecta > Lepidoptera > Pyralidae > Galleria > Galleria mellonella. The sequence continues at coordinate 4,739,468 of NW_026442090.1, read as the reverse complement.
ATTAGCAATTCCTCTTTCTCCAACGACAATGGGATGAAGGAATGATATTCGACGACACTTCCACAGCCACCTGCCGTCCAATTAAGTCAAGTCTAAATCCTGCAATAAATTGTCGCACAGTTCAATTTACCTCCGTAGTCCGTACCGTCGGACCAAAAATACATCCGTAGACGGACTCTATTTAATTTTCAACTCTATGCTAGCAACAATATAGTTTTTATTAGCAATTACATTTAAGTATGTATTATAAAGTTTATATTACCTATCCACCATATAATTTTATTGGCATCATCGACACAATCTCTAATAGTACTATCGCAAGCGCAGCACTATTCCTTTTATTATTTGATAGTAAGTCTGTCTGTCTATCTATCATTCGAAAAACGGACACTACAAATAAATTAAATCGTTTATTTTTAGTTAACAAAATAGTATAGTCATCCAGGAAACTATTTTATTGTTTTCATTTTCCACGTATTGATTAAAATAATGTGACGCTCAGGCCCTTAGGGCTCGTCAAACTGCTAATTTTATGACTAGAAACACCAACCATACGGCATATTGCCACTGACTGCGCACTATCAATTTATTAGATTGCCTTTAAACAGATGAACCTCAAAAGAGTCTTCGGTACTGGGACATTTTATTTCAATACTGCACACAGTTTTGTGTGAAAACGCCCTTATAGCCTTTAGTAATAATATTTCAGTTTGGTAAAATAATTCTCACTTTGCCTTAGATCACTATTCAATTACCTAGCCGTATACACAAAGTAGATAACCTCGCAACTCTTAAGACCACAGGGTGCCATTGCACTAATGAAAAATTTATACCTAGTAATAATAGCACACGTAATTGTTTTAATAAAATAATTAGTGTCTTTTCAGAATACAATTATATCTGAGAAACATTTATGATTCAAATTTAATAATAACTAGCTGTCCGCCCCGTCTTCACATGGGGGTACTAATGAAGAAAATTATACAAAACCCAATAATTCTGACAATATTTTCAAGATCTCCATGTGATACACTAAACTCTTTACTAATACTGGTACGTTTTTTTTATCATCGACTTAAGATTGTGACATTCCCTTTCTAACTACTATTGTCTATCATAATACCAATGTATTTTTATTTTTAGTTGAATTAAACCAATATTTCCCTATGCTACACTCCATACGATTAGTTTTCTGCCTCGCTCACACATTCACTTTTTATATAGATATTCTATAACGCAATTTTTTCACTTTTTCGTGGATCATCAAGCAGTCGCAGCGTCAGCACCAGTGAAGAAGACTCATCGCAGCAGCAGACCCACTTCATCGTCGCGGCGTGTGCGCCACCGCAAGCTCCGAGTGCATCACCGCGCCAGCGCCACCGTACAACCGTCGTGGCAGAGACACCGCGTGCACCAGCGTGTGCGCCACCACTCGACGAGCTGAGCCCTCGCCACTCAACTCTGCGTGACCGTCGCCTTTCACCGCCGTCGCACCGCTCGGACCCTCAATAGCCAGCGCCAAAAGAAGACGTTGTCTGGTGCGTTTGTTGTTGCAAACGTACCGGGCAACGGCCGGCTGTCACACAGGACAGCTGAGACGAGCCATCACCTAGTTCGACGTCCATCTGGGGACTGGCCCCCCCCAAGAAGCAAGGATCGCGGGAGGCTGCTTCCAAGAGCCGCACAACGGCGTCTACAAGCTGAACCAAATGAAGCTGAAGCATAAGTGCTAAGTGTAGTTTGTGAAAGTGATGCCGATGTTCCATCATCGCAGGGGGGGGACCTACCACCGCTGCTCCTCTCCCCGCGCGCGCCCGTGCGCAGCGCCCGCGATCAGCGATCTCCCCCCCGCGGGGGAGAGAGCGCTCCCGCTCGCGCGCCGCGCATCGCACCATTGAGACACCGAGCGTCTCCCGCGCCGAACCAGCCGCGCCGATCCGCGGCCACGCGAGTGCCACCACCTCTCGCGCCGGTTTGGGCGACGCCGATGCCCAGCGCGCCTCGCAGGCCGCGCCCGCCGCGAACCAGTCTCACAAATCCAGTCCCGGAGCCATGCTCCCTCAAGAATCACCACATTCATCGCGATCAGTGCCAATGCCAGTGCCAGTGTCTTCGATGAAACACACCAGTGCCACCCACGCCGCCCACTCTTCTTCAATTGAAATGCTGATGTCTCCAGCGTCGCCGACTGAAGAAACCTACACGGGGGCAGGCGTTTTGTCCTCGGGTGTTCGGCCCATGCCTGTGCCGGGAGCGGCGAGACTCTCCCAGTTGCCGAGCGGAGGTACGCGGGCTAACCTTTCACCAAGATCAACTTTGGAATGCGATTCCTTGATCTTGGGGCAAGTGCTGGCCACGGACCTTCTCTCACAAGGCATGAAGGAGAGGATCGCCGCTCTGGTCGGGGATGAAGCTGCCCGCCTCGAGGACCAGCCAACGCCCCCTATAGAGGAAATGGAGCTGGCCAAAAGTATTTCGGAGCAGTTCGTCGTAACGAGACCGGCGCGACGACCCAGAAGTCCTGAAGATACAGAGGAGGGACACAAGCGTCCCTGTCAGGAATCGTCGCCGCCATTACAGCAGACTCCCATGCCACAGAGAGACCCTCGGCTACGGCATAGGACAGCCGAAGCCGCAAACACAGACCCGCTACCAGCAACATATGCCAACGTAGCCAAGGCGCCAGCTCCACCTCCTGGAACGATGGCACCTCCAACAACAAGATCGATGACATCAGGCGCCGCACAAACCCCTCTTGCGGCCAAAAAGAACAGAATCCCTCCGCTCATAGTGGAACACTTGCCTAACTGGGTCCAGCATTTCAAACACCTTAAGGCAACACTCAATTTCGCCCCGAACGCTATTACACCGAAGTCGGAGGAGGAATATCGCACCATCCAGAGATACCTCTCCGACTTAGAAAAGAAGGAGAAAATCAGCTGGTTCTCCTACCAGCTACCAGCTGAGAAAAGCCTTAAGGTGGCTATCCGCGGCATTCCAGCGGACACACCGATTGATGCGATCGCAGAAGCCATGACGGAGCTCGGATACGAGTGCGAATACATCAGGCAGATCAAAGCCCGTCAGGGCCGTCCAGGCTGCATATTCTTCGCCCAGATAAAGCGCACTTGGCATCACTATATACGAAGTCAGCGAGTTGCTGTGTATGCCGGGAATCAAAATTGAAGCATGGCGGGGGAAGAAAGGCCCGGCTCAATGCCACCGATGCCAAAGCTTCCGCCATTCATCATACGGATGCCATAGAAAACTCGCGTGTGTCCGCTGCGGATCCCGAGGCCCAGGGAAGAACCACCCACGTGTGCAAACTGCGGGGACCAGCACACAGCCAACAGCACCGCCTGCCCGGTGTACAAAAGAGAATCCCGTGCCAAGAAGGCCGGCACGGCGGTGCTCACGAGTAACACAAGAAACAGAAGCGCTCCAAGGGACAACAGCCGCTCGGTCCCTGCAGCCGCCAGCCAGGGCAGTCTAATGGCCCCGGCAAACCCAGCCACTGAGCGGAGAACAACAGAACCATCAGCCCCCAAGAAAAACCGCAAGAGGGGTAAGGGGAAGAAGGTGAAGAAATCCCCAGACACTGGCACCGGCAACAAAATAGTGGCCAAACGCACGACGCATCCGCCTGCAGTCGCCGCCCCTCAACCACTAGAAGCACCCACCACCACCTCTACGGTGCACAAACCGATGACGAGCAAGGGGAAGAAGGCGAAGCAACCCGCCCAGGATAATACCTCCATCAGTACAGGAAACCTCCTAAAAACCATTATAGGTATCCTGATGGAGGTACTCCTTGCGGTACAGTCCGGCGCAGACCCTCTGCCGGCCATCACCGCGGGTCTAGTGAGACTGACACAAACACAATGTGTACAAGAATAGTCCACTGGAACGCGGAGGGCGTCCGCCACAAAAAGGCACTGCTAAGACTGCTGCTAGTGGAGTATAACGTCGACGTTTGTCTCATATCTGAGACGCAACTTGGGGCCGTCGACAAACTCCACATCCCGGGATACTATGTATATCGTAAAGACGAGGTCACGGACAGCCACAAGGCATATCGCGGGTTGGCTGTAATAATCCGGAGGAACATTGCCCACCAGCCACTCCCCCAAGTGCAACTCAACACGCTGTATGCACTCGGGGTCGAGCTAAACATCGCAGGAAGTCCCACCCGTGTGTTTGCAACGTACAAACCACCGGGAAGCAGAATCGTATCGGCTGATGTCGAGGCCATATTCGACTCGCCGATACCCACTATCATGGCAGGAGACCTAAACTGCAAACACACGGCGTGGAATTCAAACCATGACACCGCTGAAGGTAAAAGACTCCTGAGGATAGTCGAGAGAATGGATATCACCGTCCAAGGACCTGAGGTTCCAACTCACTATCCTCACGACCCCACAATGACCCCTGACGTCTTAGACATCGCACTCTTCAGGGGCCTAAACAGCCAACCGACGCAGGAAGTCCTCCTAGAGGACATCCGGTCCGATCACTTACCAGTATGCATGGATATCCCGGAAACCCCAACGATCCGAACGCCGTTGGCCCTCGCCGCCGGACCGACTGGGAACAATTCGAGGACTCGATGCAAAGAAACACACCCACCGCCACCATTACAACTCCTACTGATGTGGAAGAACTCGCCAAGCGTCTGACAGTCTCTATGCAGAACGCCCTGAAAGACGCGGCTCAACCCGGCCCGGTCCGCAAGAACTTCGACGGGATACCGGCCGCGACACGCAGAAAACTGGCGCAGAAACGCCGACTGCGTAGGGACTGGCAGTCGTCAAGATGCCCATTACTCAAGGCGAGAGTAAATAAACTGACGGCCGAAATTAAAAAAGACATCGAGTCCTACAGGAAAGAAAGTTGGGAGCGTATGATGGAAGACGCTGGCGACGACTGGAACAACATCCATCGCCTGTGTCGCCGGCTGACCAAAGCCCAACCCCCAGTCCGTCCACTACTGGCGAGCGACGGGACTCCGAGGTACAGCGCAGCAGACCGCGCAGAGATTCTTGCCGACCACCTCGAACGCCAGTTTCAGCCCAACCCCGCAGAGGACCACGAACATGCTGCCATGGTAGATAATTACGTAACAAACTACCTATCATCCTCGTTACCACCCCACGAGGACCCCATAGTTTTCACGCCGGGACAAGTGCAGCGTGAAATCAGAAAGACGAAGCCTCGGAAAGCCCCAGGCAGCGACAATATCACGAATATGGCACTTCACCACCTGCCGCGATGCACCATAGCGACACTGACGCACCTCTTCAACGGTATTGTTCGCACAGGGCATTTCCCAGACCAATGGAAGATAGGCAAAGTCATCACGCTGCCTAAGCCCGGTAAGAACGTATTGAAGCCAGAGTCCTACCGGCCAATCACGTTACTGCAGCATGTTTCGAAAATATTCGATTCCTCAGGCACATGATGCCACACATCACGCCGAGACCGGAGCAATTCGGGTTTAGGGCTGAACACTCGACAACACTGCAGCTGTCCAGGACGTTGCACGCCGTAACAGTCGCTCTCAACAAGAAGGAGACAGCGGCAGCGGTATTCCTGGACATAGAAAAGGCGTTCGACAGGGTATGGCACAACGGTCTGCTGTACAAGTTGGCCACCCAGACGGACATGCCAAGAAGGTTAATCCAAGTGGTGGCCTCCTTCCTGAAGAACAGGAGATTCATGGTGACGGTCGAGCAAACCTGTTCGGGAGAGCGTCCGATCCGCGCAGGTGTTCCTCAAGGAAGCTGCCTATCGCCGGCACTATACGCACAGTTCACCGACGACATACCTACCACCCACCAGACCACCTTGGCGCTGTATGCAGACGATGCAGCTTACATCGCGTCGTCCATCACCGCATCGCATGCAGCAACAAAGATTCAGAGACTCCTGGACACACTACCCCAATGGCTGAAGAAATGGCGCTTATCGGTGAACGTGCGTAAAACGCAGGCGATCCTCTTCGGCCGGAAGCAACACCCTGAAAAATTACACCTGTGCGACTCCCCGATCGAGTGGTCCGCCACCGTCACCTACCTCGGAGTGGTCATAGATCGAAGGCTCACTTTCGGCGCTCACACAAACGCGGTGTGCAATAAGGCGCGAGTTGCCAGGCACCTCCTGCGTCCAGCGCTCCAAGGAAACCTCCCTCTCGGGGTGAAGACAACAATTTATAAAACCTACATCAGACCACGGCTGACCTATGCTGCGCCGGCTACCCCAATTAAGTCGTAAGAAAAAGCTCAAGCTCAATCTCACCGTACCATCATTAGGTACGTGAGGAACACCACACTCGAGAGGGACCTCAAGATGCCCACCTTGGACGCGGTTATAGAGAACCTAAATGTTCGCGCGCGTAGACGCTTCATCATGGGACCACCTCAAAGGTCTGGCCCCGCTACATGCGCGGCCGCCGGACTCATACGCGCGTGAACTCATAGCCAGCACGCACGCATCAAATAACGAAGCTGACGCTTAGCACACAGAGCCGTTGGGCTCACTCGCACGCTGGCAGCTTTTCTGCCGGGGTCTCACTCGGCAGGCGAAGACCGCGCAGAGCGAGCCCGCATCGGCATGCTAAGCGCCACCAAGCCGTCAGTCATACACACACTTATCTGCAGCAGCAGCAACCTGAAGACCCGGACATCTTTATGCCCGGCGTGTGCTACCACCAGAGGGGAGTTAGGGCTCCGGACTGGTTTTCCCATCCTCCCGCAAGGGGATGCGCGACATCGCGAACTTTTCACTTTTTCGTACAATTTTTTTAACATTTACCTTATCCTGACAATAACAAACACAACAAAAAAGAATTAGCTAAATAGATTTAGCTGATCTGAAGTGATGCGCCTATGTACATATATATATTCGACAATTCACTTTATATTTATATATAGATATAGATTAAACCATATCCTTCTAATATTATATTGGAATATTATATATATATATATAATATTATATAACATCAGTAAACTCGAACGCTAGATAAACACATTAATAGCTTTAGGTAAAAAGATGTGTTTTTATAAGAACGTCATTCCTAATGCAATTATTATTAATTCAATTTTGCTTTTTATATAAACAAGAACTGAGTTTGATCTATGTGCAGTCATAAATAATAACATTAAAAAAAAACTACTTTAATTTTTAATGTTTATTATTATACACAGATCAAACTTCGTATCTTAATGAAAACAAACCGATTGTATTTTTGCTAATAAGTAATATAAATGTGGTGGAAGATTATAGATGTTTGGATATTACTCAATCATGCTTCAACGGCTAAACGGATTTGAATGAAATTTCATACACAGATCATGGACCGTCTCTAATCTTTGTTTTGTCCTGCTTTGAGACAATGTAGTTATCATTTTTAGAGTTCTATCTATCTATTCTATTTAAGAGATGCGCTCTTGTCGGTGGAGCTCTTGCCACTCACTACGATTTCAGCGTCTCTTCACCTCTTGCTACGACACGACACCAACTCCTTCCTTGATCTGCCTGATGTAACTATGTCTCGGTCTCCCTCTTCCTCTCCTTCCTTCTATCTTATCTTCTATTATAAAGTTCATAAGTTAGTCGTGTCGTATCAAGTGTCCCAACATTTTTCCCCTTCTGTCCTCAATAGTTCTAATAGTTTGTCTTTTTTCCTTAACCCTTAGCAGGACCTCCTCATTGTCATTCGATCCCTCCAGCTAATTTTCTCCATCCTCCAGCACCACATTTCAAAGGCTCTAAGTTTATCCATTTCCTTCTGAATTAATGTCCACATCTCACATTCATACAAAGCTATACTCCAGATATAGGTTTTAATAAACCGCTTTCTAATATCTTTTTAGGTTTATAGAACCCTAAAAAGAAAAAAGTAACCTTTAAAGAATGACTTTGTTGTCCTTTCTGTCGGACTATCAAGACCCTTTTTCTCAGAAATGCGTGGAGGTAACAGACTAAAATTAACATCAAATAGTCAAATTTCCCTACTCAAAAATCCCTTGAAGCTGTGAAAAAATCAAACTTGTAAATCAACGCAATGGAAAGATACGACCATTTATAGCATATATTTTGATATTTGCAAGGGATCGAAACCTATGGGATACTTCCCGTTGACCTAGAATCATGAAATTTAGCAAAAAGTAATGTCGTATAACATCATGTAAAGAGAAAAAATCCGAAAACGGTAAATTTGTAGTAGCATCACAAAAAAACAATTTTGTTTGCAATTTATATAATTATAATTAATTATAATTTCTACAAAACTCTTAGTATGCTAGTCCGATACACATCTTGCCTATTTTTATTATTTTGCCACCGAGTTTATTATTCTATAGATTGCAAAAAGAATTACAGTTGATACAAAAAAATTGAGTTTCTTCATGTCTTACTCAGATCTTTATTGTATATATAACATAAAAATACGTGCAATGTGTTAAAGGATTAAGGCGCTGCAGTAAATACAGATTTATGGTTAAGCTGGGTGAACGTAGTATGTATTAATTTTTGTTACTTTTCCATTTTACGTAGAGGAGTAATTATGTTTTATTTTCCTTTAATAATGACAGTTGACAAATACTTGTACAGTATACTAATACAATTTTTAAAACTCAACACGAAATGTTATGTCATGTTTAATGTCTTAATCATTATAAAAGAGTATGATTTTCAGTTAGTCTGTATTTGGCTTTTGTAATTTTTTCGCTAATTGTGAATCAATTTTTATAATTCTTATTGCAATAACTACTTGTTCTCAACTTATTATTTCATCCAGTATCATAAAGTCTTATATGTAATTGGCATTACTTACAAGCATAAGTATATCTCATAATACAGTAAAAAAGTGATATAAGTACATAGTGAGTTTTAAATGCTGTCTCGTTTTTCTCAACTAGCAATTTTATTGTTTTTACAATGCAATCCGATACAGAGCTGGTTTTGAATGATATAAATTGCCAACAAGCAATAGCAAAGCGTGCGTTCAAATATATTGGCATCGGGTAAATGATCAAGCACTAAATGTCAACGTGATTGAACAACCTGGGTATCAGTTGCTGGAGATATTTATTGTTTGTTTACATTGTGGGTTTTATTGTCATTCATTATTATATCAATCAATAGTTCTACATCCGCTACTGCATACTAACAATGATTCTAATATCCTAAAAGTGTCACTGATTTTTTATTTGATAATAAAGGCAAATAATATAATTTAAAATGCATTTAGCTAAGTAACAGATGAATTAGCATGTAACTAATCTAATATTTAATTAAATTATGAAAAAGAAAACCGATCAACGTAGCCATAAAGTTTATACACTAGATTCTCTCTGTCTCTCTCTGTTTTAAGAAACCCTGCGTGAAGACATACATAGATGAATAAATAGAAACAGATGGAATAAATAAAAAAAAATCGCTGTATGCTCCCAGATCTACCTATATAATAATAATATGTTGGCATTAAACCTCAAACGAACTGAAACATAGATTCACTTCTACATTATTATTGATATTCGTAAGTATAAATTATTTCACTGTTATATAATAAATCTCGAATATTACCTTGTGTTATATCTCATAGCTGACATTAAGTTATTCAATTAATTAACCTTATAGCCTTTTCGAATTTATCTAAATTTACGTATACCTACAACCAAATTCCGATTAATTCGACGAAGTTCATAATGTTCGATTAAACATAGAGATTGAGATCCGAACCATATATAAAACAAAAATATATAATCAGAACCATACAATAAAACATCTACCAGACCCAAATTAAACTAGATTGTTTAAATGACTATCAATTCTCTCAAAATCATTTGAGTTGAATTGACTGCCGTATCAATAACTAGGAAAATTGCCATTTGATATAGACTTTAAATTTAACGTTTATAAAGAAGTAGTTGAGAACACGTACCTAAATGTAGATACAAAAATTATATTCACGGCCGTTGAATGAAAGATCTGCCTCAATCATGTATAACAAATCGTAAATTGTACGCTATTTTTTTATTTATTATTTTTTTATAACTCTATATTTAAGAGTAAATTAAAGAAAAGGCATAAGATCTTATTATTTTGCAGTAAACGGATTAGAGTCGGCTTTAACAACACATTGCAGATATGAAGCTATGATATCTAAATGGTCATGAGCTCCTCCTATATACTCGTATATTTAGCTTACCAATGCAATATAACAAATAGCCCACCACAAAGGTCAATCAAGCAATTGACGCCTGCAATACCACGTGCACGTCTGTATGATGTTATTTAATATATCAATACAGTCTTAGTTGCTTTTACTATATCAATAAAAATATAAAGAAATAGAAATAGGAAAACCATATTTCAATTATAATATTGTTTGATTGAAAAAAAAATCGAAGGTAAATCCTGACTTTACCCGCACCGTTTACACCATTCCGAAGCCAGTGTTAACTTCTGTTTTGTTTTCACGTTTTAAGAATATTTCTACAACAATTAATAAATTACCAAGTATCTATGTATATATGTATCAGCACTTAACTATCCACTGCTGAAACTAGGCCTTCCCTTATGGGAAGATTTGCCAGTAGTCGCCACACTTGACAGGCGGGTTAACAACCGCATCTAAGTGTCTAATAAATGTTAAAATATTTACTTGGTTTATATATAGAATTCTACAACAATAATAGACATTTTTTTTCAATGGATGATAATGGAATGGTAACCCCGTCTGCGCTAACGATATACGCTGGCGGGGCACCCGTGACGGATGATAGGTGAGAATGAAAGGGCAGATCAGTTAGCCTATCATGATGAATACACCTGGAGTTCAGCACGATGGTTTCGGGGGGGATACGTGGAGATCGACCAGATAGGGTATATTGCTAGCAATGGGAATGATAGTCCGCATTACTAACAATCCCTTTCCCCTCTAATAGACATTGATATTAATAGATATTTTATACAATGAAGTGGTACGATAAAGTTCGCCATACATATTTAACTAAATACTTGTTAAGGGTAAGTACCGCTTTAGCCATGCCCATTATTAAGGTGAAGTTCGATCTCGTACCGTTCAACAGACGTATAGCAAGTCGACAACGCTTTTCCATTATATCCGAGCATCGTGGATGGATCGGTCGACCGATAAGTACTGAATGCTTTCGAGAGAATACCCCTACCATAAACTTAAGAAGTTAAGACTAATCATGATTATGACTAACTAACAGTATCCCGCGGCTTTGCTCCAAAAATTATGATAAAAGGTATCGATCGATATCATCTACCTAATTTCATTCAAATCTTCTGTGCTATTTAAACGTGATTAAGTAACGCCGTGCTATGTGGTCCCGGCATAAAATGGACTATCCCTTCTTTTCCCGCGGACATCATAAGAGGCAACTAAAAGAACTTAATGATCGAGGAATGGGCAGCAGTTTCCCTCTTAAAACATCACCAAAAGCCAAACTACAGTTCCCAGCGTGGCAATTACTAGCAAAATCCCCCAATAGTAAACTGCCATAAGGAATGGCTACATTCCTTATGACAGTCAATGGGGGAGGTCTATACTCAACAGTGAACAGATAACAGCAGATGATGATGATGATGAAGTAACAAATATGCAGTCGTCCAAATATTTTTATAAATTTTTACATTTATAATATTATCAGGATGAAGACGTCATAATTTGATAATCTGCTTATATCTTTCATTTTAATTAGCCATCATGTAAAGAAGTGGTCGGCAACGCGCGCGTAATACCACTGGTATTGCAGGTGTTCATAGGCTACGGTAACCGCTTCCCATCAGGTGGGTCGTATGCTTGTCTGCCACCTCAGTGGTATAATAAAAGTCTTCATATATTTAAGAAACCTATGTATCAAACGTACAACAGTGATGGAAGGTATTATTATTACTTACAGGGACAACAGACACAACTGCTAGCAATATTCCTATAAAGTCAACCAACACGCAAGGGGGGAGAAGGAAATGTTAGAATTGCTAGCAATGTACCTTACCGGATCGACCTCCACACGGTTTCCCCTGGAAACCATCGTGATTGATTTATTTGTTAATTCGTTACGATGGACCAACTGAACTACTTCATCATTATCTATCATCTCTCACTGGTATATAACGATACAAATGTATACCGATAACGCAGGCGGGGTTACCATTCCATTATCACCCATTATAAACAAAAAAACCTACATGCAATATTCACTTGAAAAAAATCGTTATAACTGGCCCAACCTTATCTTAATCTATCATCTCTTATTGATAGTCTCACTAGCGTAAATTTATAAAGAAGGTTAAAGTTCAATTTTAATGTCAACAGCCAGTATTAAAACTCCAACAAAATTTCCATTTTCATCCATAAAAAAAAACTATAATACTCTACTCTGCTATTACATGAATATATGTCATAAAAACCTTCAATATTCCATATGCTTTTATATTTATTAGATGCAGTAATATGCCTATGTACTCGAGTTTCATACTGAGTCCCGCATCTGGCATTAACCAGTCTGCGGAGCACGACGGCACTGTCGCATAAATCTTTATATACTCTGAATAGTCCGTAATGAAAATTTATCGTAAGACGATAGTACGGGATAGCTTAAGCTTAAAGGAAATTTTATTATTATCACACACGTTAGCGCGACGTCTAGAACAGTGGACGTTTCACTAAAATGAAACCCGTTCTATGTAATTTCCTTAAAAGGTACGAAAAAGAGGCAAGTCGCTACCGCCAAGTACGTACTAAAAGATTTATCGCAAACGCGATGATAGACCTAGAAATCGTTATACTTTATTATTTACGAACTTTTACCAGCGACTTTGTCCGCGTGACCAGGATATGTCGATTGGCCATGATTTTCCTCCATTTCATAAAACCTGTATATAAAATTTCATAGTGATTGGTTAAGCCAATAAGTAGCCAAGAGGTAACAAACAAATAAACTCACAAAATTAATAATGATTTTATTTCATACTTGTCTATAGAAAACAACTAGTTATTGAAACTATGCAGTAAGTAAGAAATTCCGAGCCCTATGCTGATGGATTGAGGAAGAGTGGTTGATGAGTTTATGAGCGGTTGATCTTAGAATACTAGGAATTTCAGAATTCCTTCCCTTCATTTCTTGGATTGGATTAGACTGGATTAACCACATCTTCGCACAATATCCAAATGTCAATATTTACCAGAGACTTTGTACAAAATTTGATTGCTTGGGTACCTCTGTCCAGTTCGTGTTTCTACCGTGAAGCAGTTGTGTTTGCATGGCTGTGTTTCGGTTTGAAGGGTGGGATAAGGCGTGAATTTACTGGGTACAGAGGAATAATACCTGAGTCCTCAGGAATGGCAACGCAATGGGGGGTATCATGGGCGAAATAGTATACTCTGTTATGTCCATGGTACTGCTCATGTCTATAGGCGACGGTTACTACTTTCCAACAGGTGGGCCGTCAGCTTGTTTGCCATTCTAAGTTGTATAAAAAAAATGTCAATATTATATGTGGAAATATCCGGACGAAGTAACTAAGTAACGGCATAAAAAGTATGCATCAATTAGGCATCTAATCGAATTACACAAGTCTTTTTATATGAAGAATAACTAATACTAACTTGAACTTGACTATTTAGATACACCAAGGAGCCTGTTTAAATGTCTATCATTTGTAACAAAAAGTCCAGCCTAAGGAGTTTCTTATTTGGATATAATTATACAGGCATGTTACTGCTCCCTTATACAGATTGCTATGTTTAATGCACGATGCCATATTAGGACCTACCCTCACCCTTCAATATAAGTTATAAAAAATCAACAAGCATGTATTGAATAAATTGTTGAACTGTTCCGTAGAAATTTTAATATTGTTAGTAGAAACCATTATGTACCAACACAACTTGCTATTTTATAGCATGACGTCTTAATGAATGTAATTTATCTCGGTCTTTTGACTAAAGAACTACGTACTGTTATAAAATTTGGGAAGAATCTTTCTCAATCACGCTTTGTTAGGATTGGAAATCAACAGTATCAAAGATATACTGGTAGCATTAACCGTTCGTAAAAAATTTCTTTTTTTTTATTTACGATCTAGTTAATTTTCAGTATAATCGACCCAAAACTAACTGATCCCAACAGGAGAGGATCCCAACAGGAGAGGGAAGGGAATATTAATAATGAGGACAAGCAGCCTAACTGATAATTCCTTTGAAGTTGACCTCCTCGCAGTTCCTCGTGGAAACCATCGTGGTGAAAAGACTTACTGCATAAAAATGAGAAAAAAGATTTATAATTTTTTAAGTGAATGTAAACTTTTATTTTAATCCTTACGGATGAAAATACTCCTACTTGAAACCAGTAGGAGAACTAGTAGGAGTAAGAGAAAACGCCGATTGAATCTATATATAATAAGTATAAAGCCGCCATTATTAACTATCCCTGTCCCCAAATAGGAAGGATACCTATAGGTGAATATCTATTACAAGTAGCATGCATTCAACACGTACATTAAAACCATAAATGTCCATCAATATACTAATTCGTTATATAAAGAAATGTAGGAATTTTAATAGATCAAGGAACCCTAAAAGGTCTCAGACACAAGCTATAATATGCAGCAGACTCCCTCCAAGGCATAATCGTAAAAGTGGTCATCGTACGACATGACAGGTTACTATAGTAAAATGCCACCTGAAATGGAATGTCCGTCTACAAACGAGTCATATTTATCCTCGCCAGATATTGTAAATGAGACAGTCAGTCTGTTTCTTTACGTTACCATAGTTATTCTAATCCAATTGGAATGATAATTTGATTTTAGATTTGGTTTGGTGCTTATTGGTGGCGGTAGTCACGTACCTAATGGCAAGAATTACGTGAGCCTCATGCTAGTCTGTCCTCTGTGTTCTGTGTTATAAAAAAAAAAGAATAAAGTATTTTAATATAAGACCAACACTGGAGTAAACACTTTTCATTGCAAAAGAATAATTAAAATCAGTTAAGAATTAGCTAAGATATCTCGTAACAAACACACAAAGAGAAAATAATTGAGAAACTTCTGCTTTTTGAATTCCCACAAAAATTGTTAACGTAACGACCTAAAAAAATGAACTAAGGAACTATTGTAATTATCTTCAAGTATTGATACATATCTTCAATTAATTTTACTTAAATAATTATTATAAATAGATATAAAAATGTACATAATTTCATACGACACCAACACACATGTACCTACCTTATACATATAATGTACTCATACATTCTATCTTGGGATACAATGGAACTATTATAATATGTATGCATTCCTAGTATTTCACGGCGACGCGGACGGAACTTCTCCAGGTCTCCCGGTACAAGGCGACCATAATTAGTTATAATTACCAGTCAGACGTTTCTAAATTGCGAATTTCATTCCTTACTTGGCACTACAGTTGGCTAACCAGGGTTGCACAGGTAATACGTAGGTTTAAGTTCTCTTGAGACTATTATTCATTCGAATATACGTATAGTGACTAACATCATAAATGTAAAAGTTGGTGGTAGTTAACTTTAGGTATTCAGAGGTTCCCGAGTCCCGCACTAAATAAATATGGATTTTCCGGGCCGATGTATAATTATGAAATAATAATAAATAAGAAACTTTCATTGCTGTTAACACTATAAATATATTATATTTATACCTTTTATACTAATATTATAAAGAGGAATGATTTTACTGTTTGTTGGCTTGTAATGGATAAACTCAAAAACTATTCAACCGATTTTATTAATTCTTGCACCTATAAAAAACTACATTGCGAGTAACATAAGCTAAATATTATTTTCGAAAATTCTATCTATTCGTGCGAACCCGGAGCGGATAGCTAGTATTTAATAAATACAACATGTTTCAATTAGTCTTATAACCATTCTACTATTATAAATGCGAAGTTTTGTGAGGATAAATGGATCTTTACTACTCTTTCACTCAAAAATTACAAAACATATTTGAATTAAATTTAATACACGGATAGTTTATACCCCACCTTAAAACATAGGCTATTTTATATATCGATGACATGTAATATAACTATTAAATATATTTTTTGTACAGTTTAAATAATCATCATTCATGAATCATTATTCTAAATTCTGAATTCTCAGACTGGTATCTTATATTTTGTAAGGAAAACGAATGAATGGAGGAAAAAAAATGTTGGCCATTCATAGCTAAACCTTTTGTTACGTTCGCCGCTGGGGTCCCAGAAAAAAAAAGGGTTGGCGCCCTTGTCGATCTATCCATCATACGTAACGATGTTTAAAATATCTTTATCTGTTGACTTCCCTAAACGTTTAAATCGTAAACAATGTAATCTTTTTTTTTTTGAAGTTCACACTTTTTATTTAAGTCTTTGAAAATAATTACGTAAGGAATATAAAAAATGATATAGATTAAAACGCAAGATTAACTTATAATGAGTATGTAACAAAAACAGTTCTTCAAAAAGCCTCAAGAACAGATGATATTATAATTCTTATAATTACTATCAAGTTCAAGTAATCTTTATTCAAGTAGACTTGTTCAAGATCTTTTAAGTCGTCGTTTTTTTAAGATTTTACTGCCATGTTCGGTGTCTACTAATATAAATTTGTTTATTAGTTCGTACTTCGTGGCGCCTTAACGCATAACCATTTGTCATGAAATTTGGTTAATACACGTAGTTTTTGTAATGAAGAACAATATAGGCTACTTTTTATTCCGAGTGAAGTGACCACTTATTTCGATCACTTCCGAGCGACATTGTCCGCAAAGTCGCAAGTAAACACTAGAAGAAGTTGTTGACTGGTTTTTTTTAATAGCACGATATATGACCCAATCATCCTTAGCAAATACAAGGACAATATGGTCCATGAAAGTGATCAATAGAAAAAAGAATATTGTACTCTCAATGTAAGTTATTCACAAAATAAGGTTCATTTAAACCAATAAACCAATCCTCGTGCTTTCTCTACTTTATTTCTTCAATTTATTTTTAGCGTAGATATATTAAGAGATTGATAAGAGAATTAATTCTTCTTTAATTGTTCAACCGCATTTATGAAACATTTTATTCACTGTTTTTGTTTACAAGTACATGATCAATGTTCTTTTTCTATGCTCTTTGTTTTAAAATTTCAATGAATATAGTTTTTTTTTATGCAACTTAGAATGGCGAATAAGCTGACGGCCTACCTGATGGAAAGTAGTAATCGACGCCTATAGACATGAGCAGTAGGTGCCATGGACATAACTGAGTATACAGTTTCGCCCATGATACCCCTCATATGTTGCCATTCCTGAGGACTCGGGAGTTATTCCTCTGTGCCCTGTCTCTGTAAATTCACTGCCATATCCCACCTTTCAAACCGAAACACAGCCATGCAAACACAACTGCTTCATAGTAAAAACACGAATGGGACAGAGGTGCCCAAGCAAACGGCTTTTGTAGAAAGTCTCTCTCTGGTAAATATTTTTTCGCAACTGTTCAGATTGTCAACCACAATTCCTAACAAGGTTATCACTATGTTTTACACCATAGGGTTCTATAAAAAAATTGTGAAAAAAATTACAAGCACGTGACATCCCTAGTGAAACCAGTTACGTTATACAGCCATAAGTTACGGTCTGTTTACCATCAGTCAAGCCTTCTTTTTCTATAACAATCGGGGGTGAGAGCCCTATACTAGTTTGTCACCGTCGAAAGAGGAAAAAATACAATACTCTGAAAATAGGTCACATTAAATGTACCCGAAACCTGCGAGCATTTATGAAGATACATATGTATGAATATAAACGAAGCAAAAAAAAAGTATGTCAACTCAAATCTGCTACACTAAAGGAAAAAGTCTGGAAATGTATTTTATAATAAGTA
This sequence comes from Galleria mellonella, assembly GCF_026898425.1. NCBI lineage: Eukaryota > Metazoa > Arthropoda > Insecta > Lepidoptera > Pyralidae > Galleria > Galleria mellonella. The sequence goes on along the minus strand of NW_026442090.1, from coordinate 4,721,542 downwards.
CCTACCTACTATTCAAACTATTCGTAAACTGTGTTTCTATATTAATACATATTTACAATCTCATTGTATTTATCAAATAAATCATGAAACTTTTTAATAATGCATGGATTATTTTAAAGTTTCGATTTTAAAAGTTACTTAATAATACTTTTTAAATTAGATATTTTTACATATGTAAATAATTTTTTATTTCCTAAATTCTAAATTTCAAAGCACAGTAATAATAGTAAATAGTAGATATTTACCTGCGATTAGATTAACTTCGAAGAGCTGTTGTCTTTTTTAAGTATTATAATAATATAATTAAAGATTGTGTCCCACCAAAAAGCCGACTTCAATTGTAATATAATCAGTTATGATTATTAATTAAAACTAAACTACTAAACTAAAAAACTAAACTGAAAATTGATAAAATTTGTATGAGACCAATCTGCAAGTATATCCTTTTAGATAAAATAACAGCTTTCCAAATCGGTTTACAACTGACAGAGTTCCGAAATAACGAACAAAAATATTTACATTCAAATTGAGAACCTCCTTATTTTTGAAGTCGATTGAAAAGAAAAGATTTGATTTTTTTGTTTGTAAAGGATCAACACAAAAGTATTTTTCTCAAACATGCTTGGAAATGTGAGCATTATTCTGACAATCTTCTTCGAGATAAATCAAAATTGCCGTACTGTCCAGATACATGCGGGCAGCGGCCGGCAAAAGTCGTATGAAAATCCATATTTGTCGTGTTTTGCGGCCAGATAAATTACTATATAAACTCATATCTATCCTGTAATTTAAAAATGGAATGACCTTTACAAGCCTTGGCCACAACTAGGCATTGACGGAATAACGTATGTGTGCCTCGGCTACGCCTCGGCCCACATTTGCACGTTCGTCCATCAATGCCTCAGTTGCTGGCTGCTGCAGTAATGTACTATAACTGATTTTATAAATTATTTTACGTACAGAAAACAATATCGTCATAATCGTAGAATAATGACGGATATATATATTTAATATTTGTCAGACCCGTCAGTATTCTACGACTATGACGATATTATCCAGATCGCGAGTAACATAAGTCGGTCTGATTTTGTATTACAAGATATCTTCTCCAATTCTATACTGATGTTGAAAATTCTTCATACAATCAATAGACTTTACTTCCGTGTAATATCAGACTCACGTTAATATTGTCACAACTAAATACGCTATTGTTTTCATTGATTTTCAGATATTATATATAAACCGGCAGTACACCTGCAATGCCTTTGGTGTTGTGGGTGATCATGGGCGGCGGTAGTCACTTACTATCAGGTGAACCGTATTTGTCCTGTGTTATAAAAAATAAGGAAAAAAAAATGTACGTGTCTTGTAAGTACCACACAATATATCAAAGCTCTTTGAAAACATTTTACGTCATTGTCTCCGGCCAGCAATTTAGAAATCGTAAAGCCTAAGCTATATATCAAGGGAAACCGCTATAAAAGCCGAACACTAGTCGAACTACTGTTCCGCCCCTACCAGATAAGGCGACGTCTGAGATAAGAAACCCTCACAGCTCACAGCAAACACGGCCCGGGGAAACTACTGTTTGAAAATATTTGTGTGCACAAGACGTGTACCAATATTGGCCGAGAAACCCCTGATTTTTTTATTTACCAATCCTGTTACGGTAGAACTAATATGTACATATACCTGTACATTAAAGCATGTGCACAATTTACTACTTTTTATTTTTTATATTTTTTTTTTTGTTACACATAATCGTTCACTCTTATGTTGCTTTTGTATATATTTTTATAATTAAATGTCTTCCTACCACATTGTATTACCAACATACATACCCGCAACCTTTTCACCTACACTTTTTACCGAAGTAAACAGATAATATATTATTTTAATGCCTGCATGTATTAGTATATCTATGAATTGTATGAAATATTCGAAGACATCAAAAATTTATCCTCTATTTTTATTAGCTGAAAGAACATTATTAGCTATTCTTAGGTACCCTTGAACTTCAAACAACGTATCTTTTTATAAGGGTTGAAGAATGAAAATAATTTAACCTTTCACATAAACCGCGCGGTCACGCCACTGACATAAAGAGTCTATATCAAAAATTATTTACATGATTGACGTATTTCCTTCGACATGTGCCTTAGAGAATGTTTTTTAATTCCATGAATACAATATCGCTGAGCTTTATATTATGGAGCCTATTCCTTTACAACCATTTTTTATACCACAATGGTGGCAAATAAAATCTCATCTTAACCAATCATTATAACATTTAATATACATATACTATAAGGAAAAGAAAAGAGGATAGACTACTTTTTTATCATCATCATCATCATCCACGTCCACTACTAAACATAAGCCTCTTCTTGGAAGTTTTGCCAGTAGTTGGCACGCTTAACAGGCAAATTAGTTAGGCTTTTGAAATGTTTTAAAAGGAACGCTGCTGCCCTTCCCTTGATCTCCCTTAGTCGCCTCTTACGACACCCCCGGGAAAGGAAGGAATAGCCTCTTCTGTGGCGACACCACAGGGCATTTTATTTATCCCGATCAGTAAATATATCCTAATCAAGCTGATGAAGTCGCAATTAAATGCTATGATAATATAGAAAGAAAAATTTCACATATTTTACATCACAGTCGACTATCACGGAATGAATATACAGTTTTCTTTATTACAGGTACAATAAGATATATGATTATATTTTAATTAGACAAAAATAATTAAATCTTACGCGCGCTGAATTTATGCTAATGAAGGCATTTTCTCTTTGGTGCAAATTGACACAGACGTGATAATTTACAAAGATAGAAAACCATATAGATAGGAGTATTGCATGCATACATGGTTACCTAATGTTTACCTTACCTTCAATGCGATAAGGGATACCATGCATATATCTTTTAAAGTATATACAGATTTTTCTTTTTTTATTTTTTATTTTTTTATTTTACGGAGATTACTTTACCATAATAACCAATAGTTTAATTTATAAAATTTGTTCGTTTTCGTATTATATACCTTGAAATTGGAAAAATGCCATTTTGTGAACCTATTAATATTATAAATACGCAAAATTTTAACGACCAATGGATGGATATTTATTACTCTTTTAAAGTAATAAAATAAAAAATATATACTATATGTATGTATGTATGTGTGTATGTATATGTATCTGTGAATCTCCTTTCTGAATAAAGCACATATATGCATTGAATCCCTTGTTTATCTATGTGCACAAAGATGACCCGCGCTGTGGCATTGACTCCAAGATATAACGCCAAGCTATAAAGCTATTTTATTTACAGAGTTTTATTGCGACTACCTACCGCTGTACCAACATTTACCAGCCATTGTCTGCTTACAAACTACCGGACCTTGCTGTCCATAAAGTGCAGTGATTTACACTACACGCACCTACATATATATACTTAGTCTTTAATTTGTTTCTATTTTGCGCTACTTACAATTAGTATTTTTTTATAATAAATAAAAATATTCTTCGATAATTAAAATGAATGAATTCTGGTCTTCGATGTTTAAAATGAATTCAAATACAATTTATTATTATCTGTATTTCTATATTAATATAATAAAGAGAAATTAATTGTTTGTTTATTTGTAAAATAGATAAACTTAAAAACTGTTGAACTAATTTTAAATAATTCTTTTAGCTATAAAAAGCCACATTATCGGCTAGTAAAATAGGTTATATATTATTTTCGAAAGTTAAATAATATAATTAATATTTTATGTGAACAATGTCTGTACCGTAGACTGATAAGCAATAGTTTTGTTGGTGGAATTTAAAATTATGGCAAATGGAACATATGTATAGAAAAATAAATAATTCCATTTTAATGTGAAAACAATACAAAAATATTACAATTAATTATACAATTGGTATTACACTACTTGCAAATAAATCTATTTTAAGGTTTCCGAATTTTACAATTATTACTAGAAGACATTTAAGATAAATTGATAAAAGCGATAGAAATATCTTTTTAAAATTTTGTCTGTCTGTCGGTCTGTCTGTCTGTTGTTCGAACATGCAAAAACTACTACACTTAATTGGAAATTATTTTCATATTTGTCTTCTAGATAGATAGATAGATCTTTATTTAACTTAAAATCTGATATATGCATTTTTTTTTCCAATATTATTTGGTTCGCGATTGGGAGATGAGTATTAAGCTTAAGCTTAATGACTTAAGCTTCGATTTGATAAAACATGAATTTATTTCTCTAGTCTAGCTATTTAATTTTGCACGCGTAATTTATTTTGACAGTGTTTCGGGTGCTTATTTTTCACAGCAGCGAGAAGGTGATATGTATGAATGTAACTTGTTATTAATGGTATAAATATATGCATTATCTTGATATACCATGTATATCAATAGTAATTCATTTCCTTAAATTTTCTACTTCGCACGCATATTCTACGCGTTCGAAATAGCAGGCAAAAAGCTAGTGATACAATCAACGTAAAACTGGACTTATTTGTTACATAGTCATGAAATTTGGCAAACAAGTAAATAGATATGTACCTACTAGAGTAGGAACTCGTACATAGGATTTGGCATAGAGTAGAGATAAGATATAGGATACTCTGTAACTCGGTTATTCAACATATTTCTGATAAACGGTCGATATCTCGAACGCAATTAATTTAGTATATATAAATGAATTGTGCATAAAAAAGGCAAATACAACTGTAGCGAGTACATATTATCGGTACATTTTACATGGATCTGTAAGTCTAACTTTAATTGTATTCCAACTAGCTCCCCGTATCGAATGACCGGCTCTACAGGCTGGGCTGGGCTGCAACCGCCGACAAAGAGCCCACAATGGCCGATTGAATGACAATAGCCCGCTACGGTCCACCGAGCCGTTGCGCTGACTCCCTGTTACTTTGGGAGATAGCATCACTGCATTAATTTATATTCACTCTGACCCAGTTTACTTTGATGTTTTAAATTGTTCACCAATTTTTTTTTTCTTTTTGAGTTAATTGAATTAGTGCTAATTGGTGGTTTGTATTCACACAATATAACAAAAATGTAAAATAATAATAAAATTATTTAAAAGAGCATAACGCAATTTTCTTGCTCGTTATTCTTGTGTTTCGACAGCTTTCCGAACGAGCGGTAAATTAAAAAAAAAATGTAATGACTTTTCAAAAGTGCTTGAATGTAAGTTTATTTGAATAAATGATTTTCTATTCTATTCTATTCTATAGGGTAGATTGATAACAACATAACAAAATGATGCAAATTATTTTATAGATAAGTAATATTCTTTATATTTGTGTGTATGTATGTATATATAGGTGAATATTTATGTATATGTATGTATATATAGGTGTATATTTATGTATATGTATATGTGTATACATATACATAAATATACATTATTGTCACAATATTGTACACCCCTCTACCCGCTGACATTGATGCTCTTTTTCCACTTTGGGTTTGCTGGAAGAAAACTCTATTAGAGTTAAGTTCGCCTTTGTTCATTTGATTACCTCTGTTATATTCTTATAAATAATTGACGTGTACAATAAAGAATTAAATAAATAAATATTTGCTTAAATAACATAAACCTCCCCCTTGGGGGGTTTTACCAATTGTTGCTACGCTTGGCATGCGGATATGCAATCGCAGTTAGGCTTTGTTGATATTTTAAGAGGGACTTTGCTGCCCATATCTAGACCATTAAGTTCTCTAGTCACCTCCTACAACACCGACGGAAAAGGAAGAAATAAACCATTCTATGCTAAAACCACACGGCTAAAAAAAAGAATAGTCAAAATTAATTCAAAATACAGGACACTTTCTGTAATATACAAGAAAATATAACTAATTTATAATTTCCTCCTGTTTTAGATCGTGACGTGACGTCACAGTCTATCAAATTTTGTTATTCTACCATGATTTCACATGATTAATCTTCTTGTTGTAACTTCTTAACACCTGTCAATCAAGATTGAAGTGTATTAATAGGTATATTGAAACTTCTATACCTAAATATAGTTAAATAAAATCTGTATTGTTTGTCACATTGGTAAGTGCTTAGGCACCTATTATAATACCTATAATTTGCAGTCAAAACATCCTTCCCGCATTCACTTAAGGAAAAATCTGACGTTTGTTTTCGTGTAAAATAATTATTACGAATATTCTAAATAGCTGTCAAAATACGTAATATCCATGCACTTTAAATAAAATTTGTCATAAAAATATACATCACTAACTTCGATGTTGACATAAATAAATTATAACAGTAAAGGAATATTATTAAAATAATAATGTATGTGTAAATGTTTATAGGATATATAGAATTATTAATATACATACCTAAAGTTATTAATCATGTAATATTAATCTTCAAATTAAATTTATAAATAAAGTATATTAGTCTTGTATTTATATTTATAACCAGATCAAATTGTGTAACAGTGCCAATACCATGGGGTGAGGACCTGGTAATGTGTAACATAACCTATGTTTATGGTATACTACTTCAGACACCAGTTCCTTACACTATGTAATCTAAAAAATAAATCTCTTGTAATAACTCTTATAATAGATCTAATGATATGATAACAACAGTCTACTTAACTTAAATATAAATTTATTAATAAAAAATATATTATTTATATTTACTTTTGAAATTGTATATTCATTCAGAACATACTTGAAATATCCTTTCAGAAAAGGTAAATATTTTTTCTATTATCATTCTCTCATTGAGTAGTAACAGTTAAATATTGCATTCATAAGTGTTCAATCAGCAAATGTACTTTTATGTATTCTTTACCATCTCAATTATAGTATAATATGTGTATAAACGCCAAGGAACTCGCAACTCCACAATGAAAAGTGCCTATATATAGTTTGTTAATAAATTCAATATTCGTTAATAGAGTATTAAAAAACAAAAAAAAATTATATCACTAAAAATATTAGGTAGATATGTAAGTACATAAGTACCTTATACTGTGTAGTCTGTGATATAATACCGTTAGTATAGTTAGTATTTACCAGATATATATATATATATATATATATATATATATATATATATATATATATATATATATATATATATATATAGATATATTTTATTTATATTTACCAGAGGGAGACTTTGTACAAAAGTCGATTGCTTGGGTACCTCTGTCCCACTCGTGTTTCAACCGTGAAGCAGTTGTGTTTGCATGGCTGTGTTTCGGTTTGAAGGGTGGGATATGGCGTGAATTTATTGGGTACAGAGGAATAACACCTGAGTCCTCAGGAATGGCAACGCATGGGGGGTATCATGGGCGAAACAGTATACTCTGTTATGTGCATGGTACTGCTCATGTCTATAGGCGACGGTTACCACTTTCCATCAGGTGGACCGTCAGCTTGTTTGCCATTCTAAGTTGTATAAAAAAAAAAAAAATATTAGTAGATAAAGATATTTTCTTTTATACAAAAAAAAATGTTTTTCAGTTTATGGTTTTTCAATTTTGTTTTTTCTAAGAAAAAGAAAATTTTTTGAGACCCTATTAAAATATTCTTATACTAGTGGCCCGTCCCGGCGTCACACGGGTGGACATTTTTAGCATTTCCCTTCACTGCTCTGCTCCTATTGATCGTAGCGTGATGAAAAGTATACTATAAACTGCCCAGGAGTATGAAGAATAATTGTACCAAGTTTCGTTAACATCCGTCGAGTAGTTTTGTTTCTATAACGAACATACAGACAGACAGACAATAATTTTACTGATTGCATTTTTGGCATCAGTATCGATCATTAATTACCTCCTGATAGTTATTTTGTTCTACAGATTTATTATAAGTATAGATGAACATTAATTTTAAGGAAGGAATTACGTTAAATAATATACTGTATAATATTTATTTCTCTAAAAACACATTCTGGGATTTAAGTTGAGCGGTCAGTTTTATATTTTTAAAAAAAAATTCAGTATGTGATAAAATCAGACTTAGCCCTGAAATTATATTCTATCGAACAGCTTTGTTATTACAAAGACTCTACTGACCAGAAATTGTATGTGGCATTAAATTACAAAATTACACATTACATAGATGGTAATTTCTTTTCTAGTTTCTAGTCTAGTCTAATGCCCGCTACATACTTACATTTTTAACTGTTGAGTTAAAACTTTGCATGTTTAAGCAAAATTGTGAATTATTTAATGTAACTTAGTGCTGTTTACGTCAACATTAATAGTCAGTTAAAAGCAATCAATAAGCACTAAAACTGATATTGTGTAGCCAGTTTAATAGCAGAATTTCGTAGAATAAAAACAAGCAAAATGTAACTTTTTATTAAGGCACTTTCTAATGTTACTTTACTCTCACTAGTCCCTTTTTTGGTATATGGATAAGCACACATTCTCACAAAAAAAACTAAACCAAGTGCCTAGTATAATAATAATACATAATTACATTATACTTACATCAATCTACATTTAGACTTAGCAATAAAATATCAAAAAAAAGAGTGTCAAAAATATTATGAACACTCACCGTTAATAAAGGTGCAACAGGATCTATCTCGCATGCACTCAAGTCGCTGCTTTCCACAAAATTGAAGACACGATCTTTTAAAAAAACTAGTCAGCTTACGCACGTAACCAAAAACTAAGCGTACAACTTAAATAAACGTTAAATACACTGCATTTGTTATTATTTACTGTTTCTGTCACAAATGGACGATTAAACGCCGGTCTCTGTTACAACTACGTAAACTTTTTGACGTTTCAACTTGTTTATCAGGTCGAACGCAACGAAACGATCAACCTCGAGTCGAGCCAACGCGAGACTATTCTCAATCCTCGAGCTTTCGTTCGTACGCTATTCGAGAGACACCCGTCTCACTCTCGCGATCGGTCACCTGCCGGATAAAAAATATGAGAAGCCTCACATTTCGGCGAAATATGAACCAAAGCAAACACTTCACGAAGACAGGTAAAACAGTTTGAGTATGTACTTACTCCAGATTATAAATATTTCTCTCACGGGATTGTTGAACGAATGAAACTTATCGGCTGGCCGGCCATACACTGTAATTTGGATATTATTATCTATCATTTGGAGTCCTCGTAAATTGCAGCATCGCTGTATGGCGCATGTCCAGTCATACAGCGTATGCACAACGCCGGCGAACTGTTAACAAGACAAATAAACAATGAAAACGTTTTAGTTGCCTAAATATAATCACTGATACAAACTGACCCCTTGGCTTAATGTAGCCGAATCAATTAACCGTTGTTTTCACACTTTATCTCGCTACGTATATCCTACGTCAATATTTAAAAACACCACATAAAGAAGCCTGATTCTTGGTCTGTTGTTTAATTAAATAATTATCAAGAATGAACCAACGCACTTTACGTACATACCTACTTACATAATACCAATGTATATTACTCGGCCAAGTACTTAAAATGTATATGACTCATATTACTTAATATATTGATGATACCTACGTACTACCAAATAAATAACGACAAAAAATATACTACCAAGCCATATTTTAAAATGTTGGTCAACTGTTAAGAACTGAGTATATTAATTGCGCATGTGACATACGCGATCTATAACTATTATTGCTTTAGGCCCTCATCTCAACTATTTTGTGTATCTCTCTTTTAACAATACTCTTTTCTAATCTATTTTGATAAATTAAATTCTTTTCGTCCCCATCTTGTCGCTCTTTCTATAGTCTATAATAATCTTTCTATAATAGAGGGAGACTTTGTACAAAAATCGATTGCTTGGGTACCTCTGTCCCATTCGTGATTCTACCGTGAAGCAGTTGTGTTTGCATGGCTGTGTTTTGGTTTGAAAGATGGGATATGGCGTGAATTTATAGGGTACAGTGGACATCTGAGTCCTCAGGAATGGCAACACATGGGGGGTATCATGGGCGAAACAGTATACTCTGTTATGTTCATGGTACTGCTCATGTCTATAGGCGACGGTTACCACTTTTCATCAGGTGGGCCTTTAAATTGTTTGCCATTCTAAGTTGTATAAAAAAAAGTCTTCTGCAATCCCGTGCTCATCATTCCCATAACATCTTATACCATAAAATTTGTCATTCGGACTACATTCACTTCAATATTTACACTCGCCTGTAATGTCGCAAACAATAAGTAAACCACAGGTTGTTCATAGTAATAAATAGAGTGGATATCCATTCGAGATGTAAAAAACGAATTGTGATTATATCGTGCCTAATTACATCAAATGCACGTAAAATATGTATAAAGGAACGTCTGTTTGGAAATGTATTCGAAGTAATTTCGTTTCAAAATTCGAATTTAAAAGTTATTCCTTAAATCAGTGCAACATTTTCGTGTGAAACGAAACCCAATGCTTGATAAATTATGTATGCTTTAATCATCATCATATCAGCCATTAACTATCCAATGCCTTCCCCATAAGAGGAGTTTTGCCAGTAATTGCCACGCTTGGCAGGCGGGTTTGCAACCGCAGTTAGGCTTTAAGAGTTGTTTTAAGAGGGACGCTGCTGCCCATCCTTCTACCATAAGCTCTCTTAGTCGCCATTCTATGCCGGAACCTACACTGCAAATAATAACGACAATTAATTTTATAAAAAGTTACCGTTGATAATAAAATTCTTAATTAAATAAATCTATTGTCGCCTACTAAAAACAAAAAAAAAAAAAACAATATCCCTATTTATCGATAATGTTACCAAGTAATTATTGAGTTAAAATTGAACACCCATAGTTTATTAAATTATATACAACCTAACTATAGATCGGGTACGCCACACTCACATTCAGTATACTTCCGTCATTATTCAGTAAGCGTACAAACTGTCGACCTCAATTTTTAAAAGATATTAATGCAATCCCATTGCAATTAATATACAGCCATCTCAGTGAATCGTGCCAAATCCATCAATCTTATTTCCACATTTCACAATACGAACACATAGAGTATAAACAAAAAATCTGCTTTAGGACAAATTGATTAAAAAGATATAACTTTAATAAATAGAACTGAGTAGGTACACTTACTTTTATTATGTTTAAATATCAAAATATTTAAATCGATTGGTTGAAGCGTAGTTTTACTTTAATGCAAGATTTCGACACGCAATCAAAAAAGAAAGTGGGGTTCCCAAATGTCACGCACATCGATAACGGTGACCTTCAGAAATTACACCCTTTGGTAAATAAACAATGTGTAATTTATTTACGAATACTACCGACCCCAGTGATTTTTTAATATGAATATTAAGTAAAAAAATAGTTTTACCCTTTCTATAATATTTTAGAAGCAAACTTTGAAAGTTTTGCATGATATATTTTTTATGGCAACTATTTAGATTTGGGACAAGTTATTATCGATTTATCTAATTTTATTACTGTTACGAGACAAATATATAATTGTAATTTAATTGTTCATAGAATTAAATACCATAGACGCTCTACATTTGATCTATAGTTTTTGACAATATTGCGATAATTGATAAGTGATGAGTATTTAAATATCACAAGAATCACCATTACAATATATTTACAAACCCTTATTTAGTATTGATAGCTTATTTATAAATATAAAACATTCTGTTACAATCCTGATGCAGTATCAATATATATCTAATTTTACTTCGACTTTTCATTTTCCTGCACGAATGAACTGTGCTTTGAACTCCTAAATGCATCTTATATCATCTCGTATAAAAATTAAAAGTACTATCATCATTATATCAGCCTTTAACTGCCCACTGCTGAATATAAGCCTCTTCCTTGGGCGGTTTTGTCGGCACGCTTGGCAAGCTGATTGGCAACAACGGTTATGCTTTAAAGATATTTTAGAAGAAACTAGGAGATATTTTAGGAAAAAAAATTAGTTTTTTATAGTTAATAAAGAATTTTACAATCAATATAGTTTACTCCTGAAAAAATTGACACTATTGAAATAGCTACTCTTTTGGACAGCAACATCTATAATTACAATATTATTAAATTTTACTACCGACCAGCCCTGACTTCGAACGGGTAAACAGGAAATCTTTAAAAAAATACAGCCGTTCTTGCTAATAATGTAGCTTCCTATATATCCTTACTGAGATTATTCATTTTAAACAGAAAACCAAATCCTTTCTCTTTATAATATTAATCTAGCTGTCCTTTTGTCTATACCTGCTTCAGAAGGTCGTAGTCCATGATTTATACTTACTAATACCCCCAGAGTTTTATAAAGATTAAAGTAGGTAAATTCACGCAGACAAACGCGTCCAGCCATTATGTGGCAAGCATAGCAACAAAGTGGGTTCAGACTCGGAGCACCAAGGGCGTGACATGGCAAAGCACTCACAAGTCACCCCGGCGCTTAAAATAGAGCCGGGCACCCGCACGCCGCCACTTTTAAATCCTATTAAAGGAGCCGAGAACTCCCTATTCATAGACATTGCATACAATTCAATGTCGCTCCTTAACGGGAATTTCGTAGCGGCGGAACAAAGTTTTTCCTTGAACAATGACTCGATAATTTTATGGAGTGACCTAATCGTTTATTGGAACCGCTATTGTATTACCAACGTGATAAGATTAGAAATTGCAGTTCAATTTGCAGACCAACGTGCGAAATGTCACATAAACACCGATGTCAAGTCACCGCCAAACCACTAGCTATAATCTGCGGCTTTGCCTGCATAAATCTGTATATAAAATATTCTATATGTTAAATTTAGATATAGCTTGTCTGTTTACCACATTCAGTAGTTTTTGCGTAAAAGAGTAACAAACATTCATCCATCCTCAAACACTTTCACGTTAAGAAGGATTCGACAACCATAATCGTAACTTATTTATATATAGTTCCATAGTCGCCTTGATTGCGAGAGAATGGTAATTTAATAAATACAGTTAAAATGAAAGAATTGCACTGAATTTGCTGTGTAGACCGCATACCGTATTCAGCAGTGCGAGAGCGAGTTTGCTTAAAATAAAATGTCGGTATAAATGAGAAAGAACATGCTACGTTGGTTTGGGCAAATATCAAATGAAAGGTCGACGAAACGAATTTAAAATATGAAAGTAGAAGGATGAAGGTAGTAAATAGGAGACCTAGATTTCTCTGTAATGGTCAGACAATTTGCTATGCTAACTGAGGAAAGAATATAGGGCATACACAAATCGAAGTACATCTATGAAACGTCTTATGAGAATACATGTACTTCGTGTAGTCCGTGTGATATGATCACGCGTATTATACCTACACACAAAATAAGGAAGAAATGAGAAACTCCTCCTTTTTGAAGTAACTTTAAATTGTATACAATCCGTATATCACTATTCGTCATGCGAACACGAAGCTATAAAGTTTTTTAGATAAAATTCAAACCTTTTTGTACATAACATCAAATTCATACACATATGTCATTATTGTCAACGTGTTTTCGTATTAATAGTATTGCCAAAATGGATTTTTGCGTTTTGTAAAAATATCGTAATTATTTTTTTTAGATTTATTTTAGTTTTTAATAAATATAATTGTGTAAAAGAAGAACCTTACCAGAAGAAATCTCATTAAAGTTTTACTATGGCCGGTGAGTACCCACTCCATAAAGATTCATTTTCAAGACTAATAGTTTCAAAATACTTATAAAGAATATTTTATAAAATGCATTATTAACAAAGTTGTTTTTAAAAGGAATTAGACTCAGCATACACGACAAAAATTTTCCTAAAATTCGAGATATAGGTACAATTACTTATACAAATACAATTTTTTAGTGTCCTTTATTTAGTGTTACAATAGTGTTCGATCAAAAACTACTTTTTATAGTTTAGTAGCCAAATAATAGGACCCTTATATTATTATGACCTTGTTGTATCAGAAATACTAGTATAAAAAACATGAAATAAAAACTTAAAAATGTTAATGCCATCTCCTTCTTGTGCGATTAATGATTGGGATTTAATGATACCTCATTTACAATATTTTCAGAAACATACCAGTTACGACGCGAACCAATCTTCATTCTTCAAAAAAAAATAACCTAGGATATGTTCTATGTGTACCAAATTTCATTCATATCTGCTTAGTCCTTTTAAGAATAAACTTTCACTACCTAGATAATATAATAAGAAACATTTTTGTTGAAGTATTTTAAGAAAAAAAAAACAAGTATTATATATGCTATTACAGACAAGACCGCTGTTTTATTGAACATCAGTGATATGATTGACTTGGCCATTGGCACACCAGAGGTACTGTATATTCGTATATTATATACAGTAAACATAGAAATAGAAGTTTAAAGACTACAGAAGACTTTTGGTAATTTTAGTCTAGTGTGACATACCTGAAACCGCCACCTTAGCTTTTTTTTACACTAATATTATAAAGAGAAAAACTTCATTATTTGTAATGGATAAACTCAAAAACTACTCAACCGATTCTAAAAATTCTTTCATAAATTCAAACATAATTTTTAAAATTAATTGATTTTTTTTTTACTTTATCTATTACAAAGATGAAATCAAATATATCCTCTTTATAATATTTGTTTAGATAAATTTATTTATAAATCTAAAAAATTTACTCAGTACTATAATCCCTAATTGAGTCGTAGGCGTTTATAGACTTTACCATTATGTAGGTATCTGTTTCTAAGGTTTATTATACCAAAACCCCATAGGTCGGAGTGGTGGACTTTAATATGCTGCAGGCTGTTCTACACTGTTTGGCCCAGCAACTCAGGGTTCTTGGCAAGAATGTAGAGCTCAGAGGCAGCGTTGCGGGTTTACCAATTGGCCGAGCAAACACACAGACTATATCAATCAGCGAATATGTTGTGGATACGGATACAGTATGATAAATCAAAAACAATCTGTCTTAACATATTATTGTATTGTTGTATCGGCTCTTAACTGTCCACTGCTGAATATATCTTCCCCCATAAGAATGGTTTTGCCAATAGTTGCCACACTTGAATTTACAGGGTACAGAGGAATAACATCCGAGTCCTCAGGAATGGCAACGCATGGGAGGTATCATGGACGTAACAGTATACTCTGTTATGTCCATGATACTGCTCATGTCTATAGGCAACGGTTATAACTTTCCATCAGATGGGTCGTCAGCTTGTTTGCCATTCTAAGTTGTATAAAAAAACACTTGACAGGCGGATTGGCAAGCGCAGCTTGGCTTTTGGTAATATTATAAGAGGGACTCTACTGCCCATTTCTCCACTATAAAGCCTCCTTAGTCACCTTATATGACACCTACGAGAAAGAAAAGGGTGCTTTATTCTAAACCCGCACCTACATGACTACGTCATCATATATATACTTCATAAATTTGTATTCCAAGCTATTTAACAGGCCACCTTACCTTCCAATGGTTACAGGTGGGGGAGAAAGGGATTGTTAGTAATGTAATTTGACAGCCCCATTGCTAGCAATATACCTTATTAGGTCGACCCCCACGTGGTTCCCCCTGGAAACCATCGTGAACAATTCTTGTTGAATTCGTCACGATGGGCTAACTGACCCTCTTCATCCTCACCTATCATCCTTCACTGATGCTCAGCCGGTATATACCGATAGCGCGGGTGGGGCTACCATTCCACTATCATCCATTAAAAAAAATAGTTACAAGTTCAATCCCCACACAATACAAATACGTAAGCATGTGTAACTGTAATAATTTGGCTAAATTTTGAATGTATTAGTTATTTAAGTAAAAAATAAATTTCATTGTACTATATGGAGCTGACTCATATATCTAGCACCATATATTTAATAATATTTATTAGACAAGAGACACGTAGATATCTATTTCCAGTTAATATAAATTAAGTAATCACACTTATTCCACGAATAATTATTGTCATGTGATTATATCACACATCTCGAATTTTCCTTCTCTTACATTTATAGTGCTTTATTCTATTTGTATATATTACATAAATTTAGTAAAATCTCTGTTTTACAGCCACCAGAAAAAGAATTAAAGAAATCAGAATTAGGTATGTAGAAAAGTTATATTAAATATACATATATATCTATTTATATAAAAAAAATCGTAAATAATTTAAAAATACTATAAATGTTTTGATTAAAAAACAATCATCAAAATCCGTTTATAATTAATAAAGCAATTATCATCTTTTTTTAAATCGTTTAAAAAATAGTTTTGTTACAGCCACCGCCGTCACGACGACCGAAACAGCAACCATTTTAGTCGGTAAATATATTATTTTATTTATCAATGATTTTATTATTTGTTTATACTACTATATCATTTACCAGAGGGAGACTTTGTACAAAAGTCGATTGCTTGGGTACCTCTGTCCCATTCGTGTTTCAACCGTGAAGCAGTTGTGTTTGCATGGCTGTGTTTCAGTTTGAAGGATGGTATATGGCGTGAATTTACTGGGTATAGAGGAATAACACCTGAGTCCTTAGGAATGGCAATGTATGAGGGGTATCATGGGCGAAACAGTATACTCTGTTATGTCCATGGTACTACTCATGTCTATAGGCGACGTTTACCACTTTCCATCAGGTAGGCCGTCAGCTTGTTTGCCATTCAAAGTTGTATAAAAAAAATTATACTTATTATACGAATGATACATTTTTTTACAGTTGAAAGGATCAAAAAATCAGATGCCCTATGTAAGTTAACTAACCTTTAATTTTTTATTAAAGATAATTCCAAATCAATCTATAATTTATATATATGTGAGGATAATCGTATCTACAAAGACTATATGTATATTAATAATAATGGAATAATAATCCCGCTTGGTATATTAATAGTATAGCCGTATGGTCCCGGTATAGAATGGGCCACCCCTTCTTTTCCCGTGGGTGTCGTAAGTGGCGACTCAGCAGAAACTGAAGCAGAGCCTTAAAACATCACCAATACCTAACTGCGGTGGCTAACCCACATGCCAAGTGTGGCAGCTACTGGCAAAAACCTCCTTAATGGGGGAGGCCTATGTTCAGTAAGAAATCAGGATATTTGCAATAAATCATATGGAACATCTTATTCTTACAATTTGTCAAAAAAAGTTGGTTAATTAAAATAAAAATATAGGAATTAAAAAAAAAGGTATTTAAGGAGTCTATTTAGTTTGTTTGTTTGTTTATTATATAATGATACCTATAATCGTATTCCTAACTTAAAAATCATTTTGCCAGTAAAGGCAAATATGTTAAATACATGTCCACAGATAATAGATAAGTTTTCATACTAAATACTTAACTACATTTGTTACAAGGCCATAATATCTAATCGGGATTAGTTTTTTATACTTATATTTCTATAAACAATCCTCCATAAATTTCTGGTGTTATTTTTATAAAAAAAATTGCAATTAATTTCATCAAAATGTTAACAACAAAACAGCCATCCGTGGTCCGCCCCGCGACCGTTCCCCCGACCCGCACGTCTCACCCGCACCACCACAAGCACCAACACCGCCTCCTGCCCACCTGACGTCCTCTGAGAAGCTCTCCCTCGTTACCCTCAGCAAATTTAATGTACTAGAAAACACCGTGGAAGACTTAAAGAACCGGGTTTATGGAAGTATACCAAAGAATGAAGCTATTCTTGAAGAAGTCAGGTCAGACTTATAATATCAAATCTTAAATGTACAGTCATATTTGATTTACATGCCATCTGCCGTATTACATTATAAAATATTCTGCGTAACAGCAACACTTGCAATGTTTCGTATCCATTAAATAGTTAAAAAATTAAGAAACTATAATATTTAAAAAAAGGTATTTAATATTGAGAGCTCTAATAAGTAGAAAATAACAAAAAAAGAAGTACTCAAGACCCCAGAAAAGTGTCATCAATTTATTATAAATTAATATTGGACACGGAAGCTTTTTAATTTTATTATATATAACTAGCGACCCGCACCGGCTTCGCACGGGTGCAATGCTGATACTAAATAGCGTTGCCGGCCCAACAAAAATATCTAAAATTATCAATGTTTCTCTATTATATTATGCATGTATTATACATATAAACCTTCCTCTTAAACCACTCTATCTATTAAAAAAACCGCATTAAAATTCGTTGCGTAGTTTTAAAGATCTAAGCATATATAGAGATAGACAGCGAGAAGCGTTTATACTATGTAGTGATTACGTAGATATAGTACATAGTATATCATAGGTGCCCGTGATGTTTTGTGAATCTAAAAGTGTTACTCACGCCTATTTTCGTCGTCTTTGTCCAAACGAATATAACACCTACCACTGAAAGTACAACCATTTATAATATCCTACTTATGAGCTAACTTAGAAAAGGTTGTTATTTTTTTTTTTATACAACATAGAATGGTAAACAAACTGACGGTCCACCTGATGGAAAGTGGTAACCGTCGCCAGTCGTCTTATCTTGTCAATAAAAATTTCTTTTAGAGATACAAGTAGTATTTTTTCTTTTTTATGAAATAGGAGCAAATGAGTATGTGACTCACCTAGTTGTAAGTTATTACTGCTGTCCATATGCATCCGCAACATCAGAGAAACTGCAAGTATGTTGGCGACTTTTTAAGAAGTGTGTTCTTTTCTTGAAGGTTTTAATGTCGTATCTATTCGGAAATATTTGAATAAGATTGCCTAATACGACCCTTGAGAACTCCTTATATGACATCAAACTTTAATTTTAAACTCATTATTCTGAACTCTAATTATGTTTAAATATGATTTAGATCTCAAACAAATCTAAAAGCCATTACCGATATGTGGACATCATTGAACGTCTCATCTCGACTGGAAGCAGCCGAAGCTGGCATCGCAAAACTCAGTTCATTACTTCACGACTTGATAGGTGAAACTACCGAACTTCAGGACGCCCTTAAACGTCGCGCATCTAAAACGTAAGTACCCAATCGTAATCTCTTTATTAAAAAACTTTTCCAGTTAAAGTCAAAAAGTAGTGTTATAAGAAATAAAAAATTCCATTAAAATTTTGCATCAAAAAGTGATCTTTGCTACATTGACAAACAAGTTAAAATAAAAATTTCCTATGTTATATTATATTTATTGCAATTTAAAGAACTAAAAATAGTACGCTATACACGTAGAATTTTTTATGACGACAACACTTAGATGTGTGGTTCTCAATATGTTAGATTATTTTTCATTTTCCACAAAAAAAAATATCACATATATTATTTACCTTTTTTTATTTTTTTTTATTTTTTCTTTTTTTTTTGTCAAGGGGAAATTCTCATACAGACCGCCGTACTGCCGGACTCTTACCGGCTAAAACCCCCCGGTGCTCCTTTTCAGCGCTTTCTTCGAGACGTGGGTGTGCGCGATATATTATTTACCTATGTTAACTTTTGCATGTAGAAAGCCATAGAGCCACGGGCTCCATGATTTGATTTACTACAAGAAATCGATATAGATGGATATGACTCGGGATCATTCCTTGTAACTCTTTATGGGGAGCCTAATATATCCGAGAGAGTATTATCAATAGCTGAAAATATTTTCAGTCTATTATAAACTAAAACCTACACACTATACACCAATATTTATAATATACTTTACTTACAACTTATTTAAATCCAGATCAACACCAGCCTCTCTAGTAACGGCCACTGCTCCTCCTTCCACAACCACTGCCACGTCAGCTACTGCCCCATCAGCTATTACCCCTTCAACTACTGCTTCGCCGACTGTTGCCGCACCGACTGCTACTCCGCCGACTTCTGCCCCAGCAGCTGCTGCTCCACCGACTTCTGCCCCAGCAGGAGCTGCTCCACCAACTTCTACCCCGACAGCTGCTGCTCCTTTGACCACTGCCTCAGACACTCTCGCTGGTCCACCGGATGCATCGAAAGAAGACTTGATTTCGATACAGGCTCGACTAGACCGTTTACGAGGGGACCTTGATCAGCTGACTAACATTTTCTATACTACTATGGAAGATTTACATGCTGGATTTAGTAAATATTGATTTTATATTTATTTGAGTTGTACAGGTTAAAATGAAAGTAATTAGCACTCTTTTAAAGAAATACCTGTTCTACTATAAAAACTAAATATTCTCCCTGAAAAACATGGGTCAAAGATAACAAAAAAATTGAACCTCCTACTAAAATATCATGTCCACTTTCTACTGCTACTTGGTTAAAAGAATGCACCTGTAATAATAGACTTTAAGCTTCTATTAATAATTACATTTTAAATTTCAGCACCGCCACCACCTGCTCCGCCAACAATGGAGCCACCTACATCAACTCCGTCGCAAGCAGCAGGTATAAATCACAAACCTAACAAATATTAAATAAAATGTCAATAATGCCTATTTATAATAATAATATGTGATACCATTTAAATAGAACGTCGTCAACCACGCCGGTCCTTCACAGAAATATCAGCTGGCCTCGTGCAACGAATTAATGATCTAGACAGGCGACTGAAGGAATGTTGCGATAAAATAGGCAAGAACGACGGTGTGATATCAGATCAGGTACACACAGTAACAAAAATATAGCCAAAGCTACCTGTTTATCTATTAACATAAGAACACCACCACCAATACCTACTATGAAATAATGGAAAAATACCGTTTAGTGAAATATAAGTATTTTTGACTCACATAAATTACTTCATTGCTTATTCCAAACGCTCATATCAGTAAAATAAGGTTTTTAGAACTAAATTACTTACTTTCTACCTAATATATTTGTATGCCCTTATCAAAAAAAAAATTGTCACTATATATATATGTAATATTTGTGTAAATTTGATATTAAATGTTAAATTACTATTTGATTGCAAAGTAATCTGAGTGTTTTAAGGCTTGTTTTCAAATTATGTGTTTGACTTTACAGATCAATTCATTCCAAGATCAATTGGAATATTTGATGAAACAAGTAGCAGCTCTAACACAAAACTTGACTATTGGAAAGTTGTCTCCTGATCTGATAAAAGACCTACAAGGTAGTTTCAATTTCCTAAAATTACCAACTACTTCTCTTTTTTATACAATGACGGTAGAATCACTCGACAGAAAGCGATAATCTTAGACTATGAATAGCAATAACAATGGTATCACGTCCTTCGTGACCATTAAGGCATTTTTTATTCGACTGCCCAAAAATAGTAAAATGCTTTCAGGGTTCATGTACGTATGTAAATATCTTTATTCTACCAAAAGACACTTTTTTTAAAAAGAGTTCCGTTTTTGACAGAGCAGTCAAGTTTTTTTAATTTGAGGAGCCAAATGTTCCATTTCAAACTAGCTGTAGCAATTCTATTATTTTTTCAATGAAAACACACCGCGGCTATTTAGGTACCATATGTGGGATTTTCCTATCATATATTTGCCATATGGTCCCGGCATAGAATAAGTCACCCCTTCCTTTCCCATGGGTATCATAAAAGTCGGCTAACGGAGGGCGAGGAATGGGCAGCGTTCCTCTCAAAACATCTTTAAAGCCTAACTGCGATTGCCAACCCGCCTGTCAAGCGTGACAAAACCCCCCCAAGGGAGAGGCTTATATTCAGCAGTGGACAGTTAATGGCTGATATGATGATGATGATGATGATAAATTCCCTATCGACGAGTAAATATCAAGTAGAGAATCTATTCATCATTGCAGCCATCTGTCCTTCCATCAAACTATTTCTTAACTACCTATTTATAAATATAACAAATATTATCGGTCAGATTGACATTTCAAGGACTATTCTATATAGTTGTATACTTTCCTATAGGACTAATGCACCTATTCGAGACTGTACAAGAGATGCAAGAGCAATTAAAACAAGTACACGAAACCGCACTTCAACTGGCATCGGAAAAAGAGGACCGGCAAAGTCACATGAATGTAATCAAAATTTTTTTATGTTTTTACACTTAGCTGATTCTCATGGATTTGCTCTAGTGAATTGGGATAAGATGTGGGTATGATTATGTAAATTTCATTTAAAGACCAAAACATTTTCAGATTATTATTGTTACATAAAGATTATTTACGGGATCTACCGATATTCCTATTTCTTTGTTGGATGACAATGTAATAATACCTCGCCTACACTAACGTATATATACCTGCAGGGCAGATAGGTGAAGATGAAAAGGCAGGACAGTTAGCTTATCGTGATGAATAGACCTGGAATTCAGCGCGATAATTTTCAGAAGTGTACATTTATATACACATTAAGACTTTTTCTTTTTTAGGCATTGTTAGAACAAATCGAACTATTGAAGACTATCAAATTAGACAGAGAGGACATGGTGGAAGCTATGGCGGAAAAAGCAGATCTGCGCATGCTTGCACGGAAAGTGTCGCGTGACCAATTCGAACTGGCTTGCGACGATCTGTCCAGAGGACTGGAGCTTGCTCTTGGAAAACTCAACATTCAGGTCTATAGATTATAATGTTCTCTATATTATTATTAAAATTAATAGATGCATAGTTTTATTGTACTATCATTTTTAGAGTTATTTTTATTATACCTCATCAATTAAGTTACATTTTCAACCTTAGACGTCCTGTACGAATATCAGAAAATATCCATTAGTATTTTTAATACCTAGAGTTATACTATTGTATTTTTTGTAGGATATCTATTTTTTTTTTAAATAATATATAACTTTTGTTATGTTACATGAATGTAAAGCTACATTATCAACTTATATATATATATATATATATATATATATATATATATATATATATATATATATATATATATATATATATATATATATATATAAAGTTCGGAAAAGTCGGAAAGTGAAGCACATTCCGATTGTCCACGAGTTCAATTCCTATACTATATGATATTTTTTTATATTTTGTACCGATACCTATATATTCATATAAAATTATTATATATGTATATATAAATATATAAAAAAGTATATTTATTCATTGACTAAAAACATAAAAGTAACTACTACATAATTATCATATTATGTACTTACGCAAGTCATATCATGTATGCCTATAGTAGAAACTCCGTTTAGTTTGGGACTAGAGAGCGCTGTCTAACATGTTAAGATTTATTTTAAACAGTTAAATTAGTTATTTGTTATTTAAATAACTATATAATTTATTACTATTTATAGTGCAGGTTCGTGTGCTCCCGGCATATAATAGACCACCTCTTCCTTTCCCGTGGGTGTCGTACGAGGCTACTAAGAGAGGGCAAGGGATGGGCAGCAGGGTCCCTCTTAAAACATCTCCAAATCCTAACTGTTGCCAATCTGCCTGAAAAGCTTGGCAGCTACTGGCAAAACCCCCCAAGGGGAAAGCTTATGTTCAACAGTGATATAATGACAATGATGACTCTTTACAGGAAGCATTATGGCAACAAGCTTTAGACGATATACAGCGTGAAATCGAAACGAAATTGGACAAGATGGAACTGTCACCCGTGAAGGACTTCTTTAATAACAAACTGCGGCAACTACAAGAGAATTTAAAGCAAATGGCAGCTTTGAGACGAGAGGCCGAAGCGGCTGGTACTAAAAAGAGGCTGTTGAGGTACTTATTCAGGATTTACTAATTTTAGACACTACTGGGAACTGGGCTATCAGGCTGATCTCATTGAAAGTGATAATCATTTACCTATAAACGAAAAGATTAACTATATATTTGGAGAATATATAGATATGTACTATATACCACACAAGGCATCCCTTATGTATTGTTTGTTACTCCTAAGGTTTCAACCTCTAAGTCCCTATAAGTCGCATATTGCACTGATTTGTCCAGCATCAATAAAAGCAAAAACGAATGCATTTACTGGCTTCACGACAGTATTAAATAAAACTATTAATCTTTCAACCCTCCTACGTAAGTGGTAAATGAATCTATCCGCAGATATATTTTCGTTACTGCACATATGAGAAAGAACAAAACGTCAAATAGACAGTCTTGTTCTAACGCACTAATGCACAAATTAGTAATAAGATATCTTTCTATAAATTCGTTTGTCAAGGAGAACTAGGACCTATTTTACGCGAGGAAAGAGATTGTTATTAATGGGCTTTATAACCTCATTGTTTTTTTAATGGATGATAATGGAATGATGAACCCCCCTGCGCTATCGGTATACACTGGCCGAGCACTAGTGAGAGATGATTAGTGAAAATGAAAAGGCAGGTCAGTTAGCCGATCATGACGAATTCAACGATAAATTAGTCATGATGGTTTCCAGGAAGAACCGCGTGGAGGTCGACCTGCTAGGGTATATTGATAACAATGGATAGCAATATATTGATACCAACCTCTTCATTACTAACAATCCCTTCCCCACATATATAACCTCATTGTTAGCAACACACCTTATTAAGTCGACCTCTGCGTGTTCCCCTCTGAAAGTAATCGTGGTTAATTCCTAATGAATTAGTCATGATAAGCCAACAAACCTGATTTCTTCCTCACCTGTCAGCATACTCTGATACCCGCCAGTGTTTATCGATAGAGCAAGCAGGTAAAGCATCCCATTAAAGGTACCTATGTTAAAAGACATATCTATCATTCTTCATAACTAGTAAACTATTCGTTTCACGTAACAATTTAAACAGTTCCACGCGACTAAACAGAATGCGACTTTAATTAACATAAACTTTCAGGGACGTGAACTGCATATCTTGCGATGCTAAGGCGGTAATGCAAATGGAGGCGGCAAGCACGTTACCGATAAGTAAACCGATGCCCGCCAACCTCTCCATGAAACCATATCTTAGCTACGAACTAGGTCAGTGTTTAGACGAAACATCTGTTAAATATCTATATACTATGTCATGGCCCAGTGTTATAGACCACAAAGATCGTGAGTTCACATCTAGTCAATATACGACATACGATATAGACTATGTGTCAATTAGATGCTCTTATGAAACAAAACAACCAAACTATTGAAGTACCTAATTAGAAAACTGGCAGTTTGGCTTTGGACAATTCTTCACAAAATAATATCTATTACAATCTTAGTTATTTACCAGCGGTGAAGTTGTGTTTTTGTTTGATTCATGGATGAACTGATAGGTTCTCTTGTCTTCTAGTCTGCAAAAGAGACATTTCCTACTTCTCACCTCTAAAACCTATTTTTGTCACATGTAGATGCAATACGCAAGTCACAGGCAAGTAATTTGCCACAACGAAACATGCGCGACTGGGAAACTATAGACAAGCAAAGTACGTCCAGACTACCGCAAAAAGTCAGGTAACATTTGCTTCATATTAACAGTTAAATGTCCACTGCTGTACAAAGGCCTCATCCAAAAGAGGGGTTTTGCCAGTAATTGCCACGCCTGGCAGGCGGATTTTCAACCGCAGTTAGGCTTTGGATGATGTTATAAGATGGACGCTGCTGCCCATCCCTCGACCATTAAGTTCCCTTAGTTGCCTCTTACAACACTGACGAGAAACTAGTTTGCTGCCTCAGTGGTATAAAAAAAGCATTTTTTTAATTTTTATTTTTTATGAATCTATCAGTTCAGAATACAATTTCAGCTAAATCGAATGAATAAGTAACTCAGTTGTTGCTTATTTCTAGTAAAAACTATCATGTTACAACCACCACATACACAGATCAGAAACAGACAAACACATATGCAACCGGTACTGCGGCGGTTCGCACACTGTAACGACACCAGCACAGCGCGTCGCGCGACTCGGTCACTTCATAAAGCAGTGGGGGCCTGATGTTCTACCGCTATCTTCTGGACTGGCTACTGGAGATGACGGAAGGGTAAGACTATACACAGTTTAAGACTATACACAGGGTAAGACAAAAATACTAAAATATGAATAAAACAAAACCTACTAGAAATCTTTATTTAAGAGTACCTAGATACCTAGATGTTTACTCCCGCCAAGCAGCCATGTATAGCTGTTTTGGTTATGATGCAATTACTAAATATGTAAGCCATGTTAATAAACTGTGACACCCGTGATACGATCATCTCGTACGTTAGTGTTTCTGAAGACTAATGTTGTTCACGTCTATAGGCGAAGATTGTCAGTTTTTATTAGCTGAACTAGCTGTTGTTAAAGTTCTGTTTCAAGTTTTATAAATGTAGTACTGCAAAATTTGATTTTATAATAAGTATTTGACGAGCAACATTTTAAATTGAGGGATTGTTAGTAATTCGGAATACCGGTCCCATTGCTAGTAATATACTCTGCCAGTTCGACCCCCACGGGGTCCCCTCTGGAAATCATCATACTGAATTCCAAGTATATTCATCACGATATGCTAACTGACTTGCCTTTTCCTTCTCACCTGTCATCCCTCACTAGTGTCCCACCAGCGTATACCGTTAGCGCAGCGCAGGTGGGGTTACCATTCCATTATCATTCATTAAAAAAACCTTTAATTAATGTCTACCAGTAATGTAAGTAGTAACTTAGATGTCTATTTAATTTAAATAAATCATTATGGTTATGTTTTTATTTTTAAGATGTACAAAGTGAGCCCATTAGAGGGAGCAAATGTTGGACCAGGTACGATTATGTTCTTTAAACCTCTTTGCCAAAATTACACTCATTTTTTTTTGGAATAATACTTAATCTTTCTTTGCATAGAGATGGAAATTTCTATCATAACATTAAATGCCCAAAAACTATATACAAGAGCAATTTCACTTTTAAGTTGATCGTGTCTGGATAACTTTTTAATGTCCATTGCAGAAAAAAACTGGTTAAAACAATTAATAAGAGGAAATCGTCAAGAGCAGACCAGTTCCACAAGCAGCACCTCACGAGTATGACGGATGCCATCACTGCGCTCGACCATATTTTAGGGAGCTCCAATGACCCGGCCCACCACGCCGCCACAAGTCTGGACATTTTAGTGAGCATGACTGCATAGCTGACAAATTTATTTTTACAATAATTTTTCCTTTAATTTTGAACATGAATTATATCACTTTGATTTATTTCACCAATAAAAAAATCATGCAAAAAAAAGGATTAAGTAAAATAATATTTATGACTAGCTTTTGGACCGCTACGCTTTGTACGTATGGGTTTCAGAAATAAGAACCCAATAAAATGGATCACTTTTAGTTAGGGTGTCAAAATAAAACATGTATCAGGTCAAAACTTCATTCAATTTGATGCACTAGTTTTTACCTGATGCTACAATAAACATACATACAGACAGGCAAAAATTGTAAAAATTGTTGTTTAGCTTCCATCGCAGTTATTAAGATCCCTTACATTATTATTTTTTCATTATGTTCTATGTACAAACATTCACTAGTTACAATTTTATTATATTAGTAAGAAGTAAGATTAGTAAGATATCGATGATGCAAATAAAGTATTATACTCGTAGCTCTAGATTGCCATTCTTGTTACTTTAAAAAAAAGTTCACAATGCCGTTGATTTGTAACAGGTGGAGCCGTGGACGCAACCTGTACTCCCAAGTCGCCGTCAAGAAAACCAGATATATCGAAACCACCTCAAAAGCCTATACTTAACGGTGATGTATGTCTATTTTTTATTTCTTTGATTATCTACTAGTCGTTGCCTATGGCCTGGTACACGTAAAATATATGACCAGAACGTTCTGGTAGAGCGTTCATCGAAGTGGGGCATGTACGTTTTGGGAAAGAAGGAATTGTTAATAGCGGAAACTAGCAACCACCTTGTTAGTATTGTAGACTAATGTAGAGTATTTAGATTAAGTTCCACAATCCTCCCTGGAAACCAACGTGATTAATTCTTAGTGAAGTAATCACAATGGGCCAACTGATTTTTAGTAATACGGACTACCGGTCCCATTGCTAGCAATATACTCTGTCAGATCTGCCCTTTCATCTTACCTATCATCCCTCATTGGTGCCCCGCCAGCGTATACAGTAGCACGTGCGAGGTTACCATTCCTTATCATTCATTGAAAAAAAACCCTAACATACTTGTGATGTCACATTTTCACGATCTATTGAGGTCGATAGGCTAATGATATTATATCCAATACCTATATACTTTTAATACTTTTGTAAATTTCGTGAGAGAACAAAATAACATTTTACGGGTTTAATTTAATAGTGTTCGCCCCATGGTTGTGCCCACATGTACACTATACAAAACCTTGGTCAGAGCGTCATATATTTTAATAATATCTCCTTTATACAAATGCACTATATCGATCATAAGCGCGTCCATACTCTGACTCACACTAAGCCGATTTTCGGGATTCTGTGACCACAACCGTAATAGAAACTAAATCCACGCCGAAGCGTTACCATTCCATTTTTATTGATTTAAATAATTAGAATTATTTCAATCGCATAATCCATACGAAACTTACTCATTAAAATAGGCAGAAATCGCACGACCTAGATATAATATTGTTCTATTAGGAAACGGCTACCGCCCGCATTTATAGGCTTACAATTAGATTTATAAGCAAGCAGACGCCGGATATAGACGGTCCCGCGTTCATTCTCATGCGTGCAGTAACTCATTTAGAAGTGGAATCATTTACCACCTAGACCCCTGGGAATTAAACTCATCGTGACATTTAACAGAGGTTCACAAGTTTCAAGAGTGAATGAACTATAGCGATCATTGTAATAACTCGTAAGTCATGATTAACATAAATCATGCCAGGAAGATTACAGCGTGATATATACATATTATAAAACTGTATTTACAACAGACTTCAAAAAATGAGAGGGTTATCAATTCGGTTGAATTTTTTTTTATATTTGTTAATAATAATTGGGATAAGAGTAGGAAAATGATGATCTCAGAACTCTCTCATTTACGTATATAAAACAAATTGAAAAATTTTGTTTTTTATCCGAGAAATATTCCTTCAGATTGGTCCCGTAGAAATTTTATTAAAATTGATTCGGTAATTTAGTTTTTAAATTATAATATCTGTTTTCCCCACGATTAAAGCCTGTGTTCTTTTCTTGTGAAACAGAATCTTAAATTATGACATGTAAATGAAGCAGCAATATATATTATATATCGTACGCTGTCACCGGCTTTCCTTTAAACTGTCCTGTCTGCGAATAAAAATAGTTCATTCAATAGTCTCTAAAACTTTTCACTTTTGTCTTAAATTCTGAGATACTTATAAATTTAATAGCTTTTACCCGTGATTTCGTCCACGTGATAGGGATACGTTGACTGGTAAAAAGCCTCTGTTCTTCTCCATCCCATATAATACGCATATATCAAATTTCAGTCATTAGTTAAGGCGTTAAGGGCCTAAAAGATAACAAACAAACAAATTCACTTTCACATTTATAATATTAGTAAGGATTATTGAGATATGTACCTACATACCGGCCATAGATCATATATTCAGACTTATAAACATTATCTGGTCACAATCTATAGAAATCAAGCATAGTTACAGAATTATCTCTAAATTCTTCATTTCTTCATTTATTTTGAAGGAATTCTTTTTGCAGGAATGTCGCTGCTTGGACGGAGGTAAATATATTAATAACTACCTTTAACATAGCTACACCATTCAGATAAAATTTTAAAAGCCATATATTAACAGTTTACCTAGTTTTACTGTAATTTATATTTTGTTATACTTATGACCATTAATTAAATCTTCTGAATTAGAATCAAATTCTTGCAAACTCGTCCTATTTTATTTTTTTTATTTAGGAAAAAAAAAGAGAGAAACCTAAAAAAATATATATTTTCTTTAATTTCAGAACAACCTGCAAAAGGGTAATACCTATACCATTTCTATATTTTCGTATATTTTTTGTTTGTATTTACAATGTAATTGTGACACTATATTGTTGATAAAAATATAAAATAAAGAGATTTTTATATCATACCAATTTTAATGGCAAATCTATACCATACATAGTTTCCTTAGTAGATAGTTACTTAATAATAACAGTAAACAAACAGTATTTTTGTGTAGCAATTCCAAAAAAAAATATTATTTTAATTTTATATTTACATCATATAACTAAGCGAAAACAAAACGCTTGCAGATTTCTTGATTTTTTAATAACACAAAATCCCGTTCACAGTTGCACACGCAATAAACTCAAGATTTTTAAATTAAACAATGTTACTATATTTTCACTTGCAAATAAAGTATGTGTCAGATATATTTTCAATTATACAATTATACAATCTATTTGTATATTTGAAAATATATTTGTATAGCATCTAATAGTTCACATCATAAAAAAAAATATTTATCATATACCTTTTGGAGAAAATCTATCACAAGAACTTGAAGCCAAAAATAAAACTGATTTCTTAGTCATAATCGAGAAAAAAGAAATGTAAACGTGGAAAACTAGACTTTGGGTAATAACTGATGAGGTCTGCAGTAATCTAACATAGATCACTAACAAATAACCTCAATTTCCTAACACAGACCTGACCTAACCTAACAGACGCTGTTTATCGTTGACGTAAGTAGAAAACTTCAAAAATTCCATTTTTATGATTTAGATTTATACTTTTCTTCTTTCATCTTAATTATAATTATTAACATTATTTACTGTCAAATTTTATAAAAATTACTTCCAGTAAAACTGCCATACAGTTATTAACAAATAAAAAAATAAGTATGAATCAAAACCACAAAATTTGTAGAACGTAGTTTTCCACCTTGGCCGTAAACAAATATCATGACGACAATCTCTACGCGATCCGCCTCGAAACCACTGTTACCGTAACAATAGGCCAACTGGCCTGAATACCATTTAATTTTCATTCCGTATAAAAACTAGCTACTTAGACTTACACACCCATAAGATCGACTACCACGTGGTTCCTCTAGGAACCATTACGGTTAATATGAGTCAACTAAAGTGACTTACATATCATCCCTTACTAACCCGCCTGCGAAAACCAAACGAAGCAAGATTATCATTTCATTTTCAGTCATTAAGAACAGCAACGGCTGAAACAAAACCTTACTTTGAATATGTCCTATATCCGGCTGAACCCAAGTATCCTTAATTCGAATCTTCTTCTTCTCACTTTTATTATAGCTTCACCTTGCAATCATATAATTTCTAGAGCAATTCAAGATGTTTAAGGCAAAAGAAAGGTCAACTTGCAGTGACAATTTTGGCACCGAATCAAAATGAATGCATGTCAAAATAATTATAACAAACTTTAATTACACTTCAATACTAAATGCATACAATTAATTGCAAAATAGTTCGATGTGCGTTTTTAAAAGTACGCAACGAAACCGATGGAGATCAGATAATTATAAAACTTTGCAGTCCAGACACTCAACTACACAAAAGAAAATATAATATCTATAAAGCAAATTATCACAAAGCGAAAATTACTACTAATTGGTAGTATTACAATAATCTATAATTATTATAATCTTATATAGTAAATTGGAACATTTAGAACTAGATCGTATTATGTACATAATCAATTCATCAAACCCTAAGTAGGCAAA
This sequence comes from Galleria mellonella, assembly GCF_026898425.1. Classification (NCBI taxonomy): domain Eukaryota; kingdom Metazoa; phylum Arthropoda; class Insecta; order Lepidoptera; family Pyralidae; genus Galleria; species Galleria mellonella. The sequence goes on along the minus strand of NW_026442090.1, from coordinate 4,690,081 downwards.
ACCTTTTTAGTTTGCATACTTTATCCGTATCAAGGTAAAAAAACTTTAGGTAAATTCGTATGAATTCCAAATATCACACAAAACACGCTTGATAACTCTTCAAACCCCTTATATCAAATCGAATACCTATGTACTTACGAACTGCATACCTATATAAGGATAGAATGCTACTTAATAGCAATGATAGTATTAGTATCCCTCCGATATCTATATATCTCTGGGCATTGATGGAAGAAAAAGGTCATCACCCCTTTTTGATATCGTCCATACCAGTTAGGTATCTATATATTTATTTCGATCGGGTCCTTCATATCGATATTATATATTGGATAACCGATATTTAATACGTCCGTTGTTTTACCAATATATAGATATTATAACTACAATATATAAATATTGCTATATCTTACCCGCCCTACTTTAATGGTCATTTATCGTCGACATTATCAGCACACATGGCTTACATGATGACTATCACGTGATAAAAAGAACTCCTACCAATAAATCATTATCTTAAAAATGGCAACACTGCAATACTCTGTCATTATTATTTACATACAGAGAAAGAATTTGTATTTGCTTGTTCTACTCGTGTTTCAGTGAGTATTAGCAATGAAATTACTGAAATACAGACATAATAATACCCCAGTCTTGAGAAATGGTAACAAATGAGGCACAGTGTAATCTGTGTAGTGCATGACGCTGTTCTCAGCGTTACAACGGCGACGGTTACAACAAAAAAAAACAATCTCTAAAGAACACACTGCACCCAATTTTAGCATGACTAAATAATGTACTATTAAAACAATAGGTACATAATATGAACATTATAAAAACTTGATAAGAAATCATGACGTTGCCATTTTTAATGATTAATCATCACAATTCCATCAATGACATCCAAAGATAAAACATTTTAACTATTGAACTGTCCCGTTAATAAGCAATATTAACGCCTTTTGATCCAACAGTTCTCATAGGATTGATACATAATTTATTTAAACAAAATCTTTAGAAACTTTTGTCACAAATTGGTAGATACTTTAGACACCATTTATTAAGATTCCTAGATCTTATTCCGCTTATATAGTAAACGACATCTAAGATAAAAATTCACATAAATTATAATGCACAGTGCCGTAATCAAATCTATTTACATTACGATTCTTATTAAGTTTATCAATATTGTTACGTTCAGCGGTGGCGTCCACGCGCGGGGTACGTATTCCCTTCACGGCTGTAGCGTCTCTCCTTGCGGTCGTCGCGACTTCCCCGCGACTTGTCGCGTCGCTCGCGATCACGTGACCTCTCTTTATCGCGGGATGACCTAGTAACAACAGAACACACTGCATATTTTTAAATGCATAACAATAAGAAGGGTAGAAGTAGCACTCGTGTACTTACGCGACAGCGTAGTTATTATTATTGAATTCACGGGAGTGCCAGTTCTATCCTAGACATTAATTCTTGTGACGTAAGCTTGATATTTTCCATCAGATGTGATAAACCAAGCGTGAATTAATCTAATGCAAAAAGTAACCCTGCATTCGGAAATCATAAGTAATAAATATAAGAAATATCTAAAAATCTTAGGTAGATAAATTATTCGAAATAACACAATTGAATTGACGATGCAACGTAATGAACAATAATAAATTAAATCAATAATTTAAAACACATGTAATACTTATATTACCTACATTATACATAATAAATTTTACATTATACATACATAGATACTCTTTATTGTTTCCTTCAAAAGATTTCAATAGTAAACTTATTATAAATATAAACAAATACAAGGAATAATCACAATGAGAAAACAATAGGCGACCTTATCGCTAAAAGCAATCTCTTCTACATACATACATATATATTATAATAATAAAAAATATCGGATAAAAAACTACTCAGATACAAAGGCATCAACAACATCAGACAGCAGTGTTCTATGGATTCTAAATAAAAAGAACGGAGTTTATGCTATTTTACTTGGGGCAGATCTAATGTCAAAAGGGTAAAGCATACCAGTGCTTGATAGCCTGAATGGCGAAAGAATTAGAGGAAGAGCCAGTGTAGTGGACAGAAACATGTAGCAGATTTCTAGTAGATCGAAGACAACGGGTACTAACGTCTCAGTGAAATTTAAACTAAGTCTTAAGGTATTCAGGAGAGTTTGGATCGTATAAAATAGAAATGTACAGAGCAGACGAACATTACTACATTATCTGATGGAAAGCCATTTAAGCTGAGAACTATAGAATGAGATATGGTCGTACTTACACAGCCCATAAATGAAGCCAATACAATTATTAAGAAGACGATCCAATTTATTAAGGTCCTCATTCATATTTGAACAACACACATCAGCATAGTCCAACAAAAGAAACACCAGTGATTGGACAAGTAATACTTTGTTAGAACTTGGGTGAAAGTTCTTTAACTTATTTAAGTTACACAAAATGCACATAACTTATGGGCAAAAGGGCTGTATGCTGGTATGGAAACACGGTGTTTTAGAAAGATAAAATTATATAAAAATATACAAAGCAAACCAACGAAGCAAAAATATTTTTTGCCCTACATTTTTTTACCACGAAGGCAAACAAATATCCCGCCTGATGCTAAAATGTCTCTGTAGCCTTTGGATGCTGGTAACACCTGTTCTACATTTAGTAATAACTATATTGATGATAAAATTGTACCTGGATTCGCCGGCTGAGCGGCTGTCGCGCGACTTGCGTCTTACTGGTGCATTACTGGAACGCGATCGAGGCGAACGCGACCGCGATTTGCGTCCCTTCGGCGAATATTCGCGCTCACTATTCAGGTTGAAATCATCGAATCTGCAACACAAATATATACGATGCACATCTATACATATAAAATTGTAGAGGTCGAGTGTCTGTACATAGAAAATAAAATGCTAAAAACCGAATCAGAGGGATGTCAAAAGTAAAATAGACACATTCCAATTTTATTTTCAATTTTTTTGTTTCTATGTCTGTTTGTACAGTCTAATATACAAAACAGTTGGACTGATTTAAATGAAATTTTGCACGGTGGTACCTTACATCCCCAGTCAAAATTTTAGACACTTTTATTCACGAAAAAAATAAGAATTCCCGTGGGATAGTAAAAAAATAAAGTAACTTACAGAGCTTAGTACACAACCTACTAAGTCATTTTAACCTAAGGCAAAGAGAGAGTCTTCACTACAGTAAGGAGATTAAAAATGTTAATGGAAGGAATAACAAACACCACGCGGACAAAATCGCGGGCATCAGCTAGTCGAAAATAATTGTTTACAATACTATCTTTTAACTGCATTTTAAAACGTTTAGTTTTTGAACTAAAGAATTAGACCAATTTTAAATGGTGTATAAAGATAAAATATATACTAAATTTAAAGTTAGACCTTCAAGACTATAATTGTTAAAACTGCATCCAATTTAGTACAATTTTGGCGTGAAAGTGATATGTACAAATATGCAAACAGAGAGACAAAATGCTAAAAAAAAATTGTTCGATTTTTCTTGTTAAGAAAAATTAACATGGAGGATGATAATTTTTCTTAAATATTCCCTACTAGCGACTAGATAACCTTCAGTTTTTTTTTTTTTTTTTTTATATAAAATACGGACTGTATTATATGTATAATACTCACTAATAATGTAAGTTTGTGTAGGTAAAAGAATTATTATGTATATGTATATTATAATACTTATTTTTTTTTAGTTTATCCATTACAAACAACATACAAAAAATTTAATACATATAATATCAGTATCGTCTATTTACGAGAGCGAATAGCCCAGCATGAGGCAGTTCAAAAGCTACCTACCTTTTAACAACTTAACTGCAAGTGGAATTCCATAGTCAACTATTGTACAAAAAAAAACTATGTACAATGCACTAAGTTAGTCATCGAAAAAAAAAGAAACAAGACATTGGTGTTTCATTCTATTTTAGGCGTATTACAATCACGACTTCCTAGAGTTATCACGTCTATCTATAACACCATTCTCACTTATTTGAATGAAGCAAGGACCTGTGTGACTAGTAACAAAAAAAAAATTAGCACTATGTAAAAGATATGGAACATACTTATTTTTAGGAGCCTGTGATGAGCTGTGACTAGAAGTAGAGCTGGAGGAGGAACTGGATGATGACGACGAGCTCCTAGACCTGTCAAAGAAAATTAAATCAAAAACTATATAATGTTTCAACACGGTAAATTTGTAATATTAAAATTAGAATTAAATATAAAGTTAACCGTTCCCATATTTTGACCAACCTTCTCTTACTATTTTTCGTTTCTGGAGAAGCTGAATTACCATTCTTATCTGCCGTTTCTGAGCCTTCCCCCTTCGATGTTTCTCCGCTTTTGGTCTTATCTGTATTTTCTGCAAATCATGTACATTTAAATGAGAATTCTAGAATGAGCAACTAAGTTCAATTCAATCAAATACACAACTGACCAGCTTTTGAAGAATTTCCTTGTTCTTCATCACTTCCCCATAAATCATATTTAGAAAGATCAGCATCATCACCAGATTCCTCATCTTCTTCCTCTTCACCATCATCTTCACCTTGGGAACCAGAAGCTTTGTTCTGAAACAAAACAGTTCAAATAGTATGATAGATTATTTATAAATATTTTCAACAAAAGCTCCAGATGACTATTAGATGAAAAGCCGATAGAAGATTCTAATACAAACCTTTCTCCTTCTCTTTACTTTTTTTCCATTTGTTGTCTTTTTTACATTTTTGTCTGCAGTTTTCACAGTTAATTTAAGCCTATTCAACATTATAGGTTTTGGCAATGCAAAACTTTTGAAATTTCCAATTACTGGAGCGTTTTGATTTAGATTGGCCTTGTTTTCGGCTTTACTGTCATCTGCAGATATGAGATTTAGATTTAATTTTCTTGCGACGTTCTGTGGTATAACCACTGGACCAGGATCAAAAATATCACTTAAAAAAGGTGTGTCACTAGGAACTCCATCCAACTTTTCTAATTCTCTCTCTATACTACCGCCGCGATTTGTCTCCTTTTCCCACTCCTCGTCATTTGTAATATTTATAGGTTCTACTTCTTCATTTTTATCACTATCATTAATTTGTATAACGTCATCTGAATCATTTAAATTGTTAGTATTATTTGTTGATTGTTGCGTTAATTGTTGCAAATTCTGAAGAGCTAGTAGAAGTGTATTTGTGTTAATCCCTGACAGTAAGTTGTTTAAATCCACTGATGGTGCTGGTTGGGCTGGTGAAGTCTGTACTGTTACTTCCTCTACATCACTTTCATGTTGTAATGAAGGATTAGATTGTAAAATCTGAACATCAGATTCCTGATGATTAATGGTGATATTGCTCAATTCATGTGATACTGACGACTTTCGACTTCCGCCTGGATATATAGTAACCGATTCTAAAATTTGAACGCGCTTTGATGGACTTATATTTTTTGTCGCATTTTCATGAGGTAAGGTTGCAGCAGACACTCGTCCATTAAATGATTCTTCCGGAATAGAAATAATCTCATTAGTTATCTCTTGTGGGATTGTATCAGGTTTAGTTAACAGAAGATTTGATGATGTATTTATTACTGATTTAGCATGATATGTATCACTAGTATCTGTATCATTTCTCTCTTGTTGCATTTCTATGTGATTAGAGGAATGTGCATTTGTTTCTTTTTCTTTGTTAGGTTTGAGTTCTTTTAACAAACCTAACAATATGTCATGTTTCTCCCTAATAATGTCCATAGTTGCATTTGGTATATCCTTACTTTTCTTTGGTGTCTCAATATCTGAAGCATATAATATACTAGACATAGGACTTTGAACTCTAAGTGATCCAATACTTGGCGGGGATGGTGTGCGTTTTTTGTCAGGTGTAGTAGATTCTTTGTAGAGAGCATCGTCATCATCGTCCCACTCAGTTTCATAAATTTTCGGGACACTATCCAATTTTTCTAATTCCTTTGACTCTGTACTGTTTTCATTTCCATCATTATTTCCAAATATATCCATTATACTTCTATTTTTTGTTGTAGACTGAGACTGTACTATGTCAAATATACATGATGAATTCCCCACTGATTTCTCTACATTATTAAACATTTGTGGAGTTGATATAGGTAATGGACTGGGTTTATCAAATGGCAGAAAATTATCAACATTTGTAAATTGATCGAATTCATCTTTAGTAAAATCTTCGCTTTTATTTGGTATTAGTGGTTGCTTTGGCAATTGTTCTATTGATTGCAGTACTGATAGCTGTACTGGATTCTGTGCAAATTCATTTATTGGTTTCTGTACTAATGGCTGTATTGGTTGCTGCATTAGCTGCTGAGTAACATAACCATGTGGAGATATCATATAAGCATTGTTAGAAAATTCTTCGAGTGTTCTTGTTTTGGAAACATTTGTAACATGTTGTTTATTTTTAACCATAGTGGTTCCATTTCCTTTAGCCCAAAAACCTTTTCTCTTTACATTATTTTTGAATTCTTGATAATTCTTTGTTGTTGATCCTAGTTTCGTAGGAACATACTCATTTGAGCAGCCATCAATGTCTACTGTTATACTTTCATGATTTTTAACTCCCATGTTACGCAAGTTAGACATATAAATATTACCAGTTACTAATGGAGACTTTTCCAATTGTTTTGCCGTATTATATCCTATAAATGAAGGTGTTTCAGATACATTATTTACAACTTTGGTTGTGGGAATGGATGATCTCTTTGTTTTTCGTCTTAATTTCCTGCCACCTTGATAAACTCTCGATAAGAAATTATCTTCATCACTATTATATGATATAGACTCTGAATCTGAATCCCGATTAGATTGTCTGTTTGAAGTACCTGAAAGATGATTAGAGTTGTTCATGGATTTTATTGGTTTAGACCTTGCTCTTTTACTACCTGGTTCTAAATCTGTATCAGAATAATTAGAATCTCGGCTATCACATGAACTAGAACGGGTCTGGTGATGTGTTGAACGTGACTGACTCCTAGCTTGTGAGGTTCTGCCCTCTCCAGCACTAGAACCACCTGCTACATTAGTTTCATTGTCCATCCCACCAATTAATAATGTTTCAACACTCATACTCCTGTGGCTCAAGGATGGTAAAGCTTTTGGAGGTACTGGTGATTTTTTATCACAATCATTATCACTATCAGATATAATAGGGATTTCATCAGGATTAGGAAGTCTTTTAATATTTTTGTTTTCTAAAACAGAAGTATTGTTAGAAGTCACAGCCGTAGCCTGTGGTTTCTCAAAAGTATCTTTCTTGAGTTCTAAATGGCTATCAACTAAACAACCGGTTGACAAAAGGCGTTGTCTCCATGCAAAAATAGTTTTAAAATCAGGTGCTGGTTTATCAAAAAGAGATTCAAATCTATCAGTACTAATTTTGCAATTATTATATACAATAGCAAAAGCTGCTGCTTTCACTCTTTCTTCCAAAGTATATGTAACTTGAAAATCTTCTGCAGGAGTGGATCCAGTAAACTTATAAATCACTTCATTATTGGTTGAAGATACTCTATTCTCCATAACTGGATTGTATGATTTGACTGTGGAAACCTCTGTCCCTAGTTTAGACTTCTTTGGTACTACTTCATAACCTGAGGAGACACTATGTTCTCTATCGCCTGTACTAATAAACCGCTTTCGGTATCTGACACCATTTGTTTTGAAAGTGGGCAACATGTGGTCCTGTCTATTATAGTTTGTTTGTGATTGAAGTTGGTTCCTCCTAAATGCTGTTTTAGTGAGTGGAGGCACTTCACAGACAGATCCATCACTAAGACTGCCATTAACATGGGCTTGCTCTTTATTAACATATGACACTTTTGTTGCTGGCACAGGCATTGCAAGATCCAACTTAGTTTCCTTCTGCAGTATTGTTGGTGGCATTTTTTTGAATGCTGCCCCTTCAGTGATGCCAACCTGAAGGCAGGAAAAATAATCTCCACTTTAATAATGATGTGCTTCAAAATTTTATTGCACTTACATTAACATCAAATCTTCTTAGCTTCAAATGTTTTCCCCTAGATTTTTAATAAAATTTTTAAATAAGAGACAGAACAATTAACTATTGTTTTATATTTAATGAGGTGAAAATTATTGATAAGGACTTGTATATATAGTTATTTTGATATAAATAATACATATATTACACCTACAACTTGTTATCAACAATATTCATATTTGTTTACTTCTAGAAAAATTAACTATCTAATATATAACATATTAAACATATAACAATATTCTTGTGCCAATTAATTAATTAATTAATCTTTATTATTTTCAAATAGTTGCATAAAATTATACAATAATATACCAATAAATAAGAATCTTAATATCAATGAAGACAAATGATTATTATAAACATATCATAACAATTAAATACATTTCTACAAGAAAAAATATTTATTTATAGCAATAAATACATATTCTATAACCATTTATTTAAAAAAATAAATACATACTGAATTGTAAATGCAATAATTATGGGAACATTAGTGTAAATATGAATATTGTATGAAAAATATTTTTAAAACTATGTTATATTCAAGGTTCAATCAATTTGGAAAAGTAATAAAATTTGTGCAGTGTAAATCCAATTGGTTCAGTACCTATTATTAATACAAATTTAAACTTAAAAAACCTCAATCAAATATCTCTAGTAAGTGCATCATAGACAAGTCTATACAAAAATTAAATGATATAAAGCTGTAAACATAGGAAACCCACCTTATCATGTGTTTCAGGTTTGCGCTTGCGTTTCTTTCTTCCAAACTCATCATATTCGTCATCTGAAGAGGGTTCTCGCCTGCGGTACTCCACTACGCCTCTCTCATTGTATCCTCCACCATATCCAGTGCGAGCTTCCACCTGTTAAGAGACAAATATATAAAATTTTACTCATTTATAACTATAAAACTGCCCAATATTACCAATAATCTACGTATATACGTACTTCACCGAATTTCGGTGCGTTACAAACATTGCAGGTCTGACGCCGGGCCCAATTAACGTTAGCACATTTATTGCATTGCCAGTCATCTGCGTTGAATAAACCACGAGACTTCTCGGCTGCCGACTTGCCAATTTCTGTGCCAAGCTTCTTTTTAAAAGGTTTACCACTGTCCGGTCGCTCTTTATTACAGCGGTAACATGAAACCCGTCGGGCAAAATTAATATTTCCGCAATTCGCATCAGGGCAAATCCAGTCGCCGTCGTTCATTTTGTTTGATGTATTCCTTTCTCTATTACATTAGTATCATTTTAATGAATGTCCAACAACACATATACGATGTATAACAAACATAAAGTGCCTACAAGTTAGCTTGTCTAAATTGTAAATAAAAGTTAAACTGACGGTGATCACCGCATTCAAAGAAAACCAAGCTCACTTTTGTAAGAAAAGAAATCAAGCTTCGCCAGCCATGACATGATACATAATAAAAAAAAAAATTTCATAGACAAGATAATACAACATCCGGTTTTAATGTAATAATAGTAGACGGTCAATAAAGTCGATCATCATTCTTATAATTGCAGCCATTATTCGACCATTATTGAACATAGGCCAACAAATATAGTCAAAAAAAATTGTCATATTGCTCATATGATAAAGTAGATAAAAATGAAGCAACTCCAAATTTAACCTAAGGAACTACAAATACATATCTATGTGGATTGAAAGGTTGTTTAAATTAATGTTTCTTTTTTAAGGGATATCATCTCTTATATATGACCATGGAATGGTTAATCCACCTGTGCTAACAGTATATGCTGACAGAACACCAGTGATAGATAAAGGTGAGAATGAAAAGATAGGTGTTAGCCAATTGTGATGAATACATCTGGAATTCAGGACGATGGTTTTAAAGGGGGACCACGTGGAGGTCAACTTGAGAAGGTATATTGCTAGCAATTGAACTGGTGGCCCGCATTACTAACAATCCCTTCCTCCCAGTTAAGTAGTAGTTAGGTATCACAAACCAAAATAGTAACATTAATATTACCTAGAATATCGAAATAAAATATTTTAGGTAACAGTATTATGATATTTAGCCTTATTGATACTTTGGTCTTAAATAGATTTTTCATTAATTTAAATCATCCTTAATTACACTACTACCCTAAAAACAAGGAATAACAAAATCTTTGACTTTACTACTAGTATACTAGTACTACTACTGCCCACTCACTACTTCCTATGCCACTGTGTTAGGTTGACAGGAAGAAATCTCTCATAGAGATAAGTTCGCCTTTGTTAACTTTGTTTTTAACTTATTGTTATCACTGTATGTTTTAGTGCAATAAAGAATATATATAAAGTCTTTTATATATGTATATTGTTAGCTTAATTACTGATTACAATGACAGGCACAAATTTTTCAGAAGAAAAGAAATAATTTAATTTTTAACCAAAATAACATAAAAAGGTGTCATGCATAAATATACAGGTAAGCTTGAATTGAATGTTTATTCACTTCATATTAAAGAGGATGATTTTTTTTTTATTATTATTAAAATGTTTCAGAACGGCACATTTAAATGTATTAAAATTTACAAATATGTCAATATCTGAATTTTTTGCCATAATATTATAATTATTTTACATTGCGTGAATTGTTGAAGTATCCCAGATTAAACCTAAATAGATTAAGTACTTGAAAATAAATAATATTTTTATACTATAAGGTAATTTTCGCGGTGTATTTATAGTAATTTGATCTAACAGTTTAGGGCAATCCAGAGCACCATTTATAAGTTTATGGAAAAAAGTATGGTCAAACAACTGTCTTCTATTTTCTAGGCTATTTAATTGAAAATAATTTATTCTTTCATTAAAGGAAGACAATTTCTTAGCCATGCCAGTCCTATAAGATAGATGCCACAGGAATCGTTTTAGCACTTATTCAATATATTTTCAATGCACCGTTTAAGAGAGGATCCAAACTTGACAACAATATTCAAGGTCAGACCTTGTGAGTGCATTAATAAAAAAAAATAACACTTATTTTACTAGATGCTACTTTAAACTGTTTACAATATTGAGATATAAAACTCAATAATTTAAAACTTTTTGTTACTATGTTATGTATGTTCTGTTACAAACATGCTCTACTAAACTTGTTACTTTGTAGTCTTAATTAGTTTTAAGATTCAAAAGTCCCTATTGTTTTTATTAATTTAGGTCCATAATCAAAACAGCACATTATTTACATATAAAGTTATTACCAGATCTCATGTACCATACGTACATACTGTGATAATACATAAAAGTAATTTATTTACGAAATATTCTAACTTCAACTCACTCATTCTTTACCATTAGTAAGGTACTATACTTATATATGTGAAAATACGTGGTTACAATACATAAAATACGCTTATAAACAAACACATTCTCTCACGCATGGTTTTACATTTTAATATAAAATTAGGAAAAAATAAGTTACAAATAAAGTTACAGTTAATTTTGATATTGTTTATTTTCACAAACAGTTGTAGATATAAACTAGCTAAACTAAGCTAACCTTTCTTTCTTATAGTTAGGACCGCATTTTTTAGATAAGGTTTTGAATAACTCTACGATCAATAGACCGAAGTCTCAATTGATTTCTGAAATCGATTTTTAATGAAATTTAAAAATATCCATTCAATCATTGAATAATTTTTTCTTTGGTAAAAAAATATGAAATAACGAAACAGAAACATAAAAATATACTGTAAACACACGACTAGTAATCAAATATCACAAATACTCATAACTGATTGAGTACCTGAGTACCTACAGATATTTGAGTCAATATTTAAGTCGACATGACTCGACACATCACTTTAGCACATCACTATTTTGAAGTCCTCGCGCTTAAGGCTCGCGCGCATTTACCGCTGTCAAAATTGTTTACTATTTACTAGGTTATATTGAATATTAATTTCCGGGCATAATATTTTTAATGTGTTTAGTAGTTTAATTTTTGTAAATATGAATTCGAAAAGAATAACTCTCTCGCTTTTAGGACAATTAAATATAAATTTTCTGTGATAGTTATAATCACTCAACCAACTGGATTTCGACCTAACAAAAAATACGCTAATTATTAGTTGCATTGTATAATGTTATCACAAAATGTATGACGATGACAACATTACTTGTACTCCAAAGCGATATGCGCTTTCTGAAGTCACTAATTCATCGAGTTATGTATCACCGACAGCTAACCTAAAGTTACTGACTAGTGTGGCATTGCAATATCCCACGCCACCACCTAGTACCGTCCACCGTAGAGAGAAGTCGCTGCAAATACTATGTGACAGGTATATTACAATAAATCTATTAAGTACTCACATATTTATGTCTATGTGATACAAGTTGCTGAGATATTGTGTCTCGTCTATTTTGCCACTCTGGGTATTTCTCCAGCTAGCACTTTCCAAAATTAGTCCCTACTCAAATACATAATACCGGTCAAGTTATCATTTTGATCTAATACAAGTTACTAATTTTTTTTTTTCATGTCTAAGAGAAGACTTGATGTGATATTTTTAAATAAATAACTAGTTGAAACATTATTTCTCAACAACTTTAAATGTAAATATAGCATAGTATTCAGAAATTTATGAAAAACATATTCACTGAAATAATTGCTCTACAGATTTCTCACCCTTTTTCCTCTACACACAAGTGGCAGTCTCGAAATTCAGTTGGACAGCACTGCTGCCCAGTTAGGTGTAGAAAAAAGACGGATGTATGATATAATAAATATATTGGAAGCAATGCAATGTGCTGTCCACAAAAGGAAGAACACATACCTCTGGTATGGAGGATCAAGACTGAATTCTTTTTTGAAAACATTAAAAAAGCAGGGAGAACACTTGAAACTGTCGGAAGCCCTCCGTGGGCGGGCACCAAAGCCACCAGCACCTAAACACAAAACACTTGGAATTTTAGCTCAAAGATTCCTCATGTTATTTTTAGTAGAACCTCCTGTAAGTATAGAGCATTGTTTTCTATTATTAATATCAGTAATTTTTTCATTTTTGTTATTATATTATTTTTTTGCCCACAAGGGACTATTTTGAAATAATTTTTATTGGGAAAAATCTAAACTGACTTCTCATCTGTGTCCTCAGGAATGATAGTATATGAGTACCATGGGTAGGTTTTCTGTGATATCCATATTCTATCAAATGATGGTCATATCTATAGTTCGCAATTACCACTTTCCATCAGTTGGTCTGTCAGCTTGTTTGTCCTTATAGGATTAGCTATCTAAAGCAGAAAACTTCAAGAAAAGGGTAAAGCAAGGCATGATATGTATGTAAGAATGAAACTGCTGATTCAATTAACTGTTTACTATCAAACTGTCATACATGAGTTTGATGTCATCTGAATAAAACTCACAATCTTTTTTTCTTTATTGATGTTTATCACTTGAACAGAACAGTGTATAGTAGCCATTTCAAATACAATGTAACATTTTAATTTCAGAACACATTAATAAATCTGGAGATGGCTGTAAGAGTATTAATTGATACATCCAGCAAGAATCACACTGTTCTCTCGCCTGAACAGCAAGATCGACAACACAAATCCAAAGTCAGGAGGCTATATGATATTGCCAATGTATTTATTTCAGTTGGTCTCATAGAAAAGGTATCTGGTAATTCAATATTGAAGAAGCCAGTGTTTAAGTATATAGGGCCCTTTAAAGTTAAGAAATCTGACAAAAATGTTGACACTTTGCTTTTAACTGGTGACAATGTGGTTACTGCCACACCATCCCCTATTACTCCACTTGTACAAACAGACAGCCAGAAAACACCAACATTTCATGTGTTTGCTGGGAGGTCTAAAAGGAAACTGGAATTCACAACTCCAAATTCTGGCAAGGAACTAAAACTCGGTGTCACCACACCTCCCCACACACCAACACATAAGTGGGATGAAATATTGCTTGTGGCTGACATGGAACTGACTAAAATTAATAATGAAGCTCTGTTGTGATTTATTTAACAAATCTATAGTTTTAGACGTATATTTGTATACTTTATAGTCTTCCAGGGGATATGTAGGTCTCATATACTTATTTTATTTATATAATTTTATTTATAACAAAATTAACAATAACTATGTTCCTGTAGTTAAATTAATTGTTATTTAAAACAAAAATTTTATCTTTGTCACAGACAATAAATATAAAGTGCAATTTACAAACTGTTATATCATAAAAATGCCTTTTCATAAAAGGTTATTTCATGATAATCTACATATTTAAAGAACAGTTGTGAGCATATTAATTTTTATTATAGAAACTAAGAATCAAATATATTGTAAAAATTTTAAAGGATTCAAATTATAGATTGTATTCATTATTGCTGCTAATTTATTCATACAAATTCTGATATAAATTACATGGTCTATCTTCTGTCTTTCAAATAATTGAGATTGTAAGATTTTGTTTTCAGAATTATAAAAAGAATAATATGTGTGGAGATTAATTTATGAAATGAGAAAGTACTTTATATTAGAAAATGAAATAATAAATAAATATAATAAAAAGTTGTGTATTGTGTTGAAAAAGCTATCATATATATTTGTATACAAATAAATATTTCATCATTTTGTAAACAATATAATAAATATGTTTGATGATAAATAGATCAGGTGAAACTCTACATCCTTTTCTATGTCTACAAATATTACTAATATGTTATGAAGGTTGATTGAGCTATTAAAATGCCAAGAGATAACAAAAAAAAAACTGAGTTTCACAATTATAATATTAGTAAGAATAAAACATACAAAATCGTTCTGATCTTGTGCCTTAACACTGTGACATCTGTTTGATCATGGCGCCCACTATTCGAACATTAAATTGTATTTTTTTTTTTTAATTTTTACTACAAACTTAATGACCAAATTAATAAACTACATCTTCTAATATATCATTGTTCACAAATTAGATGATTGGTAAATTGATCTCGTCACACAGCAGCATTATGAATAATAATAATCACTTTAGTAATACTATATTTTTTATAAATAAATAAAATGTACCTACTTTAATGTTTACATTTAAAATTGTTAAATATTTAAAAAGAAATTAAATGTTTAATAATGTTAATGTGGCATATTATATACATGCCGACATTTTTATGTAATAGACTGGATTGCGTCAAACTATGAATACAGTATGTACTATAGACAGTAGTATAACATACTATGTACTGACAGGCTGAAAATGCAAATACAACGAGACAAGAAAATAATTACACTAGTGTATGTGTTTTGTATATGCGCCAGATTTGAATTTGTAAAGAATTAAGTTGCAAAAACATCAAAAGTTTCATATTTGTTATAATTTGAATTACAATTAGGCGACCTTCAGAACTTTTTGGATTAAATCATATATTCTATCAATTCTTGTACAAAATATTTCTAATCGTTCTTCGTAAGGGATTGGGAGGTCTATTATGTATGTAACCAGAAATCCCGCAGATGTGTCACTTTGCCTGTCCCGCAATTTCACTAAATAGGACCGCAAAGAAAGTCTAAGGGTTATACCAATCTTCAGAGTTATAATTTTACCCCTGGGAGTCCTGGGACTGACTTTATTCACATACAATTTATGATGACATTTCTTGACATAATATATTGTTTTACTAATGTTTTCCATAAATACAGCTTGTTTATAAGTTATGATTTGTAACTCATTTAATACACAATGAATTTAATTATGCATTTAAAATTAGGTCAAATTTATGTAATATTTTCACTCTGTGAAGTGCATGTTTTCACTGGTGTTATTCATATTTTGTACTAATTTATACCAACTCAATCATTTCATCATTGTATGTCCTTCGCCTAACACTAAATATCAATCTCATCACAGAAATTGATGGTTTTGGTGTCAAAAATATACATATATTATATGTAAAACCCATAGTTTTCTTGAAACTGTTGACTTATTAAAAAATATCCCATGTCTTTCTTTTTCAAATTGCTAAAATTGATCAAGTGGTAAGAAATAAACTATTTTTTGTTATTAGTTTATTATATTTATCTTATTATGCTGTCAAAATAATAATATTTTTATCATTTCTGTTAAAATGTTATTAAATTTTAACGTTAATTATATAAATTAAAAAGGTACTAACTAAATAGAATGCAATTTATTTCAAGTATAATCAAGTTCTAAATCCACTAATTCTAAGACCGAACACATATGTTTATTATTAACAAAACCCTACAGTCACTCTTGCAAACTTTACTAGAGTGAAAATATAATATGTTTTACAATGTAAAAGATTTACGAAAAGTTGCTTTTATTATTTACTATTTGTTTTAAGCTATAGATCTATTAAATGACTTGAAGAAATAATGTATTTCTTAATTCCACTTCACCCATATGCAACACATGATCCTAGTTTAAATAAAATTAATAAGAACACCAAAAAATAATTTTAATCAGGTATATATTAGCATAGTTTATATACAAGTCGTTGACTTAGTCGAAAACAATTATTTTAAAACTGATATTATTCTATATACATTTATAAGTACAGAAAAAACTTAGAACAAAGTTCAATCCGAGCTTTGTAACATAACTGTTAATAATACAGTAAAGGATTTGCTTTTAAAATCTGACAACGTAAATGACACTCGCTTAGAACTAAAAATAATTACATAATACTATTATAATACATATTATTATTAAATATCCTATTTTTTTTTTATTTAAATAATAATACATATTGAATTTGAATATTATTAATATGTCCCATCGCACCGAGATTTAAAGTATATTCACTGATTTGTTCTTTAAAATATTTGCCATGTGGTCCCGGCATAGACTGGGCTACCCCTTTCTGTCCTGCCCAGTATACGTATACCGATAGCACAGGCGGGATTACCATTCCATTATCATCCACCCCTTTCTGTTCTGTGGGTGTCGTAACAGGCGACTAAGGGGGGAAAGGGATTGTTAGTAATGGGGTCTAATTGATCCATTGCTAGCAATACACCATGTCAGGTCGACCTCCATGCGGTTCCCCTTGGAAACCATCGTAGATAATCGTAGTAGAATCTGTCACGATGTGTTAACTGACCTGCTTTCATGGTCACCTATCATCTATCACTGGTGCCCCGCCAGCGTATAACGATAGTGCAGGCAGAGTACCATTCCATTATCACCTATTAAAAAAAAAACGGGCGACTAAGGGAATTTAATGGTCGAGGGATTGGCAGCAGCATCCCTCTTAAAATATCACCCAAACCTAACTGCGGTTACCAACCCATCTGCCAAGCTTGTAAACTATTGTAAATACCCAATAAGGAAGCCTATGTCCAGCAGTGCACAGTTACCGGCTGATATAACAATAACATTTTTTTTAATATTATATAATAATTTGATTGAATTAATTATTTTAAAAGAATATCTTAAATGTCTATCATAATCTATCAAATTCAAACATAATTATTTATAAATTACCAGTGAATATTTATAATTTTATTTAAATTAACGACTTGGTGTATAATTGATACTAATAAAAATTATATTCTAATTTATTATTCAAGTTCAAAACATATTTTGGAATTCAAACATTAAACGCTGAATTTATAATGTTCATCCTCTTAGTATAGAAACAAATAAAAAAACAGCATATAAATACACTAAAAATTAATATCAGTATAAGATCAACAAGCATTTGTAAAAATAGTATACACATACAGGCTACGTCAAAAATTGATAGAATCTTCATTTATAAAATTCGTAAACACCTTTGCATATGTTACAGAAGTTACTTAACAAGATTAGCACCAGATCTAGATGAATATCGTATAAGGTCAAAATTAGTTGAATATACATATAAAATAGCATATGTATTGTACAGAGCAAATGAGTTTTAAAAAAAATTTAAGTGTGCATCGACTATTGATGTTGACTGATTTGTACCCATATTATATATGAAGTATCCCATATAAAAGACTAGCGATCTACTCCAGATTAGCACTTTTTTTTAATAAAATACATTCTATATTAGTCGCTGAAAATGTTGCTTTCTGTAGGCAAAAGAATTTTTTAAAATTGGTTAAATATTTTTCAGTTTGTTTATTGTAACTAACAAAAAATTTAAATCTTTCCTTGTAATATTAGTTGAGATAATAATATATTATTTGTAATTTATATATAATTAATATTTTTTTTATATAAGATACTTTTTACTGCTAAAAATTATTATTTCATAAGGAAAATACAAAAGCTGCACAAAAGCGCTCGCGAGTACGAGTACTAATAATATTACAATAAGATTGCGTAATAAATTATGATAAATATTAATAAAATCAAAGGAATCTGTTAAATAGGCAGCTTTTATTAAAGTGGCGGGCGGTGGGACGGTGAGATGCGACCGGGTGGTGGTAAAAACAACGGCAGGTGACTTTGTCACACTTGTTCCACCATTGGGAACTGCTCGGGGTCATCAGATGGGGGTAGCGTCTCTGCATCGAAGAAGCTCGCGTGCAGCGCCACCACCGTCACAGTTGCACCTAAAATGCAAATAGAACACTAAGGCAGGCTCCACACGATCGATTACGTAGTATTATTTAAGACTAGTAATTACAAAGTTTAAGCAACAAATTTGTTATTCTTTTCCCCACTATTTAAATTCTTCAAGGATTTTCATTTCCTTTTTATTATTGACAAGCTTTTTACCCACTTCTTATGCTATTTCAGAAATAGGAAAACCAATGAAATAGCCCGCTTCTAGATGGTGTATCCAGATGAAATATATACCAGATTTTATGTTAGGCCTTCAAGAAACATAACTGTGAAATCCGCATCCATTATTTATTTGGGACATTAGTTTTTACGTGCTCTCGGAACAGACTAACAAAATTTTTACAAATTAATGTTTTAGAATCTATTAGTGTTATTAAGACCCCTCATAGTAATTCTTCTCAAATATCTCCCATGTAGAGATCGTCTAGTTACAATTTTATTATATTAGCAAGATAATAATTATTTTGCTCCCCTCTAAAAGTGATATATCAACGTATTAACGGCAACAAAGAATAGTTACCTAGAACCCAGAAAAGGACCGCTCCGGCACCAGCGAGCCAACACAAGGCCATCGAACCGGCGGCCGCTACACCGTATTGCTGTGTCTTCGTTAACTCCCAACTACCAATCTAACGACATAGACATTAAAGTAAGTATCAAAACAAAGACAACATTATGTAAGAAGAACAAGTTATAAGAAAAATTATAATAGATAATTATTAGTTATTATGTACTAAATCAATTTCGATAATTTTTTTTTATGGGATCAGTCTGAAAGTATACCCTTACCCTAACAAACATAAAAAAGAAATACTACCGAATTGAGAATCTTCCCCTTTTTCGATGCCCGTTAAAAATATTTTCCTGCCCCTGAGGATGTCTGGCACAAACATCAGCAAAACTGACATAGTACGATATATTAAGCAAAATTAATGAATGCAAAAATATATATTATAGATATTAAAGTCGCTGTTTGGCAGTTCAACTGCGGACTATAACATATAGCTTAATATATTAATACATATTATAGCTCCGTCTGTGTTTGGCTCACAAATTAATTCCTTCGTTTAGAAGTAAATAGATATGAATACCTTTAGTTATAATGGGTATTGCCAATAGTGTAATTGTGTATTTGGACACAAAAAAAAATCTTTTTAGAGACGCTATTTAAGTACAAGCTCATTAAAAAGAGAAAAGAATCGTGCCTTATATGTATTACGAAAAGAGTCGTAAGACGAAAAAAATGGTAATAGTATTTAAATGCTGTAATAAAAATATAATAAGTTGACAGTCTACCAATAAAAAATCATTGGTCACTTACTTTCGGCTGGAAATAATTTATCGCTTATTAGTTTCAAATACGTATAACTCGTAATAAATTACTACAATTAACTCACCTTCCATGTATTAGGTCCAGACGTCAATTTTCTATATCCAAAAAAGCTAGCAACCATAGCTATCAGTAGCAACGGGGATGTTACGCTGTAAAATATAGTAAAATTGACCTAAAATATACATACATATATAAATTATCTCTAAAATTAAAATTTCAATTTGATAAATCAATATAAACTAAAATTCTAATATATCTAAATCAAAATTATTATAAATTAATGAAAACAGCAATTTTGCTAAACTGTCAAATTAAAATTAAAATAGGTTTAGGGAAATAGTGCCAGGAAGGTGCAAGGAAGTTCTCTCAAGGTCCATTAAAGGGAAGAATAGTATGAATGTAGTAGCTTAGATCATTTTTGCAAATACATATAACAAATGATTATAATAAATAAGCTTTTTGCACACTAAAACTGTGAAAATAGCATCCAATTTAGTATAGTACTATTTGTGTAAGGCCAAAACAGACAGACAGACAAAATTTCAAAAAGTATTATTTTGGCATCTATTGATCTTACTAAGTAAGATCAATCATATTATTTTTCTTAAGTACAAACATTGTTGTAACAATTTTATTATATTAGTAAGATTAATAATAATTACCTACATATTTTACTTATGTAAAAGCAAATACTTTTAGACTTTGCATACTTACAGACAGTATGCAAATAATCCCAGAAAGACTACCAAGTAATTTGCTTGAAAATATTCAATGTTTCTGTAAAATCGTCGAGAAAGTCGAGGTATTGATGCTGGTACCTGTAAAAATACATATATCTTTCCTAAAATGCTCATACAAAAATATATTTAAGGACACTACATTTTTAATATAACTTCAAAATTTTCTCTATCTTAAAAAAATATAATAGACAGTAGAATGTATTCAAGTTCAAATAAACCAATAAAAAAAGTTACCTTAAAGTTGTCTGTAGCAACAAATTGTGTCCATGGTCGACGAGAAGCGATGACGCCCATCAACAATGCAGGAGCAGCGCCACTGCGGACATGCTGAACAATTCTGCAAAATAAAGACAGATATATTATAATAGTCATAGATAAATGCCCACGCATGAGTCTACTATTAAGAGGCCTTTCACATTTGTCTGCAAAAAGCAATGAAAAAATTAAGTTTTGGGGATCTGGTTTTTAACATTTAAGAGTTTGGTTTACATTTAGATTCTTGAATTGTACAGATGGATTTCTTATTGTAAAGACAGTTTTTTCCTAGCTCATTATTAATGTACTATTTTTTCCTAATTTCCAAAGCCATTTTCAATAACTGCTTTGATATAGAAGTTTGGGGTTGATGTTCATTAATAAACTAATATAAAGTTGATATGATACTGTATAAAAAATTCAGTAACTACTCACTAAATAAAGACTGCATTGTTATTTTTTCGATTATCAATCAAATATCTAAAATCTTAATTGAACACAATTTTTGCTAAATCTTGCCAAAATATTTTCAAATTAACTTATAAATACAACAAGATTTTTGCATAAAAAATATAAAATAGTAAAGTTATCATATTAGTAAAGTAATATAATAGAAAATTATATATCATATATTTCTAAAAAAAAAGATAACCAGTAATAATATGTAAATTTGTATGAACTTCATTGCACAACTCAATGTGAAGTTAAGAGTCGTCATTTTGTAACAGTCCCCTTAATACTGTACCTGTTGAATTAGAGGACTATCTCAACAGGTATTACAGTCTAAGCATATTATTTTTAAAGTTTATCTTTGTTTTTTATATATTTACTTATTTATTATACCAATTTTTAAACTATAAATTTTCACAGAACTAATGTTTTTTTCTAAACAATAAATAATGCCATAAGTAGTGTACAAATAGAAACAAGTTTTGAATTTGCAAGAAGCACTGACCAAATAATTCACAATAAAATAATTTACATAGGCATTTTTATAATTTTATTTTCAATTTAAAGGATTTTCTAACAATTCATGTAACAGAAATACTTCTAAAATATTGTTGTTAAACATTTAAAGCATACTTAAATATAAAAAGTATTATATTATATGTGGTGATGAATCAACAGGTGTCGAACATGTACCCTGAACTAACAACATTAATATAAACTAAATTACAATTCAAAATTAATCAGAAATTGAGAATATCATTTGTTTATAACTCCCACCAATTGCATTTAGATTAAAGCTCTTAATATACTATATATATATATATATATATATATATATATACTAAATATCTAATATAGATATTTAGTATATTTTATTTCTTTTTATAAGTCTCAATCTCTACATATACCTGTATTTTATATCTAAAATGCAGTTGTACTAAAATAACATACCTGTTTGTCGTTAACACGTTTACTACATGTTGACATAAATACAAAAAAGTGTTAGTAAACAAATTTTTATAATAGATACTCACATACTTAGGCCACAGTTACCATGGAATGATGAAAATGATAAGCAAATAAAAACACAAGCCTGAACACGTAAGTATTAAATTTTAGTAAGACTTACAATTCCATATCATTGACATACTTTTGAAAGCCTTTCTTCTCAGTAGTGGCACTGATTTCTCCTGATAGATCGATATTCACGTTTTCTGACATTCTGAATAATACGATAATAAGTACTAAATAATTCAATCTCTATATTTTATTTTATACAATAAAAATAAATAACAATATGATAAACGTGACAGCTACCTACTATACTTCAATTTGACAGTTGAGTTTTTTTTTTTTTTTCTTTTTTTGTGGCGTTCACCCCGATATTAGGGTATTTTGCCAAGAACAAAACGGGGAAACGATAATAGTAATAAAAATACCTAACACAAACGAATTTAGAAAGGATAAGGATTAGGTCTAGGATATTTATAGGATATGAAACATATACTTATACATATGAGAATATACTTATAAATATATAGGAAAAGCAATTGATGCAACTATAAATGTATTCATGTAATATAACTAAATCTTAATATTGTTATCATATATATATGAAGATAGTATTTTATAGATAATAGGATCATTGGAAGAAAGTAGAGTAAGAATAGAAGTTGGGAATGGAACACGGATGGATCGGAGATGATTAAAAAGGGAGGTATGGTCAAATTTAGAACATGAGAAGAATATATGATTCAAGTCCGCCACTTCAGCACCGCAATTACACGACGAACTTTGTACAATACCAAGCTTGTATAAATGAGAAGGTGTGCATACGTGACCTAGACGCATACGAGTTATAATAGTTGTTGCGGTCTTTCCAAGCTTTAATTTACAAAACCATGGTTTGAAAGGAATATCGGGTTGTATAAGGCGATAAAATCTTCCTTTTATTGTACTTGTTTTTTCCCAATATTCCTTCCAGGCATACCTTAAATATATTTTTGGGAGACAAGCTAGGTCACTACAGTAATTATGATACGGATACATATCACCACAAGTTACAGCCTCTCTTGCAATAAGGTCAGCTTTGTCATTGCCGCTAATACCACTGTGTCCTGGTAACCAGGCAAAAGAAACGGAATAACCTCTCAACATGCAAAGATAAAGACTTTGTCTTATGTCACAAATAATGGGATAAACTGGTTTTGATTTAAACGGATATTTGGCTAGAGCTTGCAAAGAGCTCATAGAGTCAGTGAAAACTATTGCCTTATGTAATTTCATTAAAAGTATATATTCTACAGCTTTTAAAATACCATAACATTCCCCGGTAAAAACTGAAGACTCCGGTGGAAGTTTAATTTTTTGAACGATATTAAATTGTGAATGAAACACACCCACACCTACACAACCGCTATTGTCTGGTTTTGATGCATCAGTAAAGATGTAGTGCCATTCATTCCATTCAATGTCAGTTATAAACATAAATTTGGCATTCAATTCTGAATCATTTTTTAATAACCCAAAATCATATTTAATATTAGGAGATAAAACTAAAGATTGATATGAGCATTTATAAATGGGAAAACAGGACGATGTAAAAGTGGGAGATTCTATGGATTTATATTTTTCATAACTTTGTATTAAACATGGAGGTTTTTTATGTTTCCAATAAGATGAAGACGAAATAAAGATATGTAGTTGAGATAACTTTTGAATAAGCGGATGATCAGATAATTGTAAACAACGAAAAAAGAAGCGATCAGATAGATATTGTCTTCTTAAAACCAAAGGTGGATCACCGACTTCGAGCTGTAAAGCATTGATTGGACTTGATTTCATTGCTCCAGAGATAATCCTCAAGGCCTTTGATTGAATTAAATCCAATTTCTTAAAAGCAAATGAACTTCCTGGAGCTAACAAAAAAGTTCCATAATCAATGACACTCCTTATAAGACCATTATAAGCAAGATTTAGTGAAACGGGATGTGCTCCCCACCAAACTCCAGCAAGGCACCTAAGAATGTTGAGGTTACGCTCACATTTCGTAGAAATATAATTACAGTGGGACAGACCTGTTAATTTATTATCTAGCACGATACCTAAAAATTTAATTTCAGTCTTTATAGGAATGTATGAGTTATCATAAAGCACCTTAATTTGTTGCGGTGATCTCATTCTTGAAAACAAAACTACACTACTCTTGGTTACAGAAAGATTAAGACCATTTGCATCTAAACACGTTTTTAACAAATCTAATGAATCAGATAATTTGGCAGAAGCAGATTCTATGGACTTCGCAATAAAATATAATAAAAGATCATCAGCATATTGTAAAATTTTGACGGATTTATCAAGGAATAATTCTAGATCGTATGTGTATATGTTAAATAAGATTGGACTGAGAACAGATCCTTGTGGAAGGCCTTTCCATACTGTTCTAGATAATTTGGTATCTTCATCTAAATTCATATATATTGTTCTTTCTGATAAAATATTAATAATGAAATTAGAAAGCATTACCGGTACATTTAGAGCTTGTAATTTAGTTTTTAAAATAGAAATTATTACATTATCATAGGCAGAATTTATATCTAAAAAGGCTGAGAGGATTGACAAATTTTGTGAGAAAGCTATATGAATATCTGAAATAAGAATGCTCACATTATCTAAGGTGCTCTTACCTTTCCTAAAACCAAACTGGTTCGGGGATAGTAAGTTATTACTTTCTAAAAACCATTCTAGACGGTTTTTCACTAAATGTTCAGCTAGCTTTAGTAAGACAGAGGAAAGTGCAACAGGACGGTATGAAGATGGTTCAGAAGGTGGTTTATGAGGCTTTAGAAATGGTATAATAATCTGAGACTTCCATGAAGTAGGTATATTTCCCGAAATAATTATGGAATTAATTATATTTAAAAAGTAAATTAATGTCGCATCGCTAGCATTTTTAAAAAAGGAATACGGTATACCGTCTTCTCCCGGTGCAGAGTCTTTAATAGAAGCTAGAACACCTTTAAGTTCTACTAGAGTAAAAGGAGAGTCAAGTTCGAATAATTCGTCAGAGACGGATAGAGAAATATTGTAAAGGCATTCCGGCACATAACTAGGAGCAAGGCGATCTAAAAATTTATTCGCTAAAGTTAAATCGAGTGCAGAACGTGATGTATGATCACTAAAGGCAGATCTGAATCTTTTAATATTATTCCAAACGACTGATGAATTAACTTCTGGACAGATAGAAGAACAAAATCTTCTCCAGCCTTCTAATTTCTTTTTTTTCAGTAGTTTTCGAGTAGAACGTGAAACTGCGGTATAAATTTCAAAATTTTCTGGTGTCATGTAATTATTATAATTTTTTTCAGCCTCTTTACGATTTTTAATTGCTTCCGTACAATCTTTGTCCCACCAAGGTGGCGAGGGAATTTTCCCTGAAGCACTATTTTTAACAGGAAATAATAAATCAGCAACCTCCTTCATATTTATCATCAAGTCATTACAACATTGATGTTCATTTCCATGGTAAACAATAGGTAACTCCGATATTTTATTATCTAAATATTGTTTGTAAATATTCCAGTCTACATTTGATAAATTATATTTAAGCCGAGGACCACTCTTTCGACTTGAGGGAATGGAAATTGGAAAAGAAAGAATGAGGGGAAAGTGATCGCTTCCGAAAGTAGAGGAATGAGGATACCACGACAGTGAAGAAGCTAAATCAGAAGAACATATTGAAATGTCAGGAGCACTAAACCCTTCATTCGGTGCAGTTTTACGTGTTGGTACATCTGAGTTAATAATACATAAGTTGTAAGTGTCAATTATCGTCAGGAGTTTTCCACCATAAAAATTAGAAGTAGAACTGCCCCACGATTGGTGTTGAGCATTAAAATCGCCCATTACGAGAAAAGGTTTAGGTAAAATTGAAAATAATTGTTCTAGTTGTGAATATATTTGGCATGTAGGATCAGGAATATATAAAGTAACAAAACAGATACCATTTATAATTATAGCAGCTGCATTAATGCCGCTATATACAGGAAGCGAAAAAGAAGAAAAAGGAAGGGAGTTTTTGACCAATATGGCAACACCGCCATATCCGTCAGCTCTATCATCACGGAGACTTGTAAAGCCTGAAATCCTAAAAGGATATCCTGGCTTTAACCAAGTCTCTTGGAGAGCTATTATAAAAGGATTATATTTATTAATCAAATAAAATAAGTCTGATTTCTTGTTTGTTATGCTACGACAGTTCCACTGAATTATTAGGACTTTGTAATCCATTGTTAGAAGTTAATAATTGAGAAAATACATTGTAAATGGCATCGTTGGACGGTGGTAAAGTTGTTTGTATCATTTTCGATTGCGATAACACTTTAATAAGCATGAGAATAATATCAAAGATGGATTGATTATTGTCAATATTATTTGATGATAATGCACAACCATTAGAGGGAGCAGGAATATTATATTCCTGAACTATGGCTTCATGGGCAGAACGATCATATCCTTGTTGTGCTTTTTGAGGAGAGCGTGGTTTAAGTGTAACTGTTTTTTTATGTGATGATTGAATATGTGGTAATGATGATTTCTCTTTGAGGAAAGAAGATTGAAAATGAGATTTATTGGATGCAGATGATGATGTTAATACATCTGAATATAGTTTAGAAGTGGGAGGATGAAATTTTGATGCTTCAGCATAAGAAACACAACTGTGGGCCATTGTTTCTTTAATGGCTTTCTGACGTGCATATTCAGGACATTTCTTACTAATTGCTGAATGAGAACCATTACACAAGATACAAGAAACATTTTCCTCATCTACTTCACATTTATCACCTGTATGATTTTGCCTGCATTTATAACACCGAGGATTTGAACGACACTGCATCTTGACATGTCCGAACCTACAGCAGTTATAGCATTGGATAGTGGGGTAAATGTACAAATCTACAGTTAATGATGTGTAAAACATAAATACTCTTTTTGGTAATATTTGTCCATCAAAAGTAATAACAATGGTTTCAGTATTAATAAAACTTGGTTGTCCTTCATTAATGGTCTTTTTCTTAATTCTTCTGGTTTTTAGAATTCTCCCACAACCTATAGGTACTGATATATTTTGGATTACTTCCTCTTCTGTCCAATCTTTAGGAATACCCCTCACAATTCCCATACGGGTTACATGGAAAGAAGGTATAAATGCCTTAAAATTATGTGTTTCTAAGTGACTATTATTTAAAAATGCATTTGCATTTTCAAAATTTGAGAAAGAAAGCGATAAACGGTTTCTTCCTCCTATATTATTCTTTTAGTGTGTAAAAAGCGACCAGGCTACCATTCACTATATTATTTATCTTATTAGTGTGTAAAAAGCGACCAAATGCAATAGGATGTAATGTAGTGTTATCATTAGGATGTGTTTCATTTTTTTGTACATGAACGACATAAGGAGCTACATCCTTCCAGGGTCTATAGGTGGATCCATAATGTCTAATATAGGTAATTTACTTACCAATATTTACAGCAACAAACACTATTACTACAAAATATACAATTATATATACAATCTAATACACAATATATAAATAAGACTAATCCTTATATAATTAAAAATAAAATTAATTTAAAGAAGATCAAAAAACACTCCCGCTTTTTTAAACGTTTCCCGCGCTTTTTTCGACAGTTGAGTTGCAATTGTCATTTTAATACTGACATTAATGAGCGTTAACACCTAAGAACAAGGAATTACATAGAAAGAATGATAAAATAGAATTGTAAATAATATGATTGCGTCCTTTCTTCTTATGCAAATATAATCAGTAAAAAGAGGACGAAAGATACATCCTCAGTTGCTATTTTTTCAAATCAATAAATTATGGGACTGACAGTCTTATGTTTGATAAGACTGTCAGTCCCACAATTTATTTTCATTGTCATTGTAGAAGACGAGTCACCGCCAAAATACATAAATAGATACTTTTTTTCGTTTCCTTCATAAGATTACGATAATAAATTTAAAAAATACAAATACTTACAAGAAAATATTACTTCGAGAAAACAATGGGCGGCCTTATCGTTAAGAGTAATCTCTTCCAAGCAATCTTTGTATTAATGAGCAGTCTCTGGCCGTTACTTTACCTTCCTTATACTCCTCAAATATCGTGCCTAAATGACTATTTAATACAACATGTACCCTCTTTTATAAGCATCACTTTACCCGTATCCAATAGCGAGTACGGGATGCCTTAAATGCTGTACTGCAAACCATTAAAAAAAACTTTGGATTGAGAAGAGTAAAATAGTTTCCTCATTTGTCGTGAATATAACGAAACCTATCAAAGCATCGACATGTTTTGAGTGAGTTTGAATAGGGTTAAAAACCTTATGTTATAACATAGATAAAGGATAATACCTTACCAGCTAACTTGTACCAACTTAATATCATTATATCTTATTATTTTTATATTTACATAATAATACAATTATTGCTTGTTATTTTTACCCATATATTACAATTTATGTTCACAAATTATCTTGTGAATACCGTATTAGCCTATGTGTTAACATTCATGTATAATCTGTACTCTGCTACAAAGAGCTGTTAGTTTTCCTTAATTAATAAAATAATTAATAAATATATAAAAATATAAGGTTATATATAATAATCCATATTATATAAATTATATAACAAAATTATATTATATGTATAAATAACGTATAGACAAATATATTGTATTAAATATATGTATAAACAACGTAGGGACATTGGAATATGGAATTATACTTTGGTATAGGTATGTTCACAGGCCGTAAACCGGTTTATTCACTGTTTTATATGATCTTGCGATACTCTATGTTTAGACATAAATACACTCAGGGATGGATTATCTCTAATGCAATCTAGGCATGCAAAATCAATAATTATGGGACATAAATAGTCATACTTTTTTCGTTTCCCATAATAAATTTAAAAAATACAAATACTTACAAGGGGCAGGAGATTACGAAGGGGCGCGAATATAGAATTTTTAAATAAAAAAAAAATAGAAAACACAATTATTTGTGTCAGTAAGTACCTATGTACCTAGTTACATAATATGATATATATTTATACAATTTAATTAAATATTGACATGTAATACAAGAATGCCAATATTTAATTGTGTTTGTATGGCCTTGAATATGTGTATCACCGGCACTCAGCAATTGCAGTGGTGAGCGGAACTTTTCCTGTCTTAAGAGAGTGAAAAATTATCTTCGATCGAGCATGACAGATAAGAGATTAAATTCTCTAGCAATACTTACATTGAATCAAACTTATTGCTATCTTTAAACTATAATGATGATATTGACAATTTCGCAGGACAACAATGTAGATGCAGAATCTTCCAATTTTATTTATTTAACAATAGTCATTGAATGGAATTGGTATCAATTTTTAAATAAATAATTCATAACTTTATTTATCAATGTTCACTACTACTAGTACTAATAAAAAATTATATATGCCCTGTTAGAGGGACGCTGATGAGGTGCTTGCCTAGGGCGCTCTCGAAATTGAATCCGCCTCTGGCATGGCATACAGTAGGTATATTATACAATTACATTTATTTAATATGTATATATTGTTCTGTAGTTTCTCTTTGTCTGAACATAACATTGAATAAAATTAATAATTTACTTATTTTTCATTTAAGAAATTAAGAGATTAAACAGAGATTGTGAAAGTGAAATCATGTGAAGAGATTTAAATTATAATCATACACTTTGAAAAATATTGTATATCTCACGCTCTGTGGATTATCTCTTTATAAGTAAATTCATAGATGTAAGATGTAAGTAAATTCTCTCGGTCAGTATTCAATCGTACACTCTTTACAGAATGGTCATTATTTTCATGCTTATCGTGGATTGTTGATAAGGCTCTTCTTCACGCTTGAGGTCCTCGCAATGCCGTCTATTTCTGCTCACGGCCGGGCAAGAGCATTCCATAATGAATTGCTGTGTGGCCGTTTTAATGCCGTCTGCCCATCACATTGGTGATCTATCTCGAGAATGTTTACCTTGTTTTGAATCTTTGACGATTAGACGTTACAACAGTTTCCATTTCAAATGATACGACTGAAGTACTTGAGATTTCTCTGAACATTTGACGATAATCTCTCTCTGATTTTCAGTACGATCTAAATGCAACTGTTAGCTCGATAGACACTCCAAGGTATTTGCAGCATTCGCCTCCACCACTACATCTCTAGAGCATCAATGTTTCTGCGTTCTAGTTGCCTGATCATTCAAATCTCTGCACCATACAGTAAAATTAGAAAACCGAACTCCTCATTATATAAGTGTTGGTGTTCTTAGAGATGTTAGGGGTTTTTCCATATTTTACGCAGTTTACTTACAATTATTTTTGTGATAGAATCCTTAATAAAATAATTAATTACGAAATGTAGTGTGCGGTGTGGACTGCCGTTCGGTGAGCGTGGACTGTAGGGGCGTTGGTTCAGGCTGGAGTGAAACACAGGGATTACTATTCTGAAGCCTCCGGTACCGTCTGAAGAGAGTATTTTTCTTCTTGTCCTATTTCTTCTCGAGAGTGTAGTGCGTCGCTGCCCGGAAGCGAATGCCGCTCGACGAGAGGCGGCCTATCTTTATACCCGCCCGCTCGCACGATAACATTTCCAACTCGCGTTAGCGATCTGTGCGAGCGGGACGGGGCGAGAATGAACGAGACGCGTGTCTCTTCAGATCGGTACTCTATAGCGTCTATTTATTGCAATTTACAATTTCTTAATTCTATTTATTGTTACAATTTTTATTTCTATTCGTAGGTAATAATGACAACACACAAAGGAATACTTTATTTAACTTACACTATCTTAAATCTATGCAAATCTATATAAAATAACAGAATACAAAACGATTAACTAGGACTTAACAACTATAAATTACGATATATACAAATAATGTCGCGAACATAATCTCCCGCCGCAGCTCTCGTAGCTGGAGTTAACTCGTGTTCGCGTCGCTCGATGTCGATGTGGGCAGTATGATCAGCTTCTTAGTGGGTCGCCGTAGGATGCCCTTGTTCGTCCGCACGTCGACTGCTCGAACCTCGCCGTCTGGTCCAGGGTAGGTCGCCACCACCACGCCTCGCGGCCACGTGTTGCGAGGCAAGGTCCCATCAGCTATCAGGACCAGGTCGTCCATTTTGATGGCTCCGTGTGTAGCTCGGGGCTCCCGCCGGTGTTGCAACTCGGGTAGGTACTCCTTCACCCACCGGTTCCAGAAGCAATCAGCTAGCCTCTGGCTGGCACGCCACTCCTTGTGTCCCGCCGCGTCGCTCTCGGTGAAGCTGCCTGGCAGTGGGACGCGCGATGGACCGCCCAATATGAAGTGATTGGGGGTTAGGGCGCTGTCGTCGTCTGCCGATGTTGACACGTGGGTTAGCGGTCGACTATTGAGGGTGTGCTCGACCTCGACCAGCAGAGTGTGGAGGACCTCTTCCTTGGGCGCCCGTTCGTTCAACGTAGCGGCTAGTGCGGTCTTCACGCTACGCACCAACCGTTCCCACGCACCTCCCATGAAGGGTGCGCTCGGGGAATGTAGCGCCACCGGATGAAATGGACTGATGACTCTTCTTGGATGGCTTCCTCGGCTGCTTTCTTCAGTTCGACGTCAGCACCTTTGAGGTTGGTGCCTTGGTCGGACCATAGCTCAGTGGGACACCCTCTGCGGCTTATGAAGCGCCGCAGGGCCATTATGGCGGAGTCCGTGCTGAGGCTGCCGGCGATTTCTAGGTGGACTGCGCGCGTCGTTAGGCAGGTGAAGAGCACTCCGTACCGCTTCTGGTGAGTGCGGCCCACTGTCACGGTCATAGGCCCGAAGTAGTCTAGGCCGGTGAACGTGAACGGTCGCTGATGATGCGCCAGCCTGCTCTGTGGATGGTTGCCCGTTGATGGCTGCGCCGGTCTTGCTCTTCGTAGGCGGCACAGCTGACACCTCTTCAGTTCACTGCGGACGGCGTGTCGTAGGCGCAACACCCACAAGTGTTGTCGCACCTCGTTCGTGGTGATCTCGAAGCCGCCGTGGTGAAGTTTCCGATGCACCCATGCGATGTATAGGCGCACCCAGGCGTGGTTTCCGTCGACGATGGGGGCTCTCGTTGCTCGGCTGACAGATCGGCGGCGGCTGCTATTCTCGATCGAAGTCGCAGAATGTCGTCGTTGTCTATGACGACTGACAGCTGTATGAGTCGACTGGATGACGGCAGCTGTTTCCCTCGTTTTAATGCTGCGATTTCGTCGCCGAACGCCTCTTGTTGCATCGCGCGAATCCATAGCCGTCGCGCGCGATCTAGGTAGTGTGTGTCTATGGGGATGAAACACACAGATGGACTATTGCTGTTCTTGATTTTCATCTTCGTCTTCTCTCTATCGACTTTCTTCGTGCGGGTCCAAGTGGGGTCGGTGCTCTCTTTCTTCTTGTTTCTCTTTCGGATGGCGGTACAGCGTTGACTGGTCGATCGCAGGAGGTCGATGAACTGCAACACTCGTGCTGAACTGCGAACAAGTTTCAACCAATTAGAAAAACGTGACGGATCGGGTAATGCTATAGACAACTGCGTCGCGTTCTGTAGCTTGTGTACGCGTTCTTCTCCCGTTTCCGCTTGACTATCGTCGCTCGTACTATCTTCACGCGGCCACTGCTCTTCGTTTTTGTCGAAATTCCTTTCGACCGGTTGGAGACGTCGCATTGCCGATTCGTAGTTGTCCGGCGGCACAGGGTCGTCCTTCTTCCATAGTAACCCCGTCTCGTATCCTCCCGCCGGTAACGGACGAGTTTTCTCCTCTAAAATGCGTAGGGCGCGACGTTCCTCTTCATTGTAAGACCTCTTCGGTGCGATTCGCAGCGATTCGAGCGCGAAATGTTGCTTCATCATTTCTTCCATCGATTGTTCCTCTTCATGTGTCGTCACTATGTGGCTGATTCTGTGCACCTGCTGTCTTGTCCTGCCGCGACTCGTACCGTTCAGTACCCATCCCAGATCGGTGAGTGATGCGACCGGCTGCGTGTCGGATCCTCTTCTAACTTCGTGGGCCAGCAGTAGGTGCCAGTTGTCTTGCCCCAACAGTACCGTCGGTTTGCCCTCTTCATAGACCAGTTCCCTCTCTATGTCTCGTAGATGTGGACAGCCCTTGATGACGCTGCGCGGTACCGACTGCGGTGATAACTGCAGTCTGTCCATCGTCCGTGCCCCCACTGTGTATTCTTGTGAATTCCGCCCGCGGATCTTGAAGTGAACACGCGTCGATTGAGCTGCGTTGATCCGTGCCCCGGCCACACCTTCCATGTAGAATGGTGCGGGGGGACCCGTAGCACCGATTCGCTCCGCCACCGTCGTCTCGATGATGGTGCAAGTCGACCCGTCGTCCAGTAGCGCGTAGGTGTCGCACGTTCCCGTGGGACCGGTGACTCGTATCGGCAGGATCTTCAGGAACGCGATCTTGTCGTTTTCCCTTGCCGATGCGGTGACTGCGGCGGACTTGTCCTCGACGACGTGTGTTGTTACTTCATTCTCCGGCTGTTGTCGCGTGGTGTGCAGCAGAGGGTGATGAGTCTGCGTGCACTCATCTACTCCACATCTCTTGCTCTTGCAGGCGTGGCGAAATCTTCTCACTTTGAGGCAACGGAAACACAGCCTATGAGTCTTCGCTAGCTCCCATCTCGCCGATGTGTCTGCTTCCTTCATCGTCTTGCAGTCCGATGGAGCGTGTCCCTCTCGTCGACACATCGGGCACGGTGGTGTAGCGGGTTTCTCCTGCGTCGTGTATGTCTTCGCCGTCTTCCTAGGAGCGGACTCCCGCCGGTCTTCGGACGGTATCTCCTCGGCGGGGGCGAAGTTTCCACATCGTGCGGCGGTCCTTTGCAGGAACTGAGAGAGTGTTATGAGGTCCGGTTGTCCCTCCGGTTGGTCGTTGGCGAAATCGTAGTACTTGAAGCGTAGTACCGACGGCATCTTCTCTGTGACGTTTCTCACTATTTCTTCGTTGTAGAGGTAGTGACTCTTGTTCAGCGCTCGTATCGTGGCGACGACGTTCTGCACCTTGCTTGCGAAGAGGCAGACGTCTCTTGCGTTGTCCGAGAGTCGTGGTAGCGCGCGGAGTTTGTTCAGTTCGGCTGTGACGAGTGCTCCAGGGCGGCCGAACCTCGCGGCTAACATCTTCATTACTTCTTCTGCGGTCGTAGACCCGACGAATAGGGAGCGTGCCGCGTCCTTTGCGGCCCCCTTCAAGCTTCTGCGCAGTCTTGCTAGGTTCTCTTGTTCTGTGAGTTGACTTGCGCTCTCTTCATAGGCCATCTTCCATGGTAACCACTCGCTCGACGATCCATTGAAGACTGGCAACTCGGTGACTCTTGACGCTGTGGAGGGCAGTATGTTGCGAGCGGCCATCTGCATGGCGATCGCAAACTCATTACAATCGATGCCCACCTTCAGCACCGGTTCTTCCTTCTTCATCGACTGCATCGCTGCTGCTATCGTAGGCATGGCGGCATGTGGGTCAACGTGGCGTGCGTGGTCCCGGTGAAGTGCGTCGCTGCTCGGCTGTGGCGGCGGCGCTCTCGAATCCTCTTCAACGGGTCTCGATGGGACGAACCCCTGACGCTTGCCGGTGACTTCTTCTATCTCTGGTACATGCGGCTCCATCGTGAGTGCTAGCGTGCTTCGATGAACCCAATCCGACGTTCGTTCTCTTCTGACGGTAGCGTCGTCGTCTTCTATTTCCTCGTCGTCCTCTGATTCGGCTTCCAGGGCGGCGACACGTGCAGCAGCCAATTCCACCTCCTTTCGAAGTAGCTCCTCCCGTGCCTTGGCCAGAGCCTTCTTCTTCTGCGAGGCCGTGGTGCGAACCGTGCGTGCCGTGCCGTGCTTCGGTTCCTTCTTCCTTGCTGTCTCCTCTGTCGTTCCTGTGGCTTCGGTAGTCTCCGTGGCTCCTGTGGTCGTCGTATCGCCGGACGTGTTCGCAGTCGATGTGGTGGCGGCGGTAGACGACGTGGCAGCGACAGAAGGCATTCTGACAGCCGCAGACGACGTGGTGGCAGCAACGGACGGCGTGGCAGCGACGGACAGCGTTCCGGCGGCCGTAGTCGACGTGGTGGCGGCGGACGTTGTGGCTTCGGTGACGGCGATTTTTTGTTGCGACGACTTCATGTTTCTCGTAGTCGGCATTTCAGCGATCCGGCTTCAGAATGGTCTTCCTCCAGCGATCCGGCTTCTCGATGTACCAACGGTGTTCCTCCAGCAATCCGGCTTCTCGAAGGACCACGATGTGCGGTGTGGACTGCCGTTCGGTGAGCGTGGACTGTAGGGGCGTTGGTTCAGGCTGGAGTGAAACACAGGGATTACTATTCTGAAGCCTCCGGTACCGTCTGAAGAGAGTATTTTTCTTCTTGTCCTATTTCTTCTCGAGAGTGTAGTGCGTCGCTGCCCGGAAGCGAATGCCGCTCGACGAGAGGCGGCCTATCTTTATACCCGCCCGCTCGCACGATAACATTTCCAACTCGCGTTAGCGATCTGTGCGAGCGGGACGGGGCGAGAATGAACGAGACGCGTGTCTCTTCAGATCGGTACTCTATAGCGTCTATTTATTGCAATTTACAATTTCTTAATTCTATTTATTGTTACAATTTTTATTTCTATTCGTAGGTAATAATGACAACACACAAAGGAATACTTTATTTAACTTACACTATCTTAAATCTATGCAAATCTATATAAAATAACAGAATACAAAACGATTAACTAGGACTTAACAACTATAAATTACGATATATACAAATAATGTCGCGAACATGTAGTATCAATAATAAAAGATTATAAAATCAAAAATAGCTAAACGCCATAAAATCGATTACATTTTCACTCTGTACTCAAATATTTTTCTTAATTAAAAGTTCTATTAATTAAAATTCAAATAATTACTAATATTCAAATTTTTTTAATCTGGTTTAAAATATAGAATATCGTTCCATATCCTTGACCAAAATATTAGTTTTTGTAGTTTCCTATACATTTAACAGATTTGGATTTAGCTGTCTTTGATTTTATAGGCCTCATTATAATAATACTCGTAATAAGTTTGATATTTTCGCAGTTTGGGTGCCAAACGATTAACATTAGGTTCTAAGCAGCGTTCTAATAATTTACCTAAAAATCCTTTATTTCGACGTGAAACGCGTGTCGGAATCAAAACGTGCGCGAATACCAATCAGAGTTTAATGACTAGTATGTAAGGTTGTAGAACTTTTGGCAGTAATAGGTAGTGAAAAAAGAATGAATATACATATATACTTTATTTGTATTATACAATATTGTAAATGTAACGATACACTTGTATAAATGGGTGCAGTAAGTCGGTCTTATTGCTAAGAGCAACCTTTTCAAGACAATCTTAGGGTAACGCACTAATTGTTGTACAAATATATATGATAATATTGTATAATTAATAAAATTTGGAATAACATAGTAAAACATTAAGGATAGTATTGGTGGTCA
The DNA here is from genome assembly GCF_026898425.1 of Galleria mellonella. Taxonomy (NCBI): domain Eukaryota; kingdom Metazoa; phylum Arthropoda; class Insecta; order Lepidoptera; family Pyralidae; genus Galleria; species Galleria mellonella. The sequence goes on along the minus strand of NW_026442090.1, from coordinate 4,653,131 downwards.
GTCTTCGAGTGTTGGCAGTCACACACATACTAACGATAGCGGAATTAAACCGAATAATTCTAATGGAATAACGAGTGATACGGACTTCGGCAAGATAACAGTTCAGTGAGGTATTCATATAAAGAAAGAAATAAAATAAATATTAAAGATTAAAGAACGACCTTTAGCAACTGCTAAAGATAGAATCATTTTTACATAACATGGAGAGTATCTAAACCTGAGATCTAAACGAACATTATGTTTAATTTGGTTGGTAATTCTAAAAATCTATTACCGTGAAATCGTTTAATAGGCATACTAAAGTTTAATAACTTCATATGTTGCAAGTACCTACATACAGACATTTTCACTTTACGATGCAAACGCACCACGGCTTTTCATTCTAGAGGACTGTGATGTTATGCTTTCACACGCTGCAATATACCATTACTTCCAAACCGAAACACAGCCGTGCAAGCATAGCAAGTTTGAAAGATACTGGTTTCAGTCCTGGTGTACCTGTTACGACTAACCAAATAATTTATCTAACTCACTCTATCACGATGCCTTAGATAATTGGTAATAAACAATATTATGGAAATTTTGTTGTATTATGTTGTTATCGACAATGCTGGCATTTTTTAGAAGTCTTGTCAAGATAGGACATAATCAGTTTAAAGTGGCCACTTATGGCTAGCATTGGAGTTACTAAGAACAGTGATAAGCCTATCCAAAAAAAGGGCATAATATAATATACATAAGTACTATATAAACAATTTATCCATTTCATACAAAGTGTTCAAGACAGAAAGACAATGAAGTTGGCGTTCATTTTTAGGTAAGTGTATATAGTTACTTGTATGCAAATCGCATTCTTTTTCATACCTTTTATAATGGAAATAAATAAATTAATAAGTGTACTTTATATGCATTACACAATATAGGGAAGATGCAATACAGTTGTATAAATACAGTAAAGTGGTCTTATTGCTGAAAGTAATATTTTCAAGATAATTGGTGTAACTGACTAATTATTGTACAAGTTAGCATGATAATATTGTATAATTAAGCAAGTTTGTAATAACACCGTAAAACATTTAGGAAAATAATTATAAGCAATTATTAACTTATTATTATATTTGAAAACAATATTATTAACTATATACATATATAAACGCGTACATATATATTAAATATATACCTAAAGTATTCGAGCAGGGGACTCTTTCCATAAGAGAAATAATATTATGTATTATCTTCAAAAGGGGGGTAAAGAGGTTTCTTTAGGGTCGGCAACGCACGCGTTATTGCACCTCTGGTATTGCAGGTGTTCATAGGCTAGGGTAACCACTTACCATCAGGTGGGCTGTATGCTGGTTTGCCACCTCAGTGGTATAAAAAAAAGCCTGCTATTATCACAGTGATAAATTGGCGTGGTATAAGTAAAGTTTTGTACCAATTCTTCTTGTCTCGCATAATATTGCATTCTTTTGTTTATTTATTAAATTAGAAGTACCTATAAGTGTACTAAAATACCTACTTAAAAAATTATTAATTCAATTATTGGAAAATTGTTATTGTTTTCTAATTGTGTAATTTAACCATCTTTAATATATGATACATTAAATTGTATTATTACTTTTAAAATTTAACTGATATCGCACGATCGTGTCTTTGATTTCGCGCGCTCAGTACCTAATTCATCATATTGGAATACATTATAAGCAAATCAATTCCAAATTGAATCTAGTGTGAATGAATAACAAATAAATAGGTATATTGCAAAATATTATTATAATGTGTTTAGGTTTCAAATAAATAAATAAGTCGAATAATATATGTGTACGTATATAAGACCACTGGAACAATTGAAAAATGGAAAAATCTTGACTAAAACTCCATAAATTTAAAATCACATAAAGTAATTAGTTATTAGTAATATGTTATACAAACTTTACAAACAATACATAAAAAATATAGTGTTCTTTTTCAGTTTAGCAGTGTTGGGCTGCTGCGCTCTACCTTCAAAACAACAGAGAAGGTTTCCAGATGACTTTCTTTTTGGAACCGCGACAGCTTCCTATCAAATTGAGGGCGCCTGGAATGTAGATGGTATTTTCTTTCATTCTATAATACCTACTTCATTTTATAATTTTGCCATTAATCTGGCAATAATATGCATTTTGCAAACAAACATTATTATAACACCTGATTTTTTAAAAATGATATATCATAATACTTGCTTAAAATACTGTTATTTCAGGTAAAGGTGAAAATATTTGGGATCATATGACCCATAATACTCCAGAAGTAATAAAAGACCAATCCAATGGAGATATTGCTGCAGACTCCTACACTAACTATAAGCGGGATGTGGAAATGATGAGAGAGTTGGGCTTGGATGCTTATCGTTTCTCGCTGTCTTGGTCCAGAATCTTACCAAATGGATTATCAAACAACATTAATGAAGCTGGTGTCGCCTTCTATAATAATTACATTAATGAAATGCTGAAATATAACATAACGCCCATAGTCACACTTTACCACTGGGATTTGCCGCAGAAGCTCGCTGACATGGGTGGATTCATGAATCCATTAATCACTGATTGGTTCGAAGAATATGCTCGTATAGCATATGATCTGTTCGGTGATAGAGTAAAACATTGGATTACATTTAATGAACCGAGAGAAATTTGTTTTGAGGGTTATGGTTCTACTACGAAAGCACCTCGAGCGAATCTTACTGACGTTGGTACTTATATTTGTGCGAAGAACCTCGTTATTGCTCATGCAAAAGCTTATTATGCATATAATAACTATTTCAAACAGCGTCAAGGTGGAGAATGTGGCATCACCATCAGCGTCAATTGGTTTGGACCACTTACTGAATCTAGCGAAGACGAAGCCGCTGCTGAAATAAAACGTCAATCCGAAGTGAGAAAACTATTTTTTATTATTTAACATGAGTTTCCAAAATTTGTTATAAATATAATAAATATTTACTTTAATGTAAATAAATGTGCTATGTTACTATTTATTTTCAGTGGGGTATATATGCAGAACCAATATTTTCACAACAAGGTGGTTTCCCTAGAGAATTTACTGAAAAAGTGGCTCAAAAAAGCGTCGAACAGGGATACTCATCATCCCGCTTGCCAGAATTTACCGAAGAAGAAAAGAACTATGTGAGGGGCGCATATGACTTTTTTGGTGTAAATCACTACACAGCTTACTTGATTTCAGCCTCCGAATATTTGTCAGATTTTGCGGTACCTTCTTTGAACGATGATGTTGGCGTGGGGACATATTCGCCACCAGAGTGGCCTCTATCTAATTCTACTTGGCTAAGGGTAAGTTAATAAGATTATTTTAATGCTAACTATCATTTTCTTCCTACCATTGTCCAAATTATCATGTGAGGACAGCGTAATATGTTTTTCTCTTACAACCTTGTCTATTCGCAATCATTTCCACATTCACTCTCATTCTGGCCATATCATCTATTACAGAGTCCGTCTACGCCTTTTTAGGTCCTCGACCGCACATTCATGATACCTGATATAAATAAATGTTTATATTTATTTCCATTTTCAATTATTTTACAGTATCTGCCTATTCCATAATGTACTCTGTTACTCAAAGGTTGTTTACGATACTAATTTTATTATTAACCTAAAATGCTATTACAATTGTTTATACATGTATGCGTAGTCGTATTTAAAAAAGGGGACGGGGGTTGAGCTATGCCCGTGCCAGAATAAGCAGCGGAGCTTTAAGATTTATATCTTAAAGCTCCGCTTTATGTCGTAAAGACAGGTCAGAAAGTGCATATGCGAATTGTTAAAGGGCCAAACTCCCCATGAAAAAAAATTAAATATATTAATACAATTGTCTGATATAAATAGATATTCTCTGTGTCTCTCTTTTTTATATACAGTGATCTTTTCTTTTCTTCTTATTGATTGAATTTTTGTTTTTCAGTTGGCGCCTAACAGTATTTATAATTCACTTACACATTTAAAAGCAAGATATGGTGACGTCAAATTTTATATTACTGAAAACGGATGGTCAGAATCAGTTACTGGAAACGATGAGGGTAGAATTAGATATTATAGAGCAGCCTTAGAAAGTGTCTTGGACAGTTTAGATGCTGGTGTTAATCTCAAGGGATATATGGCTTGGAGTTTGATGGATAATTTTGAATGGATGGAGGGTTATACGTAAGTAAAGTCTTAACATCATTAGTTTATAATACAGACCTTCCATAAAGAGTGCCAAAAGTTCTGAGCCACACTGAAGGCTGCTTAAAATTTTAAAATTAATAGGTGTGTATCTCGTCCATATTTTACGTGTAAAAATAAATGCGGCGAACTATCACGGTACTTCTTTAGGTAAACACTACGGTAAGGGTTTACCTACTGAGCAAGTAAACCACTACGTTTTACTTGGTTCCGTATTAATAATTTTATTTATTTATGCTTTTGTACAGCCACTTTTAATATAGATATATATGATTATAACAAAAATATATACTAAGGGACTTATCCCTTAAATGATTTTTTTTCAGTCGATCTTGAAAACCCAAAAGGAAAAGAAAGTATATATAGGTAGAAAGTATTGGTACAAACCCTATGCTATGTATATACATATATAGCATTTTATATTAAAATGTATAATATTTATTTCTTACAGGGAGCGATTTGGTCTTTATGCTGTTGATTTTGAAGATCCCGCCCGCACCCGGACACCAAATAAGTCTGCATTTGTTTACAAGCAGATAATAAAAACACGTGTCATTGATCATGACTATGAACCAGATTCAACAACAATGACAATTGACGAAGGACGGTAAAACGTGCTTAGGTTTCTACGTCACCTCATCTCCACTTTAATTAATTAGGTAATAATAATAAAAAATAGTAATTAACTACATCTGTTTTATTGATATCCCTAACATCAATACATACAATACATACATACAAACATACAGAAGATCACTTATATACGATAACATCATCTAGAGAGTTTTTCCTAAACATAGCATTTAATAGTCGCCTCTTATGACACCCACGGGAAAGGAACTATTGAGTACATATCTGCAAAATGTACACAGGTTTATATGTTAAATATTATTATGCTTATTAGCTTGCTTAACTTGTAAAAAATTCCTCGTCAAATACTTTTATTGAGAAAGATATTTCTATTCATTGTGAATTAGCAACTCCGTTGTTAACCTACAAAGCCACCATATCAAATTAAACTCCACAAGTCCCCCTTAAAACCATCATGGCTAATTCCTGCTAAATCTGTCACGATGGGCTTACTGATCAGAACTTCATCGTCATATATTACTTTTATATTTACTGCAAGATAGATATCTTGCAATCAATTTGAGATACTTACCCATAATTGTTCGATAATTGACATGTTTACCTAAAAAGTGATTGGTGTGTAAACAGCAATAAGAGATGGTACTGTTTCTACAGAGCGAGTTAGGAACTTGGGAAATTACTATTAATTATGTATTAATTAAAACATTTGAAGATGAAGATCTTTTAACCAATGCGTGTTGCTAGTGATGAATTTCGCAACTGAAACATGGTCCTAAACAGTTGCCCGTATGCAAGGATTTCAAGTTACTCAGCGAGCTATGGAAAGGATTTTTTTTAAAGGGTGATAATGAAATGGGGAATCCGCCTGCGCTATCGGTATACACTGGCGAGGCACCAGTGAGGGATGATAAGTGAAGATGAAGCACGTCAGCTAGCCCATCGTGACAAATTCACCATTGGATCAGTCACGATAGTATCCAGGGGGAACCGCAAGGAGGTCGAATTGTTAGGGTATATTGCTAGTAGTAGGCTTGCTAATTCCTTTTACCGGATTTTTAAATTATGTTTCTGTCGGGGCTCCGTTGATTTTACCAATGTCAAGGTTGAAAGAGACGGTTATTGAATTGAATTGACTCCTATCTAAAATCATTATCTGTGTCACAGTGACAGTGGCGTCTGACGTATCAGACGTAGTTTCTCTGACGTCGACATATTGTCATAAATTCATTCTATCAGTCATAATTTCGTACTTATCAAAGTGTACTTGCGTGGAATTATATTATTGTGCTTTTATTAATTAATAATTATTTCATCACATTTTTTGCCTTATATTTGTAATGTTTTTCAGTATTATTTTGTTCATATATTTTTTAACAACTTTGTCAGCTTCACATAAACAATTTGATTTAATACAACCAAATCAAAAACAAACAGGTGGTAAGTACTTTAAGATTAAAAGTTTATTTCAATTTGAACTAATTAATATATAAATAATTTGTTCTAAAAAAATTGGTTATTTTTTATTACAGAAGTAATTTTGTGTCGTAATTGCGGCAATGATGTTACAGCATCTAACTTCATAATTTCCGAATCCAGCCCCGAGTCTCGCTACACTTTCAATGACACTTTATTTAATAGAGATGAAGTTATGGTTCAAATGTTACTTAGCGATTTCTTCATTCATTTTCCTGTAATAACTACTACTCAATCAAGTTGTATGCCCACAGGGGAGGTAATTATGAATGTCATAGTTAGGTGAATTTTGCACAGAATTACATAAAAATTACTATTATTATATGCATTTGCAGTGGAAAGACATTGATTCTTGGTTCCCTGACTATATTTGGAGACCATGCCTATGTCCCGAGTGTGGTGCATATATTGGACGTGTGTTCAAACCCTCTAAGTCGAATAAAATAAATTCGACTGAGCAATTTTATGGTCTCATACTGGAGAGTTTAATTGGCGAAACTTGTAAATACTATTTTATATAATATGTGATTGAGTTTTTGTGGTGTTTTATCTGTTTATTACATACTATCTTATCTGATTAGGTTCATTAACAGTAACTTTGTTGTTAATGATTGGGTGACTTTTCTTTGTGAATTATACCTGATCTGTTTTGGCAAATGTGATGTCCTTGTGTCCACAAAATGTCTTTTGGTTTACCATCATAGCTGTTGTCACATCTTATTGTATTCCTCAATTTCTTAAATTCATGCTTAAAACAGTTTACCTGAGCATTTTACTTACTCATATTTGGGCTTGTTTGTCCATCCATGCTATGATTATGTTCAAAGTTGGTAGAGCAAATAATATAAATTTTATACAATTATATTATTCACTGTACCTTGAGAAATATAGATAATTTTTATATTGATAAGATAGATCTAGTAAGTGGTAATAGGGAGAAAACAATGTTTGCTGGAATGATTAGTAATAAATAGTGAATGTTTTTGTACCTTGCCCCATTAATTATTTAATTATAAACTTTGCCAATATCACTGTACCAACCTATTAATATTATCATTTATATGTGATATACCTTTACATGTAATACTCTTGATTATATGGATTATGATTATGATATTGTGTTAGGATTCAATAATTACAATGAACAGCAATTACTCTTGTAAAATATTTTTTAAGTTTAAAGCTCACACTTCATTTATTAGGAACAATTTGAATAATTGCAATTTTTTAAATAACTCTTAAACACTTTTTGGAAAGAAAACAAGAGGTAACTAAGTATTATTTCGATACACACAAACATAGACATGAGTAAAAATTTTCAACAGGAGCAATCAATATAGATTTCTCAACCACATGGTATGGGACAAAAAGAGAGTAATGTAGACCAGGGACCCATTGTTAATAATATACACTGTCAGGTCGACCTTCATGCTGTCTCCATAGTGATTAATTCTTGATGAATCAATCATGATGGGCCAAATCACATATTTTCATCCATTTAATCATTTTATCTCACTGGTGCTCCAACAGCATATACTGATAGCATAGGCGAGCTTGTCATTCCATTATCATCAATTGAAAAGAATAACACATTTGAAATTAAATTTTTTAGACATTAATTTTATGAACCTTATAGGTATGTTGTTGTAAATATTGTGAAAATATATTGTGGGTGTCTGTTTACTTTATCTTTTATTCATTATGAGATATGCAGACAGCATATCCCATAAAGCATATTATATGCTATAACTGCAGCAGTTGTCACATTTATAATCAAGAACATCACTATAATAGTCTGATGATTAATTTATTGTTTGATGACAACTATAATATTGCTCTTTAGAAGGCTATATACATCATCTCAGCCATTACTTGTCCATTGTTGAACATAGGTCTACCCCATAGACTGACATAAAGAATGGTACTGAGCCACCTGCATCCACTGACTCCTTTTCAATATTATTAACTAAATGATACTCAGTATTGGCCCTAGGGGGAGGGTTCGATGGGGTGCAACTCAATTACTGAGATTCAATAAATGCGTCATAGGAACCACGCATTTGTATAGAATAACATTAAATTTGATGTTAATAACTTAGTTTTAACACTAAGCTCTGAAGATCTTTTTTTTTACTATATTCTTTATTATACTTATAAATTACAAAGATTTTTCAAAGTCGGGGGAAGATGTCACATCATTAAAAATTTGTCGTTGGCAAATTTTTGGGTGCAGTAATTAAAATGTTACTATTATTGTTACATATTTTTTTTTTTTAGTTACAGATTCTATAATTCAATATCCAACTATATTGGGCAACTAAATATGACTGCCACTGACAACCTTTCTGCTGAGGACAAGGAGTTCTTAGCTAAATGTGAAGAAGAGCTAAAAGATAGATATACAGATAAAGATGAAGAATTCATGAAGGTATTTAATGCAGATGCCCCAAAACCACCAATCATACCATCATGGTGGGTGCCACAAGGTCCTGGTCGAAGAAACGATAGACGTAATAACAGGCGCGACCACTCATACGACCGGTATGGCAATAGAGATGACAGGAGAGGGTTCCACCACAGGAGAGACAACCACAATCGGAGGCATTACAATGACTACCACTATGGTGGCAGAAGTTATGGAAACCAACATTAATTAAATTAAATATTGTATTATTAATTAAGACTGGTGTATGGTTATAAGAAATAAAATTAGTTCTTTTTCAAAAGAATATATTCTCAATTATTATGGCTTGATTCACATTTTAACAACTTAGATTACATAATAAATCACCAATAAAATAATGTGGCTACAGTAATCGTAAGATGAAAATCATAACATAAAAAATAAATATTACATTTTTCACTGCTACTCAACAAGTCTAATGATTATAAATTTGTAACAATAATTATGCCGATATAATTTTAATTTAAACCTAAGTCTCATATCTATTATGTTTCTGCTGTACGCAAACAATTAACAATGTCAAAATATAATTTATTTATGGGTACACACGCGCGCAACTGGAATCTTCTAATAGTTGATAGGATACTGTTTTCCATAATGGTGACAGTGATTATTTTTAATTTTCGATGCTTGTATATTATGTCGACAACACAACCGTGAACGCGTGGTTTTACATAAAAATATATCTCTTTACTAATCTCACATAGGAATAAAATGTTATATACACGAAAAACAAGCCGTTGCAACAAACGAGCAACACAGCGCTGCGTGCGACGAGCTTGCCCTTACATCTGACAAATAAATAATTTATACGACCAGATAAATCTGAGTTAACATCATGCTAAGTGACACGATTACTAAGCACAATGACGATTACATTCATCAAGCTCTCTAAGATAACTATTTAAAATATTTTTACTATTTAATTAATTTTACGTACCGGCTACAAATTTTCTGTACTGAAGCATATCATAAAAAATAATGTTATACAATTCACGAATTTACGGAATACAAATTGTTAATTTTTTTTGTAGGCGTAACATAACATACATAATGAACATTAATCGCAGACTAAATCCACCATATGAAATGAACTAAATCCACAAACATCTACACATGAAATGACAATGCTTCAATATTATAATCAAATGCAACCACTAATCAAATCACAGTGAAAGTGTAACATAATTATGTCCACTAACTTAACATTATGACTCAACACAAACAATCGATACATTTATATAGCTACATAACAACATAACGTACACAATCATTTACACAAAAAACAGTGTTTCCAATTCATGATCCTTCCAATATCATACTTTTTTGATATGTCAGTCCAGGTCGGTCATAAAAGCCTGGAACGACAACCGGACTAGCCTCATTCCACAATCATATCGAAGTCAACAAATACTAATTCGACACAATGAAGAAACTAAAAGGTCGCGTCTAAATATAATGATGAATTCGTTAGTTATAAACTTCTACATAACATTATACAATGATTTTTGATTGTTACAAATATCTTTTAATCCTTAACAACAATGCACAATATTATTTGTATGAATTGACACGTAATCATTATCGAACTGCTCAAGTACGACCGGAGCGGAGGCGCGACCGTCGCCAACCGCGTACACGATCGTGCGGCGGTGCGATCTACTCGTCTACCAGAGAGTTCATAACTATGAGCTCCTATTTCATCATTTTCAACTTAATACAAACGACAATTGACTAGGATTAATGCACTTGCTCTCCGAGGTGGCAGGCGGCGACAGCGCGCGCTCCGCCGGCGCCGAGCGGCGGCACTCCATCCGAACGCCTCTAAATTCGGGGAGGGTGAAAACATTGGTCAGGTTCAGTACATTTGACTAGAAGTGCGCGTAGACGTTTCGACACTGTCTTTGTTGCGGCCGATCGTCACGACCCGCGCCCTACGTTTCGAGTCATAATGCGAGTACAAAATCGTTTTCAGACTCATCAGTACTAAAGTCGAATAGATTGACTTGTAAAGGTGTCAAATCTTCGTAGCTAATTTCATAAGATAATCTAAAGCTTAATTTGATTTGAAAGTAGAAACGTGGAGCGCTTCAGCCTGTGCGGGCGATGGCGGCGTCGCGGAAGACGGCGAGAGGGCTTGGTTGGCGCTCGCCGCTCAGATAAAGGTCCAGCACTCCATGATCTTGACTATGAAGTCCTCGCGAGTCGTCAGTGGCTCGTTGCCGTACGTAGTGCAGCGTTGGGTGCGCCCCAGATACAGATCCCCGTCTAGCCACAGGCCGAATTTGCCGCTGTAACGTGACACATTGCAATTTTAATAATATTTATTAGTTGGATTCGATTTTTCAATTTTGAATGTGAAAGTGAGTTTCCTCTTTACCTTTTGGTTGACACATATTTGGCATGGAAAAGGACATAGCCTCACTTGTTATCCCTGTCAATCAATAAATCATGGCCACGCACAAATTTGTGTTCAGTCTTTAATAATAACATTACACTAATTAAAGACCTGTGCATACACTGAGCAACTCTAGGCGTACATTTTTTTCGCCATAATGAACCACATTGAATTATTATTATTATTTAAAAATATTATAAAAATGAAAAAATATCTACTTACTCGCCAGCACCAATAGATATGTTGTCGGTGCTTCCTCGAATGAAATACATGTTGTCGCCAGTCCAACCCCAATACTTGAATTTTGTTTTTACTTGTGTAGGTTGATCTGTAAAAGAGGTAGCGCCTGTTTAATACTGTTGGCTAAATGTTTTTAGAAATAGTCATTATCTCTGGTAGAGTGGGTGGGTGTACTATTCCATTTTCATGCCTAAATGTAGAATATTTAAACAAAATATGACTGTCTTACCTCCTTTTTCTTCTGGATGCTCCTCTTCATTATCAGCTTCCTTCTTTGGCTCTACTGCAGGCTGTGAAGGCCGTCGAGGCTCGTCCTGTACCCGTTGGAATGAGAACAGTAAAGATTCCCCAGTGCCGTAGAAATGCTCCGAGGGGTGCAAAGCGCACGATGTCAAACCTCCAAACACCTGAAAGAAAAATATTTAATATATATAAAACCCCCAAATCTAACATTGTTGCCAAGTAACATCTTTTAGAAATTTTAAATACCTACAACTACACATTTATTTTATTACTGTGTGGCGAAAATATGTCGCATAGCATATAAAAAATATGCTATGCGACATATTTTCACCAGTTATATTTATAATGCATTAGCTTTTTGCCCACTACTTCGTACGAGTGGATTACAGAAGTAAGAAAACTAATTAAATATACAACTTCTAAATGGCGTATCGTAAATATCACACATAAATCAGTTTTTATGTTAAACTTTTCAGAAACAATTGTGGGAACCGCATCCACTTTGGTAGATAGTTTTAGCGTATTGCTAGAACAAGCATACAAAGAAAATTTCTACAATTAATTATTTTGGCGTCTATTGGTCTTAAAATACCTCATATTAATTTTCTTAAACATATCCCATGTAAAGACATCGTCTAATTATAGTTTTATTATATTAGTAAGATTTTATCATCGACAGGATTGACTCCCACTCTACTTAGTGTTGGACTGGACGGACATTTTCTCACAAGTCTCCTTTTTTGAAAAGTAGAATCTAGTTTGTGGGTTATTATTACAACTTCAGATACATATTTTTTATCTAATAAAACTGAAATGAGAATTCCTCTCTGACCCTACACCCATCAACAAATACTTTACCAATCACTTCAGGCATGTTATTTTCCAAGGATGATAAAATCCTAATAACTAGATTAGTGACTTGTTAATAATTCCAAATTATGTTTTTGACGTTATTTAACTTAAGAAACTATTTTTAACCTCTGTCCCATTCGTGTTTCAACTGTGAAGCAGTTGTGTTTGCATGGCTGTGTTTCGGTTTGAAGGGTGGGATACGGCGTGAATTTACTGGGTACAGAGGAATAACACCTGAGTCCTCAGGAATGGCAACGCATGGGGGGTATCATGGGCCAAACAGTATACTCTGTTATGTCCATGGTACTGTTCATGTCTATAGGCGACGGTTACCACTTTCCATCAGGTGGGCCGTCAGCTTGTTTGCCATTCTAAGTTGTATAAAAAAAAAATTGCTACATGGTACAATAAGAAGTTACATATACAGGTACATAACATGCAGCACCCCGTAGAGGTATGCAAATGTTAAACTGATGACGATGATGATGTTAAATTGACAGATCTAATACAGTGTTTTACAATTTTTTTTATAAACCATTACAATTTGTTATGCTTATCATACCGGTTCCCGTCGGCCAGTGACTAGGCGCCTTATCTAGGATAACGACCCCAAACCCCATAGGCGATCGCAACCCACACTTTGAGAGACTCTTGGTAAATACAGATATAAAAACATACATTGTTGTCTGTATCCTGTATAACGAGTAGAACCGGACTGTCGACCCGTTGCATTTTCCGGTACATGGATGCGAGCGAGAAACCGTGCTGGCTCGTGCTGAACGCCAATGACCACATGTAGCCCTGCGCACGCGCTGGTAACACTGTGCATATCTTCTCTCTGGAAATTGACAATTGGTTATTATTATTTTTTAAATTTAATTGTATATGCTATTTATCTGTTGGAAAGTGACAACTGTCGCCTATAGATATGAACAGTGCGATGTACATCACAAAACAATCTGTGACACCTAATAGTATTTCACAGTTTTCTTTAATGGGTTATAATGGAATTGGCACCCCGCTTGCGCTAACGGTATAAGTATTGCGCTGGCGGGGCACCAGTGAGGGATGATAAAGCAAGTTAGTTAGCCCATCGTAATGAATTCAACGATAAATTAGTCACGATGATTTCCAGTGGAACCCGCGTGGAGGTCCACCTGATAAGGTATATAGATACCAATGGAAAGTAACCTTCTCATTACTAACAATCCCATCCCCCCAATATTTCACAGTTGTCACTCCTAAGGAGTAACGGTATTATATCTCGTGTCATGGTATACACTTTGCTTAAAGCCGAATCACAGCTATACAAGCACAGCTCCTAGTCAGTCATGCATTCTGCAGAGAACCCAAGTAGAGATTCAAGTGGAATAAACATCCTTTGCGTGATACTGTTATCCCTTGAAAAAGAATGTTCAAGAAGCCATTTAAAGGTACCAGAGGGAGACTTTGTACAAAAGTCGATTGCTTGGGTGCCTCTGTCCTATTCGTGTTTTAACCGTGAAGCAGTTGCGTTTACATGGCTGTGTTTCGGTTTGAAGGGTAGGATATGGCGTGAATTTACTGGGCACAGAAAAATAACACCTGAGTCCTCAGGAATGACAACGCATGGGGGTATCATGGGCGAAAGAGTATACTCTGTTATGTCCATGGTACTGCTTATGTCTATAGGTAACGGTTACCACTTTTCATCAGGTGGGCCGTCAGCTTCTTTGCCATTCTAAGTTGTAGTATAAAAAAAAATTTAAAGGTATATCAAATTCCATATCGATTAGTTCGATCGAATATGATTAATTATACTAAAAATTTAAACACTATTATGTTAATGGTTATAAATAGGCACTTATTTGGGGAGAAGGGGTTGTTAGTAATGCGAATTATCAGTTCCATTGCTAATAATATACCCTAACAGGTCGACCTCCCCGTGGTCTCCCCTGGAAACCATCGTGCTAAATTCCAAGTGTATTCATCACGATGGGCTAACTGACCTGCCTTTTCATCCTCACCTATCATCTATCACTGGTGCCCCGCCAGCGTATACTGTTAGCGCAGGCGGGGTTACCATTCCATTATCATCCATAAAAATAAAAATAGGCACTTATCAAGAGTCACGTTATCAACTACTTAAATTTATTATTTATAATTTTTATAATTATCGATTTTTTTCTTTGTCTCTTGATCATACTTGTAAACAAGCAGATGTAATGACTCTTATTTTCTTTATACCATACCTGTGTTCCATTGTGAATATTTCGGAGGTGCCAATGAGGTCAGGCGGGGAGAACTCCATGTCGACGGAGGCGCCCGATGAGTACAGCGCCCGGCGAAGTTCATCGCTCATCGACAGTACCTACACGCATAAAATAATTACATCAGCACAAATAACGCGTCTATTTCAGGGGGTCATATGGCTAGTCTCAAAATAGCCGACCCAAATACTAACTCAGTTCATACCTGCCTACTGTTTGAACTACACAAAACACGGCACTGGTGCGATATTGTATAAAATCACCGAGTGGGCGACATTATTTTGTAATATGCATGCAACCGGCATAAATCATGCAAAAAACGATACTTGGTCAGTGGATACTTGAGTATTAAAAAGTCATTTATATGCGAGTAGAGCCGGAAAATGCAATGCCATGCTCGGAATATAATAATTTATGAATGAATTTGTGAACAATTAAGTGATGAATATTAACGATGATACGTGACTGGAGTGATGGTATGAGACGGTGAAACGGTCAAGATGCACTAATGCAGTGATACATTCCCGGACACTACAGTTCACATTCAACATTCAAGTGAACAGTGCGTGTGAGTGCGCACTACTCTAAATACTAAATTTTAATTTAGTGTGATTAGGTAGGTTATTTACAAGTAAAAACATTCGGTGCTCACTATTTCTTTCCTGCTGTCAATAGAACATAAATCATAATATATCACTTATTTTACATTAATGTCTGTATGATTAAAGTTTTTACAATAATTTATCTATAATAAATATGAAAATATAAATTTATAAACAACGTTCTAATACTATAATTTGTGATGTCTTGACATACCAAACAATCTGACAAATTTTTTGTCAAAAATAACATTCGTTTATTAAATTTAACATGAATAAGTTTATTATAGCGATACTTAAATAGTTGTGCGTACTGATAGGATATGTACCTATATAATAACTTAATAACCTTAAAACGACACATTGAAATGTTTTAGAGTATTATACCAACATACGTATGAAAATAAAAAAAAAATTAAAGACATTTACTATTAAAACCCTTAAATAATGACTGTTAGTTGCAGCATTTATCAAAATTCAACCCCAACGCATGCAAAAACTGGAGTGGAAATGTGTATGAGAAAGTGTGTTGTTTTATCTGATTTACTTGAAATTAATTACATATATACTTGTAATAATATAAAAGTAATGAAATTTAACTTCAGTATTTTTCAAAATTCATCCCCTAAGTCTATTATATAAGGCATAAAAGTTAATGTAAAAATACTTTTATGCAATGAATTAAGAGTAAAACTAAAAGAGTAATAATAATTATATAATCAAGGGGAAATATTTATCGATTACATTTTTAACTAAATTAAAGATTTGTTCGAGGCTCTAGGTGTATGGTAAACTAGGAGATGAAAATTAATATAGAAACTATTTTTTTAAAGCTGATTATATAAAATCAATTAAATCCGTCTAAATAATTTATAATTATGTAGTTACCATACACACAATTTTTTATCTTTACAAGAAAAATAAAATTTGGTACATAGATAGATGTGCTTTATCCTAACTTAACGGAAAGTTAGGATACATTATTTAATAATTAACGCAGTCGCGGGATACAGTTACTCCGAAATAAAGTATTTACCATAGGTACCTATCAAAGTTTAGTATTGATTAAAAAATTAACATCACGTTTAAAGCAAATACTCGTACTCTAACTGTACTTAACATAATTAGAGGAGGGAAAAGGGATTGTTAGTAATGGGGTTAGAAAGAACCATTGCCAGCAATAAATATATCAACTCGACCTTCAATTGGTTTCCCTAGAAATTATCGTGATTAATTTTTGCTGAATTCGTCACGACAGGCCAACTAACGATTTTTGATCGTCACGTATCATCTCTTACTGTAGCCCCGCCAGCGTATACTGATAGAGCAGGCGGGATTAAAAATGGAATATTTTAACCTGATAATAATTAAAACTGTTCCACATAAAATAAAAACCAACTTCAATTACGATAAAACCAGTTAACAACTGAATCGATTTTGATAAAAGTTCCATGAAACAAATTTGCAAGTGCATTATCCTCATCATCATCCTTTTAGATAAAAAAGACCTTTCCAAATTGGTTTATAACTGATGGAGTTCTGAAATAACAAACATAAAAAAATCAACCGAATTGACGACCTCCTTCTTTAGAAGTCGGTTGGAAAAAATATAATTAGTTGATATGATGTCATAAGAGTATGAAACGAGTATAACCTTTTTTTATAGTATATACCTATAAATTCAAACTAATACAGCTAATTACGAGTATATACTTCCATACGATTAATTAGGTAGGTAGATCACAAAAGTATGATTAGTGTGAAAATGAGATGGGTAACAATAGACACACTGTGAGGTGATTCAAAACCATTTTGTTCCAACTCATGGTTATTAAGTTACAGTCTAGACTAGACGTCGAAATTAATTCTTGTTGAGGTAGTCGGATGTATAAATTATTTTTGTTAATTCCTATTGATACTAATTGTACAAATTTACAAAAATGCTTGTTTTCAATCACGCTTAAACGGTTGAATGGATTTCAATAAAATTTAGTACAAGAGCGGGTTACATCTTAATTTAGCACACAGCATACCTTATATATTGTGCACGCAAGCAGAGCCGCAGGAAACAGTTAGTCTAGTCCAGAACCGCAAGGAAAAATACGTGCCAACACGCCTTTTCATTATCAGAATGTCGTAAAAGGCGAATACAATGCACAATACATACATACTATTGCAGAAGGTCAATGGCGGATTAACGGGAGGGCAGAAATGGCGGCCTGCCCCAAGCCTGTGGTCCTAGGGTCCTCAAAATGCCTCAACTTCATCCACATCCATATTCTATGTATGTTTATTGAAGTGTAATTTAAATTTCATTTACAAGATTTTAACTAAATAAACATAAACACTTATACTTACAAATAAGAATTGTATTAGAAAGGGTTGTAAAATTAAATCAACTTTTTTAACTAAGGGCCTTATTCAACTTTGCCATCCCAGGCTTCTGACAAGCTTTGTCCACCGCTGCAGGTGTATTGTACCCTAAGCTTCTGGTTAGCGTAATATCGATAACAGAACGACTTTAGCCTCATTTCATCGGGAGATACCCGTGAAGATCGGCAATAGGACATTAAAGAACTAATGTAATCATTTGATGTAAAACCTACCTTATTTACTTTTATATTAATTATTAAGAAAAATTAAAGAAAATTTGTATAATATTTTATTAATATTTTATTTATTAATATTTGAATAAATGGATTTGTATTTCATGCCAAAATTACTAAACAAATTTGAATGAAATTTTGGGCATGGATAGGTTATAATCAAACTTAAAACATAAGATACTTTATATAATGATCTACACGAGCTAAGCCAAGAGATACAGCTAGTTCTATAAAACTATTATAGAAAAATTTCACGAGACGTTCCGTCGCGTCTAAATTTTGTGAACAAACCTCGCGCGTGGAATGGATTGTTGATTTCCTATTTTTATGCAAGGTGTACAAACAAACTTTCGTTTTTCGTAAGAGGCCACCATCTCTATCGGTAATAGAATGCACTGTCCCTCTTCTTCGTATACTTGCTTTAAAAACAACCATTTTGACACTTTGCAGTTTACTTATTATCCAAGTGGCTACTATCCTCAGGAAAAGAAACACGATTGTTTATATCGTCCCAATCTTTTTGTATAGATGTTCCTGACCTGGTTTCTTATACTTAAGATGGTTGTACTTATGATTGATTTTGGTTGCGATTAAGGTTGTATTTCTACGAGAGTCATGTTTGTCTTTTGAATTTTCTTAACAATCATGTAGGTTATTCCCGAGTGAAATTCTTTTGGTACGTAACGACTCTTATATTTCAACTATCATACCTAAGCGGGTTTAATCCAAAAGAAATTTCAATTATCACAATTTATATTTATTATTTACAATAGTTTTTGTGTTTAACATATAATGGGTTAATTTTTAAGCGGATTAAGTTAGAAATTATGGCTTTAAAAATGGTTATAAAAATTACATTAATGTTGCTACAGAAAAGTATTGGTTTCTTAGTTTAAGTATAATAAGTAGGTAAGTAAAATAAGCAAAATATTCTACCTTGTTAATAAAGTAAAATTGCTTATTTTGTATCTTGATCTAGAATATCAGTAAAGTTGTAATTTAAAGATACATATGGGGTAATTTAACTAGGTGTATTTATCATGTCAGCCCTTAGCCGTCCACTGCTAACCATAAGCCTCTCCTTCGGAGAGTTTTGTTAGCAGTTTTCACACTGGCAGGTGGATTGGCAATCTCAGACAGGCTTTAGAGATGTTTTAAGAGGGACGCTGCTGCCCATCCCTCGCCGTCCCTTAGTCATCTTTTACGACACCCACGGGAAGGGAAGGGCGGCACACGGCCAATGTGAATTACTCATCATTTATTCTTTATATTTAATATTTTTTCATATTTTATGTATGTACTTAACTTTTACAGTATTTTGTTTGTAAAAGTAACATTTTAAAACATACATAATAGATATCACAAATACTGTAAGTAAATAAATAATATTTTTATAAATAAGCTAATGTTATTACACCAACCGAATAAATATTATTAAAACGATTAGATTATTATCAATAAAACAATATAATTCAACTAAAGTTATAATTATTTACATCGGCTTTACTAACTTATCTATCCTATATAGTTATATTCTACGACTATGTTTCGCTAGGTTCATGAATGAGAAGTCGTATCGTGTCCGAAACTAGATGGACAATCTCGAAAATAGAGTATAACCGAAACAAACAACTGTAATTCAGCGTGAGTAACAATAGTAGATTATTCAATTAAAGTTACAGCTAAAAACACAAATCAAATGAATCCTTCTTGTATCTATTCCAATATTAAAAGTTAAGTGCATGGACTTGATAACGATACGGATAACGATGTGAACGTGATAGAGTTTTATTGATCGGCGAAGTATTAAAATTATGGTCAACCGGTTTTTGCATCTTTTATAACACGCCTCTGTGGTACGATGAGTAATAGGTATTACATTAGATTTGTTGCGCGTCAGTTCCTCGCCACATGATGAAATAAATTGAACCTACGAGAAAACTGACCTTCGTGATCAAAACGCGACAAGTTTAAAAACATACATTTATTAATTTATACTTTATTGTACATAAAAAAATATGTTGATATCTACACAAAAGCAGCAAAGTTCTTTATCATTTGTTGACACAATTTTAAATAAAAAAAGTTATCCTAATAAAATTACTTTTTTTTTTCAAAACTAAACTTTGAACCAATTTTGATAAAGTTTATATGGGATCAATTTGTAAGGATATCCTATCAGAAAAAAATTCTTAATCGGTTTCAACTAGCAGAGTTATGAGGTAACAAACAAAAAAAATATAACCGCATTGGCAACCTCCTTTTTTCTGAAATCGTTTGAAATTCAATGAAAAAAAGTACGATTAGGTAACAATTACTATTTGTTTATTACTGATTTAGAAAAAAATATTGTAACGCATAAATTATAAATAAAATATTTATTAGTAAAGTACGTGACCGCTTTTATAAATAAAAAACTATTTATACTTATACAAAACAATTTTTTTATTAATAAATGCTCTCGACCTCTCTTGGCTCCGACTAGGTATTAGTCATATTTGACCCTTCTAATAATGTTTGGTTAAAACACTCATACATAAAAATTGATTATGTTAACGTGCCTGACAGCATTGAGCTTACGAAGAAGGTCACATATATATAATCACTGGTTGCAACGAGTTTTTAATACAATTCAGCTAATAGAAACATTGTCCTTACCTACACAGGTAATATAAGGAGTTTTGAATAGCTAATCATAAATTTACTAGAAAGAAGCTCGAAGAAGCTCCAATGCTATAAATGGGCCTGTTAACTGCACGTAGGTAACTCCTAGGCCTTGCAGAAACACGACGGTCATTCGCCTCTCTCTTACTATTTATAGAGACTCCTACAGCGGCCAGGATGTATAGGTACCACTCCATTGAGTAATGTGGATTACAAAGGCAACAAGTGGATTATTTATATACAAAAAAGGAGTGCAATAACATTTTAATAGAATATTAAAATTTGGAATTTTAGAGACAAGTATATTGACCACTGAGTTATTAACAAATGGAATCCTTGGATGACTTAGTAAAAATATAAAACTTAAAAAATAAATATATATATATATATATATATATATATATATATATATATATATATATATATATATATATATATATATATATATATATATATATATATATATATATATATATATATATATATATATATATATATGTTTAATTTCAATGACTCTACTTTCAATAGGTAAGATATTGTTGTAGAAGGCTTATGTTTACGAATACCAAAGTTTAGTTATTTATGAAGCTATAAAATAAATATGTGACTTCCTATTTTTCAAGCCTGTTTATGCCTTGTGCGAGACCTTCTATCATGCCATATTTAAGTTGGCTTTATCAGTGCATACCTTATTAGGAAAGTTAGGATCAGTTCATCAGTGCAAAATAAGTATAAGATACGAGTAAAATATTTGTGTCGTATACGATTATTTGTTTTTGAGGTACAAAGTTTTTTTACTTGAATAAACAAGCCCTTGACCTTAATAATAAAGTTGCTAATCATTACATCAAATTGGTCTCAAATGAAGGTCTCGATAAACGAACGAACGAAAAGTTAAAAAAAAAAACAATTATATATAAATAAATTCAGCAGTAGCTTTTGATGTTCGTGAACGCTTGATGTAGTTTCAACTCCGTATAAAATATTCATAAGACGTGTGCGTGCAATACCTATAAAAAAGTTGTATTAAAACTGCCTATTAAAGTTTCTGTTATTCCGCGCAGCTGGAATGCATATTCCGCGTAAAAACACTTCTACTACAAATAATAATGTTAGTATTACATTTGCCATTTTATTTTTGTCAACAGAACGAACGAAAGCTGACCGCATTGTAGTTAACGGCACTCGAACACGTAGTCTCACCTTATCGTTGTCGAATGTTGAGGACCTTTCGGTCGCGGTTGGCCCGAGCCGCACCATCTCTATCCATTTCATAGTCTGCATTTATCCAAACGAAAAATGCACATAAACAACGCCGCTCAAAATATCACGATAGGTAGATACTGTGCAGCACAAAAAACCACGTCCACATCACAATTGGCAGCGTTTAATTTAGAAATCACCCACGCGATTACAAGGTTTCGTAAGCAAACACTGAACTGAACGCTCGCGACGTATGTGCCCGCTTATAAACAAGAAACGTTTTGTTTTGGTGCCGAGTATCAGTCTGGTTAATGAGTGTGTATTAATTACAGAAACACTATAGTATTATATTCAGTCTGGACTGGATATATATAATAACATGGATATTTTAAATTGACGTTGCCAAATACACGTATACAGTTACAGGCGAGCACGGCGTAGTAGTGTCGCATGGAAACTAGACGCGAAAAGAAAGGCGCGACACGCGACTCCGCTGCCGACCCCGCCACGCTGACAGCATGAGAACTGCATAGCTGTGCAGCAGAATTATGCCGGTATAGCCGGAAATTAATTCATCCGATGCCAATTAAACGGTATCAGCTATGAAAGAGACTCTTAAACTGGGGAAAACCAGTGGACCATTCGTAAATTTTATTTGTATACTTCACAGACTTATTTTTAATGTACGAATACAATTTAACGAATATATTTATGAGAATTTTTCAAAATAATGTAAAGAAAACCAAAAGAAAAAAATACATTTGGCAACATGTATTATAGTCTATTTATTATAGTTTATTTTGTTTTTAGTTTACGAAAATAGGCGCTACGTAACCAGATTATAATCTATTTTGGCGCCTATTTCCGTAAAGAAATTGTTAACTTCATATCAGATATGAAACCTTACCGATAATAATAGAAAACTCCTGAATCACGTAACAAGTAAGTACCTGTATATTCAATTATATATGTGCCTAATTTACCTAATAAAACTTTGAGAATCTATGATCATAACTTCATTGGATCTGTTGACATCTATTTGAGATTTATGTGACAAAACGGAAACATATCACCAGCACGTTGATAGATACATATGACATACAGGTAAGTAACGTTTCTATAAATGGTGCAAATGTCAGAGTTGTGCTAAGCATTTTTTCCAAGGAATCATGTTATTTTTTAATCCAACATAAGATTTTGAAGATATAAAATGTTCATCGACCTTTTTTAATCAGATCGTAATGTTAAGGAGTTTCGTATCGGGCTTTCTATAATGTCATTTGTCGCAAAGTTTCACAAATTAGTTTTAAAAATTTTGATTATGACATTTTTGTTTCAAATATATTGAATACTAAGATATATGAATATCGAAGAAACAAAAGTGTGAGGCAGAATACATGCAGGTGGACTAAGTAAACAAAGAAAAGGCAATTAACAAAAAAAAAACATAAAAATAAAAATACACATCTAAATTAATAAATAAAAAATCTAAATTATATCGAATGTATGTGTATGTATTTATATGACAAATATAAAGTCTTTTTAATGTGTATTGCAAGAAAAAATTATATTGCAAACAATTTTAATTATATTCACACGGAAGAGTTTACGTTACTTAACAAACTCAAAGCGTTTTTATACCATAAATTTAGATATAAGCTACTTCCAGCAGTAGGATTTATGAACTAATCTGTTACTAAACTACCAGGCTTACACTATGTTAAAAGATTTTAGATAAAATTAAACTCTGTTCATAATCGACGAAGATACGCAAAAACAAATATACAAGTTCGAATTGAAAACATTGAGTTTTTTTTTTTTAATTAGGTTAAAGGCTTGGGTAAACTTTTAAAAAATCTAAGTGTATCTGTTCTTCTATTCATAAATTTTTAAAAGAGAATTTATTTATAGTTTATTTTATCCAAATTATACATGAAGTAAACAGATATTTATTTAGTATGCTGTTGTTGATCATTAAAGACCTAGCTCTACTCATTAGATGTAGACTTATGTTTATGTAAACATGCTTTAGTGCTTTTGCTATCTGGTGATTAGTCATAATTATGTAATGCACTGATTAACGTTACATAGTTACATATCAGTTGACTTTTAATTTATGGTCTGAATAGTTTAATTGTCTAGATCATTTAAATAGAAATGAAGGTAAATATATGGGCTTTAATGCAGTCTAAAAAGTGAATATAACATCTCTAACAAAAAGAAGTTTTATATCTTACTAGTTGTCCCTAGAAGTGACGAATATTATGGACTATATGATATATTCTACGATGTCGGTCTATAGTCTATACTGTCCATAAGCCCACGTGGACTTATTTTTAATTTGCCGATAGTAATAAACAAAAAATAATAAATCTTGATAATTCACTTGTTTTACTTGAATTAATTATAATTAATTAATAAATAAAGGTCTAAATAATAATTAATAAAGGTCTAAATTATAGATAATTATATCTATAATTTAGACCGCATCATCGACATCGATTTTATATAATTTTGTAAAGAAATTCCGACTACAGTTTACAAAAGAGTCAATACATACACGCACAAGTATAAAATAGTAATATACTACGAAAATAACAATAATTTTATTTCCATACCTGATTAACAATAAAATTTTATTGTACTTTAATTAGGTAAATCATTATTTATAAAAAAAAAAAATTATCATACCTTAAAAGGCAAGTCGAATTTATCAACATGAAAAGTTGCGAGCAATATTTTGTAGCGTCTGAGTTACGGATAGATAGAGACTATGGCATGAACATGCACCCAACTTGCATTACAACTACTTCAAGCCATAAATCATCATGAGTGGCGATGACGCCGCGACGACCAGCGACATGTCAACAATCAAAAGATTAACATCAAGCGATTAAGCAGACGCGTAAAGTTTAATTGAAACGCTTCATTCGCGACAACGTGACATGCAAATTAATTTGTCGCGTCATATATTGTAACTAGATGGGATTGCCGGGAGTCATCTTACACTATGATAAGGCATTTTAATAGATCTAAATGTCCTGCAACCTAAGGGCAAGTCTAAAGCGAGAGCTTTTTGTTAGCGTATGTACCTAAATAAAACACCATGACAAAGTTCCGTATTCAATTATCGGTCAGACTAATTTGGTAAACAAACTTTCCCGATTTGTTTCTTGTCTGGGTATTCTGAGTTGTGTCCTCAGACGTTAGTTGTTCAATTTCTCATAACACAGGGTATCTTAGCTTGAGGACCAGATAATTAGTGTGATAGTGAGGCACTTATTACTAAAAATGTTTACCGAAATGAACAGATAACATTTTACTGAACTAGATGTTTTCTTGTGGAAGTACATGCCATTGATTATTTTAATAGAATTATTTTGTTTCGCAGTTTGAGCGCTCCAAGGTTAACAATAGGCTCCGAATAGCGAACTAATAATTTACCTGAAGATGCCTCCTGAGGTGGAACACGTATAGCAAAGAATGCGTGAACAAAATCATAGTCGGAGATTGAATGTTAATATGGAAGGTTGTGGAACTTTTGGTAGTAGTAGTGGTGATCAAGTTTCGAGTATCGGCAGTCACACACATACTAATGATAACGGAATTAAACAACATAATTATATTTAAATAGTCACTGATTATTCGATATATTTCGCTGTGGGAGTAAGGATAATTTCGAATTTTGAATATGACTCGAGTCACTCATTCCTTATTTTTCAAAGGTCAATCTTAAACCAAGCGCGCCCAAGCGAATCCTCGGTTTTCTCTGTTCCTTCGATTTTTTTCAGTGCAATTATGCAATCATGTTAAGTGTGCTATAATTCTTGAGTCACTCAATTGTATTGGATAATAAATATAATTATCTATATGCTTTCAACTTAAAATTCATATATCTGTCTCTCCCCTAGATTAGTTCCAATTAAGTGTGAAAAACAACTGTTTCTATGTTATTTTTATTAAATAAATGTGAAATTTGGAAATTATGTAAATGTTTTTGTTACGCTATGATTAAATATTTTCAGTTAATACAATTGTATATGTAAATTCGTCGGCTCACGTCTGTTTGTATAGCAGCACTAATTTTAAAACTATTGCAAGGTAATATGTGACTTACAATGTACTACAACTACAAATAAAATTAAAGCTGAAAATTGTGTTATTTAGTCAAATAGGATAAAAGCTTGTAGTCAAGCATTTTGTGCGTTCAATAAAAAAAAAAATGTTTAACGCTTAAGTCATCATCAAAACAATTGATCAAAAAATTTAGTTTAAAAAATAAATCAGTTTAAATAAAAACAGTAAACTTGAAAGAACAATACCGTTAATAGCGTGTGCAGCACTAGGATGAATGAAAAAAAAAAAAAAACAGTGAAATTCTACTTGCGAACCAGTCGCATTCGCTGAGTACTCTTAGAACGCTCAATTAATTGAAACATGCGTATTTGATGACAAGAAGTCTGGGTTCAATTAATGCAAGTTATAAGATAAAGAGACCATAGGTTAATTGCACTTTTGAAAATTGGTATTATCTGTGTCTATAATCATCGGTAACAGTAATCTAGTCAATAAATATTTACTTAATTGATTTCATATGATATCAGTACTAAATGTACTGGAGGGGATACAAAGGGGAGGGGATATAAAAGGATACTTAATTGTAAATAGTATTGAATTTTCAATTTATAATTTTTATTAAGCATTGTTGGATCAGTCATTAACTGTCCACTGCTGAACATATCCTCCCCCATAACGGAGATTTCACCAGTAGTAGCCACGCTAAGCAGGCGGATTAACAACCGCATTTTGTTAAGTATTAAGCAAATTAAGAATTAATATCTGTTTCTCGAGACTTTTCTCATGTAAATTAGTAATATAAAGTATCTAATTTGATACGTTAGAATATAACCTATCAGTGTATCAAATTTCATTCAAATCTGCAATCGTTTAAGCGTGATTGAATAACAAACATCCAAATAACAAATATACAAACTTTCATACTCATAATATCAATTGAATATTATGATTTAATAACTTGTATAGGTTTTAGATTATTATTTAGATGGACATGTCGTATGTACTCGTTATTATTTGGAGAACTTCATATTTCCTAGCTTTGAATGTATAATTTTTTTTTTTTTGGTTCTATTTTCCTTATGAATAGGGAAGGCAAAAGGACTATGCCTATACAGCCGTTGTCTTCAGTTAATTTCTGGTATATTTTAGTTTATAATTAAATGGCCGATGCGATATAAACATAATTATTTACAGCACTTATTTCTGATTTCTCTGCTAATCTCGTATTAAGGTATCTGGCTGAATTATAATGTATATATTAATAGGAAACGCCGCATACAAAATCTATACTAAAGCTTTGTGCATAACCCATCGTTTTATTCCGTTCTTATGGAACATTCCAAAAACAATTTCAAAGTTGATCCAAGTTTACAGGCTTTATTATATTGATCGAATATTGTATAATTGTTTAGTTCGTGAGAGATATTTTTATTACCCGTGTACACAGATTAATAACACTTATTAACATATCATAATAAAGTAGATAATTAACCTGGCAGAATCAACCTAACGATCCATACTGTACGGATAATGCATGTAAACGAATTGAGCGGAAACGTCCAATAGTTACCATGTAAGTGGCACAATTTTAATGTCATATGAATCCCTAATTTGTCAAATTAATTCTTTTTTCATGTCTACTTTGATTTGAAATGCGAACAAATATGGTTATATTTACGTAGTAACACTAATATGTGATTCTAAAGGTTATAAATGGCCTAAATTTAATGTATAATGCTGATAATTTGTTTACTATTATGGTATGTTATGTGGAAGAAATAGCAATCAAGAATGGTAATGCCTGAGAGGTACCACTCTTCATCTGGCAGGGCTCCAGCCTATTGTTTATATTAATGTATATCTTATTTACTAATATAATAAAATTGTAACTTGACAATGTCTATAGATGGGGGATATTTAAGTAAAATTAATACGAAGGATCTAAATTATAAATTTTGTCTGTTTATCTGTATGTTTGTCCTAGCATCAGACAAAAACTACTGCACTAAAAAAAACGTGGTTTTCACTGTTGCGTTCCTAAAGACCCAACTTAAAAACTGGTGTACGTGTTACTTTGAAACACCATCTAGAAGTTGCCTATTTCATTGGTTTTCCTAATTCTGAAATCCACGCGTACAAAATACCGGACAAAAAGCTAGTAAAAAATTATCTATTGATCCGAGTGTGACAAATTATTTTGATCTCTACTTAAGAGTATATTCTTACTTTATTATTCTGTGAAGGCTACTATCTCATTTTCTTGTCCCCTAATGTTCATATTGCAAGTAATTTTCAGGGGTACAAATTGCATAGAAGTTGCACAACAAGTGAAAATCATATATGTGTTTATAAACAGCTATTAATAACTCATCAAGCACCGTTCATATAAAATTATAATATTGTTATCGAGACCATTAAAAAATTCCATTTAACTAATTAGATAACAATTCTAGAATAGTTTATACACTTATTATATAACTAAATTAATTATGAAATAGGTACTTTTAGAATCAGAACGTCAATATTTTAGGAATAAGTAAATTAAAATGAAATCGGACCCTAAACTATAAATTAGGCATACCTACCTATTTTGAAAAGTTTAGTAAATTCCACTACAATACCTAGCTACCACTACAATATTTCACTTGGTCCTCCTTATTTCCTACCAGAATATATATGTATGTATGTATGTACGGATATAATTGTAATAGTCTACGTATGGTTTGTTTTTTTTTATGTGGCACCTACTTAATCTTTCTTTAATTCCTTTTACGTAAAGATTAGCTATATATTATATATATATATATAAAATCCATAAACAATTCATAAAATATTGGTGCAATAAGCAATCACGTTCAAATACAACGAAAAACCTATACTATCTATGATATAAGAAAATGGCAAATTGGAAACACTTTCTCAAACAATGGTTTGAAGTAGATGTTATTAGTGTATGAATTAAGAGCGACTTTATTTGAAGTTCGATATTTTTACGTTTTTACCTTAGAAGATAGAAGTTATAAAGGAAACACTTATAACTATTTATCACGCTAAAATGTATGAAAAAGTTGACCCGCTTTTCTCGAAGCATTTGTATGTCACTCTATCTAAGGTTTTTACCTATTAAATAAGTAAACCATTTTAATACAAATACACTTATAAATTTCAAATTTTAAAACTATACTATGAAGCTTCTCCAATGAGATCTTGAATATGGATTAGACGTAAACAATGCCAATGAATAATTTAACGGATATTTAAGATTTCAATATATAGAACAAATATAGTATTAGATCAACTTATAGCTTTCTCTTGAATAAATCTAAATAATATTATAAGTTCTTTTAATATTATAAAGAGCAAATACTTGATTTTTGTTTGTAATGTATAAACTCAAAAAATACTTAACCGATTTCAAAAATTCTTTTACCTATAGAAAGCTACATTATCAGTGAGTAACATAGGCTGTATTAATAATAATTTAAATATATAATTTATTAAAATCGTGTGAAGCTGAAGTGGGTCGCTTGTGAACCATATTTTTAAAACATCAACATAATATTACGTGCGCCATTTTAGATATGAACCACCACAGATATTATTTAGTTAAAAATACACGTCTCCGCGCAGTTCGTATCATTAAAATTATTTTTAACGTTTATATCAAACTATACTCTGATTAGTGAGTAAATAACAAAGAAATCAAGAGTCGTAAAGAGACCAAGTATAAGAACATTTCATAGATAAATAGTAGATGCACTATAGTGTAGAAAAACTTAGAATTTACTGGAATAAAAATTCGTGCTAACGTGAACTTTGACCTTGTTACGTAAGGTAAGTAGTTAACAGAATGTCAACAACAGATCATTACGTGATGAGCAGCTATCATCGAGCACCAGCATTCAGAGGGCGGTGCTCAGTGTCAACTCACCATTGTTCGTTTGGTTGCCGCCGTCGGCTATTGTTATATCACCACACCACTCACTCACACTTTGTCACTGCCATTCAATAACACACCGTCAAAACCTCTATGGATATTATCTGATTGCGTGACGCATTATTTACATATTTACTTCTACACAGTTTAATCACATATATGACGTTTATTATACCTATTGTATAATTGTTAATAAAGCTTTTCAATAAATTTGTGTCAACTAAAATTTTACCTAACTTTATAACCCCTAAAATGTTACTTGACTAAATACACTTATTTAAGAATATAAGTACATATTAACACTGATTATAATAAAAAAAATCATCACTCATATGTGTTGCCTATTGCTTAATAAAGGGTCGACCAATGTATGCTCCTTATCGATACTATAATGGAAATAAATACTCTTGCCATGTGCAGATTGGCAGAGAAACAAAAACACGGTAAGTCAGACAGAACTAGCATAAGTACTTAAATGTTTCTACAAAAAACTAATTGAGCATTTCCTTGCGTTGGTACTGGTTAGAGGCACAGACTAGATAAACATATTTGACACTAGTACCTCAATTTATATGAAAAGTTCTCATAGTTTTCATTAAAAACTATATAATTATATTACTAGCTTTCTATAACTATTATGATATAACAATGGCTTGAAATAAAGATCGATTTGTTCTTTATATCTTGCCTTGATCAACAAATCCCCTCCCGCAATAACTAATTATAAAACACTATATCAAATATTATTCAACATAAATTTAAAGAAATTCTAAATTGATATTTAGGAGTTAAATAAACTATTTGAAGAGAATTTTAACGCCAACAGTTAATACATAAAGTACATGCAATGTTTATGTTTTGTGGCCTTTAAACGAGATGGCAGTCTTATTTCAGTGCAGATGGGTGATCAGAAAACCGAACTTGATCTATAAAAGAGAGAACTACACATACATAATAATTCTGATATTATCTTTCACTTTGACATGTGTGAATACTAATTAAAAAAATATTTATGATTAATTATCTAATTAATATTTGAATTTTTATTACCTAACACAATGTATTTATTTATAAATTATATTTAACTCACAATTAAATTCACGTTTAGTAATTGTTACTTATTTATACTACTAATTGTAATAATATACACAGTAATATAATAATCACATACTTTACTTCAAATTACCAATTTTTTCGTATATAATATTAAATTAAATAACTTCGTAGCCGCACAGAATAAAATCTAATTGCCAAAGACAGTTACAGAAATTTCTTAAAGCGGACATTACCTGGCATTCGCATATTCTCTAAACAATCTACGTAAATGAAATAAGGACGTCAACTATATATATTAACATAGAACGATTAGCACTCGCTAACATTAATTACGCTAAGAGTGCTAACGCCTTGCAGTGCCAAGAACATACTACCCTAGCTTCATAAACAGCCGCATACAAAATCTAGGAGAGTGTGCATCATTCAATTCACTATAGGTGCATAATCGCTTGTCTCACGGTTTAATTCCACAGAATATGACACGGTCCCACTGTATAAATTATTAATTAATTGTCTCCGGAAAATGACACCATTCTTCTAATTAAGTCACGGGGTATTTCTACAGAAATTTGAGGAGTAAACAGCACAACAAATTTATTAAGGATACCACGCAGATACCAATTGCGACAATTACATGCAACAACAATGCGTGTTATTCGTGACTTTTATGTATTTATTATTAGTCTAGTATTGTTTACTGCCATTAATTTGTAGTTTGAGAACAGTCTGAATTGGATTTATAGCATTTTAATGACTTATTTTTCATATACAGCCTTCCACTCTTATACATTTGACAGATAGTGTTTTAATTTTGTAACAACTAATACATGCATTGTATTACGATTTTAATATATTATAATAAAATGAAATATATTTACACTTTCTGATAATTTATTATTTTAAATATAAATATCATGGGACTGGCACTTTAGAAATTTTTTTTTGGTATGCTCAACGCGTAATTCAAATTTCGAATAGCTGTCAATAATTAAATAAAAGAATTAAAATAGTGGTCCGTTGGTCATATTCTGCGTGCGTGTCGGGCGCGAGTGGTCGGTAGATACCTCGGGGCGGGGTTCCTCGCCGAGCGAGTCGCCCAACGCTTCGGCCTGGCTCTTCATTATCGAGTAAAATTTCACGTAGGGCGCCTTCAGCAGCTATGCGCAAGTGTGTTCACTTATGTTAGTACAGACAGCAACAAAAACAGATTACCACAGCACATATGTTGGACGTTTCAAATAATAAGTTATAAATCTTTTTTCGTTGCTCATCTTGCTGAATTTGACTTACAGTGTTATTAAAGATTAAATCATATCTAATATTAATAATCGTTTTGCTAATGTTAACATGTACATGAATTGTTTGTATAATGGAGTAAGATTTGAAATACAGAATCCACCACACTAACTTGAAGTAAAGACACGCCATGATAGCGGTGAAAACTTAAAATTTGTTTTTTGAAAAATAATCAATCTCACTTATAGAATACTCCGTTAAGTGAATGAGATGCTAATAATACTATTATATAAATACTGATACATAACCGTTGTTTAATTTTTAAGATGTTTTAAGAAAGTTTTGTGTGTGTTTTGTTGATACAGGCAATCGAGTATAGACTATGAGTTTAAAAACAACTTACAACTGTTATTTGGTATGATAAAGTTTGATCGACTTTATCTGCCGTGTTTATGATAATTTCAAGCAAACAACAAACGTAACTAACAAACAAACGTAGGAAATGCAACGTATCAGGTTTTTATCAGTAAACAAACATATGGGTGATCCACGATTAAGCCCACTCTTAATATCGAACCGAATTTATTAAGAAGCCCTTTGAGCTAAGTATCGCAGCATTACAACGCTGATACTTTTTTTATTCCTCTATTACTCATTTAACATTCATACAATTTTTTTTTTATATTTTATTTATACAACTTAGAATGGCAAACAAGCTGACAGCCCACCTGACGGAAAGTGGTAACCGTCGCCTATAGACATGAACAGTATCATAGACATTACAGAGTATTTATTTTGCCCATGACACCCTCCATGTATTGTTGCCATTCCTGGGACTAAGCTGTTATGCCTCTGTACCCTGTACATTAACTGCCATATTCCAATCTTCAAACCGAAACACACCTATGCAAACACAACTGTTTCAAGGTACACGAATGGGACAGAGGTATCCAAACAAATGACTTTTGTACAAAATCTCCCAATGGTAAAGTTGAATAGTTAAAGTTCCACACAAGTCGCAGCAAACGCAAAGATTGTCTGATTTATGTATGCGTCGGTGGTTGACCGTACTATGTCGGCTCATCAAATGCTTGTTCACACACACACACACTCATACACTGGATTATCTGCAAACCTCTTGCAAGGTGCAGGTGCGGACCTCAAGCAACGTGGTCTTTGCCCGACCTTATTGCGGTGACATACTACCACCGAGATGTTCATTTAGAGAGCTAAAGCTTGTGCTATGACATGGCACCGGCTGGGGAAATGGCCAAGCCGGCTAACCGTTGCAGTTCTAGCTAATTGTGGACTTGCATCATTTCTGATATGCGGTGGGAGTCTTTCATATACTTGAAGCAGTACTTTGTTCTTTAATCGAATTTGCTAACCTAATTTACCGCGTAACCTTAGGGATTCTTCAAAACGGGGTAAAGAAAACGCTTCAGGGTCGGCAACGCGCGCAAATACCCCTGGTATTACAGGTGTTCATAGGCTATGGTAACCACTTAACATCAGATGGACCATATGCTTGTTTGCCCCCTCTGTGGCTAAAAAAAAGAATCTCAAGGTGCAGAACGCAAAAAATGAGACGAAGGAATTGACACAAAAATATATTGAATAGATATTAAAATAAAACATTGTAAAGATTAATTTATAATTACGATAATTTATAAATAAATAATCTGTAAAAATAATAAAATATTGCAACAAACAACATATTTACATTTGCAATTATGATTTTATTTGCATTGCATTCCAAAATGTTATTAGAAATGTACTTATTTATAATAGTTAATTTTAATGTCAGAAATGAAAATCAAATATATATTATAGTACGTACAATTTAACTGCAATTGCGTTGCGTTAAATTCCGATAAGATTTTAAAATATTTCTAATAGTTATTTAAAATAAAACAGATGTATATTTTTCCTTTACAATATATTTATAATGTCATAATGTAATGAACATTGCGATTCTTAGCAAAGAGGGGCTCTTAATGAATTTGTCATCTAACTTGAGTAGGTAAACTAACATATGCCATTACATAGTATGATATCATTCACAATGGCATATTAATATTGATAAGAACGTAAGTAAAATTGAAAACAAACCAATCTCGAATGCCTCAACACCCTATATATGGCGATGGATAACCATTCTGTTTGTACCGCCGCTGTGCTAATGCAGTGACGTAAATGTAAATATACTTGTATAATATAGTGCGACCAAAAACAGTTTGAGGTATCATTATCAGAAACATCTATGTCAAATGTGTACTGTAATGTTTAATGTGAGATGCTTTGTTATCGATAAAGTGTGTTAGAAGCGTTGTTAGTAACGAAACGAACGTGTTAGAAAGTCATGTAAGAATAATAATAAAAAATTTATATATACAAAGAGAGACTTACCTCCCACGATTCTCTGGTAATGTCCGAAACATCGCCCGAGCTGCCGGTTCTTTCGCCCTACGACAAGAAAACAGAGACATTTTGTTCTATTAATTAACACCGTCCGATACAGGTCATAAATATATACTGTAGCTTGTTATCTTGATGAGATAATAGAGATATGTGATACGTAAAAGAGTGACATTGAGTGCGGGCTACACGTTCATGATCAATTGCAGTTTAGAATAATAATATAAAGATAACAGTAGTTAATCCTCAAATGACAGCAGTCGCACACGTAATAATAGTGGCATAATTAAACATAATAATTCTAATCAACTAAACAGTTACCACTGTTTAGTAAATTTTCGTAAAGTAACACTTAATTTAGTAAAATACTATCTACTTATGTCAAGTCGGGGCAGGATAAAATACGTATTGCTGTGTCGTTGTACCTCATACTTATGCTAATGAAAATATATCTATAGATAATTTCATTTATTATTTGTAGGGGGAGGGGAGTTGCCATCGTGGTGAACGTCACACTCGACACGCCCACATTTTGCTACGCGTATCTTTTAAAAACCAACAAAAAACGCGAGCATGATCAGATTTATTTACGATCTTGTCCTAAGTGAACATTCTTATTTGGAAATTGGAATTGAGAGTTTTTGTTTACGGATTAATCACGAATACACGATATCAGTAGTATCAAGACTAATTATATTTGTATTTTTCTTTCAATTTAATACAATCCTCTATACATTTTCTTCGATATAATTTTGTTCGTAGGAATCAAATTTTGTTAAGCTCTATTGAGCCTAATGTAATTACAATAAAATAAAATATAATATTATGGAAAAATATGGGCATGCAAAGTAACATTTATTCACTTAATATCCGTAGTAAACATACCTTGTGTCCAGGCTTGGCGTCATCATCTTCCCATTCCGTGTCACTGTCGATGAGCTCGTAGCCCTGCGCGGTCACGTCACCCAGTGGCCCGTACCGGTCTGGCACCCAGTGGGTCAAAAACTTAAACAGATCGTCCACCCTAAAGAAAAAAAAAATTTCATTAAAAGTTGCACGTTGGATATTAAAATATCTGTGAAGAAATATATGACGATGGTAAACACCAAAGATCTCTCAACAAAAAAAAATTATGTTCTTTGAATGTGAAGCTTGTTTCGAGCAATTAAGTAATACAATAGAGTTAAATAGATTTTTTTTTTTATTTTATTCAAAAATGAATCTGCGTTTGATCTTACTTCACCTGATGGTAAGTGATAGTGATCTAGGTAGGATAGAGCGCGCTTACCTAATAAATACTTATTCACAGCAAAAGCAGGAAGGGTATTATATTCCTTAGCAGTTCGCATTACAAAAGAAGTTACGAACCACTTCATGGAAACCAGTATAACTTATACAACGTAAATAATGCAGTAGCAATAGGTACCTGTTCCTAGGTATTCCGAACCAGTATTCGGGCTTCATGCGCTTGCGGCCGTAAGACATGAGCGGTGTGGTGCGTGGCAATGGACGGCCGGCTGGTTTGCCCATGCGCAGACGGAGGTACAGAGGCGGGTCGTCACTCGGCCTGGCTGGCCGGGGAATCAACTCTGCGATCACAAAACATGAAGGATATAAAACTATGTCAAAAAAAAAGAAATTGCGTAGTAGAATAATATAGGACTGTTGGTAGTTTTATGAGATTTCTTAAACGAAACTGCTTTTCATTTTGTCTGCGACTCTAGTACATATACTATGAACAACTATCTTCAATATATAAACATGGAAGTAAACATGTTCAATAAAAAAAAAAAAAACACAAATATCGATCTACAATTAGCATAAATATTGTGTAACACGTTCAAATTTTTTTACACAAACAATTTATTTCAAAGCTTCGAAGTCTCGGAGAAATTGTTGTATATACTATTTTTCTTACTAAATTTATATAAATTCAAATATTCAAAATATTATTTCAACAAAGCTCATCATAATTTCAGCTGTTAATTGTACACTATTGAACATGTATTCTCTATAGAGCCGTACCTCTCTATCTTGAGCCATCTGCAACCACTGACTCATTGTAATACTTTTGAACTCGTCGCTTCTTTCGTTCTCTACTATATTTGCATGTACAAGAACACAACTAGATAACCTTTCTATTAATAAACAATACTGACTATCAAAAGAGGCGAAGAGATCAGGCATATCGTCGACGGACACCATGCTGCGGTAATCGAGACGGGGTTGGGTGGAGCTTGGCGTAGACTTGGCGTGCGACCGACCGAAACCGCCAAGTGAGCTGCGTCTGCGCATACATCGGTTATTTAATAATACAGCGAATTCGAAAGGAAAAAAATTGTCAACGACCGAAGAATAATATAGTCTGATTAATTAAGATCTATTTAATGAAAAGGTAACCAAATTTTATTAAAATTATCACAAAAAAACTCTAAATAAAATTAGTAACAAATTGAAACATTCCATCAACTAATCAATTGTTTACTTATCCTAATGTTGAACATCATCAGAGTGTCTTATGATCGAATCGATCTTAATTATTAATTTGTTTACATTTTCATCAAGTTTTATTCAAACAGACCCTAATATCTTTTATTAATATTGCTCAAGAGGTATAATTAATAGATTTTTTACTGATTATTTTACTGATCATCAAACCATTAAAAGCAACAGAGATTTTCCATTGCAGTTAGCAACAATAGAAATATAATTTATAAAACAAATTATTTCTTTTATTGTAAAATGCAAAAAATATTTCGTTGATATATCTGAAAAACTCATGTGATAAAAGTGAAACACAGGTAATAAATAATTATTACTCCTTTATCGTTTTTTTAGTAGTTAAGTTTGTCATAAAATTGTTTTTAGTATCACAAGTAAAATAGTCCTAAAATTATTACTATATGTATACCTTAACCAAAGTACGCTGTTCTACAAAATGAATGAATAAAAATTAGTAACAATAGTTTTTATTTACTGCACCTGTAAAAAATTATTTTATACAACATAAAAGAATCTCCTGCTAGAATTTGGTTAGTTTACAATAAGATAGATAGATATGAAGCCTTGTCACACTCTGGAGTTCCATTTTCGTAATATCATAAAAAATACATATAACGATCGGGTTTGAATTTAATATTGAAAATTTCTGTATTTGCATTAATTGTAAATAATTTGATAAAAACGTTATTTAAATAAGTGATAATGGTATCTAATTATTTTTAATTGGCAATTTGGCGAGTTGAATCAGACGATTTAAACATATAAAAACAACGCATTCCGTTCACTACAACGAAAATATTTTTTATTTTGAACTGAAAGAAAATTAAATGCAATTTCTTTTAAGAAACCAGTGAATGTGACAGGGTTCCAATCCCTCCTGATGGCAATTAAATAGTAATAATAATAACAAGTTCTTAAATTTAACACACAAGGCATATTTTTAAGAAGACATATAAACATATCGAAGCTAAACATGCTGAAATATTTTTAACATAAATGACATATTAACGATATTAAAATATAAGGTGCCAATAAGACAAAACGCTCGTGTATAATGAATGCGATGATTTTGAAAAGTATGAACGACATTCATTTTTAAAATTCACCTATTTTACATAATGATGATACTTCTATGCGGGGAAATTAACTAAATTTAAATTGGACATCTATAGATGTATACAAAGTAGAGCATTCTAGAAACAGCCAATTGAATAAATTCTCTTGAACATTACACAGCGA
The DNA here is from genome assembly GCF_026898425.1 of Galleria mellonella. Classification (NCBI taxonomy): domain Eukaryota; kingdom Metazoa; phylum Arthropoda; class Insecta; order Lepidoptera; family Pyralidae; genus Galleria; species Galleria mellonella. The sequence goes on along the minus strand of NW_026442090.1, from coordinate 4,614,864 downwards.
CATCTAGATGTTGCAGCATAGTTTTAGAGTAGTCTGAAACTACGCTGTACGATTAATTTATATTTAACTCACGCAAAAAAAAAAATAAGCTATTATCCATGATCTATATATGACGCATAGATGTCTCATTAGGCGCTTTTATAATTTATCATAATACGATACGTTACAGCTTATTTTTATAAATGCTATGTGCTATGATAAATTATAACAACATCCATTGAATAATAATCAATCGAATGCTCTAGTTCATATACACATTATAAATATTCCTAACACATATACATCATGCCATTAAACATTTATAATCGTTTACAAAATAAGCGAATGAATTTTGACATTAATATATAGATAGGTATTCTAGATCGTTCAATGAAACTCACGACCTTTTACACAAGACAATAGACAACAAACACAGTTACTATGTCGGTGGAGATGCCTAATAAGAGAATAGTGTGAAAGAGTATACTAAATTAAATACACCGCGACGACGTTTTAATTAATAAATGCATTAAATAAACCTTTATACTTTGGTGGGACTGCCACACACTGTTTCCTTTTATAGCTAGCTTAAAATTTTACCATTTTTTTTTTCATTTAATGCGTTTAATTTTTTTTTAATATTATGACCAATAAATTCTCTTTTTTCATAAACTCCATGGACATGTAGTCCATAAATCGTTACTATTTATGTAACTAAGAAAATGTGCAAAAAGTATAAACGCAATGCAACATAAATCGACGCCAGCAAATTAATGTTTGTGTTGCCATAACTGACTTTGTCTCATTTTATATTGTTAAAAAATAGGATTAAAATTAATCCAAAATTTGTCACTGAACGGAATACAGTATGCTTATTGCATGACAATAAACAAACGCATGTATTAAATCATCCGCAATTACATATTCACTGCACAAATGGAATATTTTAGGAAGATCATTAGAAGAATGACCTAGTGTAATAAAAATAAATCCAAGTACACATGATGTTATCAATAAACAACGGAGGCTAGGATCAAAGCATTAAGGTTTAAAATTGCTAGACAAGTCGTCACAGCGGGCGATCCGTATACGCAACACAACGAAGTGGGCACATTGACAGAGGCTTGATGTCACGTACCCCGACGTCGAGAACACGTCCTGTGGCGCCTCCTCCGACGGCGTTTTACTCAGGAACAATCCCGTACCGAACTCAACTAAATTCATTGGCGAGCTTTACGCACCAACGAATGCAAATTCGGTACATCCAGTTAGCATCCACGGTAGCAAAGGAAAAATGTACGATTGCAACATTAAACTTTTTCGACGAGCATGTGTATATGTGTGTCGCATATTTTTGTTAGTTGTCAACGGGATGTTTATGTAGACCGTGTAAGGCCCCCCTTAAGTGGAGCGAGAATGGCGCGAGTTCAACGAAGCGAGTACAGCGCTTATCGACGAGTATGAACCAAAGACTAAGTACGTAATTGTACGTACGTAAAGTACGTAGCCATTGGCATATTAAGCAGTAATATTTATTGTATAATGATTGATAATCTTCCGGAAAATTATGTATATAATCTATGACATAATTTAATAACAAAAAATAATACTTTATTAACTGTAACTATCGTTTAGACTCGTCTGTAAGCGCGCTAAATGAAATAGAGCCTCGTATGCATGGAAGAAGTATCACTGTAAGATTATAGTTATGTACTAATTGTGGAGGGCGTATCATCGATTCCATGCATGTGAGTTACATACAACTACTTTGGTACACCTATTAATTATTACATGGTTAAATTATTTGCAATATATACAATCTCGCGTCTTCAACTTATTTAGAATGTCATTATTTTGTATTAACAATTTTATAGCCTTGAGAATATATTACTAAAATGAATGAAAAACACCATTCATATGTGTAAATACACAATGAGATTTATGTTATAAAATACATTAAGGCCATACAAATGAAACAAGTTGCATTGAAGTAACTAAAACTGTATAGTTTTATAGTATCGTTACTGATAACAACATTGTATATTTAATGAATAAATAATGTTGTTTTAAATATAGCACGATAATGAATGAATGGGTTAATTTTTTTATAAATATTAGGAACTGATACATGGTTTTTAAAAATTATCTTGAGTGATCTACATAAATAAATTTTACATTTGTCTTTATAAATATATGTTCACAGATTATCTTGATAACCACGAATGGCATCAGTACCTACCTACATCATGCCTACGTAGTGGCTCTCCATCCCTTATCAACTTCGTAAAATGCGTGTAACGCCCATTAAAATATTATATATTCTTTCATTCCTTAGATTGTTCAGTTTAAATGTTTTACAATAGTGCATGGTACATTACTTGATTAGATATATTGAGTAAGTATAGCACAATATTATATATAGTTGAAATAATATAGAAAAATTAAATCATAAGAATACCTTGTTGTTACGTCACCTATACCTATTAATATAAATGTTAAAAACAAAATTACGTAGATCTGTAAGATTTTTTTTTATGGAATCGATTCTAAGATGGATTTTTTTATCTCTATAACGAAAACTACGGTTCGACATTAGAGGAAAATTAAAATTGCATTGTATTGTGGACAGACATTAACGAACTCGAATTGAGATTAAAATGAAATGATACCAAATATAAAGCAATGTCCATTTGACGTTATTTCGATTTTCGATTCGAGAACATCATTAGTCAGTCTACTGAATATCATTGCGAAGAGATTATATTAGGTGATGTTTGATGTAAATCAAGTAATTACCTGTTGAAGACCTTGGAGAAGACGCTGGTGGAATTGTGGCTGTCTGCGGAGCTGGGCAGTGACTCCGCCTGCGAGCTCTGCGGACCCGGCGCCCCTCCCTCGCCAGTCAGACCCTCTACCCACGACAATGGATACGACAACCGTTTGAGCATCTGTCAGAAAAAAAAATCCTTACTAATATGATAAATGTAAGTTAGTTTGTTACTGTTTGGTGTCTTACGATGACTGTTTAACAACATATTCCGGACATACGGACGATGTCGCGCTAAAAGTCAGTAAATATATAAATATTGAACCTGCAACTAGTACCAGTATTAATAAAAGGTTATGGTCCATGGTTTGGGTCCAAATCCCGCCCGTTTCGAAAATTTTCAATTGCACAATAATTATTGTTTAGAAATATGTATTATTATGTAAATTGGTTAAAAAAACGCATTCTTGAAATATGAAAATCATATTTTAATAATACATATTTCTAACCAATTTGCAAGTAGTTATTTTTATTTTTAAATAAAAAAAGGCTTGTTTAAATAATCTTAGTTGTTTCCCATTGTAAGTTGCATAAAACAGTATGAATAATATAAACAAATAGTATAGGATTGAAAATACTATACAATATTCATTAGGTAAATTAACTTAACATCGAACAATCGTATGTAGTCAATTCAACTGAATCTGAGTCGTTCATGATACAAGAGCCTTTATAAAAAAAAATAAAGGACATAACAATAAACCAGATCGTTTGGGCTCGCCCGTTTTATTTTATACCGCAATCAGATGGAATATTTATCGCTTGGGTTGTTGCATAGAATGCCGTATAAGAAGTGTATCAATCGGTAACGAACAATTTGGATTTAGATTCACATAAAATGTAATTTTTTTCGGTCATCATACGAAATTGGATCTGTTATTACCCGCAAACAGGGTTTTTAGATTCATGTATATAAAACTCTATGAAAAATATCATCAATACATATAATAAAATCGTAACTGGACACTTTGTACACGGAAGATAAATAAGAAAAACTATTATAGAGGGGCTTTATGAACACAATAGAACCCAAAATAATGATGTTTAGATTTTTTGTTTCTCTAATAATAATAATAATAACTATATAACTACCTTTGTATAAAGAAATAAATTTATTATTTATTATTACTTGTTTCTCTATATATCTGTTTGTTTGTACGTTTGTGCAAACTAATCTCAGAAACGGCTTAACCTATTTGAATACGGTTTTCACTAATACGTTGCAGTTTACTTCACTAGATATTTAGTGTCTGTTTTATTTCCATTGGTTCATAAATAAAAAAGTTATATCAATCTAAAAATCAAATATAAAATGCTATAAAATAACCTATTAGTCGAATTCGCTGAAATTTTATGAAGGTAATTATCATTTAAGTATATAAATAATAAACGGGACTAATATATGGGAACAACATAATTAGAAGCGGGCAACACCGCAAGAAATGTGTAGTTTATAGCATTTTTTGTATATATTTTTAATTCAGGAATCTTATGGGACGGGCACAAAGAAGTGATCAATTTAAACCAATTCACTTCTTACATAGTCTTCAACAAACAAATATTTTATTTTCATTTTTTTTTTTCAATTTCTTTTATTTCTTTTATTTTCAACCTCACATTTTATTGTTTTGTTATGATTTTGATAGCATTTACTTGGGACGGTCATTACTTTTTAATAAATAGCCCGTGTTAATTAATCAATACCAAACTGGTCAATATTACAAGATAAAAAAAAACAAAATTCCTAATTTGTGGCACTAGTACCTTATTCTTCTTGTCAGGCTTGTTGGCGTCGTCCTTTTGTTGTTGTTGTTGATGCTGCTGCTGTTGCTGTTGCTGGTGGTGCTGCTGGCCGCCGTCGAGCGAGAAAGAGACAGCTGCGGGCTTGCGCGGTGCCCGGTCGGCCTCCCCTAACGGCGGAGCCGATAGCGGCGGCTCACCGCGGGACACCACCACCGGCGGTACCCACTCCGCAGACAGAACTATGTCCGCATCGCTGTACACCTATATACACACATATTTATTTATTTATTTACTCTTTATTCACCACAGTATAAACAAATATTTAATACTAAAGACGGACTTGCTATATAGCATTCTCCTCTAGTCAATCTTTGGAAAAACAAAAAGTAATTATGCGGAGAAAAATATATTTTTTTTTATACGACTTAGAATGGCAAACAAACTGACGGTCCACCTGATGGAAAGTGGTAACCGTCGCTTATAGACATGAGCAGTACCATGGACATAACAGAGTATACTGTTTCGCCAATGATACCCCCCATGCGTTGCCATTCCTGAGGACTCAGGTGTTATTCCTCTGTACCTAGTAAATTCACACCATATCCCACCCTTCAAACCGAAACACAGCCATGCAAACACAGCTGCTTCGCGGTTGAAACACGAATGGGACAGAGGTACCCAAGCAATTGACTTTTGTACAAAGTGTCCCTCTGGTAAACTGATGAACGTAAACAGTTACAAACGTATCTATATATTGACTCACAATTATTAAATTAATTATTATTATTAATTATTGTCGTAACTATTAGAAGGGTTCATATTGAAGCCTATTGAAGTGTGGTAATGTTAGAACAATTTCTTAATTTCCGAAAACAATTTAATAATTTCCAAAATTTTCAATTGAATATTTAAAAAGTATTCTGGTAGCGAAATACCGCTATTTAACTAACTTGGAAATAGTAGAATAGTATTTTAAAGAGAGAGACTCGTGGAATATGAGCAGCGGAGCATTTATTTCATGTTCATTTCTATAGCCAAAAGTTAAACTTTAAATAACGTGGAGAATCAGCGTGTTTACCAAACATAGTAGCATGGAAAAATTTTAAATTCTTAGTATGCTCTTTTAATAATTGATTAAAATAAAAAAATTGTATCAAATGCAAAACAAAATGAAGGCTATCATAATACTGTTCCTTTAATTATAAATTACACATTTATGAATTAGTAATAATAATAAACTTTTATTATTATTATAGTTTTATGAATTATTAGCGACACGGCTCGAATTCACATGAGTAAATAGAACTTTAGAAAATTATATATATAAGTGAAGGAATTTTTAAAATCGGTTAAGTAGTTTTAGACTTTATTTATTACAAACAAACCATAAAATCTTGCCGCTTTATAATATATTAATATACATAGATGAAATAAGTATGAATTTCCGTCACAGTCAAAGAGAAACAACATATCGCAAGAAACAATGATACGTAATACGTAAATAATGCATTAAACTCGTTTCACAGTTGGTCACACAACAAACAAAGATGTCAAAAACCACCAACAACAAATCGATACAACCTTGAAATATGAATCATACTGGTCTAAGAATAAAATATTTGAAAACAAAACAAACGAATAGAAAGTACAACATAAGGGAAAAGAAAAACAATTATAAGAACGTAGATTCCACATGAGGTATATAAATCAATAAGAAAAACAGACTCTACCTATTATCCTCTAGACAAGTCGCAAACTTTATTTGCATATACATTTTTGTTTTTTGTGTAAATTAAATGATTGGGATGATTGAAGATCGAGCCTAAATTTATAACTAAAACTGCTAGAGTACCAATTAGGAATGATAGATTAAAATTATGGTATGCTTATGTCACAAAATGATGTCGGAATAATAGTATCTTTTTGTTTATTGGATGAAAATGGAATAATAATCCCGCCTGCGCTAACGGGATACGCTGGCGCGGCACCAGTAAAGGACGATGAGGATGAAAACAGGTCAGTTAGCTCATCATGATGAATTCATCACAATATAATGATAATTAATCATGATTGTTAGTTGGAGTCTAGCTGACCCATTGCCAGCAAACCGCGATCAAGTCGACGGTTCCCCCTGGTTGGTGTATATTGCTAATAGCAATGGGATTAACTCACCTGCTTCATTGTCACCAACATCCATCCTTTGATGCCGCGCCAGCGTATAATAGTGTCCATTATCACATTCCTGTTTTTGTACTGGAGGGCTGAGAAAAATACAATATGATGATAATATGTCTTAATAGTCTAGCTAACCCATTGCCAGCAATACACCCTATCAGGTCGACCTCTACGCGGTTCGCCCTGGAAACCATGGTGGTTAACTCTAGTAAAATTCGTCACGATGGGCTAACTAACCTGCTTTTATCGTCACCTATAATCTATCCCTCACAGGTGCCCCGCCAGCGTATATTGATAGCGTAGACAGAGTTACCATTCCATTGTCACCCATTAAAAAAAACTGTTTTCTGTAGACTGTTAACTGTAAACTGATGGAAAGTGGTAACCGTCGCCTATAGACATGAGCAGTACCATCTTATATAATCTTCTAATGGGAAAACTCCGTTTCTAGGAATAAGAAACAGCGATATCATGCGACATCTGTTATCTTGTCTTCTCATGCGTGTGATTGCGTAAACGTATCTACAAATAATTACTTTTTGTCTAGAGGGTAAGATTTACAAAAGACACAATAAGAATTGTCCACATTGAAATATTTCCGTTGCCGAGAAGTCCCATAACCTCTCACCTCGTCGCGGGACGAACTAGACATCATTTCAACATCGCGATGTTCATTAGCGAATCGACTTGGAAATTTTGCCTCGTAAGTGACGACACAGTCCCAGTTGTCGTACATAGAGACATCTGCGTCCGGCTCCGCGATCTCATATATGGTTTCGATTTCATGATGATAATCATCGTGCTCTATGTCTGTCTGATGATCCTAGAAATCCATTGATATATTGGAGTGTATGTCTGCCTATTTGTGATTTACATTTAGTTTATAATAATAATATTAAACATATAAAAAAAAAAAACTACCTGTTAACACGTGATGAACCTAAAAATGACCATACTCTTATTATCGCGAATGGCAATTAACATAGAAAAAAAAAATTAAAATAACTTCAAAAGAATATGTTATCGGTAAATTACATGTTTATGTTTTAAAGATTATCAAAACTATTGTAGATTACCTTCTTGGTGTTGATGGGCGTGACATGCAACAGCGGCTCGCGTATATCGATGCCGGAGTCGTGGTAGGAGAGCTTGACCAGGTGCTGTGCGTCGTGGCGCTCGTCGCGATCGCCGCCCTCCTCCGCGCCCGAGCCCTCCGCCGCCTCCGCGCCCTCCCCGCCCTCACCACCTTCCCCGCTTTCATCTTTGTGCTCGGTGCTTGAGGACACCTGCATTATCATGCACGTTTGTATACCAAGCTTTACTTCTACAATTATTATTATAATGGTATTATAGATATATAAGTAGACTGAAAAATTAAGTTTCGAATAAAATGAAGAGATCAACTTTTACGTTTTGATTTATACAGCAGACTCTGACAGAGAAGAACATTGAAATATTATATAATCGTAGATCCTTTCATTAGTAGATACTATAACAAATCAGTATGCCAGATCTCAGATACAGATTCACAAGAAATATTATGGAAAAATATTTCTGCAAGTTTTTTTGTCTTTATTCATTATAAGAGAAATGAAATTTTTAATATTTCCTAAATAAATAAATATTATACACATTAATTCACATTTGTTATTAAATATTTTCAATAAATCACAAGTCGGATCAGTTTCGCGTGAATTACTAAGTTTTATATAAATATACATAAACTTACACCAAATAGTACTTCAAGATAAATATTTAACATTAACATTAGGCAATATTGCAATGCGATGAAAGATAGCGGTGTTACGTGGACAACTCCTACCTCGCTTCCTTGATCAATTGACATTCTATCTTTGCTTGGTATAGCCCAGTGGTGATCCAGTAAAGATTTCCGCCTTTCTTCTATTGTTTGTTGCTGTGAACACAAAAGCGTTTACTTGCACTTAAAGCGAGAAAATAAAAAGTGAAGCACAAAACAAATTATTATCTATGCAAAAGCGAATTGCAATAACTAAAGCTAATAAACTAATGAACATAGACGACGCACACATTGACAGCGGCACTTATTTCGTGTACGGCTCTATAATACTAATTACCCATGTACTAATATTAATTAAATTTCACTGTGAACATACAACAATTTAATCATAAACTAAGCTGTGACTAAGGCACTGTGTACAACAAAGATATTGCAGTGTACAACCGTTTCTATAATTTAAATTAATCAACTATATATTTATACTAGTACGATTTAGACCTTAATTCAATCAAACGCCAACAAACAATCGGCAGATCGACATACTACGAGTAATTTCTATCTAAAATATCTTATCTATATTTCACTATTTTTCTTTGAATGTGGACTGTGCATTAAAGTTGCTTAACAATATAAAGAAGTGCTCACAGTGTTCTAGTTAGTGACAGTTTTACTTAATTCTTTAGTTATTGTTAGATCTGTAACTATATCTCTACTGTTACAATGCATTTTTCAATGTCTTATTATCTATTTGAAATCCTTAATATAACGCTATAAAAATGCAATTGTATTAGCAAATACCTTGTACAAAATGTTCTTTAAAATAACATCGTCTTTTATACGACTAAATATCTAAATTTGTATCTATGGGACACAAAATTAATGGTATATTCTATCTAAATGAATGGTTCTATATGAACATAAATACTTTAGGATCTACAGTGGAGATAACCTTAGGTAATTAGTGCGGGTAATACCTGCAAAGCGGTAGGTGTGACTAGTTCCCTTTCGAAGGCTTTCGGGAAAGCGGCGCCGCCACGTTCGTCGCCGGAGCCGGGACGATCTTCCCCGCCGCATAGGTCCTCCCCCTCGCCGCCCTCCGCGCTCGCTGCTTGCAACTCGGGGAATGTCTCATCCTGAAAATAATAATTGTAATGTTTTTTTTTTATACAACTTAGAATGGCAAACAAGCTGACGGTCCACCTGATGGAAAGTGGTAACCGTCGCCTATAGACATGAGCAGTACCATGGACGTAACAGAGTATACTGTTTCGCCCATGATCCCCCCCCCCCCCCATGCGTTGCCATTCCTGAGGACTCAGGTGTTATTCCTCTGTACCCTGTAAATTCACGCCATATCCCACCCTTCAAACCGAAACACAGTCATGCAAACACAACTGCTTCACGGTAGAAACACGAATGGGACAGAGGTACCCAAGCAATCGACTTTTGTACAATGTCTCCCTCTGGTATTTTTTAAAAATATCGAGAAAACTTTTCGACTCAAAACATCAAACTTTTATATAAGATTTACAATAGAAACAATAATACTCACTTTGACTAGAAGCGAGTCTTTGCCAGGCGAATGTTCCGACTTGTTCATGTAATAGATCTCCGCTTGCTCCGCTCTGCAACGCACAACAAATAATCCAATGAGACTTACGACTACGCTGCAAACTAAAACAAAACTAGAACCGACTAAATGTACAAATTAGTTACGTTTCGCATGGTAGAATTAATCTGTATTTAGTTTTTTTAAATCGCTTTTTATAAGTATTATCAATGTTTTTTTAGTTACTGGAGGACACATTGGAAAGAATATTTTTTTTATTACGTGTACAAAAATATAGGCCTTAGAAATTCGTTTCTGTCAACCCCGCGAGGGAATTGGCACTAAGATATATATCTACATATTATGGATAAAACTATATAAAGTAATAATAACATTACTATTGGCTAAGTACTGTGTAACCAATGAATTAATCCTGTAATAACCTTTTTTCTAATTCAAAAAATTTTCTTTTTAACGTATGGAGATTCTATTTTTGAACTGATTTCAGACTCTTTTTAGTACAGGTCCGCTGGTGAAGTGACAAATGAATCTATTTGTATAGTTTGTTCCAATAGAATTTAATAAAAATGGAAACAAACTAATAATTGATACGACCATGAAACAGTCTGTCGATGTCCAACAGCAGTACCAAATACAATATAGATTAACTGATTGAACGTTTCGATTTATAACTAATTTTATTAAAAGAATATTTTTATGCTAATTTCGACAAAACTGGTTAACTTTCCATTAAGTCCCATTTAAATAAAGAAAGAAAGAAAACATAAATAAAAATATAAATATTTATGTAACACAAACCAATAACAATTACAATAAAAACATAAACAAATTAAAATTACATGGAAAATTTAAATGGCAAATTACAAAAATTATTAGGAATTATGCAACCAAAATGGTCATCACTCAACTAAGTGTCTAGGCATTCATACATAACGCCTAAACGATGATTTTTTTTTATGAAAGCAACACTATTGTAACAGACTGTGACAGAGATACATTACCGCGTTATTGTAAGGGTTATTTATTTATTTATTTTATATCTACACTATTTTTACAGGTATACACAGGTACAGATATTATGTACTCACTTGTGCGCGTTGTTGTCCGGTCCGTGGGTGCGCATGTGCGCTATGTCATAGAATATGGCGGCGTTGACGACGTACTCCATGGGTGCTATGACGCCGTATGATTCGGGCCCGTGCTCCATCACCAGCACGTCGGACACGTTCGGGTCGAACATCACCGCGTTCGGCGTCACTAGAAGCACGCCGGACACCACGCCCTGCAACATTCATACAAAAAATTAAGGATGGACAATTATATATCGCTATAGAAATATCTAAGGAAGTCCTGAAGAGTGAACGAGAAAAGAACATTAATTAAAATAATAGAGAATAGAAGAGGCAAAATGCTGGGCCACCTTATACGACATGATGATTTTTTTAAGAATACAGTAGAAGGAAAAATAGAGGGCAAAAGAGGAAGAGGAAGAACGAGGAAAAAGTACATGGGACAGATAAAAGAAACACTAGGTGTCATGTCGTATAGGGAGTTCAAAGATATGGCTTGGGATAAAGCTGGCTGGAAGAAGACGCATGAATTAGTTGCACCGACAAGAGGAAACTCTTAAATGAAAAGAGAAGAAATAGAAATATCTATTGTAATTACGATATCTATATACTAGCCAAATAACGAATACATTAAATATTGGTTATCCATTATATTAAATTTAAATAGTACCCAATCGAAACGAAGATACATATTGGACTGTTGTGGGCGGTATATCGTGGCTATAATGTATGTTGTTTTTTTTTTGCCAACAATATGGATAACAAAATCATATTGGAGTGATACCGATATAAACCATATGCACACAAATAATACGTAACCTTTTGTATATTAGTATATAACCGCTTGGCTTTGTAGCAGTTTCTCTAAATACCCAAATTTAGAGGAGAACGGAACTGTTAGTAATTACGTTTCACGGTACCATTGCTAGCAATATACCCTATCAAGTGGATCTAGAGGGAGATCTTGATTTGCCAACCGATCTGCTTTCATTCTCATCTATCGTACTTCACTGGTGCCCGGCCAGTGTATATTGATAGTGCAAGCAGGATTACCATTCTATTATCACTCATTAAAAAGTATCCCGACTGATATCAATATCAGAATAAATATTTTAATATTTCATCCCCCACAAAACATAGCACTTCAATTCTGACAAATCAAACGCACAAAAACCGCTTATCTGTCGGATAAATCCGACAATATGGGACCACCACGAGAGTAAATGGTACGGATAGACAAAAGAAATTAGTGAAATCGGATTAGAACACGAACGCAGGCAAAATGCGAATCGCCTCCTTTTTATAGTCATTGAAAATACGTTACAAATATTGTGACCTTGAAATATTATTCCTTTGTATGTATTTTTAAATAACTTAATTGATGAATAATAACTATCTTGAGTCATACAGTATTATAATTATAAGTAAGTAATTGATAAAACAAAGCTAATATAATTAGTTATCAATTAATTGATCGAAACAATATGGTCAAAAAGGTGGAATTAAAACTAATTCTTAAAGATGAACCGGTAACTTTGAACAGGTAATTACTAATTCATTTATGGAACATATTCATTTTTATCATCTTTCATCATTCACCTGTACTATTGTTTCTAAGTATAATATCTTTTTTTAGAAAAAAAAAATGGCACAATTTGTCTTCGGTATGACGTGCATTGTGTTTTCCACTAGAATTTTCCTCTCATCATTATCCTATTACATGATGAATAATAGGCATAATAATTTTCTAGCGCACGCACATCTTTTTTTTTTTTTTTTTTTTTTTTTTATTTTATTATCGATAAAAATACAAGTTACAGAATTTATGTTCCATTAGCATTTAGAAACCACGTAGGTTTATATTAATACTAAATACATTAAAATTATTTAGATTGTATTAAAACCATGCAAGAAGTATCGTTTTAATTTACACTTGATGTTGCTAATAGTAATATTATCTCGTACATCGGTGGGTAGTTCATTAATAAATCGAGGAACCAGGTAGTCAGCCGTACGCTCACCATAACAGTTATTTACGCGAGCGCTATTGGTACAAAGTTGCTTCCGTGCGACCGCCCTCGTATATACAGCATGATTAATTTCGTTCCAATATTTATTGTTAAAAAAGTTTTCCTTAAGAAATGTGTATTTAAATTGTAGATGTACAGGTAAAATATTGCAATGTCGAAAAAGACCAGTATCATCGTCATAATACTGCATCTTAATTTTGGGAGATACAATAGTTCTTAAAATTCTACGTTGAAGTTTAAAAATATCATTTAAATATGTTTTATAAGTGCGGCCATAACTTGACAACCCATATTGAACATAAGATTCGACCAATGAATTATACAGCATCAGTTTTACTTTAAAGGGAATTCGGTGTCTAAGGATGACTATATTAGCTAAAAATTGTCTTAATTTGTTACAAATTTTTTCGATGTGTTTACTCCAATTAAACTTACTATCTATAGTTAAGCCAAGATATGTTTGGCTGTCCTTGACCGTTATAGCGGGGCAGCTGCAAAAGTTCCTTTCATTAGTTATATGTAGACACTTGTGGTTGTGAGCAATGATAGGTTTATATAGAGGACGAAATTTTAAATAGGGTGATTTTATGATCAAAAGTTGTGTTTTAATTGGATTTAATACCAATCCGGCATCATGACACCATTCAAGAAGGACATTGACATCAGATTGTAGAAGGTCTCGTGCTTTTTGAATATTTTTGTCAGACAATACTAGACACGTATCATCTGCAAATTGGTAACATGAACTGTGTTTCACAGTGTAGGTAGGTCATTGGAAACACAACCTATTGTTCTACACAACCCCATTGTTTGGCTTATCCCTCCATTTTTTATTTCCTTTCTTTTTACGATATTATGCATATTATTAACATAAGACAAAAAATGTAGCGGACCTAATACAGATCCTTGTGCCGTACCTTCAGTTACTGGTACATGATCACTGTATACATCATCTATTTTAACGGTGAATTTACGATTTTGTAAATAGTTCTTGCACCAGTTGAGTAAAGGCCCACGTACACCAGACTCATCAAGTTTAGTAATTATTTGTGCATGTTTTAGGGTATCAAAAGCACGGGAAAAGTCTATGAATAAAGCCAACACGTATTGTTTTTTATTGAGATGTTCATTAATCTCATCTGTAAATTTAGATAACAGCTGACTAGTACTTTTACCCGATTGAAAACCAAATTGATTTTGGTAAATTACATCTTGCTTACGATAAAATTTATGAATTTGTTCGCAAACATATTTTTCAACTATTTTGTCTATTGTAGAAAGTAAGGTAATGGGACGATAGTCTAAATAATTATTTCTTAACCCTTTCTTAAATACCGGTCTAACACAAAATCTTTAGTTCATCGGGATATACGCCAGTTTTAACACTAGAATTTATGAGGTTAGCAATAGCTACCGATACCGCCTTACTGACTATTTTAATATCTGACACTTTAATGTTATCAAGACCTGGAGCTTTTCTATAGTCTAATTTATCGATAATTTTATTTATTTTTTCACTTGAAGCTTTTTGATAATAAATGCTGCAGTTAGTTTGTTTACTATAGCTTCCTGGATCTAAAAGTCTGACAGTACATTTCGGAGTGATATTCTTCGCTGCATTATCAAAGTTAGTGGCAAAATTGATGGCGATATCTTTATTACTTAATCCTTGTGCATCGAATGCTCTAAGTATCGCTTCATCTATTGATAACGTTACACGGCCTAACATTCTGTATACATATTTACAAACAAAAATGTATTGAAATAAAATTATCGAAGGATATAGACTACCAGTTTTTCATTATATTTTAGCATTATGTTAAATAAATAGAAATAAATGTATAAAATAAATAAAATCTTCGGAAATTATATAAAATTTTAGGAACTAAGGTCAAAATGATTAATATAAAAAATAATGAAATGATAAATTTTAACATTCATTGTAAAATGTTTTTCGACACGCACCTGTGTCTACACGAAACAATATTCAACGTTGTTTACATTACAACTTTAGCATCCCACATGTTTATTGTTAGGCTGATGCGAAAACTATATCGTTTCGTTCATGTAGATGAAGGTGAATGGGGCAGTAGTGCCTCTGACTACTCGTAGATTTGCTCATACTTCATTCAGTGGAGTTATTTTTAATGCAAAATAATTAATCCAATAAACATGACAAAACGCAAGCGAGTCCGAGATCACGCTTTTACTCAGTGCGGCAATCTACATGAAATATTTCAAGTAAAAAATTTTTATTTTCGTTGTATCCATATCATCATCATATGAGCCTTTAATCGTCCACTGCTGTGTTGCCACGCTTGGTCATATCATACTGCTGCTCATTACTTAACTTCCAAAGGCAATGAAGTTTGTGCATGCCCGAAATTTCATTAAATTTCAATAAATAGGGAATTAGTGGTTTTATCTTTGTTGATGGAAATGCTCTCGGCTATATGTCCACAGTTTATCATAACTTGACGATATTTTTATATATACTAAGAGATATTTAATAAAATGTATGAGTGCAACAGAAACCAAAATAATAATTAAAATTTTTAAATAACTGTCATCTAATTGACTGTGGTTTTCACAGTTGTATTCTTGAAGAGAGAAGAGAAGAATAACTTGTTGTTTGAAAAGTGGTATAAAGGATGATACATAACATTTAAATATTGTTCACACTTTTCACCAGAATCTGGGATACGACATCCAGAAGTGTTCATTATCACTGGTTTTCCCATTTTCAAAATAATATAAGTATGTTGGATATAAAGTATTTTTAAATTGTTTTTCAATGCCGTTATATAAATAGTATTTCAAAAGGTTATAGATATTTTGCAGCAGAGAGCGACTAAAGCGTGTAGAAAATCAGATATTCATTAATGAAATCAACAATTTTATAATTTCATTCCTTTGAATTCTTTTTTCTCATAATAGTGTCATGGACATTACATTGAATGTACTTACACATTAGATATGCAGGTGAAATGACCGGACAGTGTAGGTAGGTCATTGGAAACACAACCTATTGTTCTACACAACCCCATTGTTTGGCTTATCCCTCCATTTTTTATTTCCTTTCTTTTTACGTCCATTTTATACTCTTATCTTTTTTATTTTCATTGCATAAAACTGTGTTTTATTTATCATTAAATATTAAACTAATAGTAAACAAACAAAATAATAATCAACATGATATAAAAACAGCGGCAACCGGCCTAAAAACCCTTGACGTTAGAGAATGATATTGCCACACAAATAGAAATAGAGTAAGATAAAAAAATTATACATTATTTGTAGGTATTGTTATATACACACGCTATCATTATAACGAAATTTCGTCTGGTGATAAATTACTAATGCAATCCACACTATTTTTCTAACCGGAAAATGAAGTAGGTCAACGGGATAGTAAACAAATAATGTGAAACAGAACATTTACAAAGTGAATCAACAGGCGTGAGTTATTCATGAATATAAATCACCTGTCCGTCTGTGATATGTCGCACGTTGATTTTGAGGAATCTCTGAGGTCCGCTACTGCTACTGGGCGCCTCCGGGGACACCGGCCGTAGACTGTCCAGGATCTCTGCAATTCAATAGAAATTTCTAGAGCATTCTAGTACAAGCTCTGTTTAGAATAGAATTAAATGATGCTTTGTGATGTCTCCATTATTTTATTATATTTAAAAAAAATATTATTTATCGACATACTAATCGGGAAACATCAAAAGAATATTTTGAAGCTTGTAGATTTCAATATCAAAACAACGTCCTTCGGATAGTTATTTACGTGCAATGATGGAAACTGTTGTTAGTACTCGTTTAGTTCTTTCTACCCCATAAATATCTTATGTGTGAAATTTTATTTACTTATGAAAATTGACATAATAAATTGATACGTAACAAATAAGTAACAAATCTATTTTAAAATCTACGCATTAAATACTAAAAACCAACTATTTGAAATATCTATTTATTTTCAATTGGTAAGTGTTAAAACAGTGTAAATAAATATTCATGGATGTCACCTTGACACCACGTCAAGGTACGGAATAAGTTCCACGTTATCACGGTGTGTTTCTAACGCACTTACAGCGAAAACTGTTATTGTACGTATAACTATAAAACAAAATGGTACTTAAATCCATAAAATTTTGTTACAATAGTCTTAAATAAGTATTCTTTTCCCCACCTTTTTCCTGTGCAGGCTCACTAGGGGGTCCCTGCGTTGATTCAGAAGTGTTGTCACCGCTCTCCGACGGTCCATCGGAGTCCTTGTCGCCATCTGAAAAATCGACCGGTGCAGTCATTACAGCTGTTATTGTTTACCTAGCTGTCATCACGCGATGCACGTATGGCGCAAAGACAAAACAATACCGCCGAATAATGACGAGGTATCACGAGAATCACAACGCACCTTGATACCACCGTTTTAGGAATTCAAAACTGAACATTCTTGAGCTGAAACACCGCGAGGCTCATTATATCGGAATGTACACTTATCGCGTGCGATAAACCGTTCATATCATGACAGCGCTGGTGCGCCGGCTGTGGCGGCGTACTCGACGAATTGATTCCAGTGTCGTGTAATTAATTTAACGAAATAGGCCAGGAGCGATTCGGTGATAGTTTAAAATAGACGATTGTGGTAACGCGTGGTGTCTGCACGCCGGCGCAGCTGACTCTGTTCCCCGCCGCTCGCGGCCGTCCGTGTCGTACCGTAACTCTTGTTTGAAGTTGTTTGCGGTGTAAATAGGAGAAAAATTTGTTCCATGTCTACGTCACGCGAGAACGAATAACACAAAAGCAGATACGCGGTTTTTCTATCAAATGGACAATACAGAATTGCGTTCGTGTTGATAAGAAACATCTTTTGTTATGTTTACATTCTACCACACACTGCTCACCGGTGTTAGGGAAATACATTGATTCAATATTTGTTATTGTAACATTATATGTTATACCTGCCAAGATCTAAATGTATATACGAGAAAAAAAAATATGCATTTTGGCACGTCATACTTTTAGTTCTGATAAACTTTACTATGCGTAAATTATTAAAGAATTTAATTTGGGCACATAATGATTCGTATTATTATATTATATTCGATTTTAATATGATGAAAGCCGAATATAGATAAATATGTATTTATTTAATTTTATGTAAGTGGCAAGCGGCCCGCCTGATGGTAAACGATTATGCAGTCTATGCCTAAGTCAAGGGATATCCTGCACACGTGTGACATAAAAATTATAAATGAAAAATAACATACAAATTGTTAAAAGTTTCACTCCACACAGCTATTCAAGTAGAGCTTCTCGGTGGTAAAATGTAGTAAGAGAGATTATTTAGTACAAATCTTTCTGGTTAATTATAGAAATAGATGTGACAGAAAAATGACATACTTCGCGGTCCACAATCAGTGTAAACAAAAAGAACATTAATTGTCCTGTCTACCAGTGACTCCGATCTTTTATTGTACATAATAAACCGTGATGCCATTGCTTTGTAATGTGCATTTTCATTATGTTATTCTTGAATCAGTAAAAAGATTTAGAATTAATACAAATTGTTTCTTATGCTCGATTTTTCTTCGCAAGATTCAGATTTTATGATTAATCGTCACAAAATTAATATGGAATCAACACAGAAAGAAACCCAATGGATTGCAATAAATTATTATTAATTTTTACACTAAAAATTAATGATGTAATCGGGTAACAAAACAAAAACAAAGCTAAAATAAAAATAAAGCTAATTAAGAACTTCCTTTTGGCAGTCGCTGAAAAATATAGCGGCAACTATTCGATAATAAAGGAGGCAATTAGTATTCTCCCCGATCAGTAAATCATTGCAAAGTGAAGGCCGAATCTTGTAACTATAGTTTCTCGTTTGAATAATTCGTCTCGGTTGAAATTTAACAGTACTGTCTTGTAACGACATCTAATTGGGCGTGAAGAGGTTTTTAGGCTGTAAAACACGACAAATCAATGTTAGAAAACGGTTTTGATCTATTTCTACGGAGATAGGTACTGTTCTACTTTTGTTTACGGTGGCAATAAATAGTAAAATTGAAAGATTTATAAAAGTTTAATAATATATAAAGTATTTAAATCTCTACTAATTGAATTTTTATACAGAAAAATAAATAATATTATGTGTGATGTCACTACAGATAGTAACTACAAGCAACAGGACGCCCAGAATTAAGGAAGGAATGTTTATAACTGTATGCATATTTGTCCGGCCATCAAAATTCTTGGACGATGAAAGCATTGTAAAACCTGCATTTCAGAATATACATATAATGCGTACATTATATTTTTTTTATTCATCCGACAGATAATACTGGGCAAATATTAATAAAATTTAAAATACCATAATGATCGTGGTAAGTAAGAGTTGTTTAGTTTTAGAACCAACCTACCTATTATTTCTAGACCTAGTGAGAAAACCGTGACGACAATAATACTGTACATTATGTATTCTATGAACACGTATTTTAATAGTGAATAATTATATGCAATTCTCGCACAGCGCTATCATAGAAAGCCTTGATATCAGAATTTCTTTATAGAGTAAATAATAGCGTTATTTAGATATAGGTACGTAATATAAATAATATTCCTAACAAATCCTATATATCTCAGGAAATACGTTTTTCTTACAAAACCAGTCAGCCTCTTTCTGTAGATAAATTTTCATGAACACACGAATGAGAAAATATGTTGCTATCTTAGTCTATTTCATACATACGGCACTGATATTATATATAGATATATCACTGTCGATATGATAGATTTATTACTTGTCTATTGTGGCAAGTTTTGAAACAAATGTTTATTTATTCTTTATTGAACAATAAAATTTGTACAAATGACGAGCTTAATGCCATATAGCATTCTCTACTTTAGCTAACTATTAGGTAAAAACAGAAAGCGTTTGAGAGTAGCGGTGGCAAACATATATTAACCAAAAAATTTAATTTACCTATTAATATAAATTGACATAATAATAAATATTATACGGAATAATTTTATAAATATGTACAAAAACATACCTAAATATATGTATGTATTTTTAATATAAATAAACATTCTTACATATACGATAAATGTCGATACATGTCTCCTAGTGCTTATTAGATTTTCTCGCTATACAGAAGAAAATTTTTAGAAAGAGTTAATTTACGTTAGTAAACGAGCGGCCGCCCCATAGTCCCATCAGATCTCCTAATAATAGTTAGCATTCTATTTTCAAATAGTAGCATCTCTATATTCGCAAAGAGTTCATCAATAGATTTGCACGTATACTAAATTACCACCTGATAGAAAATGACATCCGTCACTTATAGACACGAATAACACTATGGAAATCAGAAAATTCTCTAACATCCATGTTGTAGTTTTTATTTATATGAAATTTGTGCGTCATTGTAACCTTTCACATTTTGTTTATAAACTCAACTTCGAAAAAAGCAATAGCCGAGTTTTTACCCGTTCTTCTCCGCTGAAATTGCCCACCTTTAATGCGATGCAATTTCATTGCCATATCCTATTCCTCAAACTGAAACTCAGACATGCAAGCATAGCTGCTTCACAGTAGAAATACGAATAGGATTGAGGTATCCAAGCATTGGACTTTTGTACGAAAATACGGTAAAATTCATTCAAATCTACTAAACTTGCGTATATGACGGGACTAACCTTTCTTTTTGTCAGGTACAAGAAGCGTTTGTCCGGGGAAGATAAACTGCGTTGCGAGCCTGTTCAGCTTGGTGAGCTCAGACGGTGTTGTGTCAAACCGTGCTGCCACCGAAGTCAATGTGTCCCGGTCTCGTACCTATGTAAAAAAATTAATTAATTAATAGATATAAAAATATATTTTCTTCGTCACTGAAGTCGATTGATTCAACTTACTGTGTAGGTGATGGTTTTGATGGGCGGCGGCGGCGGCAGCCTCTTAACATGTTCGTCCTCATCTAAAACATAATATATATTAAACATTCATGTGCGAAATAATTTAACAACTTATTTACCATCTAAAGATCTTATTAAAATTCTGTAGGATCAAGTTTTTTTTTAATATAATATTACAAGAGAATGAAAACTCAACATAAAGCCTAAATGGGTGATAATAGAATGGTAACCTCGTCTGTGCGTACAACTATACTAATGATATACAATAATATAGTTGCGGGGTCACCAGTGAAGAATAAAACGAAGAGGACTAAGTCACGTAAGTTAGCCCATCGTAGAGAATTCACTAGAAATTGACCACGATGGTTTCCAAAGAGGAACCGCATGGATGTCAACCTGACAGAACAATATGTATATTGGTAGCATTGAGGACTTAACTCACTAAACATATGGTGGGCGTAGTGATAGTAAATATCTTCGGCTTTTGAGAGACACCTGTCTAGCAGGGGAGCTTTTATGGTATATGATAAACCATATCGTTAGCAATGTCAACTAATATCCCCATTACTAATAATTCCTTTCCTCTCAGCCAGATCAGTTAGTTGGCCCATCGTCGTGGCGTATTCATTAGAAATTAATTACAATGGTTGCATGTGGAAGTCGAACAGATAGAGCATATTGGTAGAAATGGGTACTGATCTAACAAATCATATGGTCGGCGTAGTGAACGTGAATATCTTCGCCTTATAAGGAGACATACGCGTCTAGTAGTGAGGCGTTAATTGCATATTATAATAACCTGATGATATTACTCTGTAGATTATCTAGCCATAAACGCGTAAGGTTAATGTGGCTAGCGCCTTTTAATACGCTATTATTAAAATAACATATACATATAATATGTAAGCATATATAATTTTGCTAATAACATAGTAACAGGCGCTAAGCATCTACAAAATAGAACATATTTAACGAAAATTAAACTTACTTCGAAAAAAATATTAACATTTAATAGTGTCTTATAGGGTAAGTACACAAAGACTTGATGTTGTTGAAAGGGAATTAGGAAATGGGCTGGAAAATTCCCTTCACTGAACGTTTTGTTTCCAACACAACAATTAGTCAGCTTGTCAGTAAATTTAATCTTTATTATAACCTAATAGAGAAAAAAAAATATACTTCATAGCAATTACTAAATATATCCAGCGGCTTTCTCCGCAATAATTATAATGAAAATATTATTCCAAGATATAGTGTCTATCATTATCGAAATCTCTAACTATTGAGCGAGCGAGTGGATTATTAGTAGGCGGGATCAACGGCTGCCAGATTGACCTCCAAGCCGTGTATACCTGATAAATATCATCCTGATGTATCAATTGAACTGACTTCATCCTTACCCCTCTCAAGTAAGTGATGATAGGAGTAAACATAAACCGCCCCATAAACGTATACCAGCAGCGTAGACTGAATAACCATTCCATTTTCATTCATTAAAATAATCTCAAAATAGATATCAAGTTACCTAAAATAAATATAAATTTATTTATTTATTTATATCTTTAAAGGTCAGTATTGAAATTACAAATCTGTCTCACCAATTCAAATTTTGGAACCAATACATTTTTCAAGTGTTACCTACCAGCTTTTATTGAAATTGAATATACCTATGTAACTTCAATGAAAATACAATAATGTAAAGCAAAATATAACTATGAAGACGTTTTACTAAACAAAGCAATCTTGTTTAGGCTCGTTAGATTGCCTCGATGAATAGTTGACTGGCAAATACATAAATAAAATTACAAATATTGAACGGAGCATAATTATGGACTCTGAAGGTCATCAAAGTACGTGTATATATTTTTTACATGACTTGGAATGTAAACAAGCTTACGGCCCACCTGATGGCCTGTCGTCACTGGCGCCTATTGACATGAATGGCACCATGGTCATGATCAGTACAGACATATAAAAACTTGTTTATAATATAATTACTACACGTTGTTATTAATAAATAGAATGCGCTATTTTTAGACAAAGAACATATTATCGCATTTAAATGCTAATGATTATTATTAAATTTACATTGTACTGTAAACAAACAAGTTCGTTAACTACACAATTTAATATTAACACTACTATGTTATAAAGTTATTATTTATTATTTTGTGCTTAAATTATATAGTATTTATAACTATCTATCAGCTGAAATGATCGTTTAATACCTAAAGCTATTAACCTAATAATTGTTGACTGAAAGTACACACAGAATAATTAAAAGTGGAAATGAGTGCCCATGTGCCATATAACTATCCACGTACGTCACTTAGGCACACAAAGATAACCTACTATTGATCAATAAAATCTAGGTCTCAAAATATATATAATATATATAATAAAATCTAGGTCAATTAAGTCTAGTCTCCCTACAATTGCTTAGACACAACAGCCTGACTTGTTTTTAATGACATTCTTTTATTGTTTTACGAATAATCTTGTAATTGGTGACTCACCGCACAAACAATATGTTTTTTTTTTTATTTACATTTTTTAATATTGTACATCTATTTTCACACGTGACGCGAATGAGTACTGCCAACTAAAACTTCAACCGAATAAACCCCACTTTGTCGCCATAGTGCTGCGGTCACCGGTTCGTTTTTGCATTCTACCACAATGCCAGAGTTACGTCCACCCCGAAAAGAGAGAGGGAAAGGTATCGTTAGTTCACTATTTCTATCATCAATTAAAAATCCCCTGAAAAGATTTTAAACATTTGGACATTTGCAAAAATGAGTTGTATATTTTAAATACAGACATTTGTTTTTGGGATGTATTTAAGATTTGATATGTATGTATATAATCTAAGCCAGCTACATTAAAAAAATATTTTATAATTAATTTAAGGTCAACATAATAAATTACTAAAATAATATTCGCTTGCATAAATATGTACCCAACATTCGTTAGGCAAACGAAAACATCTGTAATGTATGCGTGAGAAATTTAATTTAAATTACATAGAATAACAACCTGTCGTAATAATTTTATTACAGGGAAGGCAACGTCCAAGTAACATAAATCATTGTCAAATTAATCGAAATGATCACATACTGACAGAAATCCGTGACAGACAGACCAAATAAACAGAGTTTTATATTAGCTTACCGGATTAATTATAGTTTATATTATAGCCGGATAATCTTTATAACTGACTTGTTTATTTGTCTAACTCGCACACTCGCTCCAGTGCCAGGTATAGTTTGTGGTAATGGAAGTACTTAAATCTTATTTTAAAAGGTTTGAGGTTGAAAATGAACATAAATAAAACACAAATATAAATAAATCACATTTCAACGTAAACAGACTAGCCAAATCTAACGTTAAAAATAAAGCAAGAACGGAAAACTTATCAAATCAAATCTATAAATATACTGTTTCTCTTTCTATGGTACTTAGAATAATTAGTAAACAGGACTATGGCACAACTTTTGATTGAAATAACAGTAAACATAAACAGTTAGCTAAATAAAAAAAATAAGATGAAAGATTGGTTTATATATTTTTTTATACCACTGAGGTGGCAAACGAGCATATGGTTCACCTGATGGTAAGCGGTTACCGTAGCCTATACCATATACGTCTGCAATACCAGAGGTATAACTCGCGCATTGCCGACCCTGAAGAAACCTCTTTATTCCCCTTTTAAAGAACCTCATGCTGTAGTCTCTTGGGAAAACCTCGACAGGGAGCTCATTCTATAACCTGAATGTTCGTGGGAGAAAACATCTCTGAAACCGCGTTGTACGCAACTATTTAGGCTGTAGGGTATGAGGGTGAACTCCCTGTCGATAGCGAGTGGTAAATCCTCACAATACCTGAAAAGCTAACATTTTATTTTGTATTTTCGAAATTGTCATGACTTAATATTTTACTTCGTTTGTTTAGCGTAATTAATAACTACTACTATAATTTCTGCCGTATGATTCCGGCATAGAATGGGCTACCCCTTCCTTTCGCGTGAGTATCGTAAGTGGCGACGAAGGGAACATAATGATCGAGGGATGGGCAGTAGTGTCTCTCTTAAAACATCACCGGAGCCTCACTGGGGCTGCCACAAAGCGTGGCAACTACTGGCAAAGCCCCCCAATGTATTGCAGTGGAGAGTTAACGGTCAATATGATGGTGATGATAATAGATGATAATTATACAAGAAGACATTTTTACAGATATCGAGAATAAAATTGTCTACAACAGAAGATTATATATATATATATATATATATATATATATATATATATATATATATATATATATATATATATATATAAATCGCCACTGTCTATACATTCAACTATTTAATTTTACACCTACGACGACGACACATTATCACATATTCATAACTTTTTTGTCTGTTTTATTTTTAACAGTACTAAATTGGACAAAAAGATATGTTGAGATTGTTTACTAATTATGTCAAGCTTATAAAAAAACAGATTATATAATTAAATTAGTATTTTTTATCAAAATTATTTACATAACTATTTGCGACGGCCTGTGGAGGAGGTCTTTCCAACGTAATGATAATGATTTCCAATGTAATATATACATCTACTGTTCATTTGATAGAAAAATTGTACATAATAAGAATATTTAACAAAAATTAGTTAACTAAATAGATGCTCCCAAAAACTCTGTAAATTTGTATATATTTTATTACAGGTCAGTAACGCAGTATAATACGCTGTTGTCCAGTCTATAGACGACCGTTATCACTTTCCATCGGATGAGCCACAAGTTTGTTTAGCATTTTAAGTATCTTACGAGTATATTTTCTTAATTTGGTTAAACATTTTTTTTTTAATTAATATACATTACTCACAGACACATAAGTGGCTTTTACTGATTAGCTACTTTGTTATACATATTATATATAATAAAAATCAATACTAATTAAAGTTTGTGTGACTGTTGATATGAAACTGAAATGTGGCATATATATAAAAGATAGAATAACTGAATAATAAAGTTGCCAATAAACGGTATTTGCATAGTAATGAAAGTGAGTTTAATTAAGTTTGCCATGCGTAAAATTTTATTCCCACGTTACGTTTAATAAACCTCGGGTTTAATTCTAATATAATAAAGCAAATGAATAGACCGCTCAGCGGACTTACATGGCAATCGTTATTTTAATTTTTTGTTCTACTGGGAATCGTAAGATCAGATTTGGGTCGAAAAAAATAAAACAGTGGTTTGAATTGTAACAAAATTAATATGGGACCATAGAGAGTAAACCTAATAGATGATAATAATAAGAACTACAACATTCGTTTAGTATTGAATGGAGTAACGTATCCATAAAAAAATATACAGACTAATTGAGATTCTTCTCCTTTTGCATCACACAAAATTGGTAATGATTTTTATAGACATAAACAACACGTTTACAACGTGAAAACCTCTAAGTACATTACCAAAATATTACAGGTACGTACTCTAAGGATGGTGTAAGAGTACGATTTTATCCATTTGTACAAGTCAATACCGAATTCTACTATCAATAAAATTTTAACTTATACCTTACTTTTCTTTTATGTCAGGCTTTGCTTAACATTTATGTCAATTTGAAATACGCGAAGCGCACAACCCTTTACTAGATAGCTCCGACTGAGTTACTATTCAAAGGAAGAGAATATTCCGAATTAGGAATAACTTCGTTAATATAAAGGCAACTACTCACAGTCATAAAAAAATACCGATTGCATGTTTTGTTTTTCTTATGCAACTTAAAAAGGAAAACAAGTTGACGCTCCACCTGGTGATAAGTAGTAACCGTCGTCTATAGACATAAACAGTACTATGAATATAACAGAGTATACTATTTCACCGTGTAGATCCCGGCATATAATGGGCCACATCTTCTTTTCTCATAGGTATCGTAAGAGGAAACTAAAGGGACTTATAGTAGAGGGATGGGCAGCAGGGTCCCTCTTAAAACATCTGTAAAAACCTAACTGCGGTTGCCAACCCGCCTGCAAAGCATGGCAACTACTGGCAAAACTACCCTTATGGGGAAGGCTTATGTTCAGCAGTGGACAGTTAACGGCTTACAATAATAAATACTGTTTTGTCCATGATAATCCCATGGGTTGGCATTCCTGAGAATTAAAGTGTAATATCTCTGTACCTTGTAAATTCATTGTCATATTCCACCCTTCAAACTGAAATAAAGCCATGCAAGTACAACTGCTTCACGGTAAACAGGTACCCAAGCAAACTACTTTTGATATAAAAAAAATCAAATGTATCCTTCCAGTATTTTTATTTGGTGTTAGCATAGCAAGTTGGCATTCCAATTTAATCGTAGTAAATATCATTAACAGACCTAAATAAACAGATGTTACGATAAACCCCCTGCCGCGCTAAATTTAAATACGTTTACAAAATACGGAAGTCGACACAACGGGAAATATCAACAATAGGTCCACTTCCGCATTACTTTAAAAAAAAAAATATTTATATTAAATTTACACATTCAATAGAATCATACAATACTTAAATTTTTTTTTATATCAATATTTTTAACAGAGACATATTATAAAAAGTTGTTCAATCCTATGAATATTAAGTAATTTCACTATGTTGATATCATTAACCAAAAACGTAAAATTCTTTATAAATTGTTTGTTTTTTTTTTTTTTATTCATATAGGATAGTATTGACTATAGATAAATGAAAATATTTTTAAATATAATTCAAAATTTGTCCTCATATCATTCCCTCACTGAATGTGATTGGAGTAATATTTATGTTAAAGGCCTACCAAGCCTCACATAAAATTTTTTGTAGTTGGCATTATTGGTCTTGAGAGTTTATAATAGAGCAGGCGGTTGAAGAAAAGATGTTTTGTTAAAATTTATTTAACAATAAGTTTTTCGGATATTACATTTTTCCATGTCATTCCCTCATGTAATGTTATCACAAGCGTTTTTTTAGTCATGTTTTCAATTGCTGTTTTATTTTTGAGATTATAAACATTCCCTCAAATATAAATGTTTAATATAAGAAAAATATTTTAACGTATATTTATGTAAAATAGTAATAATATGTCGACTAATGTAGGTACACCTAAATAGTCATAGAGACAGAAACAGTATAAATAATATTTCGTATGATGATATGATGTCACATAATAAATTCAATAGATTTCTAAATAATTATGTTATACGTACTAACTTCTATTATTTTTTTTATGATACTTAGAATGCCAAACAAGTTGACAACTCATTAGATGGAAAGCGATAATGGTCGCTTATAGACATGAAACAGTAACTACTATGGACGAAAAATCTACTGTTTCGCCCATGCGTTGCTATTCCTGAGGACTAATGAACTATAGGAACAAACAATATCATGGACGTTACAGAATATACTGACGATATCCATAGTAACTTTATAAATACATTATCCTTTTGTGTTCTCAAACTTGACTGGAAGAAATTCCTTCAAGGGACAAGCTCGCCTGTGTACCATGCCATTTTCTTTATACTATACAATGCTGTATAATAAAACTTATATAAACACAAAACCTCATGCGTTGCCATTCCTGAGGCCTATGTATAGTATATAGTATATAGGGGGATTATTAGTAATGCAATCTACCCGTAGCATTGCTAGCAATGTACTCAGTCAGGTCGACCTCCACGTAGTTTTCCAACGTGATGAATTCTAACGGTATTCATCACGATTAACTGATCTGCTTTTTCATTCTCACCTATCATCCCTTACTGGTACCCTACCAGCGTATACCGTTAGCGCAGGCGAGGTTACCATTTTATAATCATCTATTAAAGCTAATATTATAATAATATATATGATTAACTGCGTTACATTCAATGAAATAAAATGCCTATGATTATCCCATTTCCGATTATAGTTTAAGAACATAATTATTTATATACAATACCTACGTACGCAAGGTAATCGACTAATATTATGTCAGTTACGCAAAATATGTAAACCGTTAAAATATGCTCATTAATATAAATATTTTGCTACCAGAATGATTCAAATGCACACAAAATGACCCGCGAAATATTTGTTGTCATTCGTAACGAGTTATGAATGTATAAATAACTGGTTTGGTGTATTACCTCTGTGCACAGCATCGCACCTGCCCTCGACCTTGGAGCGCAGCGCCTCCAGGTCAAACGGCGCACCGAACCCATGGTCCACCGAGCGACTTTTCGACCTGTAAATATATGAAAATAAATTAAGAATACTGCAATAACATGTTTTAATTATAATAGTTATATTACTACTTAACTATTAGAGTCATAGCCTTCTTAAAATACTACATACACAAAAAAAAATTATATAACTTTTTTATAAAACACTTTGATATTTAGATGAGTATACAGCTTGTAATCGAAGTTTTGAATCTCCACTAACATCAACGCATACATACTAACAACTGGACCGTATAGGAAGCTCAAAACTATCGTTGTTGAACCAGTGACGGACTAAGCCCATCAAAAGTCCGGGGTGGCATAACTCAATGAGGTCCCTAGTTTAAAAAGTTGATGTAATTTTACAAGCTTTTATTCAGTTCTCATTTGTATGTATAAATTTTTATTAAGTTAAAATCTTTGCAAGTGAAATTTAAATTAAACTTTAATAAACATACATAGTATATGGATACGGATGAAGAAAATGGAGGCGTTTGGAGGCCACCCTGGACTAGAGGCCCGGGATAATTTACAATTTTTCAATGTAAATGAATATTTTTATTATTTTAATTATGCAGCCTCTTAAACAATCTACAGACAATAGCACGGAACATGATTAAAAGAGTCGTAAACATATGAGGTCAGCGCTCTGGTAATAGGCAACAGGATCCTTAAAACCAGCGTCCCAAATAACTCGTAGGTCTGATACAAATAGCAGGAGCCTCCGTATTCAGCGGCTGCGCATTAGACCAACGCATTCATTGAATATTAATAGGTGTCTACTCGAATAATTCATAAAAATGAGACAATTTATTGATGTGACCCAGAATATTTCGCTCAACGCGAACATTAATATAATAAATTCTGTTTCTGACCAGTAACACTACTGAATTATATGTTCTGAGTTCGATTCCTGGGTTTAAGATAATGGATAAATAGCCCTGGACATATCACATAGGGCAATCTTTTTTTTTATACAATTGAGGTGGCAAACAAGCATACGGCCCACCTGATGGTAAGCGGTTACCGTACCGTAGCAATCTACTACTAGACTTTGTACTATGGGTATTAAGCTACTATGGATTAGACATATTTGAAAAATATGCATAATACATGGACATGAAAAACGCCCAAATCAAGATAAAGGTCGTTTTGAGTGGGAATCGAACCCGCAACCAGGAGACAGTATATTAAATCACTACACCATCAAGATAGTCATAAATGCGTTAAAAAAAATAAGAGTATAAAGAGCAGACGTAATAAAAGAAATGTATTTAATTGGCTCTTTTATACGTACATCGCGATTATCGAACAACACTTTTGGCAAGCGTGATCATGTTGTAAACACATCATTCAATGATAGCGACTTTTGTCTAGTAAATAGGTTTAGGAGTGATGTCACTCTACTTTTTATCTAAGATAGATAATAAAGAAAGTAAGAGTATTTTTTTTATATAACCTCGACATGTGAGCAAATGGATTGATCACTGCAACAATATGGCGTATAATTGCGAAAATGATAATAAGAAATTAGTGCTCATCAATATAGTCACGTGTAGTTATATTTTTAAATTATTATTTAGGAAGTATGATTATTCTTGTAAAATTGACATTGCGAATACACTATGTGTATGTGTGTGTGTGTGTGTGTGTGTGTGTGTGCAAATCACGGTGAAGTACATAATAAGAAGGGGTGTATTTGTGACTACATAGTGAATTATACAAGTGGGTCACCGCTTATCAAAACAGCGTTTCAATAACGAAACATTATAAACAATATTTTGACGATGATAAAAAATTTAACATAATTTAATATTAATTACAATTACTTATGTTTACATTATAAAATTGAACTTTTGACACAAACAAAAACCTGTTATAACATTGAATGGGCTCTATCAACGTGACTACACATTATGTAACTACAATAAGATATAAAACAAAATACATATTTACATGTGTAGCGGGTAAATAGCAAGTGAGTACGAAATAAACTATGCAAACAACATTCCAGTCGAATATTATGCATGTGCAAGACTATAATAGCGGAAATAAACTTGTACATGAGTATTTTGACACAAACTTTTTTACCTTGTAGTCAATGTCACATTATATCTATGGGTCATTATATTATGTATCAATCCTTCAAGTTATCTTATATTTTATCTCTAAAGTTCTATTATAATGTGCATCCTGGTTCAAGTTTAGTGTAATACAAGTATTAGAGATATTAAAATTAATAAAAAGACTAATAACTAAGTATTATATATAAGCGCCATCTATTTGTTTGTAACTTTTAAAAAGGAGACGTTTCTTGTTTTTTGTTGTTTATCTAATACTTATGGCCTGCACAGACGAGGTACTTTCTAGCCACAGACACTCATTTTCCCAAAAAGTCCGACGAAAGGCAATTCTTGGCTTAAATTTTATTTCAATTGTAATAAAACTCCAAAAATTTTGATATCGCATTGCATACGTTGTGTAAACAGCTTATACAATGGGAAAGTAAGTCAGCAAAAAATGTTCATCGTCTGTCCAGGCATTTATACTGATAGACAGAAGTAGATTAAACATATTTTTATTTACCTCTTGAAAGATTGGTCTATGCTCTCCGCGCTCCTGGACAGCTGCTGCGAAGCGCGTCTAGACCTGCATGCAACAGAGACCACTCGCTAGATACAGGCAACATGCAACAGCTGCAAGCACTGTACTCAAGACAAAACCTGGTTGAATTGCCGAATAAACTTTATGAGATTTAAATATATAAGAAAAAGAAATCATTCTGAATTCAAATTGTCTGAGTACAAATGTTTTAAATTGTTAAACTGTTTGCCACAAGATTTATTGACCACAGTTTAAAAATTTATAATAGTGCAACTAAATATTGACACTAAAACAAAAAAATTAAATATAAAATATATTTAAATAAAGAATGCCACATCGATTCATGCGACGGGTAACATATTAATTCATGCAATGCCTAAATAATGAAGGACACAACAACAAACGTATATTACCTAAAATGAAAGTTGTTTGAACTGTTGGCATTTTTAAAACATAAATTGCTTTGTTAACCTTATAAATAGAAATTACAGTAGTTATGACACTTGCGACATTTTACTTCGACTTATTTTCGTATTTATTTATTACTTTTTTTAATTATGAAATAGTTAATTATTTATCCATCAGCGCTTTAAATTGATTTAATTTCAAAATAAATAACTACTACTGAATTCTATGACAAATTTTTTTATATTGAGGAAGAACCTTTATACAAGTAATAATACTTTGTAATCAATTATTTTGCGTATAAAATGTAGACTAATTATAATAATTCCAATTAATAACAGATTAAAAGTTCGTGAAAAATATTAAACTGAAAATTCATATAAAAATATAATATTTAAAAAAAAAAACAGATCGAGTTTAATTAAATGGCATTGTAATTGCCGACGCGCGACTAAGGTTTCAAAGTTATTAGTATTAATTTAAAGAAGTCATCTAAGTTGAAGCGTGGTACGTTACGTAAACACGGAGTTCGAGCTCCACCCGGGACGTAGTAGGTAGCCATTTATTAGTGAGCTGCGAGGTTTCGCTTCCTCCTTACTATATATCACATAAACACATGTAAAAGGGGGGGTCTAGCTGTCGTAGTCACTTCCCACGAGTTGTATTCGCCAAGATTCGTGGGGGGATGCGGCCTTGACACTGGGCGGCCGAGTGTTCGGCGCAGGGAGCGCACTCGTTCGCATACCTATCTCTCGCCATCTGAGATTATATCGCGTCTAGACTGCGTTCAATATTTTGATATACTTTATCTATCGTGGACTACGCCTTGTATTTTTTACTTTACTAATTCAGTCAATACTTTTTTTAACTAAGTCAGTAATACAAGATAGAAAAAATCTTCTTCATTTATAAAATAATCAGTGAAACTAGGCATTTAGATAGATAATAATGTACTAAGTAAATAAGACAATAAACGAACACAATGTATTAATATATTTTATTATAATTTGATGTACAAAGTTAGAAAATTTCTATAAGGTCTGGATTTATCTTTAAGACTAATTAGAAAATTTACTTATCATCATTTCTCATGTAAAAAATATCTAGAAATCACTGTGAATTTAAGCTGCATAAAAGTGCAAACACAATAAGTCTTAGCACAGAACAAGCAGGCATGAGTTTTAGGTCTGTATCTGATCTGTGTATTCATCTTATTATATATACATCACCCACATAACTTTCTAGTTAAATTTAAACTTATATACTTTCTTCGGTGTGTTTCTACACTGCCAAACTTTGGTTATGGATTGGTGATGACACGAACTGGTGTTATAATACTGCGATTATTTAAACAAACAAACAGTTAATTCGCAGTAACCAAAAGGTACAGAATACATAAAAAAGTACCTATACAGTAAATAAATAAGAAAACGAACTTGAGTTGAACTCGCAGAACTTGGCAATTTTTCTTAATCAATTAAGATATTCAATACTAGTAGCGTCATAGTTAACCACGTATGCACTTACATAGTATCTGCAAATAAGACATGACAGATGACGAATTGGAGTAAACATCGCAGTTCTCTCTGTCTCATATATGTAATTGTAACTCAAGTACTCAACCTTAATCATTATATATGTTTCTATATAAATGGCCTGCAACATGATTCAATTCCGCATTCATATTGTAAGTCATCCAAGGCGAAATATATTGGCGGATATAATTTAAATAGAAATTAAATTTGATCCATTAAATGCACATGATGAGAAACCAAAAGCAAATACAGGCAATCTACTATTAATAATTATATCCTTGTTGATATTTGTATTATAATATGTGTATTTGTTGAGAATGAGTAATAATACAACTAAAATATAGTTATAAATAATATTGTAAATTTATCTGTTAGCTTAACAACATGTTTAAAAAACATTGTAAATATTCAGTTAATTGCTGTGATAAAGACGATAAATAACACCTAAATATTAAACTAACTATCAATTCCGGCTTCGCTAGGATGTAATCTAGTTTTTGCAAACAGTGGTAAACATTATAAATTTATTCACTCTTATCCTTAGTGTTTATCCTAGTGGAATATAATAACACTTCTTTAAAAAAACTACAGAAGAATATGGATTTAGCAGGTCACAGCTTTGTTTTAGTACTTATACCCCCAGATCAAAGCGTTATTTAAAACTTTTACCATTTTCCGCAGTCCATGGTCTTTAAAAAGATGCTAAATTCTATTATATTTTTTGGCAAAGTTGAAAATGTAATTTTAGGACGAGAAAATATCACAATTTCTCACTGCAAACTCGTGATTAATGCAGAATTAGATCTAGCAGCAATGATCTCATTTGTAATGCCCTTTAAAAACGTAGGCGTTATCAATGTCACAGTATATGTTAACTGCCACTATTGACATTAAGTCTTCCGTCAGTAATCCTAATTTGATATACGGCTCAGATCATAAACGGATAACTTTTATACGAAAACATTTAATGCGATATTTCGCATTGAGAGAGGACATTTTTGCGTATTCGATGAACAAATACATCAAGAGCAGTTTAATTAATGCTTTTTTATTATAAAAAATTAATGAACTGTTTTTTTTTTAAACGTGTCGATGATATTTCAACTTTTTATGCAGCATTTGCTTAAGGAACCAAATAAAAATCCTTCGTATTTGTGATACAAATGTACAAATGTGATATTAATTTAAAAAAAAAAATTAGTACTCTGGAGATATTTGTGAGTCTATACTTTTTTATGCAACTTAGAATGGCAAACAAGCTGACGGCCCACCTGATGGAAAGTGGTAACCGTCGCCTATAGACATGAGCAGTACTATAGATATAACAGAGTATACTGTTTTGTCCATGATACCCCCACCCCATGCGTTGGCATTCCTGAACACACAGGTGTTATTCTTCTGTATCCTGTAAATTCACTGCCATAACCCACCCTTCAACACGAATGGGACAGAGGTGTCCAAGCAAACGATTTTTGTACAAAGTCTCCCTCTGGTAAATTAAATACATTAATAAAGTAAATACATTAAAATTGTAGCATATATAGTTATTTTGATAACGGTACAACTTTCGTATAACAAGAAATTTAAAATTAAATTAAATTAGAAATTAAATTGTTTAATATAATTCAATTTTCAGCAGACATTATATTTTATGTCAACAAAATTGTATTCCACAAAAAAAAACTTCGAGTGTAGCAAAACGAGTTTTTTTGATTTAAAAACTAAACCACAGAACCGATTTTTATAAAATTTCTATAGTACCAATTTGTGAGTATATCCTACCAAATAAAAAAAAAAGAATTTTGCAAATCGATTTACAGCTGACGTAGTTATGTGATATCAAATATAAAAAAAAATACTACTGAATTCAGAACCTCCTTCTTTTTGATGTCTTTAAATATTAATACTACCCTACCCTAAGTGAGCTTTGTTACTTCTACGCAGTTAAAAAACTCTAAAACTTTTAGTAATTTAATTAGTTTACTGCATAAAATAAGTATCTACCCGTATATATAACAATGTGGATAAATACCGTGAGGAAAATATGAAATACACTCGTATCCATTGTATACGTGCTAAAGCAATGTTATGCCATTTATTCTTATCCTACAGTATTTCTGTTTCTCGCTCATAAGTATTCTAGTGGCGTTTGTGCACCGCCCAGTTTCTATAGTTATTAATATTAATGAAATAAATACTTATTTTTATATTACACTAGCAACTTTTCTGCGCTATTAAGTCTTATTATAAATAAATAAATCAGAACAATAATTTAAGATCTCTACAAAAATTCACAAATCTTCAATGGGAAATCTTCAAGAAATTAAACCCTATCTATTGAAAAGAGAATTACCAAATAGGTTTAAAATAGACGAAGACATGACATAATATACAAAAATTAGACACGAATAATAATATTTTTTCGTAAGTTACTTAAAAGATATACGGACGAATCGAATACAAACCTTCTTTTTGTAGTTCCTTTAAAAGGATATAAAACTTCGGCACATCTGGATTTATTATTGTGTTAATCATGAAAACCACTAAAAGAAAGTGGATGCTTTTTTACTCTGTAAGATTTTATGAAACAAGTAAGGGGAAAAAACAGAATTAAATGGTTCGAGTTGTCCGTAAGAGGCGCAATTTTCGCATTTATTCATAAATTGTTTTCGAGTTGTATATCTGTACGTTATGTTACATGTGAAAATGCGGTCAAGTGCAAGTGTTACTTGAACAATTAATGTTCCTAACCATCACTCACTTTAAGTGTCATGTTTAAAAACAAATTATTTACCAAATTACGTAATTATGAAATAACATAATAATTATATTTCCACTTGTATTTTAACCTACAGTTTTATATAATTTACCAGTGGAAAGCCTTGAAATAATTTTAAATTCACAAGAAAAATTATACCGGCCAAATTGTAAAATATTATATAAACTTTTTTTTGTATAACATGTAGTCACATCAACAAAAAATGTTTAATATATGAATGTACTATACATATATCGACATACAGAAATAAAAATACATTAAAATACACTATAATTTTCGTTTTGCCAATACGTAAAGTTGACAAGTGTCATAAACGACCTGACTACAGAAACAAAAGCTACTGTAACTGAGGCATTATGCCAATAGACCAAAAAATTAAATAGTTTACGAGTAATTTCTATCAGGTAATTCCTTCATCTGTATTTGTAGGTATATAATTAAATATATTGAATAATAAATATTTTTATTATTTATATTGAATACAAGTTATTTCAAGTATTTTTTGTACATATGCAACAAACTTAGAACGAGTGTAATAGAAACTTGCACTTACATCAACATGCTATATGTAATTATTTTGTCAGCAATTACATTTAAAAATGTAATACAATAGCGGATTAACAATAGATATTATCATAATTAATATAGGGGAGAGGAAGTAAAGTGGCCAGCTATTCAGCCGCGAGGTCGTTGGACTGTTGCTGCGATTGTGAAACAGTGGAGTAACTAGTACGAGTGCAGGCGCACGTACGACGAGATAAAACAATTTACTATTAAGCCACGATTCGTGTGAACGTCTTCTACATGTTTTGTTGACCTAATAATACATTTCAAAAAAATATTTTAAGATTACACCTATATTTTTTCATACAAGTTAGTATGGCGTATAAACTGACCGCCTGCCCAATGGAAAGTACTAATTATCACCTACGAACATGAACAGCACAATGAATATAGCAAATAATATATGACACCTATGGTACCTCTCATGCGTTACCATTTCTGTGGACTATACCCCAGTACCCTGTAATCTATTTCTTTTTTAACTGGTTTGTGGATTTCCTTTTCTTAATGTGCACAGTCTTCGTCTAATGTTATGCATTTCTGTTAAGTAACATATAGACTATAAGAACAAAGCAAGAACATGCAAAACGTTCGCAAAAGCACTAGAACCTTGAACAACTAAAGAATTTTGTTGGAAAGCTCTTAGTCATTTCTTAGGCCATTTATAAGAAACAAAAATAGAAAAATTAAGGACAAAACCAGGATTCGTTTAGTTTAGCTAAGTCCCGTTCTCGGTGTATTAATTTATGATAATATCAAGATTATAACCTGTTATGATAGGTCGAATATAATGTTATTTTATATGGGGTACCGACATTGTAGGTATTTATTCAGATGTTAAAAAAACAAAACCTAAATCTAAATATAGCTGCTTTAAAAATATATTTTTATACTGACCTAATGCTGATATAATGACGTCACAACGCTATGAATTGTGGGTGTGGCGTATGTTTGTACAAGAGTCAAATGTTTTTATACGGCTGAGCCAAAAAACTGCTATTAGTAGATTACTATATTATTTGTTATGTACTATTTGTATAATAGCATTTAGAGAAATAACCAGAGATCATTTTAAATAAGTCTAAAATTGGGAAACTTATAAATTCGTGTTGCATTTACTGTTGCACACAAAATATAAAATATATTAATTTTAATTTATACATGTGATGATGATACATAAATTCATCTTGTTCGACTTCTTTTTGGATTATTGAGGTCGGCATAACAATAGCGTAACACTTTCTGATTCATCTATACATGGAAATAAAGTAATACAGATAGAACACAGATGGACTTAATTCCCGTTATTTGTGAATATAAAATATGGCATATTAAAATAGGTTTGATAGAGCAGTCCACAAAGTAGCTATATTATAACCGAAAATAAATAAGATACTGAATGGATAAGGGTGTACGGTATTATTTGCTACTTACACGTACTATCTAACGATTGACGAGAATTGAAAATTTATTATCGATATATTTGTGACTGAAAAAGAAAAAATGGGCATGGTTTGAAAAACGAATGATGAAATAAAATATTATCCCTGGATCAAACAGAAAGTTCCATTAGGTTAGAAATTTTCTTGGCTTTTATTTAGTATATGTCCTTACACGGCCGTGCATATTCATAACTCATCTTAAAATATGCCGTGATAAAAATTCATATGTGCGTAATATGACATGCTAATTAGCATAATGTTATTAGCATAAATATATCACTAAAAGTAAATTAAGATAATAATTACATTACTAGCAACTGTAATTGTAGAACGCCATATATAACGCCTCACAACCTCCTTGCTAGTGCCAACGGTCCGCAACGCAATGCGTCACGCACCCGCACACCAACACGAACTCAAAACATTACGAAATATCAAGTAGCCATCTTTATTAACATTAAATTTAAAATACAGCAATTAGCATGTTTATTATCAAGATACATAGTAGAGGAAAGAATGATTAAATATCTTGTTTTCTAATCCAATTACACATGTTACGCGTAATGTATACGCTACAGATGAAGTCAAAGAAAAAGAAATACTTAAACTCTGACCGGGAATAATTGACGGTGCATGTAATAAACTGATATATAAGTGTATACTGTCGCTGCTAGTGTTATGTGCTAGTTGACCCTAATGACTACAACGGCCTTCTCATACAACAAATATATATAGGAGGCCACACAAACGTATTTCGAACACACCTTACTGCGATCTCAATCTACGTAACGTACTTGATGCATTCGTATGTGCACACACATATCGCTATCTGTATCGAATCACAACATCGCAATGGGAAATAATTACATTGATTAATCGACCAGCTTGACCACTTGAGCATATAATGAATAATATAAAGAAATAACTATAAACATGTTGGGTTAGTCAGATTTATTTAAATCGTTGTTGAACTTAATAGTAGCGGGACCCACGATAGTGGGGACACGTAGATTTCCCTCGAGACTGTTTGAATTAAACTCAGCGATTACCTTGCGGTTCCTACATTCGAGTTCTATTTTATTTAAATACTGTATAAGTTCAATAGAATTATATATGAGAATAAATAATAAAGATATTTCTATATAGTATATGCCTGTTAGAAAGCAAAAATTGTTGAGGTATTTGAGAATCTTATAAATGAATTAATGCAAATTCTGACATAAGCGGGAAAAACGTTTTTTGCATTAGAAATGTGGTTTCATATTTTCCATTCAGTTTAAATATATTTCACATTTATGATATTTGGCATTTCATTATTTATTTTATCTAATTTATCAACGGTGGTAACAATGACATCAGTTTAAATCATGATATAATCATTTATTTTCAATATATTAACAGTTAGGATATAGTAATTATCAATTATTTTTTGTAATTTTGTATTTTTTTACTGAAGATTTAAAATGCCTCATCCAAAAAATAAAGGAAAATAGGAGGAAACTTTATTATTTCTACGCCTAATAAAATTAAATTACAAAATTGTTAATTAATATCCATCACTTATGCTAACAAGATCTCAAATAAACTACACTAGGATGCTTATGTTTTCTCGAAAAGTTTCAAATGTCTCACCCAAGAAAAAAATTATATTGATTCTATAAATAAACTTGACTATTGGATCACCAATTGGTTAATTACTAACATTGACGTATCTAGATAAGATCAATACTAGGACAAATCTGTCACGTTAATGACAGGAGTATATTTTTAAAGACTAATAACATGAAATTTCTTTCTTTCTTATTTAAGTCTCTTAACTAAAATGTAAAATTCTAAATGTTTTACTTATATATATATATATATATATATATATATATATATATATATATATATATATATATATATATATATATATATATATATATATATATATAATGAAAAAGAGTTAAGTAATATTTATATGGAATGTTTTTGACAAAACGGCAAGGACGCCCTTTCCGCCTCAACAAAACGAATAACAGACACTTAAAATCCAATACCGATGGTTTCGATCAATCAAATCATCAAACCTTAATTTTGTCATTTATCAAAATACCTTATGTAGGCGACGTTTCAATTTTAAATTGGATTTTTTAAAAGAACCCCTAGGGGATTTTTTATGACAATGAGATCAAGGAATCATTGTACTGCGGTCTTGAACTGCAAAAAAAATGTTTCAGAATGAGATTGCTAAATGTTATAGCAAACGGTATTTATACAAATATAAAGAAACATTAATTAAGACAAAGCTTGAATGCAGACTTGTAAGAATAAGATAAAGATAGACGCAGAAAGTAAGATGAGTATTTCTATTCAGTTATATTTATATTAAATGTGTATTACTAAAAATAATCTGTTATCGTTATAATACATTTATTGATATTGCAATCGAAGACACGAGAAGCCAATCCATTATTAGCTATCACTTCTATCAACGAGCATTTGTTTGGTCTTGGAAATGTCAAACCGTCATCAAGGAATGACGTCGGCCAGTCCGAGCGGGTTGCTTGTCAATAAACACAAAACATATATCACTATATTTCATTGCCAACGGATATAACACAAACGTTTTCTTAACATTTTGAAATACATGGAATAAACAGCCCAGATACCATTCACAGTTGATAACCACCGAAACCTTCGTATGATTTATCTGATCTGATTGTTACCAAGACATCTATATTCTATCTTCATATCATGTCTAATTTATCTAACAATCCTTGACTAGTCAAACAGTTGCAGTTGTTAATCCGTCATATTTATTAAAATTGTTTAGACTAATTTTTGCTCACGATTTCGTATTCATGTATTACGATCGCTAACTCTCTCATCATGACGCGGTGTAATTCTCATCGAAACGTCATAAACAAAATCAGATATTCTGCGTCGTGTTAAATCCTAAAAATAAATTTAAATATCTCGCATTAGAGATATCACTACATCTACAGTACCCTCTGTTTTCCCGGATATGGAAAGTATGCCAAATTTCATTCATTCATTCATAGTTTAAGACAGATACCAACATGACTAAGCTCATCTAATCTGAACACTCCCAAGCAAATAATTACTGTAAAACTTTATCAATAAACAAATCTTTAAGAAATGGTCCAACATCAACATTCTATCTACTTCTATTTTTCTTTCTAATAGAATTTATATTTCGAGAACACTGAGTAAGAAATAATTTCGTTTATTAGTATTAACTTATTTCTAGGGCTGTACGAGCTACATCTTTCTTTGTATCAGGGACATTAAAGTACTTATGACAAGGTTACCGCAAGCAACGCATATCTGCTGTGTTCCTTAAAATATTCTCAGTAAACCTTGATTAAAAACATGTGAGGTCACGATATTTTATCATCACATATGTTGATGATTTATCGTTACATATATATCACTTATGTGCTGTCTCCATATATATTGGTTGGCCAGCTGGTTGGAGATACCTCGCAAGTACAATGTTACGAGTTGCGCACTTGTCCATCAACTAGTTGACTCGTTCTCTAATTGCGGAGTCTGCAATTAGTCGAGTACCGTCCGCAAACGAGCGCAATTGGCGCAATGGGGAGGAAATGCTCATATTTACATCCTCGACGTGGGTTACACTGCATGTATATAAATAATGCATTACATGCATACTCCGTTTATGCGACTTTAAAGTTGTATTATATCTTCTGAGTACAAAATAAAAGTTTAAAAATATTTTCTATTGCTACATATTCGCCAGTGGTAATCATTGCCATAGTTTTGGCTTACTCTAACAATCTAATTTCAATGATGATAAGATTAAAGAAACGTTTGTTGCTGATTTTGCAGTAATTAAATGTTTAACGTTTTGAAAATCATATAGTATTATTTCCTTCAGAATAACATTATCTGTAAATCAATATTTGAAATAAGACGACAAAAATTATCAATATTACGTCAAGCATTGTTCAAAAAACGAACCCGAGATTTATTAACACATTCTCTGATTAAACACCTTTCATTGGAAAAAAAGCAACCTGTTAAGTATACGAAAAGATATACTTACTCATACTTCATTCGTTATAAATAAATCTTAATTCATTACAAATGCATGAAGGTAGTGGTCGTGAGGCAGTGGGAGATACGAATAAATTTACAGCAAAATAAATAGCAAGAATGCACAACATGCATCCCGTGCGTCGTAAACGGTACTTGAATGTGACCGTCCTTGTACAAATCAACATTGTTACATTGCCACCGCTGTGCTGCGCCCACACATCTGGGTCACCCTGTTCCGCAGTTCATTCGGAAGTAACTATAAAAAGTATTGATATGTCCATCTATCTGAGTGTAACTGCGATTTATGTCCTAGTGTCTGATTGAGATAAATATACATGCATGATGTAAGTAAATAAACATAACGCATCTGTAGAAAATGATTGCAGTAATAAAACGCAGATGGTCGTATATCGCATACAAATATTTACTAAAATAACTGAATTTCTCATTAAAAATATTGAATAAATAATATAAAGAAGTTACAAAAACGTCATTAGAAACTTTCATAGGATGTAAAGTTTATTTTAGATTATTTACACCCATCAAACAAGTAATATTGTACATTTTATACCAGACTGTTTCCTGCAGCTTCGCCTTATGGAATGCTAACACAACATTTCGTTTTAATATCTAACATTTCTGACATTGCACTGATCAGTCAGAATTGTTTATTTTTATATATATATATATATATATATATAGCATAGACTTTTGAAAGTCAACTAAATAACACTAGATGTTTTACATAAAATTAAGATTCTGGTCAGCCTACTATTGAGCTCAATCTGTCAGCTATTCTGTACTGTGAAATGTAATCATCTTAAACTATACTTTGCCAAGTCGCATCCAAGTCCGCCAAAAATTACACTGCGTTTTCAGAAATATACAATTTCATTGAAAAAATTATATTAGAAGAAGAATAAATATATAATTTTGCTAGCAATATAATACAGCGATTCCGCAAAACATACGTCGTATATTATTCCTGTAGAGTATAAACATGTTGCGATATATGATACAAAACATGATATTT
The DNA here is from genome assembly GCF_026898425.1 of Galleria mellonella. Lineage (NCBI taxonomy): Eukaryota > Metazoa > Arthropoda > Insecta > Lepidoptera > Pyralidae > Galleria > Galleria mellonella. The sequence continues at coordinate 4,571,127 of NW_026442090.1, read as the reverse complement.
TGCTCGTGTAGATGACACGATTATTGTTTCCGGTTAAAAAGGATTAAAACAATATATAGGTAATATTTTAGAAACTATATTTTGTTTTTTTTTTTTAACCTAACGTAAAGGCAATGTGAGTTTGTATGAACTTTTTAATATTAGTTTGTTATTCAAGCTTAGATATTTGGTTTTATTTTTAATGGCTTAAATTATCAATAGAAAACAATTGGAGTTTATATCAAAATAAATAAAGTCACGGGCATACACTAATCTGATAAAGGGATTGGAAACGTTGTCTATTAAATACGGGTATAAACATTAAGTAGTAACGGCCTAATTTTCGTTGTCTAGATATAATGCAATATATTGGGTACCCACAAGACCCACCTATATATCTAGGTACGGATATTGTAAGTATTGATCGCTGTGACCACATTCTAATACCTGCTGTATTCCCGTTACTTATAAGGTTGATATTGTTACAAAGTGTTATCTGGTGACCCTGTATTATACAATAGGTAACACGGGTGTGGGTTTTGAGACCCACCTATCATCGGGCACAATGGAGGCTTCGACATAGATGATACTTAAAGTGGATTTATAATCGCGATTTGGGCCCACTCGAGACTGTTTTAGACATCCCTAATTTTTAAATGAAAAACCTTTTATACGGTATAAAAAATACTTATTAAAATCACAGTCCTCTAAAATCCATCAATTGTTACCAATCCTTAGGTACTTACAAAATATAAAAATGAGTTTACTTTGTTACTTCTATGCGCCTATATACTATATGTGGTTTAGATAAGAACACAGGTTATTTTTTATTCCAATCAATCAATATGTCCCGGCCAAGAGAATGAAATCGCAGGTACAAATGGGAGTGGTCTAATTTTGTTTTTTAATATGGAAAAGAAAATGGAACCATGTGCTTTGATATAATAGATTATGATCATGGAGATTAAAATTACGCGTCGCTTCGGGCTAATCGTCTAACAGTCTCAGATACACCTTTTCTAATTAAACTTGTTTATTGACAGTAATAATTACACCATAACAATCTTAGAATTTTCATTATGAATAACATAACAAATGTAAACAATATAATTGAGGGTAATTATGGAACATTAGTAGACCAGACAAAACAAAACCTTACGAGACAGATACAGATTGTTAGTAAACATGGTGAAATAGGAGAGCCAAAAAAGTGAATGGTGCCCCTGGACAAATGCCAGCCAGAAACGTTAAATTATATAGTTTCCCAAGGGCATTCATATAGTTTTCCAATTCACAAGACAGTGCAAAATTATTTGCATTCCAATTGCAATTGGATAGAAATAGCGATGCAAACATACAAGTCATAAAATTCATCAATGCTTTCAGGGCCGTCTTAAACATATTTCTGAGTTGGAGTGCAAAAATCATCACTGCATTTAGGGTTGCCGCCTCATCGTCAACAAAAATCAAGATTTTCGTCATTCTAGAAAGTGGTCCTCAACTAAAACTTGAGAATTTTTAATAACAGAATGTAGGATGAAACGGGTTGTTCCCTCTACGACTTGAGGCCCGGATGGCATGCACCCCTTAGATAAATAACAGGGTCTATAGGCCCGATTGTTAGCAATTTACTTTGTCGAGTCGACTTCATTTGCGAATAATTATAATTCTTACGACGGGCCTGATTACTATATCAATTTTTATTACTGTTTACTTGTTAAATACAATAAAACAATTATTTGGACTGATCTTTATATACATATAAATGATGTATAAACATATATAATCTGTGCAAATATAATAAATAGCGTGGGAGTGTTGGCAAGACTCCGAGATTTGGGATAAAACTGTTAATAGATGAATCTCAACATGTTTGTTTTATCGATCGTCCATAACGACGGCACGATTTTAATTAATTAATTTACGATTTAAATTCATATTATTATTTTTATTTCTGTAGCAAATTAAATCCAATAAATGTTCTTTTCTTGTTATATTAATTAAAAAATCCTAATAAGTACAGGAGGCTTAATACAGTTTACAGTATAAAACGGCAAATTATATTAGCTATCGACATTTGTACGATTTAATAATTTATTTTTCAATTTTTAAAATAAAGAGGTTTTCAATTCGTCAGATTATTGTAACCATGTTACATGATTACGTCGCCATTTCACAATTATTTTTACAAACTATAAACCAGAAATCTTATTGGGTTAGTTTACTCCCCTGTTAAAGCTATTTTATTTTTGTAACGATTGTAGCAACCGTTATCCTTCATGAAGCAAAATCTATGTCTAAGTAAATATATATTTGCAATTTTGGAGGTCTACGAAACATCTCATCGTTTATCAGTGCGTTCACGATTGATGTCGCTTTTTTACGATGTAATATACCATACATTTATTAGATATACGACAAGCCGTAATTCAAATAGAAAAGAGATAATAACAACAATATCAGTAGCGGACTTTTTGAAATTGAAGAAATCCAAGACATTGATAGTAGATAACTTTACAAAAGTACACGATAAAATTAGTTTCATTCTTGTAAATGCACAAAACGCATATCAAAATTATACTTTCCTATCTGTATACTATCATACTTATTACCAACTTTCCCATTTAGGGTTCTAGCTCGAGTTTCTCTTTTTTTATTGTCGCAACACTATTTATTTATGACTTGTCTAGGCCGGCAAAAAATTTTTAGTTAGTGTCATAGTCTAAAATTTAATAAGATAATAATGAAGAAGAAGAAATAAAAAAATAATGAAATTTTAGATATTATATGCATATAGTATAAGTGTAGATTATTTTTATAAAGCAATTATTATTGAGGTCAATTCTGAATTGTCTAAATCTCTCTTTTATATTATTAATTTTTAAAACTAATATTTTAAGATGGCCCATGTTGTACTAGAATAGATTTTATTTTAACCGACGTATATTAAAGTCTAGGAAGATGCAATTTATCGTTGGTTTTATTGCTAGAATCTCTCGAGAACATTTAAGCGCTGACATGTTTACGAAGTTCACTGATTCCAATGTCACAAATGTCACGAAACGTTGAAATATTCAAATCCTGCACTAGTTTATATACAATGTGTATGCAGACAGAGATGTGTGATTTTCATGTGTCGGCATTGCACACTTTACAATATTTACAGGAACATAGACTAGGGTAATTACTGACTAACTGGCGAAACTTATGACTATAAATATTTGTGACAAGCCAAATGATATAAAGAACCTAGAGCTGTTACTTCAGGTGTCGATTATTGTATGATTGACATGTATGCATTATTATATTCATAAGATTTATATACGAGTCTTTTGTAATAATCCCTACCAATAATATAATCGGTCTATTAATATAATATATAAAAAAACTGCTCCATCAGTGCATACATCAAATTTCATTAAAATTCATTCAGTTGTTTTAGCGTGATTGAGTAACAAACTCCTGAACATCCAAATATACAATTATCGACACATTCAAACACCTTTACAAACTTTCACATTTACATTATTAGTGGGATGTGAAAGTGAGTTTATTTTCTGTTACCTCTAGTCACCTTAACGGCTCAACTAATTATCATGAAATTTAAGTGTGCACGTAGTATTTGGGATGGAAAATGACACTATATTTATTTCGGTCAAAGGAATAAATTCGCGGATGATATTAGTATAATAATAAACGTATAAAAGTCCGTGTTTGTAGATAATAGGTAATTTTAGAATTAGTTTAGTATTGCATCAGTCAATTCCAAATGAGTAATGTATACGTCGCTCACGTAGAACTAATGGGAAACCCGATACGCACATTTTTCATTTGAACAGCCTTACTGAGGTTTCTCTGTGGGCTTTTTGCAAGGTTTACTTATTAGTATACACTTTTAATATAAATTAAATATAATAGGTTTCTAATATAGGAATCCTTTTTAATTAATAGTCTCCGGTAGGCTCTCCTGATAAAATAGTTGCAAATAATGCTCAGCAAATGATAAGAAATAGATTCCATTTCAAATATGACTATACGAGTGAATTATAAAAAGAACGTTACAATAAACTAGATAGCATTAATCTATACTAATATTATAAAGAGGTAAAACTTGATTATAATATTTAATCTCAAAAACTAATCAACCGATGAACTCAACAACTACCCGTGCTAAGCCGAGCTAAATAGCTAGTGTTAATTATATTGTACATTTAATGTATAACATATGATATCTTTTTAAATTAGTCTTTTTAGATATATCAACAAAACTGTCAATTTTGTAATGGATTGCAATGTAATGTAAATTGAAACTTAATGGATTATAATGTTTCGTCTATCACATCAGCAACAGCTGCTGTCAAAATACTTCTGGCCAAACCTATTGGGATACAGTTGCCTACATATTTTATTTTTATTTTTTTTTTTATACAAAAACCAAATGCAAACAACTACTGAGAATATTGGAATCAATTTACACAACCAAAGCAAAACACTCTATAATTAACTATTGATATTCGTTTAAGATTCTCAATTGACCTTTAATAGATTAAACCAATAAACCATTAATTCTACTGATGAAATTGAAAGGTGAACGTACGATTACGGAAACAAACGAACAGAGGTCGCGCGATGTATGACGAAAACGTTTTAAACTATGACGTAGCCCGTGTCACGTAGTTAAATGTAATATGTCGCAACTTTCCGCATCAACCAACACGGCAGTCTATAATATAAACCGCCTACTTTATTATTAACAATATCTCTTTAGTCTCGCTAATCACAATGTTTGCGGAAATAAATTAAATAGTAGAAGTAATTAATGTAAATGATAGTAATTATTGGTTCCTTTAAACAAATTCCAAAAGGAAGAAAGGCTGTCGATTTATCTTTATATTTTTCTGGCTATGTGCCGCGATTACGTCGGCAAATTCGAATTTATTTCAATAAATCCTTTTTACAAACGCAGAAATTACTAAGTCTTAGTATTGAGACGATTGAAAAAACCGTTTTTCTCTGCGGAGTAAAATCTACTCGTAGACACAATTCCGTGTTCTAAATCCAAATATTTGTCGCAATTGAAGTTTCTGTTTTTTACGAAACAAACTCTGTTCTTGTTAAGAGTCTGTCTTTATTCTAGCTAATCACAATGTTTACGGAAATCAATTGAAGTAACTGGTTGTAGTATTCAATGCAAATAATAGCAATTATTAGTTCTTTTTCTCCATGTGAATACAATTGAATAGAGTATAAAATAGATAGCAAATTAAAGTCTCAAGCCCAGAGGGGATTGTACTTTAGTACTGTGTAATTTAAACAAAACGTATTAAACAATTTATAATTTTCCCTCGTAAACTTTGTGAAATAACAGTCAAATAAAGTACTGTTTATTATCATTTTATCTGTAAAGAAATTGCAAAGTCAAAAACAATAACTGGTAGGTTTAAAAGATCAAAAGTTAAATGAAAATTACTACGAGAATAGCCACATAATTGTATTTTAATATCATTTGTATCTTCTCGGGATAATTAAAACCATTTTTAAAAGAAAATTTAAATCTTACTTTTTTAATATAGGTACATGTAATATCTATAATACACTACAATATTAGAAAATTATGGAGTCTTCACAAAGAAAGGAGCAGGCGAACACAGTGATACTACGAGAATTCCGTTTTCACAGAATTAGAAATAAATTATTACAGAGTGATATTGTATTTAAAAAACATGAACGCAATATTGTTGAATATTGTTCGAAGTTGTAAATTATATAGTTCAGATCTCTTTCGAACAGACACTTTGTTCTTTTGACGACAAAAGCAAAAGTGAAACGCAGAGTCGGAGCACGTTCGACTATTGAACGTCGTACAAATTCAATTTGTAATATCTATATTGACTCGATATAGGACTTTGACGATATAGTATTATATTTTACTTTAAACAACACGTTCCTGAATACACCAATGTTTATCTAAATCACAAATGAAGTCACAAGTCAGCATATGTATAATCAAGAAAGAACAAATGTCAAGGTGAAAATATTTTTACACATTACACAATAAGCTTTATATGCCTTTGCGGCGATGATTTAAAGAAATCGTGTACAAAGTATAAGTACTAATAAAATGAATGTGATTTCGGGTACACAGCTCAATTGCAGGTCAATTTAGTGGATTGAAGAAGTTAATAACTATATTAATACTGTATAAAATATTTCCATACTTATACTAGTACACTTTTATATTAGTTAAATTAATAATTAATAGAAAACTACATAATAAAGCGATTATATGTCAAAGTTGAGCTTTGACATATAATCTGCAAACTAATTATTAATGGACCCCCCTATTATCCTTGATCCGATATTTTACAAGTCACATGGCCAACTGGCATGAAATTTATTTCGCACACTTCTACAAAATTCCAGATATGTATATGAAATCAATCGGAAATTTGAAAACTGAAAGTGTTATTAAACTTGCTCATATTTACATTTGCCGACTGCAAAGATGTTAACCCCAGGACTTTACACTGGAACAAGGACGAGATGCTTAAAATTTATGGCCGACGACGAGTACGAAAATATAAAATGACGGCTAGCAGTATGCAACATAACAGATGTATTTTGTGTTTTACTCTTAATGCAGACTGTAACTAAAAGAAAAGTAAACCTGTTAATGTAAACTATAATACCAGTACGTATAGATAGAGGAATATGAATTATATATATATCCATATTACAGATATCCAGATAACCCTAGTACGGTAACAATTTTGACGAAAGAGATTTTTATCAGAAATTGTAAAATGGTCCTGCTTGACTAGGTCGATGATGAGCTCCCAGTCAATTAATTAGTAATGTCTCTAAAGAAAAACCCAAACTGTTTAAAAAAAATTATCTAGCTAATTTTCGATATTTCAGCTGTATCTAAGACATGAAAATAAAACAAAAAAAAAGCAGAAGAATGATAAATTACGACCAGATATGAGTCAAGTTTGGTGAATTTCGTCCTCAACATATGCCCTTCATGGAAATGTAAACGTGACGTTGTACGTATGTTTATTACGAAAGCGGCCAAGTTTTATAATGTGTACACTGTATATGATGAAGCCTTATGTATTTGTCTGTCGTCTGATAAATTCAGACGACAAATATGTGGTCTCATCGTGGTTTAATACCGCTACTGGTATCCTTTGAAGTTAGCACACTAATTATACGTCAGTGTCAATGCAAGTTTCAAGTAGAGAATTGAACAATTTCGTGCTCAGAAATTATTAGAGTGCCTTCGAGTTCTAAACTATTTCGCAATATCTTTAGTGATGCTATAGATTCAGCATTTATTTTTACAACTTTACTAAAGTTTTCTAATGTGTAATGATTAAATGATAGGAACAATGTGATTGATTTATTATTATAAATATTAATCAATAGCAGCCTTCAAAATAATAGTTTGTATATTACTTTGATAGTACTTACGAGTACCTTTTTCTATAGTTTAGCTTAAATGTATTATATTCTAGCCTCTAAGAGTTTTCCGATTTAAATCTTTAATATCATGTTTCATATAAAATAACTGATTTCATTTAGGATTCAATATTTCTGGTTTATATAGAAAACCGCCAAAAGTTTGAAACTCTATATTTCAAAACGAAATTTGAAAAGTTCCATTACGTTTTGATAAAGGTTCTTATGATAATTTGTACAATACTTTATGTGACTTAGTTTTAACATTGAAATGGAGTTAGTGGTTTTATTATAAAGACTTTGTCATAAATAATATTTACATTGATTTTAAGCACATCGTTGTTTTGATAAGAACCGAGCTCGCGCAAATATGATAGCGACACCAGATTTATCAAGATGACAAAATCGTAATATATTTGTCGCTTGTCTAGTTAGCCTCTATAAATTATTAATATTATCTTGAACTATAGCATGGAATTTTTCATATTACAGCTATAGATTATGTACCGTCAAGAAATGAAGTTGATGAAAAACGACAAATACAATTAATCTTTTTACCGCATCCTGCACTAAAGAAATCGAACAATTTAGATCATATCAAAAATATGACCCGAAAACCTTGGTGGATTTTGTTTTTAAATACGTAAATCAATTATCGAAAGTGATAAATTATAATATTTAAGAGTTATCTTTTAAAACGCTACGCGGAGTTAACAGTAACAAGTTGTACCGCTATTTAATTTTTATGAAATCTATTTTTTGGGATATCCTGTATTTCTTAACCGACAATTTTATTTCGTATCTGCTTATCATTATTTATTAGCTTTCCGTTGTATATGTCGCAAAATTTATAATACAATGTACCTAATATTTTACTTGCTATTGTCTTATGTGAAGGAAGTACGTGAAGTGCATTAGATTGATCAAAGTCTGACTCATCATGATGGATGACAATGTTCTAGTTTAATAGCTGTACTCAGTAACCCTGAAAACAGTGCGCCCAGTTCACAAACAGTAACAATCAGTCTTAGAGCATTAGGTCAAGGAAAACAGGTTTTATGGTGAACCATATTCGTACTTCCATTCTAATTCCTACACCGAATGTGAGGTGGACAACATTATTCTTGCATTGCAATCATTAAGTATTGATAATAATAATTCTTTGATATAATTGAATAACACTGACTTATTATTAATAGCTAATTAATTTAAATAAAAACAATAACAATTGATCAAAATTATTCATAGAAAATGTGAACTTTCTATACCTGTGTTTTAGCATATTGTCAGGGACAAAAACATTCCACCAGGACGGTCGCTTTTGACGAACGTACACTGGAGTCGAGGAGGGAGTATCGCTTTCTTCATCTGTATCGTTGCCTCCCGATTTCCGTCTCTTCTTACGTTCAAGCTGTAGACGAGCCGCCCACGAGCGTCGCCGTCCCTTGTCACTGCGACCGTACATTTCGCCTTCGACTGGGACAGCGAGGGACGCTCGGCGAGGTAACTCCGGTGGTGGTTCATCGAATTCAGTCAACTTTCTGTATCTTTCAGAGAAAGTGGCATCTGAAGATCTTCGACCGTTGGAGGTAGAACGTAATGGCTGAGGCACTTCAACTTCAGTGAAGGCCTCATCATCGTCCATATCGGGAAAAGCTTCTTCACTGTAGCGGCGTGGCGTTTCATCAGCTGCCTCTTGCAAGCTGGCGAGCGGTAAGCTGGGTCGGTGAGTGCGGAGCCCGCGGGGCAGACGCCCTGGCCGACCCTGTAGCCGCGCCAGGGCCAACGGCACCGGAGATTCGGTCAAGGTCGGCTCACTACCACTCATCATTGTAATTTCACTGCACTTTGTATTAATTTGTTAATTCACTGTGTGGAACTATCAACATTTTTACGGCTCCACCATTTTCGAAATTGACTGTTCGAAAACTTCAAGAACATCAAAAATACTGGCCGAGTATTTATACTGTTCTGTAGTTTCGTTCACTAAGTGAAGACACAATAGAAAATGAGACTATTTGTATTTTAAACCATTCCTCATAATGTAAATATATTTATTTACGTGGCATTACCAAGTTTATTAGTGTATCCAACGTATATTTATGATTCACAAAATAAATATCAAAATTTTCTTCTTTAAAAGTTAAGAATAAATGTAGGTACAATTTGGTTTTGCTTTTCAATTAACCCCGGAAAGATTATCAAAGGAATAAAGTAAACAGCGGCGCAGATGTTACCGAGCCCTATCTATCGTATGAACAAAGAATCTCGTATATCTCGGAGCTATAAACTTTATACGGTATAAATGAAAATCTTTTCTGAAAGATGATATCATTTATTTAAATACAAAAAAAAAAATATAAAAACCAGTATTACCTACTCAGCTGACTTAATCTGGCCGCGGATTATGCTTCTGCTAAAGCTTTATAGCAGCGCAGTATATGGCGCTTTCATTCACAGTGAGCGATAAATGAGTTCACATTACCAACAATGCGCCACACAATTTGGTTAATCATGGCCAATCAACATAAAATATTGAACTGAACACTACATTACAGCTATATCGAATGCCTCGCCCGATAATTACTGCGTAGTTTATTAAATTCTATAAAGCCAAGTTAAAATTCTTTGCAAAAAAAAGGTAAAAATTACTATATTCTAAAATATTTAAATAGTTATTCCAAGAATTTGTGAATTAAAATTTTACAAGCCCTATTACAAGAAATAGCTAAATGGGAACCTAATTGATGAAAAGCGATTACAATCGCCCATTAACTAAACGTTAAACAATTAATTTCTAATTAGTCAACCTTTGGAACTAATTAAAGTATATTAAAAATCTTCTAATTCCTTAATTCCCTTTTTTTCCATTTATCGATTGAATCAATCACTGTCAAACATAGCTAAAGACAAGCCTAATTAATAACAAGCTTCCAAACATAAATTCATATATGATGCCACAGCAGATAAAAGCTAACCTTACAAACCTTTTAGGTTTAAAAATCAGATATCTAATGCAGCTAAACACTCAATGAATGAAACGTTCCAACCAACCGTACCGTAATCGAATAGCTATAAAAAATTGTTGCAGTAACAAGTGCTACGCCATATAAGCAGGTGGTCGCAGCTTTCGTAACAGCCTGCCTGACGTCGGGCTGCGCCGCCGGCCGCGTATACGACGCGCCTCGGGGAAAGTTGTCTCCGAATTGCATAAAATAACCTAGCGACTTTGTAGTGTGTCTGCAGTTGATTTCAATAATGCTATTTTAGTATCAATCATATTTTGTTATCAAAGTTTGTAAATGCATCTTCGAAGAGTTGTTGTGTTTGAATACTGTGTCTTTTATTTATAATAGATTTCGTTCCACAAAAAAACTTCACCTACTACAATCCTGAAAGTTATTTTGATTTAAAAACCAAGGTACTGAACCGATTTTGATAAAATTTCTATTGGACCAATCTTAAAGTGTATCCTTTTAGATAAAAAAATATTTTTTCTAAATCGGTTTAGAAATGACGGAGTTGTAACAACAAAGATAACAAAAAAAAAACAACCGAGAACCTCCTTTTTTTTAAATCGGTTCATTAACTGCGTTTTCTATACAACTTAGAATGGCAAACAATCTGACGGCCCATCTGATGGAAAGTGGTATTTCATTATCATATCCCACCCTTCAAACCGAAACAGCCATGCAAACACAACTGCTTCACGGCAGAAATACGAAAGGTACTGAGGTGACTAAGCAGATTTTTGTAGAAAGTCTCCATTTGGTCTGCACGTCCGAATAACTAAAATAAAATCAAGTAAAGCACAAGTAGACCTCACGCTCCAAGGTTTCCCTAACATTACAAGTAAACGGCAATTGCAGTCTATGAACACTTTTAACTGGTGCTGGTGGTCTTATCCCCTGATATTTAAGCAACTTTAAAAAGCAAGAGGATAATAATTTGTTTTTTTGGTGTGTAAAGCTTCTGAGCTGTACGTTCGATCCTAACATTTGCAAGGCAGAAGATCTTTTGGAAGCCAATAACTGAGCTATTAGCCGTGGGAGGTTATGTGCTAAAAGCATCTGAATTTTTAACCATCAACAAAAAGAAGGTATATCTGTTACATTAATTCTTTTTACCATCTACAGTGTACTTACTTAACCTTAATATGTCAATCAAACGTACAGACAGCTTGTCTGCCCAATGTCACCGAAGAGATTAACAGCGGCGGACGTCCGACCTAACTCCTAACTTCATCTATAATTAGTAGCTTATTCCTAATTACTCGTATAGGTTATTGATCAGAGAAATCACAGACATTTGCCCTATAAGAAATATTATAGACAACTTTTACATTTGACACGTAACATTTATCTCGTACAGAATATGAAAAGTGATAGTAATTGACGTAATTTCATACTTGTTTGTAGCCTGTCACTTTATACAACTAATAAGTGCATAGTAAAAAATATAAAATTTGAATATTTATATTCTGTTTGAAGCCAAGAAAATGGTAGCATAAATATATAACTTTATACATAAATATATTTTTAATAAAATTTTAATGAAATAAAATATACGTATAATCATGTACTTTTTACTTTTAGATATTAAAAATATATTATATAATTATATATTATATATAAAATGAAATATTATGTGTAACTTAGGCTAAGAAAATCAAACAAAATGGCTTTAAAACTTTATACGATGATGATACTGCTTTTCATTTGATAGCTTGTTTACGTTATAGTTCAGTAGCGCCATCTACTTAGTAGATGTTTAAGATTTTATGTTTATATGTAGTTTATGTTTAAGATTAAGTTGTAGATTGTTAAGTAGAGTTTGCTTATGCTTATTTTCATAATCAAAATTTCTTTCTTAAAAAAAAATTAATCTTTTCTAATAATTTACCAAATTAGCAATTTTTTAAAGAATACTGTCAATTACCTACATGTATTGCAAAAATAAATTCTGGTACAATACTATTACAAGTTACCTAAGTGGATACCAGATATCAACTTGTTGACGTATTTGCGACCAGCGCTGGGAGTTGCGTATTTTTTCGCAATTTTTGGGTTCTATTTGGTAAAATCGAATCTATTTGGAGAAAAAACATTTAATATTTGAGTAAAACCTAAAATAGCATTTAGCAACCCTTCTCATGACATTGTTTAAAATCGACAAGATAAAAGAACCCACCGATGTATGTACTATGTAGCAAGACAGTATCGGTTCTAATTTTTATTAGGAAACATTAAGCTTTTGATGTTTCACGTTTACAATCCGTTTGAAGTGCCTACTGACGCCAGAATCATGTTTATTTGATTCACTATGACTATAAACATAAATCGCAAAATAATGAGCGGCAGATTTCAAAACCTTTAGTTACCAGGGCTAGACAGAATTCGGCTTCCCTCTCTGACATAATTTTAGGTTCACTTAGAGAAGTAAACATCAGAATCACCAATGTTATGATTCAAAATTAATGGGCAATACTACTAAGCCTTACTTTGAGTTTGTTTGTTTGGTACCTAAAAGACTTAATCAATCGCTATAAAATATAATTTACACATACTACTCATAAAAGGAACGAGAATGTTATAGGCTACTTTTTATCCCGACTAATAAATATATCCCAGTCCCGATCGCGGAGGAGGAGGAGGAGGAGGATGAGACAAACAAATTTGTAAACGGTGTGTTTTTTTTTGGTGGATGAAAATGGAATGGTAATCCCGCCTGCGCTAACGGGATACGCTGGCGGAGCACCAGTGAAGGGTGATCGATGAGAATGAGAACAGGCCAGTTAGTCCATTATGATGAATTCATTAGGAATTAACCATGATAGTTTCCAGGGGGAACCACGAGAAGGTCGACCTGGTTGGGTATATTGCTAGCAATGGGATTTTTAGTCTCCATTACTAACTATCCTCCTATTATCCTTTCCCCCCATAACGGTGTGTATTGTCAAGATATCATGCTGATGTTGATAGATATTAAATACTATCTAAATTCTATTCATGATTTTTATTGCAGTCATCAATTTACATTATACATACGATTCATATTTCCTATACTTCATGGGTTTTCCTTTTACGCGCATACGTGTAAATACCTACCTAAATTATATATTTCTTTTTATACTAAACAAGTAAGAATTTAATTATTTATCTAACATTATAATGTACTGGTACAGTATATTTATTACAAATTAATGTAAAATAATTCATAATAAACGTAAAAGTTTGTAAGGATATTTGTATATTTATTACTCATTGACGAAAAAAGTACACATTTGGATAAAATTTGATGTACAAATACATCAGATCCTATAAATATTAACATATCTGATCTATTACTTTTCCAGAAATTCATGCAAAGAAAGTTGCGGTATTTACTGAATATAATGTATTGTAACATTTTAGTAGATTAAATTGTTACTTTTTAGTAGATTAAATTTTATGTTTTCTTATAAATAAGTCGTCAAAATATATTACATTACGATTTATACTATATTATTTAATGATGAGTACTTTTAAAACTGTCCGCTGTGTGGTCCTGACATGGAATGGGTTAATTAAATGGGCCACCCCTTCCTTTCCCGTGGTTATTTAAAGAGGCGACTAAGGGAAATTAATGGTAAAGTGATATGCAGCAGCGTCCTTTTTAAAACATAACTAAAAGTCTAACTGCGGTTGTCAACCAGCCTGCCAAACGTGACAACTACTGGCAAAACCCTACTTATAGGGGAGGCTATGTTTAACAATGGACAGTTAATGTCTGATACAACAATGATGACTTTTTAAAACTAAACGACCCCATAAAGCCAAGCGGTTTGGCAATAACTCCAATAAAAATATCTACACTTATAAAATTTTATAAGATATTGGTTTCAAACCTTGGTAACATAGTTACAATCGTTGTTATAATGAAAAATATTGCTTTAAAATCACTATTCTGTTTTATGGTAATAACATAGAAGATGATAAAGCACGCACAGACGTTCATAAATGTGTAGCGCCTTCACTAGACTTTGCACTCCATAGTTAAAACACGTCCCATACACATACAGGTCATGATTTTAAATATACTCGTACTTACAAAATACCTGATACATAGTTCACACTCTAGGTGATATTCTTATAAATTTACTAAATAGGTAGACATACTGATGTACACAAAGCTAGAAGCCAGGTATAGGTATATTATATATTATTAATATAGTATATTTTTTTTTAAATCTGCATTTAATTTGTAATTTCTAGATTTGTTCTTTTTTTAAGGTACGTGTCAATATTTATCTAATCAGTTTACTTATACAAATATTTATTTATTTATTCTTTATTGACCACATTACAAAAAAAAATGTCTGGTAGAAAAGTATCAAACGAATCTATTGACAGAATGCATTTCCGTTCGAGTATGCACGAAGAAGAACAAGACAATGGACGTGGCTGTATCGTTTTATCCCTTGCACGTAGTAGCGATAACGAATCTATCGATGAATTTGTATGCCATTTTTCTATGAGGGTAACAAGTATATTGCTAATTATAAAACTCAACAAACCATCCTAGCGAAGTTCCGCAATATAATTATTAAAACTAAGTGTATTAAAAACTACAAAACTTTGTTTTTAAGCTACTTATAGATGGCAAACTGTTCGTACTCTCTCTCAACTCTTCAGAAAATACCATATTTAATGTAGATTATACTCAAACTTTTTCGATATTTTTTTTTTAATATCACTGGTGGAGAACTAGCATGCGACCCACCTGATGACGGTTACCGTTGTCTATGAACGCGTGCAATACAAGGGGCATTACACGCGCATTTCGGACCCTAAAGAAACCTTTTTATCCCTTGTTTGAAGAACCACATATAAATTTTAAGTAGGAACCCCAATCGAAATTTAATGTAGCCAGAGTCAAATAGATTGTAAAGGCGTTGAAAAAAATCTATCCAAGATAACGCAAAATCGTTTTGTTTTTTATTTACGAGTATTATGTTTAATTATTTATTAATATATTAGAGATTTAACACCAATGCCTATTTTAGTAATCATATTAATTAATATAATACGGAACAGTTGAGCGTGTGTATATTTTTAATGAGTTTATAAAGGAATTCATGAATTCATTCTATTGGTGTAGTCTGATACTTCTACGCATTTAAATTTTTCATTTGATAATGTTTGAAATACTTATAATTCTAGACATGAATAAGCTATGTAGATGAAAAGGTCACATGTAGATAAACAAAAGTGTCGAAAAACAAGCGTTTACTACCGATGGATGAACATTACTCGTATCTTTAGACGTTAAATTTTAGCCTTAGGCCTATATTTTAAAGTGACTTCAAAACGTTTTAAATTTGACTATTTTTTTAATTGGATTCTGTCAAAATAATGCCTATAGTGTAGTATTTTATGTTCTATTCTCACTATATAAATTCCAGATGCCTCTTTCGTTTTGAACATAATTTCATGTACTCTATATTTAGATATTACTAACAAATACTAAGTACCTAAAATGTACTAAATACTGACGCATTGTTAGTATCTTCTAATTTGGAACTATCGTGGATACACTATTACAAGCAATATAGTATATTCCGTGATAGCTATGGCGTTGGTCTTTCTTATATATATGTGACAATTAATACTTATCTATCATCATTCTTTAAAAAAAATCAGAACAGGATTAGATTATACAGTGATAGATCAATAACAAACTCTAACGAAACAAGTAGGTAAGTAAATGAAAATTTCCTTATCACGATCATTCGGATAAACATACTATTTAGACCAATGTCACTAAACATTCTAAAGAAAATAAAATCAGCGACTACGGTGACATATAAGCAGGATAGTACTAAGGCAAATCAATTTAGTTTATTTTATGACAACATCTACATGTAGTATCAAATTCTTAGTCATATCAATAAATATCTCAATCTAAAAGTCCATATAAAGACATCCTAAGAATGGAAGAATAGTCCGTGATTTGGTTATAAATTACAGATATAAAACAAGAAAAAAATACGTATTAGCTGCCAGTATTATCATCCTAAGGTAAAAAAAAGTTTTCATTGAATTCTATTAATGGGACTGGCCGTCACGACAGAACTAGCTGTCGTTTGTTTACATTATAAGAGGGAATACAGTATCAAGAGCAACGGGAGACAATAACAAGTCGCTACACAATGGCTGACAAAAGCACTCACAATGCATAGTTAATGAGCACCGAACACACGCGAATAGACTACTAATCAATCGACTGCTACAAATATTGTGGTCAATTAATCAGAAGATGTTATCATGGCTAGTGATACGTTAGCTAAGAACAATGACAATAATTAAATACACGTAAATACGTAAACCGAGATTAGTTGCGATCGAGTAAGATTAACTCGGACTAAGCAAACTCCGAAACGTGAGAATATGAAACGAATCAGCCAAGGAACCGCACTAACGTAAATACGCTTCGGTTCGTATTGATGAAATTGCTATGTACAATTATATTAAATAGGGAAATGCTAAATATTGTATTTACGTATTGTACAATGTGAATTAAAATTTAAAGAAAAATTAAATTGACAAATTCAGAGCCATAAACAAGATTGGGGCTCTCATACATTTTTTGTAGACAATTCTAAGAATTAGACAGCTTGGAATATGTTATATCTTTAAGAAATCTTTTAGATTGAGGAAAAAGTACATTTAAGAATAAACACTTATTGTTTTCAACATGTACAAAGTCATGAAAGAATTCCCATACATAATAATCAAGATTACAAATTATTGAATTCAATAACCAGAAATGAAATCAATCTTTTTTTTTTTTTTTTTATACAACTTAGAAAGGCAAACAAGCTACGGCCCATGGAAAGTCAATAGACATGAGCAGTTACAAATTATGATACCCCCATGCGTTGCCATTCCTGAAATCAATAACCAGAAACACAGCCATGAATCGACTTTCATATATGATATCATATATATATCTTTCATATATGAACAAAATATCTGTTACGAAAGATAAAAGTGCTACAATTACAATGCAAGGTTGTAATCCTTCGATTCGGATTATTAAACTTTAAACAAGGTAACCTTAAAAGATTAACGATTTTGCTAAAGTTAGAAAAAAACATGTTTAATAACGATGAATAAAATTAAATAAAAGTCAATTACAACTGTATAATATTATGCATATGCAGAGCAATATGCTGGTTCATGGTGTGAATATTGAAACTGTTTCGAACACAAAGCAAATTGACATCACTTGAATACTGAACCATAGTTGCAACTAATATTATAGATATGAAATTTTATAAAAATATTTGTTTATTATTGAATAACACTTAAACGTTTTTTCATAGAAATAAAATATTGTATACACATAGCGTAAGCTAGATTAACAGATAATCATCGCTACATAGCTGGTCGTTATCAGGTTTAATTTTTAATTTTGTACGGTACTTTAGGTTTCTTAAATATTGTTTTTTAAAATAAAAATAATTTTAATCTATAAAATAATATAACAATAGAATATTTAACCTCATAGATAATAGTCGACATCATAATGACTGACTACGAACTAATAATAATGACGTGATTATTTACGTACATGTAAGTAGTTATGTTGAGAATTATAGACAATAAAACTTTTCTATGTTTAGCTAAACAATTAATTTTATGCGTAATATAATAATAACTAGCTAACCATAGCAATAACCATTTTATGATTTTTGCATAATGCCAATATCTTAATATTAATATTAAAAATAAAAAACATCGGCTTCTATTATAACTAACACGGGTGACAAATCGTCACCAATACGGATGTGAACCCTACTAATTGCAGAAATAATTATTAAAATTTATTGATAAATAAAGATACTATACATTTATTATATGTGTTAATGTTGTAATATTAACATATAAAAAATACGAGTAAACTGAAAACCTCCTACTTAAGGTGAATAAAGACAATCATTTCATTACATCAACAAATCATCAACTAAAATAAGCTGTAAGCAATGTCCTTTGTTCGACAAGAACTCTATACCGGAACTCGGCAAGAGCATAAAATATGTAAGTTAAAGAGTTCGTGTTTACAATCTTAAAGAGTCAAGCATCAGGCCACTTTGTGTACATTTTATTGAGAAAAACTACTATTTACTAGTCATAATTATCACAACAAGATAAAGCACTTATTACGTGTCAAACTGTCAGAAAGGTGATATTATTTTGCACCATCTGAGTGGTACAAATCAAAACCAATTACATCCAATGAAGAATAATTGCCATATTTTCAACGTCACTTGAACAGTTTATATTGATAACAAACATGCTGAATTTCATCAGGCCGTGAATTAATTAAGGCGACAGAAATTTAGTTGCAAATAGTTACAAATATAGAAGTTCTAATCTTCAGGATTTCGCGTTAGTTGCATTGAATTATCGTACGGAAAAATATTACTTAAATGTCTATGAAGGAAAATGGTCAGCATACAATAAGACTGAGACATGTTTTATAATTCATAAATGAACCGTCAACATTGGTTCATTGAAAGGGGGGTACCAACTGTGTCACGGTTTAATTACACTGTTTTGAGTGCTAAAATAATTTTATGGATTGTATGTTGACATAGTTAACGAAATATTATAGAAACAGTTCCGCTGCGTTAATAAACATAATGTCAACTTATATATATTTAGACTTCTACACATATTGGTAAAATAATACACAATTGTTCTTTGATGCTTGATACAAAATATTTGTCCATGACTGTACTGTACAATTGTATATGCCGAGCAGACAAACTTAAATACAGTAATACACTAATAATAAATAGAATTCCAAGTTAAATTGATCTAGTTAGATTGAGACGGTTTATAACAGTAGCTACCCGAAACTTACTGATCCGTTAGGGCCGCTAACATAAGTAGACGTTCCTTTATTAAATTATTAAGGTAATGATAGGACCACAGGGTTTAAATCCAAGTCAATCATTGAAGCATAAACAGTAAGTGTAAATAAAACTATTCGATCAGGGCGTCAAGTTATTTGGTAAAGTCAGTTGTATAAATACGAGTATATAAGCAAAATAAACTTGTAAAGAGACGCGTACGTAAATCAATGAAAGAATTTGATTTTAAATTCAGAAATTCCTTAAGATGTTATTTGGAAATATTCCCAATCTGCAGCGGCTACAAATAATCACAGCTGCCCAATTTAATACATTCGAGACACCCAATTCAACGAAAACAAGTGCAGTTTTATAAGCGCAATTTTTAATTGGGGAAATAGCAGTAATACTCGGTGATGAATATCTTAATATATTTAATCTCGTGTCATGATTTTCAATCACGCTAATCTCCGAAAGAGTTCAACTGATTTTAATAAGATTTTGTAAATGTATTATTGTTTATTCCAACTTTAGAGATAGAGTAGTTTTCATGTAGATGAGAAAAGATGGAGTACATTGGTGGTGGTATAGGACAAAATAGGATTTGCTGAGACAAGTAGTATGTACTGGAGTACGTATATATATATATATATATATATATATATATATATATATATATATATATATATATATATATATATATATATATATATATATATATATATATATATATATAATATATATATATATAATCTTCATATTATGCTTGCCATAAGATTAGATTTTAAAAACAATATATGTCGTTTCCGTGGGAGCTAGGTGTCAAGGTCATAATGGAAACTATGTGCAATATTCAAATTATTTATAAAAAAAAATAAATAAACAAAAACCTAAGACAAACTTCTAGAAAATCGATATGTTAATTTAGTTACTAGATATGTTAAACAAAATCTGGTTTCCATAATTATCGCCCTTTGTTACAGTGATTCACGTTTAAAGCAAATAAAATAACGACGAGTTTCCCGTTAAAAGGTCAGTAACACAGTCAAGGTACAAAGCTCTTGTCACTGATGACAAGTTCAAAGTAATAAAAACATGCGGAAAGATTACAATATTCAAATTGAAACCATGAGAAACAATTAAGATGCCACAAAAACTAACGAGAGCATTGAACAATAATTAACCTAATTCCTGTTTACTGTACAATTCAAAAGGATCAACGAATTTGTACAATCATCGTTTGCAAAAGTGATATTTCTTCAAAAATAGAAAATTTAACTAAAAATACATTTTAAATAATACAATTATACGAGCCGTCAATCAATAAGGAATAATAACGATAGATTATTCAAAACTTTTAATGATTCTAAATGAAACAAATGAATAATTTAAGGTAATTAAATTTACTACAGGACTACTGTCAATACAAATATTTGTTTGACTATGATTAAATTTGTCGACAGTGAAATTACAGGATGCAAAACTCCTCACACGTATAATGTGATGTCTTTCCACTCTATTCACGTCTATGGACGAAAATTGTGGTAATTTTCGTATTCATCAGGTGACAGATCAACATGCAGTTCACTTGTCATCTCAAGTTGTATACTTATATTGCAATAAATTTTTGCAGTTATAAGTATTATAAGTAGGTGACAATAATTAGCAACGTTGCGCACATTTTATATGGTCGACTTCAATGCGGTGCATAACACAATACTCAAGTTACGTCCATTGCTAGAAAAATGTAGGTCGTGTCCGATTTCAAAGCGCAATGGTACTTACACAACCCGAGCTACGCTGTGGCTGCTGTTCGGCTAATCAACAGCCTGAATGCAAACTTCACGATAAAAATATCCACGGGCAGAATTTAGCGAATGTCATGTGAAACAATGGAAAGAAAATCTCACAAGTAATTAATTAAAACAAGTACATATTTATACTTATAAGACTAGACCCAGCAAACGTTTTGCACTTTACCTCCACTTGCCAGATTTTTTTTATATCGAGATAAAAATTATCATATATTTTAAGATGTAGCAAACAATACATATTTACAGGGAAGAAAGGGATTGTTAGTAATGGTTCCATTACTAGCAATATACCTAAACAGGTCGACCACCGGAAACTATCCTGGAATCCATCGTGGTTAATTATTTCGGGATTCGTTACGTGGGCTAAAAGATTTCCTTTCATCCTTTTCTGGTGCCCCGCCAGCATATACTGATAACGCAGACGGAATTACCATTCAACCATAAAAAAAAAACATGTACAAAATTTCATAAAATTGGTTGAGGAGTTTCGAAGATTAGCGTAAACGAACGCCGTGACAGGTGGGTTTTACATACAAAAATTAAATTTAATATAATTAAGACTGGCAACGTTCTACAAACCTAGTTTTGTCCCTTACTACGACCAACTATTTCCAATAGACTTTAAAAAAGGAAGAGGTTCTCAAGGTTCTGAGGTTGTTTGTTACCTCATAACTCCGTTATTTATAAACCGGTTTGAAAAATTCTTTGTTTATTTAAAAAAAAAACAATCTTTCAGATTCGTCTCGCAGAAGTTTTATCAAAATCTGTTTAGTAATTTAGTTTTTAAATTAAAATAATCAATGGTTTGACCACGATTAAACTCAGTGTATTTTTTGTGAAATAACATCTAAATAATTAACTCTTACACTAAAATAATTAGTTCTTATTTACTTAACTTCATGTATATAATAAAGGTACACATGGCAGATATAACACCAACAACATTCTCTAACAGTCAATCATAGGGCAAAATTTGATGGCGGTACTTTCAAAATAAAATGGAAAAAAAAACTATCCTATTTGGTATACAGACATCTTGACATGGGATTTTTTTTAATATTTTCATCAAAGATATAAATGATAATTAACTTAAAATTATTATTTGCCAACCATTGCTTGTAAATTGCGAATCCAATAATTTTGATAGCTACGTATCTTTATTCCAATGTCACTAATACCACTTTGGAACAAGTGCGGCCGATAAGATAGTTTTACAATCCCCACAGTGATTGAAGTGCCTACTAGTGCAATGTCATAACATGATTAATATGGATTTGCAAAATTTTTTATTCAAAATATGGTGATGGATGAGTAAATTATCTTTATCCGTTTTAGGCGGGTCCGTCCGAGTATATTAGAATAAAAAGTAAACATTATGTGATTCTAGGGTGCAGTCTATCTTCATACCAAATTTCATTTAAACCCGTCTAGCTATTTATTAACCATTTAATAATAAACATCCAAACACAATTACAAAGTTTCATGTGTAATATTGACAGCATAAAGAACGGAGGGTATATTTTCTACTCCTATAGGTATATACCTTTTTTTATCATATTATTTTCTTAAATGTTTATTACAGTTTCTTCAATATAAATAAACAGCTATAAATATATGAATATAATAATTTTGTAAATAAGTCATTTCCAATAGGTATACTCGTATGTTTACCAAATTATCTAAATACACATACGAAGACTGGAAAATTTTTGATAAGACTATTTTTTAGAATGAGTGATAAACTATGTCAGAAATGTTTTTAAATCACTACAACATAGTATTTGTAAACACCAATTCTATCACATGACATACATTATTACCTACATAATTTATTGACTGGCGACTACTGTTAGCTAAATAATAACAAATGTTTTTTATTACATTATCCTATATATAGTAGTACACATATAATTTAAAATATATATGTACAAATAGACATATTATTCACCAAAGGATGAAAGTGATTGATTACTGCCGAGTTTATTGTTTAACGCCCAAGCTAAAGTCGAGGACTTCAAAACAAATTGGACGAGTTGGGAATCGAACTTTCTGCCCTGTGATATACTCGTATAATGCTTTATATCAATAGAATATTTTAACATAGCTCATTTATTTATTTTAAAGTTTATGATAAAGTTATTGCAACTCTTAAAAGCCCTAATACAATTGTATATAATAATTGGGCATTTATTTAAAATTGTCAGTATTAAAGTATATCAAAACTTTAAAACGCTCGTTTTTAAAACGCTATTATAACAATAATAAGTATGTAATAAATTATTGAAATGAATAAATTATCGTGAGATTATTTAATTATCGTATATTATTTCCATCTTATTTCCGTCATCTCATTTGCACTTTTAATACAATTACATATTGACTTTTTATTTTGCGCGCAATTATTATTGGTCTGACACAAGTAAACTGCACTTCTTTTAAAAATAAAAAAAAAATATATGAATTTCATAAAATATGTTTATATATATATATATATATATATATATATATATATATATATATATATATATAATATTTATATATATATATATAATATTTATTAAAAATGTATTGGTGAAATTACTGACTACCTATAACGGTACTTTTAGCTTTTAATAATATAAAAACAATGAATTCAGTTCGTAATTCCTTTTGAATTTTGAATCGATACCGTTTTGTTAAACTGTATTTATACAAATATCTTAAACGACACAAATAAAAAAATATTTCATCCAATAAAAAATATGTCACCGTAAACCTGATCGCTGCAAAACTGGATATCATTAATTAGCATCCATTTAATAGCTACTTGGACTATATTCCAGTAGATATTTTTAGAGACAATAAAGACAAACGTTGCGCGACGCCTCGTTACTACATCTGATGAAATAGAATTTATTGCGTTTATTTAGGTTCGTTCTAAATTCAACTTGTATTTTATTAAAATTTTGTGTATTTTGTGTCGCATTAAAAATTCCCAGGAAACTGAGTGAAAATTGAATATAGTACAGGGCCTAGTAGAATTTTATTATACCGAGTCCTGTAACATTAAAATATTAATCTGTTACACATATTCACATTAGAAATCCTTACTCAAATTATGCATGTGAAAGTGAGTTTGTTTATGACCTCTTGGTACCAATTGTAGCTTAACCATCGTCATGAAGATATATATATATATATATATATATATGGAGAAAATATATATATATATATATATATATATATATATATATATATATATATATATATATATATAATATATATATATATATATATATATATATATATATATATATATATATATATATATATATCCCGATCAATCAACATATCGTAGCTACGCTGACGAAATAACCAGGAAAAACTAGTGCTGCAATATATTAAATATATGTAAATGTTCAGTTAGTCCTTCCATACAGCATTGTAATGAAGAATATATCATTCTTTTCATTCCCGCGATGTCTTTGGGCTAAGAGCCGAAAAGGAGAACTGAGCAATATATTTCAGGGAAAGGAAACTTTAAATAAGACCTAATACCAAATTGAATACCCAGCACGATAATAGTAGGGTAATGTCTAAGCGGCGACACTGAAAGCAGTGAAACTGAATGTATGGATGAATGGATAAAAGGTTCCGTGTTTATCCGGTGATCAAACGCAAGTCGTCACTGACTTTGAACACTCTGCGCGCAATAATACGCTTAATTTAGCTTCAGTTCAGCGGCCTAGAAACGCTTGACGCCAAAGGGCGACACCCACATACGAATAGTAGTAGTTCATCGTTAAAGATATTAATGTTCTTTCTCTCATTTCTCATCAATGGATTACATTATAGAAACATGTGAGTGATACTGGTTATATAAATAAAAATCTAAAAAAATATTATTTTTTAAAAATCAAATAAACTCATGCCATTTTAATTAGAGATATAATCATTGGCAATTGTAAAATAAACAGACTGACAATCAAAATTATAATCAACCAGAGTTTTCCTTGGTTACAAGACAATAAATTATACATACGTGACTAACGATTGCTAAAATATATACATTTCATAAAATCCTTACTCAAACTATAAAATTCTTATAGAATTGTCCGATAATAAATTTATGCAGAAGACAATCACTATTTTAGTCGGAAATTAGATTTATTATTATAACAAATCTCTTAAACTAAATTGATTATTATCATTTTAGTGCAATATTTAGACATAAAATACCAAGAAAAATCCAATTTACAAGCGCAAATAAAAAATTATTTATACAAATACACAAGTACTCATTATGCTAAAGTCATGATTTATCATTACAGAAACGTTAAAAGGGCTCTGTAGAAATAAAAGGTAGATCGAAGTTAGAGAAATGGTATGTGGGGTCACGGACGCACGCTCGATTTCACTTCACTTTGGTATCTGTGCAACTCGGTGTGCACTTTGTGGAACAACTTCAACTTTGTTTCTAGTATGTTTGATAAAATGTTTGTTAAATTGGTAAATGATATTTATTTTATTAGCCTACGATTGCAATTCACTTTAAGTTTCATATATATGCGCATTTCGAATTAAGATTTTGATTTGGACTAAATTTTAAACAGTAACATTGACGGTAGCCATAAGAAAATAATAAGTATCAAAACAAATCTATTTACAAAACGATATTGATGAGTAATCTGACTGTTTTTAACTTTAACTTCTAATTCAAGATTAACGAAATAATATGCAAAATAATTACACACTTATAAATACTCGTGTACCTTAGAACACTATTTGGTAATGCCACTATGATATATATGGGGATTGGTTTAAAACATCGCCATCACACAAATCACGGTGCTCTTACGGGTTGTGGCCAAGCACCGACCTCCTTTCCCTGCTGCACTGGCGCAACGAACAAACAGAATAACTCTAGACGAAGATGTCGACGCACGAAATCGTAGCGGAACCTGCGCGCGCGACTTTCACTGCGATTGTGCGCGTGCGCGTGTGCGTTGCGTGCGAGGCGCGCGGCGATTTGACTGCTACTGATGGGGCAGACACGTCGCCGCTGGTGGGGGCTGTACTATCGTCGTCATCTGATAATGATAACCCTCTGAAAATCACCCCGATGCCCCGGTCATCTATCTTTAAAGCAACGAGGCCCGTCAATCAGTCGTACATTTTTTATCTTAATCTGACACACATTTATATAAACAAATATGTATATTAAAGTAATTTGATTCATCTATCAACACTGCACAAAAATTTTATTGTAAGCAATTTGATCAAAATATTCAAAAATATGTGTGTCTCCATCCTTAATAAAAAAATAAGATCCTAAAGTCATCATATCAAGATATCAATTTTCGCTGCTGATTGTGGTCCTCTATAAATATAATAATCTAATAAATATATAGGAAGTCTATAGACGCCTGCGACACCCCTAGTGTTACAGACGTCGATAGGCTACAGTAACCGTTTATCATCAGCTGGATTGTATACTTGTTTATCACCTTCGTGATATATAAAAAAAAGTATAGACTGACTCAAGGTAGGCTTCACTGAACCTTAATGTGTTCATCAATTTTACTAAAGAACTTACGGACTTAAGATTCAAGCAAGCACTTCAGATCCAAAGACAATTTTAATTAAAAAAAAAAGCATTCGAAATTGAATATCTACATACAAAAAAAAATACGTAAAGTTAATTATAAACCTGTCAACATAATCCTACAACCTACACAAATACCTAACACGGCTTGTGGTTATTGTATTCAAATTATATACCTCATGTTACTATTGGTTACGTGAGCCGACACAATCGGTGCACTACCGCTCATAAAATTTCAAATTACTACGAATGGCGTGCCGCATAAATGCTGCAATTTACTAAGACTTATTGATTTAATACTAGTAATATTCTGAAAATAGAAAGCATCATTGTGTCATGCCATGTCACTAGGTCACTATATCTTGTATACAAGTCGCATATCATTCGAATTATTCTGCAAAAGAGGTCGGTGTTTGTCATTATCTATTTTGCAGCAATCGTATTTATAACCTATTTTTAAGCAACACTCAAAAGGAGGACGTTTCTAATTTGCCATTTTTTTGTTTGTATGTTATATTTTTAGTTAATAGGGTTTATTTCCGTTTTATTTTCACTTTATTTTGTCACTGGTATCACTGTTTTCTTTTTTCTGTTGGGTAAAATGTTCCATTATTTTAGTGACATGTTTCTATTATCTAAATAAGAGACTACTAAAATCAATAAATGTTTAATAATACTTTAAGTATAAAAGTGAGTTTGCTTGTTTCCTCTTCGTGTTTATTTATTCCAGTCTGCAGACTAAGTCGCGAATAAAAACTAGTATAGTACAGGTACTAAACGTTTCTGTTTCGAACAAAACCATCTAAAGCAAGTAACGAATCTCACATGTTAGAACAGTCAACGACCTCTATGTACTTATGTGGAACGTAAATGCTGCATGTGGGACAGTTTATTTACATCGTACATACTACTCAAATTACTAGGTCGATTTAAATTAATGAGGTGTCATTAAGTTCGACTTATCCGGTATCCTAGTCTACATAAACGTAAAGCAAACTCATCGATTTAATAATTTTTATTTATTATTATATAAGACGAAATCAAATTATTTATCATCCCTTATAAGGTTCAAAAAATAAGCAAGCTTGTGATGGTCCCCCCCTTTGCAACCCTGTGTACCCCTTTATAAAATAACTACCCTCTTAATAAACCTACACATGGAAAACCTACAAAGCCTAAGAAAAGCCTACGAAGGCTTACCCTAATGAAAATCTATGAAAATCTAATGAAACCCTACCCTAAAGAAAGGCCTAACACCCTCAATATAACCCCATACCTATATTGCCTTATATACCCCAAACACCCTATGAATCATATAACCTTTCAATAAACACATAATATTGAACAGATCTTTAGTAAAACACTTGATCATCTGGCCAGATAAATAAATGTGTGATCGTCTAGTAATGTAGGACCCGTTGTGTGTGTAATAACCAAAAGGTTCTTCAATTGGTATATGATAGGAGTTAAATAATGAAGATGATTGATAAATATTTAAGGATTAAGAATAATTAATGAATTATACTCATAATTCATGTAACAAGGAAGTTATGTTAATTTAATAGTAAATTACAGAATAACTGTAATAATAAAAAAAATGGGGGAGCGGTCGGGCCCCTCACACGCCCGGACCAGTGGAAGACTTTCCAACTATCTATAACTCTTCCTCCTAAAAGGTAGGGAAGGGTATTACTATTTATTAATGCACTCTGATGGTAATAAGGGAATGAGTATTCTCAGTTCCAAACCAAACATAAGTACATTTACTTCAACATTACAGTGGCTCCACCAGCCCCACGATGCTTCCAGTATAAATTAGTGTTTGCCAGAGGCAAACGGATCGGAACTGAAATCCCAGGATCACTCCGACACGAGAGCTTACTCATGGGCGATGACCCTTTCAGTCCTATATGGCGACATAGAGATCACCCACTAACAGTACGAAACTGTTTCCCAGCGTCACCCTGTTACGAGCTTACTCAATGGGGGTTTCCCTTCGGCTCCACAAGAGATCAGACCAAGAAGCGAGATCACCCAGACACCAGAACCTACTTTGTTGGGACATAACCCTTCGGCCCTATAATGTGACATTAGAGATCACCTGTGAAGACAGTCCGATAGAGATGAAGATTTGTGTGATAGGGGATACCTTCCACACCCTTGAATTGGCCAAGCCATATAATGTTGATAATTGCTATATCATAACATAGCATTGTCAATTTAATATTATTTACTTAATACCAAGAATACTCAAGGTTCAAGTTAAATCTGTTGATTAGGCCGGAGCCTAAAAACGAGTAGTCCAACCCATAGGTCGAGAGCTACTAAAAGTAATGAGTGCTATTGAATGAACTATAAGTCCAGTCAATTATATATAATATTATTGTTGATTAACCACATTGTGAATTAACCAATTATTTATTCAGAGAGATATATCTAAAGGAACTATAAGTCCTTTAAAAGACACTGATTAATCACAAGTTAACAACGTCTCGTGAAATAACCAGTTGGGTTTTCTATAAATTGAGGACACTAAGTCCAACAATCTATTATTGTGTTGAGAGTAATAGAGATCTTTTGTAATATTTGTAGAGGTTTGATTAATCACATTGTGAAATAATCAGATTAAATAATTATGTAGCTTTATAGAGAGGACTATAAGTCCTAATTGGTTGTTGTCATAAATACTGATAAATTACACATTAAAGTGCTAGGTCAATTATTATATATAGGTATATAGGAAGGACAATAAGTCCTATTTGTGTATGTTGTAGTAGTAGAGGCAATATATTGCATAATTATAATGTGAAAGATATAGATTAAATATATATTTGTATAGAAAGGACAGTAAGTCCCATACAATTATTGTAGCTGTACTATAGTTACACTATATCTACTTCCTTTTAGTGTCTTAGTAAACCTATTTACTAAGAGGATTTCTCAGATAAACAAGTGTTTTAGTGTTTAAATCATCATGATTAAATCCCTAAGAAATTAGGTCTTTAAATAATTATCATATCATTTAAGTGAAATTTCTCATATAAATAATTCCAATATTTCCCCTACAGTTATTATAAAATAACAGAAAATTATATAAATTTTCTATAGATTTAGATATAGAATCATAACGTGTATAATCTCCTTTTGTTTGACATCTGTCACACTAATGACGTATTGAATGACGTATTGATGTATTGAATTGAATTTTGATTATCTATCACAACTGTCAACGTAACAAATACTAGCATGTTTGTTTATTTGTATTTGTTTAATATAATTAATTATAAAATCATCATATATCAACCGTAATATATAACTAAATTATCAGTGACACAAACAATCATGGCTTACACCAGAAACAATTAATAGCATCCAGCAATGCTGCAGTTTTATATTCATATCAGTAGCCAAGCCCACCTTCAAATTCAAAAAATGAACAGAAGATTAGAAGTTTAACATTCTTATTGCAATTGTACTTGCAATAATATATACATACAGTACTAATTATCAAGAACATTCCTCAAATACATGTGTGGTGAAGATTTTCCCAATATGCTATCTATTTGATTTCTAGCCTATAATGTAAATTTATTAAAGAAGTGAATAATCAGTGTTAGTGTTTGCTTTATTAATATTTAAAGTAATTGTCCTAACTTGATATTAATAGGATAATATCTCCTTGGATACAGTCCGACATAAACATATAACTCAATAATAAAATTTATAAAATACTAATATTATATTTTACTACTTGTATATCTCCACACTACTCCCATAAAATATTCAAAACATGTATATTAAATATAAATCCAGTAAATATTCACTAATATTAACCCTGTCTGAACTTGTCTAGTCAATATAACATGAACAAACAACACACATACAAACCTTATCGCCAGGACAACTTCCTTTCTAAATATGAGTAAAATACATAACTCATACTTGTCATTTAATACTAATTTTATACTGTATCTCATACCTAGTTAAGAATAACTATAGTCAGAGAATCCTTTAGTACATTTATTACCATTAGGAAATAAATCCACACCCATAATATCAATATAATTAAATATTATTAAAAGCAGTAATATACAAAGAGTTGTTATTGTCAGCTTGCTCACTACAATAAAATCAATATTAAAGTTTATAATAAATCAAGACAAAATATCTATTTAAACAATACAGGCTTGTTTACCATAAACACCCCACAGTCACATGAATTTATCTAATAACACAATTAATAATGTATTAAAAGTATTACATTCACATAATATTACATGCATCAGTTAAACTGTTTCTTTGTACATCTGGTGTAAAACAAATCCCCACATGTAATCATGGGTAATTAGAAGTATACAAAAGAATTATTAGTTCAGTCGACCGAGCAATGGTATGAAAACATTTCACCATGGGACGTTAAGCATGCACAGAAATTCCAAACCAACACTGTAATAGTGTAATAAATACAAATATTTCATCATCATCATCGTCCCAACCATCACCAACCCACGACTGAACACAGGCAATTTCCACCGACTGACACAAGGAACGGCCCCACAATACACATAAAACAGTCACTCCAAACAATGGAGGTAGCCCACACCGCACTTGCATTCACAGAGTCGTCACTCAATAACCCCTCTCTCTCATCAATGGTTGTTTCCCTAGCAATGATACCAGACCAT
This sequence comes from Galleria mellonella, assembly GCF_026898425.1. Classification (NCBI taxonomy): domain Eukaryota; kingdom Metazoa; phylum Arthropoda; class Insecta; order Lepidoptera; family Pyralidae; genus Galleria; species Galleria mellonella. The sequence continues at coordinate 4,539,705 of NW_026442090.1, read as the reverse complement.
AGTCACTTTAGTCTATTATCCTCAATAAATAAATTCTTTATAATAACTAGATATGAAACTAGTTAATATTATAATAGTTTAATAGCTGATTTAATAAGTATTTTCCAAAACTGGACAATTAGAACATTGAATCAAATTGATGAAGTTCTATCAAGCGACCATATAATTGGATTTTGTATATGAGTAGAATAACGTAAGTATGTATTATTATTTAATTTATACTGATAACAAAATTTGTTCAAGTGGGTTTGGATTTTAAAATATATGCATTAATCTAAGTTTATATGGATTCTGACGTATAGAATCAATAAACTCTATTACAAATAACGCACTAATAAAATTATGTATGAATAAATTTTACAAATACAAACCACGAAACCCTAAGAAAATTTCATACGCAACCAAATCATACAATATAATAACGAATTGCAATATTTAGAATTGTAACAGATTTAAAAGAATATAGAATTTAACATGGCCATGGACAAATATTAAATATAACCCTTATACTGTGATCACAATCAAAATTTAGTAACTGCGCAGTTATAAAATGGAACAGACTCACCAAATTTCGCCACCACCGACTTTTCCCTTTTCTACTTCTTATAAAAGTTTCAACTCTTCCTTTCTTCCCACTTTGATATCTTCTAATTTTCTTTTCTAAATTCTCCTTTCTTTTTTTTTTATATTTAACAATCACAAAATCTCTTCTCTCACGCGCACTATCCGCCGGTCCCCTCCATTTTTTTTTTTTTCTTTTTTTTCATCTCCCCTCTCCCTCATCTCGCTCACTCTCCCGCTCGCACCTTTTACATTGACTAATGCGAAAATATACAGAATCAAATGTCGATAGAAGTAGGTTGAAACTAAAGCACCACTAAAATGTTGTTGTAAATTTGAAAGTAAGTGTAAATTAAATATTTTTTATATCCTAATCTAGCCTCTTATTCGAACTGAGACCTTTCACAAATATAATATAATTAAATGTTAACGTAATATGTTATTTTCTATAAATTTGATTATCTGATATAGAACACCGTCAAGCTTTCATAGATCCAATTCAGCTGTGCTGAGAGCATCCTATTAATACCTAATGAAACACAAGTTATAGTAAACTATAGTTGGGTTAAGATAAATATATATTAATGTATTTAACTCTGTTGTGACACCTACGACACATTGTAGTTATTGTGAAGAACCTTCCCTTCTGTGTCGATAACTAATCAGTGGTCCATCTTCCTTTTGCGCTATTATGACCTTAATGACTTAAAGTTTGTTTATATTAAATAGCCCAGCCCTCGCAGCGGCCACCCATAGGAACCCCAGTTTTATTAACATAATTCATATACTTATATGGTATCAAACCCACTGCACTATAGGCGAACCGTCACATCCGGCCCCCTAATTATCAAGGAGTTTACCGGATTGATAATTACAAAATGATGTTGTGCACCCCCCCCCCCTTTTCTAGAATGACCGCCACACTCCCCTCCAAGCATAATTGTCCAAATTTTTATCGTTTAAATTATCATGATCATCTAATCTTTCTAATCTAATCTTTCGCCTCTTAATCACACCCAATCCATAATCAGTAAGCCATCAAAATTTCTTGATTTAATTAAATCAAAACTAAACTTTTTTTTTTTTTTTTGAAACAATTATGCCTGAGTCATTCCCCTGTCCCATCATAGTCCCTATGCTCTTTTTATTTAAAATTATCTTTTTTTTTTTTTTTTTCACATTTTTACATTAAAATTTCTTATCACATATTTAACATAACAAAACTTATCAACTACAATTCTTTTTACTTATAATATTTGTTTAAGTGTATAGTATTGAAATTGCCTCTGATCTCCTTGGTTTCGGGATGCATTAAAGTGTATACATTTGCATAAGGTATCGCTGCAATAACGTAAGGTCCTTCATATAAAAGTTCAAATTTCTTTATAGTCTTCTTTAACGCATCAGACTTATTTAATTTTCTAACCTTTACTAAATCACCTATATGAAATGTCATTAATTTATGTCTTCTGTTGAATTTTAATTGACGCCTCTGACTATTATCCTTCAAATTCTGTTTAACCTTTTCCCTTATTATCTTCATATCTTGGTCTCTTTTAACGTAAGGCAAAACTTGATCTAAAGAAATATTAGTACTAATACCAAATACTATTTCATTAGGTGTAAAACCAGTACTCTCATGGTAAGTATTATTATATAATTCTTCAATTTTTACCAATAATTGTTGCCAAACTTTATGATTTTTATGACAGTAGGTTCTGAACAATCTTCCTAATTCCTTATTTACTCTTTCAGTCGTATTTGGTCTTGGATTCCTAACAGATGTATGTACTGGTTTTATATTATAACTTGATAGGGTTTTATTCCAACTATCACTACTAAATTGACTTCCATTATCAGATAGAACCACTTTAGGTTTAATAATTTTAATAAATTGTTTAAATTTTGTTATCACTGCTCGGGAGGTAGCCTTACCCAGACCATACAATTTAATTAATTTACTAAAGGAATCTTGAATCACTAATATGTATGTAGCACCAAATGTACTACTTGGTAGAGGCCCGTATAAATCTATCATCACTAAGTCACCTATTTGTTCTGTTACTATCGATTGGCATTCTCCAACATACTTTATATTCGCACTTTTAGACATTTGACATACATGACACTTCCGCAGTATTGACTTAATAAATTTATTCATTCCCAACCAATAAAATCTAACTTTTAAATATTTTATTATTTTGTAAGCCCCTTGGTGTCCCATCTCCTTATGTATTTGTATAACTACTGATTCTCTTAACTCTTCAGGTAAATATAAAACTTGCCTTTCTTTATCTATTTTTACGTATAGAAGGTTATTTTGGATACAACAACGTTGGGCAATCTTCTCCAATCTACCTTTACCATTTGTTCCACGTAAATTATACATAATTTCTTGAATTTCCGTATCATTTGCTTGCAATTTCTCCATATTGTTTAATTTATGTAATAATTCTTTATTACTGTTTATCCCCATGTAATAAATCTCGGGACAAAAGACCTTGTCTTCCTGTATTAATTCTACATCACACGGGAACCTGGATAGCACATCAACTACTATATTTTCTGAACCTTTAATATGTTCAATGGAATAATCAAACTGCTCAAGATACAAGATCCACCTGATAATTCTACTATTATATAACTTCCAAGTCTGTATAAATGATAAGGCCTTATGATCTGTTTTAATAATTAATTTCGCCCCCCTCAAATATGTTTCAAATTTTCTTAAACAGTATATAATCGCCCAAAATTCTTGTTCTGTAACAGTCCATCTCAATTCTGCTCCTCTCAAGGCGCGACTACAGAACGCTAAGATTTTCATTTCACCTTTATTATCCAACTGGTATAACACCCCTGCTAAACCTATTCCTGAACTATCAGTCTGTAAATAATATTTCTCTGTGATATTAGGATAATGTAACATAAAAGTGTTTGCTAACTTATTTTTCACCAATTCAAATGCACTTTGTGCATCCAAATCCCAATTCCAATTCTGACTTTTCTTCAATAATTTACAGAGAGGTTGTATTACTCCACTGTAATTTGGAACGAATCGTCTATAATAATTGCATAATCCAAGAAATGCTCTCAAATGTTTTAATTTTTGTGGCACTGGAAAATTACGAATAGCTTCTACCTTTTCTGGATCAGTCTTGATTCCATTAGTCGTAACAATATGTCCTAACATCTTTACTTCTTTACAAATAAATTTACACTTATCAATATTACAAGTAAGACCAGCTGATTTCAATTTATTTAATACTATATTAACATGAATCAAATGTTCTTCCAAATCTCCATCAGTTAATACAGCCAAATCGTCTAAATAGTTAACGCAAAACTGTCTTACATCGGGTCCTAAAACTATATCCATGGCCCTACTAAAACTACCCACAGAAGTCTTAAGACCTTGCGGTAGTACATTATAAACATAACTTTTACCATTAAAGGTAAAACCTGTATACTGTTTACTATCTTTAGAAATTGGAATCTGGAAGTAGGCATTATTTAAATCGATAATACTAATAAATTTCACTCCATTAAATGAATTCAGTATATCTAATGGTTGTGGCGGAGCTTCCGCATCAGATACCATGTATTTGTTTATTTCTCTAGCGTCCAATAAAATTCTTAATGAACCATCAGGTTTTATTGTAAAAGTCAATGGGCTACTATATGGCGTCGTGCCTCTGGAGATAATACCCATTTCTTCCATTTCTTTTAACTTCTCCCCTACCCTCTCTCTATAGGCGTAAGGTATAGGATAAGTGCGTCTAATAACAGGTACATGATGAAACATTTTAATGTGGTGTTCGTAGCAGTTCGCTCTGCCTAACCGTTTTGTGAATACTGTATGATTGCTTGCTAAAACTGATTTCAATTCATCTATTTGCAAATTATTTAAAGACATTCCAATATGAATTTGTTCTGACCAATGTAATTCTTTTGGTTTATGCGTTTCTTCTAATTCTAAAGCGTTTATAGAAAGCTCATTTGTGAAAGGTACAAATACCGTATCCTTGTCGGTCACTAATTCTATCCCTGGCGGAATACTATTTAATTGAATATTAACCTTCATTTTGAATAACCAATCAAACCCTAATATAACAGAGTGCGTCAAATTTGGCACTACTAAAAATCCAATATCAATAGTCAGACTATCAAATCTAACTGGCAACATAATTATTTGTCGTATCTTTGCACTTTTTTGTCCGACCGCTCCTCTAATTTGAATCGGTTTTATTGGTAACATTTCTAATTTATATTCTGAGTCTACCTGTAATATCTCTAAAAATCGGTCAGATATACAAGTGATATCACTTCCAGTGTCTATCAAACACTTCATTTCCTTTCCTAATATACTCAAAATTATCTCTGATTTACATACTTTGTAAGTTTCTATATGATTATTAATATCCTCTTCTTCAAACAATGATCCTATTAAACATGTAGCTGTATTTAATAATTCCAATTCTAATTCTGATTGTCCTTTAAATAATTCCACCACAGATAATTCTAAATCATTTCCCTCACAATCAATAATATTTTTTCCTAATCCTATCTTATTCGTTTGTCCTTTAATTTGTATAGGTTTAATTATTCCAATTCCACTATTACCTAAAGGTTGGCCAGGTTTCCAACCCATTTTCAACATGAACGCCAAAGCCTTCGAGCCTACAAATGCTCCTGTCCTGGTTGATGCAACGGAGCTAATGTCATCAACCTTATTTAGTTTAAATTTGTAGTCTCACCCTCAATGGCTAATTCTTGACCCCTGTTAGAAGTTTCTTGGGTTGTAATTTCAGAAATTTGATTGACTGAATTCTCCCTATGCATAATAGTATCAGGTTTCTTCTGTTGAGGATATGTCCTGCGCATTTGGGAATATCCTTGTCCTGAGTTAAATTTTCCTGTATTATAATTAAGCTTTTCCTGTTGATTTAAATTACATTGCCTGTTCACATCATCAATGCGTCTCAAAAAATCTGTTGCTTCAAAAATTGATCCTGATTTGTATGTCGCCCAAGCACACTGTACATCTTTAGGAAAATGATGCATTATATCACTAACTAATTGGCTTTCTTGAATGGGATAAGTTAACATTTTCGCTTGACCGCACAGTGAAATAAAATGTCCGAGCATTGTATTTTTAGTGTTGTCCCATTTATTACAAACTATACTTCTTCTTAATTTATTCTGTTCTGCCTCCCCCCAATATGTTTCCAAGAAATCCCTTTTGAAGTCCTCAAATTTGCTCCATCTCTGACGATAAACCCGAGCCCAATCTCTAATTTCTCCTTCGAGACATTCTATAATCAAGTCCACAACATCGTCTTCTTGAAATCTAATTTTTTTCAGATAGGTGCTAAGATCTTCAATGAATGTCACTGGATGTTTATCCTTAATTGGATATCTAGGTCTAGGCAAATTAGTATTAAATAATGGATAAGTTCCTATATTTGTTATAGCAGTCGACAAATCCGAACATGCACATGTCTTTTTAACTATTTCCATTGTATGGTTGTCTTGATTCTGCGGATTGAGACAATCGATATTCAATATTTCTTCACGCGTTACCGTATTTTCTGGAACCTCTTCTACAGTTTGTCTATTAACGGTTTCCCTAAGATTATCAATTCCTAAACTATTAGTCTCTCCCTTAGGAAAATTCACCCTTTCTTCTAATCGAGCTAATTTTGTATATATAGGCATCATAGCCTTTTGTATTAAGCGAGTTATCGCTAAATGAGAACCTCTTCTTTTCGAATCTACTGAAGCTACTTGTGGCTGCTTACTAATAGAATTCCCATTCGCCTGACTATGTCCTTTAATTTTCTTTCCCTTAGATCTAGTTTCTTTCGGCATCTTAAATTCCTTTAACTTCCCTTTTACCCTATGATGAATATTAGTAACTCTTATCTGAAACCAAGCAGAACGAAATATTGCTCTATACGTTTTTTTTTTTTTTTTTTTTTTTTCATAGTAGTAAATAGTATTTATCACCACCGGCCCCCCTGTCTGTGAATTCTTGCCCGACCCCCCTATTTTAAGACTCTTACAAATATGTATCATAAAATAATACAAACGGCCCCCATAGTTTAAAACTCTTATTATAAGAAATTCCTTTAATATACTTAAATTACCAGTGACTATTTCTTAATACTTTCAGATATGACATGATCAATAAGTTTTATAATAAAATATTATGTAACCCCATTAGATAAATAGATAAACACCTCCTATCGCTTACCAAAAAAAAAAAAGTCACAACAGCAAACCCATTATAACAATAAACAATTGCATCAGACACATCAACTAATTTATTTGTACAATAAATTAATATTTCAAAAGATACAAATGGTTTGTGTTATGTGCAACCTACAGATGACTAAATGAGTTAAGTGTGCGCAGCATTTAAGTATGTAGAATGCTTAAGCTTGTAGTGGATGCATTTGTATAAACAGCCTACAAAGTTTCCTTCTAGTATATGTATAATGATTTTTTTTTTTTTTTTTTACAATTAGTTCTTTAATTTTATAATATTATGACAGTATAATTATTTGTCATAAGAATCACCAAGTTGGTTTTGAGTTACACTATTAACAGATATTACTGTTTAACTTTATAACTCCTTCATATTTTAATAACCAATCCCTAAAGTCACAAGTTCCAATTGTGACCAAGTGTTCTTATTGATCTGATCTGTAAATAGCCATGAACCAATTATATCCTGGTCACTACGGCACCAATTGTGATGGTCCCCCCCTTTGCAACCCTGTGTACCCCTTTATAAAATAACTACCCTCTTAATAAACCTACACATGGAAAACCTACAAAGCCTAAGAAAAGCCTACGAAGGCTTACCCTAATGAAAATCTATGAAAATCTAATGAAACCCTACCCTAAAGAAAGGCCTAACACCCTCAATATAACCCCATACCTATATTGCCTTATATACCCCAAACACCCTATGAATCATATAACCTTTCAATAAACACATAATATTGAACAGATCTTTAGTAAAACACTTGATCATCTGGCCAGATAAATAAATGTGTGATCGTCTAGTAATGTAGGACCCGTTGTGTGTGTAATAACCAAAAGGTTCTTCAATTGGTATATGATAGGAGTTAAATAATGAAGATGATTGATAAATATTTAAGGATTAAGAATAATTAATGAATTATACTCATAATTCATGTAACAAGGAAGTTATGTTAATTTAATAGTAAATTACAGAATAACTGTAATAATAAAAAAAATGGGGGAGCGGTCGGGCCCCTCACACGCCCGGACCAGTGGAAGACTTTCCAACTATCTATAACTCTTCCTCCTAAAAGGTAGGGAAGGGTATTACTATTTATTAATGCACTCTGATGGTAATAAGGGAATGAGTATTCTCAGTTCCAAACCAAACATAAGTACATTTACTTCAACATTACAGTGGCTCCACCAGCCCCACGATGCTTCCAGTATAAATTAGTGTTTGCCAGAGGCAAACGGATCGGAACTGAAATCCCAGGATCACTCCGACACGAGAGCTTACTCATGGGCGATGACCCTTTCAGTCCTATATGGCGACATAGAGATCACCCACTAACAGTACGAAACTGTTTCCCAGCGTCACCCTGTTACGAGCTTACTCAATGGGGGTTTCCCTTCGGCTCCACAAGAGATCAGACCAAGAAGCGAGATCACCCAGACACCAGAACCTACTTTGTTGGGACATAACCCTTCGGCCCTATAATGTGACATTAGAGATCACCTGTGAAGACAGTCCGATAGAGATGAAGATTTGTGTGATAGGGGATACCTTCCACACCCTGGAATTGGCCAAGCCATATAATGTTGATAATTGCTATATCATAACATAGCATTGTCAATTTAATATTATTTACTTAATACCAAGAATACTCAAGGTTCAAGTTAAATCTGTTGATTAGGCCGGAGCCTAAAAACGAGTAGTCCAACCCATAGGTCGAGAGCTACTAAAAGTAATGAGTGCTATTGAATGAACTATAAGTCCAGTCAATTATATATAATATTATTGTTGATTAACCACATTGTGAATTAACCAATTATTTATTCAGAGAGATATATCTAAAGGAACTATAAGTCCTTTAAAAGACACTGATTAATCACAAGTTAACAACGTCTCGTGAAATAACCAGTTGGGTTTTCTATAAATTGAGGACACTAAGTCCAACAATCTATTATTGTGTTGAGAGTAATAGAGATCTTTTGTAATATTTGTAGAGGTTTGATTAATCACATTGTGAAATAATCAGATTAAATAATTATGTAGCTTTATAGAGAGGACTATAAGTCCTAATTGGTTGTTGTCATAAATACTGATAAATTACACATTAAAGTGCTAGGTCAATTATTATATATAGGTATATAGGAAGGACAATAAGTCCTATTTGTGTATGTTGTAGTAGTAGAGGCAATATATTGCATAATTATAATGTGAAAGATATAGATTAAATATATATTTGTATAGAAAGGACAGTAAGTCCCATACAATTATTGTAGCTGTACTATAGTTACACTATATCTACTTCCTTTTAGTGTCTTAGTAAACCTATTTACTAAGAGGATTTCTCAGATAAACAAGTGTTTTAGTGTTTAAATCATCATGATTAAATCCCTAAGAAATTAGGTCTTTAAATAATTATCATATCATTTAAGTGAAATTTCTCATATAAATAATTCCAATATTTCCCCTACAGTTATTATAAAATAACAGAAAATTATATAAATTTTCTATAGATTTAGATATAGAATCATAACGTGTATAATCTCCTTTTGTTTGACATCTGTCACACTAATGACGTATTGAATGACGTATTGATGTATTGAATTGAATTTTGATTATCTATCACAACTGTCAACGTAACAAATACTAGCATGTTTGTTTATTTGTATTTGTTTAATATAATTAATTATAAAATCATCATATATCAACCGTAATATATAACTAAATTATCAGTGACACAAACAATCATGGCTTACACCAGAAACAATTAATAGCATCCAGCAATGCTGCAGTTTTATATTCATATCAGTAGCCAAGCCCACCTTCAAATTCAAAAAATGAACAGAAGATTAGAAGTTTAACATTCTTATTGCAATTGTACTTGCAATAATATATACATACAGTACTAATTATCAAGAACATTCCTCAAATACATGTGTGGTGAAGATTTTCCCAATATGCTATCTATTTGATTTCTAGCCTATAATGTAAATTTATTAAAGAAGTGAATAATCAGTGTTAGTGTTTGCTTTATTAATATTTAAAGTAATTGTCCTAACTTGATATTAATAGGATAATATCTCCTTGGATACAGTCCGACATAAACATATAACTCAATAATAAAATTTATAAAATACTAATATTATATTTTACTACTTGTATATCTCCACACTACTCCCATAAAATATTCAAAACATGTATATTAAATATAAATCCAGTAAATATTCACTAATATTAACCCTGTCTGAACTTGTCTAGTCAATATAACATGAACAAACAACACACATACAAACCTTATCGCCAGGACAACTTCCTTTCTAAATATGAGTAAAATACATAACTCATACTTGTCATTTAATACTAATTTTATACTGTATCTCATACCTAGTTAAGAATAACTATAGTCAGAGAATCCTTTAGTACATTTATTACCATTAGGAAATAAATCCACACCCATAATATCAATATAATTAAATATTATTAAAAGCAGTAATATACAAAGAGTTGTTATTGTCAGCTTGCTCACTACAATAAAATCAATATTAAAGTTTATAATAAATCAAGACAAAATATCTATTTAAACAATACAGGCTTGTTTACCATAAACACCCCACAGTCACATGAATTTATCTAATAACACAATTAATAATGTATTAAAAGTATTACATTCACATAATATTACATGCATCAGTTAAACTGTTTCTTTGTACATCTGGTGTAAAACAAATCCCCACATGTAATCATGGGTAATTAGAAGTATACAAAAGAATTATTAGTTCAGTCGACCGAGCAATGGTATGAAAACATTTCACCATGGGACGTTAAGCATGCACAGAAATTCCAAACCAACACTGTAATAGTGTAATAAATACAAATATTTCATCATCATCATCGTCCCAACCATCACCAACCCACGACTGAACACAGGCAATTTCCACCGACTGACACAAGGAACGGCCCCACAATACACATAAAACAGTCACTCCAAACAATGGAGGTAGCCCACACCGCACTTGCATTCACAGAGTCGTCACTCAATAACCCCTCTCTCTCATCAATGGTTGTTTCCCTAGCAATGATACCAGACCATAGTCACTTTAGTCTATTATCCTCAATAAATAAATTCTTTATAATAACTAGATATGAAACTAGTTAATATTATAATAGTTTAATAGCTGATTTAATAAGTATTTTCCAAAACTGGACAATTAGAACATTGAATCAAATTGATGAAGTTCTATCAAGCGACCATATAATTGGATTTTGTATATGAGTAGAATAACGTAAGTATGTATTATTATTTAATTTATACTGATAACAAAATTTGTTCAAGTGGGTTTGGATTTTAAAATATATGCATTAATCTAAGTTTATATGGATTCTGACGTATAGAATCAATAAACTCTATTACAAATAACGCACTAATAAAATTATGTATGAATAAATTTTACAAATACAAACCACGAAACCCTAAGAAAATTTCATACGCAACCAAATCATACAATATAATAACGAATTGCAATATTTAGAATTGTAACAGATTTAAAAGAATATAGAATTTAACATGGCCATGGACAAATATTAAATATAACCCTTATACTGTGATCACAATCAAAATTTAGTAACTGCGCAGTTATAAAATGGAACAGACTCACCAAATTTCGCCACCACCGACTTTTCCCTTTTCTACTTCTTATAAAAGTTTCAACTCTTCCTTTCTTCCCACTTTGATATCTTCTAATTTTCTTTTCTAAATTCTCCTTTCTTTTTTTTTTTATATTAACAATCACAAAATCTCTTCTCTCACGCGCACTATCCGCCGGTCCCCTCCATTTTTTTTTTTTTCTTTTTTTTCTTTTTTTTCATCTCCCCTCTCCCTCATCTCGCTCACTCTCCCGCTCGCACCTTTTACATTGACTAATGCGAAAATATACAGAATCAAATGTCGATAGAAGTAGGTTGAAACTAAAGCACCACTAAAATGTTGTTGTAAATTTGAAAGTAAGTGTAAATTAAATATTTTTTATATCCTAATCTAGCCTCTTATTCGAACTGAGACCTTTCACAAATATAATATAATTAAATGTTAACGTAATATGTTATTTTCTATAAATTTGATTATCTGATATAGAACACCGTCAAGCTTTCATAGATCCAATTCAGCTGTGCTGAGAGCATCCTATTAATACCTAATGAAACACAAGTTATAGTAAACTATAGTTGGGTTAAGATAAATATATATTAATGTATTTAACTCTGTTGTGACACCTACGACACATTGTAGTTATTGTGAAGAACCTTCCCTTCTGTGTCGATAACTAATCAGTGGTCCATCTTCCTTTTGCGCTATTATGACCTTAATGACTTAAAGTTTGTTTATATTAAATAGCCCAGCCCTCGCAGCGGCCACCCATAGGAACCCCAGTTTTATTAACATAATTCATATACTTATATGGTATCAAACCCACTGCACTATAGGCGAACCGTCACAAGCTGAAGTGGCAATGGGCTGGTCACATAACAAAAACCGACAACCGATGAGGTGGTGACCCCGTACGAGCAAACACAGTGTAGGACAACCCCTCACTAGATAGAGTAACGATCTCAAATGCATTGCAGAGAGTCAGTAGATATGGGTGGCTCTTAACCGTTCCTTACGACAGTAAACAGATTATTACTGATATGATGATGATGATAACAGGGCCTGTTCTGTTAGTGAAACTAAATATTTTTTCTCAAAGAAACACAAGTTAAAAATTAAAAGGAAAGAACTATGTACCTCCTATACTTAGATCGAGTTAAATTGTTAAATGTGTGGTGCAACACTCAATATTTCTTATCTTTTCCAACTTGTGTCCTTCGGAAAATATGTTCAATTATACTAACAATACAATATAGCTCAAAAGATGCTAATAAAGACTTTCATTTCAGTTTGTACATTATAAAGTAATATAGAACTTTGGAGTAGTTATTTGACTATATTAACGCTCAATTACCCAACGTCTGCCCTTTCACACGATCTTGACATATTATTCTTATATAACGGCTTCATACATCATTCATTAAATTATTCCGAGATATTGTCTCGTCAATAAATTACTAGTAAAATTACTTGATAACTTGTGTTTGTAAAGTGAAATACAACAATGATATATTATAAAGTACCTACTTATTGTTCATATCTTATTATCCTATCCTATTAATAATTGTAATTAATAATATAATAAATGCGAATATTTGTAAAGACGAATGGATGGAGAGTTTGTTATTCTTACACGCAAAAACTACTGAACTGTTTTGAATGAAATTTGGTACACGGGTAGGTAGTAACTAAATAAAAAATATAGACTTTTAAGGCTTAAAAAGGAGTATATTACCTATTCGCATATTTTTTTCACTTTATTTATTTCTTTGTTATATAATTATACATAACACAAATACAACATAAATTACAATTGTTTAGTTTTACCGTGTACATTTAGTTTATATGTTAAATGATGTTATATCTTTTCCAATATATTATATAATAAAAGCGTCTATGAAATATCTCGTCATTTACCAGAGCATATTTTTTCATAATATTAATATTATTCCAACGCTGCTTATACCTACCTACACAAAATCTAGTCTATCCATAGAAACATAACATGTTACAATTAGTTATGTAGCATTAGTGACCTTCTCCCAATAGATCTTCCCAACATTCAATTCAGTTGTCATAAAATGGGATCTAGTGCACAAAAAATTTAAATACGGAAGTGTTTCGTCAAATTGTCCAATCAAACAGTTTGGAGTCGTGATCGTCTGCAGGTAACGGTTGGTTGATACAAGCCGAGGAAGAATGCTTGCAACGGTACTCGGACTGTAACAAAACTTTGGCTAATGAGGCCATGAGCTAAAGAATGGCATTATCACTTGTAGGTCACATCAGAATCGGAATAGCGCGTCCACTGACATTGTCCTAGGTCTCGTTACCATGACGTATTCCATAACATTATAATATTTGTAGTATTAGATGTTGTAGTGTAGTAACTGTACTAGGGCACAATGATATTTAAAAAAGATAGTTATAAGAATATCAGAAATAACAGAAAAAATATTCACAACAAGACATCGACATTTCATTACAATTTCGACGTGCTTGTAACGTTTTTTTTTCTTTTATTGCAAAATCATTGTTGTTAAGTTGGACTTATTGCTTTCCTCGATGTCGAGTATGACAACACTTACATCAAACTTTACAAGTCATTAGAAAATTTGAGTGAAAAATATATTCATATAAATTTTTTTTTTCGTCGATATTTTGTCAATAGGGGTGCCATTTTATGGCAGGAGTGGGTGCCTTAATGGGATACAGTCTCTCCTACAGGGGCATGGGAAGGGGGTAGGGGGTGTGGGATGATTGGTTTGTGTCGTGCATGTTTTAAGAGATCTTCAGACTTTATTTCTCAGGTGATGGTGGTGATGATTTAGGCATAAGTAGATGACTTGTTCAAAAACAAGGACTTGAGTTAGTGTCTGTGGGTGTCAGTAGATTTGTGGTATCTATGTTTCGATTATATTGTGAGTGGTAGACTTACCACTCCATTTGGTGAGTTCATAAGGAGTTTTGTCTTTATGTGGATGTGGGTATTCTACGTTGAGAGAGTGCATATCAATGTATTAGACTTATTCAATAAATACCTTATAAGAAATTTCATTGTTCATTATTCAAACACCACCGTGGTGGACTGTTAAAAGTAATCCCTGATACAATCGAGCAAATTTTAAGTTCGATCTAAATGTATTAGATTGTTCCATCCAGATAGTAATTGCCCGATTTCTCATAACACAGAGTATCATAGGTTGAGAAACTCGAATCTTTTAGCAACTTGATACTGGATAATTTCACGGTTCAATTGAATTGATGCATAGAGAGACAAAATAAAAATTACAATGGTTGCGTTTGTACGATCAAACCACAGAACCCTAAAACAGACTCGCAAAACACTAAAATATCATATAGGAATAATAAAAACTTTATATGTTCCCCATTATATTTAAGACCAATAAACCACCGCCAAACTTTACTCAATTCGCAATTAAGTTCATCATAATTGGGGTAATTCAGCTAAAAGTTGAATTTATCTGATGTGTGTAAGAGCACTACGCAAATTAGGGTTGCCATAATTATGTACGCAAAACATTCAGACAAGGTGAAGCTCGTAAGTTTCATGACTTTTAATCGTGTATATGAACTTGGACATATCCGCAATGTTTTTAATTTTATCTACTGATGATTAATACTTAATTGTTATCAACAATAATGTAACATCATTATTTTTATAATTAATCATAGGTACTAATACTAATATAATTAGTCATTAATTGCTAGTATATTCCATACATGATAACTCATTTTCCCAACACTTTCTCAAGAAAGACCAATGTCATTTAAAATATCATTATATTCACGGTTTTTATGTATATAATAGAACATGTATTCTGTAATTCAGAATTTTTGTAATCATAAATAATACATATATGTATTACAAAATAAGGTATCCATGACAACCCTACGCAGAAGGAACAATAACAGTAAATGTCATTTACAGCTATTGTCAACATAACAATTACATTAAATAATAGTGATCACGTACGACATACATCAATTAATGATGAGTGAGTTCAAGGAAATTTATAAACAAACCAGATGAGTAAATGGCATTGAAGGCGAATAGACTACGTGAAAATTCGCCAAATTCCAAAAGAACTTGTTTATAAGTTCCGTACATAATTACAAAGCATTTTACATAAATTATCTATACAAAATTTATGTCAATAACATAGATAATACTCGATCTTCGCCAACAATAATAATTAAATTTACAACAATTTTGAAGATAATATAATGATAATATTAAAAGGTGACAAACTTATTTTATCTTAGTCTTATGTTTTCAAGATTTTAATACACGATGAAAAAAGACCTTCAATCGTAAAAAAAAATAAATTGAGAAACGTAATAAGATAAAAAGAAGAAAAAAAACAAATATTTTGGAGAGTCAAAGTCAGAAAATTCCAAGGAGAAGACGATAAAACAAAATTTCTGCAGATATGAATAGTCTTAGTACTCGTACATTATTTGAGTAGATCGTGATAACCCGAAAGTTCACTAAAATTAGTAATTAAATGCCAAATTTGTCCTAACGACATCGTCTCGTCAAAACTTACTCGGTGTATTTGGCTAAGCTCCAAAAAGGTTAATCACCTACAGCTGTCGCTTACTTTTAACAGCTTCAACTTAAAGTAATGTGTTCCATTTAAAATGCGCCAAAAATTGAGCGCAAAAGGTATACTCATAAATCATTGCAAATAATGCAATGAAACAAGGTGAAGATTGCATTCTGCATTCAATTCGACCCTGGCAGAATATGTAAAGTGATAATGTATGGCGTACCTCAGAATCGAGTCTACAATTCATTAAACAGTAGTCTTCTCTTTAAACAACTTTATTTAATAAGAATTGATACTTTATTTTTTCACACGCCAACTAGTGAAATAAATATTAGAAGAGTTTATTTATTCATAGTTTGAAGAACAGAACCTTGAAATATTCGCCGTTATTATATACTTCTCTTCAATCTTGTAAGAGAAGATAAAAGCACGAAAATTACTTTTAAACATACCTACTTAATCATTTTTATAATTTAAGCTGGAAATTATATAAAAATTGCTAACATAGATATAATGGGTCTAAATTAATTTCATAGTCCATTTAATAAAATACTTTCTTTGATAAAACAATGACCTAACCTGGAGAACTATATTTCACTTTTATCTGTATTAAAAAGGGTAAAATAATGTGTATTAAAAAAGGTTTAATTAAAAAATGTTGGGTTCTCACAAATGAGCAGGCACGTCAGCGACAACAGAAACTTCGTGACGGAGGAAGTAAGGAAACGATAAACGCCGTCCGTTTTTGCTCAGAAGCGACATTTTTTCTGCCTATGACAAAGTCGTGCTCACACATAAGCATTTATTTAAATAACATTATTTTTTTAACTATATGAAAGATTGAAATATTCATTGATATATTATAGGTTCAATTTTGTAAAGAGATAGAAGACAATTTTACCATTATAGTAGTGACAAATTTTTAATAGTTTTGTTTTTTATTATATAAATATACTATACAAAAATAGTTTAATGACCAAGTTATAACATTCATAATTTGGCCGATAAAAAAACCATAGCCTATAAGTACATACTGACTGTTATGTACTCAATACTCATAGGTACATAATCAAATTAGATAGCTAGTAGATATTTAGCTCCAGATAAGGAAGTTTGAAAGTATATGCAATAATATTTATGACAGCAAAATATCCCATTTACTGATAAAACAAGAATCTGTTCACAATGTCACCGTTCATATATCAGGGTAAATTCAAAACCGTGAATGATATAATGTTTATCTATTTGTTGAGGAAAATTTACTCTAAAATTTCTTAAACGATAATTACGGCTTCCGGGAAATGAAGACTCACTCTAAATGTCAATTGATAAATTTCTCTTAGTTTTATTCACATCTCGATTTATTATTATGTATATATATACAGCGTAAGAATGCGCAGGCGCAAGTGCGCAAACAGAACGTCATCCAGGAAGGACAACTACGTTTACGATGTCGTTGCAATTGCAATCCACTTGCTCGTAATTTATCATACGCGTTTATAACATTAACATATAAATTACAAGAAACATAAGTAATTATTTTATATTTTAAAACTTATGTTCAATATAAATAATTTTTTATACAGAAATGTAATTAAATAAAAAAATAAATGCTTACAACTATTATCCCCAATGGGATAGTCAAAGGCATTAGGTATTAATATTATTTTGTGAACCACAGTTCACAAAATATTATTAATACATAATTAAGCGAATTCTCGTTAATCATTTATATGAGTCTATCCTTACAATAATTAATGAAGATGTTTTGAGGGAGTAGGAAATGCTCACAACAGAATGATACGACAAGAATTTCTGTTTGCCGCACTTCGTAACATACATACTTATAGGGAATGGAAAATTCATACCTACGATATATTGTATATTATCTATGTTTGCCTTTACAGCAATTTAAATGATATACAACATTTCTTATTACTTAGCACTTATTCATGATTCAAGGCAAATATCGTGAATTCCATCCCGATATGAAACTTAATATCTAGCCAATCCGTTGGTATTTTCTAAAACATTTTTAGTTTAGCAAAAATAATACTGTATGATCTGTGGTAGAACTAAAAGAATTAAACCTAAAAAGTTATCAAAAATGAGAAAATGGTGTTAAAATTGTGTAAGAACTTTGTACATTATCGTAGCAGCCACTGTTTAGACCCAGTCGTTTCTTCTATGTTGATTAACCAGTAAGGAAAGCTTTTATATTATAATAAAACAAAAGTATATTTATTTTCAAAGAATCTTTGTAAATGTACAAATTAGAGATTGCGTAAATAAGATTTGTACAAATAAAACTTTACTGAAAAATCCCAGTTCTCAATCACATAGTTAATCTACACGCCTACAGAATATTATTTAGAAATTAAAACGATTCTAAGAAAGGCAATCTGGCTGTGATAAAAGCGTCGGCCAGACGATTTAATCCATCAGTGTCAAGTCTTTACACCAGAACCAAATATGACGTAGTACGAAGAGAAATGCGCACAGAAATATTGAAAACCGAGCTCAGTGACAATGTAAATAAAATTTCACCGCTGAAATTCACTTACAGCGAGCTGGAGATTTATGAACATCGTATGACTTTTAAATTTTATTCATTTTGGTGAATATTGTCCCCTTACCTATTTGTTAGTAAGCTTGATATGTGAATATTTATAAAAAAATGTAAATGTTTTACTATGACCTCACTAATCGCGAAGATATTGCGAGAATACTTCGTTTACAATCGATTGTGTATAGCCACATGCATTAACTTTCTTCTATCATGTAAAACTATCCGAAATTTCAGAGTCAGACAAAAAAAAACTGAATGTAAATTCCACCAAAACTATGCTGCATCTACAATTTCGTGTGTTCTGACACTATGATAAGGTTTATAGCAAAGGAAACGACGCTCTCCGCCTAAAGGCCTGATTGTGGTATCAACGTGTTTCATAATACGCATTACATTTGGGACCGAAACTTCGGAATTACGTTTTATGGCAGACCTCTAGAACTGCGTCGCAACAACAAATCCTTTGATAAGCTAATTACGGACAATGGACTTCGGTACATTTTGGTTTCATTAGAATAATCGAAATATAGGCAATAATGTGACCACATAAATCGCGAAGGCGCAGATAACCGCCTTGATCTCATCTTTGAGATTAATGAGGCCAGAGCATAAACGAACATACACTACGTAAGAGGAGCGACGAAGCCAGGCTGGTGACTGCGGCGTGGGCGTGAACTGCGGCGACAGAGCTAAGTAGCTGAAATATTAAGACACTCCTGTTTCATAACGTTACCGAATAGGAAGTCCACTCGCTCGCCTTTAATTGCACTTAATATAGGAAATATGTATATGCATCAGGGTAATGTGCAACATGAGAAAGGGACGGTTTTTAGATCATAAATAAATGTCGTTGTAAACACTAGTGCTGTGACTCGCGTCACGTAAGCGATACGCATGAATCTCACAGATTACCCGGTAAAGAGGTAACAAAAAAACAAATAGGTAGCTTAGTAAAATATACTTCAGTGTTACTAACACAAGACTGACCAATTTCTCCAAAACATGTTTACATTTTCAATCTTAACTTTTATGATTGATAATGTCTTCGTTATCACGATTAAAAATAATGAGGCCGTACCAAGTCCGAGAACAATAGCAGCGCGGTTGTCCAAACACTGTCTTTATCTTGACAGATTTACTCAGTTTACAACGTTTGAACTAGTTGTAAATAAGGCTTCTGAATACATGTTAAAATAGCTAACCTCTATGACTTCAACATCGCATCTACAAATCATGTGATAATCATATATAAAAAAAAAAATTCTGTTTATAAATTATTGTGGACATTAGTATTTGCAAAAGTAAATAGTTACAATTATCTGAATATTTTATATTAACGTATATAAAATAAATTTTAATACCTGAAGATTTAGAGTAGCTTGTTCAATAGTGGCATGACATGGCATGCCAAAGCACGGAGTACATTAACAAAATAATTTCTTCATAGGACCAACTGCAGTTTGAATTATAACTGTACTGATATGTTTTTAATAGAAATATATATAATAATAATTTCTATTTTCAGACTTTTAAATCCATAATATGTATATTAAATGCACCGTAATTTTATCTTTAAACTTTTGTTATCTTTTAACCTTTTATATGTCGGTTTTCACCAAAAAAGCAACACAATCACACCTACTTATTTATATTACAAATAATCATGTATCAATACATAATTCTTACTTATTTTATGGAGTAAATGATAAAATAAACAATTAATTATATGGTCAACACACAACATAATGATAGCAATTAAAATCTTGAATATTTTATATATATCAAACACATACTACATTAGATGTATGTTATTTCTCATATTGTTTATAATTTTATTATTTAAACGCATCTGTAGAAACGGTTGAACGTATTTAAATGAAATCTGGGCACACCGGTAGATCATGCCCGGGCTGGGCTATATACCTATACTTTTCGTCCAACGAAAGCAGACCAAGCGACAAGGCATGTCTTGAATCATAGTTAATTTATAATTAGATTAAATATTGCAATAGAAAATACTTGCGAATCTGTTTATTAGTGATTATTACTGATTATTAGTGATTTAGCTGAAAATCCATTAAATGTTTCAATGGATTAAAAAAGCTATAATCGACTAATCCAACCCGCCCTAGTTTTGCATGGGTAAATAGGTAAAAGACCATTTTTTTTTAAATACAGGCAATGTAATATGCTGATAGGGCATGTAACTTTCTATATGTATTTTTGTTAATCCATTACAAACAAAAAATCAAATCTTTTCTCTTTACAATATTAGTTTAAAAGTTTAGATTACGATCGAGTACGAGTGGCTTCAATGGATTTTAAATAAAGTTACAATCGATTACGATCGAGTACTCACTCGATCTCTGTGCTCCAAATATTCTCATCCTCGTCCACGTCGGCCATAATTTTGTTGGCTTCTTTACATTTCACCTGGAAACACGTGCCGTTGATTGTCAAACTCCACGGCGAAGGAAAAAAATATTGAAATAAATATCGAATGAATTCATTGATATGTGTAATAAATTATTAACGATCAATTATCATTTTAATAAAGAACACCGGACAACCTCGTAATGTTTTTCGCTGTCAAAACGGTCATCCTTTGGCGAATCTGCATTTCTTAACAATGTACAAGAGACTTTTAAATTGCAAATGACTCACTAAATTATGATTTTGACAGCCAGAAACATCTATCACGTGTACACTGACACAAATATTATCGTATAGAATTTTTTTTGTACGTTGTCAGGACAATAAATCAATTTTTAGTTTTAATTAAAAGTAAATTTGTTCGCTTTAGTTTGAGTATAGCGTCATAAGCATTCAAAAAGTACCATTTTATAGGGTGTTAAAAACACCTTTTAAAAGTTAAATGGGGAGGGAGGGCATATTTTTAAAATGGGGAAGAAACGAACTATAATTTATACGTATAAGCAGGACGGAGTCAATAAGAATCTCACGTTTACTTTAGTACTTCAACTTAAGTGTTATTCCTGAACACACTCTAGCAAGCCAATAAGGCGAAAACGTTAAATAGCGATCCTATAAAGTTATAATGGACTAATGGCTACTATAAGGCCAATTTAACCTCAAAATGAGTAACATTAAATTAAAAGAATATATTACGCATATAAATATAATTACTTGATTTTTAATCTAAAAAAAGCATGAGTTACTAACAAATCTGCGATTTATTTGAATAACATTATTATAATATGATATGCATCCTAAAGCCGTGTTCGTAACATTGCCTAACCTGGTCCATGACCAATGATATTTCGAAGTATGTATATATTCGTTTTTAAATTTAATTAACAATTACTATACTTTTCATATTTTTATTACAAAAATGTAATAGTAGGAGTAATATTATATATTGATAGCTGACTATAACTGACTGTCCATAGTCTGTAGAACTCTACAGTTTGCAACATAATACCGTAAATCCTCCAATAACACACTATTATGATGATTCAACGGTGTTATTTGACATTTTAGCTAAAGATCTCTTTAAACCTACAATAACATTTTTTATGAATAAGAATGTCAGTGTTAGGCAGTCAGTACTTAGTAATTTTCTCGAATGAAGCAAAATGCGTCAACATATCAACAAACTTAATTATTAAAATCCCGAATTAATCTCACGTAACCGGAGGGGGCAGTTTAATGGATGCACGACCCCTAGGTTAATTTTACGGCCTCAACGCGAGATTCTTATTAAACTCGGATGCGTACACGAAATGAAGCATGTTATGATTCGTGTTATGCGGATAATTTAACGCCCCTGGGGGTTCTAAAATAGCAAATTGGGCAATTAATAATATTATCCTAAAACGAGTTATATTTGCAAACATTACGTATTTTATTTCTGGTTTAGGTTTTTATAAGGCATTGTAAAGCATTATTTGTAAGGAAATCATTTCATTTCAACCACTCCCAATTATTGTAACTTGCGATTTTAAGAGTGATAAGTAAAGATATTTTATGTATTTTTTTATACCACTGAGGTGGTAAACAAGCATACGACCCGCCTAATGGTAAGCAGTTAATGTAGCCTATAAACGCCTGAATTACCAGGAGCATTACGCGCGAGTTTCCGATCTCTGAAGAAACCTCTTTACCCCCCCTTTAAAGAACACCATGCTTTAATCTCTTGGGAAACCCTATTAATTTCGTACAATAATATGGTTCTGTGTTAATTCCATTTAATCGTGATTATGTAACAAATATACAAATCTCTTGTCATACAAATACAAATCTATTCACATTACTAATAAGATTAAACAGTCCATCTACCGCATTCTCATTAGAAATATCAACCAGAAAAATTGCAAATATGAATCGTTTTAGCATTCTACGAACATATACAAAACACGAAAATGTCCATTTTAAATTTAAACTAATTGTTCTAATATAGTGTCTATTAATTCTTAAAAAGATAATAAGAGTTAATACGTACCAAAACGAGGAAAGAAAGCTCATTTATGTGTAAACAACCATTTAATTTTGGATAATAACAAGTAACACTAATGCACTGTAAGTATTAAATGTTTCATTATAATTAAATTGGATATCTGATCACGCGCCATTATCGAAAAAGACACCTAGATATTATTCTTATCATAGATTATAAATACGGTGTTTCATTTTGATAGTATTTATTTCATACTGCAATGTTCTTTCTATTAACAATTAAATACTTTGCTATTAACAAGTAGGTATATTTTTCTGCGCAAAAAACAGCAACTTCAACAAATTACAAAACACTCCGGATAAACTCATAGATATTTCGTAGACAAATTTCAATTACATATTAGAATAAAGAAAGAACCTACAAATAAATATTACTCCGCAACAACTTTTTTTACCAGGGAAAGACTTTGTACAAAAGTCGTTTGCTTGGGTAGCCCTATCCCATTCGAGTTACTGTGAAACAGTTGTGCTTGCATGACTGCGTTTCAGTTTGAAGGATGGAATATAGTAGTAAAAATTACAGGGTACAGAGACATAATACCTTAGTTCTCAGAAATGGCAACGCGTGGGGAGTATCATAGGCGAAAAAAAAGGTATACTCTGTTATGTCCATGGTACTGCTCAAGATTATGAGCAACATTTACCACTTTTCATCAGGTGGATCGTCAGCTTGTTTTCCATTCTAAGTTGCATAAAAAAAAACTACTTTTGTCCTATAAAATAAAATGGCAACTTCAAACACAGGAGCAGTTTAAAATTGACGATGCATTAAGAATCAACTTCCACTGTTCCTTTATTTTTTATTATTTTGTAATTAGTTACATTAAGATATTTTTGGAATTGATGATAAAGAGTATTTATTTTTATTATTTTTCTTTTGAAAGAGTGTTTTCATACACACAATTCAAGTATTTCAGGTTTAGTGCAGTCAAAATATTACAAAATAGTACATTTCCATAAAAACTAATAGACTAGAAACTTCGATCTTGACACATTCCCTTCTTCTAGCATTTTCATCGAATGCAAAAATTATCCCCATTTATTACATAGCAAAACTTTGTTTCATGTGTATGATGGATGATACAAAACGGGAAAATGTTATGACGAACTTTACCATCAGGTAAGTTCGGTAGTTATATTTATTACAACCTATTTTTATACCAAATTACAGTATAGTAGAATCTTGATTATCCGAAAATTCGATTATACGGACTTATTCTTCACAGCTCTAATTACCGATTTAGAAATGGTATTATGTATTAATTGGGTAAATAGGTATTATGTAATCCATTATCTTTACAGCTCGTATTTTTTTTTTGTGTTGTATTATCTAAATGACGATTGTAAAATCCTATACGTAGTAAAAACAAAATATTAAAACAATTATCGTTTGATTTGACTTTGAAATCGATTATTCGGATGTTCAATAGTACAAAATACCTCTGGTTGTATTTGATTGGGATAATCGAGATTTTACTATAGTAATAGCAAGTATTGCGATATTACACTATTATATAGATAGCGCATTATAGAATACATTAATATATAGATTTTAGTTATTCAAAGAAAGAAAAAATGATAACTACAATCACAAAACAAATGACAAAATTAACATGGTACAAGAAAGGGAGTTATCCTATTAGATAGATAGATAGATAGATAATTTATTTGCATTACTTATAGCACACAAATTACAACATATATTGATATATGTACATAAAAAGCGAGATAACATAAATGAATAAAAAAAATACATAAAGCTAAATACAATTTTTCGTTTGTGCGTGTGCCATAACAATACAAAATGGTCACAACTCAGTTTATTGCTTCGCCCTCAAAAGAGCAAAGCACTGATATTCTGTTGCGGCCAAAGGAAATAGGGTAACAATAAAATAATACTTCCAGATTATCCGTACAGTAAATAGACAGATATACAGTAAACAGACAGATATGACAGTTTATCTAGCAGACAAATGAAACATAGAGATAACTTGCTGGAATGTCTAACTTGTGCCTCTCAATTAAGAATTTTTGTAAATTAATTTTGAAACTTGACTTAGTGGAATATTAATTAAAAAAAATTATTGACTTATTAAATGAAAACGGAATTCTTAAAATCGGTTTAAAATTAGCAAAGATGTCGTAAACATACGAAAAATAAAGACAATTGAGGTCCGTCTACCTTCTAAATTTTTTATTTTAAAACGTGGTCTGTGTCAGTACCTTATACTAAAGGATATAACTTACGACTTTTTGGCACTTAAAATATTTTAAAGCGCTTAATCCTGCACGGGATGATTTAAAACGAAATATAATTAAAATTGATGTTTGCGGACATTTTAATTCCGTTCATGTTTGGGGTTTTAGGTCTAAAGAGTACAGACGGGATCCCATTAGGGAACCTGCCATGACCATCCCTCTACCTGTCCATAACAACTACATGTTAATCTCAATAAAAATAAGTATTATATTTATTTTTAATGAACAATAACATTTATAAAATTTCGAATATCCAATTAGAACTTGTTAAAAAGTTGAATTGAGCAACCCACTTTCCTATGGGCATGTCTGGAGATGATGAATATATTAACAATTAAATAAAATCGTTCTAGTTCTAAAATAAAATATTAAAAACGAAATAAAATAGATACGAGCACTTATGTAAACACAAAATATGTTCCGTTTTGTTATGCTATCTGTCAGTCATGTGTTTTCCCGTGTGGTTCCGGCATACGAGTAGAATAGGCCACCCCTTCCTTTCCCGTGGATGTCATAATAGGCTACTAAGGCAAGACGAGGGATGGGGAGCAGCGCCCCATTTAAAATATTTCCAAAGCCTAACTGTGGTTGCCAATCCGCCTGCCAAGCATGGCAATTACTGACAAACCCTACGTCCCTCTTATGTTTAGCAGTGGACAGCTAACGGCTAATATAATAATAAAAAAAAACCTTATAATGTGATGATTATCATGAATTCAAAGCCGTTTTTAAATTTTCATCCAATTACACTTTTTCGTTTCATAGTTAGTTCATACAAAGTATATAAAAATTATCAATTTTTTACCAATATATTAATTAATTAAACTCAATATTAGAGAAACAGTATCGATCAATAATGCCCATGTGGGGTATGTATGTAAAGTAGCTATAATTAGAATATTCTCCACCTCTTCCGTTAAGGTGCGTAGCGCGAAGCTACAAATTAATACAATATCGTAAACATCGTTAATCTAAACTTGGTAAACACATTAAAGTAACATAATTATATATCAGCTAGTTATTATCCTTAGTTCATAGGATTGGCAACGCATGAAAAGTATCACGGGACGACACAGTATGTCCATGGTACTGTTTATGTACTGGTAATGTAATTGTTTGCGTAACTGGCCCCAATTAGTTATATATCATCCGTTTTTCCAAAACAATTCAAGAGTGAAACTCAAAAGCGCATAACCACTTAATCTAATTGAGAGTCTGAAGCAAACATCCAGTCGAGTGTAGGTACAAGTGTATTTACAAGTTCTGAAACGGATGCAATCGCATTAAATGGCTAACGATGTGATGCACCGCAGTGGACGGATGTCTGCGCAGCATCATCTCGAACACTCATGATGGATGGCGTCGCTGGCAATCATTCAATTGCTCACACTTGCAATTCCTGTTGCAATTCATATTTCAATTACGATGCCCGATGGAAGAGTATAGAAACGCAAATAAAACGGTTATACGTCACATTAGGTTTCGTATAATATATACGATTATATAAATTGAATAAATAAAGTCAACGCCATATATCCATTAAAAAATAAAGTAATAATAATAAGAGTATGTTGTTTGTAATTATTGATATATCTCATAAAAAAAATGGAAGTAATATATGAGTAAACCTTAATAAATATAAAAAATAAGTTTCAGAATTGATGAAAATATCATCTGATGTCCATAAAAAAACTAATTGAGCGCCTCTTCCTTTTTGAAGTCAATTGATAAAATTTCTAGAAAAAAAAAGACTGACTAAATTTTGTTCCATGCATAAGTATGATCAATCTCATATAATACATATGTCATAACACAAAGTTTCAATTATTTCTTTTTATAATTCTTTATTTATCCTAACATCACAAAACGAATCGAAATGATTTTAAAGGAATTATACTCGTACTAAAAAATACTCTAAATAAATATTGTTTAACTGTAAATAAATGAGAACATAAATATTTTAATAATGTTATTCTATGAATAACACCACATTATAAATATACGGTATTTCAGTACTAATATAAACATTTATTCCAACAAATAGTCTTCAAGAATGTTACATGTATTTCTGAAACATTATGCGCATATTACAGAACAACAAACTACTCGTAAAACTATTTTGTTTCAGAGAGTAGTTTACTTACTTCTTACAGCTTTATCTTCACATCAACAAGTAGGTATTCTTAAGTTCGTGTCTACGGTGACAATATCTTAGAAAACAAAAGTAGATAATGTTCTGGAACAAAACAGCTACTTCAATCGTGTCAAAATTAGTACCACTACAAGAGTAAACTCCAAATTTCAAAATCTATGCAATCTATAGTGAGTCTTTCAAAAAACATATAGTACACACAAAAGACAGAAATAATAATATGTATGTATGTATAATGTAAAATATACATGTATAATGTAAGTAATATGAGTATTATATGTATGTTATTTTTGAATTACTGTTTTACTTTAATATTGTCCATTACATTGTACCGTCAATTATATTTTCTGTTATTCCTGTACATTGACTTGTAGATAACGCCATATGGTGTTATGTCCGCCATTTACATTATCCAGGTGTATGAAAGTTTAATAAATAAATAATTGAAAACCTCTTTTTTGAAAATCAAATAGCCAATCGTTAAGGACTACTTTGAATAACTTCTTCGCACTCTTTAGTTATCTATTCTATTTCTGGAATACGAACAGATATTATCCAATTTATCCTATTTAAATCCTACTATTATAAATCAAAAAGTTTGTAAAGTGTTCTCGCACTTCAACTACTGATTATATTTGCATTAAATTTTGAACACAGATAGATCATATCTTATATATGAACATTTTATCATATAAACTTCTAAACCAATAAAGAAGAAACATTTGATTTTTGTTCGTTATAAACGGAATTATTTGGCCTATGGAAAGATACATATCAGCGAGTAATTAACAAAATGAAATGTATTTATTCAAGGAATAGCAATAAATAAGAACAGGAGCACAAAGCGATGAAAATAAACACAATAATATTGACTACACAGCCGTACGTTATCTTATCACCGCTCTTTGCTCAATAAACAGAAGGGATGATCAAACAAGGTGATGGCACAAACAATAAGCTGGGGGCTCGGCTACTATAATTGTATGTCAATGTCACCAGTTGACACATGACATGCACAGCTCAAAGCTATTTAAATATTATTATAAGTGTGACCTTCAAATACCCATCTATTAATGCGTAAAACCAAGTAAAAGTCGAGTTTGATGTCGAGTAGTATCTAAAATAAAACAATTAAGAATTTACAAAAGATAATAAATAACAGGGACAGTAAAAAGACTATACTACTCATGCTATCATATTTTTATCTTAGATTAAAAACATATTCCAGATAGAGCATAAACAAATCAACTACTTTATTCCTGCTTAAAAGAATTTATATCATAAACACACAGAGGCAATAAGTGCGTAAATATTAACCCAACTGTTCACATTATAGTTATTACTTGCAACACCGAAAAATAGCGCGTTTTGTTTAGTTTAAAAAAATCTAACGTGTCCACAAACATTTAGCCTTAACTGTTTTTGAGGACAGTTTTGACACTAGACGCTGCATCTAGATATTTTTATCATAAAGATATCTAGTACATGTACATTAAAATCTAACACGATCTGGCAAATTTAAAGCAGGATATGTAAATTTCTTTGATGTATTGCACTGCAGAAATACCAATCTCCGGGTTGACAAATGTGTATTTTATTTTTTATCCAAACGTCAAGTTCTTTATGTTTCTACTTTTCCCTCTCCTCTCTTTCAATTATGTACCTTCAGACATATATGATTATTACCTTGTATAAATGTACAAAATTACAAGTACTAAAACTATTGCCCAAAATTTCCAAAACAATTACCCAAATCACTAGTTATTTGATTAGAATTATTTTCTATAATTCCGCTATCAGTATGTGTGCGACTACTAACGCCCAAAGATTGACTACTGTTCTTATTACCAGAAGTTTTACAACCTTCCATATTAGCAATCAATCTTCGACTACCATTTCGGCCAAGTAAGTTTTGCGACACGTGTTTCACCTCTAAATGAAGCGTTATCAAGCAAATTAATAGTTCGCTGCTCAGAGAAAAGTGTTAACCGTTCGGTGCCCAAACTGCGAAAAAAAAAACTGGATGCCAAACGGTTAACAAAAGTTAATTCAGTAAAATAATTGCCCTAATGTCTCTAAACCCATTTCACTTTTCTCGAATAGAAGAATTTTTAAACAATATTGCGAAAAAATACCCAATTTGGCAACGCTGACTAATCTTACTAAAATTATAAATGCGAAAGTTTGTAAAGATAGATGGTCGGATCCTTATTACTCTTTCATGTGAAAATTACTGGTCAAATTTGAATGAATTTTGGGACACGGGTAGATTATATTCTAACTTAACACATAGAATACTTTATGTAACTGAGTCAGGCGGAAGAAGCCGCAGGATATAAGCTAGTAGTAAATATTATCAGTTATCACAATGGAATAGTGATATGTCGTAGAGGTAACACCACGGAACAATGAGCAGCTCATTACACATATTCAATAAACCTGAATAGTGATGTAAACACGCTAAGGGAAAACAGATACGCCCGTGGCGGTCGCGTCCGTGTATAATCAATTTGGACGCTCTAACTCGGCGACAAAGCGTTGCGTGCGTCGAAGGAACCGCGTGACACCTCCGCGTCTATTGTGGCGTGACCTCGTGCACTTGATATGGTCACGACAACTGTCAAACACATCTTACCGTATAGAAATTTGAAATGTTTGTGTGTAAACGTGTTCGAATTAGGAAGGCAACACACAAGGGTTGTCACGGACAACATGGTGTATTCTGTCATGTTCATATTTATAGCTGATGGTTGCCACTTTCCACTAGGTCGACCGTTTGTTTGCCATTAAAGAAAAATTTAAACGGAAAGCTTTGCCAACGGATTGCCAAACATATTTGAACTTAGCAACATTTCCTCCACTATCACTCTATTACTTTAGTGTCTGCCAAATTTCATCCGGTTACCTCAGTGTCTTTGGAACCGCAGTAGTAAATATCGATGACACCATTACCATACTTAGTCATTTTGGTAACAATAATTAATCATTTTATAAAAATATAAACAATAACGTGGCGTGATGCATGACAGATAGATAAACAATAATAAAATATATTAAAACCTAAAAAAGAGATGGATGGACTGTTTAAAAGATGACATCGCCAGATAGAGAGTGACTAGTGAGATAGCTGCAAATAGAGATGAATAGAATAACAAAACATATTACGCCGACCTCAAAAAGATATGGAAAAAAGGTAGGAAGAAAACTTGTAAAAAAAAATGCAAGCTTTCTGTAGAAATAGATATTGTGATGAAATACTCAGGCTACGAGATCAAATCCTAAAATATATCTTAGAATAAACTAAGTACTTATAGAGACAAATCAAATGATCCCAAATCTGAAGGGATAGCACAATATCTGATAGTTGCACTGTTTTGTTAATAAATTCCTATGGCCACCTTTATGGTTCCATTAGACCCGTTTAATGGCATCATAAAATTATATTGTCATGTGACTTAGTAGACAGTTAAGTATACTGTACAAGTTTCAAGTTCAGTTCAATTGAACACGTTATCCGGATCAATTATAATTATGTAAAATAGTAAACCAAACTTACTCTCATATGTTAAAATTTTATTACATGCAGCGGCTAGGTGAAGCTAATCTATAACCTAACGAAAGTTTTGTGAGTCTTATATTTTAAAAAAATCTGTAAATAAAATATAAGACTTAAATTTTGTTAAACATGTTTATATCATTTAAATACTATGTGCAGAAAATTATACAAAACCGCCGAGGCAAACCTCCCTCGGGGCGGAGAGCTCCGACCTCTTTGTATGTAGATATTTCGTGGTTGTCGTCTAAACATTTTATATCGGTCAAGGACGCCGCGCGACGTGCATAAAGAAACAGAACATTGCTTCAACTAAGTTGATAATAAGAAACATACGCATGCAAAAGTAGTAAGAGTAATAAGGGTCGCGTTGAACGACAGGTAACTAATTAACAAATACTTAATCACTAATATAATATTACAATAGAATTAGTACATACATTTATGGTTGAAATATAATAAGTACCTACTCGTAATTATGCAAGTATTAAGTAATTCGACAAATTTAAAGAGATGTTGCCGTAAACTAAGTGTAGGCCTTCTTTCTTACCCACTTTTTCTATTTTTGTTTAAGAGTTAAACGTACTAAGATCCTTCTTTAGCTACTCGATTGCATTCAAAAACACTATTGTATGTTGTTCTGTTGTTCTAGTACTTGTGTTGTTCGGCTACATTTAAAATATTCTTGCCATTGAATTCTAGACGGTCCAGTCATGGCCTCATAGCACATTATTATTATAGACCGGTGACGAAACGGTCTAGCGGACGTTGACTGATACAAACTATACAATTTTTTTAGTATATCTGTACGCTTAATGTCATGGTTATGATATCAGATAGTGTTCACATAACTTTAGATGTATGAAAATTGAAAAAAAAATAATTATAAAGAATACTGTATTTGAAAAAAAATTACATTTACAAGCCTATGAAGATTATGAAAATGACTTATGAATATCCACACCATTTGTGTAACATATATAATTAGCAAATAAATAATCTAATGATTGCTAAATATCTTTGCACTGTAATCCCATATCCATTTAGGTATATGCTGTATTGCTATTTTTAAATAATAAACGAAAGATGAAATGTTTTGTCATTGTTAAAACGCTATTAGCGCCGTATTCTCAGAGAACTGTAACATTATTTATGTGCAATTATACAGCAACAGTTAGTTGCTTATGAGTACGTCAGCACGCCCAAAGCATTTTAGTTGACCGGGTTAAAAAGTAACTATCGGCCTCTAGATAAGTGGCAAGCGAATCCGTCGATGGAATCGTTATCGCTAGCGAGACCGTGAGACAGAATGAGATGGCAACATCCGACGCCTCATTCCAACTTATAGACTCGCTTGCGACAACGACTCCATCGATGAATTCTTTTAAGTGAATAACTTTATTTGCTTGAATGCAGGTTATAACATTAGAAGTATTTTATATTTAAAACAGTATTCCATTAGTATACACTGTATTCAACCATGTGACGTGCAAATATTTAATTGTCCTTAAAATTTTATATAAAAATAATCTTCAAGTGAGTAAAAACATTTCTTAGAGAGTCAATCGTAAGGTTTCTGATAAAAAAATTTGTATGTCTAATCTCTGTATTCTATCAGTATATTATTATGTATTTTAACTGCCATATAATAACAGTTTTTGTTTTACAATACCAATCTATGTCGAAGTACTTTTTGTGCGACCTTTCTCCTTAATAAACACTGTTATCTTTTTTAAAGTATGTTTGCAACTTTTGTGCACGCAACAAACTACTGTTTAGCTATTAAGACGATAAAATATAAGAACTAAATAAAGTCACATTCTCACTTATAATGTAGTAGGAATACAAATTTGTTGAAATTAAATTCCGTCTTACTTTTTATCAACGATCTATTTTTATAATACAAAATATCTAATTGGTTACATATTTATTTTTCCAATCAATACAATTTACTCCCCTGTTAGTCCTATATTAATTTTATCAGTATTTGAGATTTGGTTTTCATTGTGAAACAAAATTTAACATTATTTACACTCCTAACACTTGTTATTAAGGCACAAACAACAGTAAATAAGTTTCGAGTAAGTATAACGAAAGTGCTACTTTGTCGTCTTGGTTAATAATTTCGACCGAAATGGGGGCAGCTTTTTAATTAAATTACGTTATAAAGGGGCGCGGCAAACAAGCGAGATTTAGTATGAAAGGTTACCTCCACAACTCCACCGCGCCAGCTGAGGCTGCTCGAGTGATGATAAGGGGCAACTAGATGGAGGTAATGTACATAGCCCAGATACAGAATGTTGCGCAATGCAAATATTTGTACCTATGCTATGCCTATGGATATTGTAGATAGACGATCTGCGCTCTACGACATCTATGTATAGTCAACACAATGCCACACAAATCGTGGAAAATTTTCTTCAAACAACCTCTTTAGTGTACTCGTGTTATTTATATAATAAAGTTGAACAAATTGAATGAATAGTTTCGGTAATCGTAACAGTTACGGTTTGAAGGATGATATGGTAATGAAATTACTTGCTGCGAAGATATAACACCTTAGTTCTCAGGAGTAACAACGTATGATGGTTGGTTTACCGTGGGCGTAAAACTGATCTCTTTTATGATGTTCATGCTGCTTGTTCATAAGCGAAGATTACCACTTTCCATTAGATAAGTAGACTGTCTGCACAAGCAATACAGAAGCAATGTAAGTAATAATAAAAATATTCAGTTTGCGTTTTCGAATAGCAATTCTTGGAAAAGATTTAAAACTGAACTGAATGGTCTCTTAAACTTGTTTATAAATATGTTTCAATCATTTTATATTTTCTATTTCGCTTTATTACTTTTGTATACTATTTTCTAATCTCTAACTATAACATAATCGAGCGGAAGAGTTTGTATGTTTAAACGCACTAATCTTTAAATATACCAGTTTGAAAAAATATTTTTGCATTTGACTACTAATGTCTTGCGGAAATTTTCTATATATATATGATCTATTCAAGATCACAACACAACTATTGATATAACTGGATGAAGTCGCGGAATACAACTAGTTATGTATGAGTGAAATCACCCTATTGATGATATTCGTAA
The DNA here is from genome assembly GCF_026898425.1 of Galleria mellonella. Lineage (NCBI taxonomy): Eukaryota > Metazoa > Arthropoda > Insecta > Lepidoptera > Pyralidae > Galleria > Galleria mellonella. The sequence continues at coordinate 4,505,555 of NW_026442090.1, read as the reverse complement.
CAAGATTACAGTGACAGTCGGTATTGAAAAAGGAAAATAAGTACAAATAAGATATCAATTCAGTTATCATTTGATTTTGAATATGATAATATCTATTGATAATTTACATATTGTCGACATATATATTTTCGGAATTGTTAACGTCACTTCTACCATCTACCGTCTAAAGAGGAGCATATTAAATCATAAAATAAAAAGGATACTAATCTTATGACTGAAACACATACTGGCGCTACGTATAAACCTTTTTATATAAGTTGACAATAAAAAGGGAAAAAAAATAATAATAATAAATAAATATATCACGTCAAGAGATGGTATTTTCATTTAAATTTAATAAAATTATCTAATAACTACATAATTAAAAAGTATCAGCATATTTATAAACATAATAAGTGGTCCTTCAAGCCGGATTTGAACCAGCAACCTATGGATTTCGGTCACGAAACGATTTTGGGCCAATTATGTTTATAAATATGCTGGTTCTTTTTAATTATGTAGTTATTTATTAAATTTATATTAAAATAGTGGTATTGACAGTAATGATGATATGCACTCATTAATATCCCACTGCTGGGCATATGTTAGAAACATAAGGGAAGGATATCTTATTTGATATTATAGGTGTGGCCAAATTATTTTGTTTAGAAGTTTTATTGTCTTTAATTCTTGCATTATTGTAATCTACGACTAAACAACAATACCGACTCTATTTGTACTGTAAATCAAGACAAACATATTCTACTAAATCCTGAGGAATTGTCCACGTCCATTAAAGTAGAATCCTACATATATGTTAATTTACGATACGGTCTATCTCTGCATCAATGTCATTCAAATGCGTTCAACCGTCTAAACATGATTCTATTTATATTTACAATATTAATAAGATAAACCAAGCCCGAATATGGACTGAAATCATCAAATATTTGTTAAGTCCAAATAAGAGATACAATGGAACAAGATTGTATTCCACAAAAATCGTCTTCGATTTCGGCATAACTTATACATAGTTATAGTTTTTAAATCAAAATAACATAGTTTATTTTGATTTAAAAACTAAACTACACACACATATATATATATATATATATAATCCTTTTAGATAAAAAATATTTTCTTTACATTTAAAAAATACAACCGAACTTACTTCTTTTTTTGCAAATCGGTTGATAAATGTAAACTTAAATTGTTGTAATGTAACTAAGAAAAACAAACAACAACGTTTTAAAAATTCATACTAATATTATAAATGCGAAAGTAACTCTGTCTGTCTGTTACTTTTATGAATTATTTATCTTAATACATTAAATCAAATTTAATTTATTTTTAAACAAGAAATGAAAGTTTGTATAAGAATCGACCGTTTCTCAAGTAAGGGATTTTAAACTCAAATTTATGTAGATAAAGTCACAAGCAATCAGGTAGTATTCAACAATAATTAATATATCCAATAGGAATTGCTGTACCGTCGAAGAAATCGCAAGTTGCAGCTGAAGACAAATTCGATTCCGGCCGATGAGATGCGCGACCGACTGACCTATATGTAGTCCCAATAGGATTACACCAATGTATACTAATTTGACATTTGAAATGGCGGAGTCTACAAGTGGAAGTGGATGAGTCGGGGGCTGTGATGTCGGGTCATCCTGAATATTCAATGTCAATTATATGTTTGAAATTATTTACTACCAAGATTGACTTCGATTTTAAATGATAACCATTTGACGATATCCTCATACTTCTAGCTTCTGCTCTTAGAACAAAAGGGTAGCCCTCAAGAAATTTGGCAATTGCATTATATTTTTACAAATATTTCTTAATTTATTATAAAAAAAAACTTAAATTTTCCAAAAAAAAAAATAAACACCATCATTTATCAGTCGACCTTCCGGAACTATATAGATAGATATATAATTTATTTACATTACTGGCAGCACACAAATAACAATAGACATAGACAGACATATACAATAAAAAGAGATAAAAAAAAATACATATACAAATAAAGCATAGTAACACAAGATGGTCACAACTCAGTTTATTGCTTTGCCCTCAAAAGAACAAAATACTGATATTTTGTTGTGGCCAAAGTATTATTTGGTCCTTACTGTATAAGTTAACAAGTTCTCAACTACAATTAAAGGTATAATATAAGCGACGGTTACCACTTTCCATCAGGTGGGCCGTCAGCTTGTTTGCCATTCTAAGTTGCATAAAAAAAATAAAAAAATAAAGATATTAAATAAAAATTTACAGCGATAAATAAACATCGCCTCATGCTAATGCAAGTTTATAATATAACTATATTACAAATGGTTGTGCGAGTTGGTACATTATTCACAAAAGCCTACGTGACTGGAAACTCGAACACCAATAGCTGGAAAAACATACTCCCTCCACCGTTAACCCACTATGTAAAAATTGCATAATTTCGAAAAAGACGTAGTAGCTGTATGTAATACTAGCTTTTTGCCCACTACTTTGTACGCGTGGATTTCTGTAGTTGAAAAACCAATAAAATACACCACTACTAGTTGGCGTATCTAAATAAAACATACACTGATTTTTAAGTTACACCTTCAGGAGTACAAATGTGAAAACCACATCCAATTATGTTAAGTAGTTTTTACGTGATACCAGAATTAATATACAGAAAAAGAGATATTTCTTAAAATTTCTAAAAAACTATACATCTATTGGTATTTATTGAAAATCCCTCTTACTATTTTTTATATTTATATACAGACATGGTTTACTTACTATTTCATTATAACATACACATTTATGTTATTATAATAGTTTCGTAATTTTACGGATTATTTGGCAATAACTTAATATTCAATAATATAATAATTTAATATTGTGTTCTACAAAAATAAAATCGACTTCAATTGTGGCAAAACCAGTCATTTTGATTTAAAAACTACTGAACCGATTTTAATAAAAATTCTATGGAATCAAACTATAGATTTATCTTTTCAAATAAAAGAAAAATTTCCCAAATCATTATATAAGTAACGAAGTTATGAAGTTCCAAACAGTAAAAAAAAATACAACCGAATTGACAACCTGTCAGAACATACAACAACAGAACACATAGTCTATTTTCAACCGACTTCAAAATCTTTTCCAACTTTAAAAATAATTAGTAGAAACTAGACTGTATTTATAGTAATTTAAATGTCTCATTCGTCAACAATCTCTATTTATAGTTTGGTGAAGAACATGGATTGAGTAAATTTCACTTGGTGAAATGGATAAAATAAACAAATAATGCTGTAAACACACCAAATCTTCATGCAAATATGCAATGAATAAAAATACATTGTTTAAGTAGAAAAGTTTCCAGGCACGAAGGCGTGGCGCGTCACACCCAATATGTGTAGATCTTTCAAAGAGCAATAAAACTTTACTGGCAATCGTAACCACCAGCCCTCAATGACGTGTACGCTTCAAACGAACGGGAAATATATTGGGCATGTACCGGATATCCGGACCTCAGGGTTTATGTTTAGTGCCGCGCGGAATCTGCGTCACAGAATCACAAATCTTCGACAGATAAATTCAAGCGTCGTCAATACCAAAGATTCCAGTTTTTATTTATATACTTTACTGCCCACGCTAATATACGTACAGGTACGTAGTGGTAGAAAACAAATATACAATAGACGAGCTTAACTTTTAGAAAAAGAAAACATTCTTCCTACAAACCCAAAATTGTGAGTATAAATAATTTAATCAAATGAATGCATATATAATAATTGATACTCATATGTTAACATGTGTGTATTATTAAGCAAGAGCTCTGAAAGGACACTGCAAACTAAATAACCACATGGCTCGGTTAAGCTTATGCCCAAACAGTATTTGCAGATTTTACCACGATAAGGAAGAAATACCTTATCGCATAATTTGTGGCTGTAGTGGCATTAACGACACATCTCCTTTGGAAAATACGCTATATATCCTGGGGAGATAAAAAATGTCGCTGCTAAGAACATTTTAAAATTCCTATCATTGACAGGAATTAGCAGCGAACTTTAAAAAAGGGCGAGCACAAAAGATCACAGAGGCCGCAGTACTCGTATTATAGGATTTTCTGCCTGAAAACGCTCGTCGTTTTTATTTCGTAACTTAAAGCTACTTGTGAGTACTACATTTTACCATAGCAGGGCACTTCTTACTTATCTAATCCAAAAAATGTGTATTTTTTGCTTATTTGAAAATAATTCTATTACTATTAGCCCGTATGCAAAGGCTTCTGGTTACTCAGTAAGCTATGGAGAGGGCTCGGAATTTCTTTGCGTGATAGAATCTAAAATGGGGATATCTGCAGAAGATCCAAAGTAACCGACATGTCTCGAAGGATAAGCAAGCAGAAGTGACCAGCCCGATCACATTGCTCGAAGAACCGACAACCGATGGAAAAGAAGGGTTCTTGAGTTGCGACCCCGTACAGGCAAACGTAGTGTAGGACGATAGTTACAGCATTATTTACAGCGCAGGCAAAATTAAGTACCTTTATTACAAATATACATGACTACAAACAAAGATATGGAAGGAATTTGTACTTTTAATTCAACGCGCTAAAATGATATTCAATATTATAAATTTTCGATATTAAAAATAATAATAAAAAATGATCCAATACATACGTTAATATCTGTCACGTCTGATGATCATGCTCCAATTTACATGATATATCAGTGACTTTAAAAATCTACAAAAATAACGTACAAACATATCTATTTGTAAAAACAGTTGTTCCTATCAGTTTTTTTAGCAAAATCATATTTAACATATTAGTTTAACCTTCCATAATAAAAATATGAAAATAAATAAAGAGAACGGAACAAAGTTCCAATAATATTACGCGAACATTATTATTGTTAATTTAGAAATCAATATACATTGTAAATAATAAAAATAGCATTATCTTGTTTACACTCGAAAATTTCTTGAGTAATTACACGTTTTTTTAGTCTCTAGTAAAAAATACTTTAGAATAACTACAAGTAATACTACGTTATTAGCCAAATAGTTAATTCGTCAAACATATCTAATGTTAAAAAAAAATAAAATAAAATAATATTTTCAACGTTTTGTGTTACTTAACTGAAAGCTTTATCGCGTGAAGTTTTCACATATAACAAATTACTACACCAAACTTTGCAGATTTTACTCGGCTATCATTCTTTACCGGTAAAATGTGTGTTTGTTTGGATTTACGAAACTCATAAAAATGATGAGGTGCTTGTGTTGACGTCAGAAGTACGGACACACGCGAAATCATCATCAAGTAAAGATGCGGGATTGTAATATAACATTATCAATGAACCTTGCAAAAACAAGGATGTTAAACTCCTTAGGTTAATTTAAGCCATGCCATTAAGCGCGGTAATCTTAAGCGAATTATCTAAGCACTTTTAGTTACAATTCGGATGTTGTAATATATATATATATATATATTATTGCAATAATATAATAATAGGTGATTATTATATGAACACTCACTGCCAAGAGAAAGGTCCGGCGATGCCTTCTCTAAGTCTGTCCTTGAGCGACCGTTGGCGCGAAGGTCCCGGCCCTGGCGGCAGCATGCCCGCGCCAGCCGGCAAGCTGGGCGGCGGCACGCGCGCCGGAGAAGACATTACAGCAACAGTGGGAGCACTACCAGCGTCGCGCGCACAACATCACCACTGCACCGCCACACACCACTACACACGCGGGCTGCAACACAACAAAAACAACCAAAGCCACATAAATAAAACATAAAGCGAAGCATGGTAATAACGCAAAATAAAACATGGCAAATTAAATCATAAGAAAGGTGGTTTGCTTATAAATTGATCGCTCTGGAATTGCAGTGGTAGGTTGACATATATAAGGAATACAGCTAACATCTATTTTTTCCTAATATTGATAAATTCCAATAAAATTTCCTAATAAAAATCATCATGTTGAAAAAAATATATATTCTTTTCGAATAATATCATATTTGCGATGTTCGTGACACCTATCATGATCATAGTACGAACGTTCAAATACCGAGAACTTGAAAAAATGGCAACAAATCAACAAGTACAGTCAAGCCAATAATTTATTTCTTTTATAATAATGCAAACGTTAAGCGTCGTTAGGAATATTTGTATGGGACTGAACTGCGTATATATAAAATACAAGCAAGTGCTAGATTATAATGTCGCGTAAATCTACTCATGCTACGAATAAAAAATCAAATTTCGCCAACATTTGCCCACAGCGCCTACACGTACGAATCGGCAACGACGATGTGACGAACGTAATTTCATCAGGCGTTTGCCAGTCAAAGGAAAATCATGTTAGTAGTCTTATTGCTGAAACATTTTCACAGTTTATTCACTTATTATCGATTGCTAGCTTACGATATTTATCTTCCATTACCTTTATCCAAGCATTTAGTCATTCACATTATTCAATATCGCTTACTTACTTGTAGCATTGAGTTCCTCAAGCAATAACAAAGAAAAGATTAAAATTGAAAGTGTATGGATATATGTTGAAATAACGGTAGCAGGTTCAAAGAAATTACCGTAGATTTTAATTGCATATTTTTAGGACATTATTTATAACAGCATTCAGAAGGAACTGTACTAAATGCTATTTATAAATTCTACTTTTCTGCAAGAGCCAAAATAGTTAAGTACGAATATCTAAATGAAAATGGTGAAAACCATTCATGTCTTACATCATCGGAACATAAAAAAAATCTAATAATGATTCAATATAATTATGCTAATTCTAAATCCACAATATCAAATAACTAATTAACATGTAAAATACACATTTAATATCCCAGGAAATATTGTTATTTTCCTTAATGAGATATGTTAAAAAAGCGCATACAGAATAGCTAATTATATCCTACCTAAAACGGAACGTGGTTTGGAATACATTATAGTACGTGTGAAATATAAATTATGCACCTGTCTCATCAGCCGCGTTCTAATATCATACAGGAATACGTAATGCGACACACTATATACGCGCGCTATCCGATAACTTGACAATTTATCTACAAAAGAACATTAACATACATCACAAACATGCCATTACACAATAAAATCGTATTTGATTTAAAACATTTTGGATATGAATTACATTTTAGACAGAAAGTATGGAATTCAAATAAAATAGAAGGTGGATCCATTGTTCTTACTTTAGCCAAACAGGATATTAATGCTGAGAAATATAAGAAAAACAAATTATTAGCCAAATCAAAGGTATTCTTGAAAATATATATTTCTTGAAAACTACATCAAACAATCTCGCAATACTCTTGAAAAGGTTTATAAATATAAATATGAATATATTTACATTTATAAACTTTTTCAGTACTGTTTTTAAAATCAAAACAGTTCACTAATTATTTCTGAAATAATTTTGATAATTCTGTTTACTATACGAGTAGATTTAGGTTAGGTTTACCCTCGTAATAGACCCATATTTTTTTTATATTTTAAATCGCGTTTATGCAAAGAAAAATATACTTGTGCATCCAACGCCAGATATTTTTATGCGAAATTTTATTTCTGTTGAATCATTAAACTTATTTTTGAAGCACGCGAACTTTATTCAATAAGAAAACAATATGAAGATATGTCATATACTCGTATGATAATAAGTAAAAAAAAATATGACCTAACTGTAGTCAGTTATATTAGTAACAGATTAGTAGTAGTAATAGACTTAATATCTTAGATATCAAATGTATGATAACACAATTGCAAAATTGGTCAATGCCATAAAATTTTAATGAATCAATAATCATTAGTTGCACATTTATTAACTGTAAATTTAATCTTTTGTATATATATACACATTTAATAAATATGCAATAATTGGATTAAATGTGTGGGAAAAACTAATAGCAAATCTCTCTTTCATTTCAAATATTTAGATTTCAAGTAAACCCAGCAGAGTTGACATAACAGCTCTATGTCTAATAGTTACTAAGTATTCATGTATATTGTAATTACAATTATTGATGAATTTTTTTTTAGTTAATTTTAAACTTTCGCGTTGTTTATAGATATTTAAATACACTATCGAGATTTAGCGCGATGAAAAAAATTTTTGCAGATAAATAGTACTTTCATATCTGCTTCTTTGTGGTCGAAAAAATGTAGAAATTTCGGCAATAAAGAAGCAGGTGCATATTTACTTGCAAAAAAATTTTCATCGCGCTTGGTCCCAGTAGTATATTTAATTATTATTTTCTAAATACACACTCATGCTGCGCTGCGAATACCAGAACAGCATGAGTATGTAAAAGTTGAGTCGTAATGTCCGCCGAGGGCTCTTATCTGTCTCCGCTTCCCAGAATCGCGTGCATTAAACCTTCCGCTGACAATATATACCCAGTACTATCACCAGTTCCGACATACATTACAGTCATTATATAGAAATACTTTCATAATACAAACTTCATACATTTTAAAGTCACGTGTTACACACTAATGTAACCGATACACCGTGTTCATAGCATACTGGCCTAAACAGTTAATCTGAAATATATAGGTACTTATCGATAAGTCACGTAGGTATATTTTCGTAATAAAATAAACATAATTTACATATCAAGAGATTTATCCATATATCCAAATGACACTTCGTAAATATATCGTTCACTTGACAGCATTATCTGCAATCAAACGACCTATAAGACATACGATTTCCGACTGCGCAATTTTGTTATACTTTTCGTAACAAATCTGATTGCGTAGAACAGGGTTTGTGTGTAAATATTTTGGAGTCCATACCTAACTTAGCAATTCTTAACAGTACGCAATATATATATATATATATATATATATATATATATATATATTTAATATAATATCCTGAATACATTTGTATTGTTAATATATTAACAAGTAAGTATGGAAAATATATATCCTGCAGATCCTGAGCTGCAGGGGAGGGTTAGGAATAGGAGTTGGTAATCTAATCTATAATTTACTTCCTTCAATAAATATAGGTAGTACTTTTTACTTGATTGAACCCAAATAAATAAATATTAACCCAAATTTATAAATAATAAGGTTTACACTAATAAACTACATCATTGTTTTAATCTCATAACTAGTCTCTAGTCAAAGTAATGTGTATTTACTTAAAACAAAATTGATTAACAAGGTGACTTAAACTAATGCCAGAGGAAGTCTTTGTACAAAATTCGTCTGCAAAAATAGCTACCTCTGCGCCATTAATGTTTCTGCTGCCAAGCATTTGTGTTTATAATGCTAGATATAAAGGTTGGGATATAGCAATGAAATTATAGAGGTATAGAAATATCGTAGTACATTGGTCCTTAGAAACTGTTAGAATGGACAACGCATAAGTGGTACCATAGATGTCACAGCGTAGGCTATGACGTCCATGCAAAGTAATGTTCATATCTACGAATACAGGCAACGATTATTACTATCTATCAGGTGAACATCAATTGTTTTCTGCCGAGGTTTTCCCAAGAGACTACAGCATGGGGTTCTTTAAAGGGGGGTAAAGAGGTTTTTTCAGGGTCGGCAACGCGCGCGTAATACCTCTGGTATTGCAGGCGTTCATAGGCTACGGTAACCGCTTACCATCAGGTGGGCCGTATGCTTGTTTGCCACCTCAGTGGTATAAAAAAAAATTGTCATTTCGAACTGCAGTATATAAAAAAAGATGTAAACTTTAGTCTCTCCATTTTGCCCGCAGCAATAACTTTCTATAGAGGTATTTCGTGATTTTGGTTTAAATTTCAAGCAATAAATCAAGATAACTTCATCAACTTTGAATATTCGCGATCCCCTTGCCATACCCCTCGTTCATATCAAATCGCACCTTGACCTAATTTATGTCTAAATAATAAAATTCAAGGATAATCGATTGGAGTCAGGGGAAATATTGTTTTATAAGGCATCAGGTCAGGTATATCATAACTACCAAAAGAGTTCCACTAAGTCCAATTATTTTGGCTAATTTTTATCAAAAAAGAACTAAATTATAATCATAGAGATGAGCTTTTAATATATACAGATGTTAAAAGAAACAAGCAGAAAAACCTCGAAATAAAATTTCAAGCGGCTCAAATTGGTACAATAATCATGTAATTATTCTATGACTTAAAAATGACTAAGATCCAAGATCAATAAACATTTTGCTCTTTCCATGGATAACTTTCTTTTATAGAATGTTATTTTATCTATAGGCTCAGTAGAAAACTTCATTCTAATTAATTTGGTTCATCGATATGAAGACAGTTTAATAGTCATTAGGCTCGTCTCACATCTAGAGTATTTTCGTTGTAAATTTGAATTTTGTAAACTGAGGCTGACAACAGATTCGGTGTGAATACACAAGCGGCAGGACGATAGCGAGAGACGAAAGCAGCTATCGATCGGCCCTAACTTCCACCCTCCCCGCCGCGGCTCCCCCGCGCTCCCACCGCCAACCCCAAGCACCTTACGTAAGTCCAGCTGATCGCACCCACCCTGTAACCTTGGCGACGAGCCCTATGCACGCGCACCTACACTCCTGGATGAAACGTTCCCCTATCGCAGAAAAACTTCAATTTTAACAGCATTTGTTATTAAGCAATTGTTTTTTGAAAAAGCTTTTAACTGACGATACTCTATCCATAGTCATATTTAAAGAAAGACTAGATGAGCCGTGCCCGCGCGAACGTAGCTTCGCAAAGACATGTCTGAAAGTACATATCCACCTTTTTTAAAGTACCTGGCTCCCCTGGATAATAATCTTAAATATGACAATGACTCTATACTAATTCACATTTAGTTTTTTTTTTCAAATGCATGTAAATACGCTATCCCTTTGCTTAATTTCATCAAAATCAGTCGATTGTGTAAACATAACAAACAGGTACACTCATTCTCACGTTTAGACTTGTAATCCTTGATGAGTTTGTTTGTTACCTCTAGACGAATTAATGTAATCGTAATAAAATGAGGTATTCACGTATTTAATGTAGAGAGACAGACGCGGACGAAGTCACGAGTAAAAATTATTATCAACATATTTTTTTTTTCACCTATAACAATAAAAATAATTCTTTTACATACATTGTAATGTTTATCAGTTTCGTAATGAATTGTTTTAAAATAATGATAATAACTGAGTACTGTCGAGACAAGTTTACATTTACAGTACAATATAAAATGATATTAAATATTGACTTTAACTTTTAAACAAGAGTAAAAATCATAAATAGATTGGTGGCGGCCTACTTTCGAGCAGGACAATATCCGCTTTACTGCATGTTCTCGAATACTCTTCCATACTGACACTTTGATTTCCTACACTTAAATAGCTGTCCTATTATGTGCCAATATCAGCAAACGTGATTCAATTCAAGCTACACTATATTATTTTCAGAGAAATAAATACTTTTTCTAACATTCATAACGACATATTTATGGTACACTTCAAAATTATTTGTTATTATGGCCATGTAAACAAAACTAATACTCATAAATACATTAGTGTTACGACTGAAAACTCACCATGAACTAATTATGAAATTACGAACTAAATTCAAAATATACCGGTATATGCCTAATAAAAAGAAACACACAAAGATACGCACAATACAGAAAAATGTTAATTTTACTGAAGACAAGATATTTATTTATTTTTTATTTATTTAATAAAGTTCACCTAAAAGTTTTTACATGTTACATGCAACTTAATCAATAACACAAAAATAACTCTGCTTAATGTAAAAGGTTTTTACAGGCGAACACCACATGCACTATTATTGTCAATAGCAAATATCCCATCAATAAACGATTTAAGAGCTTATGTCTAAAATTTTACTTAATAAGCTATATCTTTTGTTGATGGATCTGAATTTGATGTCAATCAGATTGCTGTGGGTGTTTAGAATCCTATATAATTTGAGAACAGGCGAGTTGGCTCCTAATACCATATGTGAGATCATTCACAGAAAAATCGAACAGAAGTACTACTATAATATTAGAAAATAGAAAAAAATCCTAGTTTAGTGTTTGTTATGTATAGTCTCTTTGTAAACATATAAGATATTTTACGATCTGCAAATTCTAGGGTAAATATTTAATGTTGGCCCCGTAAATGTAAAACAAATTCTTTGCGTCTTTTAACATTTTTAAATGATATATACCTACCTACCTTATATTCTATGATATTAAAATGATATCTTCATTTAGGTATATCAGTTAAATATTATTTACTTAAATTTCGCATTTTTTCTAAGACAGAAAAGTTATGGATGTAAAAGATATACACTCAGTTGATATTTTAATTCCAGTCCCTACAAAAGTTTTTTAAAAGCAGGAATATAAAGTATCGAAACTAAAGTACAAATTGAAAAAGAAAGTATTAAATTAAAACCAGGAATTTAGAAGAAAGTTTAACAAAGGAAGGTTGACCTGGTATGGACACAATAATAATAATAAGAGACAAGTATAATGTAAAGTAGTTCATCACACGTGAAAGAAAGAAGATAGAAAATAAAAAGAAAAATAAAATGAAGGAGAAAGCCCAATATATTTATGATAGTATGAGGAGTTTTTGCAGACCAGAATAAAAGCCAAAAACATACTAGCCAGAACCCAAACAATGAGAAAAAAGCCAAAAAGAACAATGGCTTTTTTAAATATTTAACTTCCTTCTTAATAGTTTAAACTGAATTTATTTTCTTTTCATTATAATTATAAAACTTAATGACACTTAGCAACAAGTAGTTCCTTTTGAAATATGTTCATTTTTTGGCAGCTACCGAAAAGCGAAAAACCACTGTGAGTTAATTTGAAAAAAGTTCATTTAAAAAGGAATGAATTTACATTACAACTATTCAAAATAACATATTATATCATAAAATATCATATCAATATATATATATATATATATATATATATATATATATATATATATATATATATATATATATATATATATATATATATATATATATATATATATATATATATTTGAGTGAGTAACAAACAATAAAAATAATTACTTATGCTAAATTTATGCTATAATTTCGATCACGGTTCATTCTTAGTCCAATCTCTTTCTAGTAATACACTAGAAATTCCTGAAACTGACTCTAATCTTACCAACAGTTAAGTAATAAAGAATAATAACTTTTTCCATCTATTAGTGCCGATCAATATGTGTAAACCTAACAACGAACAGTTCACAATAGAAAAAAAACATGGTTTAACGAAATCGTATAATTATCTATATTCATCCTAGTATTTTAGAAGTAGGTTTGAGATGGTTTTAATAATCAAGAGATTTCCAAAATGAGCTACTAATTTTGATAATTCTGTCTTCAATAAAAAACCTTTATGCGACACCAACCAAGACCAACAGGTCCTGTATAAATTTTGTAACAATTTTTGCTTTTTTCTTTTGCAAAACAAAATTTGTAATTGTTTGCATTAAACATTTGATTACAAAATGACAACGGTTTACAGTTTAAAAAAATACAGATATATTATACAGAAAATTACAGGATCTTGATCAAAATAAAAATAAATATTACATCTGCTTAGCTAGATACTATACATCAGGGGTGGGCAACCAGTCGATCTAGCGAAAGATGCTCAGACGCCATACTCAAACTATTATAAATAAGTAGTTGCTAAGAATATTTTTCAGTTTTATGTTTTCCCTATTAATAAAATAGAAAAATACTATAATACAACATAATTGCGTACTGAACTATGTTGTTTCATTTGAGATTTCAAGAAGTATGTAATTGGCAGATCGCATAGGGTTTCATCAGTAAACAGTAGATCATGGGTCTAGTCAAGTCGGCCACCTCTGTCGTACATGATCTAGTTTCACATCGACATCTCCGTGTCGTCGGTGTTACATTACTCGGACGATTATAAAGTTAGAAATTTAAATAAAAAGTCGCTGTTCATCTCGTTCTCTAAATAAAAAGCTTTTCCCAAAGTTTCCTTTGCGCAGTTATATCCGGTAGGTCTTGTTCAGCTAACCATAGAGCAAGAGAGATACGCAACGAGCGAAACGGATGCGGCCGGGAACTCGGGAAAATGAACAAAAGAAAAAGCTACGCTCTGATGCTGTTCTGGCGAGGTCATAACGCTGTTGAAATGACAAATTCTGCTAAGAGGAATCATTGTAATTAATTGCATATACAATAATTTCAATAATGTAAAAATCCAGAAACAGATTAGGTCGTAATGCTGTAATGTCGCATTAAGCTTTTAGTTCTTGATAATTATTATTTTTCATAGGCGCTAGAACTATCGATTTTATAAGTTTCGATGAAATTCTGCAACTGATCGATAAATTAATAGAAAACAGCAAAAACTCCTAAATGTTTAAAAAATATTTTAGAACAACCAAACTATGAATTTTATTGAATAAATACTGAACTGTTCCCATGAGTAACATATATTTACAATATGCTACAAGTAGGTACCAGAAACTGCAATCTACTTAACTTTGTATTTAAATAGGACGCAGAGGTACTGTAAATAAGAAAACGTTTTCAGAGGCTATGTATAGAGTACATTTGTTGATATTTTTTATGTAAAATAATAATAAGGAAAACAACAATTTGACAGGAGAACGCTACATTGCGATTGTCAACAAGGAGAGCAACACAACTTTAGCTTGTTTAGATTGCTATAGTAATAATCGATTGGCGAGTGACAAGTTGATTTTTCTTTGCGAAAAAAAAACAGTATCTTCAAATATGACCAAATTAATATGCAATCTCATTATGCTTATTTTAAAATAAATAGTCGAATCGATGGACGATGATATGATTAAAAATAAGTACAAGAATTAAAACTCGTAATCATGAGTCAAATGCCGAAGTGTGAATATATCAAGAAGAAATATTTGCACTATATAAAAAAAAAAACAACTAAAATAATATGGTACCAACGTGGGAGTAAATCCAATCGAGTATCGATTGCAAAAAGAAGTTATTTCGAGTTCAGACATATTTAGCTGCTAAAATTAAATTACTTAGCAATTATTGATAATATAGATAGATAGAAAAAAGATCAAATATGTGACAAGTTCGACTGATTAAAATGTTTTGTTAATGGCAAATGCCCGGATGGGTATGGCTCGTTAAATATTTGACCGGTGCCGCTCGATACGAACGGAACGACCTTGCGACCGCAGCGCGCCTGCTCGCTGGTTAATGGCGCCTCAGCGAGGCTCGCGATCAGCTGTTACTGTCCCGCGAGTGCGCCGCGACCGCAAGCCACTGATGTCAACAAATAGTTCGTACCTACTTAGTTATCAAGTTCGAGGGAACTGCTCCTAAATTCATGTTAAACTAGAAAGTCTCAAAACACAAAATAAGTACTCGCAGTTCATTACTTCCCTAATACAAATATTTTATTTATCTAATGGTTTTGGTACTTATTTAAGAATACAATATAAATCATTCAGTGAAGACATTTCCCATATAAATGTACATTTCGGTATCGTGTAAGACGCTGTAGGACAGTTACTCCTCTGGTGAAAGTCATTCGCAGAAAAATTGCGACTAGGTATTGGCTTGCCTGATTACTATTGATTGAAAGCAACATTTCGGTACAATAGTCGATACTACAGTGGTGATTAAAACTGTATTATCACAGTCACTGACACATCATTAACTCTTTTAAACACGATAATATCTAAATGTGTTAGAATTTATCTGAATACACCTATCATTATCCTAAACACTAAAACATTAATCATTCTAATGATCTCTAAACATAAAAACAAAAACTACGCAATGATGAGTAGCATTTAACTTTCTCGAACATATAACGTCAATGAACTCTATGTTTACATATAAACGATGAAACTACCACAAAATCTACTAACCCTAGGTAATTAAACAATAAATGGTATCGTGTCGTAATTTCTTATCATGAATAATGAATGATGAAGTGCAGATAAGCATCTATGTGATGTGGTTCATGCATCGATGCAACGAACCGAAGGGGTCGTACGAAATTCGTATGATGAAGCGCAGACGGGAGGAAATACGGCATAACGCGCACACGATCTGCTCCGAAGACTGGAAGCGTGCTACTGAATTCGGAGAGGGTAGCGGGAGCGGAGGAGGGAAAGGCAACGGGCGGAGCACGACACTGCCGCGAACTGCCGCCCAACATGGGGCCGACACCCTCCTACGCCTCCTCTACATAATCACACAATTCCTCTGTCACCTATTCTATTGCGATGTATCGGAAAACCGTATAACACAAATTAATCGAATTCAGTAGTAATCACTGTACTCTTACAGATACGATAACTTGTACATGTATACCAATTGTAAATATATCAATATCCGAAGTGTCCGAAATTACTGCTTTCAGGAATTTTCCTGAAAGTTGTAATTTCAGAATTATAACCAATCTCCTTTATCTAAAGGGGATTGAAAATCTGCTTCCAAATGCTCGCCAATTTTCCGATCTGAGTTTATCGCAAAGATGGTAGGGTTTTAGTGACTCCCTATTACTAAATTAACCAATCTCTGCTAGCGAAACTGTTCTCAGGAAAATCAAATGCAAACTTGCGAGGCAAAGTATCACATCGACCCATTGGCACATTCCTGATTGTGCTTCAAGCACACTTGACTCATATAAAAGATACGTCACAAAAAGGAAATCTGGTGAGGTACAATAACTGTCTGTAGATTAGATTATCCAATTCTTCAGTCTTAAGATCCGTGAATCTCTCTGAACGCTTAAAAATTTTTAGTTCTAATTTTTGGTTCTGTTTTGTTTTTCCAATATTCCTATAGGGCATGATTAACTATACTTGTTGCGTGTTCCACAACTGGTTCAGATTTAACATTATATTATCATATTTTACAAGTAAGACTTAAGAATCTAGTGGATATTTACTTTAAAGTTAACAAAGACTTCTCCAATATTTTGGAGAAATAGAAAATGACAAATTGTTGTATTCAACAATTTGTCATTTTTTAGATATTCAAATAATCAGAACAGTCCATTTTCCGAGTTGCGGCGGCTATAGTTTCTAGTTTTCGCTCATGCAATACAAATTCCTATGATATACGTATATTATAATGTGTCTATGTGTATACTCAGAGAGTACTCAGAGAGAACACATCCTTATACAAACCGCAAAACAATTTTAACTGAAAAAGTCAATTTACATTCATTAAAAAAAAATAAAGCTAAGACGAGTGGTGATTTGTCTATCCAAATGATTTATCAACCGACTTCAAAAAAGGAGGTCTTCGATTAGAATATATTTTTTTATGCAAGCTACGATATTTTTGCTAATTATACAATCAACTGTGTTTACTCTCATTTTGATACTACTTCTATACTGATTTTATCTCGATTGAAGTCCGATTTTTTGGAACAAAATGTTAAACAAGATTTTCTAAGTATAGTTATACACCCTATTCACCTTCCGGGATGGAAGAGAGGGCTATTAATAGAAGAGGCTAGCTTTATTGTTACAATATAAGTACCCTGTGACCTCGACACGATCCCTCCTGGAAACTATCATGGTCAATTTCTGATAAATTCCTTACCATGGGTCAACTTACCTGACCTCACCTATCATCTGTTACTGATACGCAGCCGGCATAAACTAACAACGCAGGATGGGTTATCTTTCCATTTTCATTAAAAAAACCCACCTTCCGGGAATTTCATAAATCTAGGTCATATAGAAACTGCCTATTACTGTGAGAAGTAAAACAGTTGTTGATAGTTAAGAACAACATATGGTTCACATTCACATAAGGCACTGCATAATAAAGTTTAATATAGAATATAGGTGGGAAAGGGATTGTTAGCAATAGAGTCTGACAACCCCATTGCTAGCAATATACCCTATCAGGTCGACCTCCACGTGGTTCCCCCTGGAAACTATCGTGAACAATTCTTTTTG
This sequence comes from Galleria mellonella, assembly GCF_026898425.1. NCBI lineage: Eukaryota > Metazoa > Arthropoda > Insecta > Lepidoptera > Pyralidae > Galleria > Galleria mellonella. The sequence continues at coordinate 4,487,603 of NW_026442090.1, read as the reverse complement.
AATTCGTCACGATGGGCTAACTGACCTGCTTCATCCTCATCTATCATCTTTCACTGGTGCCCCGCCGGTGTATACCGATAGCGCGGGTGGGGTATACTATTTCATTATCACACATTAAAATATATATATAAAATATATATATATATATATATATATATATATATATATATATATATATATATATATATATATAGAATATAACAAAACGAATATTATTAAGGAAATAAAAAAAATATATAATTTTGTTTGTATTGGATAAACTAAAAAAGATTTGAACAATTTTTAAAAGTTCTTTCATTTATAAAAAAAAACTAATTTTATAAAAACTAAAACTGCGAAATCGAAGCAAGTCGTAGGTAGGTATAACACGACATTTCATATTTGGGAAAACATTAATCGCAAAGCTAGTGTGTTATTTTGTAAAGTTGAACATCGATTACCGGGAGGCCTTGACCCATGTCTTCATCAACCGACCCTTAGTTCTCGTGTTATGTTCCTTACCTGTACCTTTCATTCTATACCTATAAATTATCTATGATATAATTTCAAATAACGGCATTTGTCTAAGTTTGAGTTATTTATCACATAAACCGTTTTTAAGCCATAATTTTTTTATATTTTTTTTTATGCGTAATTACGTCATCAATTCTAAACTGATTTTGATAATTATTTTGCTATGGATAGGATTTATCTCATTTTGATTCCATAGGGATTTTGATTTAGGGACAATTATATGTGCCATTTTTTGTTGCTGATCAAAAATCTATAACCGCAAAGAAAAGAAGACTTTACTACTTGTAAAGAAGCTCTGACTTTAATTAAAATATTTTTAATCTAATGTATTCATATCTAAAAAACATCTCGTTATTCATTATTACAGATGTTCATGAGCTGCGGTCGCTTAGTAATAGGTGAACTATATTCTTGAATTATATATCTCTATAATAATACACAAAAAAAAAAACACTTTTATATATGCATTTTATTCGCCTTTTATATCGTGATTCGTAATGTACCCGGTAGATACATTATGTAAACATTAACCTTACAAAAATATTGAAAGTGATCATTAACAATCGTCTGCCCCATTATCAGTCTATGCATACTGCATATGTAGTATTGAAAATTTTATTATTCTATCAAATACAGTTTAAATAAAAGCAGTGGGCCCCTACTAGACAATAAAGCGACGCTATGGCGACTACGCAGTACCCCTTTATTGTGAAGTGAAGCTACACAAAGACGCAATAAACGGGAAGTCTAATAGAAAAATTGCTATACCACTTGAATGAAGCTGATAACTTAAGAATTTACTCCACAAAAAACCGACTTTAGTACTGACAAAATTTGTATAGGATCAACAGGAGATTAGACTCTTTTGATAAAAAAAAAATCATTAAAATGCCGAAAACATCGCGTCAGTGGCACAACAATAAATAAAGTAGAATTCAGAACGTTCCTTTTTAATTTAATTAGAATTATATACGCATTTATCTGCCGGATACGAATATAAAAATTATAAACATATTATTTGTGAAATAATTGTTAATAATACCTATTAAATTTAGCAACAGACATGAGTCATTTCAACGTTGTGTTTTCTTTATAAAACCGGTATACAAGAGCCGGTGTTCATACATATTACTTGATATTGTTATCGTACATAATATGAACAGCTTGTAGGAAAAACAATATTTAAAATTATGCAAACGTGCAAAAGGTGTAGGTATGCACATCTTAAACTACATTATAAATATATATATATAAAAATCAATTGATGTTCGTTAGTCTTGCTTAAACTCTTAAATGACGACCGATTTGAATTTTTCTTTAGTTTTTATTTAAAAGAAAAAAAATCAAAGTACAGTTGAGCTAAATAGAAACATTAAAAATAGATAATTTTATACGGAAATCGCTACTTCAGATTACTTTTAATAGATGGCGTTTTAGATGATACGAAGTTCATGGGGTCATCCAGTGTAAATATAATAAGTAGTACAAAACGATTATAGATAGAAACCTTTTTAAACGACTTCATGTTCTCTTACTTAATATCTGTTACTTCTGAACAGATTTCCATAATTCATTTTACAATAAATAGGGTTTAAGCCCTAATAATTATCGATAACCTTACAAATTTTGTCACGATTGAAATAGGTGTTTTTTTTGTGGAAGTTTTGAATTATTTTGTAAGTAATTATTTTGGTAAAAAAATATACTCTTTATTTACTTCACATAAATCAGTTATGATGTTAATAGTGCTACAGTAACAAACATTTTAATACATTTACAAAGAACTTTGCATTTTTTAAATTTATAATATTATTCTAATAATATATTTTTTTAGTAAAAAATAGTAATAAACTTCTTCCAAAAAAGTCAAAACCCATGAATTACTAATCCGGTAAAGATTTTCATCCGCTTATCTATCTGTTAATCTAATTTTTTCCAAAATAAATAAAAATATCAGCATGACATTTTTTTAAATACTATTTTAAAATTCCATTTTGCTTTTTGTTGGTGTGTTATATATAAATGACTATGACTTTAACAATATAACACTCATGTAAAAAATAATTATATTAATATAATAAAAAAAAAACAATAAATAATAACAAATAAATAACTTAAGCAAAATTATAGTTTAGCTGAAGGTAGTTAAACTTTTGCAATGATTGCAGGTAATTTCAAGTCCATATTATTTATTTCTATTTATTTGTTATTTACTTGTATCTGTAACCACCTTATTTATCACTCATTGCACAAATGTTGCACATCAGAAATTAATATCACATAGAATAATTATGTTCATAAAACAGTAAACAGAGTGAAAACATTGGGTTGATAACTTCTGTGACAAGATAACCTTTCTCTTTAGATAACATTCAAATCTGAAAGTAATAAACATATTTATTTTTAATGTTGTTGTCATTATTTATATATTTTTTTAACCTAATAAAATTATTTATTGACAATTACTAAAATATTTATTTATTGTTGCTAATGGGGACTAGAAGCCTCATTGTTAGCAATAACAAGATGACCTTCACACTGTCCTCTCTTAAAACCACATTGGTTAATTCTTCATAAATTTGTTATGATGACCAATATTTATTACTCATGATCAAAATCATTTAGAATAAAAAATAATACCATATCATAGTAATTTATTTGATTTTATTTGCTAATATTATAGATCTTATCATTTGTGCTGCATCAGTTTACTAATAAGCATGGATATAACATACAGCATAACATGGAATACAATTTTATATCTTTCTCATTAATAATCTAATTTATATCTGTCTGCCAGAAGAAGAATTTGTTCAAGTCCTTTGCTTGAATACCTCTACTCCACTCATTTTTCTGCTGTTAAATAGCTATACTGGCATAGTTGTACTAGTTTAAAGGGAAAAATATGATATTGAAATTACAAGATACAGAGATAACATCTTAATCCACAGGAATAGCAATGCATGACTGATACCACTTAGTGATACAGTTTATTCTGTGATGTATGAGGTGCTGTTCATGTCTATAGATAATTGTTAGTACTTTCCACCATGTGAGAGGCCAGCTTTATATGCCATTTCAAATTTCATAGAAAAAATGTACTAAGTAATATTATAAATTAACTGTGCAATTTTAATCCTAGATATAAAAAATCCCTCATATTAACCCTGGTATACCAAAATTTCTTAAATCTATTTAGTTGTTTATGCATAACCAGAAAATGTTTATAATCTTTTACATTTATGATAGTACTAATAGGATATAAAAATGAATATATATGCTTAAATGTTTATTAGACAAGCATCCCTTAATTGCACAATAAATTTTAATGAAAATCACCGACAGATTGTATACTTCAAGAAGATATTTTTATTCCAATACATAGAATAAAAATATCTGTAAATGATCATGTAAAATTGAATCAAACACAGGATTTATGTAATTGCTGTATGCTTCATAAAAAAATATATTTTTTATTTGATGCTGGATGATCGTTTAATGACATTAAAAACCTGTTAATAATACAACACCTTATACAATATATTTATTAAAATAACCCATTCCTTAAAACTAGTATTAGTATTCATTAATAGCTTCACCATTTTTTTTTTTATATATTTTATATTATCTGAAACTAAAAATATAAATTTCCGAAAAAAAAACAATCTATAACAATAGCACTACATAGTACAAGGTATGTACATATCTATTCTTATGAAAGGCCATGGCAGTTCATATTATGTAGCTGCAGTCATAATTTTTAAATATCAGAATTACTTACCTGCAGTAAGTAGCTTTAGAAAACAACAACATTATTTATAATATTATTTACAATTATTCAACTCACTCCTTTACTAAATAAAAATCATAATAAATGTACTTACCTGTTTACCTAGAAATATTAGACAGAAGTGTGTAGAGATAAAATCAAAAATATAGTGAACAATACTTACATGTTACTCCAGGATGTTGTGCTCCGATGTCATACACTCAATTTCTTTATTTACATATAATAATACGCCGCTTAGAAAAAAAGTAGTCATAGGCAGATTAAACTGTAAAGACGTGATTTTTACTAGTTTATTGGAAAATTAACCGAGAATATATAAATTCATGAACTGAAGACGAAATACACAATCAATAAACATCAACAGTTTTTTATAAGATACAGCACGACCGACGTAAGAAGCTTTATCTTGAGAATGGTATCTCAAAGCGGATTTTTTCTGGTTATGGAAAAAATCAGTACTGTATTAATTTATTGTTAGTACACTTATTCTCTTTAGACTAAAATCCCGATCACTTCACAATTACACAGTTTTTGAAACTCAATAATATGCAGTTTTAAGGGAAGAGGCGTTCGCAATTCGCATTTTACTGATAATAATAATATTCTGGCCCACTGCGGTGCGCATCGCATCTGTCAATTTTTAGGTTACAAACATACTACTAGTGCCATCTAGTAGACACTGCTGTTTCTTAAAGCGATAAGTTATCAAAACAAGTATGAAACAAGAAACAACCCCCTTTTTTATAATAGCTTTACGGCTTTGGATATTTCCTTTTAGCTCATCTTCAATATCTGTTACTCGCAGCGAATATTATTCTTGAAAAATGTATATAAATGAATACATCTTGACATAATTACAAATGTTTTAATAGTGTGGAGGAAACAACCCCTACAGATTAGTGGTGAGTATATATTTAATATTGTATTTCATTTATTATGTCTAACTAATTTAGCTTATTTCGGTAGCTCACAGTGAACAGATAGGTACATTATCTGGATTGAAGCAAGGGATCCGTCGAAATTGATCTTAATAATTTTATTAATACCTATAATAAATGCGAAAGTTTGTAAGGATAGATGGATGCATGTTTGTCACACTTTTAAGCAAAAACTGCTGAACGGATTTAAATAGAATTTAATTACAGTTAAGCTATATTTTTTTTTATACCACTGAGGTGGCAAACAAGCATACGGCCCACCTGATGGTAAGTGGTTACCGTAGCCTTTGAACACCTGCAATACCAGAGGTATTACGCGTGTGTTGCCGACCCTGAAGAAACCTCTTGAAAGAACCCCATGCTGTAGTCTCTTGGGAAAACCTCGGCAGGGAGCTCATTCTACAACCTGAGTGTTCGTGGGAGGAAATATCTTTGAAACCGCGCAGTACGCGACCATTGAGGCTGTAGGACATGAGGATGAACTCCCTGTCGATGGCGAGCCGTACGATGGTAGAAAGTGGCTGTGGGCATCATATTGAACAATTCCTATGAGTACAATCCATTGTACAAGCGGTAGAACACGCAGAGTGAGGCAAAATCTCTCCTAAGATTTAAGGGTTCGATACCGCCTATGAGCTTGGGATCATCGACAATTCTCATAGCTCGTCGTTGCAACGAGTCGAAAGGTTCAAGCTGGTATTTAGGTGCTATTTATTAACTTAGCAAAGAATATATACCGATTCTCGCGGGGGGGGGGGGGGATACAGTTATTATCTATTAATTGTATATATATATACAGAAATTAATTGTCACTAATATTAAGTATTACATTATCTGTGCTATTTATAATCTAAAATTAATTATAATCTATTATGATGTTAATGTAAAAAAGTGTTTGTTTTTACCTCTTAATTTTCTACGTACACTAGTATTTGGGATGAAGTCCTTTCCTAGTCCAAAAAATAGAGATAAATTTTACAAATGGAGGAATTTTTAAAGTTACAATACAAGTAAAAAATAAAACACACCAGACCTTTTTTTCTGCTTTTAGGGGCTTAATAAAATGATTTTTTAATATTAATTTTAAAAATAAAGCTTTAGAAATTTCTGAACAAACTTTTTCTCTTTTGCGTAAATATGTGTGAAAGTAATTTACCAAAGGAAGACTCGTAAATTGGTACGAAAACAAAGAGACATTTGCATGGGTACCTTTGTATTATGTTTAGCATAAGTAGTTACTTTTCTGGTCAAAAAAACGTATTTACTGTAGGGTGCCTGCTAAAACTTCTGATGTTTATACCAAAAAGTGATGCAACAAGTGAGTGATGCCTCTGGTGATGTAAACAAAATAACCTGCTTACCATTAGACGTGGCCCGTCTAATGGTATTTGCAGGTTATTTGCTTACCATTAGACGGACCACTGATGTGTTGCTATTTGCCACTCTTATTATATAAAAAAAAAATTGCACCGCCCAATTTTTGTATGCAGTTTTAGTTAAAATTTGTATAAGATAAAATATATTTTATAAAATTAAATACTTAAAGAACATACATACATACATACATATCTGTCACGCCTGTCTCCCATTAGGGTAGGCAGAAACAATGGAACGCCAAATGCTTCGATTCAAACAAACCTCTTTCGCTTCTTCCACATTCATCAATCTTGTCATACACGCTCGTCGGTTACGGGTACTTTTAATTTGGCCCTTCTTCAGCACGTCGCCTATTTGGTCGACATACGTCCGTCTAGGGCGGCCCCTACCGACATCTCCATTCATTCTTGCTCGATAAATCTCTTTCGTAATTCTTCTTTCATCCATCCTCTCCAAATGACCAAACCAACGCAACATTCCTTTTTCGATTTTGGTCACTACATCGACTTTCAGTCCACACTTCTCTCTAATCACACTGTTTCTTACTCTATCTTTTAAAGTAATACCACACATACTTCTCAAAGCTCTCATCTGTACAGCATTTATTTAAAGAACATACTAATAATATAACAAACAATATTCTAATATTATTAGCTGACTCGGTAAACGTTGTTTTACCATAAACATTATTTCTAGAACTACACATATATCGTACTTCAATTATTATATTCGATTGTCATTTTGCAACCCTATTGCGGCATATAAAAATCGCGATTAAAAAACAGGGGTTGATCGTAGCGTGAAAATTTGAATTTGACCTACCCGATATGCACACAAAATTTCATAAAAATCGGTAAAGCCGTTTTGGAGTTTGGTAACAAACACCGCGACACGAGAATTTTATATATTAGATAAACATGTATTGTATGTTTGTTTGTAACACTTTATTCTACAATAAGTCTTAAATTATAGGCTACAGACTTTTTAAAAAAAGAATGAATACAATGGCGGACTTATCCCATAAAAGCGATCTCTTCCAATCAACCTATGAATGTCTGCTAGAAATTGTAAATTTGTGGAAACGAAAAAATTATAATAGCTAATTAAAAAAATAAAATATAATAGGTGTTACAACACGACCACAACATTGATATTGGACAACGTTATTATTTATTTTTTTATTATTATTTTAGCCATTATCTGTCCACTGCTAGACATAAGCCTTCCCCATAAGCAGAGTTTTGCCAATCGTTGCCACGCTTGGCAAGCGAGTTGGCAATCGCAGTTCGGCTTTTAGATATATTTTAAGAGGGACGCTGGTGCCCATTCCCCGCCACCCCTAATCGCCTTTTACAACATCCACAGGAAGGGAAGGGGTGGCCCATTTTATACCGTGTGTATTCCTATGCCAATATAACATTACTATTGTTTATTATTCTAACTGTATTATTTATTTATTCTTTATTGCACAATAAAACTTTGTACAAGTGGCGAGCTTAATGCCATATGACATTCTCTACCAGCTAACCATTAGGTAAAAACAGAAAGCGTATAAAAGACTATTATTGTTTTATGTAGTTTAGGATAGCGGACAAGCTGAGAATGGTAACCGTCGCCAATGAAAATGAACATTATATTGTCTGTGATGTGCATAGTATCTTTTACATATTATCATTCCTAAGTATTACCACAGATAATATAATAATATGTACTACTATTGATATTATGTCTCCGTACCTTGTGTTAGTTACCTAGTTATGAAGAAAATTTGATATAAATGTACGCTTTCGCAACTTGATACGTGCTCAAACGTCAGTTTTAAAATTTATAAAAAAAAAAATAATTAACGTAATGAGCAATACTATATTGCTAATAACCAGTGTGGTAATTTATTACAGGTAGGTATATAAATACTTTATGAAAATCTAAATTCATAAGTGTTTGTTTAAAGTGTAAAGTAGAAGCATGACTACAAAACTTGTCATTTGTCTCTCCATTTTATTTGCCGTCAGTGTATGTATATTTTATTAATTTTATCCTTCTAACTCAAAATAGTATAGGTATATGAGTATTTATATTTATATTCTGCAGCAAATAAATATTAAATAGATATATTTAATATTTATTTCATAATATTGTTACAAATACACATGTTTCAACCCCGATAAATAAATTTATTTAATGTAATTTTATGTAATTGAAACGTCAATTATAAGAATAGATGTTATATTTTTTACAAAAATTTTTATAACATTTTTGCTATTAAATTTTGTTAATAGATGCTAAAAAAGTATAAAATTTGATTAAATGAGCTCTATTTTAAGTGTTGTTTTTTTACGTCTGAGCAACTGACCTGCAAATGTTATTTCGCACCCTGTCACTACCAACTGGATCTATATTATTACTCGGGATATACATTTACAAAATTTAATTAAAATCGGTTAAGTAGTTTCGGAAAATAGCGTGAAAGCAAAACGTCATATGGGATCTTTATATAGGAACAAGAAATAATCCTACAAGAAATTATTAAATACCAATACGTTTTTATTTGTTCACAGTTTTGCACTGTATCTTGCCAGTACGGTTATGGGAACCCGGCAATGCATGGAGGCTATGGACCACCTCCTCCTATCATCATAACAAAAGGAGGTGGTGGAAGTCGTGATATGATGTACCCGCTTTTGTTATTGCTATTATTAGATGGTGATTTCTAATGAATGTCTTTTATTGTAATAAATACACCTGATTACATAAGCTGTTGTACATTACCGCCGTATGGTTCCGGCTTAGAATGGATAACCCCTTTCTTTCTAGTGAGTATTGTAATAGGCGACTAAAGGATCTTAATGGTCAAGAGATGGGCAGCAGCGTCCTTCTTAAAACGTCACCAAAGCTTAACTGCGGTAGCTAAACCGCCTGTTAAGCGTAGCAAGTGAAACGCCCTTATGGGACAGGCCTATGTTCAGCAGAGAATAATTAACGGCTGATATGATGATGATGACATTATTGCTCAGTTTTAATAATAATATTATTACTCATTCAGTTATTCACGTGCAGCAGTCATCAATTTTGTTTTTGACAAAGCATTTAGAATCATTTATATAAATATTTTGTAAAAACTGTTACAGATCCATTTAGTTGAAGTAAAAAGTCTTACTGGCCTTATAGGTTACTTACTTAGATTATATAGATCGAACCATCGGCCCTATAGCATCGTACTCCAAAAACGGGCCAACTTTTTGTCAGCTAATTGTCAAATTACCTGACTCGTTTTTTTTTTATCAGGGTTCTATATACCTACTTACGCACACAATGTATCTTGGCTTATCTATATTTGATTATTTACTAAATAAAATTAGTGTTTGCTCATTAAAAAGGTGTAGAATTTATAAGACACAATAAATATAAAAATTATAAAGGAATCATTCATAACTATTTATCACGCAAAATTGTATGAAAAAGTTGACCCGCTTTTCTTGAAGCATTTGTATGGAGAGACACTCTATATTATATACAATCGCGCGCGGAATTTTAAACAAAGAAATAAAAAAAGCATATTATTAATCATATCAATAAGTACTTATGCACCTGCTTACACAATATAAAAGATATTTATACAATTTACCCAAACATTAACATAGTCTTAAGAATGTGCGTATCGACCTGCAGTCAGCAATTGCAGTGTTTTTCCTGTCTAAAGAGAGTGAAAAATTATTTCATTCATCATTAAATTCGTTAGCAATACTTAAAATTGAATCAAACTTATTGCTATTTTTAAATTACACCGATTTTTTTAAAAATCGTAAAAAAGTGTAGAAGCAGAAACTTTTAATTTTTTTGTAATTTTTTTTAACAATTGGAATTGAATGTAACCAATATGAATTTTTAAATAAATAATTCATAACTTCAGTTATCAATGTTTATTATTACTAGTACTAATAAAAAATTACAATTTATGCCCTGTTAGAGGGGCGCCGATGAAGTGTTTGCCTAAGGCGCTCTCGACATTTAATTCCCCTCTGCTTATCCTTCTCTCAAATTGGAACAAAAATATACACTAACAAAGTTGTATGTGACACTAAATTTATATTAGGGGAGAAGGAATTGTCAGTAATGGGACTTGCTAGTGCCCATTACTAACAATATGCCCTATGAGGTCGACCTTTACATGGTTCCGCCCGGAGACCATAGTGGTTAATTATTGTTGAATTCGTCACGATAGGTTCAAAAAAATATTATTACAGAATTAAAAACAAGGCACTTGGTCATCTCCTTGCTATTTCTACGGTATTGAAGTTTCCAGATTTTTATTGGTGTACCGTACCAGCAGGGTTTTTTTTAATGGCTGCTAATGAAATGGTAGCCCCGCCTGCGCTATCATTATACACTGGCAGGGTACCAGTGAGAGATGTGATACGTGTTGATCAGTCAAATGTCAGAACAAATAGAAGTGGGTAGGTGGTACAAGAGTAAATTAATATTATTTACGTGCATAACATACAATTCTATTCGAAGTGGTAGGAATACCGCCAGAGAAGACAGTTTCTTTTAGGGGGGCAATCCCTCTATTAAATCAAAATACTAACGTCGAATTTGATATTTGATACGACCCTTTGCTGAGGATTGTCTCTGGGTGCCCCCCTTAAACCACCTAACTACACCACCCAGCCCCACCCTAAGCCTAGTACTGCGTGATAAAATAAGTTTGTGAAATAAATCTACTGTCATGAATTAATACAGTCTCTTGCCACATGGCGCTATGTCGGAGAAAATGTATTTATTTGCACAGCATTTGCTATTATAGGAAATCATCCCCGAAGTCGGTTGCTCGGATATTCACAATAGACAGGTACTATCATTTGTCTATACCCGGATTCGTATGACTGCAAATTATGTGTCTACAATGAAACCTATAATAACTTAGGTATCTACATATCTGGCAACTAATGCAAATGTGAAAATATTATGCTGTCAAAAAGTATAATAGCATGATTACTTCTTAATCACTAGACGAATTGTTAAATACAGTTTTCCAAACAGCGCTATCAGCAGTCGAGTAGACATATATTTGTAGCAATATGGGACTAGATTATAAAATAGTACTAGTTACTAACTAGTTGTGCATATTTGTAACTTACGCAAAAATTAATTTCTTTTATATTTGATCGTTTATGATACTTAACAATAATTCTCTATGTTAGAAATTGTGTTGTGTAGTCTGTGGTCAATTCGAGATAAAAAAAATGGATGGAACTAGGTATATACGATAATTGATAAAATAATTGAAAATGTTAGTTATTTTGTTTTACAATTACGAATAAATATTATGTTTTCGAATGTAAGGTGTATAAAAATATTGGAGTCCTTAATGACGTATTAATACCACAAATATTTGGCTATCTATAAAACAAGCACTTTCACCAAAATATGTCTTATCTCTTTGATTAGATATGTTCAAAATTGTTCTATGTTTTCACAAATTATTGGATATACCAGTGATGATTTAAAAGACTAGTGTGTGCGAAATGTCTAATTCGACTTGCAGTGAAGAAGACGAGTCATTTCCTCTTCACGAATGTGTATTTATTGGAGACGTTCGTAAACTGTCATTGTTACTGAGGAACCACGATGTGACGCGTAAGGACAAACATGGAAATACGGCATTACATCTGGCTGTTATGCTTGGTCGTAAAGAATGCGTTCAACTCCTTTTAGCCCATAGTGCACCAGTTAAAGTAAAAAATCTCGCGGGCTGGTCTCCACTTGCGGAAGCTATTAGCTATGGAGACCGCCAGACCATATCGTCCCTTGTCCGTAAGCTCAAGCAGCAAGCACGTGAACAAATGGAACATAGAAGGCCAGATCTCATTAGAGCTCTTGCTCAAATACAAGACTTCTATATGGAACTCAAATGGGATTTTCACTCTTGGGTGCCTCTAGTATCTAGAATATTACCTTCTGATGTTTGTAAGATTTACAAATCGGGCTCAGGAATCAGGTTAGATACCACTTTAGTCGATTTCACTGATATGAAATGGGAAAGAGGAGACATATCTTTCATTTTTCAAGGAGAGAAACCACCAAGTGAATCACTGACAGTGTTAGATAACAAAGCTAAAGTTTACCAACGGGTCAGGTATGAGGAAACTGAAAATGAAATAGAGGATGAAGTTGATATTCTGATGTCCAGTGACATACTGGCTGCACAGATGTCAACCAAAGGTATTGCATTTTCAAGGGCTCAGTCAGGTTGGATATTCCGAGAAGATCGTAAAGAAACTGTAGCTGGTCTATATAAGAGTGATATTTATACAATTACAGGATTAGTTTTAGAATCACGTAAGAGGCGAGAACATTTATCAACTGATGATTTACAAAAAAATAAAGCTATCATAGAAAGTCTTACTAAAGGTAATACACATAATTTAGATACAAATGGAGAACCAGCACGTAGAGCATCATTGAACCCACCCCCTGAAAGCAATGTGGATTGGGAATCATACATATCATCTCCACCAGGACAGTACCCCGGCCTCGGTAGAGAACTAGTTTATAAAGAATCATCTAGGAATTTTAGAGCTACAATAGCTATGAGTGATGATTTTCCACTCAGTGTAGACATGTTGTTGAATGTCCTTGAAGTTATTGCACCTTTTAAGCACTTTGCAAAATTACGTCAATTTGTTGCCATGAAATTGCCTAAAGGATTTCCTGTCAAGATTGATATACCAATTTTACCTACAGTTACTGCTAAAATAACATTTCAGAAGTTTGATTTTCGGGATGATATACCTGAAGAACTGTTCATTATACCAGACGATTTTATAGAAGACCCGCTACGGTTCCCTGACTTATGACGCTTTGATATTCTAACACTGTTTGAAATAAGTGAGAGACCAGTACGGCGACGTGAGGAGAAACGTGGACGACGTCGGCTAGTAAAGGGAGCCCGTTGCAGACCAGTCACTCATGGTCTGCTCACCATTGAATTCCCCATGCTGTTTGGCTTGGGCAGTTCCTATTCCAGCCATTGTGTCCTGTTTGTTGAATAGCTAAATTTATTTGTAGGTAAAATTGGTGGTGAAATGTCATGTAGTTGTTTGTGTCAAACAGTGTTAGAATAAAAATCTGTGTCTGAAGAATGTCCTTAGGGTATTCAATTGCTGCTTGAGATAACATACTTGAAACAACACTTAGATTATTTCTATATTATTAAAATTGTACTTTTTTTTCTACAATTCCTATTAATCAACTACAAAGACAAACTAATGTTTAATAGTCAAATGAGTATGGGTGTCTGGATAATGTACTCAATTCTTTGCTCATTTAGCATGTCATTGTGTCCACAATAGGATTTTTATTTTTATGTATTGTTTTTTACTTTAATTATTTGTTACATGTATAAATACCTATTTGAATTTAGTATATTATGAAATGTGTTTATGTTAAATAAATGACACAATATACTTGTCTAGAAGATAATACATTTGGAATAGATTATTATGTTATTTGTTTTACTTCTTTTATTTTCTTGTAATATATGTAGAAATATATAAAATTTAATATATAATGTTGGAAAATTTGTAAATCATTATGTTTCAATAATGATATTACCAATAGTTTAAGTTTTTTTATTTATTATATATAAGCACATACTTTAAACAGAAGAAATGGTTTCTTTTGATGAATCTAATAATGGTCTTTAAAAGCCAGAAACAATGCCTGATATCATTGAACACCTCATTAGTATTTATAGAAAATAAATTTCAAATTTTATTCAATCATAATTCAATATCAATAATATTAATTTATGACATTTGAGATTTACTAACATTTTTTGGTTACTGTATATAACCTACCTGCATTTTATTCATTTAAACTTAATAAAATGTGATACTATGTGGACTAAAATATATTGGCATTCTCTACTAGTCAACTTTCAGTATTTCTCTTTGGTCTTAGATAACATTTAAACCTAAATGAGTTTGGAAATCTTCTATTTTATGAAAAAATAATATTATTCTTATAATAGAATAGAAAATTTGCAGTACCATAATACATTACAAGATTTGTTCTGAAGAGTTAGCTATCAAGAATTAAAATAAGGTTGATTAGTGTAAATATGTTACTGACCAACAAGAGTTAAAATATTTCTTTCATTACTTATAAATCTATAATTCTATTATCAATTTGATTATATTGATGATATTAGTCCATAACAATTTCATAGAATTTTCATAGTTCAGTAAAATATTGATAGAATTATCAAATTGCAATTTTAGTTCAAAATCGCCTCAAATTCGTATCCAGAATCTTAGAACATCGCAATGGTAACGCGTGAGGGTTACTATGGATGGCACGGTGTATTCCGTGAGGCTTATTCAAGTTTATATCTAATATACACTTGCTGGGCATAAATATCTAGACTGAAAATAATAGCTTTTAAATATAACATGTATCTCTGTAAGAAACGAATCTGCATCTAACCAGGCTGTGGTAATGAAATTACCCAGTATAGCATAATACTTCTACTCCTTAAAAATGGTAACTCAAAAGGAGTAGATAACATGGGCATCACAAACTATACAGTGATGTTCATCAGGTGAGCCATCAGCTCGTTTGGCATTGCAATTTGTTAAAAAAAATTATTCCTGTATGCATATAAGGAGTTTGTATACTTATTTAGAATCTATAAAAAGTAATATGTTTTATATGTCCTGTACCTTTTCCCATTCTTGTTGGTTTTATATAATAATATACTTATTTTTTTAGTGTTCTAATAATGGAAATATTTAGTACTATTTTATTATTACTATAGGATTTATATTGTGTCATTTACTTTCGTGTTTTCTCAGACATCAGCCTAAAGATATTTACCTAAAGTAAGGAATTCCATGTATCACCACATACGAGTACATGTAAGCCTTATGGCCTTAAATTAAATTGGGGTTCAATCATGAAAGGCCTACACAATCAAAATTTAATTAGTTATGTACAAACCTAGAATAGAACATGGACGAAAAAAGAAAGGATTGTATGTGTATCACTAAGTTTTAAATTGAAGTGGATATCCAACGCATGTCAGTACGTTTGGTCTCTCATCTAGAATGCAGTAGCTTCATTTACGTTTTTTTATTTAATTTATTATTAAGTTGTCAAACAAGCGAATGCTTGTAAGGGTCGTACCTGCCTGACGGTAAATACTTACCGTAGACTGTAAACACCTCGTATGTCACGCTTGCATTGTCGACCCTTAAATCTTATTATCTATGCCCTTTTTTTAAGATATGTGATGATTGATGTGTAATTACTTCACTTGTGTATTCAGAGGTCTAAGATCCTTACTTTCTCGTCCGTGGTTATAGGATTAATGAATAAATGTAAAGCCTGTGTGATCATTTTTCGGAGAATAAAATCTCTCTTTTATGTCCACAGTAGGTACCATACTTACATGGACAAATGTATGTTATGACATGTAGTCCAATAATGTGTACGCTAAGGATTGTTTTCGACTGCGCAGGCTTTTAAAAACAGGTCAGTAGTCCCTTAGATATCTGTAGTGAATAAAAGACACATCATTATTAACCATTATGTCAGTGCGTTTTTTTTTTTGTGACCAAATTTTTTACATTTTTATATTATCAATCATTATTATTTTTATGGATTTTGTTAATTTGTTTAGATTTGACAGGGTTAATGTCTGTAGGTACAAATGTGCAAGTATTTTACTTAATATTACAGGAAACCATATTCGAAGTAGGGAGGACTCTTGATCTCACTTATCACTGTATAGAGCTATCAAATATTACAATATTAAAGCGATTTTATAATCGGCTTATTACCTAAAGGAATATTTTTTGTTATAAATTTCTAAGGACGTTAACCTGTTTTCGAAATCGTTTCCATTTATTTGGATTTATCATAAAGGCTGTTACAATAATGTCAAAATGTGGTAGCTTTCGTACGTATTGATTACAATAAAACTTTGAAATACCTAGTAATCTACATGTATATTAATGTAAGGCTGAACTTGACTGTCAACCATTGATTTCAAAGTCCTCGTGCCTTCAGCATTTCATATTTGTAGACTTGTGATAGAATATGTAGTAGGAAATATGAGTATGCATTAGTATTGCAAGTCAATATACCTAGTTACTATTTGTGCAAGCGATTCGTATAAATCTAACAGTAGGTATGCACAGAATGTACTTACTTAATTACCTACTTAGTATAAACTTTCTATTCTAGCATTAGTAGAAGATTAGACAGCTTGTGTAGTGAGTACCTGCGCAAATAGGGATTTATTGATAACAATTTATAATGTTGTAAATTATTTGCGAAACTTGCAATTTAATACTTAAGTACATTCGACAATAACTCCATTCATTGCATCCCACCTTATAAAATTGTATTATGTATAAAATCTTATGTTCTTGCCAATTTTTTCCACGTTTTGTTATAATTTTAATAAAATGACAAACTGTACACAGTGGAATACAGACGTTTTAAAATGTTGTAATAAATTAATAAAATAGCATTGTATAGTTTTTTTTTTCTCCTCAATGTCTCATCATTATAGAAGTGTTAAAAGAATACCAACAAATAATATTATCTATGTAAATCTATACTTCGCACTATGGACTACTAAGTATTCTACTAAAAATTTGTTTCGCTAAGTGAATAAAGGCATTTTTTATTTGATACGCATGTGAGCAGATGTATTTTTTACTATATATTAAAGTAATAAAACACCAATGTTAGATAGATATAAATTTTGCTTTAAATTGACTAGAATTTAAATATAGGTGGTATTATAATTTAAAATTTTTAGTTGCAAAAAGTGACCGTAATCATGGCAAAATTAATATTTTACAAAAAGAGAATTATCTAAATCGGCTAAAATTTCAGTAAGATAGCGCACTACAAACTAAAAAAAAAATACCTGTCAAATTGAGAACCTTGTTTAAGAAAAGCGTTCGGTACGTTCACAATGAAAGATTATAAAAAATTTAATCAAGAAGTGAATAATACGGTTTACATTTAAAATACCTATAACAATGTCAATGATTATAGTTTCGACAAGTACCAACTTAACCATAATATTGAATTTAATATAACAAACTAATCACCAAACTAAGCACCAGAGAGAGACTTTGTACAAAAGTCGATTGCTTGGGTACCTCTGTCCCATTCGTGTTTAAACAGTGAAGCAGTTGTTTGCTGTGTTTCGGTTTGAAGGGTGGGATATGCCGTAAATTTAATGGCTACAGAGAAATAACACCCGAGTCCTCAGGAATGGCAACGCATGGGGGTTATCATGGGCGAAACAGTATAATCTGTTATGCCCATGGTACTGCTCATGTCTATAGGCGACGGTTACCACTTTCCATGAGGTGGGCCGTCAGCTTGTTTGCCATTCTAAGTTATATAAAAAAAAAACATGAAGAAGCGATAGTACTTCATATACAAACAATTATTCCACAATACGTCCATACCAAATATACATTTTTATTAGTCGAGCATAATCAAAGTACTCTGTAAGTAACTTATTGAATTAGCTGACTTGTGAAATGATAAGAATATTTTTCCAAAATTGTGTGTGTATAAAAGTGTAAAATCCACGCGGCAATACCTATAATCCCTTAAAAAAATTATGTACATTATTTAACACTATGTACCTACTTAAAAGACTGACAGTTTCGAATAAATTTGGTTTATAACATGACTAGGTTTGATTTTAGAGATCGAGGTTTTAAGGACTGAAGTATCTATTTTCAGATTACTTTATCAAATAGATATTTAAAAATATTTATAAATACATATCATAAATATTCACCGTCCCCAATAAGGTTTTTATGACAATTTAAAAATCCGCTTTACATACTCGGATCAAATAATACTCATACAAATAATAGATCATAAAAATTTTCAAACACGTATCCATTTCCATAAACGATCATCGCAGTGACTTGCGTGATTTGGTACTGGTACTGGTACTGGATCCCATCATAAACGAGGAATCTTCCATGCCGAGGGTCACTACACGCAACGACACTGTCGACCTTCGAGCTGCAAATATAACGTTTGTTGAATATTAACTCTTATTAGTCATGCTGTATAATACAATTTGGGGTTGGCAGGCATGTTTCTAACTTGACAAGCATAGTATTATACCCACCACTGCAAAATATTTTAACCCTTAAAAGCTTGATTTTTAAATCAAATTAAAAAATATATAAGTCGATTGCATATATTGATTGAATATATAAGAAAAATAATAAAAAAATCAAAACGATATTTTTCTATATTTATTTTGAAAAAAAAAAATTGGTATCATTTTTGATACTTTAGGCATTACGGTAATCAAAATATTTAAATTTATTTAACAATGAAACAATGGAAACCCCGGTATCAAATTTGAAACTTCATGTATTTAAGGGTTAACGCTTACAATAACAGTAAGTCACATCAAGCATGGAAAGGAGAGGAGTTGTTAGTAATGGCGACTAGCAACCCCATTACTGATAACATATCTTGTCAGGTCAACCCACCCCGCGCGGTTCCCCGTGGAAACCATCGTGGTCACGACGGGCTAACTGACCTGCCTTTTCATTCTTACTTATTATCTCTCACTGGTGCCCCGCCAGCGTATACCGTTAGTTACCGGGAGGAGTTACCATTTCATTATCATATATTAAAAAAAATTAGTTACCAACCTGTCTGGCAAGCGTGGCAACTACTTGCAGAACCCTCCTTCTATGGAGAAGGCATATGTTCAACAGTGGATACTTTACGGCTGATATAATATTTTACAAACATCTAGATATGTACTAAATATCGTACACGCATATTATGATAAAATGTAATTATAAAATTACCTTGTTCACGAATATCATCAATCAGCTGAAAAGAAAATAATAGATAAATTATATTACCATAACGATAATGGACGACAAGGCATATTTATTTATTTTTATTATTTATTTCTATTATTTACTTTGTGTATAAAAAGAAAGAATAGAACTACTATAGTAGTGATAAGTATTCCATCAATAAATGTATACTTACAACACTTTCTTGCACCTTAGGAGCGAGGCTTCTTCGAAATGAGGAGATACGTTTCGTGTACCCGCTGGCGATACTCACGCCGCTCTTCGTCGACTCGGTCGATGACGAGAAAATTGACTCTATAAGAAATGCAGAGGGTTCATAACGAATCTTACCTAAAATGTGGCACCGTCGGAGTTATCTGACAATTTTCAGTAAAAATTAAACAAAGTGCTCTGACAGCAAACTAAAATATTGTAAAAAGTTATATTTGTTGACATTTACCTTCCAATTCAACTCCGGCCTCTTTAGAAGGAGTAGTTGTTGCTGTGTCTGATAAAATTCTGTGAATAATTAATAATAATAATATTGTATGATCTTATCATCATATTATTAAAAAATTTAATTAATTAGTAATTTTTACCTCAATATAAGTACAAGTATATTTCGTGTCATAAAAACGGCGACATCAATCATGTTTTTAGAACATAGAATAGACTGCATATATTTTTAAACAATTATTTGTTGTACAGAGAAAAATAATATTTGTGCTCGTGTTGGTCCATTAATTGTCACTGAAGTTGCTGCCTCTCAACAGAACAAACATCCTATTTTCATTTAATGGAATAAATCGTCAAAATTATGTACATAGATAGATAGATAAACTTTTTATTTGAGCCATTTATGACACACGTAAATTTACAAATGAGTTTATACAATTAATGTATGCACACAAAAACTTTTTTTTTTTTTTATAATACTTAGAATGGCAAAGAAACTGAAAGTTAATCTCATGGAAAGTGTAACCTCCACTTATAAATATGAACAGCACTATGAATATCACAGGTATGTCTTCTACCCCTCATGCATTGCTATTTTTCAAAAATATTGTAATTTTGCACTACTTGGAGATATCAAACAAATATACGAAATTCTGAAATTATAATTACCGTTTTATAAACAGGTTTAGACGACGTTGATGCGGGGACAGGTGTCGCTGCAAGTCGGTGGAAGCGAATAGCGCCGCTAAGCGCGAGTACTGCTGGTTCGTGGCTGAACACAGCTCGCCCAGAGTCTGTAGAGCCGTTTGCGCTGCTTCCGCGTAGTCGCGCACCCACAGCGCCATCTATGCATACGAATTCTTATAACAAATAATTAGGTTGAAATGACAATAGCATCCTTCGTTGTAAAATTGGCTTTAATGTAAATTAATTAATGATTTTAAGTTAAATTTCATTAAAACTATCGGCGAAGTAGTCCAAGAAGGCTGTTTTTGACAATGTTAACTCTTAAGCGCTAAAAACACGAGTGAAGCAAAGGTATTCGAGCAGACTTTTGTATGAAGTCTTTTTCGATATAAAACTATATAGAACATAAGTATACAACCTTTTAAAATTAATGATCATAGCAAAAAATTTTAATTAATATTATAAAGAATTTTAATATTATTATTTTTTGCATGTTACAGATAAACTGAAATATTAATAAAATTGTATAACCGACTTTAAAAATTCATTCACCTATAGAAAGCTACATTATCAGGAATAACATGGTGCTTTTATTCGTGCGAAGCCAGGATAGGTTTCTAGTGTTTCATAATATTGACTAAAGATTTATGTCAGGCGCTAGGAGCCTGGCAACTGTTACAGAGCGAAGTAGTCAAAAGTTTAAGCAATTACTTGAAAGGTTCTCCAGTCGTCGACTCCCTCGACGAGTTTCTGCGCCCGCTTGGCGTTGAGCCTGACGACCTCTCGCGCGTTATGAAGCCTGCTCTCCTGTCGCAACATACGCTCTCTTGCGTTCTCTAGCTCGTTTTCAGTCTCCACTCTGTACGATTATTCAGAAAAGTATAAATTTTTACTGCTGAACTGTACGACTCGATGGTGAATAGTTCATTCTTTGGTCCGAAATTTCATTGTATGCTTCATATTTGTGTGAAATTCATTAAGATCTGAAGCCAATAAGTGTCAACCTAAGGAAAACAAGATACGACATTAAATCAAATATTGCTTGCGTTACACTATCGATACAATTATAAGGTAGTTTACACTAGACCAATCTTTGTCAATAAATATTACTATTTAACAAATTACTCGTATTTTCTACAGTATTTATAGCTACTTAAAAAATAATATACTTCTATGAATTTAGTTGAAAATTACGATTACCAATTTAGCTTTATTTCTTACTCTTTATTGCTCGCGGAAAAAATAAACTACGTTTATATCTACTTTGGTACTTTTGATAAAACATACACCAGTTTACAGTTTAAGTTAGAACCTCAGGAATACAACTGTGAAAAACGCATTCAATTTGGTGCAGTAATTTTTGCCTGACGACAGACGGAATAAACACAAAAATCCTAAAAAATATTGTTTTAAATTCTATTGTTCTCTAGTAATAACTTTATTATATATTATAACGGCAGTTATAAAAACTATATAACCGAATCAGTTTTTATCCGCATAATCGTGAGCGGTGATAGATGAGAATGTAACAGGTCAGTTGACTCGATCGAAAACACGATGGTTACCAAGGGGAACTGCCAGGATATATTGCTAACAATGTATATTAATATGTCCAAAAATAACAATCAATATTGTGTACAATAAAGAATAAAGAAAGGTGTTATGATTATTATTACAATATGACTTACTCTCTGGCCGTAAGTTGCTTGCATTTATCGGAGAGCAAGGTGAGGCGGGAGGCGGTGTCGCTGACCGCCTGCTCTAGCGCCGCTATCTCCGCGTGCAATCCCTTGAGCTCATCGCGCATTTCATAGTATTGTTTTGTCAGACCATTCAGCTCCTCTATTTCGGGTGCTGGCGAGTAGAATTACGTTTATTTTTATTTGTTTGCTTATTTACTAGACGTTAAAAAGACATAATAATACCTATTAATTTTAAGTAACTTGAAAATCACAGTATAGTATAGCAAGCTTGCTTGCACGTTTCGGAGTTATGACAGTGAAATTACAGAGTACGGACACACATCATATTCTTTATGGGTGATTGTTGCCACATTTTATTAGGTGGGCCGTAAGCTAGTTCGCCATTTAAAGTCATATAAAAAAGGAAAGCATACATTTGTGTAAATGTATGGAGACTTTGAAATTTTCGTATAGCTACGTACACCATTCACCTCGAACAAAGAAAACCAAGAAACAGAAACGACCTTAACCCGGGAGTCGTTATTCTCGGAGCACGCCGGAGTGAAAGGGAGTCTTTACTCGGCTTATCTTGAGCTTTAAGGATCTATCGATTGGTAGTAAATCTACACTAATTTTAAGAAAGAGAAAAGATTTGATCGGACGAATGTTTGTAATGAATAAATTTAAAACCTATTCAACGTATTTTAAAAATTCTTTCACGTATAGAAAGGTACATTATAATCGAGTAACATAGAGTACATATTTTTTTTTAACGGATGATAATGTAATGGTAACCCCACCTGCGCAAATGGTATACGCTGGCGGGGCACCAATAATAGATGATAGGTAAGGGTGAAAAGATAGGTCAGTTAGAACATCGTAATGAATACATCTGGAATTCAGCATGATGATATTTAGGGAAGGCCACGTAGAGGTCGACCTGATAGAGTATATTGCTAGTAATGGGGCAAGTAGTCCGCATTACTAACAATTCTCTCCTCCCTATATATTATTTCGGAAAACTATGTACCCGTTCGAGGCCGGACTGGGTCGCTGATGAACTAGCTAGTAGTACGCACTGTGGTCGGGCAGGGGCGCGAGGCCGTGCGCGAAGTGCGCGTGCGCGGCGTGCACGAGGCGCAGCACGTGCTCGAGCGCGGCCAGCTCGCGCGCGCGCCGCGACAGCTCCGCGTCCAGCGCCGCGCCGCGCGCGCGCAGCTCCGCACGATCCGCTGCGAACTACACGCCGATCGTAACATGTACTCGCAGTTACATGTTCACTTCATCTCTACCTACCCTCATTTACTAATAACCCCGCTAGCACACACCAATAGCTCGGGCTGGCATTGCATTGCATTTTATCTATTAAACAAAGGCTTGTTTCATAGAATAGGCCACCCCTTCTTTTCCCGTGGGTGTCATAAGAGGCGACTAAGAGAACTTAATGGTCGAGGGACGAGCAGCAGCGTCCCTTTTAATAAACATCTCCAACTGCGGTTGCGACTTGTCCGACCGTGGCAACTACTGGCAAAAAAATAGAGCGGGGCCTATGTTCAACAGTAGAAAATTAATGGCTGATATAATGTGATGATTACCAAATTGTTATACCTTTATTTTAAAGAATGTCACCGAAAGCTGTTGTCCACATTCGTCTTTGCCGAGTGATCCTATAAATATGTCATACCTGAAATAATACAGATAAATAAGAGACCATTTTAATATAAGAACGACAACAATTTTTTATTAGATTATTTTACAAAAAAAAAAACTTTTTGTATGTGTAACATTTGATTTTTTTTTTTATTTCGAACTCGATAGCGTAGGCGGGGTTACCATATCAATATCACCCATTAAAAAAATACGACTACATTAAAATTTTGAAAAAAAAAATATATCATGCAAAACAAGCTAGTTGGAATCAGTTTTCAGTCTCCAGATTGTAATTGTAGAAAACGTGTCACCTCTTCTTGAGCTGTTCTATGCGTTGCTCGCGCTCTTTTATCTCGCTGCGCAGCTTGCCGCAGTCCTCGAGCAGGGCTCGCTTTTGAACATTGAACATGTCTCGTCGCGCGGCTATCTCCACTAGCCGCTCGTTCATTGCCTATATTCAAATTTTATAATATAATACTTCTGCCAAGATGTAAGTCATTCATAACTCTAATGATTTATAAATGGCTCGCGTTTTGGTTTTTTTTTTTATACTATTTAACTTCGAATACAGACTGTACTTGTCGAGTGTGAATGCGACATCAAGTTCGCGAGTACTCTATCCGCCTACATGTTACACAGCCACTACAGCGCTGCACATGTCTTACAGCATTGAGCTACAGCCGCTGATTGTCGTGTACACACTCAATATAGGACAGCCGCTGCAGCGTTGCACGAATACTGGTAAAACCTTAGCATACCGAGCTACAGTCGCTACAGCGTTGGACGAATACTGGTAAATCTTACACATCGAGTTACAGCCGCTGCAGCGCTGCTTGCGTGCTACTAATATCATACCGCGTCGAGCTGCAGCCGCTGCTTGTCGAGCGTGAAGGCAGCATCGTCGAGGCCGGCGAGCGCTCGTTCCGCTTGCGCGACCCGCAGTCGCATCAGAGCCTCCTCGACGCGCGCCCGCCGCCACACGTCGCGGGATGCACGCAAATCCTTGTCGCCACCATCCACGTTCAGCATAGATGACTTCAGCCGACTTTGCTGGAATTATTAAAAACAGAACTATGTTAATATTTCTCTTATTTTAACTTTTTTCTTGATCTATAAATGAAAATAGAATAAATGTTGTCAATCTGATATAACTATTCAAATATTAAAAAGCTATTTATCTATCCTATTTCAGAGCCGCTCACTATGATTTTCTGAGAGTCGTTTCACCTCTTGATAAGACACGACACCAACTTTTTTCTTGATCTGCCTGATATAACTATGCCTTGGTCTCCCTCTTCCCCTCCTTCCATCTATCTTACCTTCTATTATAATGTTCATAGGTTCATTGTGTCGTATCAAGTGTCCTAACATTTTTCCCTTCTGACCTCA
The DNA here is from genome assembly GCF_026898425.1 of Galleria mellonella. Lineage (NCBI taxonomy): Eukaryota > Metazoa > Arthropoda > Insecta > Lepidoptera > Pyralidae > Galleria > Galleria mellonella. Next base: position 4,462,249 of record NW_026442090.1, on the reverse strand, counting down.
ATAGTTCTTTAATTAAATAAATTAAGAAGATACATAGTAATATTTACAATTTTTTTTTATTTTATATAGCGATTATAATTCTTAATACGGTAGTAAGAGGGATTTATCTGCTGTCGCATGTGTATTATATCATTACTACTACAATTATAACATTGTGTGCCATTGTACAGCGTTGTTCACATACCAACTTGGCATGGTGGGCGCTCCTGTGTTCGAGGTCACGCGTGAGGCGGCGCATGTCGTCGAGCAAGCGCGCCGAGTGCCGTTCCAGTAGAGCCACGCGCGTCGCGTGACGGGCACATACCTCTTTCAACCTAAGAAATCAATTTTTTCAATAACTCCTTAGATTAAAATTTATAAATTGATAATGTAAAAAAAAAATAGTATGTTAGCGCGTGATAGACAGGGAAGTTCACGCACACAATATAAGCTCGAAAAGGATGTGGCAGGGGTTATGAACAAAATAAATTCTAATTATTTTTACATTTTAAAGTTTAATTGGTTTTAAACGAATGTAGTTAATTGGTAATAACGAAACACAAATTAGGCTATTAATCGATCGCTACCCCGAGCCTAGAGTTAATAGGCCCAGTCTGGGTGACTTCCCTATTAATTACCGTCCGGTGTCTAAATTGCTATAGCATGGCCGCAAAATAACAGCTAAATCACCAAAATTATAGAACATTAGATACTATATTTATTTGTACGGGATCACCATGTCAAAATCATTCTTTGTACTCAAAAGTGGTCTACTGAGCAGATCTTGTCTATAGTTTTTGTTCAAGATATTTACTGCGAACTGTACCTGTTCTCTCTTTCCACTAACTCCGCGGAACATTCACGCTCCGCCTGTGCCCCTTCCATGTGTGCCACGCGAGATCCTATAGTCTCTACTTGATAACACTGGAACAAAAATAAGCGTGAAATTTAACAGCTCAGATAAGAGCAACATGTAACAGTTCGGTGTATGAATATACTAACATAATGTAACATATGATGTTAAGTTTCATAAATATATTGGCGGTCAATACACTTAAACAAATAAGCTTAAAGTACACAATTTTAGAATTGGTTTCCTTAATTTTAAAATGTTAAATAATATAATATTAATCCCAAGTGACACACTCACACAGCTACATAACTAATTACTTGTGTGTTACACAATGTATATTGTACTAACAATAGCATATAGTGACTCCTTTTGACTCTGCAAATTTCTTTGTACGCTGCGTTGTTTCGTGTCCAATTTACATATTATTGCCTTCGAAGCTGCAAGCAATGCAATATAAATACACAATATGTTATAAAAATGCTATTTAAAAAAAACTTTATATATTACATTATATAGAATTATTGTATGCAAGTATGTATAATAAATAAGTAATAAAAAACAGTTTTTTCTTCTATTAAAACCAAAGAGTTTTATTTGAATGTGAGTGATGTTGTATGGCACTTCATATAAAAACATATATAACTCACAACTGTCACTATTGCAAACACAAATATTGTTTAGACACATACAAATATATATGTAGGTATGTATAGTTTCTACCGAACGTGACGCCTTCCTTTTTTAAATGTCAAAGAGAATTGTAAGGAACGAATCCATTGTATGGAGTAATACTATTAACTCTATAAATATAATTAATATTAATCTCTGGCATAAAAACATAACAGCTTAGCGCTCAGAAAGACTAATGCACGAGAGATGTTATTATCAGTACAGTATTTTCTGTGATGACGTCATTTTATTTAAAATCCTAGTAGAACAAATAGCTTGCTACCTTTGAGTTGCATGTGAAATAGTTTTTCTTCATTCTTAAGAGCAAGCAGTTTCTGTTGTTCGACAAAGGAGCAATGCATCGCCCGTTGCTGGTTCACAGTCAATTGACTCGCGTAACGCTCCTCTTCCTATTTGAAAAAAATACATAAATAAATGACAACCGAAAGACTGTCTTCTTTGAAGTCTCAACACTTCCAATATGCTAAATAATAATTAAAATAACCTGATATACTCACATTCAACATATCCTCTAGTTCTTTAGCCCTTTTTTCAGATGACTTGGATCTATCTAGTGAATCCGTCAACTTTTCTTTTAATTCTCTTATCTGTAACACAAAGCAAGTAATATATAAATCAAATATAATCTGTTTCAACAAAATTTAATAAGAATATAAACAAACTAATAATTAAACCAAGCGTGAACAATCCTTTCCTTTTTACTTATTAGTATTATTGATACATTTTTATTAGTAGTATTAATAATAAATCCAGTAACGGATGAATGTTTCGATTTACTTATTTACAGTTTTATATAAGAATCTGTCAAATATAATTATATATTTAATAAAATAAAATACAAAATTGACTTGAAAATATGTATGTAGAGAAATTTTTCAAGCACCTTGTTTACAATTGTTTGAAGTAATATATCCTTTCGATGTTGTTCCTCCATAATCTGCCGGTTTTCCATGTGAAGCTTCTCTGATATGCCCCGCATGTTACTAAGCTCCCGTTGTAGGCAATGCACCTGCCCGAATTAAAGAAAATTAAAATGTAGACATTTGATAAGACAGTAGAAATTGTAGTGAAAACTAAATCAATATCAATTATAAAAATAAAAAAGATTCAGTTGTCTGTTCTAAACTTTATTATATTATTATAATATTCTACTAAGCAATAGCAGAGTGAGATTAAGCTACTTACGTCACTGTCTAAAGTCATATTATGATCACTGAGCTGTTGGAAGGCCATCCGGACGTTGCTCAATTGCTGCGCAAGCGCCATGTTGTCGCGCTGTGCGTCTGCATTGTTGCCCTGCTGTTGGTCGCAAAACGTTTGTTGCTCGCGACACTGCTCCGCGATGTTATTAGCTTCTGCTTCTAACACGGCATAATCCTGAAAAGTGGTATTATTTTATAACAATGTTATAAAAAGGAAGCACATTTTCTTTTTTTTTTTTCAATTTTGTCTGTTATATCCATAGGTGTATTCAATGGGGGCCGGACTATGCCCACCTCATATGTATCTGGTGGGCACCAATATGTGAATGCAACTTTTAACTATACGCGAAGATATGTCTTGAGGATATGTATTATTTTTACCTATTGAGACCTTTTTAAGGGGTCAAGTCACCCAGGAAAATTATCTTACAAAGGTTACAACCTCTCATTTTAGCAAAGGTACCGTGCACCTTTGTGCAAAAGTTGTCTTGTTTGTGGAAAACAGAGGTATCCAAATGTGCCATTCTTGTTTCTTCCGTGAAGCAGTTGTGTTTGCATGGCTGTATTTTAGCTTGAAGTGTGGGATATAGTAATTAAATAACAGAGTACAGAGGCATACCAACATTATCCTCAGAAATGGCAATGCATGAAGGGTTTATTACGTTTATTATGTCCAGAGTACTGTTCATGTCTATAAGTGACCATTAACACTTTCTATCAAGGAAGCCGTGCGGCCTGTTTGCTATTCTAAGTTGCATAAAAAAATTTAAAATTCAGAGACAGCCTAGGGCTAGATCTTGGGACCTGCAGTCATGCTTTACCTAACTGAGCTGTCACTGCTTATTTTAAAGATTAAATCATTATGACTATATTACATCTATTAACTGTATAAAAGTGTAACATTATGGAATGTAATTTAATTTAATCTCTTAGTTTTTTGACCAAAGTTCATATAGATTATTTTACCTCTCTAATATGTCTAATGTCAGTGTCGCGCTGCCTCAAATTCTCAACGGCATTGGTCCACATGGTCATCATCTGCTTCCTTTGTTCCATGCCTTCCATCACCTAGATAATCAAGAACACAAGCATTTTAGTAATAAAATTGTTTTCATGTTTGGAGAACACAAATGAATAATGAAAATCTATGAGATGCAAATTTATCATATTTACTTAATCACTATAATATGAAATTAATTGATATATGTGTATGTTGCAACACTTAATTATTTTAACGGCGACCCGACCAACGGTAAAAAAGATGGTTGCCATAGGTGCTGACCATATACCATAGCATTAGATGCTTTAAATAGTTTTAGTTTTTTATTACAGCTTAGTAAAAAATACCACTGTCGAATTTAATAGATACTTCACTGATGCATGATTTCTGGCGCCACTTAAGGCTGGTACTGTAGATATATTTTCATAATTCTTCTTTTTTAAAGTTGATTGAAATATACCTGCACAGATATCCTCTCACAAGCCCTTTCCTCAGCGCTAAGATTAGAAACCAGCTGATTGAGTCTATCGTGCATACGATCATGTTCCACTTTCAATTTTTGTCTCTTGGTCTCCAATGCCTAATAACAAATAAATTTTATGAAATAAACTTTAGTTTTAATAATAAGTATTATTTAATAACTGTTAATAAATCTAGACTTAATGTTTTTATTGTAGGTCCGAGTATTATTATATACTCTATAGTAGGAAACTTAAAAATACTTATTCCTTTACATGTAAAGGTTAGTTCTAGTCAATATTCCAAATAAATGAATCATTATCAGTCTCTATTGTTTAATCACCTTAGCTTTAGAAAGGTCTTGTTTTGTGAATTGTTCTATAGCCGTAATATCTCCAGCATTCCTTTCGAGAGCTGCACGCCACTCTTGTAAGGCGCCACATTCGCCGCATACTTCACTTTTAAGAGAGTCTGCCTTCTTCAAGAGCCGTGCAATATTGACTGAAATATTTACAGTATTTTGGTAACACAATGTAACTTGAAAAGGAATGATTATAGGTAAATTCTTACTTTTAGGAATCTCTATCCTCTATATCCCTTTTCACATCTTAATCCTTTAGAGTGGCAATGAATGTAGAGGTGCCACAGTAAGTATAATATTTTTTTTACAATAGAATTTATTTCTTGAGATGATAAGTGAACTGACAGAAAGTAAATTCACAACCATTACCTTTATAGAAGAACAATGAACAGTGAACTTTATAGATTACACTTTGAGCCCCATGAACTAATTGTGCCACTTCATCCTGTAATTTCACTAATATATCCCACTCTAGTAAACTATAAAATGCAAAATACTTTTATACAAATTCTTCTTCTGCTAACCATCCCTTTAGTTCATGATATATACTTTTATATTTATGCACATAGTTTTGTGACTAGGTACAGACAATACACAAAAAAGTACACTTCCCATTAAAAATGGACATGTCACATTGAAGTAATGCTGAGTAGATAATATAAAAATTAATACAAACTAAACAGTACAGGAAATGAATCAGGCAGTACATGAATTTTGAACACTGCCTCAATGTGAAATGTTAAAAAAAAGAAATTATAAAGAGAAATAAATAAATAAAAATAATTATAAATAATATTAAAATATACCTTGAAGTCTATTAATGCGCTCATTAATTTCTTTGCTCTGTTTATTGCTATCAACAATATCCCTATCAAGGCGATCAGCTTCATTGCATGATAATTGTTTTAACTTCACCTCTTGTTCAAGCTGTTGCTTGTGTGCAAAAAGAAGTCTCTGGAATGTAATAAACATATTATAAATATGATTATTATAATTTTCATAAAAGTATAAACAACATATGAAGATTGGAGTACTTAAGATTATATTCTAAGAGTAATATGCTATCTAATTTCAAGGAAACAAATTTACTTTTAAATAAGAATACTTAATACTACTCAAAAAATACTTACACTATTCTCTTGATATTCAGAATGGACATAATCCTTATATTTATTAAGATCCTCACGTTTTTGTTTTTGCAGAATAAGAGCCTCCTTCAGTTTTTGTATTTCATTTTGTCTGTAATTAAAATTTAATCCTTGTATTTTTTTTTCAAATAAAAAAAAAAAGTTGAATTTAAAAATTTGCTGGTGCAAAACTTACCTACTAATAAGCAATGTTTCCAAATTTTGATTATCAGGATCCGCTAAAGGAATTCTTGTTCCTTGATTCCAGCCGAGTTCTTCCAATAGCTGAGCCATATAGCCCGGTACCTTTCCTAGTTCTGTCATATTAGAAATATCAAATAAATATTATTAAAGAATAAAATTCCTATAAAGAGACTAAGGTGACGATGTTAATTTGTTTGGTACAACCAAACAATTGATATTTGCCTATTTGATCGATACTGTTCAGGTCCGTTGTATGTTAGATACGAATTATGAGATTAATAATAGAGAAACAAAACAAATTCACCGCCATTAAACTTTGTTTGACAGTTTGACTAAAGTCACAGGTCCTGTCATTATGACAATCATGACAGTTAACAAAGATGTAAATTAGAGTCATAGATATGCAATATCTGACAAAGACAATTGTATTCTGAAAACCGTTAAAAAAAAATAATCGGAACAATAATGTATAAAATATTATAATATATATTTTATGTGTGTTAGATGTATGTATGTGCTATACATTTATTTTTAAATCTTTCTGATTTTTATTAAAGAAATGTTAATTTCTTATGAAACTTACTGTAATAATGAGAGCACAGGATACATTGACATATATTTCATGAGTTATTGCATATGTAGGTTATATATATATATATATATATATATATATATATATATATATATATATATATATATATATATATATATATATATATATATATATATATATATATATATATATTTTTAAATAAATTATTAAGACAAATATAAACATATAAACTTAAGATACAATAGAATTAATTAATACTGTATATTGCGTAGAAATTAATACTATGGTATGTTATATGTATATTAATTCTTACGTACTGTACAATATAACTCAATCTATCTATCTAATCTCAATTTGTTTGTACTTTATTAGCTAAATGCCTAAAATAGAATTATATAAATACGTTTACTATATATATGTTCTTACAATAGAATTTTATGTCTTAAAACGGCCTAAGAGTATTTTTAAATTATACCAATTGTACATCATTTGTTTTTAAAAATTTGTAAATAATTATTAAACGAGTTAGTAGAAAAGGCAGTATACAGTATTCTAATTGAAATTCAGCAATAAACAGAATAAGTTTGTAACGTAGTTCCTTGTGATCCCGGCATAAAATAGACCACCCCTTCCTTTCCCGTGGGTGTCATAAAAGGCGACTAAGACAAGGCGAGGGATGGACAGTAGTGTCTTTCTTAAAAGAACTTTAAAGACTAACTTCGGTTGCCAATCCGCCTGCCGGGCGTGGAAACTATTGGTAAAACCCCCAAAGGGGAGGCTTATGTGGACAGTTAAATATGATGATGATGATAATTTAATTAAATAAATAATCCTAAAAATAATATCACAAAAGCATGTTTTTATTCCGACTCCAAATTAAAAATATAATAAAGTATAACAATATTCTAAGCCATTGTATCTTCTTGTAACATCTACGTATAACAAAAAATACTCGACTATTAGTCATTACTAGATTCAAAGTAAATAAAATACTGGCAGTACTCGCAGCAAATAATTTTCAATAGATAAAATGTTATTTTATTTACTTATTGTAAATATTGTATATTACTGATAAATAATAAATTATACTAATTTTGTTTAAAAGCATTTAATATTTTTTTATTATTTACGTCATTAAAAATATTTATTAATTACGTTACTATTACTACTATTATCAGTTGCGTTGATTGGAAATAATAAGTGTAAATGGCTTAAGACCGATTGTTGAGGTAATCAATAGATTTATATATTTAGGTATGTAAATAATGAATCTTAGAAACTATGATACAATAATATAGATATTATAATAAAATGCATGGTATGGAACTAATTCTATGAATGAAGCACTGGTGTGAAATCTCTTGAAATGCCGCCAAAAGAATAAATGCGCAGTCTTCTAAAAATAACTTGTTGGATTTAGTTTTGCGCTACAGTGGTAGCATACTGACAACGTTTCGATGGTGAAAGAAATAAAAATATTCGTTTGTTTTTCCTCGTGAGAGTTATAATGAGTGATACAGCAGCATCTTTATCGTGCCCAATATGTACCCATACTGGAGTATTCGATTCTGTGCAATCACTGAGAGATAGATTAATACATGTGTCTACAAATAAAATCTTGTGTCCTGTATGCCAGGAAGAAGTAAGTGGATTAGACAAGCTCACAATACATTTATTTAGTCACGTTAAATTATTAACAACGAAAGGATGTTCTGAAAAACAAGAAACCGTAACTAATATATCAAAATCAACGACATTTGATAACCTAACTAGTAGTGCACTTCAAAAACAGGCCAAACCAGCTGGATCTAAAAATAAAACTACGCTATCAACAGCAAATATGCCAATAAAATATGTGAAGATATACCCCAAGTTACCAGTTGTTTCTCTTAATCCCGTGCCAGTTATAGATGTATCAAGACCTTCTGATAAGGAATGCATACGAGCTAACAATTCTTTGTTTGTACCGACGGTAAAAGCAGATGCATCGCTAACACAAACAAATACAATATGTAGTGTTTGTGGTTTACAATTTGTAGATGCTGATATTTTAAGAATGCATAGATGCTTGATACATAATATTGATGAAAATTCAAGTCAAAACGTTTCCAGATATCATTGTCATATATGTCCTAAAAATTTTAAAATGAGAGGTTCGTTAATGGTTCATTTAAGAGTGGCACATTGCGGATTCCTTTCTGGAAATCATACCTCTATTACTAATACAGATTCAAAAAATGAACAGAGAAAAATACAAGAACCACCGCTAGAAGATAAATTAACTAGTCTTGAAAGGACTGATAACAAACAATGGCAGTGTGATGTATGTCGAAAATGCTTTACAACTAAATATTTTCTGAAGAAACATAAGCGTCTGCATACAGGTTAACAAATTGGTGATATTTTGGAGGTAATTTTTACTAACAGACAAATAATAATCAATTAGATCGCCATAAATGCAATTTAACGAAAACTACTTACAACTTTAACAAAAATATGATATTATTTAGCTTTTTAGCTATTTGCGACAATAAATCATCTTTTATTTCTTACAAAATGACTACGTACTATTTTATACTTAATTAATATTTAAGGTTTTTTATGTTTATGATTTTAGGTGAGACGCCCTACGCTTGCACTCAGTGTAATAAAACATTTACTTTCCAACAATCTTATCATAAACATCTACTTTATCATAATGATGAAAAGCCTCATACATGTAATTATTGTGGCCGTTCATTCAAAGAGCTCTCAACTCTTCACAATCATCAAAGAATTCATACTGGTGAAAAACCATTCTCGTGTGAAACTTGTGGTAAGTTAAAAAATATTAATTAACTTTGTAAAATAATATAATTAAAATAAAAATGGAATTATACTTGTAATTAATACTAATGAATTGTAAAAATATACCCATAATTATTATATTTCAGGTAAATGTTTTCGTCAAAGAGTATCGTATTTAGTTCATAGACGTATACACACCGGTGTAATGCCTTACAAATGTACAGCATGTGAAAAAAGTTTCCGATATAAGGTAATAAACATTTTCAAATCATTTTACGGTCATATCATGATATATATATATATATTTTTCTTTTTTTACGAACAAGCATACAGCCCGTTTGATGGTAAACGGTCACTGTAGCCTATAAACGACTGCAACATTAGGAGTGTCATGTGCGCATTGCCGAACTTGAAGAAACCTTAATATACCTTTTTTGAAGAACCCCCTACTGTACTGTTGCGGGAAAAAAATTCTCTGAAATCGCACTATACGTGACCATTTAAGCTCAAGGATGTGAGGATGAATTCCCTGATTATGGTTAGCGGTGCGATGATAAAAGGTGGCAGTGGGCATCATTTCAAATAATTCCTCAGAACACAATCCGTTATACAGGCGATAGAATACACAAAGGGAGGCAAAGTATTTATTATTTAGTATTATTTTTAATTTTACAATGAATGATTACAGGTTTCACAACGAACTCACAAATGTCCGTCTAAACCACCTGGTGTAGTTATACGACAAGTCGGTGATCTCGTAGAAAAACTTAAGAAAAGACACGCTGATTCAGATATATCACAACAAGAAGCACAAACCCGAAATATAATGTATTCTGAAATTTCTGAAGCAAATGCAGAACTAGTTCGTACTGGAGCTAAATTATCTTTAGAAGACATGGAATCTGATAATTTTAAGCTCATTTCTGATACACTTGTTGATGAAAATAAATTGTCTACAAAAGCTTCCGCAGCAAAATTTACGCCTCCTGATGAAGATAATATACAGAATACTGAAATATTTGATACCAATTTAGAAGACATCATAGATTCTATTCCAACTCTTGATAAAAATATGCCATCACCATCAGAAATTCTTAAAAATTTATGTCTATCAAAAGAAGACGACTACGTAATATGGCCATAATATTATTATAATGGATAGTGTAACTCGATATCATTGTATTGGGGTCTGCAAAATATTGTTGAATTGCCTTTGATATTGTAATTGTTCATGGGCTGCGGTAATATCTAGAATATTATAGTATGCATCCACCGATTATGATATTTATTATTTCGATAGCTACATTCGTTAAATAAAACAAATACTGTAAACATTTTTTTACCTATAGAGTGATTTTATTTCATCCCATTCATCTGAATTATTATAATTAGGATTATACTAATTCTAATGCGACAATGGAACAAATAACCTTTGTCTAAAAATAGGCTATATTCGAGTTGATGAATAGACTAATTCGACTTTTTTCTGTTATCATTTCTTCTCTAATAGGCTGGACTATTAGAAGTTTATGTGTTGTAACAATCAAAGAAAGAAATTATCTGTATATTTTTCAGAAAGATATTTTTGATCCTTGAGGCATACTGTTAAGTATCGATGATAGAACAATAATCAGCAATTCACCAAAATATTTTGGTACAAGATATTTTCATACGAACCCGTACAGAATATTATTTAATTATTTTGTTTTGAATTATATTCAGTGCATTAAATGATCAATATTACAATTAAAATATTTATAATATACTATTTTGCTTGACATATAATTTCACAATTTATAAAGTACACGATTGTTATGACTAACAACTGTAATAGAAATAATTTTAACTTATTTACACACAGTTTCTTAATTTTACTGCATTAACGACAACAGCGCCATCATGTACGTGAATTTTACGGAATTGAAACTGGGTGGTTATCGATGATTACCGGTTTTGTACTTCACTTATAGTTTGTGCTTTGTGATTTTTGATGAGAAGAAAACACAAAGAGTTTTGTTACTTTGACCAGCTGTTTTTGTTCTCATTATAAAATTGTGAAAATCAGTATGGATCTAAATTGAATAGTGTCATTTCTTGTTGATATAGTGACATTTTGTGAACTGAATGTGCATAAAAATATTCTTTGAAATTTTATTTAGTGCTATCACAATCGATTTGAACATAGTGAAATATCAGTCGCGATAAATGGATTGCGTTTTTAACGATATATTACGTCTCATTTAATTTATTCGATCTATATAAATTAAGACTATCGAGCGAATGTTCAGTTCGTTTCTTACACTAACCTTTTATCAATGTGAGTATTTTAAAAATATGATTTTCTTCTGTATTGTAGAAACTACGTTTCTAAAAAATTCTACAGGAATTGACCAAATAATTACCATGTCTAGAGAATCTGCACCATATGCAAGATTTTATGATAGTATTTAAGCTTTTGTATCCCATAACTAAGCTTAAAACACGAGATACAATATTTTAAAATTATTTTAGAAATTATGTTAAAAATTTCATCCTTTAAAAATGAAGGATACAAAGGAATTGGTTATTATCTTTTTTGAGCATACAAATTACCTTCAAGGTAACATACTACATGTTATGTAGGTAGGTATGGTTTCCATTTACCTTCACAATTTTTTTTTTTAACAAAAATATGGTAATCTGTGAGATCTTATAAATGGGCTAATCCATAGTAACATTATATAAAACCAAACATTATATCATATATTTTTGATTGCCCTACTTTTTATTGAAACAGAATTCTTCTTATTGCTAAACTTCAAGAAAAATATAAGACTATCCCACCATCGCTTTAAGATATATGACATATTCTGGTACATTTTTGCCTGTTTTTACTGTCTCACTGTAACTATTGTATAATTATAAAAGAAGACATCTCTGTGCATGCATCAATTATTCTAAAATTTAAGAAGGCTTGTGGCCATTCTAATGATTCCTGAGGAAGATATGGCAACACTGACTTGTTAAAACATGGAAATACAAACTTTCTACTGAAGATTATGGCTTAGTAGATGGCTTAGTTAGTCTTTACCATTGTGCATAAATTAATACTTCTATTGCTTTATTGGCAAAGAAACTTGTAATTAAAAACTGAATTGTAATGTTTCCTAATTATTCACTCAGTTATAAAGTTGTCACCTCAACCATTGTAATCAATATAAGAATTTATATAATCCTATTAATAATATTATAAATACAAAAGATTGTAAGGACTAACTACCTACTGAATGCATTTGAAATTTGGTACATAAGTAGATTATATTCTAACGTAGAACATAGGGTACTTTGCATACTGATTCATGTAGTCGAAACCATATACTAATTATTAATAAATACAAATAACAGAATCAGTCAATAGTGATCAGTAATATATACAATAATTTATAGTTAAATATTTAATAAATAAAGTTGTTTTTATTACAGCTATACTTATCCTAAGAAGTGCCATACTGCTATACCTATATGTTATTTACCTTAATATGTTATTTTGCTTGATTTTTTAGGTTTAAACATTTTTTTTTTTTCAAAAGTAAATAGAGCACTTTTTCAATAAGTTAAATTAGCCAGGAGAAAGTATGTTATTTTATTTATTAATTTTATTTTTTATTAAAGTAAAACCAACACCAGAAAATTTCATAATAAAAAAAAAACAGTTAAGACAAAAAGCTAATTGTAAGTTTTACAAATAAAAACAAGATTTAACTAATGCAAATGATATCACTAATACTTACAATTAACTAAATTAAACTAACAATATTATAGTAGTGCAAACATTATAGGTAAGCAGTTATACAAAATAAAATGTTATAGGTATATACAAAAGACATTTAGATCATTTCATCTGCTTCATTTCAATTTTGATGATTTTAATAAAATTAAGATTCTACTTTCTTACTATTTTAATTTACATTCCACATTTCCAATAAATTCATAATGTTATGCACCATTTTATAATTAACCAACTAAGTGATCTAATGTTGATCAATAGTACCTATTATAGTAATAGTAAACTATATACATTACAGAAAGAGTCTTCTATATTGACATAGTATTTGAGGACCTAATAGTGTAAAATACACTCATAAAATATTGTTCAATTGAGTATATTTTTTCTTTTGAAATACTTAAATTAACAATGCACAAACACATAGACATTAGACAAATTATGTATTAAGTTAAACTATCCATATTTCGGTTACTGTGCCCTATCAAAATTTTGTCAGATATCATTTATTTAAAATAATTAAAAAAATAAAAATTATTAACATAATTTGTTGTTACTTTAGTTCAACTTATATTTAAAGAAGTAAAAATTACATTATTTGGAAATATTTATTTGTACAATCTTTCAAAATATTACACTATGATTATATAATCTAAGTGTTGATAAACATGCATTTACATAATAGTGTTTATAATCAACTCATTAGCTCATATGTTTATATAGTGTATACTACAGATTAATAAATACATTTAGACTTTTTTGAATAAGTTTAAATTAAAAAAGTAAAGGCAACTAAACAAATTTTTGATCTTTTTCAATCGACTTCAAAAATAAGGAAATTATCAATTCTGTAATATATTTTTTTTCTTTTTTATGTGTGTTACCTCATAACTCTGTTAATTCTAAACCAATTTGGATTTTTGATTTTTTTATATAAAAGAATATGCTACAGATTGGTCTCATAGAAATTTTATTAAAATGAGTTCAGTAGTTCAATTTTGGTTTAAAAATTGTCGGTTACAATGATGATAAATTAAAACCGACATTGTGCATTATTAGCATAGACGAGTGCACCATTCCATTTTGATCTTGTAAAAAAATGGCGCACATTAAGCGAAATTACCGTGGATTAAATCATCATCTGCACTGGCCTCAAAGTGCGCTGAAAAAGTATAATCATACGAGAATCGAAGTGAACTACCACAGTCCAAATAATCTTTGATATATCATTGACATGTATAGGAATATTTTCCAGAGAAGACCTGACCCCTTATATGTATTCTCAAGTATGTATGTCTTAACGCATAGCTGAAAGTTTTGCTAGCATCAGGGGTGGGTATTATTCTATCCACTCCATCTTAAATACGTCCATGAAGTGCATTAGTATTATGTTTATTCGTTCAAGTTGAAAATGACATTGAGTTAACTACTAGAAAAAACAAACGTCTCATTTTGTATGCACACATAACTTACATTTTACTGTCGGATAAAACTTATCAAATGCGAGTCGGGCTCGGGCACCGACTCTAATGATAAAATTCCGCCATTTGATTATGAAACTACAATTATTTTGCTTCGCAAAGAAAAATGTGGTTTCAATGATCATGTATGGCATATGGGGCCAACTAGGGGCAAATTCTATCGAGGGCTAAACATTTTCATAATACATATCGAAGTAGCTATACAATTGTTTAACGTAGCCTCAAAAAATACAGATAAAATGAGGACGTCCTCCTTTTGAAAACGCCATAAAAGAGGTGGTTAAAATAAGCGTTCATTTGAGCTCTGATACAATCTTTTTTAATATTAGAAATGTGAAAATGAGTTCTTTTATTATGAGTTAATAAGTTTGCTTATAGCGCTTTAACGGCCTAACTAATTACTATTCAATATGGTATACACGTACTATATGGGAAGGATATAGGATACTCTACTCTGCTCTATAAACATATCCCGGTCACGCGGATGAAGTCGCGAGTAAAAGCTAGTAATAGTATATATGGATATTAATAGGCAATTTTTGCATTACGATACGTAAATACAACATAATGCTACGTCAGCTAGTCAAAAAACCGGTTTATTTCGTGAACTGGTTCATTTAATTGCTAATAAACTAACCCTCACACCTCACACTTTAACCATAAAACTATAATTAGTTGCTTTACGGATACATAATGCCATGTTGCATATCGTTAATTTAAAACATGGTTGGCAAACAAATTATTATTTCATGGCTGAACGAATTTCAACATCTATAACAAACTCGCTTTTATGATTTATCTTTTTATTTCCTTTATCATTACTCGATTAGGTTCTAAGTTGTCATAGACAACAAACGACATTAGGTTTTAAGATGAGTAAAGATATAATGGTAAAGGATTTCCTGTGTCTAGAATCATAGCCACTAAAAAGAGAACCTAAGCAAGCAGATAATTCTGTGGAAAGTAATCAATTTATCAATTAGCTTCCACGCTAGTTCGCAATATCGAGCAGGCACGTAATCAAACTGTAGGGAAACACCTCGCAATCAACAACTTTAGAAAAACAAAAGCCCTTTTCTTCCTCTTTCATAACTGCTATGCATTCTAAATGTCGTCATATAATTGTTATTTATCGTGAATACACGGACTACTATTGTTCAATGCTCTAATTGAGACGGTGTCAGGGAAAATGTAAACTAAAGACGCACATACCAGTGAGTGGAATTTAATCGTGGATCTGTTTTAATAAATTTGAAATAATTAGTTAATGAAAAGATAAGCAAGTTTTGTTGCTATTATCACAGAAATAATCTCTAAATTAGTAATGTATCGAAATGTTCAATCAATTAACTGATTTTATACGCCTATTGGATATAAGAGACTTTCTATAGTCAGGCCTTTTATTCCTTTATTAAAATTCTTTCTGTTTCATTACGTTGTAATGAAACAGACTATGATATGGACGTTTTGATTCTTCAGCCATTAGTTTCTCCACATGAACTACCTTGTAGGAAATATATCAAACATCACACTTGTTTCTGGATTCAGTATCTGCATGTAACGTTTGATATCGTTAATTGCTAAATTGTCCATACTTATTATCATCCTAAATTTATTATACTATTTAGATCCTTCTTTTAAAGTTAGACTTAAAATCAATTATTAGCACGGCTTAGACGTTTGGTTATCTCAAATAGTTCACACGATCCATCAAACTTACTGTATCTTGTATCATTAACCTTCAATTTATAAATTTTTTTGCAGTTTAACTTGAAAGTGGTTATCAACACGGATTGAATGTTTGTTTTCTTCAGTCGCTGGATTTTTTATAGTTTTATGACTATCATACTTACTAAACTTCTTCGATTTTTCCTCTTAATTTGCAGCTTGACTTTAAGCAATTAACAGTTGAACTTGGAAGTTTAATCGAAGTACAATTACATATTCGTCAGTCGCTAAATATTCATGCGACCTATTAAAATTTATGCAGGTAAAGTCATTCGTTTGACTGCAGCGTTACTTGTATGTATATGTATGTAATGTAGTACAGTCCGGTTTAGGTGTTTAGTTTCGTCAGCTGTTAGATTTATCAATATGACCCATCGTACTCGCTGTACTTCTTATAGGTTTTTCTCTTGACTACAATTTGATTTAAATGCAAATAAAATGCGACGCACGCAACTGGATAAGTGGGCGATTTCATTAGCAGATGTATTTTCACCAATAAATTCTAGATATTTACGATATTTTCTTCTTTGTATTTTTAATTGTCACCTAGTATTCAAATAACATACATCGTTCAAAATATTAAATTCTATCTAAACTAATATTATTATTTTGCCCTATCTATGGTTGCGGCATATAATGGGCTATCCCTTTCTGTCCCGTGGGTATTATAAGAGACGACTAAGGGAATTTAATGGTCGAGATGGTAGCAGCACCCTCTTAAGACATCACCAAAACCTAACTACAGTTACCAACCCGAATGTCAAGCATGGCAACAATTGACAACACCCCCTTTTGGGCAGGCTTGCACAGCCAGCAGTTAACGGCTGATATAATAATAATATAAAGATTAAAATAAAAGATTTGAATTTTTGTTTGTAATGGATAAACTCAAGAAATACTTCACTACTTTTTTAAATTCTTTTACCTATAGAAAGCTGCCATATCATTGAGTAACATACTTTAATATAACTACTTTAATTTTATTTGCCCAGACAATTTAATTATAATGAATGTTTGGATTAGAGTTTTTGTAAAATTCAATTTATCTTTTATTTCTTGGAGTTATCATCGTTTGTAATTCTTTGGAACAGTATAGATGTTCTCACTTTATAAAGATTCATGTATGAGATGGATTCAATCTACTCCGTTTGCTCTCCCTAAATAGATTGTCGTTCGAACAGGTTTAAAGTGAGATCTTGAATCGTTAGCGACTGTATATGTCCATTATATATGGAGCCATGTTATTTCGTCCACCATTTCCATTTATATGTATTGTATAAAGAGGGTTTGGCGTTGCGCGGATCTGTGTTGAATTGGCAGGGATACAAGGTGGCAGGGCAGCGGCAGGCCGCGTCTGTATCGATCCGTCGCGGCGACCCGGCTGCCAGTCTGATACCTTTCATTACCTACACTGTACAAAAACAATGTTAAATATTACCTAATAATAACAATTAGTCAAAATACATCTATTACCACTATTAAATAATAAACTATCATTGAGAGTCAGCCGAATGGACCTGCGTTTCACTTGTGACGCATTTTATTAATTTAACGAGGCCAATCGATCGGCTGTTTTAGCATTCAGTTGGAAAACGTTTTAAGCATTTTGAGATGTACATAAATGATTTAAGTTACACGATTGTTGTTATTACTTTTTTCAATGCTATTCATTTTTCAACTGTTGCTTCCGCTTTGTCACGTCGGAGAATTTGCATTATCATAAACAATGACGCATTAAGTTTCAGAGGACATTTGTAATATACTGTAGTTATGGACTGCTCAATATGTTGGATACAGAAAATACGTTAATATAATTCATCGGTAAACTTCGCTTGAATATAATAATGAGGACAGGGCCAATCATCAATTTTGTTATTACCATTCGGCGCGTAGAGCGTATGTAGAACGTGTCTATAATATGACCTCTTTAAACTTTACTCGTAAGGCGTAATAACAGAATACAAATTCAAAATTAATGAAGCGTATTACGATTTGTGTGAATTGAAAAAATATTTAATTTAAGAACAAGAACTGTTTCTTAGGTAATTTAAATGTAAATGTTAGTACCTTACTAGTATCATTATTAACATCCTGAACGTGAATCTTAATTGTGAAATCAACTGTAACAATAGCAAATAATAAGAAACAGAAAGTATATCAGTTGTTGAAACAGAATAATGCAAATAATTGATGAAAGTTACAAATAACATAAAGATGAAGGAAAATGTTTTGGAATATAAATAAATTATAAAATTATGAGGACACAAAGATATATTATGATATAATATAACTCGAACAAATAATTTGACGAGTATAACCTATGTCCAAATTAAAAAAAAAAAACTGCTACTACTAAGCTATCAGTCCTTATATAGAATTATGTTATGAATGATATACTTGTTTGTAATATAATATACATTGACTTAGTTATTCTAATGCGGTCACTATTTCACTCTGATGTTTTACTCGAGGCAATTGAGGTTACAACCATGTATTCCGATGATGCGTTATAATTATATCAGCGGCGGTTTAAAATAAAATGTCCTCATTACTTATAGGTATATTATGTATAAAAACTCAGTATAATATACGGGATAGATATAAAATTATTGCAGAACAAAGGTTTTACACACAAATTCAATCGAGTATGAAAACTGTAGAACGGGAATTTAAACATACGAGTAGTTAGGTAAGGTCGGGTCCCAAGGGTTTAAAACAATGTACATATATTGTAGTCTATATACATTCCTAATATGTATCTTTTAACATCAATTTATCTATCTCCGTCTAGTGTAGTAAAGGAGTAAAAATGCAAAATGTCACCGTATATACCTCATGTTTATAGGCGACGGTTACCACTTTCCATCAGGTTCCGTCAGCTTGTTTGCCATTCTAAGATGTATAAAAAAATATAGGATAACATTAGGGACGACTATAGAACGCAGGACAATACACTAGTACGAGAGAGAGATAACATCTACCCGTGTCCAGAAGTGAGACTATATTTTGAGCTTTTCTTTGTTATCTTAGTCATTTCTTATGAATTCTGCAAGTCATAATACACAATATTAGATTCTTACTGCGGATCATTAAATTAACTGTTTTAGACATATGTACGTCTAAAATAGCAATCTGTATTTATCGTTTGTTTTTTAGGGTTCCGTACTTTAAAAGGAAATCGGAATCCTTATAGGATCACGAATAAATATGAAAAATCACGAATATATCCAAAATATCGAATCTGTCAGCACGACTCATCACTAGTCACGATTTGTGATTTGGTATGTAAATGTATGCCTTTTAGTAATTGTTATTTAAAATAAATAGATTTCCTACATATACCTACTATTCTATCACTATTATGAGTGTCGTACATGTACGTTCTCGTCTTTTGCCAAGAATATGAATATTCGTGTCTTAAAGAAATTACTATCGTCGTGTTCTATCAATTTTATAATTATAATGTACATAAGATTTTTATTATAAGTAAACATTTATATATATATATAGATATATATATATATATATATATATATATATATATTTATAAGCATTTTTAATAGTCTTTTTTTATGATTCTACCGGCTATTGGAAACGCAAGAGCAGGCAAGAAACTTAGCTGTTGCTTTTGCTAACATATCCTGGTATGATAGGCTAACATGCCCTGTCATCGACATTACCTGTCATTCCTTACTAATACATTACCATATGCTGGTGATGTATTAATAAGGAATATGACTGAAAATGTAAAGTGGGATAAAATTTCATTTTCACCTGTTGAAAAAAACTTATTGTAATGAATAATATCATTGGATTTCGAATTGGTTTATCCTTTCCAACCAACCCTGACCAATCTTTATGTATGTTGTTATAATTAATTATGTAACAAGTACGAAGATTTGTAGAAAAAAAAATTTAATATGTAAATAATATTGGAACAGTCGTCGGCTAGTTCACAGCACGTGGTAGTCGCTCGCCAACGCGTTACGTTACGTGTAGTACAAAAATAGGCACCACCTGTCTCTCACCAACTCGAGCAATACGTCCGCATTCTAATGTTATCGAAATTGCAATTTTTAAACCACTTCCAAAAGAAGGATTCTTCGATTCGTCTGGATTTTTGTACGATGATTTTATGCTATTACGTATGTTATTAGATGTTTCTTCAAAAACGGCAATGCGCGCGTAAAGCCACTAGTATCGCAGACGCTCATAGGCTGCTGCTGTACCTAACCGCTTACCGTCAGGTTGACTGTACACATGCCACTTTTGTGATATAAAAAAAAAATACGTACAATCTACCGTCTTTGTAAGAGATAGGATTTTTTAATGGCTGATATAGAAATGGTTAATAGTCCGCATTACTAACAATCCTTTCCCCGCAATAGATTTTTTATCCTTCATTAGTCCATTCACGATTGAATTCGCAAATTTTTTGCAATGTATTATATGTACATTTGTTTAAATTTAATATATTGTTCTTATATACTTAAACCAATTATCAAAAAAGTTCAAATCGATGCTTTATTTTAACTGTTGTTAAAACTTCATCATATCTCATAACTATCAAACTTTGTAACTGACCATAGAACACAATTAATGAATTATTAAGTAGGCATAATTCCTTTAATTCACATGAAACGTGAGTATTCGTATCCATTCGATATACACTTAATAAAAACAAACAAACAACACATCTCTGACTGAGGGATTTATCTTATCGAGCACTACACCGATATCTCGTTCCCATCGATTTTTCTTTTCCCCAACAGAATGTATTTATATCTACGTATGTATACTTAGTACCCAAACATTGGGAAAGGATTGTTCGTAATAGGAATGTAACAATCCCATTGCTAGCAATTTACCCTCTTAGGTCGATCTCCATGCGGTTTCCTCTGGAAACCATCTTGGTTAATTCTTGTAGAATTCGTCACGATGGCCTACTCTAATCTTTACCTGACATCCTTCACTGGTGCCTCGCCAGCGTTACCCATAGCGCAAGCGGGGCTACCATTTCATCTGTAAAAATTAATTTAATTTTAATTTCAATAAAAAAGTATCCAAACATTAAATTACTTTAAAAAATTACTATATTTCCAAGGGACCTAATAATTCCAATCTTTACAAATACTCTAATATTAACTGACTCGACAGATATTTTCCTGTTTATAATTTAAATCTTTATCTCTAAGAATTTTAATCTGAATTAAAAAAATCCAAATCAGTGTATTCGTTCTCAAGTGACGCGGTTGCCAACCAACAGTATTTAATTGTTTTATGTATAGATTTGAAAAAAGATGTTCTTTGTGTTTGACCAATCAACTAATTATTATAACGTAACATATCCACATAATAATTGGTATAGAAAAGGATTCTACTAAGTAAAACATGCGTAGGGTTATTTTTATCCTGGTCACACAGGCGAAGTTACTAATATAGCTGCGGGTTTCAGTAACATACTAAGTATGGCTAGCATGCAGACGTCCCACCAATCGAAGCTAGAAATCGAAATATAGACAATCTAATTGCTATAAATATACATTATAATCTAAGTGCTGTAATATACTATTCATCCATATGGCTCTTATGTCTTGTGACAGCTTTTACGTTTTTCAGACAGACTAGAGTATACACTTATTGTTTTTTCTATATCTATCTTTACATAACTACATGTAAGAGATAGCTACATGCGTACTTGTAGATACTCTTGCTCCATCCACTACTCATGCATATACACCCGGTTCTAGAAACACTTGACTCCGCCCGCAGCACATCTATCTGTCTGTATAGTTTAGTCTAGGCCCCGATACCTGCATGCTTCCATACTCGCATTGTATTTTTTATCTGTATTTATTCAATTTGTGTCAAATTTATTTTTGTCTCGCAAGCAAAACTCCATAATCCCATTGCTTGCACTGAAATACAATATTACTTTGAATGTAACTTGAGACACCGAAATGCGCGCGCTGTTGTTTTACGGCAGAAATAGGTAATAAAAATATTTTTATGCCTATAGCTTGTCGAGTGAGTTACACAAAATTTTACCACCTGTTTAGTAGTCTAAGCGTAGGTAGTAGGTAGGTCACCATAGTATAACGAATGCCAAAGGTTTATTTGTAGAATAATTAACGTTTGTTGCCTTGCATGAACACTTCCAAGGTTCAACGTTGGTTGCAATTATTGTATTGCAGAATGCAAAAGTTGCAACCGAGTTTTGTTACAAAGTCTCTAATGTTACCCTGTGTAACGTTAACTAAACCTAAATAGTGTATGTAGAAAGAGTAGTAGCGTACGTAGTTAAATAATAATAATTAAATATTAAATAGGCAAATGTTAAAATTATAACTGTTTGTGTTTTAATACTTTATAAGTATATGCGAAAAATATTCTTCTAACATTTCTCAATAGCATTAATTAAGAAATAACTGACATTTTAAAAGATACGTTAACATAGACTTATACTCTGTCTAATAGTACTAATTGAGTTTTGCGTCACTGACAAGAGCACATTCTTATATTCTAGTATCTTACCTATATCTAGCATAAAACAGCAAGTATTATGGTAGCTTTTCAGTCTAATTTACTCTAAAAGGTAAAAAGTATCCATAATGTTTTTTTTTTTTCAAGTCCTAAAGAGGATACTGCACGAAGAGAGTCACGGAATACGAGTAAGCTATTTAGTATAGATATTCCATGGGCTTCTACATAGAATTGTACAAGTATATATTAGATTGACACCACATTTTATTAGGTTTTCCACCTTCTTTACCATTCATATAAACATAAAATAAATACTAGCTTGTAAATAATACCAATGTCCCAATAGTTGACTGGAACTGAATATTAATTCAGTCCTTGTATTTACCTTTTGTACACTGACATACTTTAAACTTCAAATTTATACCTATAGATAACCCGAATTGATAATTGCAAATTCCAAATAATCTTTAAATACTACATTTAATCACCTCGTTTTATTAGACTTCATTGTTTGCCTGACTTACTTATTAACGGCTCATAAATTCTCATATTCCAAAAAGACGAGAGAGGTTGTCTTAGTATGGGCATGTATGACAAGAGATAAGGTTAGCATGGTACTGCTAAGAGAATAGTTACTACTACTGTTATGTTAGTTTAAAAGTAAATCAACAGAGGGTAAAATATATTCCATCCATTTTATTAGAGTTGTCAACCTGAAAAAGTTGGATCGACTACACAATCCAAACTAGATCAAGTAAATCTCGGTTTTCTCATGTGCTTGATGGGATGTCAAGGGTTTGCAAGGTATCATTTATATGTAGTAATTCAATAATACTTCGTTTCATCGCTTACATTGGACGGTAATCTGCAGCGTAGTGTTTTGTGGTTGTGTTGAACGTAATGTGTTATGCAAGAAGTACGGGCAAGCGTCACGAAACCTTTTGGCTCCACGTCC
This sequence comes from Galleria mellonella, assembly GCF_026898425.1. NCBI lineage: Eukaryota > Metazoa > Arthropoda > Insecta > Lepidoptera > Pyralidae > Galleria > Galleria mellonella. Next base: position 4,438,624 of record NW_026442090.1, on the reverse strand, counting down.
GTGGTAGTTGCGACACCATAGCTTTCACTACTCGATACCAATCGAAAGTGGCGCCTATAGCTTTTCAATTCTTCGAAGTTCCAAAGCTTTATTTTTGCATGAAAGCTATTCCATGCAGAATACAACTTTAAAAAGTATTTATTGCGTGTGTAAAATAATTTTGCAGTAATCCTATATTATTTCCATGAAAACTACTCTTCAACATACCGCTGTCAGTAGCGTTACATATTAGCATAGGAAATCCTATACTATGTACTATTATTATAAATGCGAAAAATTGTGAGGCTGGATATATGGACAAATGTTTTTTATTTTTTCACGCAAAACACTATTAAACGAATTTAATATACGAATTAAATTTATTACGGAATAAGATATATCGTAACTTAGAACATAAGAATACAGCGAAGTTACGATGCGACAGGAGAATTATTCTCTTTACTTATTTTGATTGATGGCTATTATCTATATCGATTATGATTTTAAAATTTTCTACAGTTTGAAAAAGGTGTATATTGTTTTCCATAAACTAAATACATCTTGTTTGTACATATATTATTAGGATTGCGTGTGATATTGTGACGGTCATACGGTTTTGTTCTAAGATTAGCATAATTTGCACTATTATCGAGTACAAATAACCACTTCACCTGTTCTGTCCAAATTTTTCAAGTACATTGGTGTTTACTCATAATATCCATCCATATGCGTTAAATAAAAACAGTAGTGGATATCAGACATTGAGATATTTGCATAAAAACTAGTTTAGAGAGCGCATAGCGACGACACCGTTTTGTTTCAGGTCCAGTGTCCCTGACGCGTTTGTACAGAAATAGTTGTGAATTACATTATATGTATCTGCAACCGATTTAGCTATTTGTTGCTGTATCATAACATTAATATTTCATTTATGTATCGCTACCAAAGTCTATAAATTTTATATTATGTTATCAATATCATATTATCCATGCAGGTTATTTTTGTATGCTACCTTAGAATGGAAACAAGCTAACGACCCACCTGATGAGAAGCGGTAACCGTCCCCTGTAGACATGAACAGTACCATGGACATAACGAAGTAAACTGTGTCGCCCTTGATACTAAGATGGGTTATTAATAAACTTTTATGCTAAATTATTAACATGATCATTTATTATTTATTAATCTATTATTTATTTCTATACGTATCTAGCGTAGATAAGTATTTCTAGATGATGTGTCAAGGTATCAAAACATATATCAGTTTCAAATTAGATCTTCAGAAACATAATTATGAAAATCCCATTCTATTTAGTGCAGTAGTTTTTGTCTGATGCAGGAACAAAACAGACAGACAAAAATTCTAAATATAATAATATTATTATTGCTTCTGTCGGTCTTATTAGGTATTTTACTGAACTAGGTGTTATTTTACGGAAGTCCTTATCACCGGTTTTTCCATTAGAATTATTTTGTTTAATTCCGCTACCATTAGTATGTATGCGACTACCAACACTCGAAGATTGATTACTATCTTTATTACTATAAGTTCTACAACCTTTTGTATTAGCTATCAATCTCCGACTGCCATTTTATCTTAACACATTTTGCGACATTTGTTTCAATAATAAAATTTCGCAGTTTGAGTGCCGAACGGTTAACACTAAGCTTCGAGCAGCGATCTAATAATTTGTCTGAAGATGCCTCATTTAGAGATGAAACAGGTCGTATTAAGTCCTCTCTTATCATTTTCTTTTTAATATCTTCTATGTACAGACGTCATTTAGTTACAAAGTTTATTTATTATTTACTTATTTTAAATTTAAATTGTACATAGAAGACTAGGTATGGTATTCTATGTACAGATATGTCTAGATTTATGCGTTTTTCTAGCTTTTGTTTAATGTCATAGCTGTCTCTCACTAATCGAACTGCTGATTTGTCTGGCTCGTGCATAATTTGCAGGGGCTGCATAGAAGGGACAACTAGGGGGTCATTGAACCAATAGGGCTCCGGAGAAGTTGCGTATGTTTAGGCAGCGGGGGCGCGGGCACTGCACTGGGTCGGTCGTTGACTCCCTGTGGGGTGCACTCCGACTTCCCCAACAGATTGTCAGATTGATATCGATGCACTCTCAGCGTATAGGAGTAAAGCAAAATGCCATAGTCTAATATTCTAGTTCATTGCCGTGTGTAAGCAATAATTTTGTCACTTCGTGTATCTTTTTAATTGTGATATTACAGGGTACGGAGGCATAACAACAGTCCTCGGGATTAGTAGCGTATGAGGTGTACCATTAGTAGATTACAATTTGTAATATCTGTATTGCGGTTCGTACATATAGACGATTGTTAGTATTTTCAATGACTTGGGTCATCAGCTTGTTTGCCATTCTTAAAAAAAACATATATACCAGCGGCATTCCGACTCCCAACAACATCAAATCCATGTAGAACACTCCAGTACAAGATAAGTTAATTGTCTAGTATGTCACAATAACGTCAAATTTTATATGAATAGTTAAAGTATCATCAATTGGCAAAACCAATGCATCTCCTTTTTCGAGTTGCTTAATAAATGGCATGATGTCGTGTTATTGAGATACGTATAGATTGCAACTTCTTTGGTTACTTAGTGAATACGTCGTAACGTCACTGTTCATTTATGACACAGTGGTAAACAAAGTCGCGTTATGCCAACTTCATATCTGTACGATTTGCACACTTTAAATATGAAGGTTATCACTTATTATCATTATATTCCATTGCAATTAAAACCACAAGCAGTCAACAATCTACCATTTAGTAGCTAATACGTCTACAAAGTATATAGCAAATTATTTGATGTGTTCATGTATTTTGATTAATTTACTTTTTTCAGTGAAATAAGAGGAGAATAAATAATCTACATGATATTTTTATCGATCCCACTTCCCTATGCATGAGATTTTGCCAAACAGTTTTAACGCATATACATTCAAAGTACTCAAGAACAATCAAATTCAAAGAATTTCGTTATTCAAAATCATTCGTCATTGAAATAGGGAGAGGCTCGAGCCTTGCCTTCTGCAATCGCAAACGTTATTTATTTATTTATTTAACACTTTATTTCACTGATATTACGGGACTTGTTTTAGGATTTTTAATAAGTATAGGTGTAGTACCTCCGTGTGGTCCCGGCATAGAATAGGCCACCTCTTTCTTTCCCATAGGTAATCCCATATTCTAAGAGATGACTAAAGAACGGCGAGAGATGGGCAGAAGCGTCCCTCCTTAAACATCTCCAAAGCCTGACTGCGATTACCAATCCGCCTGCCAAAGTGTGACAATTACAAGTAAAACATAATACACTTGAAGTGAGATGGAAACTAATTTTAATTGAGTATGTGTTAAAATTTGTAAGGGGGGAAAAATGTAACCAAACCGTACTGGTATCATTATCAATAGGAGCGTCCAGTAACTACGCGCGAGCATGTAGACGGCAATTATTTGATGTTCCATTAAGAAGAACAGAGTTGGCTAAGCAAGCTCCCCTCTGATTGCATCCTTTGCATTAAAACTACTCAATAATATTTTGAACCGGTATCCGCAATTGGATGGTCCTGGTCCGACTAGATCTTCCAACTTGCTGGAGTTTTGTCAAATGACCACAAGGTGTTTGTGTGCAGAAATTTAAAAATTACATTTATTTATTTGTATTATTCCTTTTTTATATATATTGTACTGATGATTTCCTGGGTGAGCATATCGGAAGACTGTAAAGCTCACCAGTAGATGTAATATAGTAAATAAATAAATAAAAACCTTCCAAGGGGGATGCTTATGTTCAGCAGTAGACAGTCAAAACTTGATATTATGATGATGATAGTATTGTACAAAAATTATGATGATAGAATTAATATAGTACCTATCGGTTCTAAGTAAATATGAATGCCAGTTTAAAGATCTGTCATATCATTTCTTGTAATTAATAATATTATCTCTGGCAAACATGTAACATTATATGGTTCGTTATGAACGGAAGGTCGTTAATGTAGATAAGAAATAGCTAACTTGTGGCGAATTGCGAATTGTTTTGACGATACATCATATGTCTTTGTCAGGGCATGAGCTTATATAAAACTACAGTCACATATTTATTATATGGTACATAACATTGCAATACTCTTAAGTGCTAATTCACTTTGGAATGCTACAAAAATATGTGCATTTTTGAGGAATGTTTTTAGTTGCCTTTACCTATTTCATTATTTTCATATACGTTAATGAGATAAATCGGGATTCAGTTCATTCATTAAAAATATCATAAATTCTCGACACGGTCTGCAATTCAGCATCTAACTTTGATCAAATTTTTGATGCTCAGGTTAATAGAGTGACGTTTGACGCAATTAAATCGAGATAAAATCGAAATCACAACGAATAGATGGCAAGTGAATCGTACATTTAACGCATATTAAGTGATTTCTATTTGATCTACTATGTCTAAAAGTACCCCGAAGACTTTATATAAAATAACATACTTACATGTTACATGGGTAACATACATGATGCATCATGTGCATCATGTTAAATAGGTAGAAATTTGTATACTTGTTATTATGAAGAAGTGATGTACGTAATTTTAATGTTTTATGTGATAAGTTGTGTAAATGTAAAACATATTGATATATTATGCATAGGTATACATATAATAGCCATTAATATTGTCATTTTCATTACAGCAATATTCATGATAATAATTAAGATATGACATAGACATATAAGACATAATATTGTGTTTTTATCTGTATTAAATTTTGACACCATAACAACTGAATCTAGGTATATTAAATCTATATTGTTATTTTCTTCTAGTAACCTTAAATCTTTGTGCTTTCATTGTTTTTGCCGTGAATACTTATTTATGCAAAAGACATTTATCAAAAATTGTTGACATCGTACAAATGCGGACTTAATTTAGAGACGATTAGATAACATCTTTTTAAAGAAATCTTTTTCTGGAGAAAAATAAGGTTAATTTTAAATGGTCGATTTGTAGATTTGGACTGTGTATTTACTTATATGGTAGGTAGTCTGCAGTGAGCCATGGAGCTCGTACGGAGCATTCAAGTTCCACGGCGTCTGTTGTTGTCGAGGTAAGCTGGTTTCGCACGTGGCCGCTGCAGTACTGACGGGTTGTCGACCCGCGGCCTTGAAGCGCAATCTCTCCTCACGACCAAACCAAAAATAAACTTTAACACCCATACTCTAAAGTTCATATTAACATTAGTTCTTTTATATTTCTCGACAAAAACTGCGTTCAAATAAAACTTGGCAAAGTTAATCTCGACGGTATCGAAAGGTGGTGTCCCCCGAGGTTCAAATTAAGCGGGTCCCACTTCTCGTTCTCTAGTTGCCTTTCCGTTATGTGTTGCTTATTTTTTATACCACTGAAATGACAATAAAGCATACGATTTGCATAAAGACGAGTCGTTACCACCATAGGTTTACCATGGATGCCTACAATGCCAGACCAAGCAGCATTGCGTGCGCCTTGCCGACTTAATTGCCGAAAATACTTTTGTGGCTTGTATACAAATAAAGTATATCGTGATTTTAACAGAATATAACATAAAGTGTAACATCTAGAAGCATTATTTAAAGAATCTTATTTTTTATAAGATTAAAATGACATGATTTATTTTCATGCTTAATACCTATAATAATATTACAAATAAACGTGAAACTTCATAAAAGTATTCATTTATAAGTATCTAAAATGCAACATTTATGCAGCTAGTATTTCTATGAGTAATAAAATAATTTATAGGTAACTGGGTATGTACGTGACATTTATGTTAGGTATCTTTACCTAAAAATCCACTATATTGATAATAATCACTATACGTCGAATGGAGACGCAAAAAATAAAACAAGATGACTTCGGACTCAAAAGGATGATAATTTCAGAGTCAAGGAAGGTCGCGTTGGAATAACAAATCGCCAAGCCAACAGCACCGGTTGTGGTGGCCATTCGTATTGTTTTTTATACAGCTCCGGTTCACTCACGCGCAGTTTAATAATATTGGATCACGTGACAATATCCCACAATAATAATGAAAACTTACTCGACGGTCGATCTTAAAACATTTTATTTCTATTACCTGAGTGCGATAATATGGTACTACCTGCTTCTGTTTTGTTTTCCGAACCAATATTAGGTTGGGATACGCGCGAACAGGTACAGGTACTATTTAAACTGGTTGGCAGGCTGGTCTTGCCTATAGGTAGTAATGTTTCGTTACAGATTTCACATAGGCCAGCCGTTAGGTATTTTATGTCATAAATAATAGTAATAATTTTTACCTGAGTTCTTTTCACTAGAAATATCGTTATTTTTAAGTAGGTGCACACTAGCAGACAAAGAAATCCCTTACCGAGAAAAGTCCGTCATTATACTTGTATTTATGTATTTTATCTCTGTATAATAGATGTTACTCTGCACTTTAAGTATCCGGTGTGTTTACATTAAAAATAATTTTTATTGAGAGATTTCTTTACAAGCTCTTTTAAATTGTCATCTTTTATGATTCTACTGCTGGGTTCAGATTGTTGTTATCTGCTGAAAAGAACCTACAAGAAACTCAACGGTACTCTTTTAAATGTCAGTCATAGTATTTGTGTTTATTTAAATGTACTATGTCTATAAAAACATGGTTATTATCCCGTGCAAAATCGAATAACACCATGCATCTTTGTCGTTCAAGTAATCGTTAAGTGTGTAATAGGCTTTGTTGCAATAATTGTTTCTTAATTTCTTCAATTTCAAATTTATCGATGGGTAGATCCAAAATATCCTTCGGTATCTTATTGTAATATAATAATGCTCATTCCCATAAAAGGCCTATTAACATTTTCTAAACGACATTATGGGCAGCAAGTTTGTATTTGCGTCTAATATTACGATTATTGAGATCGCTGTTATTATATTATTATTTGTATTATTACCAAAGTGATATGCGTGGTTTTGTGTAGTGCGGGATGTTGTTTAGGTATTTTTTTATAGCGACCACTGTTCATTGTTTTATTATTTTATAATAAACTAAATATTTATGATTTTGCCATATGTAATATTGAAGCATATTTATTGAGCGAAAATTTTAAATTCAAATAATCGCAACTTCGATATTATTTAGCTATACAATCCCTTTACTTATTTTAAAAATATACATATAAGAGGTCAAAGCGAGATAAAATATATAGGTGACAGACAACTAAACATTTATAAATTATTACATTTAGTGCAATAAAGTTGTATACACATATAAAATCCGTAATAATAGCAATAAAACAGAACCCATTGCTAAATATAAAACTAAATAATACGTAAAATTGGCAGTTCTTTTAGGTAGGCACGCTCGAATGGATTTCATATGAGTAGTAGGTACTTGTTCTAAAAGGTCATATTTATTAGGCATGCAGTGATCCTTTCGGTTATTTCCCGGTTGCCTTGTTTTGGCGTCAGTGTAATCATTTAATATGTACATCGGCCTATATAGTCTATAATATTGTATCTGAATAATAAATAGAACGCTTTTGGTTTCTTTGCCAAAGTGGCTATAAAATATCCTATAAATATATCAACTGTCTGTCTGTATGGCTCTCAAAGGTCATAACTTTTGCAGTTCAAGTCCTGACTTCATAGAACTTGAGAAGATATGGAATGAGAATGAAGAAGCGGGTCAATTAGTTCATCTTGATAAATACACCTGGAATTCAACACGAAAGTTTCCAAGGGGAAGTTAGCAATGGGGCTAGTAGGTCCACATTAGTAACAATCCCTTCTAAAATATTTTAAAGTTCAACAGTTTTACTAAAATAGTAGATAGTTGCGCAACTAGTAGACGAAAACAAGGTTTTTGTCAGTTTACGACTAGCTGGTCGTGAACTAACATTTTTATCTATTTTTTTAATATACTCTTTAATCTTTCTGGATGATATGGCCAATAATACTTGTGCCCTACTCTTTAATCAATGCAGTCGAAAAATAAACGTCAGAATACGACGGGCATTTATTCGCGGTATCAAATATCAATGCATGTTTTATGACGATAACGCTGGTCGAGAACTGACGACTAATCGACCACTAATAAAATATATAGAAAAAATCTTACAAAAGTAATATTATTTAATAATCCAAGCCACTAATACAAGTGACATAAATTGGTTATATTCGTTCGTTTTGAGCATTTCAAACGTAATTTATAGGAATATTGATTTATTTTTAAAATATTTACCTTATATTTTAAAGATACTTTATTCGATGATTTTTTATGGTAGAGACTTTGTACAAAAGTCGTTTGCTTGAGCACCGCTGTCCCATTCGTGTTTGAACCGTAAAGCAGTTGTGTTTGCATGGCTGTGTTTCGGTTTGAAGGGTGGGATATGGCGTGAATTTACTGGGTACAGAGGAATAACATCTGAGTCCTCAGGAATGGCAACGCATGGGGGGTATCATGGGCGAAACAGTATACTCTGTTATGTCCATGGTACTGCTCATGTCTATAGGCGATGGTTACCACTTTCCATTAGATGGGCCATCAGCTTGTTTGCACTTCTAAGTTGTATAAAAAAAAGAGAACTGGCAAAAATGTGAATGAAAACTAGCAGTAAGCGACCGAGAATTGAAACAGCAATTTTTGAGAAAACATTTTTCTAAATATAACGTGAAGATATAAAGATAGAAAAGCCATGAGAAATAAATCATTTGAACTTTATTCTTTTACATTAGAGCGAGATTTTTATTAACAAAATTGTTTCCATCTAAAATATTTTTTTAAAGATTATTTTGTTATTAAGTACGTTGAGTGAGCCGGTACACTCACTTTATATTATCGTTGTTTTCATTATATCAATCAATTTAGCGATTAAATCTAAATGTACATGAGATACGCTCCCCGTTATTGCATTCGACGAATTATAACAACAGTGCTGCTATCTGTGATTAGTGCAATATGTTATATCCATGCAATATTTTCCATACATAATATAAATGACCGCGGTAAGTGGCTAGCGGAGCAGGCGATTCAGGGCAGACCGGACACCGCGGCATCAGGCGCGGTCGTTCACCAGTCCCTGGCCCTTTGCCCCGCCCACAGGACCGAGATACACTCCGCACATCAGTGTGTGTTCACGCAACATGATAGGACCAACATGATGTGTGTGAAATATTATTATTGAAATGTTGATCTAACTGTACATGCGTTATTAGTACATGTTGAAGATTTTCGATAGCAGAAAACCTGTTCAATACTGAATGTTCAGTACAAAATACTTATTTGTTAGTAATTGTATTCCACGACTTTGTTCACGTCAATTAATATAAAAAATAACTTGAGTTTTATTTTATGGTCTACTAGTATAGATTGATGAATGTGGATGAAGCGAAAGAGGTTTGTTTGAATCGAAGCATTTGGCGTTCTATTGTTTCTGCCTACCCTCATGGGAGACCGGCGTGATAGATATGTATGTATGTAGTATAGGTACCAAATAATATTAGCCACGTTTAGAAACTTTCAAATTAAGTTATACCTTATAATCATAAATGTTGATAGTATTTGTAGATTTTATTTTTGTTTTGCTCTAATTAACATAAATATAATATTGAGTGCAAAAAATAAATCTTACTTACTTTCCGAATAAGAAAAGATATTAATTGGAAATGCACGTTGGCTGAGCTTTCTCAGCGAGGACACTTGACAAATTTAATGACGTCATTTACAAGTTTGGCATGGTTTAATCTACATTAGCCGTAGGATGAAGATGGATGCCGAGGCAGTCGCCGCCACCGATACAATTTAGAATATGAACTGAACACTCGCCAAAAGTGTGATCACTGTTTGCGAATTTTGCCGATATGTTATGCCTCTTTGATATGTGCACCAAAAATCATCACTCGGCTGGCCGTCGATCAGCGTGATCACAAAGACAAAAACATGCAAAAAAAGGCTAGGTATATGTACAGTGAGTGTAAAAAGTATTCGTACACCTAGGGTTGTAATAAAAAAAAATACGAATTTGATAGATTTTCCTCTATTTATTTAATTTAAATCAATACTGTTAAATAGTTTAACATTCCCGCACTTTGTTTATGATAATTTTAGTTTTTTTTAAAAAAAAATTATACAACATAAGAATATTTTTACGTTAACTATGCAAATAATGACAAACAAAAAGTATTCGTACATTCATTCTTTTTTAAATGAAATTCTGTATAAATCATTTAATCAATCGAATTTTTCATATGCCTACAATGCCAAGGTCATTTTTAATACGTAGGTATAGATATTAGACGTTTTAGTTGCACTCGTGACAAGTATAGACGTGTTTAGTTACAAAAATGGGTCGTAAAGCAAAAAAAACGAGTGAAGAGGAGAGAAAAAATATTATTAATTTGCATAATCAATGCAAATCATTATGTGAAATTGCAAAATTTGTCAATAGACCACGTTCAACCGTACAGATTGTAATTGATCGGTTTTCTATTACAAAAACACTAAAAAACAAACCCAGAGGTGGGGCGTCCATCAAAAATCACGCCTCGATTGGATCGGAAAATTTTAAATTGTGTAAAAAAAAATCCAAAAATTAGTGCCCCTCGAGTGTTACAAGAAATTAATAATATCAATGATTGCCATATTTCTGTCAGTACCGTTCGGAACGTATTACGTAGTAACGATTATCATGGAAGAACTGCGCGTAAAAAGTATTGGGTAAATGATATTAATAGAAAAAAAAGATTAGAATTCGCAAAAAATATATTAATGAAAAAAATCATTTTTGGCAAACTGTTATTTACTCAGATGAATCGAAATATAATATTTTCAAATCGGATGGACATCATATGGTATGGAGAAAACCTAATATGGAATATAAGAAAGAAAATTTATGTCCAACGGTAAAACACGGTGGTGGGTCAGTATTTGTATGGGGTTGCATGAGTGCTTTTGGGGTGGGAAAACTTGCATTTATTGATGGAATTAGGGATCACAAAACGTATATTAATATTTTAAAAGAGAATCTTCTCTCTAGTGCAGCTCAAATGGGTTTTAACAATAATTGGATATTTTTACAAGATAATGACCCTAAACATAAAGCATGGAATACTAAAGCATGGATCCTGTTTAACGCTCCAAAATACCTAGAGATTCCTCCTCAATCACCTGATATTAATATTATAGAGCATGTGTAGGATTATCTCGATAATAAAATTCGAAATCGACCAATTTCGAGTAAAGAAACACTAAAAATTGCGCTTCGCGAAGAATGGGCATTGATACCGTCTTCTTATATTTTCAAACTAGTTGATTCGATGCCGCAGAGACTCCAAGCTATCATCAATGCTAACGGTAGTCCAACAAAGTATTAATATTTTTTTAATATTCATTTACTTACAAATTTTATAAGTGTACGAATACTTTTTGTTTGTCATTATTTGCATAGTTAACGTAAAAATATTTTTATGTTGTATAATTTTTTTTATTAAAAAACAAAAATTATCATAAATAAAGTGCGGGAATGTTAAAATATTTAATAGTATTGATTTAAATTAGATAAATAAAAGAAAGTCTATCAAATTCGTATTTTTTTTATTACAACCCTAGGTGTACGAATACTTTCTACACTCACTGTATATATGCCGAAGTGCATTTGCCGAGCGTGTTCGGCCAACGTATATTGGAACCTTAAAATATACGCCGCGACACTTTGCTACGTCCACAATGTGTACCTACAAGATCACAGCGAGCCACTCCTGTTCTCTTCCCAAGAAACTAGAATTTCTGGTATATTAATTAAGTAGCTGTATCCCGCGGCTTCGCCCGCGTGAATATTCTATATGTTAAGCTAGTACTAACCTACCCGTGACCAAATTTTATGCAAATCATTCAGAAGTTTTTACATGAAAGAGTTACAAATATCCATCCATCCTTACATACTTTCGATTTTATAATATTATAATAGGATTTAAATTGACAGACTGAAACATTAACACACTGACATTATTTAAATTTTGTAAATTTAATATATAACTTAATTATCTAGTACGTATATACCAATATAAAATACCTACTGTTAATATCTGACTAAATTATTTCACAATAGATATGATATGCATGAAACAGAATGCCATTTATGACATACATTATGATGACAATAATTGGTTTACCTAATAAACTAAGTAGGTACTTAGTTAATTAGACACTTACCTAATTGTACCACATACACGAGTATATTATGTACTTATTGCCTTAAAATTAATAATTTTATAAAATATAAATTATTATATTATAAAAATAGTTTGTAAAGACGTTTACATGTTTGTTACTCAATAATGCTTAAACAACTGAACGTATTTGAATGTAATTTGTACCCGAGTAGGGTATGTATCCTAACAAATAAGATGATAATTTATTCAACATAAATATACAGATGCAATTACAAGATGTATATCGTTACATATTGATTAACAGTGTATCTGGCCATCATGCTAAGAAAATCCTGTGTTTATGAAGGCCAGTTACATAATTTTCTTATATAAATTTAAGAAATTTTTAATAAACAAAAAATATACGATTAAAGGTTAAATTATTATACAAAAGATAAAAAATAATACTATTAAAAATATAGATAGCAATAATAATAGATACAAATAACAATAATATTAGTGTGAAATATAAAATTTACTGCCCTTACATATACATGTGAACTAGGCCATGTATCTATGAGTGCATGAGCTATTTGCATTTATAAGAAAAAAAAGTAAAATAAAGTAGGTATTGGTAATATATAATATATACAGGTTCACGCGTGCAAAGACGTGAAAAACACCTAATTAGGTATATTCGTTCTCTTTGCTCCTATTTCATTTAGAGTACCCAGTAAGCGTAGGGTTGTCACAAATATTACAATAGAAATTGAATTTTAATTTGACCTTGTATTGCAGCATAATGTCATACTAGGTTATTGTTCACACTTATATAATATTTAATTCAATATTTCACCGTCAGTGTCGGCAATGACTCATTTAAGGTAGGTAAAAATTCACACGTCAATATCTTTGCAAGCTAGTCACAATGACTGTTATTCCATAGAAATCCAGTACTCGCTGTGTAGACCTCTTTCTATCGTGTAGCTGACGGACGGACGGGACGCTTTACAACATATTTACGTTTCTGATTTTTTTTTTGTAAAATAAATATATAACTGTCAATAGAAAACTCTTTTACATTCGTAATTTTTCCTACCTACATTTTTCTTAAAGAAAAATGTTCGTTTAAATGTAAAATATTGAACTTCTGAAATTTCGTAAAGAGTATAATGACTCTTATATTTTTATTTTTATTTTGGGTATATAAGAATTACTGTATTTATGTATATAAAATCGCTTAATCCTCTGTTTGCTCAGACTTGATAGTTTCTGATTTTCTACCCTTTCTCATTGTCGCTATCAGCTATAATCATGGATCCGAGGTAAACAAACTTCTACAGACTATCTAGATCAGATAGTTCTCTAAAATATTGTAAGGTGCCTATTTGACTTGTAAATATTAGCTTAATTTTATCACGATTTTTATGGAAACCCTATTTCTTGATACGCTTTCACACTCTCATATTTTTCCAAATTTAAAGAAATTTTTAATAGATGAAAATTTTGTTGCTATTCCGCCGGTTTTATTGATATACTCTGGCTAATAATCCAGTCAGAGAAGGAAGACGAAATCGAGTCAACTGGGCCATAGTAACGAATACATCAGAAATTAACTACGGTGAATTCCAGGGTAAATGCGTGGAGATTTATCTGATAAGATATTATAGATTATTATATACTCTTATTGCTAGCAATGTGAAAAAAGGATGCAAACTTCTTCAATCGCCGTACAATCGTTGAATATAAACATTTAAGGTGGTAATATTTTGTATATGTCAATGAAAGTTCATAAGATCCTACATTTTCTAGTAATACATCCTTAGTTACTAATATTATATATGTAAAAGTGAGTTTGTTCGTTTGGTGCCTTATTACAAGTACTATATGCGATAGAAAAGGATATAGTCTTATTTTTATCTCGGTCAGTAAATATATCCCAGTGACACGGTCAAAGTCTCGTAAAGGTTTATACGATATATTCAGGATAGAAATCGTCATTTCGTGAAACTATGCCTATGCCATGGAAAATACATGTACTTATATCTACGTTTTTATTATTTCCCGTATCACAAAATGACATCGTACCATTTTATTGTGACAATAAAATAGTGAAGCAAAATATATGCAGTTAGTAGCTATAAAGAGATATATTTGCGTGAATTTTCTGGATGAGAATTTAATAAAAATACAATTATTTACATTTTGCTGTTTATGATAAATTTTCAATGCGTCAATTAAAAAAACTAGGTATAGAATGATAAATGCATTTGTATCTTACTTTGCGTTTTAATTGACTTTTTGTAATAATAATAGTACAAGTCTAATATCCCACTAATAAATTTATTATATTCAATTAACATTGAATTAGCTATACAATCTGTCAGCCCTATGCAAGATTACCATTCAGAACAATCGTTGTTTTGCCAGCGAGAAGTTTGGTAGAAACAAATGTTGCCATTTTATTTATTTTTGAAGTTTTTAGTACAATTGTAATATTTTACGTTAGTTCCTATTATAATGTATATTGTTAGCTCCTATTTGTTAATAATTATGATATTAATTAAATCGTCTGCTGATTGGAACGTAATTTCAAGAAAATGAGTCTCTAATATATATTAAAATTCAACATTACGCCGCTGGAAAATTTTTAAATAGATGTTTACTCCATTTTCGGCTGTAAAAATATTTTGTATACTAATTTTCTTTAAATTTATTTGTGTTTATGCATGATTGAGTAATAAACATCCAAATATCTTGTTATTGTTAGGAAAACAAACGTTCAAAAGGCCAGTTCAAAAGTCAATATTAGCTAAATATAAAATTTTGTAAAAAGTTCTGATTTCATGACTAAAGATTTATTAATTATAATATTCTATTATTAATCACGTACTCATTATAATTTACACTTTTTTCTTATAATGTGTTTACTAACCCAACCACATTTTACTTTGTTATATATTTTATATGTTACGCGTTACGGTCGCTCATGATTAAAATTCCCTGTTGGTCCCGGTACTATCGAGCACTTTCAACTAAAAATTAATTGTTCTTGCAATAAAATATAAAATTTTACTTTATTAAGCCTATATTTCTATGAAATAGTGCTCTATAATGATAATGCCATAACATTACTGACATTTTATAAAACTGTATTAGCCCATGTTCCTAAATAAATATGACAGATTTCACAAATTACTTATAATTTCATAACTACAGCGAAGTCGAAAAAATATTGCCTCAATGCTCATAAAAATATATTAAATTAATTTAATATTTGATTTAATATTTTTTTCTGTTGAGAAATTAAAAGTCTCCTTTTTTATTAAAACGATTTTTTTTTTCATTTATGATAGTGATAAAGATATAAATGCAAATATAGAAAAATGTCTTAAAAATAGTATTATAAACTTTAATCGTATTTCAAAGAGCTGAAGGGTTTTGGTATATTTTTTGTATTTTAGTTGGCAACACTTTTAGTGACAGCCAGCCAGCTGTGTGGAATGGATTGAAAATATTTCGACGAAAAGCGTAGTTCCCGTCCTTGATGTGTCATCCATTACAATTATTTCTATAAAACGTGGTATTAACCATAAAAATTCCTGTTACACATCAAACTCACGGAATTGCATTCGTTTTACAAATATTTTTGCAAATTCAACAAATCAGTGTCAGGTACTTGGTGATAAATTGTTAAAATGTTTATGTAACGTCGCATTGTCAGATCGCTGACTGCGTATTTCATCTTTTGTTCCAGATAGCTAAGCAGTGAGTGTCAGTGTCGCGTGTCGACCGTGTGTGCATCAAGTGTGACGCTGAGATTGGTACAAACAATTGTGATGTGTTTGTGAGGTGTTGGGTGCGGCGCAGTGGATGCGAAGGCAGCGGTGTAGCGCTCGCCCTGGCATGGTGCCGGGAAGGTAGCGCGCGCGGGCGGCCTGCGCAGGCCCCACACAAGCAGCCGCGTGTGTCCCCCAGCGTCGTCTATGGCCGAGCAACACATCACACCGTCGTCGCACTCTGCACTTACGAGAGAGTCCAGTGGGTAAGAATAATAAGCTGGTAACACTACAGTCACTATTTCTTCACAGCTGTCTCAACTACAGAATAGCTTCTCTTTTTCTTTCATACTTTTTGTATGCTGCTTCCTATACTTCGGACTGGAAATCATCATCATATCAGCCTTTAACTGTCTACTGTTGAATATAAGCTTCCTTCTTGGGGGTTTTACTAGTAGTTGCCACACTTAGCAGGCAGGTTGACAACTAAGGTTAGGCTTTAAATATGTTTTAAGAGGGATGCTGCTGCCCATCCCTCACCCTTTCTGAGCCACCTCTTACGACATGGAAGGGGTGGTTTATTCTATGCCGGGACCCACATGGCAAGGACTGGATATGGTCAAGAATAATTATATCAGTGCTTGAATTTACATGAATTATTTAAAATGAATTTATTTTTATAGTTTTTTTGGAAAATTTTATTGAATATTGAGATTTTGTCGCACTAATTATTGCATATGTATTAGCAGTAAAATAATACAATATCAAAGCATAAAATCTTAGTACTCAAGAATGGCAATGTATGAGGGCTACTATGAGCATCACAAAGAATTCTGCCATATCCAATACAACCACTTTCCGTTTGATGAGCCGCCATCTTGTTTGTCATTCTAAGTTGTATTAAAAAATATTTTTATGAAATAAATCTATGAGGAGTAATATGAATGTTAGTGTATTGGATGATATCCATGTCTCTGCTGTTTATATTTACAGTTACTATATTTTTCTTATTTGCCATTTTTAAGTTGATAAATAAAAAAAAAATTTGGAAAGGAGGGTAAGTTGAAGAATAAGTTAAGTATTAAAAGAATGGTTGGTAAATAAAAAATGTGGGGTACCTACCAACATATTTTTTAATGTAATATTATATAGCTCTAGATAAATACCTATATAATAATTTTAATCGTCTTTACAATCTAGCCATTATCTACTATTGAACATAGGTCTTCCTCTTATTTTACCAATACTAATGTCAAGTCCTTTGCAATAATATAAAGCAATGTTTACTGCTATATGTACACAGCAAAAGTCTATTCTATTATATACCACAAAGTATATCTAACATGTACCTGATATAGTACAACATAAAATAATGGTTTGAGCTAAGAAGGACTTATGATATGATGGTTATAATTGGACTTATGATGGTGGTTTTGATAATATAAAAAGTACATTTCAATATTTTCATTTCAACTTTTGACATTGTTGATGAGACAAATGTTTTTACTTATACAACAACATGGCGGCAATCAAGCATATGCTTTCTATTAAAAATAGTATTTTAAGAATATTGAACATTTTTACAATGTTCCTTATTTTTATTGTACTACTATATAGACAGTAAACTAGCTGATGGCTGATTAGGTGATGCAAACTGGTAACCATCATCTATAAACATGAACAACACTATAGACATCATGGAATACACCATAACCTTGTATTGGAATTCCTGAGGATAAAGGTGTTATATCTCTATTCTGTACCCTGTAAATTCACTACCATATTCCATCCATCAAACTGAAATGGTCATGCAATCACAGCAGTTTGGTGGCAGAAACAAGTGATACAGAGTGATACCCAATAAATATGTATAAAGTTCTCTTCTGGTCTTCTAAGGGTATATATTGACAGGTGTTTTGTACACACTCTAAGTATTTTTATTTTTTTATACTACTTGCCAATTTATCTGTCCATTATAGACCTCAAATATTAGGATGTTTAGATAACTATAAATTGATACTTTTTTAAATAAGTATACACCATATTAATAACTTTATTATAACATATTTGCTTTTTTATATACCTATACAATGATAGAAAGATCTAGATGTGATAAATTGCTAGGGAGCTGAAATAAGGCCATTTGTATAAAGTGTTGGTGTACCAATTGTCTATTGTTATATAATTATCTATAGTTATTTAGACAATATCCATTATACAAATGGAGCAGCTAATTTTCCTTTACCTATAAGACAACAGAATACAGATACTTAAACATGAAACACTATAGGTATAACAACTCAAAACTCAATTATTCATTAAAAATATTCCCTAAGAAGCTTTATAGCATATATTTGTTATTTTCACTATTGCCTCCTATTTTTACTAGATTTTAAGTATTTCTCTTTAATCAATCTACTTCCTACTATCACTGGATTTCAAATATTACTCTTAAATCAATTTAATTCTTATCTAAAATCAATATTGTAATAATATTATTTTCCTATGATTGTCTTGCTATAGAGAATTATATTTATAGTATAGATAATTAGAATAAACAAAATATATGTGTTGTGTCACTATCATTTGAGAATTTTGAATACATTAGCTCTCTAAGAACAGATGAACACAGTAATTAAGTGTTAATTTATTAAATTTGTCTAATATATAATAAAAAACAAAATATACAAGGAAGTATTCTACAGTTGTATATTTTTGTAAGTTCTTTATTTTTTTTCACATTCCATATATGTAATAAAACAATAAAACTTATACAAACAAATCAAAACAAAAGAAACTAGTAGGAATTTTTCAAATTTTATGGTAAAATGAGTCTATCTTGTTACAGTTTACTTTAATCTAATTTAAATTGAATTGTACTTGCAACTTCATACATTTTAAAGTTTTGATAACATTACAAGCTTATTTATTTAATGCTTTCCTTATGTCTCTGGCTGTTATTTAATATTATAGGAATTTGTACAGTAGTTTAACTGTCAAATGTATGACCATTTTCAAAATTACTTATATACATGTGGAAATATGTGCTTTTCAACATTTGTTCCAATCTCTAGTGTCTACATAGTATTTAGCATAGTTATTATATATTATTATAAAGAACTGTCAATTATGAATTATTTCATATACAATCAATTAATATATTAAAATATAATATGTGTAAAGCAATTTTAGAATATATATTATAATCTCTATTTTATTCTTTCTATTTTATTTATTGAGTTTATGTAAGAAATAATTGAATAATTTCATAAAATAACAGAGAAGTTGGGTCTGATAAATATTATTTGTGAAAATGTAAAGTACAATTAAATGTTGAGTCATTGTGGTTACTGGCCATACTCTTAACATTATGAACTGGCCCTTATCAATGGAATAACATCCAAAGTTGATAGAAATAAAAATTCAAATACATATATTCTGTAATGATCTTAGAATTACAGTATCAATTGTATAAATTTGGGCACACAGCTATTATTCTTTTCTTATATATGGATAAAATTAAACAATTATAAACAGAATATAATGTGTTATTTCTTGTATATGATCAAGATGCCATAAGGGACAGCTAAGGCAACACATTACAATCCATCAGAACAAAATAAGAAAGTCTCTAAATAAAACTCATATCAATTCACCTAATTAGCTAGACTAATATTTTCTTTAATATTCACTGACAAACAAATGTATCAGTGGATATGTTTACACTACCATATACACGAGATGGAATGAAACAGCAACATGCTGTATATAATTGTGTTTATAGTTGACTAGGAAACATAGTGGTCTCTACCAGTTGATTTGTTTGTCACTTGTTTAGAGGTATATTTAAAATAATTATTTATTTATTTAGTTATTAGCATGCGTGGTTTGCCAAAACAATGGCATGCAAAATTTTAATAAATTTTTCTAATATTAATGACAAAATATTATGTATGCACTTATAAAGTGGATTTTTTTTAGTTTAATAAGTCTAATTGAATAATAACACTCGTCCAAGAGCCATTTGTACCATAGTTTGTACCACTATAGTTGTAGTGTGCTCTTAAATTGTCTTTATTTATAAAAATATATAATTAATATTATTATTACGAATATAGTTAGGTAGTTCATTAAATTTCTTTTTTCTGATAGTTACAATCTCAATTAATATATCATTCTTAATCATCATCAATTATTAATATCATCCTTATCCATATTGTTGTTAATAATATATAAAAATAATAATATATTTATTTATGTCTCCTCACAAACAACTTAAATTTACACATAGGTATTTAGTATATTGTTAATATAAATTGAATTTGTAAAACCTAATTTAATTGTTTAATATTGATTAGGAGAATTTTTCATATTAAATTTACAAAAACTAATATTTTTTAAAGTTTGCCTAATATCTAACCTAGTCAGTTATAAAATTTCTTACCAAACGGACCAAAGTCATCAATTTAAAAATTCCTGTTTTGGATTTTGCAACTTATTTCTAGTTCCCCTAGTTAGTTTTCATAAAAACGTTCAATTTCCATCTTACTCATACTTATCGATCGTTACAATTACATATTTGAATATTACTATTATTTTGGACAGGTCTTCTCCTAGCAGGGTGGTGGGCGGTCGGTGGTTGCGTCAGGTTCGTCAAGCGAATCACAGTCGCCGAAATAGACGTAACGTGACGTCGCCCCTGCCGCGCTCCACCAGCCGTCACTCTTCCAGCCGCCGCGCCGACGCTGAGCAGCAAGCTCCCCTTGAGCTGCGCAGGAGTTCGCGCCTCATTAGTTCTCTACCTAGATCTGATTACTCCATCACTGAACGCTGGTCTTACGGTGCCGACGTATACGAAACACGCTGTGACACTACCAACTTCAAAGGTGGAGACATCACTAAGTCTTCCACGAACATATATCCGAAACGCGGACGAACTTCCTCGCATGAAAGGAAGAAACGCAAGAGCTATTCCATATCGAACAATAGCACTGAAGATTGCGTCGCCTATTGTACGCGCTCACGGACTGCTCTTAAATCTACTGAGAGTGCTTGTGAGCAATTAACAAACAGTATAAAACCACAAACATTGTCGCATACAGTTACTCAGAACGCTACAGTTACTTCGACTCATCATCTGCAGTTGAATCAGTCGGAAGGAGGGTTACTACCATTAGAAGACAGAGATTTTGCTTACTCGCCATTTAGTTCATCAACTGTAACAGAACTTCTAGACTCTGACTACTCTGTGTACAGTCCGACGACTACCCGAAGGAAAGGGAAGAAAAGAAAGCGCTCAGCACATCGCTCTTTATCAAATAAGAGAAGCAATTTCCTGATTAATTTTGAGGAGTGTACCAAGAAATTTAAAATTGATTCTCATAATAGAGAAGTATCAGAAACAAACAAGGAATTTACAGAAAACAAAGTTTTTGACTTGGAAACTGAGAAATCGGAGCATCCGTCAGCGTCGTTCACGTCGTGCACGTACCTGTTACGAAATAGACACCATCGTGACCTCGGACCACCTACCTCAACTATTATTAGTGATCATTCAGGTATATTATATACACTAATGACATTAATTTATTAATTAACTACATTAAATAGCCATCAATTGAAATCATGTAATTAAAATACCGAATTAGTTAATGGTAAATTAATTTACACATTAGTGTCATATCTTATTTGGAGAATACCAAGCAGTTTATTGTGGCAGTTGCTGTCTTATCGTACTGTGTTATCGTTTTGTATCTAGCGCAATCATTCAAAAGATAATATATAACTTCGCATTGTATAATAATATTCACGTGTCGATGTTACAGAACACCCGTCAACGAGTGACGCGGTACATAATAGCACAACAACAGAGCACAAAAGCGGCGCAGATAGCCGCGGAAGGACTAGTACTCCTCCACCTTATAAGGATATTGAAGGTATTCGAAGTTTTAATTTTAACTAGATAATATGAACATTGCAACAATTAATATGCTGTTATTATAGATAGATTGTACTGCATCTGTCAGAGAAGTGAATCTTGCGGAGTTTGTAGATGTGTAGATGAATCAAGGGCTTACGACTATTTAAAAAAATGTGCTTTTAACGTTTTCTTTTTTTAAAAGGTGTTTTATATTTTTATTCTACTTTCCCATTTTGTATTATAAAGGACAAATAGCAAAAGAGATAGTAGAAAAATGAACATTTTCCTAAAAAAAAAAAACATTGTATGAACGTGGTCTTTATTTTACAGAAGCAAGCTCATCGAAAGGGCATAGTTCAGCCAGCAAGCTTCTTATAGTTCCACGCGACCTTCCCTATTTACGTCAAACTAACGCGCGGAGAGTAAGATATATTACTTACTATAAACTCATAAGATTAGTAAACCAACTTCAAAAAGAAGGTTCTAAATTCAGTTGTTTTTTTATGTTGGTAACCTCATAGCTCTGTCAGTTCTAAATCAATTTGGATATTTTTATCTGAAAGAATATACACAGATTGGTCCCATAGAAATTATCAAAAATCAGTTCAGTAGTTTAGTTTATAGATCAAAATAACTGTCATGTTTTGTCACAACCAAAGTTGATTTTGTTTTGTGGGACACAATCTTGAATTATTTTGAACTTAAGATAGTATTTACCATGAAATGCTAGCATAAATAATATATTCACATTACCAAAATAAATGGAAACACTCATTTGTTTCACTATTGATATCTTATGTGTACACATGACGTATTAATAATATTTGATAGTGTATATATACTATTACATGTACACACTTTTATATGTATGAATAGTGTAGTTTTGACTTTAGAATGTAGCATAATTTAAATTTTACTATATCATGCTGTAAAATAATACACTTATTTCAAAATATTATTTAATATTTGTACTTCGTATAATAATTTTTCAGAGTATCGCTGCTGCGACGGGGGCGACCCTGGGTGCTTGCCTGACGAGAGGAGCCAGCACTTCTCAGCGTCAGAGGCAGGATACTGCTTCAAAAAGACAGGCAAGTTTATAAAATTTGTGATCCCTTTAGATGATATTGTTATAATGTTAGTATAGAGACGAAACCATAGAAGCCAAAATATGAAATTTGGTAAAAGTGATCAATTTTTGTACAATTGTAGGCGTCAGCGTTATTTGAGAAATCATACTTGGTTTTTTCTGACATCACAAAAGTTGTCTGTAGTGAACCAAATTCTAATTCTAGATATGGTTTTGTCTTCAAATTATCAAGTTATGGATCAAGTTTGTTTATTAGCTTCTCATTCAAAAAGCAATGAAATTTCAATAATATCTTAATTGAATATTAATGAAATATTAATATTTTGACTTCAAACAAAAGGAAAAGTTCTCTATTCGTCTTTATTTTTCCCCCTTTGTCAGTTGGCTCGTCACTGACAAATTCACTAGTAACTCATCACTACGGTGTCCAAGATGAACCACATTAGCGATCAACCTCACAGTGTATATTCCTAGTAATGGTTTCATCAGTTACCGTTGCTAATGTTCTTTTCCCACCCAACACTTTCTGGTTTGTTACGGTAGTTTTGTGAAATTCCTTTTCTTGTACAAGAATGAATTTGTTATTAATGTAATTGTGCGCTATAGACGGGCGGCAGCGAGGGCGCAGGCAGCAGCGCGGCGAGCGGCCGGCGGGCGCGAGCTCGCGACATGCCGCAGCCGCAGCCAGCGTCCACGCGTCGAGACAAACGAGGTGACTACCCTTCTACACATACAATCCAACAAAAGCGTTCATAGCAAAGCTTACGGAAATCTGACAACGTTACAGTTATCTGTCAAATACATCTGATTAAATTACTTTTCCTAAAAATAATAAAATTGTTAATTATCTCTCATTTTTATTTATGTGCAAAACAATTCTTTTTCGTGACTCTATTTTTTATTTCATATTATTTTATTATTACAGGCAAAAGCAGTCTGGGTTCTTGTGCCAGTACTGGTGGTGCGTCCAGCCGGTCCCACCCCCAGCCTCTAACCACGGTAACATTATGATTTTTAAATTGATATATTTGTATTTTTTGAAAGTAAATAAATAAAATTTCATTTTATAAATATTATTTATTATTTAGGGTGCCGTGGCATCCACATCTTCCACACCGCCGGCTTCTGCTTCGGCCGCTTCGATGCCTGACAACGCGTCCAATGACGCAAAACCTAAAGGCAAAGGTGAGACCTTTACTGACCTACTTATTTATATGCACAATCATTTATGTTTTACGTTTTCATCGTAATGTAATATAAAGAGAAATATATTTTTACAACATTCATTAAACTATATAACAAACAGTATTCATTGAAATATAATAAAACTAAGGATTATATAAATGTAATAGTAGGTAATTTTAAATTTTTCGCGTTGTTTAAACATTTTTTAAATACACAATTGGGACTTCACGCGATGAAAACGTTAAAAATTAAAAAATATATAATGTAATGAAAATTATGAATAATTATATCAAAACTATCAACCTACTATTACACAAGAAGAAAGCATTGTTCCATGGAAAATATAAAACAAACACATGAAACTTCTATGATTTGAAATTTTCAATTAAATTAGTAATTTAACTGATATTTTTTGTGATGCGTTGACATTTTCTTCGGATAACATACACACCACCATTGTTACCGATTTACTGTGTTCATCAGCGGAGGAGTGCGCCGGCGGAGGCGGCGGCGGCGGCGGTGGCGGAGGCAGCGGCAGCGGCGTCGCGAGCGCTGGCGGCACGTCAGCGACGGGCAGCGGCGCGGCGGCGGCGGCCGCGGAGGAGTCCTCCTCGGAGGAGGGCGAGGTGGGGCGGCTGCAGGCGCTGCTGGAGGCGCGCGGCCTGCCGCCACACCTGCTGGGCGCGCTCGGCCCGCGGATGCAGCACCTGTTGCACAGAACCGTCACTGCTAACTCAGGTACACTTATTTATTGTACTTGATACGGCAAACACGCTCAATGTAAGCGATAACCGTTGCTTTAAGTCATCAACAGTAACAGTAACGACAGTAATATATACCTTAATAAATATTCTACAAATCGTAAGACTATAAAAGTACAGTTTAATTGCAAAATACTTGTAAGACCTACCAAGACTTAGACAATCAACCTAGACATTACCTACTATTCATGTATATGACTGTATAATTTTGTCCATGTGGTAGAGATATAATGTTTACTGGTCAGGATAAATGTAACCTAAAGATTTCTCAAGGTAAAATAGTATGTGTATGAGATTATCATATACCTATTTCTCTTTCTGGTTCATATATCAAGTTTCATGACGTATTAACCCTTATATATGTATGTGTATGTGTATAAGTTTTTATTTATTAATGTTATATTATTATTAATTTACTTTTATTATTTACATATGTAGGTATATAGAGCTGTTTTTATTGTGTTATATATTCATTTTTTTTTTTTTTTTTTATATTTAGTTTATCTTTAATTGTTTATTACATACATTCTACAGTTTTCTTTCAGCTTCTCAAAGGTTGACTGTAAGAGATCCCTTTATGGGATAAGTCCGCCATTGTATACTAAATCATTTACTAGTATTTAATTTGACTTATGTACAATAAAGATTTTTACAATACAATTACAATACAACCCTTAGTTGCCAAGAGTTAACAAACAAACCTATTTTTACATTATAATTCTGCAGTTATGTGTTTGTATTTTCTTACATTAAACAATACACTGGCTATTTTATACTTTACTCTGAAACATAGTTCACACAATACTCTCACCAGTAAAAAAATTACAGGACATAACATTATAATGTGTAATTAAATTTATGCACAGCCGCATCTAAAGCTGCCCAGTTGTTAGCCGGACTACAAGCTACGGGCGACGAAGGCCAGCAGCTGCAAGCCGTGATTGAGATGTGCCAACTACTTGTAATGGGCAATGAGGACACACTTGCTGGCTTCCCTGTCAGGCAGGTGGTTCCAGCGCTTGTGAATTTACTCGCTGCGGAACACAATTTTGATATGGTAAGTGTAAATAATATATGGTCTTTTAAAATACATTAATTCATATTTATACTGTTAAATAAGCTTAAAAGTTAAAGATTTACGACTTTAATCTAGAATTAACTTACTTTATTAACTGCAAACAGTAGTAGGTTCTTATTTTGATTGCTTTTTTTAAACCTCTTGACACCAGAGGGCGCTACCCTCACATGTATACTTGTATTGAATGAGGGAAATAAAGAATGAAACAAATAATTAAATCCTACTAAAACTATTATTATTTATATTATTATTTAAAAATGTTTGTACTTTGTTACACTTAAATGACTAAATAGATTTGAATGAGATTTGATAAACATATGTCATATCCTAACACATAGATATAGTATTCGTAATATATAGTGGTATATGTGGCCAAAGCCAACCGCGAAAACAATAACATTGCGATGTGTGCGCAGATGAACCATGCGTGCCGCGCGCTGACGTATATGCTGGAGGCGCTGCCACGGAGCAGCGGCGCAGTAGTGCTGGCGGTGCCGGCCTTCCTCGACAAACTGCAGGCCATCACCTGCATGGACGTCGCCGAGCAGAGCCTCACCGCGCTCGACATGCTCTCGCGCCGCCACTCCAAGGCGATACTGCAGGCGGTACGTATAAATTTTTTTATAGGTGATAATAAAATGTTTACCGCGCTTGCGCTATCAATATAAGTTGGCGAGGCATCAGTAAGGTATGATAGGTGACGATGAAAGCAGGTCAGTTAGCTCATCCTGACGAATTCCATTAAATTAACCACGACAGTTTTCAGAGGGAACCGTGTGGAGGTCGATCTGATAGGGTGTATTGCTAACAATGAGGCAGCTAGACCCCATTACTAATAATCCCCTTTCTTCCAGATATGTATATATTATAAAATCTACCTTTATATATATATATACCTTCTATCTACGCTTTTAACATTTACTAATTTAACTCTACCTTCTACATCAGGAATACTATGTCTGCTGAATCAGGTGGATTACACTCCTCAAGTGTCACAAAGTTGTGACACAAATAAATATCTTCATGTGCTCGGACAACCAAAATAACATTGTTTTTATTTCAATAGCGCGGTGTATCGGCCTGCTTGACATACCTGGACTTCTTTTCGATCAACGCACAGCGCGCCGCGCTCTCCATCACTGCAAATTGCTGCCAAAACCTCACACCAGATGAGTTCCATCTCGTTAGGGACTCGCTGCAACTGCTTGCTAACAGGTAAATCATAAAGTTCAATAAATTGGCAATTTTATTGTAGTAAAATAGTGAAAATAAGATTCTGACGTTTGATATATAGATAGATAGATACTCTTTATTGTTTCCTCCAAAAGATTACAATAGTAAACTTATTATAAATATAAATAATTACAAGAAATAATCACAATGAGAAAACAATGGGCGACCTTATCGCTAAGAGCTTTCTCTTCCAGGCAACCTTTGGATGGAGAGGAGTAATTATAAACAATTTGGTAGGAGGCATGATGAAAAATTTTATTAGTTCTAGATATGGGAGATGTAATACATATAATAATATAAATATTATCCCATATAATAATATAATTATTATATATATAAATATTTGATTTGACTTTATCATTTGGTTTACGATAAAAATAAAATTTCCAGTCATAGAAATATTATCTAAACATGAATATTATATTGTTCTATAATATTATATAATTTTATTGCCTAAAATTGTGATTAATAATTCATTCTTCAGTGATTAAATGCTAAGTGAGAGATGAGCATGCTCATTAATCAATAATTTATCAAGAAATGCAATATTGAAATAAAATACGTAATGGAATGTGTCAAACATTTTCTCAGCCTTTTCTGCATGTCTAAGAATTTGTTTTTAATTGTGATTTTCTTTGCAGACTCACACAACAAGATAAAAAGTCTGTGGAATGTGTATGTCTTGCGTTCTCTCGCCTAGTGGACAGTTTTCAACATGATCCCGCACGCCTACAGGAGATTGCCACGCCAGAATTGTTAACTAATTTGCAACAACTAGTAAGTTCATCGTAATATTTATTATATAGTCATCTGTTAAAATTCTCCTTTTGTTTACCTATTAGAATTATCGACAAGCTGTTTTGCATGATTCAGAATGATTAATAAACTGAAAGCCTGTCTGTAGAAAAAGGTTGTGTATGTGTGTGTAAGGAATACATTTCAAACTGAAACAGCTATGCAACTGTTTGCTTGATATGTACCAGTTTAAAAAGTCAGATATATTATTAATAAAGTTACTTGAACATAACACTTTGAAATTCAGAAATGACTTTATTCTTTGATGTTTATAACCCTGTTTGTGTATTTAAACAATGGTTACTTGAAGTTATTTAAAAAATTGTGTGAATATAATGTACTTAGTATGTACGAGTCTCATTAAATTTTTTTCTAATTCCATGTAGCTGGTAGTACAGCCGCCCCTGATCTCCGGCGCTACATTCATCACGGTACTGCGCCTGCTATGGGTGATGTGCGCGGCGTGCCCGCAGCTGGCGCTCGCGCTTCACCAGCGTTCTATCGCTGACACGTTGCTTTGCCTCCTCACCGGCTCTACTCTGCACCAAGAGGTAAAGAAAATGAAACATACTTAAGTTATATTGTAACCTAAAAAAAAATGTAACATATATAGTTTATATGTTTGAGTTTAATATATTGGATTTCTAAACACAAAGATTGAAATTTAATCGTTTCCATTTACTTAAGGTTGGACAAATTAATAATTGTAATTAAATATTTTTATGTTTATAGCAAGTGGAACTATTACCGCGGTTACCCCAAGAACTATACGAGATCACGTGCCTGATTGGCGAGCTGATGCCGCGACTGCCGACTGACGGCATCTTCGCGGTGGATGCTCATCTCGATCGTCCTTGGTCCGCCGCTAACGACCGCACCGCTCACTGGCAGTGGCGCGATGATAGAGGTATACTTTTTTTTTAGAATTCATAATGGCACGTTATTGGTATTGTATCTAAAACACAAGTCAGAGGTGAAATTATGTATTAAAAATAATATA
Organism: Galleria mellonella; assembly: GCF_026898425.1. Classification (NCBI taxonomy): domain Eukaryota; kingdom Metazoa; phylum Arthropoda; class Insecta; order Lepidoptera; family Pyralidae; genus Galleria; species Galleria mellonella. Next base: position 4,409,618 of record NW_026442090.1, on the reverse strand, counting down.
TCTTTCTCTTTCCAGTAAATATTTTTCTGCTTATGTTAAACAATGAATAAATAAAATATATTTAGTCAGAATTATGTAAATACAAGTAGATTGTAATTAAATACATAACTTTTATTCATAATTCAGGTACATGGCGATCTTACTCGTGGGCTGAGAGTCGTGCACTGGAGGCAGGCGCTGCGGCGGGCGAAGAGGAAGTCTGCCTGTCGACATTAGGCCGTTCATATACGGTGGATCTGACTGCTATGCAACAGCTTAATGATCATACGGGTACCGCGCGCCCCGTGCAGCGTGTAGCGCCCGCGCCCTGCCCACCTGATCAGTCAGGCTCCGCATCCACTACTGCACCTGGTATGTTATGTTTATCTTCATAAAAATTAAGCCAACTTGTTAATGTCTCTCGTAATTCTGAAAAACCTGTTGAAATGAAATCGTCACTATAATAAATAGATATGATCTAATAATTATTTAAAAGATACCATAATACTTTACTTCAACCACGATACAACAACAGTGTTGAGATTAGGACCTACAATGTATTGAATCCATACTCAAAATACTATATTAAAACTAATAGATCTATCTAATATTTTTTTTTTACACCTTTCCGCTAATTGTAACTATCCTGGTCACGGCACCAAACTGTAACGGAGGATATGTTATCGAGCAAAATAAAAAAAAATCTTTTGTTAATTAATTTGATATTTTGCAACTAATTTCCTTTTTTTTTTTACAAGTAACACTTAAAGTTCCAATCTATTGGAACTATAACTCGTGTATTCTGTTACGTAATAATTGATAATGACGGTGTCCAGATCCGCGCATTGCGATGGTTCGCTGCAACCCATTACTGGCGCGCGCTCTGTTAGCCGTGCTGCATGAAGTGTATTGGAGTTCAGCCGGGCCTGCCGTTCGCTCACAAGCACTCAAGGCTATTTTACGCTGCGTGTACTACGCTGATGCGCCGCTACTGCGTCAAGTACTGAAAATGCAGGTTTGTAGTACCATAATATTGAGGCAAGTCCAAATAGAAGTCGACCGAATAATGGGCGCGTACCCTAAACAAGATTTCAAGCATAACACTTCAATATGTTTGACAGAATGGATGGGGAATTAATTCATTGTTCGAATTTCAGTAAGTAAGGTTATACTTTTGTCTTTAAATTGACAAAGTGCCGAGCTAAGCAAAAATTAACATGCATTGTTCGTAAAGCAAGCATCATTTTCTTCTGTGACTACCATGGATTGTTTTCGTAATGTGGTGATGACTTATCGTTACTGAAGAATTGGTTGATAATCTCATTACTTAGTATATATATACCCTTTATTTTACATAGTTCGTATAGGATATCCAGAATCACTAACCACACTGCCACACTCATTCACTGCCTCCTACATGTACTTCATTTAGTAATAACAGACCTTATAAAGAATGATATGATTCTAATCAGGTAATATCTTCACACATCGCGGGCATGATGGCATCGAGCGACCTCCGCATCGTGGTAGGGTCGCTGCAGCTAGCTGAGATTCTGATGCAGCGGTTGCCAGAGGAGATGAGCGCGCAATTCCGGCGTGAAGGGGTCCTGCACCAGGTAGCACAGTTGGCTGAACGCGCGCCCGCTGTCGCCACCGCTACTACTGCCGCCGCCGCCCCACGTCATTCCAAGCTTAAGGTACATGCATACAAATTAATATTCCTGAACATATCATACAATGTTGTCTAGTCTCAAAGTAAACAGATTTTGCCGACATAGACTAATATAACTTAGTTAAATTAGTAGGTAATTATCTAAATGTTTTATTGTAATTGAATGTCTAAATTTTGTTATGATATTTAGCATGGCAAATCAAGTTTACGATTCACCTGATTGAAAGTGATAAACGTCGCCTATAGACATGGACAGCAGTATGGACATTATACTATACACTCTAATACCTCATGCATTGCCATTTCTGAGGACTACATTGTAAATACCTACATATACAAACAAGAAGGCAGTGTTTAATCTGTAGATCGCCAAGTTGCCGTCAAGCATTAAGTCTGCCCTGTATACATATTTAAATATGTGCAAAAGTATAAATAAATAAATAGTTTTTTTTTTTTTTTTAATGAATATTTATACCACGCTAACTACATTGTTCAATTATACATATTTCCATATGTAAAATGCAGTCTATATACAACTAATCACATCTCTTATTTTGTAATTCTCAACAGTCACCAAGCGCCACCAGCGTGCGTTCAAGTGGCGGTTCATCTCCGCCGGCATCCACTTCGGCTACGTCTGTAGATCACAACAATTTGTCTATGGCTTTCTCTGCATCTGGTTCTTTTGTCGCTAGCTCGCTACGTAAGTATCTTTTATATAGTCTATATATTTTCATACTATGTCATATTATTCCCTTGATACCCTTGGTGGCAATCCAGCTCAGAAACTGATAGTGAGCGCTTACTTGTAGCTAATATTCGCAAAGAACAAAACCACTAATTTGAAAAATCTATCTACAGCACCCAATAACTTTACAATCATATCTCATTCTTCAAGTCGAAACATAAGACATAAACAAATTCTGAAGTAACTGAACTATCCCTGAATACAAGGTCTTTTAGTAACATACGCCTGCGTAAACTAATACCCAACCTTTGCATACGAACATGAACAATGCTGTAATACACAAAGTACTATTATTTTCTCCAATCATAGCGCTTCTGTATCTGATGTCATTAAATGTTGATACATTGTGTTGAAAAAAGATAAACATATCTCTGGATTTGATTAGTCACTGCATACATACATACATATTTGTCACGCGTCTTCCATTAGAGTAGGCAGAAACAATAGAAGTACATACTTATATGTATTTATTTGGAGTTATCATACTTGAAGACTTTCTTCAATGAATTTTTTTCTTTATAGCCACAGGCAGTGAGGGCAGTGGCTCTGAACCTGGCCAGCCGTCATCCTCTACACACCCACAAAACTCCAGCTCAGTACACAGGTTTGTTGGTTTTATCTGTGATAGTTGTTATTACTATTTAAATAAATATAAAGAAAAAAATAATATTTTTGGAGAATCATTTACTCACTGAAACACACCAGTGAAAAATGATCCATTAATTTTGATTTCATCTTGAAATCACATCACGAAATACAAAAATATTTGACCTCATAATTGAGTAGACCATGTCACTGGTACAGGTCGGGCAGTCCCCTGCAACTGACGGAGATGCTGAAACGCAAGCGCGCCGTGAAGCGGTCGGGAGGCGCGGGAGGGCGCCACGCTCGCCGCCGTGACGACGCGCCGCCGCACGCCGCGCCACCGCACGCGCATGCGCCGCACGGCGCCGCGCCGCCGCCGCACGCGCAGCCCGCTCCGCACGGTAACCGCATGCACTTAGCCATACAGTTGACTAACTTGATGTGACATTCATATGCTTTAAGTTTGTTTATGAACTCGGCGATAATGCGAAAAAAATTAATCCTTTTTCACTTCAGACTCTATTGTATTCTATAGTTGAGGATTGTCGCAATTAACAGAATAAATTTCTTATTAGGACACGTGTAAATAAATGAGAGACACACTCTCACTCCGGTGTCTATTCCTTGCATGCCTTGACTGATTTAGTGTTTAAAAAACAGGTTATTTTAGAGATAGACACACATATCTAAACATTTCCACCGAAATAATATAGAATTCAGTTTATATGCTATAATAATACTGTGTTATTTTAATTAAATATCAAGCTTTGAAGTATTTTGTAAAGATAATAGCCCATAGGAAGTGGTAATAGTAAATATGTATTTCTAATGGAATAGTATGAAAAAAAGACATAATATAACAAAAATAACAAAAAATGGTGCTCAAACACCATTTTTTTTTTTATATAATTTCACTACCTATTCTCTGTCTTAATGATCTTTTCTAATATCATACTTGTCCATATATTTCTACAAGATTTAACTTTGTGTACATACGTAGGATCGGGCGCGACGTCGGCGGGGCGATCGACATCTCGAGCGGGCGGTGCGTCGAAGACGTCGTCGTTCCTGTCGTCGCTGAACCCGTCGCGCTGGGGACGCTCACCGCACGCCCACAAAGACAGCGCCTTGCTTGCCTCGCCGCACACGTCCGCCAACCTCACTGTACAGAACAAGTCAGTTGCTGCCATTATAATATTTGTTTATATCATTTTTTTTTTTTTTTCATTAAGAATATATAAATACTTAATGTAACTGAAATATAAGCATAATTGGACACAATTGGCAAGAACTTTAGAACGAACATGCCAGTTTCTAAGAATACATATTTTCCTATTAAATAAATATTGAGTCACTTCAAAAAGATTTCGAAATCTATTAAATTATATACATCTATATTAGGATTGTATGTATTTACAAGTTATGGTAACTGCTTACAATTAGAAGAACTGCATACTAAATTAGCAAGGTACTGGGACTATCAATACCTTGTTAATTTAGTATTCAGCTCAATATGATAGAGCCAAATACAAAATTGACCACTAGGCAGTGTCGTCTGTGTGGCTCTAATGACTATGTTCTAAATCGTTTATAGGACAGTTTGAATAATGCTCCAAAATTTTAATTATATACGTATATACTTCCCTGACGAGGTTTTCCCAAGAGACTAGCATGGAATTCTTCAAAAGGGGGTAAAGAGGTTTCTTCAGGGTCGGCAACGCGCGCGTAATACTTATGGTATTGCAGATGTTCATAGGCTACGGTAACCACTTACCGTCAGGTGGGCCGTATGCTTGTTTTCCACCTCAGTGGTAAAAAAAAATCCTGCCATAAACTCAATGTTTAAAATTTATTTGTAAAAATTGAAAAGGTTATATTCAGGTGTAATTTAGAATGATAGTGTATACAGGGAGAAGGTGCGCGAGTGGATCCAGTGGACGGCGTCGCGGCTGCAGCGCAAGTGGGGCGCGCTGGGCTCGGACGGCGGCGCGCTGCAGCAGCTGGCCGCGCTGGCCGCCGCGCTGCCGCACGCGCCGCTGCAGCGCGCCGCGCTCGACCAGCTGCGCGACACGCTGCTGCAGCACGACGTCTCGCCCTTCGAGGTGCGGCGCCTCCCCCACTCACATACACCTTCAGTAGCGCACTTGGCATTTAAATGAAACAACTACATGGTGGACCTTATGGTCCGACTGTTCGTCCAACCTTCTACAGCATCATATCAGCCGTTGTCTGTCCAATGCTAAACATAGGCCTCCCCTATAGACTGCCATAAAGAACGGTTTTAAGTCACCTGCATCAACTGACTCCCTGCAATCCATTTGAGATCGTCACTGCATCTTTGGGGGGAAGGGTCTTCCTATACCATATCTGCTTATACGGTGCCACCACTCAGCAACCCTTTTTCATCATAGATGGGTTTTCTTCCATATGTAGAGAGCTAATTAGTGAATATTTTGATGATCTTGACTTATAGCTTTCTTAGTAGATAGTCTTATGTTAAATGTCAGTTGGGTCAGATTGTTGTCACGTTGAAGTATTGAACTGTTAGACGACAGTGTAATGCCAGCATTATACCAAGTGCCCACTGAACAAACATACATTATATAGAATAAAATCGAAGTCATAAGCTATTTAGGGTGTTTCTAGCAACGAATCAGAAACATGGTTTGAAAGTTTTATTGATGATAATGAAGTCTATAATTCCTACTAACTTAACAGCTAAATATCCCGTAGTTATGTTTCGTGAACAAATTTGGTGGGTTATATTTCTTTTAGGCAAAAAGTGGCAGTGATGGTCACCAACTGCATATGTTATTATTCTCATGCTTAAATAAATCATAATAAACAATTCACTATTCTTATCTGAAAATATATTCTTATGTACAGGTGAATCATTCCGGAGTGCTGGGTGCCCTGCTCCAATTCCTTACGGGCGGAGAACAGGACCCAGAGACTTCCAGCCAGGAGCAAGAAGGAGAAGGCGAAGGTCGAGATTCCGCTGAACTAGTCGCTGCCTGCGAGCAGCGCCTTAGGCTCTTCCTACACGTCTTCGCAGATATGCCACTCTCAGCTGAGTAAGTTTCCTAGTTTTTGACGTCACTTTTTTCGACGTCAGTTTTTCTTGATATATTTCCCTTAGAATGCCACAGATTATTTTAATAAATTTATATTAATATGGTATGATTTTCTACTACTTATTATCTGTGGTCCATATTTTGGTTAAACAGACTGACATTTCAGTTGAATAGAGCAGTATAGGATATATAAATTTTATTTGAATTATTTAACGTTCAAAATTTTAAAGTAACAGCATTTGTTAATATCATTACGCATCGAAGTGAACAAGTGTACGATAATATGGCACGTTTAATTTTAGTAGTGCGGAGTGGGGCGAGGATGGCTCGCTGCCGCTGCTGGGCGGCGCGGGCGGCGGCGGCGCGCTGGCGGCGCTGGTGGCCAAGGTGAACGCGTGCGTGTCGCACCTCGAGCAGTTCCCGGTGCGCGTGCACGACCTGCCCGCGCGCCCCGCCACCTCCGCGCTCAAGTTCTTCAACACGCACCAGCTCATGGTCAGTAGGAAACACAACAGTAACACACTAAAAACAACTCTTTAGAGAGACTACTTTCAGTTCAGTTTACTGTGAGAGTAATAAGTACCACACTGTCATACCTATCATCTATTTCTCAAGTTATGTTATCTTGATTTGTTGTGCCGTTGTGGCCGTTGTGTTGAGTACGCGCGCGAAACGGCCTTTTTTTATAACTATTATTCAGTTTATTTTTCTTAATTTATAGATAAATTATACTAATTTAATTTTTAATTACAGTGCGATCTCAAACGTCATCCAACATGCACCAACCTGAAGCAATGGAAAGGTGGTGTAGTGCGGATAGACCCCCTAGCTTTAGTACAAGCCATTGAGAGGTAATACACATTATTAATTACATTATAAGTAATTTATATTTTTTCAGAAGACATGTGGAATGCTGTCTATACACAAATTTTCTGTGTTATTTCTTAAATATGTTAAAATTGGTAAAAAAAGATTTTGCAACAATAATCACCTTTGACTGCACTGTGATCTTTGTGTCATGTAAAGTGACAGTTACAGAATACCTTTGTCAAAACAGATCAAATGAATGTGCAATCGTGTATTTTGAAATGTGATTTTTTTTATACATCTTTGAATGGCAAACAAGCTGACGGGCCCACCTGATGGAAAGTGGTAACCGTCGCCTATAGACTTGATGGTAATATCACCTTCAGGGCCATGTGGTTCCGGCATAAAATAGGCCACCCTTTCTAAGGGACGGCAAGGAATGGGCAGCAAGTAGCGACCTTCTCAAAATATCTCTAAAGTCTGACTATGGTTACCAATCCGCCTGTCAAGCGTGGCAACTGCTGGCGAAACCCCCCCAAAAGGAAGCATTATGTTCGGCCGTGGACTGTTGAAAGATATGATGAATATCGCATTCATGTTCGTATGGTTGTTACTAGGTACCTGTCGCAGCGCGGCTACGCGACGGCACGGTCGCGTGAAGCGGGCGGTTCAGGTGTACATTCGGACGACGACGCTGCCTCCGACGACGAAGTGGAAGACTCGCTGGCCACACCGCCGCACCACCACCCCACTGAGTAAGCACTCTTATATTACTCACGATGTATCTTATGTGTACCTTTCGTCCATTGAGTCATTAAAAGCTCGGTAGATTTACATTAATAATCACTAGGCTCTTAATTCAATAATTTATTATCGTGTTGCAAAAAGAACCTACTTCGATTATGACTTTTTTTTTTTTATATGACTTAGAATGGCAAACAAACTGACGGCCCACCTGATGGAAAGTGGTAACCGTCGCCTATAGACATGAGCAGAACCGTGGACATAACAGAGTATACTGTTTCGCCCATGATACCCCCTCATGCATTGCCATTCCTGAGGACTCGGGTGTTATTCCTCCGTACAAAACCAATTATTTTGATTTCAAAATTAAATATTGAACTAACTATTGAATTTTTATAAAAATTTCTATATATTAATCTATACTTATAATAAATCTGTAGAGAGGTCAATTCTGTACATGAAATATATTTCCAAAATAACTATCAGGGGGTGTTCATGCTACGATCAAAAGGAGAAGAGCAGTGAAGGGAAATGTTGGGAAGACAGGAGACATTTTTAAGCTTCCGTTGCGTGCAGCCTTAATGGCCACTTTAAAATATAAAATTGTCCACCCGTGCGACGCCGGGACGGGCCGCTAGTCTGTAATAAATTCTTTTAATATAAAAATATGCTAAAAAATAATAAGCTAAAAAGCTATAGATACCAAATCTGTTTATACTTGATAGAGTTATGAGGTAACAAATACAAAAATGCGACTAAATTGAGAACCTTCTTCTTTTTTTAGTCAATGGAAATTTAAACCACACATACAATATATTAGACACTAGTCGGAAATAGAATTTTTGCTTTATATATGTGTGAGATTTTATAAAATCGGTGGAGTAGTTTTTGTCTATTATCTGTTACAAACAAACAATCAAATCTTTCCTCTCTATAATATTAGTATAGACATAAAAAGAACAAGAACGCAGAAAGGTTACAGTTTCAGTGTGAATTTTGTATATGCAATAGTTAAGTTACTTATTGATTTCAAATTTGGAAACAATTCATTCTACTCTAGCATCTCGTCACGTAATTAAGTAATGGCAAACATTATAATATTCAAAATATGTAACGGAAATAAAGTGATAGCAAACAAGAAACGGCTGCTCACGTAATCCTGGAATGTGGCCCATCAACGTTTAGAAATCTTCGGAACGGTGAGGTCGCTCCGTGAGGCCTGTGAAGAACCCAGGAAGCTTCTGCGCTTCTGGGCGGAGCTAGGTTGGCTGTACTAGCCACGACTCATACGTACAACGGCCCAAATGAGAGGCTAAGCGCAGAAAATAGAGTCTTTTTTACATTCACATTAAAGTGATAGCACATAATATATCACTAGTCTGATTAAAATTCAATTGACATAATGACTAATTAGATACGACAATATCAGCTAAACACTGGAATAGAGTCGATTGCTTATATCATATGCACATGAAATATTATTATTAAAGAGAATTTTTATTAAGATTACTATAATAATTTATTTATGTATAAATTAAGTATATTTTCTAAATCAAATACACCTAAATTACATAAAATTATCTTAACAAAATTCCTTTTGCTTAATATTGCAGTTCTGAACACAAATTGGAATTCCTAATCGGAGACACAGTGTTGCCATACAACATGACCGTGTACCAGGCTGTGAGACAATTTGGCGAGCAAACGGACGCCGATACAGACACAGAGACGCCATTAGGTATGTATATTATTAAATCTCTAGTGTTGTATATATTATTAAATATTAGTATTAGTAGCGTTGCCCAACTATATCGCTTGGGTTTTAAATTATGTGTGTTAATTTTTAAATAACTAAAATTTCAAATAAGTTATTCTAATATATTTATTAGATCTGAAACTCATTACCAGAATAAATTTTTCCATTTTACTAAAATCTTGGTGGATTTTAATTTTATATGAAGTCTATGATTCTATTTGCATCGCTAATTTTATTATAATTAAAATGTTAAATGGATTTAAATGCAATTTGTACGCACATCGAGTATACCGAAGTATTCTTGTCTATATTTATATATATATATATATATATATATATATATATATATATATATATATATATATATATATATATATATATATATATATTGGATAAGCTTAATCCTAACTCACGTGATTAATATCAATATATTAATTAAAATTGTATTGTGTTTGCAGCAAATGCAGGAATTTGGGTGCAAACGCATACAATATACTACCGCGCTGTGGAGGCACCCGAACAGCCGCGTTCTGACACGGCCGCCTCGAGGAAAGGCAAGGGACAGCCCACGAAGCTTGCGTCTAGACGCAAACCAGATTTACTATGGAATGGTATTAATATTTTTTATTATAGTTTATAGATAAAATTTAAATTAATTTACAATTGGCGAATGAATTTTTAATGTAAATTTAATTTAAAAACAACAAAAAGTACAGAGTAAATATTAGAATATAGAACCAAGTAAAATAAAAAAAAATAAAGAAAAAAAGAACAAAAAGATTTATCCCTTAAAGGAATACTTTATGTACTCTTACGTTTATACTACAATTAATATATCCATCGTCTGCAAGAGTACACTCATAGCGTCAGTGTATTGTAAAGTTGCTGGTGTGTCGACAGAGGGCATAGTGCCGCCGCGTGAGTCGCCGCTGGTGGTGATCTTGCGGTCGCCGCTGCTGACGGGCAACGAGGTGAAGGATGCATCGCTGCCAGCGCTGGGCGTGCTGCGCGCGCTGCATGCCCTCTCGCGGCACTGGCACACCCTTTACAACGCCGCCTGCCTGCCCGATCACCGCCCGCTCGTGTCCAACGCCGACTTTATTAACGCTAAGGTATTCTTTATTGTACACAAAAAGTAATTGTATCAGAAAAACAAACAAAGGCAAGCTTATCTCTAAAACAGATTTTTTCCAGCAAATTCAATGAGATAAACTGACAGTTTATTAGTAGTTACAGTTATACATGTGTGCTAATCGACTTAATGACTTAAAAATAAATAAATTAAATGAAAAAAAAAATATAAGTAAATATGTATAAATATAAATAGGTACAATTGTATTATGCAATTTAAAGTGGTTACCATGGTCGCCTATATCCATAGGCAGTTTTTCTACGTGCATTGCTCTTTTTGAAAATTAAGGTGTTATGTGTCAATACTCTATTGATTACACTAGTAGTGTGGCCCCTTGAATAAAGTTATACTAGACAACAGAGACAAGAAGAATTACCCATATAGAGATGATCTTTGTACAATCTCTGTTAAACCGAGTTAAAAAAGTTGTCCTTACTTCAATTGTATTTTTTTTAATGTTTAATAGTGAACGGTTTTTATCGAATTCTTATAGACATCAATCATCAATCAATACATGACTGATTCTTTTTTATTTGTACTCAAAAGCATCAATATTAATTAATTCTTAATTATTTTTATTACAGCTTGCTGCCAAAGCCAATAGACAATTACAAGACCCACTCGTCATCATGACCGGCAATCTCCCGCCGTGGCTGAAAAAAGTCGCCTACGCATGGTGAGAATCATTAATGTCGAATCGAATTGAAACTTAACATCTCTTATCTCTTTCTAATACCTTTGAGTATAGTTGAAGGTACAAGAAAACACCTAATTTATTTGAATCATGAAAAAGACATAAAACTACTTTTATGCTTTATGGATAAAACTTGTTTCGTAATATATGTCGATCTTACCAGATAAATAAATATTTTCAAACTGTTCTGCGTGCAGCCCGTTCGTGTTCCCGTTCGAGTGCCGGCACCTTTTGTTCTACGTGGTGTCGTTCGACCGCGACCGCGCCCTGCAGCGGCTGCTCGAAGCGGGCGGCGAGCGTGGCGGCGCCGGCGGTATGGGCGGCGGCGCGGGCGGCGCTGACTCGGAACGAGTCGCGCCACGCCTCGACCGTCGCAAGCGCACCGTGCAGCGACACAACGTGCTGCGCCAGGCTGAGCATGTCATGCACGAGTTCGCACACTCGAAGGCCCTGCTCGAAATACAGTACGAGAACGAGGTCGGCACCGGTCTCGGGCCCACCCTCGAGTTTTACGCGCTCGTGTCGCAAGAACTACAGCGCGCCGATCTTGACCTGTGGCACGGCAGCGAGAACTTCAAACAGAAGCCGACCTCGTTCGCCGGGGAGATAGTGAAGAGCCAGCCACCGGTGGTGACAGACCGCGCGGCGGACGCGGCGGCGCGACTCGCCTCCTCGGTCCGCGACGCGCTCAGTCTGGACGAGGAGCGCACGCCGGAGGCTTCGGACTTCGAGAAGGAGACGTCGATCCCGTCGCCGGCGCCCGACGCCACCTACGTGTCGTGGCCCTGCGGCCTGTTCCCGCAAGCGATCGGCCGCAACGCCCGCGCCTCGCACCTGTCCCGGGTCAAAGCCAAGTTCCGCTTCCTCGGGAAGTTCATGGCCAAAGCGGTTATGGATTCGAGGATGGTTAGTATTTTGTCGCCGTTATTTTTTATTTTAGCACTCGAAAAAATGCAATTGTGATATTTTTATAATTGAAATTGAATTGAATAAGTTAAATTTCATTTTTGGATGCGATAAATTTAGTCTTAACCTAAGTTAAATTGATAACAATTCCTATATGAAATTTATGTCAGAACAGTATAAAAGTAGTATTTTTTAAAGGGATTTTTATTAACAATTTTATTGAACAGTAAATAGGAAAAAAATTTACTTATTAACTGAACCACCACTACTAGTGTTAATGTTTAGTACTGGTATGGTAGAGAGTGCTTTTATAGCCTAATTACTTCATTTTATGCACATTTATGATGTCAACATGAATATTATTCTAATAATGACTATCATAAATATACATATATATATATATATATATATATATATATATATATATATATATATATATATATATATATATCTGTCACGCCTGTCATAAATATATAATAAATAATTAAAATACAGTTATTTATGTTGGCTTTACTCTCGTTTTAAATTCATAAGTGCAGTCCAATTTATTTGTCGTTCTATCGAATCACAACGTCAGCATGTTGTGCCGCTGCGCGTACTGTACGTACTGTACGTACTGTGGGAGCGAGTGTATACCATAAGAGCGCCGGCCGTGTCGCAGGTGGACATCCCGCTGTCGGTGGCGATGTACCGGTGGGCGGTGAGCGAGCAGCAGTGGCTGAGCCTGAGCGACGTGCGCAGCGTGGCGCCCGAGCTGTGGCGCTCGCTGTGCCGCCTGCGCCGCGTGGCCGAGCGCGCGCGCCTCATCGCCGCCGACCCGCGCCACACGCCCGACCAGAAGAACCACATGGTGAGCACGCGCATACACACACACTCGCGCTTTATTTCTCTCTCTCTCTCTTTCTCGGCATATACAAAGTATAATAACACCCAGTGAAATGACAATTTTGCTCCTTAAAATAAAAAAACCTTAATTGTGAACATAGACAACAGTAATAATTGTAATTCAGAACACGGATTCGTGTATCAACTAGTAGATTTTGAGAACAATTATATTTTTTTTTTGTTTCACAAAGATAACTAACAGTAAATTAATATGAGGCGACACGAATGTCGATTGCAAAAATAACGAACATTTCAGACTTGGCAACGTGGATAGCATAGCATATATCTAGTCATAAAAAATCAGAATGAATGGAGGACTTTAGAAGTTATTTAAAAATTAATAAAAAGTTAAAATTACATTAAACCTGATAATAGCAAATGTAGAAAGTCTCATAAATGACTGATACAATTAATCACACTTTTTACAATTTCAATTAAAATAACTTCTACAAAGGCTACTCATAGGACATAGACATTGACGATAAAATTTGACTATATTTATATTCTATTGTGTAGATAAGTGCTCTGGAATTGGATGGATGCCCAATCGAGGAGCTCGGATTGGACTTTATCCTGCCGGGCGACGGCTGCACAGAGCTTCGCCGCGGTGGCCGAGATCTCCCTGTCACTGCCCACAATCTACAAAATTATATTTCTCTCGTTTCACATTGGTTACTTTATGAAGGTAAGTTAGATATTCTCGAAATAATAATAAACCAAGTGATTGATATGAGTGTAATGCTAATATATTGTTTTCTCTTCTAACAGGTGTGAGTAAACAAATGTCGGCTTTCAAAGAAGGATTTGAATCAGTATTTCCATTAGCCAATCTCAAAATTTTCTACCCTGAAGAATTGGAGCAGGTCTTCTGTGGAAGTCCATCAGGTAAGCTGATGAACATCAGTGTCCACTGTTTCTCCCTAAGAACATTAAAATTTTTGTTTAAGTATAATGTATTACTATTAACAACATTTACTGTAATAGCAATAAATAATATTTTGTTGGATAATAGATACTTGTAATTTTGTTTGTATAATCTGTTGGTTAAAATAAAAACTAAATATGAATGTTTATAGCTTTGCTTTAGATTTATATATATTAATTTTATTTTCTGTTTGCAGGTGGGCGTGATCAACGCTGGGAGCCGCGCATGCTGGCGGAATGCATCCGACCAGACCATGGATATAACGCGGAATCGCGTGCCATCCGTATGCTCATTGATATACTTGCCTCGTACAACCGCGAAGAACAACGCCTCTTCCTTCAGTTTGTCACGGGCAGTCCACGCCTGCCTACTGGAGGTAACTAAATATCCATATTTTTTTTTTTCAATGACAAACAATTTATCTAAAACTATATTTTTTTTATCTAGCTTCTATTATATATTTCTTTTAAAACAGTATAATCTTTTCTTAGCTGTTGATTGGTAGAGAACACATCCCTACTAATTATATAAATAAGAAAGTGAGTTGGTTTGTTAGCTTATAGTGCTTTAACAGTTAAACTAATTACTATGAAATTTGGTATACATGTACCATATGGGATGGGGAAGGATGTGGGTTTTCTTTGTCCCGGTCATATGGACAAAGTCGCTGTTAAAAACTAGTTATATATAATAAAATTGTAACTAGATTGTGTATGTATATGAGAAGATATTTAACAAAAATTCATAAGTAAGTTTATAAGAATGATAGAAACAAAATAATTTTAGTGTCAGAGTAATTTGTTGTTACAGAGCTTTTGGTGCTCTGATCCCTTTGCCTGATATGGTGAAATCAATATTGAAAATCCGAATTGTTGTACAATGTCTAATTGCAATTGTTCTAGGTTTTAAGGCGTTGAACCCACCCCTGACCGTGGTACGCAAATCGCTAGAATCATCGCTGGACCCTGACGAGTACCTACCGTCGGTGATGACGTGTGTTAACTACCTCAAGCTGCCCGACTACAGCAGCGGCGAGGTGATGCGCGCCAAGCTGCGCCTCGCCGCTTCCGAAGGGCAGCACTCCTTCCACCTGTCGTGAACACTACGCTACCTAACCGGCCCTCTAGCCTCAGCCTCGGCCTCGGCCACGGCCACTGTGATCATATTATCAACCCCTCACCTCTTGTATACATGTGTGAATGCGGTTAGTGATAACTATAATCCTTGTGTTATACTAGCCGGCGCGACCTCGCTCCGGACTATATTATTAATGTGCAATCAGAGTGATTTATTTACCTAATGTGAGAGACACTAAGTGCTGTGCGTTCTTTATTTTGTTTCTTTGGATTCTTTTTAGATTACATAAATATGTTCATAATTATATTTTGTGTTAATGTGATAGCTCTGTATATTTCTTTGTTAGTTTAGACTCTCAGTGGGATAATAATATATGATTGAAGTGTGTGACGGAACCGTTTTAGCGAGACATTTGAAGACGCTTCACGCTGATTGTGTCTAACTGCGAACAACAATACAACATTAACACACTCACCACTATTGTCTCGTTGTCGCAATATTACTACTACATAATTTTGAAGAATGATCGTTGCGTATCTTCTATGAGAGTCCTATAAAAAATATATAATAGCATTTATTACCAAATGGTGTATGTTTTGAGTAACGTTTAAGTATCATTAATGATTAAAGAAAAAGTGCAAAATTTAATATGTAACAATTTCAATAAAACCATGTAAACAATATTGATCAATTTTGTGTTTTATTTTACCACTCATAATGGCACAAATGTTGTAAATGTTACAATAATTGCATCTACCCAACATTCACTCTCCACCTGTAGAATAAAATTACTCATTACAATGACGTTGGTGTTTATTCAAATAAATTTAGTCTGTGCCAGCAACTACTAAAGGAAGAACATAATTTAAAGATGACAATACCTAATTTGTACTTTATTTGCTTAATCACAGCAGTTTACAGCAGCTATAGGTATTTATTAATAACGCTGTGACATTTTTTAAAATTGATGTTAATGTCTTGGTATGTGCCAGTGAGTGATGGCAGACAAAGATGAAGTCAGATCACTCGACCTGTGAAAAATCTCTAGGAATTAAACGCATACACTGTTCTGTTATGATTGACCAGGTTTTTTCTCGCTACTACGTACGTGTGGGTTTCAGAAGCAGGAAAACCAATAAAATAGACAACTTTTGATGATGTATCAAGATAAAGTAAGTAAGACCTTAAGGAACACAAAAACCACATTCAATTTATATGCTTACTGCACATTTTGTGTGATGGTGAAACAAATAACAGATACAAAATAAAAAAAAATATTTTCGCTTCTATTGCTGTTATAGTGCTTCTGGTTTGAAGTATTTCTTACACTACATAATAAACAATACAGGTAAAATAAAACACTTTTTAACACATCAATATTACATATATTAAATCAATTCACTTTACAGTCTATAATAATAAAATATGTACAATGGTTTGTAATAATAAATTATTACATTATATAATAACAAATGATTAAGATATTACAACAAAATATCTTTATGGGAGTAAATGAATTTTTAAACCTTCCAGATATGAGGTGATTTTGTTTCTCAGTAAAATATGACTTGGTAAACATTATGACAACTTTTCAGTATATTTTTAGGAAGTTCTGTGAAACTCTTAGTTTATGAAGTTAGCCTCCATATTTCCATTATACTCACTTCTAGAAAGTTCGATAAAACAAATATCTTTAGTTTGAACTGTATACTTGTCTACTACCAGTAGCCCAAAAAGTATTTTAAAATAATTTACCATCTAAGAAACAAGACACTAATCACTTAAAATACAATAAATTGTAATCTACAATGATAGTACAACATAGAAGGCTGGAATAAGTGTATGCTATTAACAATGACCCTACCTCATACATTTCAATCACTAGAATATGAATAGATTTTAATTTTTCAATAAAATTTAGAGTACCATTGCAATCCAACCCAGGATGAGGCATGAACCACCAATAGGTGTGAGACGTCGGAGACTACGGTCACCTGTGAAGGCATGGTAGTAACAGGTGCCGCTGAAAAGTCCTATGCCTGCTATAAAGAATGCACCAGCCTGAAATAAAATTATGTTAATAGAAATTTTCATATTATATAGTTATTGTGATTGTACAATAAATGTACCTAATGCAAAATAAATAGAACTACAAAAAAAAAATTTTTACTTAAATTATGTACTTACAAACTTAATATTGGAACATAGTACTTAAAATGTGATCAAAGAAAAACATATTAAAATTGTTAAAGACTTAAAATAAATTAAAAATCAATCTAATTGTAGTTTATGTATAACAAGGGTTACTAACACTTCATAGTTCTTTATAATTATATTTTTAATTAAAAAATTGGACATCCCTAAATTCAAAACTTGATGTAAGTGAAGACTGATGTAAAGATGACAGGCTAGAAACTCTTTAACACCATATCTATAGGTGACAGTTACCACTTTCCACCAAATGGGTCATCAGCTTGTTTGCCATTCTAAATTGCATAAAAAAACCAGAGGGCAATAAATGCTGACAATTTTTTTTTAATAGATGATAATGGAATGGTAACCCCACCTGCGCTATCGGAATACACCAGTGGGGCACCAGTGAAGGATGATAGGTGAGGATGAAGTAGGCCAGTTAGCCCATCATGACGAATTCAACAAGATTTGTTCACGATGGTTTCCAGTGGGAACCATATGGAGGTCGACCTAATAAGGCATATTGCTAGCAATGGGGCTGTCAAACTCCATTGCTAACAATTCCTTTTCCCCCAATTCCGAGTATTAATAGTGATATAGAAAATTATGAATACCAGTTTGTCAGCAACTCTTTTTGTACTTTGCAGTTTATTAAAAAATCATAAGCATAAACCAGAGATGTGGGAGCATATCAGAAGGTTATAAATTTTGACAGTTATAGATAAAATTGAGTTGCTCTTTGTACTAAAGTCAGTAGAAGACAGGTCAGTATGTAGTCATATGACATAGACCTGACAAGTTATTAAAAATTTGTAATAAGGCCCTTGTTCAGTTAACATATCCATTATACCTATGACTTCTAATAGTTTTATTATAAAAAAATATCATGTTGTGTCATTAATATTATGATCTTCGAATTATTTAGGTTAGGTTAAATTTATATTCTATACTTGTCGATTTTAGTAAATAATTATAGATTTTCAAAATAAGTCAATTAAAATTGTGGCAGACAAATAATATATCAGTATTAGACAATATTATACAAAAATAATTATATACTGTCTTTTTAATAAAAGGCAAGAAATTCTGAAGATTATAATTAAATTTCGTGAAATAAAGATATTGGACTTACAATATATGGCCTCCTGCATAAAGGTACTGTCATTAATGCAAGCGTGTGTAGGAAGTGAAATCGATTGGCAGTATCAAATATTTTTCGCAGGTCTTCTTTGGTGTCCGTTTCAGGGAAGGTACGATGTGCGCCCATAGCACCCAGCACTACTGCCGCGGCACCACTAAGCCCTGCAAGCCTTACAAAAGGCCCAGCTCCTTGTGCTAATTCCCAAAGTGGCATCCTGATAATGATCGGAGCTGGAGGTGGATTTACTGGCTTAGATTTGAATACACCCTGTAAATTAAATTATTGCACATATAATACACACAACTCGAATCAAGTAAATTATATTAGATAAGCTTGCAAAAAGACAACAAATTATTTCAACTAATAATCGTAATTCAACTTACGATATGGCGTAACAAATTCATAGCTCCATCCGTCACCGTATTTATCATAAAAGCATCGGCCAGATTTACCATACCTTTTTGTTTTTTATATAATTGCACACGAATAGAAAATGAAAATTTTTAGCAAATTTATTGACAATCTGAATGAAACAAAGCACGATAGCACGTAATGACATTGACAGTGATAGCACACAGAAGTCTAATACGTAAACAGTCTATACCTAAGTCTATACTTTAGTCAAACCAATAATAATATGTAAGACTATGAATCAACCCAAGGACTATATTGCTAATTGTAAGATAAATACTATAAACTTTCTTAGTCGTATATGTTTATGATGAACAGACGAGCACCAGATGCGTTATTCACTCGAGATTTTTTTTGTTATTGTATGCGGTATAATTTTTTTTTTTTTTAGTACGTTTGTTCCGTTTGGAACAGGCTAAGGTCGGAGACCATGCTGCCTAGTCTTCAAAAAGATAATTTGTCTGGAATTTTATTTTTCTAATGTCGCTTCAATTATTGTCATAATCTTCAATATTTCATTTGTCAAATCCGGTAAGTACATTTTCATAAATATCTTTTCTTGAGTTTTCTTAAACCAGTGGATTTATCAAATTAAAAATAAATAATTATAAAAAATCATTGTCTTGCAATTCAATAAAAGTATTCTTATAGCTCCTTGAATGTTGTAGTAATATAAGTGAAAATAGCTTTGAAACAAGAAGGAAATCTTAAGAGAAGCGGGATTGAGTGCGGGATATTTTCGGGTTTTTTGAAGATAATCCTAAGTTCGTCAAACATAATGTGTCTTTGAATGACAAATTCAGAGCAATCAAAAAAAAAGGTGATGTAGAGATTGGGCTGTATTTGAGTTACACCATGTGCATGATGGGGAAGCGATCATGCCCATTCGGTGCAGGTGTTCGTTGAAATGTCCGTGGCCGATTCGTAATCTACAAATATTGGTGTAAAATTTTCTGTTTGTGTCCTTTCCTTTGCAGAACCACGGTTTTCCAATACGCCAATTAATTTTGCGGTACCATTTGCCTTTAGTCTGTAATATTTGAGTCCAATGCTCCTCCCATTTAGTTGTAACGATTTTATGTATTCCAATACTACAATCTGAGTAACAAAGGGGTAAGTCTTGAACACGAGCAGCACTTGAATTAATAATTTTAGCCAAAGTGTCTACTTGTTCATTCCCAAACACTCCAATATGTGAAGGGGTCCAGATGAAGATAATATCTTTTCCATATATAGTACAGAGATGATAATATTTATTACGAATTTCTTGAATTAAGTAGTTTGATGATGAAATGAATGTGTTATTTTTTAATGCCATAAGAACACTCATACTATCTGTAATTATAATCCATTTCGAATATAGTACCTGTTTTTCTATGTATTCTAATGCTAAAAATATAGCTTTTGCTTCTGCTGTGTAAATACTAGCCAAAGTTGAAATTTTATAACCGTGACCAAATCTATTTGACAAATCGTAAAAAGCCACTGAAGTGCTAAGTGCATTTTTGGAACCATCTGTATATATCTGCCTGTAGTCAATAAATTCTGATAAAGTCTCATACATA
Organism: Galleria mellonella; assembly: GCF_026898425.1. Classification (NCBI taxonomy): domain Eukaryota; kingdom Metazoa; phylum Arthropoda; class Insecta; order Lepidoptera; family Pyralidae; genus Galleria; species Galleria mellonella. Next base: position 4,389,324 of record NW_026442090.1, on the reverse strand, counting down.
TCGTGCTTTTCTTTTATGTCTTTACGTATAACATTTTTGATCTTACAGAACTTACTCTCATAAAGGCCATTATAACAAGGAAGTATCTTACTACTATAGATGTTATATTCATCTCGTAAATTCAAATCATTGACAATAGTTTTATTCAAAAACATAGAAATGGGGCAATTTAATAATTTGAGTATGAGTGGGTTATTGGAAACTGAAAAAACTTTGAAGAGAAATTTGAGTTTTAGGTATTCGAAACGAAGAAGGATAGGAGGCAAATTACATTCTACTTGCATTGAGATAATTGGAGAAGTATACATAGCACCTAAAATAAGTCTTAAATTCATATTTTGAATTTTTTCGAGTTTTTCTACTAATTTATGTTCTGAGGCATAACAAAATAAAGCGTAATCAAAATTACTTCTAACAAGAGATTTGTAAAGTAAAAGGATAATTTTAGGATCAGCTCCCCAGTTACGACCAATTACAGATCTTATTATATTAGTGGCTCTTAAAGCACGATCTACTAAGCAATCAACGTATAGATCCCATTTTAAATTTTGATGAAAAATTACCCCCAGAAATTTAACGCTACAGTCTGTTGGAAGAGTTTGATTATTATATATAATATTCATTAATGGAACATATTTATGAACTTGATGAAAAACAACTACTTTACTTTTGGTTAAACTAATATCGAGGGAAAGAAGAGAAAAATATTTCTCAAGTCTTTTTAATGACTCATTTAACATTAATTGCATATCAATAATATTCTTTCCTTTTATATAAATTAATAAATCATCGGCAAATTGCAAGTTGTTCACACTGTTTCCTAAAATTGAATTAAGTTTATAGATATATAAAATATATAGTAGCGGGCTTAGAATACCACCTTGACATACTCCTTTAGAGCTTAACCTAGGTCCTATTAATTTACTATTTACTTTAACATACACTTCTCTATTACTAAGAAAATTATAAATCCATTCGATAAGTTTCATTGGAAGAAATGAGGATAAAATCGAAGATAGAACTGTTAAATTTACATTGTTAAAAGCTCCTACGACATCTAAAAAAACAGATAGAACATATTCATCGTTATTCAAAGCAGTACTAAGGTCGACATAGAAGTTCGCTAAACTTTCGCGCGCTGAATATCCACGGCGAAAACCAAATTGATTCGATGGTAATATACTATTACTTTCAATAAAGAACTCTAAACGCTGTTTAATTAATTGTTCGAATAATTTGCCTGCACAGGACGTCAATGTTATAGGTCTATAGGAGTCGAAATTTGTAGGATCTTTACCGGGTTTAATTACTGGAATCAAACAATCCATTTTCCATTCTGGTGGGATAATACAGTCCTTCCATAAATCGTTAAAAATTTGTAAGAGTTTAGTAAGGTTTATTTTATTCAGCAATCGAAACATATTGTATGTTAAGCGATCAAGGCCACTAGCTGTATCTTTTCTAGATTTTACTGCACTGGATATTTCATCAATTGAGAATGGGTCAGTGAGAAATTTTGGGCATGAATTAACAGAATTAAACTGTTTGTCATCAAAAGATGAGTGTACAAAATCAGGAGTATATTTGCGTAAAAAATCATTGACCCATGATATATCTTTAAAATGATTTTGACGATGTTTTGAATTTAGTTTTCTCATATTTTGCCAAACAGTGGAAATTGGTGTTAATCTATTAAATTTGGAACAAAATTCCTGCCACCCCTGTTGTCTTACTTGCTTAATTACTAACTTTTTAACAGCTTGAACTCTTTTAAAATTTATGTAATTATCGAGAGTTGGATTTTGTTTAAACCTAAGGTAAGCCGCTTTACTATCATTGACAGCTGTCGCACACCTGTTATTCCACCAAGGTACTGCAATATGTTTGTGCCTCTTTGAAGTATTTGCACCGCTATTTGATAAGTTCCTACGTGGAACGGAACGTTCCACAGCTGTCAAAATAATTTTACAGAACCTATTGTAATTGTTTAAGGGTTCATTGACATCATACTCGAAATCCAAAAGTAATTGATTAACAGTTTCAGAATAAAGATCCCAATTAACGAGACGTAGGTTTATACGATTTAACAAAAGTTTATTAACTTCATCTATAGGAGCATGTTGTTCACCTGACGGAGTTGATGAAGAGTTCTTTGTGTTTATTTTAGTAAAAGTCGGCAGGTGATAACTTCCTAACGGATCATCATGAACCGACCACTCGCTGTATGCGGTATAAGTTAGCGCGGCACCACAGATTAAAGAGTGACAGACTTTTTTTTAATACATAACAGGGGAAAGGGACTGTTAGTAATGCGAACTTTTTTTATGGATGATAATGGAATGGTAACCCCGCTTGTGCTGATGGTATACTCTGGCGGGGCACCAGTGAGAGGTGAGGATGAAAGCAGGTCAATTAGCCCATCGTGACGAATTCACAAGAATTAACCGCCATGGTTTCCAGGGGGGACCGCGTGGAGGTCGACCTGACAGGCTAGCAATGGGGCTGTTAGACCCCATTACTAACAATTCCTTCCCCCCCCCCCCGACCTGATAGGGTATATTGCTACCAATGAAACTAGTCTACATTACTAACGATTCTTTCCCTCCAGTGACACGATAGGTGAGGATGAAAGCGGGTCCGTTGGCCGTTGGGTGGATTTAATGAGAAATAACCAAAATGGTCCAGGGTAAACTGCGTGGAGGTCGATTTGATGGAGTTTATTGCTACCAATGGTGCTCTTAGATCTTATTACTAAAAATTTCTTTCCCTCCAAGAAATGTGGCAGGATTTATTTAAAAAAAATCGACAAAACTGTATGCATAAACAAACGATTGATACATAGATGAGTTTGGAATACTTAATAGGTTGAATGAATAATTGGCTTTTCGGCATCTCGATTCGATGAGATTCGAACCCAAAGCCTTTAGCTATCTGAGACAACCGTTTTAATTTTTCAAATACAAATAATTGTAGAATTTTAAACTCAACCTCAGTTCTTATGTTGTTTAGATATAGTGTCTTTATTCTGAAATATAGCGATCCGGCCCGGCTTTGTACGAGCAGATAGAATTTTCGAAAATAATATATAGCTTGTTATTACTCACTGATAATGTAGCTTTCTATAGGTGAAAATATTTTTAAATCGGTTGATTAGTTTTTAATTTTATCCATTACAAACAAACAATTATATTTTTCCTATTTATAATATCAGTATAGATTTGTTTTTAAAGTGATCTTTAAATAATTTTCATTTCCGTCAGTGGCTACTCAACGGGTATTCTTGTTTTAATTTTGTTTTGCGACACGAAAACAATGGTAACTTCACCAACACAAAGCTCTTTTTATTTTGTAAATATATATATTTCAAGAGAATGACAGTCGAATTTCTTGAGGATTTTTCTGGATAGTAGATAATTTCTAAATTCTGCGGTAGAATATTTTGTTCAGTATTCATTTGTTCTTCTATCCTATAGGATACTCAATGCCCTATTCTAACTACACTCTCACAACAGATGGCAGTAATAAGTTAGGGTTATTAGTAGCTAAAATTTTAGTACTAGTTCTCTATGGAAAAGGTGTGATTGCCCTACGCGCGGTTTTCTCTAAAAATTTTTAAAAACTTCATCATGCTTTACTGGTATTCTAGCAGCGTAAACTAACAGCGCTGATGGGATTATAGTTCCATTTTCATGCATTTAAATACTCCATTATTCATAAGAACGTCAAACCTTTCACACTATTGAAGTGATTTGTCCTTTTGCACAAATTTTTCGATTTGAAAGACAGCGCCAAAACATTCTAATAGTTAAAATAAGTCTGTAGGACTTTTTAGTTTTTATGAATAAGGGGATTAGGGTTTTCATTATGTTGACGTTTGAAATTAAAATACATTAGATAAGATTATTTTTTTATTTCTTATAAACGACGTTTCGTATTTAGTTACGTACATTAGTAACTTAACTACACGTAATCAAAATTGCAGCAATATATCTTAACATGGCACCATTCAGTTCAATTAGCACCTATGAGTTCAAAAATCACAACATATTGTGGGTTCAATCCTTAAATATTTACTTAACAATAATCACATTTCAAACAATTTGATTGTTGTCAACAGATATGTACTAATTACATCATTTTGTCATTCCGTATCACACCGGTTTGTTTACATTGTCTGGAACATTTGGACAGCAAACTCCAGCGTATCTGTAAATAAATTTTCAGGAATTAATTAATTATAATATATCATCGTCAATTTAGGTATTTATTATTTATAAGTCGTTTATTGTCCGCTATTGAACTTCGATCTTCGACATAAGTTTTGCCAGTAGTTGCCATGTTTGGCAGGGGGGTTAACAATCGCAGTCAGGTTTTGGCGATATTTTAAGAGGAACGCTGCTGCCCATCCGTCGACAATTGACTTCCCTTAGTCGCCACGGAAAAGGGGTGGTCCATTCTGTGCCGAGTGCCGAGTCCACACGGCTATTTACGTATAGACTCTATTTATATAAAAATCCCGTGTCAAGAAATCACAATGTTCATTCACGCTAAACTCCAAAACATCTCAACTGATTTTTAAGAAATTTTGTAAATGTGTAATCTTTATACAAACTTAAGAGGTAGAGTGGTTTTATCCTGATGAGAAGAAACGGTCCCAGTTGGTAGCGATATGTGGTAAAACACGATATCCCAGTCAACTACAAGTGTATTAAAATTAATGGCAGACCATTAGTTTGTATAAAAATAGTTTAGTCAGATTTTAGTTACGTTTAATTTTTGTTATCTTTTAAACAAAATGTCGCAATTTCATTGTATGAGAAGCAGCCAATTAGTGTCTATAGCTACGTAACGATTACAAACGTTAAAATTCATTTTTGGAACTTAAGACGACGTAATTACACATAGTACTGTTTACCTATAATCGTGTCGCGTTAAGTACAAAAAATAGATTTTAAATTTTGATAATGAACAATAAATTTAAATATGTGTAAAAAACGGTAATGTTTAAAACTATCTAATAACCAACATACCCAGTATCAACTACGCAGGCTGAATGAACATATTTCTCAACGGTGATGGACTGCGCTGCTACACAATTCAAAAGGTAGACGCAGACGCCGGTGGTGTTGTCAATGGCATTGTTGCATACAGGATCACCGCCAGGACTCTTCGGTATCTAGCAATATAAAAAAAAAATTAAAATATCCACAAATATAATTAATATGCGAATGGAAGATCTGTTTTTGAGTTGAAACTGACTAAATGCACTTTTCTATGAAAATTAAAGGAATATTTTCTTATATACTTATAACTCAGAATTTATCACGCCAAAGTTGCAGTAGTTTTAGTTATTGGTCAATTCCCTCTTCAGTCTAACACTCTTTTTCCACATATAAGTAAGGGCATGATTTTTTTATTATGTTGTCAGTTTTTACTAACAAACTCTGGGAAAGACATTTTTGGTAATGGGGATTAACTGTCTCTTTACTAGCCATATACCTTGACAGGTCAACCTCCACATGGTAGGGTGAAGGGATTGTTATTAATGTAGACTGCTAGTTCCACTGTTAACAATATTAATCATAGTGCTGAATTCTAAGTGTAATCATTACGATTAGCAAATGACCTGCCCTCTCATCCTCACTGGTGACCTACCAGCGTACACCGTTAGCACAGGGCTACCATTCCATTATCATCCATAAAAAAACCTGGCATTGGATCCTCCTGGAAAAAATCGCGGCAAATTCTTGATGAAAACGTCAGGATGTGCCAATTAAACTTGTTTCATCCTCACTTATCATCACGCATTCAAACCCTCCAACGTACTAACACAGGCGGGGTTACCATTCACATAAAGTAGCAGCTTTTGCTTTTAACTCCTACCAATGGTTAAGTTTGTTCATCGTAAATAATGCGTGAAACATTTATGCGCATTTTCGTAATCAAATCTTATTAACAAACGTTTAAATGACCGACGACCTCCAAATCACACTCAAATTGTTATCAAGATTTAATAAATATTTTATTAATTTTTAAAATCAAATACGTACCGTATTATCCGTGCTGAGTTTCATGTTGAGCGTTGTTCCATTGACCTCCACGAGTAGTGAATCAGTAGTGATGTTGATCAGAGTTAATGCCCACGGGTAAGCTTCTAAGTGGTACCTCTGTAGAGGATCGATGAATGGAGTTGTCGGGTGGGCCACTTGGGCGACTTGCATGTACGCGTACTGCGTTGGTCTAGGTCTCGCCATATCATCAGGCGTATCGAATCCTGGCATATATGAATTACACTATATACACAATCTATTATAATAGTTACCTATTATTGACAATAGATATATTTTACAAGTGAAAAAGACTAACAAAGCAACCTTATAACAAACATATAAAATGAGATTTTTTCGGAGATATAGATTGTAAACATGCAATTGAAAATTTAAACACTTTTATTGCATGATAGGAGAAATATTTTTACATTATCTATGTATTTTACAATAGTTTTGTAAGACAAGCCTGTTTTTTTTTTTGTATGAAGAAATACCTATTGCCACTGGTCGGTCACCTATCTAATATAAATTATATTACTTATTCACACACACATTAATACATTTATCGAAAAAATCCGATGCCATTAAAAAACTGATACCTAATACATAACACGAGAAAGTAATCTTTATTTTGAAAATATAAAGTTTATATAAAATATATTTTAACGTTGCATAAAATGTTTCAATAATTACCAGGCAAAGACGCTATCAACATTCTGTCAACTGCCGTTTTGCTGCTGAAAGCTGAAGAATAAAAAAGTAATTATGGCTCTATATACATATAGGTACACCTAGTCATATATGCAGAGAGAAAGGGATTGTTAGTAATGCGGACTAGCAGTCCCATTGCTAGCAATATGGGTATGTCAGGTTGACCTTCACATGGTCCCTCCTGGAAACCATTGTGCTGGATTCCAGACGTATTCATCACGATAGCCTAACTGACCTGCCTTTTTTTCTCACTTTTTATTCGTCACTGGTGCCCCGCCAGTTACGTTACCGTTAGCGCAGGCGAGGTCATAATTTCATTAAATATCATATATGCAAGGTCCGATCTGGGGGAGGCGGAGAGGTCAATTTTCTTTATATTTATTACAAAATTTAGAGAAAACATGTTTACAAAGTTAGATGAATGCACAGAACGTCAATATGACTTTAATGCAAGTAAAAATTTTTTGGCCCGGTAACATTCTTAAAATAGGTACTATTTATAGCAATTTCATTCCATACTGCAAGGCCATGGAACGGACTTTCGTATAAATGATAACATTAATCGCAATAAAATTACTATGCAAAATTAACATAGGAGTAAGCAAATCCTATTAAGAATTGCAACAACTATAACTGACAGATATAAGTTCATAAAATTAAAACAAATCTCTAGATGTGACAATTTATGATAATTAGATATAATGACATGAATTATATATTATGATGGCTTTCAGATATTACTGAGTGCACCACTGAAAGGCAATGGCCCAGAAATGATTTCAAATGAGTTTTAATATGCATTATATACTTCCACACATGCAAACATTGCGTACGAGCATCCAAAAATATAAAATTAAAAAAAAAACATGCAAATGAAGGCATGATTGTTTCTTTTAGTATTGAATCGATTTTATGCAACGTTTTAATTACTTACAGAAATTATTCCCATGAATTTTAGTAGCGGTCACTTTGATTATGGTATACAAAAAAAAATAGAAATCAAGAATGATTGGCGTAATTTGTTTTGTTTTTTTTGTATCTATGCATAAATTTCTAGATTTTTTTATATAAATGTAAATGTGTCATGTATTAATTGTCTATTTTCTTGTTAATGACATTGGGGTCGATTCTGAAACGCAGTTTATTTAAACCTGTCTCTAAAATAAAAATTTCAATTTGATATCACAACCCAATTTTTATTATAAGGACTATAATGAATTAATTTGGAATAGATTTAATTAGAGTTATTAAAATTATAATTTATGATCATTCATGAACAGTAATTTCATAAAATATATATATATATATATATATAATAAGATTAAGAGATAAGTTTAAAGAAATCACACCTTAGAATCGGCCCCAATGTTTCCAAAATTTGCAAATGCATAGTGACAACAATTGTCTCTGAAAGTTAAAATTTTACTACTCAAATAAATTTTTTTTTAGGATAAAAAATTGTAACATTATTAAATAGATACTTTAACTTGTTTGTATCTATTTCAAAGATAAGTAATGGATGCTAATCTTAGAGAATACCTCTTAAAAATATTAAAGAAACCGTTCGTTGCCTCACCAACTACTGGCTGTTCCTCCAACGCGTATTCTGCAGTTTCCACGTCGTCGTATTGTAACTGGTCCGCAACTAACATACATATAAAAAGCAATGATTTATGCAGCATGAATGAAGATACTGTTAAAGCATATCTATTTGTAAATGTAGTTTGGGGTTCAACTTTTAGCCAGTGCAATTCAAAAAATTATATTTTGTTTATCTATAAATTTTAAACATTCTGATGGAAGTGGTTTTTAAATTGAAAATAGATTAATTGAATATATTTCGTAGATAAATAAACCTTTCGTAGCAACCAGATTTTATTAATCATGCATTTTCTTTATTGAATATAAATGGATTACAATTAAACAATAAATATATTATTATTGAAATTCATAAGTGCACTATTTACGCAAAATTAATAGATTCTTAAGACTCCTCGTCTTAAGAAAACCAATAGATGCCACAACAATAATTTTTAAACACTTTGCCTATATGTTTGTATGTTTGTTCCACCATCAAGCAAAAAATACAGCACCAATTTTGATGCGGTTTTAACTGTAGTGTTCCTGAAGCTGTAACTTAAAATCCAGTATATGTTTTATCTTGACACTTGGTCACTCTATATAATTATTTTCCCGCTAAATTTCGTTCGTTTAAAGAATACAACAAGTCAATTATTTTACTATTTAATTCATGTAAATAAATAAACATGCCATGCAATTAAGTTAGCACTTTGGATACTCTGCGTGTCTTCAAACTGAAGTAGAAAGAGGGCCACAGGTACTATCCTTAATCCTTGTTTATTGTTAATAATTAAGCGCTAAATATATATTTATTTATTTCTAATAATGGCAACTTTAAGCAGTGAATAAGCACCATTTTGAATGTAATGCGCTCCCCAAAACATTTGAATGTATCGATGCGAAAAACGTCCTTAATCTCACCGTGAGCCGTGGTCGTGGTATCTACTCGCTTTTCCACAACTCCGGTATCCCGCGTAAGTGGTGCATTTAAGCGCAAACCTGGCAATATGCATATAATATGCAACGTTTGGTCCTCAGAGAAGTTCATTGAAATACAAATAACATGTTTGGAAACATTTTATATATTTTCTAGTCTTATTGTTATTGATGTTATTCATAAAATTTTTAATATTTTTGTCTGAAACTTCTCTTCCGACATTATAATGTTGTTAGTATAACAAATGCAATGAAATGGAAAATGAAAAATAAAACGATTCTTGTCCATAAAATTGTAGTAAACTTCTATTGAAACATTTTTGTCAAAAACAATAAAAATAAATATATTATGGCCAATAATTATTTATGGATATTGTATAAAATAAGTAGCATGTAATTTCACCAGTAGAGATGAAATATACAGATAGGTGCTGGATGCCTAACTAATTCTTATATCGAGGACCGTAATTATAATATACATATAAGAATAGAAAGGAAGGAAAATTATCTCTTACCAGGTTGAGGGAAACTTTCAAAGGACGCTTGGGCAATTGGAACGCTTCCTTGGTAATGTGCAAGCGGCAGACTACTGGAGTACAACGCGGACAATGCTGTCGAAACATAAATTAGTTAATAATTGAATATTGTAAATTATACTGTCATTTAAAATATATAATTTATTGTCATAAGTGGCTTATACTTAAAACCTTGTATTAAAGAAAATATTTATTTAACTATAGTAACGTTATTTATTTTAATCAAAATATGATTTTTTTACTATCAACATCACAGAGTAAATGACCGAAGCGATTGTCAATCACAAAGATCGATTGGTATTTTCAATTTACCTATCAATAAATTTTAGGTAATATTGTTCGTGATATAAATCAATAGCAATTGTCAATCACACCTAAAGAACGAAGAAGAAAGAAAGAAGTCTTGCGCCACAAGAGGACTGTATAAATTTGTCTGCCTAAATACTTCTGATAGCCCCACCAATTCTTGTCGCCAAGCTGCTTGCGTGCAAACAAATAAATATGTTTCGGTAATTTTTTTTATTTTGCTATGGAGTATACAAAAGGTATAAAGATTGTTTCCATTGTATATTTGTTTGCCACCTTAGTATTCTTCGTCATATAAAAACTAAATGTAAGACAATTAGAATATCCGAATTGATCCAACAGGGTGTCAGGTAAATTCATTAAAAGTAAGGGGTTATAATTTTTAAAATGCTTATCATACTCACGTGCGCCTGGAAAACCATTTTGGACACTGTCAACTGTAATAAAAAGAATATTATTTGATTAGGTATGAAAAAATAATCGATAAAAAAATAATAAATATAAAAATTAGTGTTTATTTGTTAGCTTTTGGCGCCTTGATGGATAAACCATCTTGAAATTTAGCTTAAGTACATGTAACGTTAGGAAAAAGAAGGACAAAAGCTACTTTTATGTCGATTTGGTCGATGAAGTGGTGGGCACAGGCGCCACCAGTAATAAGTAAAAAAAAAACCTGTCAAGTGCCAGTCGTTTATTTTTTTTTTTTTTTAATAACTACAATTATACGGTTTTCGGATTTTTTCCTTTACTTGTGCTACATGACATTACCAGCTTGCCAAATTCCATGATTCTAGGTCAACGGAAAATACCCTATAGGTTTTGATTCCCTTTGCAAATGTCAAAATATGCGACATAAATAGAACATAAACGACCGTAACTTTTGATTACATCGATTTAGAAGATTTTTTCACTGCTTAAAGAGATTGTAGACTTACGTATATAATATTAATTTCAACATGATACCTACGTTCCTAAGAAAAAGGAACTTGACAGATGGACGGACGGACGGATAGACGGACAACGAAGTGATCCTACAAGGGTTCCGTTTTTTCCTTGGGATGTACGGAACTCTAAAATGTATGTAAGTGCAAAAATATATAAAAAATATGATGTGTATAATATCTCCTACCTTTGTCGACAGACTCGGCATTCACTGCGTCTTTCGTGGCATTGGGTTTGACCACGACCAGTGATGTTAGTGGAGTCACCAACTCGTACTGTTCAAAAAGATTAAGGTATTTTAGTGTAATAACTTACAGTTCAACTTTCGTGTATTAAAATACTACAACTGCCTACTCACTACTTCCTATGTCATTGTGTTAGCTTGTTTGAAAGAAATCTCTTTTAGAGATAAATTCGCCTTTGCTAACTTTGTTATTAATTTGTTTGTTGTTAATACTGTATATTTAAGTGTTATATATATAATATTATAATGTGCATTTACGAAACTTTTAATAATAAAAAGGATATTAAGTAGGTATAAATTTGACAAACAAAAATCTTAAACAATCTTTCATCAGATAACATTGTAACCAAGCAAATTTATTCATTCTTGCTCCTTTAGAAAATCATAACTCTTGTAGGTACTTTATTGACTCATAAAATTTTTTATCGTTTTCGACTTATTGTTTTAAATTTCTTTAGGAAAATATTTAGATTCATCGAATTGAATAGAATTAAAAAACAAAAAGGATATTTTGAGTTCACTACTTAAGAATTACATTTTTTTTTTGATGGGTGAACATAGTATAGTAACCCCACCTGCGCTAACGGGATACGCTGACGGAGCACCAGTGAAGGGTGATAGATGAGAATGAAAACAGGCCAGTTAGCCCATCATGACGAATTCATCAGGAATTAACCATGATAGTTTCCAAGGGGAACCGCGAGGAGGTCGACCTGGTTGGGTATATTGCTAGCAATGGGATTCTCAGTCTCCATTACTAACAATCCCTTTCCCCCAGAATTACATATTAGTAAGAGTTATAAACTTTACAATATACACTACCTTTAGTGCGATGTTCAGAGCTTTCTTTTCCGGTGACTTTTCCTTGTCTTTAGACTGTTCTGTGTCCAGCTGGGCGTCCTTTTCATCCAAAAGTTGTTTAACAGTGAGATACGCCCACAGTCGCTCCAGAGGTAAATAATAATTTTTCGTTTGAGGCACAGGTGCTTTCAGCGTTACGTCGTATGGAATCTGTAAATATCTTAAATATTTTACGATCTGTTTTGTTTCTTATTATTTATTTATTTTTTTTTTTTTTTACAACACAGGGGGCAAACGAGCATGCGGCTCACCTGATGGTAAGTGACTACCGCCGCCCATGATCACCCACAACACCAGCGGCATTGCAGGTGTGCTGCCGGCCTTTTAAAAAGGAATATACTCTTTTCTTGAAGGTTATGTTGTCGTATCGGTTCGGAAATACTGCTGCTGGAAGTTGATTCCAAAGAATGGTTGTGCGTGGAAGAAAGTGCCTTGAAAAACGCACGGTGGAAGACCGCCACTCGTCCAGATGATTGGGATGAAACTTTAGTTTGTGGCGGGTTGTACGGTGGTGAAAATCAGCAGCAGGTATCAATCCGAACAATTCCTCAGAACACTCCCCATGATAAATTCGGTAGAAGATGCACAGAGATGCAACATCTCTGCGCAGTTTCAGTGGGTCGAGTCGGACAGTAAGGCGTTGACTATCGATAATTCGAGCCGCCCGACTTTGAATGCGGTCTAACGGAAGGAGTTGGTACTGTGGCGCTCCTGCCCACAGGTGAGAACAGTATTCCATATGCGGCCTGACTTGGGCTTTATATAATTTCAGGCGGTGTTCTGGCATGAAATATCGTCTCACCCTATTGAGTACTCCTAACTTTTTGGAAGCTATCTTAGCCTTCTCCTCCAGATGACCGCAAAACTGGACGTCGCAAGATATATCAACGCCCAGAATTCCTAGACTCGACTTTTTATCAAGGGAAGTGCCCTGAAAGTGAGGAGATACGACAAACGGCGTCTTTTTTGCGGTAAACGCGCAGACTTGTGTCTTTTTGGGGTTAAATTGGACAAGATTTTGTTCACCCCAGATCGAAACTTGATGGAGTGAAGTTTCGATTTCAGACACAAGTCTATTCCGGCACTCATCGGTATGTGCCCGCGAGATCTTTGCATGACCGGTATATAATGTATCTCCTGTACTGTCGTCTGCATAGCAATGAATATTACTTATCTGTAACATATCATTGATATGCAGAAGAAACAGAGTCGGAGATAGTACACAGCCTTGCGGGACACCAGCATTCAAAGGTTTTAAATCAGAGCATGCTCCGTCGACTACGACCTTAATGCTACGTTCCTTGAGAAAACTGGCGACCCAAATGCACAGTCTCGCAGGCAACCCAAATGAAGGTAGCTTTGAAAGCAGCGCTCTATGCCACACCCGATCAAAGGCCTTCGGTTTATTATTGGTTCTCACCGGCCATTTACCAGGTTATTCTTTTCTTACCAAAATAAAAATTATCCTATTTCACAAATTGGAGAAAAAAATAAGTATTTACAAAATGTCATTAAAATCGGTTGAGTGGTTTTAGAGACTTTTTTACACTATTATGGTGACAAAAAGCATATGGCCCGCCTGATGGTAAATAACCATAGTTATAGATGCTTGTAACACCAAGGATATTATGCACGCGATTCTGACCCTAAAGAAACCTTAATACGCCCTTTTTAAAAAACTTCATGTTGTAGTCTCTAGGGAAAACCTCAGCAGAAAGATCATTCCACGACCTGAGTATTTGCAGGAGAAAGTTCTTCTGAAACCGCACTATGCAATAAACGAATATTACGACTCGGGATTTAAGATTATAGATCTTATTATTAATTATCAAATTTCCCTAAAAGATAAGGTGAAAGGTGTAATGCAAAACGAAACATCTCACGTAGTTAATCGCGACCTTGATAATGTAGTAGTTTTAATATAACGCATCACCGTATTATACAATTCCTAGTGAATCCCTCAGGATAGCCAACTGACTTGTTTTCGTCCTCACCTACCATCCCCTATATTGTCATAGTCGTAGAATACTGACGGATCTTTGTCAAAGTTTGATTTGTCAAATCCGTCAGTATTCTACGACTATGACGATATGTCAATAGTACAAGCGGGTTTACTATTTCATTTTCCTCGCATTAAAAAAAAGCTCCGCTTAATTTTTCGCTAAAAACGCTGTGTAATATGTCCATTAGTGTTTATTACTGACCTTGCCCGATTCGCCCTCGTTACCGCAGAAAGCGTGCACTTGCGAGGTGATCTCGGCGGCGGAGTCGTCCACTCGCCCGGCCACTACTACTTCTGATCCCTCGTAGTAAGTGCGGAACGAATGCTTTGTTATCATATCATTTTTCACCTGTAAATATGATTCACTGTATGAATATACGCTTTGGATTCAAAAACCGACCCATGTCATCCTTACAATTTTATTGAATTGGTAGAAATATCACAATACACGCAATTCTTAATCCGTTCACTAATACAGAAGACCTAAGAAGTATGTTTTTCAATCAACCTGACCAGTGACGTAACCATACCATTTGGGACCTATGGCAAATTCTTTTGATGGGGCCCTATCAGTAAAAAAAAAAAAAATACTTTTCAAGTAAAATAAAATACTCAGGTACAATGTAAAAAAAAATATTTCCGAGCTCGCGGCCTTTTGAGCCAGGGCCCTTTTAGGTCGGGGGCCCGTGGCATTTTGCCATGTTACGCCACTGAACCTGACTTTATCCTCACTCATCATCTCTCACAGGTAGGGAAATATTTCAACCATAAAAAATTAAAACAGGTCTGTCGTTTAAGATATTTAAACATGCGAGTCTCTTAAATAAAAAAAATCATATTTTATATAAATCAACTGATAGAAATTATACCTAGGCAATAAAGTTTTTTTTTTATTAGGGCATATGGGGTCTTATCTTTTTCCCTACTTCTCCATTAACTCTGTGTTTTATACACACGTAGTCTATCTGGATTACCTTTTTTCTTTAAACCTGTTGTTATATTTAAATAAAACTTATTTAATTGCAAACATATTTATTAACATCAAGAGAATGAACAAAGGTGAGAAAGCAACCGGAAGATCCGCTAGTACATACATGTTAACTAATGTCATCTGTCAATTAAGATGCGTTCCTTTATACATATTTAAACTAGGTACGTTCATCTTACACCTCCCCCTTCAACTTTAAAACAAAACTTTTACAATCAATTACAAAATAAAAAAACATTTTACAAAATTACATTATAAATTGAGTCTATCTTTAGGTTTTATAATTCTTCCACTGCGAGTGTGACATGCTTTATGAGGGATATTTGATTGGTTACTATTTTCAGATACAATATTTGGCACATTATTACTAACTTTGTCATTTAAAGAATAATCAAAAAAATCTCTCTTAAAACTATGTGTTTTTGTGTTTGACCTCTTAATGTGATGAGAAGTGCGCCTAAAGGGCTTACAATTTTCTCCCCTACTGATCCAATATGATCTAGGTTCTTTAGACTTCTTAATAACTACTCCTTTTTTCCAATAACTATCATGACCTGTCCTATAAGTTACATTTTCTCCTTCCTTAAAATTTGTTTCACCCTTCCTTATAAATCTATCATGAATTTTTTTAGTTATAGATTGTTTCACAGTTAACAATTTATGAATATTTTTCTCTATTTTAGGTTCTAACATGCTTTCTGTAATAGGTACACAAGTTCTCAACTGTCTACTCTGTAATATTTGAGATGGTGATACTTCTAAACTAGATAAAGGTGTACAGTTATAACTTAATAGAAAATCTCTATAATCTACATTATCCTCCCTCGCTTTCTTTAATAGATTTTTAGCAATATTTACTGCCTTTTCTGACATGCCGTTACTTCTAGGATAGTGAGGGCTACTGGTAGTGATACAAATATCTTTAGATTTATAATACTGAATACATTCATAAGATTTAAATGGATTGTTATCTGCTATAATTTCAGTAGGGTAACCAAACCTTGTAAATACTTCCTGAAAAGCATTTATAACAGACTTTGAACTTTTATTTATTATTGGTATAATTTCCAACCAATGTGATAGATAATCCACAACAACAAGGTAGGATTTCCCTCCATACTCCATAATATCAGAACCTACTTTTGAAAATCTTAATTTAGGTATCTTATGCATTAACAATGGTTCATGAGTATTTGCAGATTTAAATTTCTCACAAGTTCTACATTTAGATATAAAGATTTGAATATCCTGAGACAATTTCGGCCAATAAAATAGCTGTCTAGCTTTTTTAATACTTTTACTTATGCCTGGGTGACCAGAATGAACTAAATTTAATACATATAATTGTAAAGATTTAGGAACAATAATTTTGTTAGTATAGAACACTAAACCTGATTCTACATAGATATCCTCTTTAAATTTAAAATATGGTTTACATTCTTTTAACAATTTATTTTCTTCAGGCCATCCTTGATAATAATATTTTATAATTTCAGATAACACTTTATCTTTGCTAGTCTCAGATCTGAACTCAGACTTTCTTTCACTACTCATAGGCAAATGCAATGAAACTGAATGAACCATGTCTAACATTTCATAGTCCTTCTCTGTTGTTTTCATACTACATCTAGATAACATGTCTGCAAAATGAATGTCTTTACCTGGTATATAATTAAGATTTAATCTATAATTTAATAATTTAAGACACAAACGTCTAAGCCTTGGAGATCCTACTTTAGTAATAGGCTTTTTAATAATTGAAATCAATGGTTTGTGATCTGTTTGTACCTGAATATTTTTAGCACCATATATATATTTATGGAATTTTTGTGTACCAAAATAAATAGCTAATAATTCCTTTTCCGTTTGACTATAGTTTAATTCACAATTGTTCATTGTTCTGGATACACAAGCTACTAATCTTAAACAGTTATTGTTATCTTTTTGAAACAAACAACTACCTATTCCATTCTGAGATGCATCACACTGCATTATAATTTCCTTTTTAGAATCAAAAGCACTCAAAGCTGGAGCCTCTGAAACTTTCTTTTTGAGCTCTGAAAAATTTTTATCATGTATTGGTAACCACTGAAATAAAACATCTTTTTTCAATAATTGACATAATGGAGCCATAAGCTCAGCCATTTCTGGTACATATCTTCTAACATAATTGAATGACCCTATAATTCTTCTTAACTCAGCTATATTTCTAGGAGCTTCTAGACTTACTAAAGATTTGACTCTATCCTTGTCCATTTCCATACCCTTTTCACTGAATATTTGTCCTATATATTTAATTTCTTTTAACTTATATTGCAACTTGTCTTTATTAAATTTAGCTTTTATTTGTTTTGCACGTTTAATAACTTCCCTAACAGTTTTATCATGAGCTTCCTCAGTTTCTCCCATAACTAGTAAGTCATCGAACCATGTTATTACATTAGGTATATCGCCAAAGTAATTTTGAATTTGATCTTGAAATACATCAGGTGAATTTGAAAGACCATACGGTAAAACTAAGTATCTATACACTCCAAAAGGTGTCGCAAAACAACATTTCCAGTTTCACTTTCTGTTAGTGTCACATGATGAAATCCTTCCGATAAATCAAAAACTGAAAAATACTTTTTACCTTTTACTTTACATGCTATCTCATCTACAGTTAATAATACTTGGGGTTTTCTAATTATTTTTTTATTTAACTCACTGGGATCTAAACACAATCTTATATTTCCATTAGGTTTTTCTACTAAAACTAGCCTATTTATACATGCTTCTGAACTTATCTCTTCAACTTTAGTGATAGCTTTCCTCTTAACTAACCTATTCAATTCACACTTCAAAGGATTATATAATTTATTTGGTATCTTAGGTGCCGCATGACAAATTTGCTCATGTGGTAATGTAGGAATATCCACTGGTTTAGGAAAATTTCCATGACCTTCAAAAATTTCCATATTTTCTTGTATAAACTTAAATTTCTCATCATTACAATTTAAATTTACTGTATTAATTCTTTTAACTAAATTCAATGCAATACAACCTGGTAATCCTAGTAACATTGATTTACAGTCAACTACCATGAAATCTTCATAACATTCAATTGCTTTATATTTACAGTGTAAATTTACCATACCCACTGGTTTAATTGTGGAGCCTTGAAAGGCCTCTAAACTTTGGTTACATTTCCTAAGTTCAATATTACTTCCTAGTGACTTATATATATTTAATGGCATTATACTCACATCTGCCCCGGTATCTAATCTACAGTTTACATACCTGTTCTCAATTAAAATGTTCTCTGTCCAGTGTGTCTTTTTATTACCTTTTACCTTGTTTCTCGTTATACTGCAACAATACAATTTAGAATTAGAGTCACTGTCAGAATTACAATCTACATTTTGTACCTTTTTCTTCACATTACAACTAACTGCAAAGTGATTCTTTAATCCACATTTATGACATCTCTGCCCAAAGGCTGGACACTCCCTCGGACCGTGGTTTCTCTTACAGCGCCTACAATTAAATTTTTCTATATATTTTGTTTTATTTTCTTGATATGCATGCTGCCTTCCTTTATTTTTCTGTTTCCCATTATATACTTCTTTATTTCCTTGATATACTTCCTTTTCCTTCTGTTTTAAACTATTTCTTTTCTTCACTATATCTATTTCTATATTTGGATTCATCTCTTTTGCCTGCTTTTTACTAATTTCACTTGTACGACAAAAGTTGGTTGCCTTCTCCAGTGTTAAATTGTCTATTCTAAGTAGAGATTTCTGTAAGGACTTGTCGTATATGCCTTGCACTATTTTATCTCTTAATATTTGGTCCTCTAATGATTCTTGTCCTTCTACATTTTTATACGAGCAATTAGCAAGCAGCTGTTTTAAATCTGTGAGAAAATTATGAAAACTTTCGCCTTCTTTTTGTTTCCTTTCATTAAATTTATATCTTTCAAATACTTGATTTGCTCTTGGACTTACATAATTATTAATAGCTCTTATAACATTTGCATAGACTTGCGATTCTGTTTCCGTAATCGGCAATGTATGTAGCAGTCTTGCAGATTCGATTCCCATCATATTACGCAAAAGTGATAATTTTACTTTGTCCTGCGAGTCATCTTTTCCAATGCTCACTAAATAATCCTCGAATGCCTGTATCCATACCTTCCACTCTGAGGCTGCATTAGGCGATCTTATGTCGAAATTTGGAGGCAATTTAACCGATCCTTCCATGATGGCGTCTGCTTGGCTGAAAAACTTCTTTACGATATTTAATACTTGATACAATATCGTTTACACTTTGAATACGATAATTGCAACTTCAACCATGACTACTACTTCGAATACCGCTACGACTGCGCCATGTTATATTTAAATAAAACTTATTTAATTGCAAACATATTTATTAACATCAAGAGAATGAACAAAGGTGAGAAAGCAACCGGAAGATCCGCTAGTACATACATGTTAACTAATGTCATCTGTCAATTAAGATGCGTTCCTTTATACATATTTAAACTAGGTACGTTCATCTTACACCTGTTATTCCTCCGCATTTTGCAGCTACGATTACTATATCTTTCGACTACTTATATTAGTAATATAATTTTGGGAATAATGATACTATTTATTTTATATAGGGATGGATATAATTCAGCAATAACCAATCACTATAGTTAATTCCTGGTCAACAGACTTGACTTTATCCTCACCTACCTTTACTTACTGATACCTCACCAAAGTATGCCGGTAGAACAGGCGCTATTATAATTTCATATTTTTCTCATAAAAAAAAAAAACCTGTTTATACAGTTACCTGATCTGGCGGGTAGACGAATTTGACATGTGCGAGCAACGGTGACGACACCTGCCGGTAGAAGTCTCGGAGCTGTTGCGCCGCGTCCGCTGCCTCGTATATATGTCGCATGAAGCCGTCGTTTCGTAGCGATATCTTTCTTAAGAACTTGCGGTCCGCGTCTTGGCCTAAAATAATCATATTTGTACTGTTTTTGACACCTAAAACATACTATGGCGCCAAGCTAATAGAGTCTCTCATACGTTACCGTTTAGTAAGGACTAAAGGTAACCGACCGCAGTTCTTCATCGCACGCATCGGGCGACATGCATTCTTTGTATAGAAACTAATACAACTATGTTCACGGTATTCGCATCGCACCGAACGTATTGCCTGTCGTTATTCACTTTTTTTTCAGTTCTTTTTTTGTCATGGGTAACTAAATACATTGTCAAATACTCAAAAATTTACACACACACACACAAGTTAACTCGTCTGGTCTTTGCTAAAGAAAAATAGTATCACAATCTAATAGTTGGCAGTTACATCGGCATTTCCATAACTGTGGGTACAATTAACGCATTGCTTACAAATGGATTGGCCGTGTGGTCCCGTCATAGAATAGCCCACGCCTTACTTTGCCATGAGTGTCATAAGAGCCGACTAAGGGAGGGCGAAGGATGGGCAGTAGCATCCCTCTTAAAACATCTCTAAAGCCTGATTGCGGTTGTCAATTAGCCTGCCAAGCATGGCAACTATTGGCAAAACCCCTCAAAGGTGAGGCTTATGTTCAGTAGTGGACAGTAAAGTAAGGGTAAAGTGATTGCAAATGGATCCGGTGGTTGCGATCTATGCGATACGTGCGATTTGGATTTATGGACGCCTACCGTTAGTGGTATTCCTATTTTAAGTTTTACAAGGTCTATTAACTCTTTATATTATATGGAAAGAATTATTATTTGTTACTGTATTACTAGTAGATATATTATTTGCGACGGTTAAAACTTATAAAATCAAATTGTCTCACCAAAAGCAAGGGAAAATATTGTGGCTTTGTTCGCTCCATAATTCTTTTCTGTCAAACGATTGATGATCCTTGTGGGGTTCGTTTCACCGACAGTTGGGTCGCCGTCCGTCAAAAATATGATGATCGGTTCTAGGTTAATTGCTTCTGTAATATAATTTATCACATTATTATTGGATTATCGTGTATGGAAAAGAATAAACTTCCGTTTCGTGTAATTCTTTTCAAAAGTCATGATGAGATTGCCAAATCTAGCAAATTGATTTTCTATTTTTAACTAGTTAAACCCAGATTGTGACTTCAGTTAGCCGAAATCTGAGTTGAGAGCAGACACCCTGGCTGCATTGCATTACATGATCGCTCATCTTTCAATTAAGTTTTATTAAAAAGTCTCATTCTTGCAAAAATCAGCGGCGAGAACTTACACTAATAATATTAATGATTGTACTATTATAAGGAAGACATCCACATTATATGTTATATTATATATGTAATGAAAAAAATGGCAAAACAAAAAACGAGAAAATGTTCTATGTATGATTTTATTTGTCAGCATGTATCAAGATAAATAGATATCTTACCATTGTCAGGT
This sequence comes from Galleria mellonella, assembly GCF_026898425.1. NCBI lineage: Eukaryota > Metazoa > Arthropoda > Insecta > Lepidoptera > Pyralidae > Galleria > Galleria mellonella. The sequence goes on along the minus strand of NW_026442090.1, from coordinate 4,367,748 downwards.
TTAGTTTCCGTAGGCGGCTGTTCTGTAGGCAAAATCGTAGTTTCAGTCTCGTTTGCAGAGACTGTGTCAGATTGTATATCGGGGTTATTTTCTACTATATTATCGGTCGTTACATTGCTCAGACCTTTTTTGACAATTTGCACTGCGATGTCCAGAGCTTGGGCAATGTTTGTACCTATAAATACGTACGAATAATATTTTAATCGAGTGGAAATGATTTTTTTTATTTCACTAAAAAATGATTGCGAATGCAAAACATAGTTATCGAAGTTGCTTAAATAGATCATGTTTAACCGTTGACCCATCAAGTTTATGTCTTCATAATGGCCTACGTCGAAAATTGAAAACTATGTATCTAAGTAGATAGGTAAATCATCGCCTTAGTAATTCAGGTATTATATGTTAATATTTCTTTAGTATAGTAGGTAATTCGCTTCGCCTTTTTATCGCAAAACAATTTGATCGGAAGAGATTCCTTTTATGGCATACTCGTATATCCGCCATTGTACGCATTATTTTCTTAAGAACTCTGTATCCTATAATTTAAGACTGTACAATAAAGTGTTACAAAGAAATAAAAACATTTTTTTATGCAACTTAGAATGGCTAACAAGCTATCGGCCCACTTGATGGAATTGGTAACCGTCCTATAATGATACTTTTTATGCGTTGTCATCCTGAGGACTAAGGTGTTATTCTTCTGTACCTTATAATTTCATTGCCTTATCTCACTCTTACAGCCTTGCAAACACAACTGCTTCACGGTAAAAACACAAATAGGACAGCGGAATCCAAACATACGATTTTTGTACAAAGTTTCCCTCTGGTAAATCATTAATCAAATTATCATCCTATAAATATCATGATACCATACCGCCGGCAGCTTGGAGTCTGTTGACTATTACTTTAGCTTTGGCTATGTTCTCCGGTGTAGCCAACGATGGTGGAACCAGTTTCACTTTCGGCGTATTTGACATCCTGAAGTAACGATAGTCAGGCACTTTAGGTTCCTCGTCTGCTTCTTTCAATTCATGAACCTGTGAAATAAAAAGTTTTCTTAAACAGGAGAACAAGATATAAAATTATATATAAAATTTAGTGAAGTGTTAAGTAACGTGCAAATTGTCAATAAATGTATAAAATTTGCTCTGCAAAAAAACAGCAAAATCAAAAGTAGGATATTGCTTATATGAAAAAAAAAAATACCAAAAATCAATAATACACAAATAAAAACAGAAATAAATCGAGAAACTCTGCGTTTTAAAAGTTACCTAGTGAAATATATATATTCTGCAAATTCGCATATCTTTATATCAGTCATTAACTGTCTAATGCTGAACATAATTCTTCCTCATAAGGGGAGTTTAGCCAATAGTTGCAACGCTTGACAGGCAGATTGGCAATTGCAGTTAGCCTTTAGCGATGTTTTCAGAGGGACGCTGCTGTTCATCCCTCGACAATTAAGTTTCATTAGTCGCTACTTTGGACACTCACAGGAAAGGAAGAGGTGGTTCATTATATACCGGGACCACACGGCATTAGTAGATTTGCATATACTACGCAACATATACTCGCAATTCGACCACATCTTATTTACTACACAGAATTGTTTTAGAATTCTGAAATATGTGAAAGTAAATCACTCACCGTAACAGAAGAATCGAATTCCACAATATTGAAATAGTCCCCTTTGTTGAGATCACTGAGGATAGTTTGCATGGCCTCCTGCAGTTGCACGATCTTTCTGTCTGACATGGAGCCAGATGTGTCTAATACAAATACTACGTGCTTGTTCAAGGGCGGCAGGTCGGCAGGTGCGAAGAAATGAACGAAGTAACCATTATTAACCTGAAAATAATAAAGATATTAAAAATACCTGTATAATTTATTTTTTTATTTAGCAAATTGATTTAATCTCTAACTGGTCTCTCCAGAATTTTTTTTTTATTTTATCTAAAAAGGCCAAACAAAAAGTTCTGGAATTTTAGGAAAAAAATATAAATTAATATTTCTAATTCTCTTGTAAGTGATTTTACAAATCTTCTGGTTTTGTAAGATCACTTACAGACGAGTAAGACACAGAAACAACAAAAAAAATCCACCAAGTAGCTAATATAGTAAGAGCTACATGCCCAGTAATGTTCTACGTCCTTATGCTGGCGATGATATTTTAATTAGTAGATATTTATTTGGGTACAAAATAGAATTATGAATAAGGCTTACAATAATTTCTCCATTTTTAGGGCGGTCCACATCGTATTGTACGACGAATTGACCCAGGATCCCGTCTTTTGATTCCTGTTCTTCAGGTTCCTCAACGCGATTGTAAATCAAATTCCGTTCCATATTGGCTTGAGACTCTTTGGACTTTTCCTATAAATAATTGAATAACAGCAATTATATGCATTATCTTTTTATAAATATGACTTGGAACGGCAATAAGCTGATAGCGCATCTGATGAAAAGTAAGGGAGACTTTGTACAAAAATCGATTGCTTGGGTACCTCTGTCCCATTCGTGTTTCTACCGCGAAGCAGTTGTGTTTACCATACTTGGCTGTGTTTCAGTTTGAAGGATGGAATATGGCGTGAATTTACAGAGTACAGAGGAATAACACCTGAGTCCTCAGGAATGGCAACGCATGGGGAGTATCATGGGTGAAACAGTATACTCTGTTGTCCATGGTGCTGCTCATGTCTATAGGCGACGGTTACCACTTTCCATCAGGTGGGTCATCAGCTTGTTTGCCATTCTAAGTTGCATGTAAAAAAAAAAACATTAATGTAACTCCACTGTACATGTGTCGTCATTCTTGAATATAAGTGGCACACAGTTAAGAAATAAGGGCATGAGGATGTTTTTACGGTATCTTCTGTAAATTCCATGGCACTATTAATGCTTATAGGTGATAGTTACCACTTTTAATCAGATGGGTCATCAGCTTATTTACTATTCAAAGTTGTATAAAAACTAGTACGATATTTATATACAGTTTATTTAATATTACGAACCATGTAAATTCCGATAAGTCTTTTTTGCTCTTCAAGATCGGGCTTAAAAGTAACAGTCGCTACACGATCATCGTGATGTATAACAGCTTTGGAATTTTCTGAAAATTAAAACCAAGTTTCAAACAGATACGCACAGCTATCAAGGTTTTAAGTGTTTAAGTGAAAGTTAGTCAGAATGTTTCCACATTTATTTAGTATATGTATTTATCCGATATTTCCTCGATTCCCCCATCAGTACTGAATTTGGTTTTCTATAAAAACATATGTGAAATTACTTTGAAACATTTATAACTTACGTGTATCCTCTGCAGTGGCGTCAATCTCATTTCCAGTCCTGACCTCAGGCACCCTCAGTACAGTGATCTTCTGTGACTCGTGGATGTTGACGGTGACGGATAAATTTGGAACCAGCGACCCAGGGTGCAGATTTATTGCATGGTTGTACACGCCATTTCGTCGAACTAAGAGCTCTTCGTAGGTCAAGTTGAAAACAGCTTCTGTATTTGGTTCCACGTTGACTGTCACCGTGAATTGATTCGAGTCGCGAGCCCTTAGAAATTAAGAACATTAGCAAGCAATTGAATTTATTTAACTAATTACTTGTATTATGACAGAATTACACTAATTACTTTGCAGCAATATGTGCAGCTCCGGCTCCACTTGCCACCGCTTGATTGTAAATATTCTTGGCTTCCTCTTTTTCTTTCACATAAGCCTTGTAAGATTTTCCATCCAATGTCCTAAAAAAAATGTAAGGTTATTATAAACTGCAGGTACGACTATCTAAGTGCAATATCATTTAATTCTTTAACTCCTTGCCAATACAATAATGTGAATTTGTTTATTGGTTACTTCTTATTCGATCAATCATCACTAAATATAATATTTGTCACGGAAATTAGACATTTCTAATATAGCATATATGTATAATTAAAAATGTCTGTTATACAAGTATTTCTACAGTTGTCTGAACTCAAATGCATAGAACAAACATAATAATAACAACTGTAAAGTCTCCCAATCATACTATATAAAAATACTTTACTGTGATTTAGATTTCACGTAATAATAAATAATTGTGTTTCCATTATTATGAATGGAAACGTAATTACTTATTTGATATTCAAGTTTACCGTAGTAAACATGACATCTATTAGACGTACATGATAAATCCACTTATGAAAGCTGTTTCAGGTAGCAGTATTTTGAAAGTGGTTTCTTGCGCACGCTTGGCCGGATTGCGTACGCGGGTGACCACAGCTGTGTGAGCGTATCGTAAGGCGATATTAGACGTCACTTCCATCTCTGTCAGTTTTACAGGTGGAACGGGCTCTGCTGTCGATGTCTCTTCTTTGGACAACGTGGTACTTGGTTCCTGCAAATAATATACATATTTCGTTTCTATATACAACTTGTTTTTTGCCCTCTACTTCATATACATATACGCTTGTTACTCCTGTGTTTGCTTGTTGTTGTTGTTACTATTTCAGAAGTAGGAAAACGAAGTAAATAGATTACTTTTAGATAGTGTATGAAAATAAAACATCACTTTTTAAGTTAGATCTTCAGGAACACAACTGTAAAAACCGCATCCAATTTGATTCAGTAGTTTTGTGTGATACTGGAACAAATATATAGTCAGACCTTTCTACAAACTATTTGCTTCTACAAAGTTTTGGCTTCTGTTAATCTTATTAAGGCTCCTAATATTAATTTTTATTAAATATTTCCCATGTACAAATATCGTCTACTTACGGTGTTATTACATTATTAAGATGTGGAAGGACAAATAGACCCCGGCTCGCCTAATGAAAAATGATAACAGTCGCTTATGGATATGAATAGAAAGGTTCCCATGTAGGCTTTTCTACAGTTTATCTCTGTCGAGAATGATGAAGTGCATGATAGCGTCAGCTTTTAGCCACATTAAATTTGCATGCCTACAATTTTAAGGCAATTAAACAGTTGCCAAAAAGTTCTGTCACATGGCCTTTATTATATGTATTAAATGTCTGTTTAAAGCAAATAAATATTTCATTTCATTTCGGAGCGTTACAAAATCGTTCTAACTACCTATATACAAAGAGAAAAACCCGGTCGAGTGCGAATTGGACTCGCGCACCGAGGGTTTCGCATAGTTTTCGGATTTTTCTCTTTACCGCTGAACGAAATTGTTTTATGCCAAATTTCAAGTTTCACGTTAGATCAAAACACAGACGAAATACAAAACACTAAGGTTATGGAATGAGCACCCTGCCGAGGTTTTCTCAAGAGACTACAGCATGGGGTTCTTCAAACGAGAGGTAAAGAGGTTTCTTCAGAGTTGGCAACGCGCGCGTAATGCCCCTGGTATTGCAGGCGTTCATAGGCTACGGTAACCGCTTATCATCAGGTGGGCCGTATGCTTGTTTGCCCCCTCAATAGTATAAAAAAAATACGATAGTAATGATTTCCTTGCAAATGTCAAAATATATGCTATAAATGGCTGTATTTTTTTATACCACGAAGGTGGCAAATAAGCATACGTCCCGTCTGATGGTAAATGGTCAACTTATGAACGCCTACAACACTAGCGTGCGCTTTGCCGACCCTGAAGTAATTTTTACATATCCTTTTTAAAGAACCCCATACCCTCTGAGGAAAAACGTCGACAGGGAACTCATTCCACAGCTTGAGCGTTCGCGACAGAAAACGCCTTTGAAATAGCAATGTACGTGACTATTTAGGTTCAAGCGTGTGAGGATGAATTCCCTGTCGATTGCGAGCGGTACGATGATAAAAGGTATCTGTGGGCATCATCTTTTTTCATGTTTCTTTTGATAGTGTTGCTATAGAAGTTTAATTTAATCATATCTTCAGGGGATTGCAGACGTGACTATTTAAAGTTAATTTCAGCTTTATATCTTCAGGCGTCCATAAGAAAAAGGGTCTTATCAGACGGACAACAAAGCGATCCTATAAGGATTCTATATTTTCTTTTGAGGTACAAAACCCTAGGAACAAAGAATAGAAGGAATAAAAGTAAGTTATAATTTACTCAAGAAAAAAGTTACTATATAAAAATAAATGTAACAAGAAATTGGTTTTCAACTTTCAAATAGGTATCTACTACACACATACAGACTACGTCCTGTCCATATTTTTGTTAACTCGTAACTCCATTCATCTGAAAAAAATATACTTACAGAATGGTCCAATAGAAATTTTATCAAAATGTGTTCAGTAGCTTAGTTTTTAGATTAAAATAAATGGTTTTGTCACAATTGAATTCGTTTTTTTTTTGTAGAAACATACTTTAATTATTCTAAAAACTTTAATGACTGTTCTGAGAATTAAAATAAATAAGCTAAATTAATCCAGTCGTTCAAGTGTTGTAAGCACATCATAGGCAGTTGAATCTTTTAAAGATGTCAATGCAAACTGCATTCATTACAAAGTTATCTTAAGCATATTTTACTGGTAGGAAGTACCAAACTAACCTAAAAGTTAAAAACAAACAATATCTTGTGTAAATACAGTTTAAAGAAAGTAGGTTAAATTTAAAGAAAGTTAAACAATATAAATGACGAAAATTCATTTGCAATGTAAGCAGCTGTTTACCGTCTTGACAAGGATTGCTTCTTGAATGACAAAGTGCGTATGTAGATACATTATGTGGGTCACTGGCTCCATACAATACATGCTTAAGTATAATATGTTTATTCTTAGGTGAATTATGACTAACATTGTATCAACATTTATTACCAACATACAGAATATTTAATAGCATATTTGCTGGTTATTTAGTTCCGTAAAGTACCTATTTGTGCTCGTGAGTTCCTCTGTATGGTACATATTTATTGACTAGAACAATATATTATTATTAATAATATTAAGGCTTTATTTATTTATTTTTAGGAAAACATACAGCCTCATTCAATCAATACATAGTCAAATTACATCTATGTTGAGTCATAAATAGTTTTCACATTTGCGTTATTACACAATCGATCGGAATTTATATATGTAAAAAAAATTACAATAATTACAAATAGTTATAAATTTTGTTAATCGACACCTTTTTTAAGTTTTATTTGTAATAATAAAATAAAAACAATATGAAGCATAACAACATTATTAAAATAGTCAATTTAGTACAGCAGTCCGAGATCCAAAGAATGACCATGATTTTGTGTGGTATAAGATCAATATCATAGTTATCATCAGTATGCTTCATTAAAACATAGAATACTGTTTTCGTTCCCCTCCCTCAGACTGTCCAATTATAGATACAGGACCGTGTTTTTCAATGTAATAAAAAATGCTGCCAAATTTTTTTATAGTAAACAAATCCGAATTTCCCAAATTCATATTTGGAACATTTTTTTTAATGCATGATAATGGAATGGTAACCCCGCCTGCGCTATAGGTATACACTGGCGGTGCACCAGTAAGGGATAATAGGTGAAAATGAAGTAGGTCAATTAGCCCACCGTGACGAAACTAACAATAAATCAATCACGATGGTTTCCAGGGGAACCACGAGGAGGTCGACCTGACTAGCTACTAGCAATGGGGCTACTAATCCCCATTACCAACAATCCCTTCTCCCCCCTTTTGGAACATTTAATAATTATGCTTCGTGCTTCGGAGGATACGTAAAGCTGTCGTTTAGGCATTAGCACTAATTTCATCCGAGTAACAATAATTGATATTACATTTTCTCTCCCTTGATTCGATCTTTATTTTTTTTTTTTTTAAATAAAATAGAGATAAATCTATCCTAGTTCACAATATTTATAACTATCTTATCTGTGTAATTTACAAGACAATTAATATATATAGACATGAATATACCGTCGCAATTTTAAAATTTGCTTGGATATGTTCCTTGCTCATCTTATATCTTCCTAGGTGTGATATTTCTGCTCAGTCATCTCATCATTATTAACCTACTATTTTCATTATGCAACTATTGTAGTTAATTCCTAATGAATTTGTCACAACGAACCAAATTACCTGACTTCATCCTCACCTATCATTTCGGGGAAAGAAGGGATTGTTGGTACTGGAGACTTGCATTCCCACTGCTAGTAACATATCCTATCAGGTCGATCTCCACGTGGCTCCCCCTGGAAATCATCGTGACTGATTTATTGCTGAATTCGTCACGATGGGCCAACTAACATACTTCATCGTTATTTATCATCCCTCACTGGTGCCAATATATACCGATAGTGCAGACGGGGTAACCATTATATTATCATCTATAAAAAAATCTATCATTCCCCACTGTCACTCCGCCAGCCCATATCAATAGCATAAGTGGGGTAACTATCCGATTATCCCCATAAAATATATAATTCCATACTCACAGTGTGGTCATTTTCCGATTTGGCTACCACCATCGTATCCTGAGTCTGGGTGGAAACCGCCGCTGCTTTGGCCGCGACCATCCACGTGCACAAGCACACCAACACGAATATCCACCGTGTCTTCATCTCGGTAACCTGGTAAAATGTAAAAATAAAATGGTAATTATAAAAATAAATATACAAAAATACTGGCCTTTATCTAAAAATTAATAGCAACGCATGAGTGGAACCATGGCATCATATTGTATGCGGTATATCCATGATGTTCATGTCAGGTGAGCCGAAAGCTTGTCTTTATTTTTAAATGTCATAAAAAAGAAAAATTGTACCTAGACGGGTTCTTTACATGGAATGGGTGTAAGTACAACTATATTTTATTATATTATTCCTATTGTTTTAATAATTTAGGATGATGTTCTACAAAAACTTCAGCGATGCAAAACAGATATAGGATTAGCAATAAAGTAGCCCTGTATAAAAAGAATCGTCAAAATCATACAAAAAATACGGTCTAGTAGAGAAGTTCTGTGTATACAATGAAATGCAGTATTATATGTATTAATTTCGCTTCCGAACGGTTATACCAAGTAAATACCTACATAGTCAATACCAAGAGGCGCAGTGCAGTGCCAATATTTGCACCCCGAAACCTCAGACCATTTCGTCAGAGTTTACGTAAATATGTATTCGTAAAATCCCACCTAAAAATAATAATAAAATAAAAACACTGAAAACCGCAAAAGCGCTTTTAGGTTTTGTTTTTTGGGAAAAGTTATTGTTTTTCCTGTTTACATTCATTGTATAGATCTGTAGTATAATACAGGAAAAAAAAAACAATAATTTATTAACTTTTTCCAAGTATTATATTTTTTATCTCTTGTTATTTTTATAACATACCTAAACTTAGTTCACCGATGCACAAACGGCAAGATGACGATTCAATTCGAACCATTAGAACACGGAAGCTGGCTGTATAGAAAACGTGTTTCTATGCATATGGTTGATAGTTGGCAGTTTTATTTCGTAAATCCTCACGTTATATGGAAATAGACAAAAAAAAGCGGTAGAGTTGATAGCAATTTAGTGGGTACAACGTTTGGGTTACTTGCATTCGTCCCCTTATCATATATCCTCCAGTGAGTGCATACAGAGGGTCGTGACCTCCGATAGGCGTCACTCTCCGAGTTGAGTGATGTTCCTCCATTCGTTCCCATCACTTGCGACCTTACTGGGGTCACAAATACGTTAGCATGTTTATGTAGTGTGTGTGTGTTATGGAAACGCCGCTGCGAATGTGACCAAGAAATTTAAAGACTGCGAATGGTCTTTCATGAATCTAGTTCTTTTAATACAAATATCATTTTTTCTAAAGTGTAAAATTTTATGCTACTTAAAATGGGAAACCAACTGATGGCCCATCTGAAGGAAAGTGGTAATAGTCGTTTAAATATGTGCACTATGGAGTTATACGCACTGTATATCTCCATAGTGCACAAGTATACACTATGATATCCATGGTACCCCTCGTGCTTTACTCGTACTATTCCTGAGGAGTCCTTAGGTATGGTAATTGTATATTTTTCAGTGAGTAAGCACACAGCGATGCAAGCGTAGTTGCTTCACGCAAAAACACGCTTAGGACATAGGAACCCATTTACTAAATTCTAATTTTAGTTAGGTCTGACGATAACATTTTTATTTTAAAGTCTTTGCAGTTAAGTCGTGGTGCACTTAGCAATACCCATCCAATGTGTCCACAGACTCCTAGATCGTATCAAAGTAAACAATATTAAAAAAGTACACTGTAAACGAGTAATTTTCGGGCTTAACCAATTGTCATAATAATCATAGTGAAACAAACTGGGTTACAGTTCCTTATACCACTACCATTTCGTAAACTCACATATCCACCTTTTTGCCACCCACACGATAAGTACAATTTAATATAAAGTTTGTTTTAAGACATGATACTAAACAAGAACACTATGATAATGTTATGGTTTTACAAAAATAAAGTTTTTGTTACGTTTTTTACGTCTGGTCATCATTCAGGAATAGCCCAAGACAAGGAAAATGTAAGCAGATGTATGACGTACCTACTTACATGCAGCACGATATTGTGATTATTATCAAAATAGATACATAATTATAATATGCAAATAGGTATCCTGCACTTCTAATAATCATAATAGTATGTTCACGACTCTAATTGTAAAATTAAATAACTTTATTTTGGTTTCAGAGTTCCGTATTAATATGAGAGGTGAGATTTTAATATCTTTATGTCTCAACTAGTATGACCAATCCAAATTATATATCAAGAGGAAACATTTAATTTTATAGTAATGGATAAACTAGAAAAATTCTAAAATTTTTTTCATTTACAGACTAAGTTACCATCGAGTAATATATGGTGTATTTTATCGCGGACTCGCGTAACAAGGGTTCCGTGCAAAATCATTAAGTTTAATTTTTTTTGTGAAATAACTACAAGCTTACGGTCTTCGGATTTTTACTTTTACTTGTGCTACGACGGAAAGGTTTTGATTCCCTTTGTGAATGTCAAAATATGCGAAATAAACGGAAAATAAAGGATTTTTTTTAATTTGCCGTAATTTGGACTTTTACAGTAAAAGACATAATATTTAGACATGTTTAGTGCATGGTGCTCCTACTTGTGATCAGAAAGATAAGTTTGGTTTGGTGAAATTCCAAAAAATATATATTTTTTAATCCTTACCCTATTGGTAAATAATAAGATTTACTAACGGGCTTTTACAGTAACATACGCATGCAAAACAACCATCGTATTGAGTAAAACCTACTCATTTTGAAGTTATTTAAATAAATAATTGTAACTCTTTTTACGAGTATTTGGTTGAATGGTTAAAGTGCCAAGTAATAAAGAAACAAACTCACTTTGACATTTATTTATTTATATACTTTTGTATATTCACTTCTGTATAGGTATTAGGTTATAGCAAAAATGTACATAGACATGTATATTTTTATAATATTAGTAAGGGTTAAAGGAGACTAAAAGTATTTTTTAATGGGTGATAATGGAATGGTTACCCCGCCTACATTATTGGAATACGTTGGCGGTGCACCAGTGACGAGTGATAGGTGAGAATGAAAAGGCAGGTCGGTTAGCCCGTCGTGACGAATTCCACTAGATTAACCCACGATGGTTTTTAGGGGGAACCACGTGGAGGTCGACCTAATAGGGTGTATTGCTGATAATAGATCAGTTAAAACGATCCTCTCCACCCCCTAAAAGTATTTTAGGTACCCATATATGGTAAACAATAATAGTGACATATCAACTGGATACGTGTTGACGCCTTGTTGGTGTCATGATCTGTGAATCATGATACCGTCTGTGTCTGTAACTATGGTTACAGATGTTGTATAAAGAAACAGTGTTGTTACATCGTGTAATGAGGAAAAATTATTAAAGAAAATAGTTCTCTATACTTATACATATATACATAATATTATTATTATTACATTTCTTCGAAACACATGTTTATTATTAATATTTAAAACAATTTTCTCAGAATATATGAATTCACAATAATAAAACAAAAAATGATAATATTTTGACCTTTAGCAACAAAAAGATAAACTGGTTAAAAACATTGCCTTGATAAATAAAGTCAAGAGTGAACCGGCCATATAGTACAAAATATTTGTATTCAACAGATTTAGAGATCTTAGATTATAATATTATGTTTCATTTTATCTTAATATATATGTAAAAATCCCGTGTCACAATACTTGTTCATGCTAATACCTAAGCGCTCAATCAATTTTAATGAAATAATCAATTAAATCAAATCAAATTAAATGCCTATTGTTTGCTTCAACTAAAACCTCCCAAATTAATAATTTCTCTGTTGAAAATATTTATTCGCTTAGACTATCTGTTTCTCGTATCAGATTTTGGGATAATTAAATCTGACAATCAATATAGAAACATACCGAGAATTAAAAAAATCTTTCGTCTCTAATTAAAATGTGAGTGGAATAGTGTGTTTACATTTGCATATCAACTTATGAAGTAACAGCTCTCTGTAAATAAGATAAGGCTCATACGTTCGAGTTATTATAATATTACAATTGGGAATACACTATATGACTAATATATCAATTATAACTATAAATATTAATCAATACTATATATAATAAACGACAGATATCTAAATAATAGGTAAGGAAGTTGAAATGAACAATATTGTACAGAATCAAAATTTATAAAGAGGAAAGATTATTTGTTGATTTATTGATTGATTTGTTGTTTGTAATGGAAGCTACATTAATATTAATGGATACTCTAACATCAGACATTCAGGTAACATTGTTCTTATCGGGGAAGATCGACTTGAGGTCCAGAGTAGCTGGAAAGATAGCAAATGAAACTGGAGCATTTTGACTTGAAAATCAACAGATTTAAATTCAATTCAATTATACAGAACAACGTCAATATAGATCGTGAAGTTAATCACAGAATTAGCACTGGATGATTGAAATAGCGACACGTCTCGGGAACAGTATGCAAACCTCGAAGGGCCCTCAAACTGAAGGATAAAATTTACAAATTTATTGAAAGATCTGTCGTTCTGTATGGATCTGAATATTCGCCCATATAGATGATAGATTAAATACGAATACACGCAGCAGAGATGCAAATGTTGAGATGGATGTGTGGGGTGACAAGGAATGACAGAATAAGAAATAAAGTATAAGAATAAGAAGAAAGTGTTAAGTGTGAAAGTGGATGGCTATAAATAAAGGGGACGACCGAAGTAAAGGAAGATGGATTGTTTAAAAGATGATATTCATAAAAAAGAAGTGAGAAACATAGATGATATCTATAAAAGAGGAGTGAGACAGTTGACTGGGATTTGTGGAGGAAGAAAACATGCTGCGCCGACCCCAAATAAACGGAAAAGGCAAGGCAATGTTGAATGGAAGCTATATTTATCAGCGAGTAAGATGGAATGGTATCATAAGTTTTAGAAATTCATGATTAAAGAAATCGGTTCATAATCGAAATATGTCTTAACAAATAAACACATTACATTAGCTATACGTAAGACAAAAAAATAAATTTATAAATAATCAACTAAACCACCGTAACTCACCTATATACAGTGAAGTAGAAATGTTGAATGCTAATAAATAACATGCCATTCGTTATAAATATGTCAGTATTTTACTAAATAAAGCCCTAATGATGACAATGTTCATGAAAGACCGAAACACAAGGAAACAGTCTAAATTTGAGATTAGCTGATAGAATAGTGTAGATAGCAAATATAATATCAATACTGATGATAATACACATGATGATTAAAAAAATAAAGAGGAGGTTCTCAATTCAGTTGTATTATGTTTGTTAGAACAGAACTCCATCATTTTTAAACAGATTTTTTTTTTATTTGAATGGATATATTTTCATTTAATCCCATAAAAAAATTCTTAAAAATTGGTTCAGTACTTTTGAAAACAAAATAACTGTAGAATTCAATTTTGCTACAATTGAGGTCGGTGTTTTCTTTTTTTAAGTAAAATCGACTTATGATTGCATCAATTAGAACATAATATTCAACGTGTTTTACACCAGTCTATTTCAACAGCAGATCGAGCGTCAGATTTATCATATCCCTTCCAAGCAAAGTTACATCAAGTGTGGCAGGGAAGAGATGCATTTTTATCATCGCGATTTTATTTTATTGGTGAAGATGCAATAAGAGTAGTCTCGGGCAATTGACATTTATTTGGACCTAAAGTTAAACGTATAGATTTAACTTTATATCATACTAAACACCTACCGATTATTCATACGTACTTCTGTTCTGTTATTTAGACGTAACTTTGTACATACACAATTTTGTAATATTATGATGACCTTCATAATGCAATAGTAAGGCTCGTTGCTTCGCGTAATGAGTCCACGAACTTCATTATAGTTTTACACACCAAACTATTGTTTCAAATTTGGATGTTCTTTAATGTTGTCCGATTTATGGCCGGAATATTTTTTATTCGTATAAACGAATCTACTAAAGTATAAATAATAGAAATCTCTTAAAGAAGTTATCAATAAATTTTCCAAGATAAGACGACCTTTGTTGGGCCGTAGCTTTTTGTAAACAGGGTCCCAGTTTCGATTATTGCTCAAAGAAATTTTGGAAACAATCTTTTGTAAATTCGCACGGGTCTGAGTTTTCTGGGTTATACATCCAGATGCTCTTTGCCTAACCCCTCTTAACACAGAATATTCTAGCCTGAGGATCACACAATTGGTGTGATTGATTGACACTTATTATTATTAGGATATTTTTTTAAAACTAAAGGAAAAATCAACAAGAAATATATGTTCATTATTTTCTATGTTAATTTTACATACATAGACTTTCAACAGAGAAACTAGTTAAACGGGAATATCGTGTAGTAAGTATCGTATAGTAGTTCTTTATCTTGTTTATTTCAAACTTTGAACTTATATACCGACTCAGTTCGAAGAATTCGGCATGAAGATAAAAGGATAAAACGAAATTAAGGTGCGCGCTTAAAGGTTTAATTGTATAAACTCCTCGATTAATAATTTAAATAAATATTTGTGTCTACAGCAAATATAAGGCATAACGCAAAGAAATCAGCTGATAATATCTAGATAATCATGAAATTTAACAATTTCATTCCAATAGCATTGCAGGGGCATGACTCCTCGGAATCCTTGACAAGTTTTGACCTTGTTTTTATAAATTGTGCATATGAATACGATGTCAAGGAGGATGTGTGGAAATCTAATGAAATATAAAAATAATTTATGAACCTTTTATAAATTAAATTGACCATGCGATCACGTTCAATGCAGATTATGAAGTTTAAAATAGTATTCCATACTAGGATGGGATACTACATAGGATGTTTATATGTATAGGTACCTATACATATAAACATCCTATGAAGTTGTCTACAATGCAACCACAAAACATACAGATTTATTATGTTTTTATTGTAGTACACAGTATCTTGATAGTATCTAATTACACGTATGATACAGGTACTTATGCAAGTTAAAAAAAACTTCAATCTTATGGAATAATGAGACATAACTTATGGGTTTGTTTTTAAAACGGAGTGATTGTATACTGTTTGTTGTTTTTAAACAAGTCAATGTACCATAGCACTGCGCCTTTATTTCATGCACGGCCATTTCAAGTTATAACGACAGGAATAATGGATTGAATGATGGTTTCTGACGAACGGGGCGCGATTCTTACGTTATGGAAGTAGGGAGACTCACCGGTTTGTTTACGCGTAACGAGATGATTGCACCGACCAATTGCCTCCTCAAGCTCTGGCACGTTCCACGTCCACTCCTCACAATAATATTGTTGACGTAATCAGAAACGTGTAGCCTCGTCGTCGGCCGGCGCGGAACTCATTGGGACGCCGATCGGAGCCGGTTTTATATCGATGTACATAACATATCGGCTCGCGGGATTCCCAATAGGAGTTTATAGTTTTTGTTTATTTACGAATAAACTGTGTACTCACTGATGAGCATACAATAGGTACTTACCAATAGATACATGCTTGATTGTTTAGGTTTTTCGGGTAATTTCCTCAATACGCTGTCTATAGTTTCACCACATATTGAACCTACCTGTCATTAAATAATATAATATTATTGACAGAACTTCAAGGAGGTTGCATCTCTTATTTATGCTTATATATATGTGAAGATACCATGATTCTATTATATTTTCTTATAATACTGTGTATATATGTGTACTATATAATGTGTGTAGTATTAATTATAAATAATAAGCATTCTAAGAAAACTTTGCTCTGTTAAACACGTACAAGTTTGATACCTTTTCAAAAGTAGATATACCGATGTTTTAATAATTTAAATTATTGTTCAAAAAAACATTAGTCGTCACATTCCATTTTTCCATTTTACACTGGTATGGGAGTAAAAGCCTATATTTTGTAAAAAGAATAATCAATAGTTTTTTTTATTTCACGTTTTATTATTATTATTATTATTTACGTTTTTATTTTTAAATACCTCTGTCCTATTCATGTTACCGCCGTGAGGCAATTGTATTTGCACAGCTGTGTTTCAAAAGTGTTATGAAGGGTGAGGATGTAGTATTGAAATTACAGGGCACAGAGGCATAACACCATAGTGCTCTGGAATGGCAACAAATTAAGAGTATCATGGGCATCACAGTATACCCTGTTATGCCCATTTTACTGTTCATGTCTATAAGCGGCGATTACCACTTTCCATCAGGTAGGCTGTCAACTTATTTGCCAGGGGGGGGGGGGGGGAGGAATTGTTAATAATGCAGACTAACAATCCCATTGCTAACAATGTTGCAACCTTATTACTAAATATTTATATTTAGTGTATATATATATATATATATATATATATATATATATGTGTGTGTGTATAGTAATAAGGTTGCCTCATTGCTAGCAATAAACCCCATCAGGTCGTCCCCCACGCGGCTTCCTCTGGACCACATTAGTTAATTCTCGTTAAATTCTCCTTTCTCCTACCACCGGCCAATGATTAGGGCCAACAAACCCACTTTCATCCTCACCTATCGTCTGTCACTGGGGGGGAAATAATTGTTAGTTATGTGGACTATAAGTCCCATTGCTAACAATATACCCTAACAAGTCGACCTCCCCGTGGTCCCTCCTCGAAACTATCGTGCTGAATTCCAAGAGTATTCATCACGATGGGCTAACTGATCTGCTTTCATCTTCACCTAGCATCCCTCACTGGTGCCCCGCCAGCGTATACCATTAGCGCAGGTGGGGTTACCATTCCATTATCATCCATCAAAAAAAGACCTCTACGTGATCCCCAATGGAAACCATGGTGTTGAATCCCAAGTGTATTCATCACGATAAGCTGACTGACCTGCCTTTTCATGCTCACCTGTCTTCCCTAACTGATGCCTCAGTGCGAGTGATTATGGACGGCGGTAGTCACTTACTATCAGGTGAACCGAATGCTCGTTTGCCCCGTGTTATAAAAAAAAACTGACCTCACTTTGTCCTCATCATTTTATCCTCCACTAATGCTCCGCCATAGTATAAGCGAATGCTCCAATCAATCTTCATCCATTAAAAAAATATTAGGTGTATACCAATTTTCAAAACAATTGGTTAAGCCGCGCCAAGAGGTATATATGATATATTTTGTTTCGTATTTTTTTAAGACGGCCATAAGTTGAACTATAAGACGTTTCAAGGTTATCCATTCATTACCGGACACCCTGTATTATACACACTGATATCCGCAAACGAAGCAGCGGTAAACAGCATTTTTTTATATTTAGTTTTTAATAGTTGATTTTAAAAAAAAAAAAACATAGGGACTAACGAATTTGCCGCTCACCTGATAGTATGTACTCGTATGTCGGCACCTTTATGGTAAATTTATGAAACTGAAAAAGATACATTTTATAGGGGAACGTTTTGAAACATTAGAATGCAAATAACTTTTAACTTTTAAGACTACTGTAAAAGATCGTGTTAACATTTTAGTTTTAAAATCCTGTTTTTTATTGAATGCGCTTCATTAACTATTATTATATTACAAGTATCAGAAATAAATGCATATTCGTTACTTTGCATCTTCATACATGAGAGTTCCTAGGTATTGAGTTATACAATAGCAAATCTATGAAAATGGCAGTTTCGTAAAGAAAATCATTTATTTCCATATCTGGCAAAGTAACGAAAGTGCCACTTTCGTAAATATACCAAGGTATAAATCACGTGTTTTGGAAAAAACTTTAGTTTAATTAACAACGTTATAGCAACCATTCATGTAAAATAACTAAATTAGGATTGAAAATTTGATAAAATAATTATTGAAATTTTCAAATTAAAGTGTTTTTTATTATAGAAAATACTATAAAAATATGCTAAGTAAGTTTCCTTTGGATATATCACAAAAATATGGAGATTCGAGCTACTCGATTTTTTTAACCGTTAGAAATAGAAATTTGAAAATAAGCCATAATAAGTAAGATGCAAAATGTAAATTTTTATGAAATGTTAAATTTGAAAAAACTGCAGATTCGTAAATTTGCCATAGAGGTGACGATTCAACACAGTTTATGTACAATTTAAAAATAGAATATAGAGTAAGATTTGGAATTTATCCATGATATGGTATTCCATAGACTTTTTTTTCATTTATTGTGACTTTATATTCCATAGACTTTATAAGATTTGAATAAAAACAAGTTTTATACACTTTTCCAGGAATGATAGTCATTTTCAACTTCGCGAAAAGTAGCTAGGACATGTATGCACAAATATCAGTCATATTGCTCTTATATCAAGCTGTACTCGTATCCATATATATTTATGATTCTAAACTTATAGTTATTTTTTACTTGCGTAAGATAAAAATTACTATTAATGTTGGCGATACTAAAAAAGAGAATTTTCTGCTGGGCCAAATGCCCTTGTATCCGAAGCCGTAAAAGAATTATGGCTCTGCTCATTCACTCATTCGGTTAAGTCCAAATTGAAGTCATTCTTTCCTTTCATTCGTTTGAAAGCTATCTTTGTTGTCTTTTGTAATTTTTTTTGTATTTTCCCCGCTTTCAACGCACCTTTAACTTTTCGATTAATTTAGGTTATTGGTAAGAAATTTTTTATTTTATTTTTTAAACGAATTTGTTTCAGTCATATTGTGTCTACAAGATACTTAATAATATAAAGATATTTAATAGATATTTAAACTTGAAAGTATTCTCAAAAAATATCATAACCTTCATTAAATTGTTTGAAATAACAATCTATTGAACTATTACTAAACTAACAGAAAGCAATTTATTTTCATGGTTCATTTTCTGTTATCTTTTATAAACTTACATAGTCGTTTTTGTGACATTTTTATTATAAAATTTGCAATGTTGCTAATTACCTACTTATCCGCCATTATAATTGTAGGTACCAATTTCAAATTTTGCTGAATCTTAAAAAAGTACAAGTACTTTAAATGGCATACCTTTCTTATGCAGTCATTGCTCTTTGTAACTAAATAAAATTTTTAGACTTTTGGTTTACTTTGTTAAAGTAAAGTACATGTAAAAACCGTTTATAACAAAAAAAAAGTTTATACCTGCAGTAGAAAAACTTCAAAATAAGTAGATAAGTGCCAGAAAGCACTTACCCTTTTTTATTCTAAGAAAATTCTTTAGTTCTTCGATAAGAGAATATGAGATATGTAGCTTTTAACAGTTCCTTGATTACTTTTTAAGACCCTGCATTACAGTAACATTGAGAACTGGATAGTTATCTTCAAATTTTCTGTACTTATTTTTTATATTCGCCATTTATACCACCATGTGATTTTAATAATAATGCAATAAATTTAACTTTAATAGTTTGTAAATGACTACCAATATTCCTAATGTAATTTTTAGAAACATGTCTGAACGTGGGAGAGGAAGAGCTCGCGGACGAGCTGGTCGCGGGGGGGAAGGCGTTGGCCCACCGCCACGTCGACCCGGTGAGCATCCTAGGCCCGCTCCGCAACAAGGTGGTCCGCGTCCTCAACCGCCGTTAGCATGGGGCCCGCCAACTGTCGCACCACCAGTGCGAGCTGGTGTGCCAACTCCTACAATACAAGCTGGCCGAGCTTCGCATCGGACTACACCTACCACACATGACCACCCTGGAGATGTTGACATCCAACAGCGAATGCAAAAGATTGATATTGGTAAGTGGTATAATCATACATAATTAATAAATCTAAAAAGTACCTCCCATTGACATAATACATCATACAAACCCAGGCATGGTAGGAATGCCATTTGACAGTGATTTAATAAACTTTAAGTTTAAATTATATTATTATTTATTTCATAAATCACCTCCTCGTAAAGTACCGCATTTCATAATATTATAATACATTAAGGATATATGTTTCTGTGTCTCCTGAAAAATTGTATATATGCTAGTTTTTATTATTATTATTATAGCTTTTTATCCACTTCCATGGTCCCCAAGGGTAAAAGCCTCCTCCATCTTTTTCCACTTCTCCTTATCTATAGCAATACTTGTCCAGTTTTTTCCTGCTATCTTTATTATGTCATCTGCCCATCTCTTTCTTTGCCTTCCAACATTTCTTTTTCCTACTGGACCTCACCATTTTGTTGTTTGGAGAGTCCACCTTTTATCTTTGTACCTCACTATATGACCTGCCCATCTCCACTTCTGTTTCATACTATACTGAAGAGCATCTGTTATTTTGGTTTTCTTCCTAATATCAGTGTTTCTTATTTTCTGTATTTTTCTTAACTTTAAGATACTTCTTTCCATCGCATGCTGACATGATAGGATTTTGTTCTTTATTTTTTCTGTATAGGTCCATGTTTGGCATGCATATGTTAGGCTTGGCAGGATGCAGGAATCCATAATTATCTTTTTTAAGTTGAGACTGTAGTTCCCTTTAAGGATATCTTTTTGAGCCCAATATTTCTTCCATGTTGTGTTTATTCTTCTATCAACTTCTTTTTCTCCACTGTTCATTTCGAAAGAGACCAATTTATTTATTTATTTAAGGACAATCAACAAAGCATACATTTATATCTACTTAAAATACATTTACCTAAGTATACACAACTATCCACATAATCTATAGGGTTCTCTTCTATTTTAATTAATTTTTTGCTGTGGTTTGTCATGATCTTTGTTTTGGTTGCGTTCATATTTAGGCCAATTTTCTTACTTTCCAAATCTAGTTCTTGTAGCATTTTTTCTAGGTTGCTAACCGATTCGCTAAAAAGTACTATATCATCTGCGAAACATAAGTGTGTTAGTCTTTTGTTCAGTATCCATATACCCTCATGGCTCCAATTGATACTTTTAAAGATGTTGTTAAGTACTGCTATGAAAAGTTTTGGAGAAAGTGGATCTCCCTGTCTTACGCCTCTTCCAATTGTGAACTTTTTACCCTGCCTCTCCAGTTTGACTCTGCTTATACTTTTAAAGTAAATATTTTTTATAATATTTATGTAGGTGCTGTTTATGTTATTGTCAGCCAAAGCATGCCATATGGATGAATGTGTGGTGCTATCGAAGGCCTTGGAGTAGTCCACAAATGCTATGTAGTGATTTATTGAATTCTTTGTACTTAATATATAATATATACGTATAATGTCAGATTCACACCATTGCTTTGGTACCACTTGCTTCTCCAGAACTAGGTTAAAAATTTTCACTAGATATGTGATTAAAATAGGCGCTCTGATTTTTATGGCTTCATTCCTAATGTTTTCTGAACCTGGGCTTTTTTCAGGTTTTAATTTTTTAATAAGTTTTATGGCCTCGTACTCTGTAATCTGGTTCGGTGCTGCTTCTGAATTGCTTTCCTTACACACAAGGTCTTCATCTTTGTTTCTTTTTCTAAAGGTTTTTTTTTTATACAGGTCGGTATAGAATGCTGTTGCACTTCTGACTATGTCATCTCTTTACCTGATTTCCCTTTACCATTATTTAGAGATTGTATCCACTTTTTATGTGTTGTAAGTTCTTTGAAGGCTCTTTTTGAACTTCGGAACTTTGTCATGTTTCTTTCAATAACTGCTCTTCTGTGATTATCATAGTCTTTCCTAATTGCTCTATTAGTTTCCTTAAATAACTTCTTTATTTTTTCTCTATTTTCTTTGGTTTTGTGCTTCTCTGTCACTAGTTCAGTTCTTCTAGAGATTAGACTCAAGTGTTTCACTGCTTAGGATTTTATGTTGGATTTTATCTTTCTAATATTATTTCTTCCAGTTTATTGCTCAAGACCTGTACATCTTCTAAATTAATCAGTGAATCATGTGATTTTTCTAGATTCTTTTTCAGATTTCGTATATAGCTGTTTTTTTTTCTCAGTAGAGTTCATTTGATTTGGTGAAGTGTTAAAAGCTCTTCTACTTATTTTTGACTTTTTGGTTTTAAGGGCACATCTCACTAATCTATGATCAGACGGAAAGCTTGTTTTGTTTAACACCTCTATATTACTTACAGAATTTGGATTAGAGCTCAGAATGAAGTTGATTTAATTTTTTATTTATGGTCTGGTGATATCCATGTACATTTTCTAGATTCTTTCTTCTTAAAAAATGTATTCATGATCGACAACTTATTCTCGTAAGCATATTGTATCAGACGTTCACCTCTTTCATTCCATGCTCCATATCCAAATTTTCCCATTATGATGTTTTCATGTGGTTTCGGGTGTCTAATTTTTCCATTCTAAATCTTCGAAATCTCCAATGACAAGCACGTTTTTGTCAGCTAAGTTTTGTGCTTTTGTCAGATCGTTATAGAATTTTGTTAGTTCCTCTTCACTTGAGCTCCCAGTTGGGGAATAAACTTGTATAATCGATATTGGTCCATCCCTCAGATTCATTCTTAGTAATGCGACTCTTTCCGATATTCCCACAAAACTTGAAATATTGTTCTTTAATGACTTCTATATGCTAGTTATGAATTATTAATGGTTTGTACTAACATGAACAAAACTATTAATTTGTGTAAGTTATTGGCAAATCAATGTTTTTTTTATACAATTTGTAGTAGCAAACAATTTGAATGTCTGTCATGTAAGCACACTTGCTTGTCATCAGAAACAGCATTAAGACGAATTGCAAAAATTTGTATTCAAAATCTTTATACTCATATGCAGAGAATGAAAAAACAAAATTAAGTCTTCTATTTCTATAGCAATCTATTACCTGTTCCAGGGGCATTGAACAACAGTTTTGTATTGTTTGTAGTAAGAAAACAAAACTATGTTATGAACATCTTGATATTTAAACTTTGTTTCATTTCATCAGGTCAGTCGTCACAAGCATCTGCTGGTGGTGATGCAGGGGGTGTGGTTGGACGAGGATCTCGACGTGGTGGAGGCAGAGTGTTGCCTGAACAAATGACTATATTGCGCACACGTCCCACTACTGTACAGTCTAAAAAAGGTACATATGAATCTAAACATTGATTTCTATATATTGAGGAACAAATATTATTGTGATGCTTTAAATTTTGAAATCAAATGTAACATGTAAAATGAATATAATTGCATGCTACGACTTCACTTGCTTAAATCTATATATTCTATTTTAACACGACACAGTCCTCTAGCTTTTTACTTCAATGTGTGTGATCACATACAGATGTGGTGTTTTGTTTGTATATGTGAGGAAATGTCTTCAATAGTTATCTGAAATGTTTTATTTTATAGATTTTTTTATCACAGTGATTTGAAAGTATTTACTACAAAAAAAAGTTTACCTACTATGCTTGCCTGGGGAGAAAAGGATTGTTGTTAGTAGTAAGGGCTAACAACGCCATTGCTACTTAATATGTCCTAAATATATGATATTATGAAATAAAATGTGCTATGTAGCTTGAACCAGTTTATGTCATGTTAATAAGTCTATCTACACTAGTACACTTTATTATTTTACAAAGTATAAAAGTATCCACTTTAGTATATATACACTAGCTATATACCCTGACTGATCTGCTTTCATTCATCTGTTATCACTCACTGGCACCCTGCCAGAGTATACTGATAGTGCAAACGGGGTTACAATTCCATTTTTACCCATTCAAAAAGAACTATGCTTGCCATCAATTGACTTCAAAGAGAAGTAGGTTCTCAATTCTGTTGCATTTTTTTATTTATTAACTCATAACTCCAGTTATAAACCAAATTTAAGAGTCCTTTTTTTATCTGAAAGGATATACTTATAGATTGGTCCCATAGAAATTTTATTAAAATCAGTTTAGTAGGTTTAGTTTTTATTTGAAAATAACTGGCTTTGTCGGTTTTTCTTTTGTGTAACATAAATTAATTATCTGAATATTATAGTGTATTTGAAATATGTGTAAACAATGTGAAAGTTTGAAAATTAAATTCTATAATAGGTACCTCGGGAACTCCCCTGGACCTGATCGCAAACTACTTCACGGTAAAAACAACACCACAATGGAGCCTGTACCAGTACCATGTGGACATATCACCCGAGGAAGACAACACCACTGTACGTAAAGGCCTGCTCAGAGTGCATCAGAAAACTCTTGGAGGGTAAATATATACTTTAATGATGATAATATTTCTCATTTCTAATGCATGGAAATCATCTTATAAAACAGAAACTTCAACCAAAAAAATATTAGTAAAAAAATCCAAACTTAATAATAGTTCTCAATTTGGAACACTATGTGTTATTTTATAAATATCACTATATAATTTCTCAACAGATACTTATTTGACGGCACTGTCCTATATACAGTTAGAAAACTCCATCCAGATCCAATGGAATTATATTCTGATAGAAAGACAGATGGTGAACGAATGCGAATACTCATAAAGGTATTTTATGTTTTACTAGTTTTTACTCGTGACAATTAAAAAAATTGAGAAAAAGACATACTTTTTCTCTTCGCCACCCAATTTTCTTTATACTCGATTTCATTATGATTTGAGCTGTTAAATCCGTCACACAATTTTATTACGAATTATTATTCATCTTTACAGTTTTTAAAAGTTATTGTCATATGTACTGCAGTGTTATTATGTTAATTTATTGACTTAATTTCAGCTTACATGCGCCGTGAGCCCCGGTGATTACCATTACATTCAGATTTTTAATATCATCATTCGCAAATGTTACAACTTGCTACAACTACAGCTTGTTGGTAGAGACTTTTTTGATCCACTTGCTAAGGTATGATTATTTCATATTCATTACATGTGTTCTTATACCTGAAGTTATCTAATTTTAAAATTAATTTTGTTTTTAGATCGACATCCCTGAGCACAAACTACAAATTTGGCCAGGTTACAAAACTACAATTAACCAATATGAAGATCGTTTGTTGATGGTGACAGAAATTACACACAAGGTACATAATATATTATTTCATCATATTTTTCTCTTACTACTATTATTTAATTTTTATCGTCATACAAAATGCTAAATTTATAACTCAATTATCTTTTGAATTTTTAATTTTATAATTTATAAATAACAAGTTGTAAATTTGTTCTATTATAAAATAAAACAAAGGAACCCTTACAAACTGAACTTTATCCATTCAGCCTACAAAGTTTATTACAATGCCATATCTCAGTTACTACATATACTATCAATTTGAAATATAGAATAGTTTTAGATATTGTTGAACTGCACTTATTGCAAGTGAAGTCATTGTAAAAAGTATTGGGTTAGTGCATATGAAATTGCCGATTTAAACATGTTTCTGTACAATTTTTAAAACATAACATTTTTGTAATTGTTAGGACAAGGTTTTATAAAAGGAAATCTTATAAACCCTTGTCCTAATAATTACAACTATTTGACAACAAAGAAGAAAGAATTAGCCAAATATAAAATTAATATACATATACATATCTGTATAAATAATACAGACAATAGTTAACAAATATCTCTGATTAACCCAATCTTCAAAGCATTAAGATTAATCATTTGCTTTTCTGTTATTATATTAGTAGTATGTATGTTCATAGGTATTGCGCATGGACAATGTCCTCCAAATGTTAAATGAGTATGCTGCCACCAAAGGCAACTACTTCAAGAAGATTTTCTCAGAAGACATCGTAGGTTTGTAATAAAACGTCATTTTTTGTAGTCAGCTACTGAAATATCATATAGAGAAAATGGATTATCAGTTTGTTCACTTTAACAAAAAAAGAATATGACTGAATGGAAATATCAGTAGT
This sequence comes from Galleria mellonella, assembly GCF_026898425.1. Classification (NCBI taxonomy): domain Eukaryota; kingdom Metazoa; phylum Arthropoda; class Insecta; order Lepidoptera; family Pyralidae; genus Galleria; species Galleria mellonella. The sequence goes on along the minus strand of NW_026442090.1, from coordinate 4,341,580 downwards.
GCTTAACTTTGCTGACCGGGAAAGACTCAAAAGAGATCTTAGTAAAAAGAACTAGTCACTATCAGCTTGTATAAATAAATTCATGAATGCGAAGAACAGAAATGGTATGTTTGATGCTCTGCTGTATAACATAGTTAAAGTTTAAACTTGATCCAATATTTTGTTAGTGCTTTTGCTTAATTGTTAAGTTTTTATTCCAGGAAAGATAGTCATGACTGATTACAACAAGCGAACATACAGAGTTGATGATGTAACATGGGAAGCTAGTCCTCGATCCACTTTCAAAATGAAGGATCAAACAATTTCCTACATTGATTATTATTACAAGGTGTGTAATTATGATAATTATGTTATTTGTTGTTTACTAACTTTATAACCCTCTACTTCGTACTCATGGATTTCAGAGATAAGGAAAATTTCCCTATCTCCCTAGGAGATCAATAAAATATACCACTTTGGATGATATATCAAAATAAAACATTACGAGTTTTAAATTAGATCTTCAGCAATTGAACTGTAAATGTCATAGCTAATTTCCTGAAATAGTTTTACGTAATATCAATACAAACATACACATAGTCAAACAAACAAAAGTATAGTTTTGGCTTATATTACTCTTTATTAAGATCTCACACAAATTTTTCTTAAATGTCTCTCATGTACAGACATTGTCCAGTTACAATTTTATTATCTAGTTAAGATATAACCTGATCTTGGCTCATTTTAATGTGCTTGCTAAATTATTATTATTAACTAATAATCACTTCTTCTAGAAATACAACATAAGGATCCAAGATGCTTCACAACCAATGCTGATATCCCGATCGAAGCCACGTGAAATCCGCGCCGGTATGCCGGAGTTGGTGTACTTAGTGCCAGAGCTGTGCCGCCAGACTGGGCTCTCTGATGCTATGAGATCCAATTTCCAATTGATGAGCGCCCTCAACAACCATACCAAGATTGGGCCCGCCATCCGTATACAAAAATTGCTCAGTTTTAATCGCCGTCTCACACAAAAAAAGGAGGTGGTTGAGGTATGTCGATGATTATAATTTAAAAATTATATCTAAAACAACATTTTTGTTGATAAATATTAATAATTATTTGTGTAATAATTTTACCAAATTTTCCTATGTATTAGATTCGGATCGTATAGATTTTTCACTGTAACATAAATAATGGCGAGTCATTTTGACATGACCTCACATAACAATGCCCACACGTTATTAGCAAGAATATAGATTTTTAGTTCACAATTTATATGGAATTGCTTGTCATCCAACATACAAATGCTGTAAGCTAAGCTATAGTATAAAAAGTTATTAATATAGTCATCATATCTACTGAACATAGGCCTCCCCCTTAAGGGAGAGTTTGCCACTGGTGGCCACCCTTAACAAGGGAGTTGACGACTGCAGTTGAGATTTTGATGAAGTTTTAAAACAGACCAGAGGTCAGAGTTTTTTAATGGGTGATAATAGAATGATAACCTTGCCTGCGCTATCGGTATACATTGGCGAGGCATCGATGAGGGTTAATAGGTGACGATGAAGTAGGTCAATTAGACCATCGTGACGAATTCAACAAGAATTAGTTTTGATGGTTTCCAGGGTGAGCCACGTGGAGGTAGATCTGATAGGGTATATTGCTAGCAATGGGGCTGTCAAACCTCATTACTAACAATTCCTTTCCCCCAGGGACCAGGGATCAACATACTGACCATTGTTCAACCTTTTATTGCCATTTCTTCAATTAATATAGTATTTTTATTGATTAGGAATTAGGAACATGGTCATTGAAGCTGTCTGATGATCTTATCAAATTCAAAGGACGCCAACTCCCCGCCGAGAATATTTTCCAAGGTTGTGAAGCTAAATATCCAGCTGGTGATACCACTGAAGGCTGGACACGCGATATGCGGTTAGTACCTTTTATATTTATTTTTTTATGAGTAAAAATGGAATGGTAACCCTGTCTGTAAAATTCCAAATATGATTTCCAAGGGGAACCGTGAGGAGGGTTGATGAACCTGATACCCAATCACATCGCTAGTAATGGGGCTAGTAGACTCCATTACTAACAATCCCTTCCCCCCACCCTTCTAGTTAACACCGTTGCTAAGACTCGACATTTTGATTTCAATTTAATTTTTTAATATAATATACAATTACAGATCAAAGCAGTTGCTATCGCTTGCTCAACTTCCATCATGGGTTGTAATCACGCCGGAGAGACAACGCCGTGACGCCGAAAATTTCACAGAACTTATCATGAAAACTGGCGGTGGCGTAGGATTCCGCATGCCCAGACCAGAAATTGGTAATTATTCAAACTTTGTCTCTTAAACTGACAATATATATTTAGACTTTGTAATATTTCAGCAAAGTCATTTAAATAGTGTTTTTCTATTAGGCGATTATGACACTAGCAAGTATATAATTTAAGTGGATAACCTTATTTAAAATAAACAAATACAATTAATTTTTGTCTTCTCATTACGGGATTTACAGTAAAGTAATAATCAGAATTGTTACCATTTTTTAAAGTATTTTTAAATTTCAGAAAAGATTTTTTTTTTAATATTTGTTACTTATTATTTGTTCCAGTAATTACATTATTTGACTTTGAAATTTAAATGATTTGTTTTGTTTTGTGCCACTGCCACTATTCATAATTTTGTTTACTTAATGATAATTTATTACAGTTGTGATCCAGCGTGACGGTCATATGGATTATGCCAACATGTGCGAAAACGTGATTGCGAGGAAAAATCCTGCTCTCATCTTATGTGTCCTTGGAAGGAACTTTTCTGACAGGTTGTAACACTTTATACTAGATACGTAGTAATAGAAATATTATTGTACATAATATTAATGGCCTTTTATGTACTCAGATATGAAGCTATCAAGAAGAAATGCACAGTAGACCGCGCTGTGCCGACACAGGTGGTCTGCGCGCGTAATATGACCAGCAAGTCTGCTATGTCCATTGCAACCAAAGTTGCTATTCAAATTAATTGTAAGGTTAGTGATAATCTTAAGCTTTGTTTTATTTCTTTCATTAAGTATTGTCAAAGCCTAATGATAGTTTCTTATCTCTACTCACACAGTGAAAAGTAATAAACTTTATTAGACTTATTACAAGCTCTTTTCAGTGAGTTTGTAAACAATGTTTATGCTTTGTCTATTGCATTATTTTCTCTATGTTGGCTCATACAGAATGTAATAACTTCAATATAAGTAGTAACACGAACTTTTAATGATTTTGTTTAAAAAAAAGTTATTACAAAAAAAAAAAAATAACTACTGTCTTAGAGGAAGTAATAAGAGGGAGAGGGACTCATACATGGTAAATATTGTTATTATGATAAACTAACTCTACACCTGATCGCTTATGGAGTGGAGTAGAAGGATGAAGAAGCTATTGTCTCCACATCTATGCTATTATCAGTGCGATGTTGACTAGCATAATTATGGCTATAAAATATATACATAACATTCTGTTATGAACTACGTGTTTTGTTAGTTTATTTTAATAAAAAAAAGCGCGTTGGTGCTGGTTTAGTACCTTCCTTCTAAGTGTCTCTAACTTTCTTTTATAATGATTACCATTTTCGTTCAGTAATTAATGTGTTATACAGCTTGGTGGAGCACCGTGGACCGTGTCGATTCCACTGAAAAATTTGATGGTGGTGGGCTATGATGTGTGCCATGACACTCGCTGCAAGGAGAAGAGTTTTGGCGCCTTCGTGGCCACGCTAAACCAAGCAATGTCACAGTATTATTCCATTGTGAACGCCCATACATCGGGTGAAGAGCTTAGCGCCCACATGGGATTCAATATTGCATCAGCGGTACGAAAATACAAGGAGAGAAATGGTAAATATTTCTTTTATTATAGTATTAGATTTTACCCATGTCTGACATATGTTTACTGACCTGAACAAAAAGTAGCTCTAATTTCATAGCGATTATTTATGGCATTAAAGTGCTAGAAGGTAACAAACAAATTCTCATATTTATAATATTAATTTAATTTATTACATATGGATTATGTTTATATATCCATATGTAATAATTATGTCATTTACATACTATATATATTTTCACTTATTTCACGTGATAAACCTAATTAATATATTTAACTAGTTGTAAACCGCGAGTATTTATACATGTATTAGCTTAAAAAAGTATGAACTAAATTTCAATCAAATTTATTGAAAACATAATTTAATACAATTAATGTAATACTAATATTTTATTAATGCAGGTGTGCTGCCCAACCCCATCTTTGTATATCGTGATGGTGTGGGCGACGGACAAATACCATATGTCCTCAGCCATGAGGTAAAACCTTACAAATAATATTTAAAACATACACTTGTTTTACTAATTTTTTTCAGTACATCAATCAGCTCCCTATGAAATCAATTTCAAAACTACTGTAATTTTTTTTTAACATTTATTATTTAGATGTTACTCGCGACTTCGTGCACATAATATTTTTACTATCCGGAGATTACAAGTGGATTGTCTTTTTCCATCCCATATATATATGTAGGTGTATACCAAATTTATAATGTTTAATTTTGTAATGCACTTTCAACGATTTTTAAACAGGTCGCTGAGATTAAGAAAAAGTTGACAGAGATTTACGGCGGTACGGACTACAAATTTGCATTCGTCATCGTGTCGAAACGCATCAACACGAGGATATTCGTAGATCGCGGACGTAGTGGGGACAATCCACGTCCCGGTACAGTTATTGATGATGTCGTCACATTGCCGGAAAGGTCGGTCTCATCTCACTTTTGTTTGTACATAATCTACTTCATTCTCAAACATGTACCTAAGGTTGTTGCACTTTATATGAATCGTTCATTTTTTTATGCCACATTGTGGATGTCATGTGCATGTTGCTTAAAGCCTACGCACTCCTAGATTAGAAACCTACATGTTCTAAATATAACGTATGAATTACTGAGGTACTTCTGTCTACACTTGTTCTAAGTCCAAGTAGTTGTATTTGCATGACTATTTAATTGTCGAAGGGTGAAATATAGACTAAAATTACAAATATAACAAAGTTAGGAAATTAAAATTTATAATGATTTATTTATTAACAAAAACTCAACATGTATTATTTAATCTAGTGATACAGTAAATTATTATTGTCCAAATGTTTAGTGTTATTATAATAACTTATCGTGATCAAACTTCTTTTTTAAACAATGAAAAAGCAATGTATGCAGAGCAAGCAATAGTATACAGAGATATAATTTTATTTGCTTTAATTGTAACAACACAACGTTATATTATGTACCTGAATACATTATTAAATAGGTTATGGATAAAGATTAGAATTTTTAAATTTGTAATTTTATTTCAGGTACGACTTTTATCTCGTATCACAAAATGTACGCGAAGGCACCATTGCTCCGACGTCATACAATGTAATCGAGGACAGCACAGGTCTTTCGCCCGATCGTGTAAGTAGTCATAATGAGTCATAGTAAAAAGATAAATTTAATTAGTAATCGTTGCCATTACAATGATAATTATTATTTACAGATGCAACTACTCACATACAAGCTGACGCACTTGTACTTTAACTGCTCGACACAGGTTCGCGTGCCTTCCGTGTGCCAATACGCACACAAGCTTGCGTTCCTGGCCGCAAACAGTTTGCATAACCAGCCTCATCAGTCGCTCAGCGAGACTTTATATTTTCTATAAATGTTTTTATTTTTTATATACTTTTTCGTTTTAGATTATAAAATGAACAGCAGTACTCAACTAGACAGCATGATATTGTCCTTGAACAGTCATGTTGAGTAATGCATATTTTGTTGATTAAAACTTGTTGTCTAGCTATAAGATTGTGCATTTGACTACTTTTTTTTACTATACCTGATTGTACCTCATACAATATAATTTTTAGTTGTACTTTCGTAGTGTACTCCGAATGAATGATGAGTCATTGTTGAATTTATAATTAACTTTAACTAATATCAAGTCAATGCAACAGATTTCTGAATATAGTTCTTTAAACCTATCTGTATAATTATCAAATTTTATAAAAACAATAACATTTTTGTAATTTAATGTATTAAGAGTGTTCCTTCTTTAGCTTACCGAAGTGTGGCGACGTCACAATTATCTATTAATTTCCAAAAACAATATTTTTTTTGTAATTGATTATTTTAAAAGTGCTCTACTAGTTAACTAAAACTTTAATCATTGCAAACGTTGGATACAATGCCACCACTAAAAACTATCCACCTATTTAGCATTAGAATGTTTTAATTACTTCTTATTTATTTTTAATTCAAATTTCAATGGCAGCTCAATAAGAATATTATTGCATGATTAACTTTTTGGTTCGCTAGCAACAGAATACATTAAAATGATCAACCAGAGACATTCAAATTTTTTTTTTTTATAAATAATTACAACATTGCCACACTTAGTAAAGTACTGCGTTTATTATTATATATTATAGTATTAGTAAGTAGGCAATGTCGTAAACTACTTACTAAAGAATAAACTGTTTAAAATATATAGATAAATTTGAAAACTTATATTCAGATTCTGCCCATAAATATGACAAGTGAATGTGATACTACTATTACTTTTGTATTATTAATTTGCTAACAACATGCCAATAATGGTTTGTCAGTATATAAATTGTAAAAGTATTATGTTGTCAACTTAAGTATGAATAATAGCTTTTACCCTACATTTCTTTGGTTGCATTTATCATTTATATTAGACAACCATTCCATATTTGTTTACATTTTTCATTTACATTATTTCATAGCTATATTGTAAAGTGTGACTGAAGTTGCATTTTTCTGTCTGAATTTTTGATCTGAGGTAAAATATAAAGTACAAACATGTTTGTATTTTATTAAAACTATTGTTTAGGTATAAGAAATGCCAAAAAATTGGCATTTACTAAGTATAGGTTTTTTACTGTGGTTGGTGCTTTGTGTCAACGTATGTTCGAACATTGTGATTTTCTAAAAAGTTAAAAGAAGATTGATATTTGAAAACATTTATTTTTACTGAAGAGGGTCGGGTGAATTGATGATAAGAGCTATTTTCCAGTAGGTAACAAAATGGCCTGCTTTTTTTGTTTTATACATTCCACCCTCTTATTTCTCGCCATATTATAATCGTTATATATTTTAAGAAATAAAGATGATTTTTGTAATCATGATTTTTACTTACATACTTTAATTGACCTAATTTGATTTGAGACATTTCATAAAACTAAAAATGTTATTGAATATTTTTTGATCTTTTACAAACCATTTACATGAGGCACAGATAGTTCCTTTAAAAATAGTATCATTATTTTATTACTCTTAGACTAGCATTGTTCAACTCGAGTGCTTTTATAACTACTGTACTATTATTGATACTGTGAACAGAGGGACTGCCACTAAGAGAAATTGACTTGACTGTCCTTGAGGAAAGGAATTGGTAGTAATGGGATTTAAGCTCCATATCAGGCTGACCTCCAAGAGGTTCCCTCAGAAAATTATCTTAGTTAATTGCTCTGGCATTTATTACAAGCTATCAGTCAGTTTTGCTTTCATCTGACTGATAGTGCAGGTGGGGTTACCATTCCATTATCATTCCAAAGAAAGAGGACTGTCCTAATTTGATACAAGCGGTATCCTGTGTCCACGGGTTGGTGGTAACCTTTTTCAGTGTCAAGTGTACCAAATAGACAAAAGACAAACCTGGTTACTTATAAAAGAATAATTTGTTTTATTCAATTAAATTATATGTTGAAGGTTAAAAAATCCTAAATAAGTTCTGTAGAGTATCAGTGGTTCAAAATATATAAAAAAAAAATGTAAAAATCTTATTGGTCATTTACTGAATAATAAGAACTAAATAATCTTATCTGTACAAAGTCCAAAAACATCTACCTGTATTTCTTGTAAAAGAGACTTGTGAAACATTTGGTATGTCCATTAATGATAATATAAATACAGACATCTATGCATAAATAGTAATTTTTTGCTGCACCTGATTATTTAGGTTGCTTCACTAAATATGTATTTTTATACAATTTTAGTAAACTAATAAAAATGATATGGCAACCATCTCATGCAATTTTTGCTCTTGCATAAACATTTTGTTCTGGATGTATTTTCTAAAATTTTATCACCCTTAAAACAACCATAATTGAAAGTTATTTCTGTATTTGGTACTATATCTGAGCTACTGAATATAGCAAGTTTTGGTATGGGAGTGTTAACTCTAATTGGGATTATACAACAATTGGGTTCACAACTATGGTTTATGTATCGGCCAATATTGCCAAATCTGCTTGGATCTATAAAATATTGAAACATTCTATCCTTACTATGTTCTTGTAAACAAAATATATAATTCATCTTCCCTTCTACTGCATTAATCTGATGTCTCTTATTAGCTTCTGATTTTGTTATTATCTCCCCTGCATACTCACAGACAAACATACCTCTAGGTATATGAGATTCTGTGAAAAGTCCAAATCCTTTCATTTCATCGGAACATTTTTTAACAATTAAACCTTCCATAGGTCCTTTTTGGACGACACGGTTTCCACATTCATTTGAACAAGAACAGAGATCATTACACTCTATAATAGGATTTGTACAAAATTGGCCATTTTCTAAATCAAGTTGTAATAAATATTTATCTTGATTGTAGAGCACATAATTAAAGCTGTCAGATGTCCCGAGGCACTGGCACTTATTTTTTAAACAATACTGCTCACAAAGACAATGATTAGTTAGCTGAGAGTTGAAATTGTCAATTATCTCTTCATACTCCTGACTTTGTTCTTTGGGGCCTGGAATACTTTCCACTATATAAATTATGTTATTACTTATGTGTGTATAATTATCAATCATATTAATTTTCTTGATACTTGATGCGGAATCTGCAGTTTCTATAAAAAGCATTCTAATCAACAAATTATTTGAACACACTTTGATTTTCAAATAAATTTTCAAGTTCTATAAGACTACAAGGATATTTATTATTATTATTAATTTCTTGTTTAGTACTCATCATCATATCATCTGTTAATTATGTGTTGCTGGTCTCACCTAATTTGGGAGTTTTACCAGCAGTTACCACGCTTTGCTGGTGTGTTGACAACTACAGTTGTGCTTTTGATGATGTTTTACAAGCGAGAGGGATACTGCTGCCTGTCACTCAACCATTAAATTCTCTTACGACATTTACAGGAAAGGAAGGGGTAGCCCATTTTATACTGAGACCACACAGCAAACGTTCAGTATTAATAATGTTATTTTATGCCGCTATGTGTGCCCAGGCATAGAATGGGTCACCCCTTCCTTTCCCGTGGGTGTCGTAAGAGGCGACTAAGGAAGGGGAGGCAGTGGCATTCCTCTTAAAACATTTCTAAAAGCCTAACTGCTGTTGCCAGGGGAGGGAGAAAGAGATTATTAGGAATGGAGTTTGATGGCCACATTGCTAGCAATAGCAGTATATAATATCAGGTCAACTTCCACGTGGTTCCCTCTGGAAACCATCTTGAACAATTCTTGTTGAATTCGTCATGATAGGCTAACTGACCTGTTTCATCCTCATCTATCATCCTTCACTGGTGCCCCGCCAGTATATACCGATAGCGCGGGTGGGGTTACTATTTCATTATCACCTACAAAAAAAAACCACTGTTGCCAACCCGCCTGCCAAGCGTGTCAACTACTGGCGATAGCCTCCTAATGCGGAAGGCTTATGTCCAGCAATGGACAGTTAACGGCTAAAATAATAATAAAAATGCCTTGGGAATTTTACGTTAATCATTCAAATAATTACCTAAGAAATAAATTCTTCAGAAGCACTTTAAAAAATTAAATAAATCATATAAATAATAAATATACGTATTATGTTGTTGTAGTTTTTTTTTTGTAATTTCAAAATTATTTTAAACAGTAAACACACTAAAATAGTCAAGGTAGTTGACAGTAGATGTCAGTCAATAATTTAAATACCGATAAGGCTCACTTTTAACAAAAAAGTGTGTAAAAAATCTATACAACCAATGAAATTGAAAAATTTTACACAAGTAGATAGATATTCATCTATATAAAGCAGGGGTTGCCCATTTTGAGAATAAATTGTTTATTAGCGCTCCCATTTTTTCACCTACTTAAAACCACTATCACTTTAAGATCAACAAAACACCTAGTTTCTGCCTACCCTAATGGGAGACAGGCGTAATAGATATGTATGTATGTATCAACAAAACACCCCCAAGCCTCTACACAACGCCTATCCCCCTTTAGGCCTGCAGCGCCTACAAGGGGGCGTTATCGCCCATTTTGGGAAAGGCTGATATAAAGTAAATAAAGCATGTATATTATAAATAGTTGGACATTACATTTATTTTATTGTGTTGATATTGTGTACATATAAAAAGTTCATTTTTCAGTACCTAGGCAACGTAAGGGCAGTGCTGACTCTTAAATTGCTTGATACATAGACTATAAATAATAATTGTGACCGTATAAGAAATAGCACATTAAAATAATTCTAGACTATGAAAAAAATCCATTCAACTGTTTTGACTTAAAAGTCTTGTTCCTAGCAGTTAAAAAAATTTAAAAGTATATTTTATCTTATTGTTTTTAGATATAAAGGTGTCCATTAATGATATTATTATGAACTGTGACTAAATACTAAAGTGTGTAATTCGTAGAGTAAATTATCTATGTAAAAGTGTTTCGACAAATAAATATTCAATTTATTTCATATTATTGTTTCTCTAATATAATATTAATACTTCTTGACGGTTGCGTTCATTTATTTTCTATTTCGGTACTGTAAAACGGGATGAATAGAATGGAGAATACAATTGAATTTCTTCATTTTATTAGAATATTTATAATTTTTACAGATTTCAAATATCTTCGGTTATTTAAACTATATGATTAAATAGAAAATAATTTAAAAAGTAGGCACTAGTTAATTATTTATAGCGAAATATATGTATAATCCCTATTTATACTGAATTCGAGGTATCTTGGAATAGATGTGGGGTGAATAAGGAAAAAGGAATAGGTTTGTCAAGATATTTTTTTTAATGGGTGATAATGGAATGGTAACCCCGCCTGTGCTATCAGGATATGCTGGCGGGGCACCAGTAAAGGATGGCAGTTGCATTCGTCAGTTTGTCCATCGTGACGAATTCTACAAGAGTTGTACACGATGGTTTCCAGGGGGAACCACGTGGAGGTCGACCTAATAGGGCATATTGCTAGCAATGGGGCTGCCAAACTCCATTGCTAACAATCCCGTTCCCCCCTGTCAAGATATATTAGATTCCTATTTTTGTAGACTAAACATGTTCTCTTCTTAATCCAATAAGAGTTGCCATTATGTATAAAGGTTTCAGTTTTCATAAATAAGTTTATGAACAAGGAATTACATAGAAGAAATGATAAAATAATATAATTTTATTTTATCATTCCTTGTATGTAATTCCTTGCCTCCTTTCTTCTTATACAAATATAATTAATAAAAAGAGGATGAAAGATACACCATCAAGTTTTATTGTTGTCAATTCATAGCAGGCTAGTATATAGAAAATGTATACAGCCGTATAATCCTACCAAATTCAGATACAACCTGCTTGCATACTTTCTACATAAACTGTGTCGAATATATATTCTAGTACTGTAAAATTTGTCATTGACAATAATTGACATATCAAACATTTTTTATACACTAACCTGCTATGAATTGAGAAAAATAGCAACTGATGGTGTATTTTTCGTCCTCTTTTTACTAATTATATTTGCATGAGAACAAATATATATATATATATCTGTGATGTATTTATGTTTATAAAGGATTATTAAACATATTTTTTTAATTAACCCTGGCAACACTGTTTGTATTTGTTTGCTAATGACCGTCTAAAAGGTGACTTATTTATTTCATCCATCCACACACAGACTTACAATACCTACATTTACATCCGCGGTCGCGCAGGCGCAGTCGTGACGTGACGTAATTGTCCATTCATACTTTTTGTTCATCAATGAACAGAACGTTTGAAAATATTTTATTGATAATACGTTAGCCAAACATAAATTTCATAATGTTAAATTTTATTGATAAATGTAAAAGGTGTCGAGTATTAACTTACCTCGTATAATTGTAAATCAAGGTTGTGTAGTTAGATCAAAAGTGCATTCATTCATTGATAGTAAAGTGCATGTATCGAGCACATGCGCATTGCATTGGTGAATTTGTTCGATTTGGAAAGTGTTTAAAGTGTTCAAAACGTTAGAAAATGTGGACATCAATGGATTTTGTTCTTACTCTTTATTGGAGCTGAACTCCTGAGTCAACTTGTTGAAAACAGGCTCAAGTAGAACATTACGACACTCCGGAAGTGGCGGGACAAGCAAGCCGGCCGAGCTCGTTCCGAAAGAGATAACAACGGATGAAAGAGATAAATAGTAATGGATTTAACATGGCGGACGATACGCGTAAAGTGCGAGTCGAAGAAAGATTAAAAATAAAGATCGGTATGTAATATTTTCTAATTATTTCTACATGAAGCAGCAATAAATTTAATTCTCAGAAAGATCTTTATATTATTTTAATATGATTTGCATTCCTCTATTGTCGGGCTTAGTCTTGTTGTCATTGTGGTGAACAGGTGGTAAAAGAATTCTGCATTTTGTAAGCCAAATTTGAATGACTACCACTATAAAATTCGTATTTGGCTAGGGTTTACATACGAGCAATTAAGCAAATGTAATTAATATTATGTATATTATGAAAGTTTTAGGTTTCTTCTAATTTCTTTGTTGTCTTCATTGGCTGTTTTGACAACTCGCGCAGTTTATGAATGAAAATGAATTGCTGTGAATTCAATGAATCTCGTGCCTAAATCATAGATTAGATATCTACGTACTATAAGTGGCAATTACGAGAGTTCTTGCAGCCATCACTTAGTAATGCAAAAAATGTAGACAGTACCTTTTATTTGTTCCCATTAAAAAAATATGATAATTTTCTAAATCATTCATTATTCTCATTAGAAATATAATAAGATAAATACTTATTTATTTGGGAAATTAAATTTATCTGTGTATATTCTTAATGAAATGTAATTGTTGAATTATCTTTAAGTATGTATTAATTATTATCCTGGTATTCAATTTCCATTAATAATATAATAATATATTTATCCTTTCAGCTTAGTATATATATAATATAATGTCTAAATAATATTTAATATTATAATCATATCATGTTCCTTATAAAGTAGCCAGAGAGGTCTTGTTTTTTCTTTTTGTATTTTATCTGATTTGTTTTGAGAATATATTTTTATATTTAGGCATGAATAATAGTCCTTATTATATCCTTATAATTGATTTTTTTTTTCTTTTTTTAATTAACATCAAATAAAACATGGTTTACATTTCACTTGTATTTTTTTTTATGTATTTTACATAATATTTTCCTCAATTTTGAACCATTTCTGACAATATAAATACTTTTGTCAATTGATTGGATATATTGCTCTTATATTTATTTTATTATAATTGAATTCACTGTTTCATTATGAAGCAAAATTTTATTAACAATAAGTATTTATTCATTTTCATTATTCTAAATAAATTGCAAAATAGATGATTTGGAAAAAGTTCTTAATCAGATAAAATTTAACCAATTCTCAACTATTGTCAAATAAAATTTATACACATTTAATTACTACCCTATGAATCCTAAAATTATAAAAAATATATTTTAAGAATGTTTGTTTTGTCAACAACATTTAACAGCTGGACGTCTCTGAATAAAATTACATATAAATAAACCATATTGTATATGAACATATATTGATTTCTGTTAATTTTAATTTTTGCAGAAAAAGCTGCTGTCAAACAGCTAGTATTATGAATGTGTAAACAAGTTAGTAAACATATATAGATGTTTGTTATTTAATCACACTTGGTCGACTGTAATGAATGATATGTATAAGAAACTCAAATATCCCAAAATAATAAATAAATTTCCGTTATTCATTTCTCAAGTAGATGTGAGTTAAATTTAGTACACAGATAGAACATATTATCCTATTTATCCTAATTCAGAAAAATCATGAGCAACAATTAATAATTTTATATGATAAATATATTTGCAATCATATTATCTGTTTAGTAAAAATGGATAGTGTCTCTAAAACTTTGATTAATAATTACAAAATCATAGATATTAAAAATATATTAATTCAAATCTACATTTTAATTTCACTAATACATGCTAAATTGTATGTTTAATATTTGATTAATTACTGGTATGTAAACATGAGCCAAAATGGTTTTAAAGTAGTAGTCATTCAAATTTGGTTTACAAAACATAGGGATCTTTTACCACTTGTTTACCACAATGGCAACAAGACTGTGCCCTACAATAGAGAAGTGCAAATCATATTATAGAAATATTTTTTTATAAAAATAATAAGTGCCTCATGATATATTGCCCTTGTTATTGTTTATATTATACACAATATATTATTTATGTATTACACTTTTTTAAATTGTTAAAAATTTTCCACTCATGTCCTCTAAGAGTAATACACTATACAATTAATAAAGTATTTCAAACCAGAGTGAAAGCATCATAAAGCTAAAAGTTGGTTGGTAATCAAGATAGTTGAGTTAAAGCAAGAGAAGCAAAATTTGAAAGCATTATATCATAAGTCATAATCAATTTTAGCCATTATCTGTCTACTGCTGAACATAAGTCTTCTCCATAAAGGGACTTTAGCCAATAGTTGCTAAAGCAGGCGGGTCGGCAACCACCGTTACGCTTTTAGAGATGTTTTAAGAGGGATGCTGCTGTCCCTTCCTCTACCATTAAGTTCCTTTAATTGCCTCTTATGACACCCAAAGGAAGGGTTGGCCTATTCTATGCTGGGACCACACAGACATGAGTGGAAAATGTCATATATGTACAAAAACTGACGAAATATTTGTATTTATTTATTTTAATTTGATTTTTATAATAAATATGAGAATTTTATCCTTCTTTAAGAAGAGCGTTATAAACGGAACTAATATAGGTCCTATCTCGGTTAAATTCCTAAGTGTATACCGGGAACATGTGTGTACCTTAAATGATTGATTAAACTATATGACAACTTGGGCACATAAATCTATATCGATAAAGCGAAGTATGTCTGTTATGATAACAGTGTACCACGTCTTCCGGAGCACGACCTGCGACCCTTCGCCTCCGCCGACCGCTCCGCTTGTCAGCGCTATCGTCAAATATAATTTTACAGTATTACATATTATGCTGTACTAAAATAACTGCAAACTATCAGTTGAAATAGTACTATAAGTGTTCTTTGAATTCATATATAGTTTATCGTGATCGGATTGATCGTAATGAAAACAACAATAATAAACTTATCGTAGGTGTACCAGCCTGTGTACATGAGACAAATCTTGTATCAAGCAAGACATTATCATTGATAGAGACCTTTGGCATTCGGTTTTTCTCCAGGGATTTGAGCCCCATTCAATGAGGTGTGGAGATATGTATATTGTTCTACTTGGAATAATTTTAAAATTACTTAATTTAAAATAAAGTATACAAGTCCTCAAATAAAGAGTACAATTGCAAATTGCTAACGTTTCCTCTAGTTATTGCTACCATAATGATAGCTACTCATTGGAATAAAAAATGGAATGTTTTCCCAAGAGACTAAAGCATAAAGGTTCTTAAAAAACGGCGTAAAGAGGTTTCTTTAGGAAAAGCAACGCGCGCGAAATATCTCTGGTATCGCACGCGTTCATAGGCTACGTTAACCGCTTACCATTAGGTGGGCCGGTATACCTGTTTACCACGTCAGTGATATAAAAAAGAAATATGCGATCATTCCATCATGGTCATATTCGTTCACCGTTATTTTTGAAGCAAATATTGCTAAAGTATTATTATGAAAATTAATTAGAAAAAAGAACATCCAATTACAAATTTAAAAATGTTGTTATTAATGCACCGGTACACAATTTGTTAAATGGGTAATAAATAAGACATTATGCAGTGTGCTGCTGAATACAATAATAATAACTGCCTAATTGCAATTTTATTATTAATTTGTTTAAATAAACATTTAATGTTCTTTGTCTAAAGTCATTATACTCAATTAACATGAATCTATAGTAATATAAATATGTCAAGTTTGTGAGTTTGGATGTTCGGAGTAATCTCTGGTACTACTAATCCGATTTTGAAAACTCTTTCACTATTAGAAAGGTATATTTATTTATTTAACTCTTTATTGCACCATAAATAAAAATATACAATGACAAGTGAATAATTCAAGTGAAATACAGTAACATAAATACATATATATATATATATATATATATATATATATATATATATATATATATATATATATATATATATATATATATATATATATATGCTTGAGTGCTATAGACTACTTTTTATTTTGATAAATATATGATTTCAATAATTAATCACAATAAATGTAATTGACGTTTGCAAAAATTCTATAATAATTAGACACACGTTTCCGTACTTTCAATCTAACCTAATTAAAATCTAAATCAAATGGCGTGCAATGCGGATTGAAATTAAAGAATAAAATATATAGCAAAAATATTAATTCCTTTTATCTTTAAAAAAAAAGTCCGCGACATCATTTATTTAAGTTTCATATCGTAGCCAAAAATATGGTTTTTATGTTAAAAGTAAAATAAATTTTACAAACTGTTTATTTTAAAATCTTAGAGAACATTAGTATAGTACTTTCAAACATGCCAAAATACCAGCCTACTAAAATGTGTTGAACATTTTAAAAGGTACACAAACAAATATTGCACCCGTGCGAAGTCAGGGCGGGTCGCTAGTATAATATAAATTTATCCTTATTGAATAAAATATCTAACACATAGTATCATTGGGTACTGCATACTGAGATGTCATTATAATAAACTAAATTTTCCTGATTGAAACATAAATGTTTTGTTATTTTGCTTTAGTAATTTTAATTAAAGCTTATTATAAAAATTCAATAATATTATTAAATGTTTTTTACACAAATCTGTTTTCGTCATTAGTGCGGGCTATAAATAATATATAAATGTTTAATTACGTCATAACCAAAAATTTTAAGCCGTTTTTAACTTACAAGAAATAAGTATGCATTACAAACATTTTTTTTTTAATTTGGTCATTATTTTAGGTAAAGTAAATAAGTATATATGTATTGGGTATTTTTATTTATTTTTTATTAATATATAACAATCTATAATTAGATGTGATTTTATGATGGTAATTACAAAGAATGAAAATTATATCAATTGTAAATTTTGTATGAAATTATAATACAAGTGAACATAATAAAAACACAAAAACTAGACTTTTAAAAGTGATGTTTTGTTAGTTTATGGATATCATATTTATTTTATACTGTCATCTCTCCCACCACCGACAGTTTACTAAAATCCGCTAAAGCGTTTACCTCATACTTGTATCTTATGTATTAGCATAATTAAGCCAGGGAGGCCTGGCCCCTTTAAAAAGGCACACAATATGTACTTTTAGAAATGTCTTGCTCATAGCTAAAGGATTTGCATCTGTTATTGGGGTGGGCATTCAACCTGTTTACTTTTTACTATTCTAATTTTCTTTAAAAAAGAAGTGGCAATATTATCTTTTTATCACCACCAAATCATTTGCGAATTAGGCAGACAGAACTCGCTATTTAAAAACTTTTATCTTTACACTTACAAATACATCGCTTCGTCTGTTTTCATAGTTCGTCTTGTGCGCACTGGCATAGTTAAAATTATATTCCATTTTTAAAGAAAGCACATAATATAGTTTTGAATACATCTTTGCCCAAAGCTTAAAGTTCTGCTTCTGAGCCTGGGATGGGCGTTATAACACAATAGGCACGCAGTCAGCATCTGCATCCTTTTTATTGTATATTCCGTTTTACCAATCTTTCATCTGACATGCCCTAAACAACGTGGCGTGCCAGCCATCATTTTTAGACCAACACTTCCAAACCGTCTCAATCTCGCACTGCTGTATTTACGCAATTATTGTAGTACGCAAATTAATTAAGTTTGGTAATGTCATATGCATAATAATGTGTATGTAGTTACGTTGCATATCAGTAATTGCACCTAGGATGGCGCCCGTCGTGTCGGTTGCGTCGCAGCTAAATGACTTCGCTCGATGCTTATGGTAACTTCCGTCGGCTATGCCTTATCTATCTATACCACGCACCTTTGTTCTTACCATCACTTAGTCAACACATCGAATCGGGTGCTCGCTAATTGATTCCCATTACTCGTTATGCACTGTCTGTATGAGTCGAAACGAGAACCTGCCACAATTCTATTTGCTTAATTGTCAAACATATACTATTTGCGACTGTAAAAAGAATAAGGTTCAAAATCTGTGTTTATTGCGTGTATATTTCGTCATATCTTCTTTGTTTATTGTATGTATCTTTACCTATTTTGAATAGGTTTTTATTTTTAGTTTATATATCGAAAGAGTTTATTCCATGTAGATCCTAAATTCATTTGTCAAAATTGAAGATTGGCTGGTTTCTTTTTTGCCTAAATTATTATCACTAAACGTTGTCATTAGCAGATAAAAAACAATCCTTTTACTATAATAATAAATGTGAAACTTGTGTTACTGAACGCATAGAAATAAAATTCCTTGATTTAAACTGTCCTCTTCAAACTTAACAAAATATTTATTAATTATATTTACTATCTAGGAATTAAGAATTACACTAATTCTCTAGATTAAACTAATTTTACTATCTAATAACTGTTATTATGTAGGTAGGTATATATACGATAAGTAAATACTTCCTGTCCTACAAGATATGTTAAAAACATACTAACAAAACATACATCATAAATGTTTATATACCCATAGAATATTTGTAGAAAAATTTATATGTTAGTCGCATAAACGGCTGGACAGATTTTAATGAAATTTTGTACACAAAGATCATATTGTACGAACGAGGTATGCTTTTCATTCTTACAAGAGCTATTCCCAGTTCATATGCAACTGCTAAATTATAATAAACAAAACTAATAAAATATGTTCTTTGTTGTCGCTTTTGATACATATTTAATTGAGGAAATGTGTCGAATGTGCAGCCTGGTATTCCAGTCGAGTGCTAAACATTACGTAGAAGTGGCACACGACACGGTGTCTCATTATGAGTGTACATTGTTCTCGTAACGCCAATGGACCGTGGTTGCCGCTTGTGGCATTGACACTTTCCGGTACCGCACCAACTGACGCCGCATTCATTGATTTGTATCTATTATGAATCCGGTACGTAACTACTGTCTTTGTTTTTTTTAACAGAACTGAAAAATGTGCAGGTTCTCAAATGTTATTTCAGTCAGGCGATTGTATTTCTAAGCAACTTAAAAGTAAAGGTTCTTTATAACCGAGAACCCTTCCTTAATTAGTCTGTATTTTTTATAATTATGAATAGATTTTGAGAAGTCTATTTGCAGTCCATAGATGTTACTACCTTGTTGATTCTGTATTAATTTTGTCGTGATTTGAAGCTGCAGTTTTTCTTTGCGGAAAAAACCTAAATCTACTTTTAGACACACGTTTCCGACTTCTAATTTAAAGTACTTTCATTGTACTCGTAATGTATCGACAAAAACTTCTCGTTTTTAATCATGACATTTCATTATTCAACGTGACAGAGTAAAAATCTAATCCCGCCACAAACATAAAATGTAAATAATTTAGATTGTATTCCCAAAAAAAAACCGACTTCAATTGTGGCGAAACCAGTTACTTTGTTTTAAAAACTAAACTACAGTAGCTATTTTGATAAAATTTCTATGGGCCCAATCTGTAAGTATATTCTTTCAGATAAAAAAGAATTTTCCAAATCGGTTAACAACTGACGGAGTTATGAGGTAACAAACTAAAAAATACATCTGAAATGAGATCTTGCTTCTTTTTGAAACTGGTTGAAAAGTGCTAAATCTCGCAACACAGTACTTTTTGTTCTTGTTTCATTGATAGTTCAATACAATATTTTTTTAGGTTACTAATCCTAATTTCCACAATATGTTTTAATAATATTCATTGCTGTTAAGAATTTGCGTTATCTACATTACGTTACAAAATAGAATAGAATTATCGTATAGGTAATAGTTATAGGTTTTGAATGTTAGATTAAAATTAAATTTCATAATTTATATGCGTGATGTTACTGAGCAAGATCTTATCATATTCACTTATAATATTATCAATGCATAGATTTTCTATCCTATCTATTGTGATTTATGTTCATACTAGCTTTTACCCGCTATTTCGTCCGCGTGGCCTAGGTATGTTTATTAACCGGGATAAAAAGTAACCTATATCCTTCTCCATCTCCTATAATACATGTATACCAAATTTCATAGTGATTAGTTAAGCCGTCAGTCAAAAAGTGTTAGTAGGTAACAGACAAACTCTCTTTCACATTCGTAATATTAGTAAGCATTGTAATATTAAGTTATGCTGTTGAATTAAAACGTTTTATATATGGTTATAAAATTATTCATTAAACAAACATGTATGTACAATATTGTTAATAAAATGTTAATATGTATACATCATACATTTATTTATATACATGTATACATTGTTTCCTAATTACTAATGACCTACTTGCTGGCTGTAACATCACCATAAACGGAGTATAAGTACGTAACAATAATGACAGGCCTAATATTACGTGTTAATAATAACATAACTATTATTGAACGCTCGCAATAATGTAGCCATGTTTTCAACGTTACGCTAACAGAGTAACACAGGTCACCTGTTAATTTGGTACCAACTATAAAGTGTCTAGAGCATATAAAATGAATGATTCAGAGAGTCTATATTAGTATTGCTACAAGGACAGGTGATGAACGGCGAATGTAGTGTGGCGGCGGGCGTCGTTCGCTGTAAGCTTTATCAACAAGGCGTCGCGCCGCTCGGTGAATGGGGCAAAGCCGAGCGTTTTCCATTCAGCGCACCCATTCATGGAAACTCCGCGTTCCGTTAATGAAAAAACGCGTTCGTTTATCGTCACCGTTATCACTGCGATGGTAACGCCACACGTGCATTTGAAATATAATAATATTTCCATTCAAAACTCATCTTTCGCTATCACTATTGTGATAACCAATGATAAGATTAACAGCAATGTTGTTTGTTATTGCGTCGCGACGCGCGTCTAAATTTCCGTGGTTTTACATTAGTATGGTTTTGTTTAAAATATTTTATAAATCCATACCTACTGTATCTTGAATTTAAATTTAATTTTATGTGCTCGCTCGATTTACTTACAGGCTAAGCAGAGTAAATATTACAAATAAAATAAATAAATAAAAATAGATTTCTTTTAGGTCTGGGATAATAACTTTTCATGTTTTTATTTTTATTATTTAACAAACCTAATTTAAAATGTTTTGTGTACCGTTGAAAATGTTTTTTTTTTTTTTATTTTTCTTTTTAATTGTAATATTTCCATATTGAAATATGTTACGTTTATAAAATTGTACAATTATAATTGTATGTAAGTAGCAACTTAAACCAATACACTATACGAGAATAACTCAAAATTATTCTGTTAAACTTTAATAATTATTCTGTTATTAATAATTATATTAGGAATATTACGAATGAAATCTCTGCAAAATGTTTTCTTATTTTGCCAGATCTCTCAATAGGTTGTATAAAACAAAATATCTACCTCCGCTTATTTTTTCTATACCATGCAAAAGATTTTGAAACCAATTGTACACATCAATTGGTTGTACGATGTACGATTTTTGCCCATTCGAAGCCGAGGCTAGTCTATAATTTATCGTAAGAGAAAACATAATTACAATCAATGAATGATGTTAATTCTTTAATTCGTCTACTTCCAACCTTCAATCCCAGCATTATTTGGGGTCGGGTTGGGTTCAAGATTTTTTGGGTATACTATGAATAGGTACATGGTGTACGCAACGGGCGGAGGGACGCGGATGTGGCGCGGGCGTTTACCATTGTGTGATCGACAATCTCGAGAAAGCTGCGTAACCTTTACCGTATGGCATCAATCCCTTGATACTTTCTACGTACTGTCGCAATAAGTATCTTAAATAGAAGGTACTGAATCGGACGATATAAAATAATTGGCTTTCAATCATCTGTCTCGTTAAATAATTAAAAGAAAAACATATAAATAAGCTTTAGTTTTTCTCAGGAAGTACATTCCTTTCCTTTAATTGGCTTTCAATTGTCTTATAAAAAATAATATATATATATATATATATATATATATATATATATATATATATATATATATATATATATATATAAATAAGCTTACCATTCCGTCAAGAATGACAGTACTGAGCATCTAACTAAAGTAATCAAAAACATTTGTCGATATAGTATCTATGTTACCTTTGTTAGGAACGTAACACTTGTCATGGTTAAACATATTAGATTCCAAGAATCCAGGCAAGCTTATCCCAACCACTAATTAGTTTGGTTTATTAAAAGTATTTTTCATCACCGGAGAGTTAGTCGAAAATTAAAATTGACAAATTATTAGTGTCAGCTATATTTGAACTCATGATCTCTGAGGTCTGTGTTGGAGTAATTAGTATACCACTGGGCTACGAGTGGTGTACTATTAATTAATATACTACAAAATATCATCAAAGACTAACTGCGATTGCCAATCCACCTGCCAAGCGTCGCAACTACTGTCAAAGCTCCTCTTACGGGGGAAGGACTATGTTCGACAGTGGACAGTTGACGGCTGATAGAATAATTTTCATGAATTTCATTATACTTTGTCTATTTTTGTTATTCTCTACAGTATTATAAGTAGTATATTTAACGAAATACATGTCTTAAAAGCAGTGATAGTATTTATTAAGAGGTTCTCAGAGTATAAATATTTTTATAGTTTTTTTGTTTTTGGTTATAAAGAATTTTTCTAGGTAAAGAAAAATTTTGAGACCATTATTCTTAAACATTAACACTAGTTTTTAGGAATCGGCTTTGTTAATTAACATACTGCATATTGAGTGAAAATCCTCAGCATTGCTATTGCAAAATATACGTCTGTGGTTTGACAAAAACGAACAAGTCAACTGGTTTTCGCAATATAGGTACCCACGGAACAACCGACAATGTCCAATGTGGGTGAGAATCAGAACCTAGATATTGCCGAGCCCAACCTACGTAGGTTGTTTGTATTCAGGAGAATTTGTTGGCTAACGTATGACTTTATAAATATTGTGTTATTAATTTGTGGCACTCTATATCATTCTTTTTATGATACGTGGCCACATTGTTTTAAACAATAAATTTTGATCAGCAAAAAAACAGCAACTTTAATTATAATAAAACAACATTTCGTTTTTCATGGACATATATACCTAATATTGAACATATTTGAATTTAGAATGCGAGATGTAGCGTCCACAAGTAGACAGCTTTGCAATACGCAGATTTTTGCTCAATAAATTGACTATATTTGACATTACAGTTATCAAAAGGACCTCTCCTCTGGATTAACTGTATAAGAAGCTATATCGAAAAGCAAAGACATGTAGTACCAAAGGACAACCCTAAAATAATAAAGTTCCTAGGACGAGAAGGGTTAAAAAAATGCTTACAATATTAAGTATAATTTATAGTTGTTTTGTTTGTGGTAATTTATATTTGAGGTATCTGAATTATTTAAGGATATTACTATTAATTTGAACTTTTACGCAAACGTACTTTATCTCATTAAATTTTGTCGGTATACGATCATATACGCAGAATTAAATAATAGGATGAGCTGTTAGTTCCCGGGAATTGTGAGAAATAATAGGGTTCGCATTGCGTAAGTCCGGGAATTTAGTGCTTCCTGTGCTGTCGGTGGTCCTGCACAATTGGTTAATGATGGTAAAAAGTTAGGGACGACAAATTAAAAATCCTGATCTTGGAATTTAAAAAAGAGTAATTCTCGAGTATATTCAGCAAAATATAAGAAAGTAAAAGTAAACTTTTCGGTTACCAAAGAAGTAGGTACATACTGCTTTGGCTACCCCCTAATTACTTAACATATTAACTTTTATCTACGAAGAAATAGGTACTTATCTATAAGCTGTGTTGAACAATAATACCACAGAGTAATCTGTGACAATACGGCCAGCTCGAGGCTCGACCACGTACTCTCGATTTCGAAACAATCGCACTACGCATAGTGTGGAAACATCGTAATGACAGCTATTGTGACTAAATAGTGAGTACGTAGGTACTAGTTTCCTCAGTGGCTGATTCAAAGGTTCCCGTTTCACTCCCACGATCCACTTCGATGGCGTGTGTTACTGTCGTGTTGATGATGATGACGGTTGTTTTTGCATCAGCAATTATGTACAGTTTGTTGCAAGTTTCTCTCAGTCCAATTACAACGAATTTGTGGGAGTGCGCGGCCGACGGAAGGTCTCTCCTTTGTTTAGAGGCCCAACAATCGCCACCACAATCTCGCCATAGCTTATCATCATTTAAATTCCTCGTAATTATTCTTGTACGCAATAACAAGTAATTAATTATTTTATTTATATTACAAAAAAAAGGTGAAAGCTAAAATGCACACGCCATTGGATCATTTTACCGAAATAATATAACGCGAGATCATGTTACCCACCGTATTTGGAAAACATGACCAAATGGGCTTCTAGATAATTAAAGTGTGTGTCATAGAATGATAGGATATCAAATGGTTGTCGTGAAATTTGCATTGATATTGAATTCATTAGAATGTTTTCACACTCGTCAGTTTTAATTAGGAATAGCGGCTAATAAATTTTGTTTAATGATGAACCTGAGTAATTACAGTAAGCTGGGAAATTCTCAATTTATTTTAATCACATTTCTATGAAGGTATTTAAGTACTTCAATAAATAATGTGAAATATTTACAATATTTTACTTTTATTACAATTGTATATCTCCTAATGACCAAAAAAATTATTAAATGGACTTACTGTTTCTATCACAGGATAGTACGTTCATACTACATGTATTCGTTCTCATTACGCACTGATGTTATTAAGGCCAGGGGCTTGGCGAATATTATAGGCCGGGCTGGGTGACTGGGCAGTGTCAGCAAAGAAGGCAGGAGTCAGTTATGGGCCGCCGAGCCGCCGATGGCCAACTCACCTTGCCTTTCCGTATATAGTGATATCCAACGAGGTCGTTATGTTACACAACCAGTGCCCCTTTTATGTGTGTCATTATTTTACTCCTGTAATAGGCATGATAACGTGTAACTGGCAATAATTGGATGGCCACGCTATACTTAATCATACTACTGTTTCGCCCGCTCAATTGAAGCAACGCTTGTCTCATTGCGGAACATTTTACTGTCAAGAAAGTTTCACTAATGTTAATTAAAAATAAATTACACATTCAAGGTTATGTTTCGTAAATAAGAATAATACATATTTTGCTGAATAGAAATTAATTTTTTATACATAATTGTTTTGAAGTAACCGAATAATTGTGGTAATATTTAAGTACTCTAAAGATTATAATCACATTCATCCTAATACATGTACTAGTAGATTATAGTAATTTTCCCACTCTTGCGGTAATTAAGAAAAACAGTTACTTAATGTAAATGTAACTATACCCCCTAAGGCCCTATAAGAAACCTTACCTGTCTGCTTATGTATGTACTTACCATAAACAATGACCTCTACATTCTACGTGACTTTATACAATGGCATTCATTGTATAAAGTCGACTAGAATGCAGAGCCAAGCTGTAACTCATGATTCGCTCGATCAATTCTGTTAATTAATTATATTATTAGAGGGTTAAACTGTATCTCCATCCTATGAATCAGTCAGTCGATTCTGATGAAACATTACACTAGTTTTTAACATTTATGACTAGCTGCGTCCGCGACTTTGTCCGTCTAACAGACTTTTCGGTCCTCTACTATTTTATTACAATATAGATAATGCTTACTTTGAGTAGATTGAAATGAATTGACGGTTATAATTGACTATTTGTATACCTACTCAGCATTCGTGCCTGACTTCTAACATAATAGGCAAACCTGACGCATAGTATACTAAAATGTAATTGAATATACTTTGTAAGTGACGCAAAACAACGGACAATCTTTATTGCGTAGGTACGTAAGTAGAATACAGAGACAAGCCAACCGACTAACGAGCAGTAGTGAGGTTGCGCATCATTAGCTTTTTATTACCTCATGTTCTTCATCTACGCTGGCTTATTGTTACGGTGGTATCATATTCTCTAGATGTATTTTTAGATTTTATACTAATAAAACTCTTAACATCAATTATATAAAGTTCACAATTGTACAAAGTAGTACGAAATTATCAGTGCAATTGACCGTACACTGTAGTTTGTCATAGTTTATTATCAACGAGTTTCTCTCTCGTGCTTATTATAACGTTAAGATAGTTATCATTCGCGTGTAACACTTTCTTAATGTTCACAATAACAATATGAGAAATTGTGTGTTTGCCACGATGTTCATAAGGGAATGACCCTTTGTAAGTTTACCCATTAGCTTGTTTAGACGTACCTATATATAAATTACTTATAAAACTTTATTGTACTTGCATTATTAACATTAATATCACTTAAATCTGAAAAGCAGTATACATTTTTCAAAGTTGAGGACGCTAATTTTCATGACTCACACGTTAATATGACCAATTAATAAAGTCCTATGGAAGCTGACGAACATAAACAAAACATTTTTTTATTTGGTTTTGCAAGGATAAGTTACAGGACAGCTAATTATAGGAATACATACAGCAATTGCAGACGGACATATTATATGGGTGGAGCCTGGTGGATAGTGCCCATCCCAGAATGGTCTATCCCAATATGCGATCGATAGTTTGGATTGTTTTCGAAAATTCGGAGACACCGAATACATACCATACCATACAATAGCAGTCGTTAATTGTCCACTGCTAAACATAGGCCTCTCTCTATTGGTGGGGTTTGACAGTAGTTGCCACGCTTGGCAAGAGGATTGGCAACCGCATTTAGTAGGCCTTGGTAATGTTTTAAGAGGGACGCTGCTGCCCATACCTTGAACATTATCTTCCCTTAATTGCTTCTTACGACACCTACAGGAAAAAAGGGATGACCTATTTTATGCTGGGACCAAACGACAATAAATATGTACCAATTTTCAAGAGTCAAGTCCACTTGGAAAATAACTTTAAAATTGTCAACATTTATAGAATATCCTGTCAGGCTATAAAACGATATTTTTGAATAAGGACAAAGTGGCCCTATCTCAGTTCTTGTAAAGATTTTCGTTATCGTTGTTTCAGGTGAAGCAAAAAACCTGCCAGGTCGCAGCCATGGCGCGGCGTGCCATCGCGACATCTACTGCGTGCTGTCGCTTGACCAGGAGGAGATATTTCGCACATCCACCATGGAGAGAACTCTCAAGTAAGGCAATAATCTTTGGTTGTTATAGGCGTGTTAGTCGAGAGTAAAATAAAAAATTAAAATTATGAGAGTAAAATTTTGAAAAATGTCTCGAAATATCTTAATTGCTTTATGTTACATTAAAATAAAGAATGCTGATGTTGCTAGTCAGAACTTGTAACTTTGTAAACTTTTAACTTGGTTAAAAGTAGCTCAATTTATAACATCAATATTTTGACTCTATCTCCATCACATACACCAAATTGAACTATAAACACCCATCCGAGTGAATCTTGAAATGAATGAAACTATTTTTCACTTGTCGCTTTTGTACTAATGTGAAATTCATATTATCTGGTTTTTAGGCACGTGTGATATTTTTATGTAACATTTGTTACAAAAAAATAACTGTTATTTTCCTCTGATTTTCTTTCTTGTCGCCTTTAATTTTACTTTTGTTCTTTAGATATTATGTGTTACTTTACTTTACTTATTTTTTCTTATTTCAAGTTTGATTATGACATGAAATGTTGTAACGCTATGAAATACCTAAGCTATAATAATATAACAATGGTGATATCAGTATATCAACAATAGGCACTATTGAGTCGGTTTACACTCATGTGAATGTTTGTAAAGTAGGTAATCTAATTTGTGTCATCCATCTCAGATAATTTCACAGATAATAATCCTACATTCCTCAAAGGTTGTGTTAATTTCTAAAAAAGGTACTGGAGTGTTATGGAAAACTATTTATAATATGTTATGCATCTCGGTATTCCCGCATATCATACTGCCCAATAAATTGTAAGTGCTTTAACGGTACGTGGATACATAGTGCGTCCTTGAGTTAGTTTACCGTACTGATTTCGGACCCTTTTCGTTTACTGAGCAAACATTTTTTACCGTTTATTTTATGATTGACACAATAACGAACCGTTTGTTGCCCATGTCCGGGAGCACTTCCGGCGGCACCGGGCCCGAGTGGGAACGGCTCGTCGCCCGTCGACACATTTACGCTAGTCTAACAAATTTACTGGGTCAAGGTTTATGAGTACCTACTTTGTGAATGGCTGGACGGCCCAACTATTGGCGCGTTGAATTAAAAATAATTAGCCCTATTGTACACTATCAGCATTGCGTTGCCGCTGCCTCGTTCATTTCGACGATCGTTCTATTTTATGCTTCCCATCATTTGCATATCTTAACTAGTATATCGCCCAGTTGTTACTGTTATTATTATTTCTAATTACAGAAATTGTTGATAGTGAAAAAGATACGTGTATCGTCAGCATGGGTAGAAAATTAAGTAAGATATTCAATTAAATAAAAATAAACTATAATGTTTCGAAATAACTTAGGTTTTGCTTCTTTGTTTATCATTCTATTAATATTATAAATGTATAACATTGTAAGGATATTTGCATGTTTGTTATTCAACCATAGTTAAACAAATGTACGGATTTTAATGAAATTTAGTGTTCGGATAAGTTACCTTTAACACATAAAATAGTTTATATGGTATATTGATTCACGCAGGTAAAGCCATGAAAAACAATTAATAATTAATAACTGGAAAGTTAATTAGAATTATTTTGTTTAATTCTTTAATACCCAGTGATACGGACTTCCGCAAAATGACAGTTAATAAAATAAATAAGTTTTAAAAAATAAATAATCGCAATTAATTCGAAATTACAAAGTTAATAGTTAAGAGTTGTTTAATTCTCCACCTACGCCAACGGTATATTATTGCCAATCATAACGCTTAACCGAACAACGCTTATCTATAATTTCCACATGGGGTACGCTTTGATAGCGTTCGTTATCTCTCTTACGTATTCATTAATTTTACGCACAAATCACCTTTTATTGACATCCTTCTTTATATTTATTGATAAATATATTTATCATTTTGTCCGGACTTGTCAGTAAACACTATTTTTATTATCTAAAAATGTTATCGTGTATTTTAAGTATTACTTGGTTTTTATTATTAGAAACCTTGCCGGTTTTCAATACTTTTATTTTAATACTTTGCATAATAACAAACATACCGATTACATTATAATATATCACTTTCTTCGAGACAATATATAAATGTGTCGGCACAGCTGCGCAGGCGCAACAACATTATTCAGTACAAGGTAATACTTCCGGTGCTTTCACGTGCAAATTGTTCCTTTGGAAAGAAATTATTTTTGTTAAATTACTTTCGCCTGTATGTTGTAAGTATATAAGGTACAATAAAGTACTTTTATTTTTAACAAATTATGGTCACTCCTGCTGTTTTTTAGTTACTTTTGCGCGAAGTTCTTACATAAAATATGTGTAGCTAAAGGTTTAGAAAATTAACAAAAACACCATCACGGATGATATTTTTGGAAGGATTTAAAGCGTGCAGGGTATTTCTTTCAATAAATAACTTTTGTATCCTTAACGCAAGTAATATAGACTACGGTAACGCTTTGTTTTCATATAAGTACTTACACCGCTTGGCTCTTAATTTTTTTGGGGAATAAATTGTTTTTATATTTACGTTCGCATTTGGAAATTGTAAATTTTGGGGAAGCGTCACCGTGGTGTAAGGGAGCCGGGAGGGCGGTGTGGCGCGCCGCGTCCCGGATGCGTATCCGGCACGCGTTCGCCCGCGCGGAACGTCCCTTCCGCTACACCCCCTCACTCCCTCACCATTCACTTTTTCCAATGAATGAGACACCGCTGCACTCGAATAATGAATTCAGTTTCCCTTTAACAAGGTGTGGGAAACTACCTATACTAAGCATTAGCGTAGAAATCACAAAGTATGTCATACAGATCTTGGACTCTGTCGATCAAATAGCAACCTTTATGACTCCTAAACAACATTATATAAATGTATAATAAGAATTTATAAATGCCATGGTGGATTAGTTAGTTTTTTTATCGAAACTTTTTTTTTTATATATTAGAATTACAATCGAGCTCACGATCATGACTCAGAAAGTGATGATGATAATCATTGCCTATAGGCACACACATTCACATAATCACATCACTGTACCACTTATGGTTTTATTCCACCATAGTTTCGTACCCAGTTAATTCACTGCTGTATCCTGTCAAACTGAAACCTAGCCATACATACGCCTAACGCCAAACTGCTAGCACCAGCATTTGGCGATAGGCAACCATTAAGGCCACTTTAGTATAGACTTGTTGTCCTCATCTTCTCTTTACATCATAGGTATACCTATTATATTATGATAAGACAGGAATGTAAAACTTATTTCTAAACTTACATCAATGATTTAAGTCTAAGAATCTTTATGATAGGGTGCTATATTCATTAACGAGCGGAAGCGATAATGATTTGTGACCCAAAAGGTGAGAACACTGTGGTGGATATCGAAGGAAATGTCACGTCACTTGTCAAACGAGTTAACATAATGGGTTCTTTGTCTTGCGATACCTTATCAGTACCACTTACATTCGAACGAGTACTGGCCAAACGTTCTGCTGTTTAAATATAGCTAGTAATTGTGCAAGCTTTACAAACTAAATAAGTATTTAGTACGTCATCGAATCAAATAACGTTTATACTTATTTTAATGTTCCATATAAAAAAAGGAACGTAGCTAATTCCAGTAGCTTTGCTTATACGAATCTTTTATTAGTGTTTAATTTTTTTTTTCTAAAACCAGTGGTTTCGGCTGTTCGAAAATCAGTCCATCAGTTTCTACTTTTATATGTAGAAGATATTCAAAATATTATATCCTATAAGTTCGAGTTTCACTCAATGTTATAAATAGTAAAGATTTCAAAAATAAAATGTGAAACATTTATATTTAACGTGTTGAGTAGTGTAGCCGCCTTAAAATTGTTTCCAGAAGGATTTAATTCAGTTTGAAGACGTCATAAAAAACAGTCCATAAATTTGTAGTGGCGCTGCAACGGAAGCTTTTAAGTGATAAATTGGTCCCGGAACCTCGTGGCGCGTAAAATGATGATCGGCTGCGTGCCTGCGCCTGCGCCGGAATGGGCTACGACCTGCCACCGTCAGTCTTAAGTGCAATGCTCTGGTTTCTTGCATTACGCGCTATTTTATGCTCCTTGCCCGCTTATTGCGGCCACGGGTAGACGTACGGCTGGTATGGCTTTTGTCCTACTTATTTTGAAACATCCGCCAAGTGCGAGCTGATAGATGTTCCAAATTTTTTTGATTTTAATTTGTACATTACAGAGTTTATAGTAATCACAACCGATGATGAATGGTTTAGATTAAGATGTTGTTAGTATCTGATTATGAACTTGATGTAAAGATGAAACATAGTTTTAACTGATTAGTCAAATCAATTCAGCATCCTAATAAAAATGCTTATAATATTTTTTAATAAATTATTTTTTTATTATTTTTTGTCAAAGTTATTTGTATTAACAAAAATAATAAAAAGTCGGTTTGTTTGTTAAAAAAAATAAAAATCTTAACTTGCCTGGAATAGATCGATTTTTTTAATTAAAAAGCTTAAAATAAAGTATTATGATGTAATCATATGATAGGTTTATAGTGATAATTTTACAATACCTTTATTAGAATCTAATAATGAATAATTTTTATTAATACCCACAAATTATTAATTAAGATAACAATTCGCTTTACAATTTTCGCCGTTTGTTAAATTATTTTTTCGTGGTTTTCTCATAACGGGACATTGATATAAAGCTCTGACACCAAAAATCGGGACTGTCCAGGACAAAACGTGAAGTATGGTCACGATATGCATCATGCACATACTGCGCCGACGCTCCTCTACTGTGGCACAGTGAGTGGCGGGTCGCGGGTGGCGGTTCCGCCTCCGTTTTATAAATACCGGCCGGTGCCGGATGCGACGCCAGCCTGCCACGCCGACACACGACACAAATCCCACACAAAACAATAATAAGCCCTTTATATTATACGATTAAATTTAAATATTAATATGTAAATATTACGTGTGATAAACATATATATAAACTGGACGAAAGATACACTCCAATTGGGAATAATATTTAACTCGCCTATCTAATAGATTGGATACTCAAGATAAAAAATCAACTTATACAGGGTAAAAAAGATAAGTGATCCCAATTGATCATTCCTAAATTGCCAAATGTCTATCATTTATGATATACATTTGGCAATTTGTTTTAACATCAGTTTAGGTAGGAATAATCCAGTAAGACCCTCTATCATTTCTAGCCTGTATATATAAAAACTAAAACGATATTATTTATTTATTTACACATACACTAAACAAACTTTTCATTTAAATAATATCATTAGTTAAATACAATCGCTCTTTAAGAAAAATAATATAAATTACATATAACAAAACAACATAATAATGAAGATTACACAATTATATAATAACATTACTATTTTACTTTGAATTTAGAATAAAAAGAAAAACATATAAAAACAAAATGATAGTTTATGATTTGAATACCACAGAATACTGTAACATTTATACGATACATTCTTGGCCGCCTCTGAAGATTAAGGTTCCCATAAGCCATAAATTAACTGGCGTGGTGACATGTAAGAAAATTTTCTCCTCTAGGAATGTAAATATATTACAATAATTGCACAAGCTAGTATACATTATGTAATTACAGTGCCCGTTCACAAGCTACCTACAAACTTCTTCCTACGTTAAATACACTCACACCCACCTTTTCTCATATAAAATCGCAATATTCTCAATTACTGTTCGCGAATATCTTGTTTTGTTTAGTACAAATGAACAATAAAACCACGTTCAACGTAATAACATTTAATTAATCTTTATACTAACTATTCGAATCCTGCTTTAATAGATTTTTATTATACTAATCAACCACAGATAGCAAACAATCTCTTTTTAAACGCTTTTCTTGGAATTAAATACATACCAGTATGTTTTATCTGGGTAATTCCATTAATCTTAAGTAATTGCTGTCCATTGTGCAAGATTTTCTTAGATTTCTTCTGAAATGAAAGTAATTTGCTGAAGTTTATAGTAAAAAAATTTAATATCTACATTTAATTTGTTTGAATATGCCCATCAGAATTAAAATTACTTAGAATGCTAAATTTGATTTTAGGTACTTACGTATGTTAAACTCTATTGAATTCTAATAATATTTGCATATTTTTGAATTAAGAGCACGGTGGTCTCGTAGTTTATTGACCCGATTCGCAAGATAATATCATCTCATCATCATCTATCATTAATCTCATAAGGTCAATCATCTATTGTATTTGTCGAAACCAGTAAGTAATAAAGGTTTTACCACAATATTCTTGGCAACCAGGTAGCCAAGGAACACATGTTTTTATATTTTTCTAAAAGCTATGAATAAGGATACGGACGAAGTAGGAGACTTCGTCCGTATTACAAGTGCATTACGATTTTATATCATTATGTCAGATTACATCAATCCAATGATATTGGTCAATGAATTATTCCTTGATGATGATCATTCTAACAATAGCGTCCAGCTACCTAGCCAATAGTCTAGCTCACTTCGTGCTTAAGCCATAATTTTAAATAAACACGAGACAGTATTCCATGAGATTTGTGTTATATTGAACGATATGCCACAACAATATCAATTTTGAAAACTATATAAATGTTTTAATTTGTTACAGTCCATTTTTCGGCGAGGAGTTCCAATTTGAGGTGCCCCGAAGATTTCGATACTTGTCAATATACGTGTTTGACCGTGACAAACACCTCAAACAGGACAAAGTGCTGGGTAAGGTGGCCATTAAAAGAGAAGATCTACACAGATATAACAATAAAGACCACTGGTTCGCACTGCGGCCGGTCGATGCAGACTCTGAAGTGCAGGGGAAAGCATATATTGAGCTCTCCCTTGAAGATTCGAGAAAACGGTTACGAATGGAGCCAAAACCCCCTGATCCTGACCCGGCTGCCGACAACAGCTCGTCGAAGACCAAAGGAAAAAATTTCGTCCGTATATCAGAATACTGTAAAGAGAGCATGAGGTTTGGCTCGTGCTCGAGTTCTACGAGTAAAAAACTTCTCAGTGCTGTGGCAACAGAACCTACACTGACACTGTCGCGCTCAGAGAGTTTGAAAGATCGAGCTCAGTGGGGCACACGGACGAAACCTCATATACATACGATGTCCGAATCGGACACTCCCACACCCACCGCCGTCGACTATTGGTCGGACCCAGAGAGACATTGCGCAGCGCGCGTCGGACCAGATACCTTGCGACTCAGAGTGCTGGAATGTTCTGAACTCACCACAAAGAATGGACAGTGCGACCCGTTCGCTCTCGTCACGTTGTTGTACTCGAACGGGCGAAGAGTAGAAAAGCGCACAAAACCTAGAAAAAAGACTGTTAACCCTCAATTTGATGAATTTTTCTGTTTTGATCTCGTAATGGATTCCGATCCAAAAGACAAGGATGCATCTCAATCGGTGAGTATAATAAAACAAAGTAATAATGAAATAGCTGTGTTTCGGTTTGAAGATAGGGATATGGTAGTGAATTTACAGGGTACAGAGGAATAACACTTTAGTCCTCAGGAATGGCAACGCATATGGGGTATCATGGGTGAAACAGTATATTCTTGTTATGTTCGTGGTACTGCACATGTCTATAGGCGACAGTTACCACTTTTCATCAGGTGGGCCGTCAACTTGTTTGCTATTCTATGTTGTATTAAAAAAAAATTGCAGATTTGTAGAAACTATTATTCGGAATAATGTTGATTTTATTTTACAATTGCAGCCGGGTGTAGCGTGCGAAGCGAGGGTTTCCGTGTGGCATGACTCAGCGACACCTGTTTTCCTCGGGGAAGTGCGATTACAATTGCGGCAACCTGCACCGTCACCTTTACGCGCTTGGTAAGCTTTTTAAATAAATTATTGTAACAGATAGATACAGTATGATTCTACTCGTGTATAAATTATCTAAAACAACATCTGAAAACTTGTACGCATGAAAAACGTGTTTCCATTTCATTCATTACTGGATAGGTTATAATTTAAATGGAGATGCAAATAACAATGCAAGACCCATGCAAATAACAACTTAACAGACTCTCTTTTCGCTAGCTTTGAATTTTAGCAAATCTTGTAGTAGTCATTTAATTTTTAGGAACTAAGCATCAAATCTTAGGATTTATTGTAAGAGGCGTCTAAGGGAGGGCGAGGGCTGGGCAGCAGCGTCCCTCTTAAAACGTTTCCAAAGCCTAACTGCGATTGCGAATCCACCTGCCAAGCGTGGCAACTACTAGCAAAATCCCCCAAGGGGGAGCCTTATGTTCAGCAGTGGGCATTAAAAAGCTGATATATGATCATCTCGTCAAGGGTACATGCTACCCACCTTTACTCTACTTCATCTACGGTGATGCTCAGGCAATAGACAAAAACTTGATAGAGTGGACTATTCCTATCTACAGGTACTTCCTAACGTCCCGCGCGGGCGGCGCCCTGTCCCGCGGGGCGACCCCGCCGGGCACGCGGCTATCCGCGGCGGGCAGCGCCACGCTCGGCTCACTCCGACTTCTACTGCAGTACACAGTCGATCACGTTTTCCCTTTAGAGCACTATAAGAAACTGGAGGAATTGTTCCTACGTAGCGTCCATCAGAAGGTATGCATACCTTTCGTCAAGGTATTTTTTTTATCCTTGAATTTTTATATTCGAAACCTCCCCAGGACTATCGGTTTACTTTACTGAGCTATTAATGAAAGATGATAGGTAAGAATGAAGTTAGGTCACTTGGTTCATCGTGACTAATTCGCCAGCAATTTATTATAGTTGTTTTCTTTACACGATTGCATAGAAAACCATAGTAATTATGGAGTCTAGAACTAAACCATAGAGTCAAAGTGATTTGTCTCTATGGTTTAGTTCTAGACTCTTATTTTAATTACTAGAAACTGGAACACACCCCATATTACTAGTATATGACTACCGATGTTCCACGTTAAAATCTTTTCCCAATTCGAAACAATATTGTAGTCTGATCTTAAGAATGGCTGTTTTGAATAAAATTTGGCACAGACACGGTAATTTCTAGAAATATATAGAATACTTTTCGTTTTAATGTACTTACAGAATATTTAGTTCTTGCAGAATGTTATTGATTTGTGTACTTACAGTGGCAACACTTTAAAATTGAAAAGTGGTAGATATTCTTTTCCTTTTCACATGATGCGAATTTATTATTGTGTTATTCTAATTATAAAGACAAAATTAATGAATTCCTCGTTTTGTTTATGTTACAGCCTATAGCAGCGTCTGCAGTGTACATCCTGGGGGAGATAGTGTCAAGTAAGACTGACGCCGCCCAGCCCCTAGTGAGGCTATTCACACACCATGATCTCATCGTGCCTATCGTTAAGGAGCTCGCTGACGCAGAGATATCCGTTCTTACGTGAGTTTATTACTAGAAAAATATTAATTTTATTATTTTTCTTAATGGTTTAAATAGAAAACATATTTACTGTGGATATGGCATGAGAGAGAAAGATCTTGTATGGTGAAAATAAAATGCAATGTTGGGCAATACACCACTAGGTAAACTAACGACTTTCAAATCTTACAGTGAATGAATGAATGCAGGTGAGACTTAGAACTGTTCCTTGTAGCAGTCTATCAGGAATATTTAACAGCAAACAGAGGAAGACAGACATGATGATAATGGGATACTGCTTGTCAACTAATTTCCTTCTTAGTAATATATACATTAAAAAAACTGTTTATATTTTTTGTATACATTTTAACAGAACTTAATATTTTTGAAGATTCTTTTTCATCTATTCGTAAATCAAACAACAATCACCAAATGGAACAACGGTGATTGAAGTCACTGTTTTTCGGTTGTACTCCAATCAACTGTTGGATTGCAGCGACGCGACGACAATTTTCCGTGGCAATACACTAGTGTCGAAGATGATGGACGAGGCGATGCGGCTGAGCGGCGCGGCATACCTGCGCTCGGTGCTGCGGCCCACGCTGGCGGCCGTGCTGGCCGAGCGCCGGCCCTGCGAGATCGACCCCGCCAGGGTCAAACCCTCCGCCGCCGTCACCGCTAACCTTGCTAATCTCAAGGAGTATGTTGAAAGGGTGCGTATGTATTTGATATTTTTTTATTGAATTGAATTTACCATATTTTTTTCTTTATTAAGCTAACCATTTGGCTATCACAATTATTGATTTGTGCTTCTAAGGTTTATGAAGTGTTACTATGACATAATAACAGAAGCTTTTTCTTTTTATATGTCAAAATTCTACGTAAACAAAATCAGGAATAAAACAGTTTAGGAGTATGGCGATATAAAATTTATTAATTTTTTAACATATTTTACACGTTTCTTTGTTAGGCTATTGTTATGAGTGATCACAGACGTGTATCTAACTCTATAGAGTAAAATCCGAGCATGCTACTCGTATATTATTTAATTTCTATGATATTTAAAAAGCGAAGGCATAAGACCGCTACATCAGTCAACTCGTAACCAAGCCTGGTCAACTGATGAAATGATATGATAAATTTGTTAAATTGTCATATTGGTTTGGTAATAAATTATGTTTTAATTCCTGTCACTTAAACCATAGACCGGATAGACGAGTCCTAAAGGTTCACAGTGACAGCGGACGTTTTAAATACACAATCGAAATTTAACGCAATGAAAAAGCTTTTACAGATAATTAGTACCTATTTACCTGTTTCTCTTTTTAAGTCCTAATTGTGTATTTAAAATACGTGTAAACAAAGGTTTAAAATTAACGACAGCGTATGTGTTGGTGCAGGTATTCGGCGCGATAACGTCTTCATACGCGATGTGTCCGGCGGCGATGTGCCGACTGTTCGACGCTCTGCGGCAGTGCGCCGCGCGCCACTTCCCGCGGAACGCCGAGGTCCGCTACTCGGTCGTCTCGGGCTTCATCTTCCTGAGGTTCTTCGCGCCAGCCATCCTCGGCCCAAGACTCTTCGATCTCACCACCGAGCAAATTGTAGGTGTATCATTAAAAAAAGTACCACACAATCGCTCTATTCACCTGGCCTTCGAGCTCGGATCTCCTGTCTTATGAGGACCAGCCAATGAACATTTGCAGAATAGAAACACCCAAACCGAGCTAATATATAATATATCCTTTCAATTAATCTACTATTTTATTTATACTTTTTATGGACATAAAATTAAACTCAATTGATCTATAAGTAGTCTCCATATGAGATGTGTGTTTGAAAATACTTAAAAATATAAAAATCTCCTAATATATAATATAAAATTCTTTATTTATATATAATTTTTGTGGTTCCGGGTTTTTGTCTAACATAGCCTTAGCAACATCTATAATGAATGATCAAATCGATCTACTTGAATACCAATACGTTAGTTACTAATACTATTGATTTGGACGAAATAAAAGGGAGCACGCATTTTATGATGACATCGTGTGAATTTATTCTGCAGGACCCTCAAACAAACCGGACTTTAACGCTAATCTCGAAGACGATCCAGTCCCTGGGAAACTTGGTGAGCAGTCGCTCAGCACAGCAGGTCTGCAAGGAGGAGTACATGGCCGAACTGTACCGTAGCTTCTGCACGCCAAGACATGTCAGTACAATGAATACAAGTAGAATATATTTCATCTCTATATGTGTTTAAAACAACAAAATTTTCATCGTGCCTCCGATAAAACTGTTTATAACTACTCATCTCCATTCAAAGGTTGCCTAGAAGAGATCGTTTTAGCGATAAAACCGCCCATTGTTTTCTCAGTGTGAACATTTCTTGTAATTTGTATCTATAATAAGTTTACTACTGTAATCTTTTGGAGGAAACAATAAAGAGTATCTATCTACAATTAACTTTACCATAGATAATTTGAAGTGGCTTTTCTAGTGTTAAGTATAACTCTAGTAAATTATTATTATTTTTATCAGCTATACTTACATATTAACTTTGGGATTATCCAATTAAACTCTATAGTAGGTCTTATTAGTAATTTTTTTTTAATATTGTTTTGTATATAATGAATTTATACTTAACTATATAGGCAATATAAACAATATCAAGTCTCAAGTCAACTAAAAATATAAAAAAAATAAAAATAAGAAGATATGTCAGAATCATAGCATTCAACATTTGTTGAAAACTATTGGATTATTTTTAGATTATCTGACGAATAAAATTATATAATTTATTTATTTAAAGGAACGCCAACAGCATATTGCATTTTAACATAAATAACAAACATTAAATATAATACAATATAAATGCCTATTATAGGTATTCACAGCATTTTATTTAATTCATAAAACTAAAAACAACTGTATTAATTATTATTATAGAGAAAATAAATCTTGTTTCAAATAAAGGTTATATTATTATAGGAGTTTAAAATGAATGTATATGCTCTGAGCTATTTATCATATTTTTTTTTTGTATGTATGGTATATAACCGGTTATATTATATATTACAGGTGCAAGCAATAAGGCAGTTCCTCGAAATAATCTCCACCAGCACTGATACGCAAAACAACAATATACAAGAGACGCCTGTCTTACTAAAAGAAGGGTGAGTTTTGGTTTCTTTTTCTATCTAAAGAAGTATTCTAGTTACATTTTTTGTACTAATCCTTATGCAAATATCTTAATAAAAAATAACAAGGGAGTTTGCTGTATATATTATTAAATGCTTAATTCGAGAACAGTAATAATATACAAATAAAGAATATTCTAATATTATTTAATATTAATATAATATTAATAAAATGGATGAATATTTTATACCACAGCTACATTTCTGTTTTCCCAAAAGTTGATAACCATTTAGTCTTCTTTAGTACTCCCTGTTGATTTATTATGAAATGTGGTTAATAAATAATAAAAGACAATTGAATATTGCGTTCTAGACAATTGCCAGTTTTATTTTATATAAAACAATGTACGTCAACATTGACACCATATA
Organism: Galleria mellonella; assembly: GCF_026898425.1. Lineage (NCBI taxonomy): Eukaryota > Metazoa > Arthropoda > Insecta > Lepidoptera > Pyralidae > Galleria > Galleria mellonella. Next base: position 4,301,047 of record NW_026442090.1, on the reverse strand, counting down.
TTAATTCATATTTATTGCGTTTTTAACCTATGCGTCATGTGGAACAGATATGGGTATGTATTGTTTTCTAACTCAATGTAATTTGACATTGAAATATTCAATTAATAATACAGGATATTGTCTGATTATTTATATACTGTCTACTGATGACTGGACTTAATCGTCAGCATATGTTTTTAAACATATATATAACATGTTTTTACAATAATATACCAGAGAGAAATTTTGTACAAAAGTCATTTGCTTAGGCACCTCTGTCCCGTTCGTGTATCTACCGTGAGTTGTTTGCATGGCTGTGTTTCAGTTTGAAGGGTGAGATGTGGCAGTGAATTTACAGGGTACAAAGGAATAAATAACACCTGAGTCCTTAGTCTATTATGAATTAATTAAATAGATGATTAACTATGATTTTTTTTTCAAACATTTTACTCAATATGGGAAGAATGGAAATGGGCTTATAGTTTACCGGATCATTTTCAATCCCATCTTTAAAAAGCTGTATAATTTTACTGAATTTCATTAGATTGAGAAACTAACTATCATACATGCAGTTATTAAAAATAAAAGCAAGAGACGGTGCGACAGTTTCAATTATACTGCCAAGTATTTTAATAAACACACAGGGAGACTGGTGCTCCGCCAGCGTATACCGATAGCGCAGGCGGGTTTACCATTCTATTATCACCCATTACAAAAACACACAGAGAGAGGTACAGAGGCATAACATCATAGTTCAAAGAAACGGTAACACATAATGATACTGTATATTCTGTATATAGGTTCATTACAGTATATTCTGTGGTGTTCACGGTGCTGGTTATTGTGTGAAGGTTACTATTCTCCATCAGGTGCGTAGGCAGCTTGTTTGTTATTGTATAAATCATAAAAAGGTTAAAATGTTCTTCCAATTTAATAATAAGAGATGTGTCGTTCCAGAACTATGATCAAGCGGTCGGAAGGGGTGCGCGCGGGTGGAGGCGGTGCGGGCGGGGGCGCGGGCGGCGGCTCGCCGCGCCGCCGCTGGACGCGGGCTGCGCACGCGCACGCCAAGCGGCGGCACTTCCGCCTCACCAGGTCAGCATTGCATTAATCGTTTTTTTTTAATCATTAATTTAAACCCAATTACCTAAGGTTCAGTAAAGCGATTGTAAGGGTGTTCATATCAAAATGTAGTAACGTCAGAATTATTATATTTTCAAAAGAGTGTTTTGTTAGTCAAGTAAATATTAATTATAGAATAAATTGCATGTAAAATTTCACTGCTAGCCACTACCAGCAATAATAATTTCATCATTTATTTCGCTATCAGAGCATTTTCTAAATAATCAATCAAAAAAAAATCAAAAATAAAAAAAAAAATTAAAAAAATTGATTAGTTATTATTCAAATTTAACATATCTATGATAGATATCCCATTCTTCAGCTTGTAAAATGTGTAGCTTTTAAGAACGTTTATAACTTTAGCCTATGAAAGTGTGGCAACGTCGCAATTATTTATCAATTTCCAAAAAACTATTTTTAATGCATCTGACTGTATATATAAAAAAATCTCTGATAACGAACTTATACACAACGTCATTTTTTATTAAATTTAAATTGTAAATTTAGATTTTGATGGCAAAAATATATCTGAAATTTCAAGACAAAATATTAAGTAAATGGAAAAGTAGATAAATTTATAATGATTATATGCAACATATTCTATAATTGATATTTGAGTGACTGAACACTTTTTTAATAATCATCTGGAAATTTTTAAAATTATTGACAGATAATCTGTTAAAGCCCATTATCTCTCCCTTTAAGTAACTATTTTTCCCATGTTCTATCTTCATCTTCCAGTGTCACTCTCTCCTGTTGTATGTGTACTTTTAAGTTTGTGTATATTTATGTATGTATTTGTTTATATATATATATATATATATATATATATATATATATATATATATATATATATATATATATATATATATATATATATATATATATATATATATATATATATATATATATATATATATATATATATATGTATATACATATATATGTATATATCTTTTATATATTTGTTTATATATAATAGTGCGCCACTCTCAACCCAAAGGTTGTCTGGAAGAGATTGCTTAGCGATAAGGCCGCCTTTTGTATCATTTCTTATTACAGTTAAATGTTTTTACTATTTTATAAATGGTGCAATAAAGTATACATAAATAAATAAATAAATTGAGACTTTGCTACACTTCTGTAAGCTAAAGTTACAAACGCCTTTAATATGCCTAACTATGTATGTATGCAACCGCAGCGGCGAGCTGACGTGGTCGCGATGTGGCGCGAAAACGCCGGCCCACCGGCTGCCTCTGTCGGGAGTACTGGCCGTCGCCGCGGTCGATTGCCCGCCCGCTGGCGCCCCCTTGGGGGCCAACAATATCTTCCAGATAGGTAAACAATATTTAGTAGTCTGTTATTGAATAAAAATTTTGTATGGGTTATAGGAAAATTTTGAATGAATCCTTATTGATATTATAAATTTGAAAATGAGTTTGTTTGTCATGTTATACACGTACTATATGGATGGAGAAGGATATAGGTAACATTTTATTGTGGTCAGTGTAAACACAACCTAGTGACCTAGACGAAGTCACGAATGAAAGATAGTAATATATGAATGAAACATATTACTGATGAGTGTCCTCCCCCCCCCCCCCTACCCCCCACCTGCCCGTCACCGTGCAGTGCACCGCGAGCGCGTGCTGTTCGTGCAGGCGGGCAACTGCGTGGAGCGTGCGGAGTGGGTGCGGCTGCTGGCCGCGCTGTGCCGCCACTCGCCCGCTGCGCCCGCGCACCACGGCTACTACTGCGCCGCGCGCTGGACATGGTGCGTACGCTACCTGCATTTACTTTTACAAATTGTACTGGAAAGTCCATCGTGTTAAGTAAATATAGAATCCAGTATTATAATTTCCAGGCGGAACCACGTGAAGGTCGACCTGACAGAGTATATTGCTAGCAGACTAATGATATTCTTTATTAATTCTATGGCACTTTATATCAACACCCTGTCTAGATCTTAGTGATTCCGATTATAAACGGGGTTATTTATTAAACTAATAAATAGTATATTTATAATCACTACTTGTATAATTATTTTACGTTGTTTGTGAGAACAATGGATTAATTATTTTATATCTTATATAAGAATTGAGAGGTTCTATTACGTCACATCAAATCTCAACAGAATAAAAACACACCGTAATATCCGTTATCTGGAATTTATCTGTGTGGAATTGTTTATTTTTTAATCGTTACATTCATTATAAATAACAAATTTAAATTATATTGTTATATTTAGTATAATTATGATAATATCGGGCAGTCTACTGCGATGCCATTTTTATGTATTTTCTCTTTTATTCTACTACGAGTGTGATGGTAAACAAATATACGGCCTGTCTGATTTTTAACCGAGTTGTCGTAGCCTGTGGACGAGTGTCACGCGTGCATTGCCGACCCTTAAGAAATCTTACTATGCTCTTTCCGAAGAGCCCCACGCTCTTTAGGGACAGCCTCGGCAGAAGGATTATTCTACAACCTGAGTATTCACGAGAGGAAGTTCCTCTGAAAGTGAGACGCAGGGATGGATTCCCTGCCGATAGCGCGTGACAGGAAGCGGTTCGAATAAATGATTTGTTGTTGGATAGCTGCGGGCGCGAACAGGCGGACGCGGAGGGCTGCGGCGGGTGTGCGCAGGCGACGGAGGCGGGCGAGCGCGAGACGCGGCGCGGGCCGGCCGCGCTGGCGCTGCGCCTCGACCCCGCGCGCGACCTGCAGCGCCTGCACGCGCTGCTCGTCGCGCACGCGCCGCGCCTCGACGACCGCCTGCACCGCCCGCGCCACCACCACGGTACACATGCATCGCTCCTACCGCTACCACTATATATACTAGATATACATAACATACACTCTCACATATATAACATACGCTCTATACACTCACATACATAACATACGCTCTATACACTCTCACATACATAACATACGCTCTATACACTCTCACATACATAACATACGCTTTATACACTCTCACATACATAACATACACTCTATACACTCTCACATACATAACATACACTCTATAACACAAACTCGTGTCACACTTTTTTACTTATATTTCAATGCATTCTTATTTACCCTAGCATTTAATTTGTTTTTGTTTTAATGTTATACATATCGAAAGCTATTTATTTTGTATACGCGCTGTATCTGATTTTTTTATGTACTCACCCATCATCTTTTTTGTGAAAGTTTTCATTTGTATAATTTGTACTGTTCGAGGTAAGGGTCCTGGTGACTTGTAATACAGGTTTAATACCTAGTACAGGCACCAGCTCCCACAAACAATATTGTTAAAATGTTTTGCAAGTTATAGATATTAAGTCCTAAATTGTTTGTGGTGAGAAATAATAATAATAAATAAATAAATAATATCGATCAATATCATTATATATTCATAGTTCATAAACCGATTTATTGAGTTCACGTTGTCTGGACTATATCAGACATGCAACGCATTTGTAGAAAATAACACAGTGAACGCTCTATATTTCAACTCATTTGAAATAATTTTAATAAAAAACAAATTCCTAATGGGAAAAGTTATTTATAGGAAAAAAAAATCTTTATTATCAAGTACTTAAGCCATAGAGGTACAATTGTGTTACAACGTATTCGGATAACATATAAAAATATAATAATCAAAACATATAAAAAAAAAAAATAAACTAAAAAGAAAATTTATAAAAAGTAAAGTAAAATAATATAGCAAACACAGTTATTAGATAAAAGCAAGAGAACATTGTTTAATGTTCCTGTCTCGGTGCACGAACAACCAATACTTTTGAATGGGGCCATTCAGACACTGGGACGACGCTGAGGATCTCATTCTTTGAATTTCGAATGTGAGCCCAGAATTTGTTACACAATTTCTTATTATAGCTAAGTAATCATTCACCCTGGACTCCGCAAACATGCCCGACGCACTACAGTATTTGGGAAGCCTCATCAAAATGCGGTATTCATTATACTGCACTCTTAGTTTTAAAATACTTATTGTCTGGAAAATATTTTTACTTGTTTCTTTTACTAATTAAGCTGAGTAGAATAAATAAAATATAAAGAATGTTACTTATAGAGAGGTTGCTTATATAGCGCGTTCACTATATTTGTTTCCTCTTGAACCACTAAACAAACCTAAATCGTAACGTATATCGATAATCACTGATTCACTGTATCGAGATGTATGAGGTGTTTGTAGGATTTCAATAGTCCAAGAGTGGTTGACACATATTTTCAAAATCAGTGTCACCACCAATGCATCATTAGTATCATCATCAATAACGGGTGATATTGTATTTTCAAAAATTTTAGAATGTCATAGATTTAAACTGATATATTAATATTGAATTGTACAATTTTGAAAACTGATATTCAAAATATAAATTTCATGCAATGATTCACTACAGACTTTGTTATATAAAAATTAAATAATAATAGTTGAAAAAATACTACTCGTTTATTTAGATAAGTAATAACAACTGAAAATAGTAGTGACACGCTAAATGGTGATATGACATTCTAGAGGTGATCAAATCCCAAAAGCTTTCGCTTGGATTTAAGTGGGATTTTTGTTTATTTCATTTGGAATAGTTTAAGCTTTTTTTACGCTTGTATAATTTACTTTAATAATAAAATAATTTGACACTATAAATATTAATTATAAATATAAAACAATAATTGAATGCGTAATGTTAATGTTATAAATATGTATTTATCTCCAGAGGGCACTACCGTGGAGGAGCGCGAGGCGGAGGCAGCGACGCTTCGCGAGCTACAGGAGGCCATGTTTCACCTGGAACACCGCCATCGCACCTACCGGCGGTCGCTCGCCAGGGAGACCAAGTACGGCAGCAAGTATGTACACCCACACTCTATTATATATTGTATTTATTTATATTGTTATTGTGTATATTTGTTACAAAATTAATTTATAAACATTACTTGTTCTAGGCAAGCACCCATAGGTGACGACAACTACCTGCATTTAGCTGGTGCTACGGGCAGCGTCGACAGCGGCCAGTTTCTATGGCGACCGTGGCGCAGCGACACTTCGCCCACCGTAGACTTGGACGGCACGACGCTACCCCTGCAGTCATCGCTCGACATCGGTTCCAGTACGGAATCGCTAAAGCTCGGCCGGCACGGCGACGAGCGGTCCTCCGGAAAGTCCACTAAGTCCACAGGGAGTGGGTATCTCACGATGTCCTGCCTCAAGCACGAGCCGTCCGAAGACAGCGACGGATCTGCGGAGAAACCTGCACGACCGCCTAAGCCCGCGCGTTTGTCGCCGGCGCGCGCACCGCTCTGCGAGTACGTGCAGGTGGAGCCGCGCCCGCCCGAGCGCCGCCCACGCCGCGTCGATACGGAAGACTACCGCTGCAAGGAGTACGAGCTCATGACCAACTTCATGAGCCACTCGCGGCCCTCTGAAGACGACGCTCCGCCCGCGGTGCCTCCACGAGGACAGACGGCGAGTCGAGCTCGCCTGCACCCGAAGCCCGAGCTGGAAGTGTCCAAGACGACCGACGGTCGCTCCTCTCCTCTGTATGGCACGTTGTGCGGATCGACGGGCAGCCTGCCGAGCGACGAAATACGCGACGATGAGAATGAATGTTTGCTCGATAAACGGGATGGACGCCCTACAAGCAAAATTGACACGGTTTCAAACGACGACAGTCTCCTCGACGAGCTCCAGAGGGATGCGTACTGCGTTCTGAAAGTCTGCGAGGACGATTCTCCCGAGGATGAACCCAAAAAAGACGTGGTCGTCGAGTCGACGGATAAGAAGGAGAAGGAGGACTACGGTATGTTTTCCAGAATAAGTATCCAGAGAAAATCGAATCCGATCAAAACTCATTCGAACTCGACGAAGCCCCTGAAAACTTCGAACTCGACGTCGAACGTTCACGACGTCGGGGCGACACCGTCGCGACCCCTCGCGGAACGTCTCACGCCGTTCTTTTTCAAGAAGAAACCGAAGCCCCCAGACGAGGCGCAGGCAGCTAGCAGGAGCGCGCGCAAGGAGGACAATCTCATCGGAAGGCTGACGCCCCGCTTCGGGCAGTCGCGGCTCTACGGGCGCGGCCAGTCGCTCGAGCTCGCGCCGCCCGAGAGCCGCACCAAGCGCATCGAGCGCTCCGCCACCACCGTCAACATACCGCGGGAGTCGAGGCATATGAACTCTTCCATAGTGGCCAACCTTAAATTTCTGAGCCTACATCGGTACGGCGCGCAGGAGGACGTGCAGTGCCGCGCGTTCGTGCGCACGGATGCGGAAGGCGCGGGGGGCGGCGCGGCGGGCGCGGCGGCCGCGGCGGACGCTCGCGGCACGGGCGGCGCGGGCGGCGCTGCCGGCGGCGACACGCTGGACGCGCCCGCGTGGCGGCGGCCGCACGCGGCCTCGTTGCTGGCCGCGGCCACTAGCGACATCCGCCTCTAGAGCCGCCGGCCCACGGCTGTGAACGAACTCGACTAGTGACGTATTTATTTCTACTATATTTTTCGACCTCCTTTTCGTCGACCTGAATCGTGTGCCTCCTTTAGTTCGTAGCGGTTTCTCTGAAAGAATACTGGTACGATTAGATTGTAATAATGATAGCGTAAATACTCAAAGGTGCCAAGCGTTGTGTGACCTCGTCGCCGATCGACGACCTCTCATTCCTGTAGCATAATAAATTATGAAATTCTGAATATTATGCTAGAATTGTTGTTTTCTATTTCGGTGTCTCTTATCATCCGATCTAGTGAGCAATATAAAATTGTATATTTTTGTATAACATTGAAGTTTGTGCATTTTATAAGAGATTAAAATACTATAATGACATGATATTTTCAGAAAATATTCATGGAATATGCTATTTTTAATTGCCACCACTGAAACTGAATAATTTGTATGTTTGTCATAATTGTAATTTTTGAGTTGTTTATGTCATATATGAAAAGTATTGCACAATATTTAGCATTAATTGTAACTCAATTTTTGCACGAATAAGATGTACTTAAGTTTGATATTATTGACTCATCTTCCATTAGAGAAACTAAAGTGTGTGTCTATTGCATCCAGTGTATTTTAAATATGTAGTAATATATCACGGCCTTAACGATGCTGTCGCGCCTACGATAACGGCCTTCAAGTTGTAAACACCATTAATTAAACTGTGATTCACTTTACAAACTCGGCTCATATTGTAAAAGTAGATTAAAATAATTTGTACATACTATCCAGTCAATTGAAAATTGTCGAATATTAATACCCATATGGGAGATACATTTTAGATGATTTCTTAGTGTTAATAATTAATTATTTTTACGATAGTTTCGGATATAGGTATTGTTTAGATGTATAAACACTCAGTTTGTATTTTATTTGCGTTGTTGTCCTCTGAGTATAGAGGGATATTTTAATTTAACTATAATGAGAATAAAATATTGTACAAATTAATATTTCGTAAAAATATACATATTATGTTATTTATTTCACCTATTTTCATTTTGTTAATAAAATTTCACATAAGTATAAACTTTGAATGCAGACTAATTTTTCATCTTATCCTTTCACAGCAGCAGTTAAAACTTTAATTCTTAAATATTATATTATTCTTTATCTCGAAACCTAGCGGGTGTCTGGAATAAGTGGATGAATAGATGGATGTTTGTTACTCTTTCACTCAAACTACTCAATGGATTTGCTACACGATTAGGCCATATTCTAATTAAACACATAGGATTCTTTATGTATTATTAAACGGGTGAAATTGCTGTATACAGTTAGTAATATGTAAGTAATCAGAACGTTTTCCCTCCATTTTTCTATTTGTATAACGGCCATATATTCGTTCGGTACCTGTCAAAGGCTAACGCATATATTAATATTTTTAAATAGTTTATTGATATTATTTTACCAGCGATTTGGTGCGTATGGCCGAGTTGAAAAGTAGTATATATCGTCAATCCTATGTAGTATGTGAACATTTATAGTTACAACAGAACAATCATTCATTCTCATCTATCACCCTTCACTGGTGCTCCGCCAGCGTATCCCGTTAGCGCAGGCGTAGTTACCATCCCATTTTCACCCATTAAAAAAAAAAACAGCAATCATAGTTAATAGGCGCTATATGATAACACAGAAACTCACTCATTTTTATTAGATTGGACGTTTTATGTTATTTATTTACATTTATTTATATTGCATTTGTACTCATACTCCATAGGGTTATTCCTAGCAATAAATTTGTTATCGTTCATTACTAATAATCCTCCCCCCCCCTGAAAAACTCCTTCCCCAATATTTGAATATTTCCGATTCATTATTTAAAAAGTGCTGTCATGTTAAGATGTAAACTAGGTATTAATAAACTCTTTAATGAAAGTTGAAAAAGAAAAATATTATTGCCTAGTAACCTTAATATTTGTCGTGGTCTTATGCATTGACTTTTATCTGAAATACTGTCGTTAAAATTAAATAATATTTTAATACAATGGTGTGATATAATATTTCATGTATTTAGTGTGTGTTTATTATAAACTGTCAAGTTACTTAGACTAAGAACTAAATCTATTGTGCTCAATACAATTGCTACTACTACTTTAATGTTGGTTATCTTTCTATTAAATCTATTCTGAACAAGGTAGGTATTCAGCTGCAACTTTAACATGTCTATGAAGTAAAACATCAATAATAAAACAGGTTGCACATAAATCTATAATTAAAACTATGTACCTACATATTCTACTTTGAAATTTTTTAAATACTTATTTAATATCGTAATCCAAATTTCCAAAGATAACTTAATAATTTACTACATGATTAACGTTATAGTTTCTAGACAAAGCATTTTACGACGTTGTCACATTTCAACAAGTTAAATTATGAATGCTCTTAAAAATTTGCTTATTAATATAACAATACACCCGTGTTTGTATTAGTTGATTGCGTGTGACTTTTGAATATTTTTGATGAATGTTCGTTAATCAGTTGCCAGTACAAAAATTTTAAAATGTATGAACATAGATGAAGAACAATGTCTATGGAACTTGTGTTAAAGTAATTTAATCTGTTTTTTGACGCTGTTTGTATTTTGACAAATGAAATAAAAAGCTATAAAATAGAAGTTAACCTTATAACCCAAGCTTTCTTAGTGGACATTACGATCTGTTCTCGTAATATTTATTGTGTATTTAGAAAAATAATTTCTTTAATATTATAACCATACTTCGGTGATTTACAATGACAGATTCAGTGAATATGTCTTTAGGTAAGAACTTTTAATGACTTACAACTAAGAATTGTGGCTCTTTACTTTTATTTTGAAATGTGCTGTTTATTTACCACCTAAAATTAACTTTATCTTAATATTTCTACGTAGATTACCATTTACATTTTAATTCATTATAATAATTGAACATATGTCAAAAAGCGGTGTGACGCGTGTTGTAAAAATAGAACAATATGTTTTTATTGGACTTCAATGATTTTAATACGTATTTGCAGATGAAATAATTCAACAGAATAAACAAATACGAACAAGTAGATCCCGTGGAAGAGGTGGAGGTACAAATAGAGGACGTGGAATAGACAGAGGCCGAGGTGGCGGCGGCAGAGGTGGTGGTCGGGGACGCGGTCGTGGCGGCCGCGGCCGTTCGCAGACCCGCTCCAACACCCCAATACCTAGACAGGGCCGGTCTCGCTCACGTGGCCCGAGGGGACGCTCTCAATCACGATCCCGCTCACAATCACAAGCACGTTCGCGCTCCCGTCAACGTCGTCGTTCTGTTTCACGGGGGAGATCGAACTCGAGATCTCGTTTTACTAGAGGCTTAACTCCCAAAGGCAGAGCAGGCCTTGAAGAACAACAGTCTGAAATACCTCCACTAGTCAGAACGGGCAGATTTAATAACCGAGGTAAATAAATTCCTTATAAACAAACATAAATAAAATACTAACAAAACTTTTTTAAATAATATTTTGAAATTATTATTAAAAGATACAACTTGGTTGAGATTGGAAGCAAAACTATTTTAATTGTCATAACTATTATACAGGTACCCACATCAATTGACTTAATCAAATTACCCATTTGATACTGTCACTTGAAGGTGTTAGTGAATACACGTTTTTTGTTGGAATCTTTATTATTTAGTGTTATATTGTGTTGAGAATCCTTATATTTATTTCATTTTGTCCTGTGTTTGTCCTATTTTCTTAGTGGTGTGTGGTAAGTAGTTTCTTATGTGTATATTCGCTCCACCTCCGTAATTATGGAGGTGAGCGGTGATGAGGATCCTCCCGATATAGGAGGTATACCTATAGAACCTATCGATGATGGCTTGGAGCCCTCTCAATCCCTGGTAGGTAATACAAGGAAAAGACGAGCGTCTTTGGATCTTGACAATAGGGATGGGAAAAAAACTAATCCACCCTCAGAATCAATACAATTTGTTTACACCAGACCAGGTTTTGAGAGTGACTCAAAAGCAAAGTATAATCCCCAGGATGCGGCTCCTTATTCCGTACATGTAACAAGAATAGAACCCGATGTTTCAACTGGATTATCAATAAAACTATTAAGATTTGCGCAGTTCTTACACAAAAATAAAATCACAGGAATCAGGAAGGGGGGTATCAAAGCATTAGGTCGTAATAGGATATCTGTTGAATTTAAAAATCATTTAGAAGCCAACAATTTTGTTGAAAATCCACTCCTTACAGATAATAAATACTCTGCTAGCATCCCAAGATTCCAAATCTCCCGAATGGGGGTTGTTCGTAATATACCTAATGACTGGTCCCTTGAGGAACTGGTCCAAAATATCGATACTCCTCCTAATTGTGGACAAGTGATAAGAGCTAGACGATTAAATGTCAAATCTCATAAACCGGACAACTCAGTCACTTGGATTCCCTCATCTTCAGTTGTATTGACTTTTGAAGGGCAGGTTCTTCCAGAAAAAGTTTATTGTTTTGATACCTCTCTCCCGGTTCTGCTATATAGGTTACCTCTTATTCAATGCAGAAATTGCTGTAGGTTTGGCCATATTCGTACTCAGTGTCGATCTAAACCTAGATGTTATTATTGTGGTGCTCAACATGCAGGTGATGCATGTGATAAAAGTAAGGAACAACCACATTGCATACTCTGTGACAGTGATAATCATGCAGCTACAGAGTCGGTGTGTCCCGAACATGCAAGACAAAAAAGTATAAAAATTGTAATGGCTGAAGAAAATATAAGCCACATGGAGGCATCTGTCCGATTTCCTTCTGTAAAGCGGTCATATGCTGATGTAACATCGACTCAACAAAATTTACACCAACCTCAAACCTCTCATCCTCCAAACTATCAATTCTCAGTTACATCATCTCCATCCTCATCACCCAGAAAATCATATCGTGAAACAGTCCTTTTAACTCCCCGACCTCGTCCCCCCATGGGTAAATCGTATGACATATCTGCACATAATAATATTACTCAGACACCCAAATCCTCTCAACCTAATGGTTGTGCTGCTATAGGCCAACAAAAATATGAGGAAACAACTCCTCTCCCTACCCCAAATGACAATCTGGTGGAACTTCTTGTTTGTACCCTCATTAACATTATATCAAAATTTTCAGATGCATTACCGAACAATGTCCAACAATTACTGCAGCTCCTCCTCTCCTCCTTCTTAAAAAATGACCCTAAACCTCCTACAATGGAATACTAGGAGTATCTTAAATAAAAAACATGATCTTATATATTTACTCAATAAATTTAAACCAGTGGCATTTGCCATCTCGGAGACATGGTTAAGACCTGGCACTACATTCAGAGTGCCTGGCTACTCATGCCTCCGGGATGACAGAGCCGACGGATGGGCGGGTTCCGCTCTTCTGGTTACAAAATCTACTACATTCTCCCAAATCCCCATCCCCTCACACAGTCCAGAATTTCAAATAGTAGCAGTCAAAACCTTTGGTATTACCTTAGTCTCTATTTATATCCCTCATCCAAATCAATCCATACTCTCTGAGCTTCAGTCACTCCTATCGACTCTCTGTCCTCCTTTTATTATCATGGGAGATTTTAACTGCCATCACACATTATGGGGCTCACAATCCACTGACACAGTTTCCACATACTTGTTAGATCTACTCGACGACATTGACCTCTGCGTGCTGAATGATGGATCTAGTACCCGTAGAGTATCCCCTCTTCAAAACCCCAGCTGTCCTGATTTAACACTTGCATCCCCTACCCTAGTCACTAAACTTACATGGCAAGTCCTACCTAATTCATATGGTAGTGACCATCTTCCTATCTTAATTACATTCTATAATACTTATTCCAAACCTACGTCTGTCCCCAGTCCACTTCTAAAATATAAAACAGATAAAGCTGATTGGCATAAATTCTCCAGTCTTTTAGAAAATAAATTTTGTTCCCTCCCTGCCATAAGTATAAATAATTTTCATGAAACCTACAATAATTTTGTTACTTTTTTAACATCAGCAGCTAATGATTCGATCCCCCTTAAAAATTCTACTCTTAACAAAATCCCTTCCCCCCTTGGTGGGACTCTGAGTGTACAAATAGTGTCAAGCTGCGAAAAGAGGCTGAAAGAACTTATTTATCAAACTTGACGATGGATAATTACCTCTCCTATCGTAAGATAGCTGCTCGCACAAAGAGACTGCTCTCCAAGAAAAAATCTTCAGGATGGCATAGGTTTTGTGAATCCTTATCTCCAAGAGCCTCCCCCTCTCTTGTATGGAATAAAATCAATTCATTTCGCAATGGAACTATTAATCATAATTTAACATCGAATGATCCCTCGTTATGGGTAGATGCTTTTTTTGATAGGCTTGCTCCACCTTTTGTCCCCTCAGAAGATTCCCTTCCTTATGCAACTCCTCCAACTTCTAGTGGTGACAGAATGGATGAACCATTCTCGTTACCAGAATTGATTTGCGCCCTTGATCATCTCCATGACTCCTCTCCAGGAATTGACGGCATCCCATATTCTTTTATATGTAATCTACCCATGTCAGGTAAAAAATACTTTCTGGATATTATTAATTGTGTCTTCTTATCTGGAATAGTACCTGAATCTTGGAAATCCCAAATTATAGTTCCCATCTTAAAACCCCAAAAACATCCTAACGATCCAAATTCTTACAGACCGATTGCCCTATCTTCGGCCTTGGCAAAAATTCTAGAAATTCTCATTAAACATAGACTTGAATGGATTTTAGAAAGTAAAGGTTTATTATCCAAATTACAATTTGGATTTAGACGTGGCATGGGTACTACAGATAGCCTTAGTGTCCTTATTTCGGAAATACGCCTTGCTTTCTCCTGCAATGAACACCTCATAGGAATTTTCCTTGATATCTCGTCTGCGTATGACAATGTCCAGCTTCCAATACTCAGGCAAAAGCTGCAAAATCTGAGTATTCCTGTGAGACTGACTACTATCATATGTAATCTCTTAATGGCTAGATCGATTTCCTTGCGTGTTAATGGCTCTCTTTTTCCTTCAAGACTGGTCTGGAAAGGTCTCCCACAGGGCTCTGTCCTTAGTCCCCTTTTATATAATATCTATACATCTGACCTTGAATCCTCCGTTACTTGTTTCTGCAAAATCCTACAATATGCGGATGACATTGCTATGTATATCGCCTCAGATTCCTTTTCTGACTCCTCTTCCCGCCTAAATTCCGCGTTATATTACCTCAATCAGTGGCTAGATGATCATGGGCTAACACTTTCTATACCAAAGTGCTCAGCGGTCGTTTTTAGCCGCAAGAGACAAATCCCCGTTATTGAACTCTCTCTAAATAACGAACCTATCTTAGTACAAGATAAAGTAAAATTTTTGGGTGTTATCCTGGACTCAAAATTAACAGGCCTGCATCATTTAAGCTACGTAGTAAATAAATGCGAAAGTAGTATTAATATCTTAAAAGCCCTTTCTGGTGTACGTTGGGGTTCTCATCCATATAGCCAAAAACTCTTATATAATGCTATTATCCGAAGTCACTTTGACTATGGCTCATTTCTGTTAGAACCTTGCAACAAAATTGCTCTAGCTAAATTTGACAGAGTTCAAACTAGGTGCTTACGTATAATTATTGGTGCAATGAAGTCATCTCCAGCAAACGCTCTGCAAGTCGAATGTCTAGATCCCCCTCTCCATCTACGTAGACAATATCTCTCAGACCGCTTTTACCTCAATATTGCTCAATATAACTCCCATCCTCTCCTTCCTATCTTAGAGTCTCTCTCAGAACAAATAAACCTATCAAGTTACTGGACCCATAAAGAACCCCTCCCATCCTTAAGAGCTTTACCAAGTACAAAAACCCGATCTCACTTATTAAAAAAATAGACCGTAACCCTCTTTTCGAATTTGATTATGATTCTCTAATTTATCGTCCTAATGTAATTCTAGATTTTGGATTAGTAAAACATTTACCTTTTGCTAATCAAAAGTTTAACGCTATTGTCGCGGAAACATGGCACGACTGGCTTCTGATGTTTACAGACGCTTCTAAAACTGACAAATCAGATCATGTTGGAGCCGCTGTATGGATTCCAAAATATAACGTTGTCCTCAACTTCAAATGTTCTCCTTCATCCTCAACATTTACTGGTGAATCCATAGCTATTATGGAAGCAGTGTCCTATGTAGAAACACATAAATTAAACAAAACCCTCATTCTTTCGGACTCCCTAAGCTGTTTACAAGATATTTTAAAACTACCTTTTAAATCCAAAGAAAACTTTTACATAACTTTGCAAACTAAACAAATTTTACATAGGTGCTACAAGTCCGGTATTAATGTTACCCTTGCGTGGATTCCTAGTCATTCAGGAATTATTGGAAATGAAACAGCAGACTCTTGGGCCAAAAATGCTATCCAACATGGTAATAATTACAATTTTTATTTCACTCGAGATCTACGTTGTCAGGCTAAACCACACATGTTAGAAGCTTGGGATAACTTGTGGCAAAAAACTAGACAATCTAAAGGCAAGTATTATGGTAATATCCAGCCCTTCATCCCTATAAAACCATGGTTTGCTACTCAACGAAACTTAGATAAGTGGGTTACATCAGTTATATGCCGCCTACGTTTGGGACATGTCTGCACACCCGTATTTTTATACAAAATCCGAATACAAGATCACTCTCTGTGCGAATGTGGCTTAGCGGAAGGAACGTTAGAGCACCTATTTTTTGAATGCCCCAAATTGACCCTTCCCCTCTATGACCTGTTGCCTCGTACCTTTCCACGTCCTGTAAATATTCCATTCCTTCTTACCTTAGTCCACTCTCCTTTGGTTAAGGTACTGGCCAAATTTATATGTACTAATAATATAAAAATTTAAAATATAAGTATATGTCACTCTTTACACTTCTCGTCTTTTCATTCCTTCCGCGCATTGCCTTTGCTATAATACACTCATACACACATATTATATTAAATTTATTTTTCCTTTGCATGTATATAACATATTTTGTGTTGTCCTCCTTTCCAGAGAACTCAACTGAACGATTTATCTTCATTACTGAAAAATGTCATAATATAAAATACACGGAGTCTTCTCTAACCCTGACATTGGCAGAAAATCACCGTAGCTTCTACGGTGGAAGCCATATTTTATTAAAAAAGAAGAAGAAGAAGAAATTACCCATTATTTTTATACATAACATATCTCACCCCTATAATCTTGAAGTACAATTAATATCTATAATAGTTACAAATACAGAAATCAGCACATAAGACTAAGATACTCTTTATATTAATCACAACACATGAACACTACACAGATTCCCTAGGTATACCAATTATATCTGGCCAGGAATCAGGGTCTGGTATTTCAATCTCAGGCGAAGCCTCAGGTACAATATCATCTGGTTGATCCCAGGATGGTCTACGTTGGCGCATAGTATGCTCTTTGCTACCACGTGATAAAATCTGATCTACATGGCGCCTATGTATCTCCCCATCCTCTGTTCTCACCCTATATGTGGTTGGACCTTCAACCTCCACAATGGTAGCCCTGAGCCATTTCCGTCCTGGCTCATAAACCCGAATTAACACTGCTTGATTTATATTAAACGTTCTGTTTCGAGACTGTTGGGCTACAGCTTCAAGTTGCTTCTGGGCATCATCTGGTACACAATTAGGGTGTAAATTGGAAACAGCAGTTCTATATCGACGGCCATTTAGAATTTCCGCTGGTGTTTTATTAGTGCTATTCGGTACTGTGCGTAAATGATACAATACTTTCGATAGCTTTTCAGGCCAAGATATGTTACAATTGGCATATGAAAATTTCTTAAGTTTATTTTTAAATGTTTGTATAGCACGTTCAATATGCCCATTAGTCGCAGGATGATACGGGGGTGAATACTTGTGCTTTATACCATTCTTTTTCAGAAAAGAGTTAAACTCTTCAGAACTAAAAGCCCTGCCATTATCAGATACCAATATATCAGGCAATCCTTGTGCAGCGAAAATCTTCCTTAATACATTAATAATTGTCTCACTGCTCATTGATGGAATAATCTCGGCTTCAAACCACTTGCTATAACTATCCACCAGTACAAAAAATGTTTTACCTTGGAAGGGTCCTGCAAAATCTACATGCACCCGACCCCAAGGTTTCTCCGACGGTATCCAAGCCTGTGGATCTTTCGGTGGATTATTTCTCACTTGTTGACAATGCACACAGTCTGCCACAATTCTCTCAATGTGTAGATCCATATCACGCCACCAAACATATCCTCTAGCATAAGCCTTAGTCTGAACAACGCCAGCATGGGGAGCATGTAATAATTCCAAAACTTTACTCTGCAGTGCTTTGGGTATAATAACTCTGTTGCTCCATAGTAAACATCCTTTACTATGAGAAAGAGCCTCTCTGCGAGACCAAAATGGTTCCACTTCCATATTTGGACTAGAACGGGGCCAGCCATGTAGTACATGAAACATAACTTTCTGTAGAATTGGATCTTTCTTAGTTTCTACTGCAATCCGTGTTACATCAAGGTCCCACCCCTCTGGCTGCTCATCAAGTAAAAGTACTTCTCTTAGACGTTCCTCTTCCCCTGCAGACGTATTAGGCACTGTCCATCGACTAAGGGCGTCTGCATTTCCAATAAGTTTCCCTGGCCTATATTTAATATTATAATTATAACAACCAAGCTTCAGCGACCACCGTAACATTCTTGGTGATATTTGGTCAGGTATAGGTTTTAAAGGGTTAAACAGACCAACAAGCGGCTTATGGTCCGTAATAATATCAAATTTACGTCCTGCCAAATATTCATGAAATTTTGTGATACCAAATATAATTGCCAGGGCTTCCTTGTCAATTTGTCCATAACGCCGCTCATGTGGCTGAAGAGTTCGTGAAGCCATCATAATCGGTCGTTCTGATCCATCATCCATCACATGGACAATCATAGCTCCTAGACCATAATCAGAGGAGTCACAAATTAATAGCAGTGTTCTGTTTAATTCATATCCAACTAATGTCAAATCTGATGATAAAAGATTCTTAGCTTTGTTGAAGGCCACTTGTTCGGCTTCACCCCATATCCAGGGTCGTTTTGCATCTAATAACCTATACAATGGTTCAAGAATCGTCGCTTTGTCAGGCAAGAATTTTTCATAAAAATTATAAAGACCCAAAAATGCCCGTAACGCCACCTTACTCTGAGGTGCTGGTTTCTCTTTAATCTCCTTGACCTTTACTGGAGATGGATGTAGTCCTTCACCATCAATCATATGTCCCAGAAAGGTAATGCTGTCTGATGCAAATACACATTTCTTTACATTAAGACGAAATCCCATTGAATTCAATTTGCTTAAAACTTTGCATAACCTTTCATTATGTTCTTCAATGTTTCTCCCACATACAGCAATGTCATCGAGCAAGCATGCTACTCCTTCCATGTCTACAAGGGCTGCTGACATTAATCGCTGGAAAATTGCTGGTGCCGCACTCACACCAAAGGCCAAACGATTCATCCTCATGAGTCCCATAGGAGTGTTAAGCGTTAACAGTTCAGCTGTCTCCTTATCCACCTTCACCTGTGTATAAGCTTGCTTAAGATCCAATTTACTAAACACACGTCCTCCACTTAACTTTGCAAAAGCTTCTACTGATGTGGGCAGTGGGTATGTATCTGTATTTATAGCAGCATTAACAGTGGCACGATAATCTCCGCAGATACGGAGTGTGCCATCATCTTTCTTAACAACTCTAATTGGTGTGGCCCATTTTGAATACTTAACTGGTGTCAAAACGCCATCATTAATCATCTGTTTCAAAGAAGCTTCCACTTGTTGTTTAAGTGGAAATGGTACTGGTCGAGCTTTAAAATACTTCGGTGCCATCTCAGGTCGTACATGTAATGAAACTTCTGGACCAATGTATTCTCCTAAATCATTCTTAAATAAATCAGGAAATTTGTCTATGAAGGATGCTAACTCTTCATTAGACCAGCACAATCCAGAAACATGTATATCCAGAGGGTTGAACCAATTTCTTCCTAATAAACTTGGTCCCTTGCCTGTTATCACCAACAGCTCACATTGTGCCTCCTTGTTACCTAAACTAGCCCGTACATTAGCCAGTCCCAGCACTTTCAGTGGTTCACGTGTCCATGTCACTAATTTTATGTTGGTAGGATTCAGTGGGGGTGGTGTTACCCATAATTTGTAATAAGTTTCCTCTGAAATAATTGTTCTCGAAGCTCCAGAGTCAATTTCCATGGAAAGGCTCACACCATCTATTATCACATCAGCTCTAATTGCTGGAAGGTACTTTTCTGTACAATTATACACCCCCAACATCTCTTCGGGCAAGGACTTACAGCTTCCCTCCCCACATTCTGTAGTCTGATGCACTTTCGCCAATCTCCTCTCACAAGCAGATGCGATATGCCCATAACGTTTACAAAAGTAACATCTTGCTTTCACAAACGGGCAGCGCTCACCAGTTTTATGTAGTCTTGCACAATGTCGACAGTCATTTGACTTTATCCTACCAATTTCCATAGGTTCCGTAACATGGAACGGAGTTTGCTTCTGCAGGATGTTATCAGGGTATAAATCCAAACATGTAGCTTGATAATTGAGACACATTTGTAAAGCACTTTCATAAGTTAGCTTTTCTGTTTTCAATAATTCTCTTTTCAAGCGTATATCACCAACCCCTAACACCAGTCTGTCTCTCAACTGACGTTGCAAGTCCGAAAAGTTGCACTTAACAGCCAATAAACTTATAGCTGCTACAAAGTCCTGCACGCTTTCATTTTGTAATTGATGACGTTTATGAAATTTTTCCGTTTGTAAAATTTCATTAATTTCCGGTTCATAAAATTTGTCCAAAACATGTAGTATATGGAAAAATTCCACTTCAGTTGGTCGATTTGGTACTAATAGAGATACAATTAAGCCATAAGTGTCTTTTCCACACTGAGATAAAAACAATGAACGCGCTTTATCGATGTTCTGTTCACCATAACCCGCGGCATCGAGCGCACATAATAACTGCTCTTTATAATCCCTCCATTTATCTGTTTTTGGATTAAAATGTCCCGGAAGCACTATATTCGTAAGATTTGACGTCATTTTCGCATAATTACATTTATTTTCATCAGTCGCCATTAAAAGATACAACTTGGTTGAGATTGGAAGCAAAACTATTTTAATTGTCATAACTATTATACAGGTACCCACATCAATTGACTTAATCAAATTACCCATTATTTTTATACATAACAATTATAATTATATCATGAATTTTCAATAACACTGTTTATCTTTTAGGTGGCCAGCAGAATAGACTCCGACGCTCCAATTCAAATCCAAACTTATATGGTAATGTACACAGTAGACTTGGTATAACCACACGTCGAGGTGCTGCAAACAATGTGCGGAAGCCTTTGGCTGTTGCTAAGAGAGGCATCTCTAAACGTGGTCGTGGTTTAAGCACTGGTAACAGATACAGTGCAGTAGGACTAAGGTCGGATCAAATTTTGAAGGAACAACGGCAGAATCTCCTTATGCAGAATAATGTTATACGGTCACAGACATTCACACGATCTCGAAATAATTCATTCAATTCTGCTTCACAACTGACAGTCAGTGTAGCAAATGATTTTGCTAAGAGGCGTCGTAATAGTTTTGGAAGTTCTAGTTATTTAAATAGACAGAGTCTAGCACAGCTTAATAATCAATTTGGTGGTTATAACACTCGAAGAGGTCCAGGTAGTGTCAAATCAGTAGGATCTAACAGGTCAAACAGATCAAACCGTTCTAATCAGTCCAATAACAGCAGAAGGTCCACAAGATCACGTGGAAGGGGTAGAGGAGGAAACAGAGGTATTGGCAGAAAGTTTGTGAATAAACAAGTATTAAATACTAAACTGCAAAAGGAAATTGCTGCTATACAGGGAAAAACATATGGCAATAACTCTGGTAATGATTCACCTACAGGTGTCAATTTTACTCCTACTCCAGCTGCCACGGGGCAATCTCTACATCAAAGATTTGCTAGTACATAGATAAGAAATAGATTATTAGGATAAGTTTGATTGTAATTTTGTTTAATAATTAAAATATGATTACTGAGCATAAGTAAACTGTTTTTGTTAATTAATTATTCATAAATATATAGAGATAAGATGTAAAAAGGTAAACTCCTAAAATATCATACCCATTAAGTAAATAACTATTATGCCCATCAGTTTGTTTGCCATTCTAAGTAGTAAAAAAAATCTGAACATGCAACAAAGCAAGTGCATAGAGAATCATCAAATTTTAGTGGAAGTAAAAAGGTAATTATGTAGCAGGTATTAAGAAAATATGGATAATTTGTCTTTTAAACTTAGATGAAACTTGACATATTTGGATAAAATTTCTAATAGTTTCATCCTCAATAAACAAAGAATTTTGAATCTGTATCTAGTCTAACAAAATTATAGGCATGACTATAATAGCCATGGCCACAAAATAAGTAATCATTCTATTGTAATTGACTGAAAGAATTTTTGTTTGCTATCAGAGACCAATTGTACTTGTCCAGGATATTTTTACATTTATATTGTTGTATAAAAATAATTTCTTGCTTTCAACACTAAAACATTTTTTTTGGACATGTTTCTATATTTAAGGTCATTTTTATACTTTCAAAAGTATTTTTGTTATAGAGATGTGAAAATAAATGGTAATTGCCTAGATTTGTGTTTTAATCCTATCTAACAATAGGGCTATGTGAAAAAATATATTTAAAATACAAAATTTATAACAAGTGAATTTTATTTAAATAGAAATTTCTCTTTACAAAATAATATTTTACAATGTTTCACATTTTGTACATTTTCGGCATCATTATCAATGAATCTGTAACTGAAAAAATATATTAAATCTATGTATAAAATTATTATTACATAGTAAAAAAAAATATTATGATTATAATCTCTTATGAGTTAATCAGAGGCATGTCCTATATATGTATATATAATATATTATTATATGCTTCTTCACCAAAAGGAAGACATGACTTTTAGCAATAAAGTCACCCATTGTTTTCTCAGTGTAATCTTTACTATTTTTTTTTTTGTTTTTATTAAATTTACTACTGTAATCTTTTGGAAGGAACAGGGTTATAGCTAAAGCTATGTTTAAGGACTTTTTGGTAGAGCAGAAGCTATAATTAAGTGACTTTGAAAGAGCAAATCTGCCTAATTTTCTGAGAGCCTTTCACTTTAAGGTAGGGCATTGAGCTTTTTAAGGTAGAACATTGCCCCTCAATGTCCTCCTCTAGCTATGGCCATATGGAGGGAATAATATAAAATCTATTTAAAATTGTAGAGAAATTTTCAGTACTTACAATTTTCTCCAAGAACATTACTCAGTATTAATCCATGAAATGTTTGTATATTTTGTGATTTCTCAGTACTGGTATCAGGACTTTTAGAACTGTCAAATGTCCAACCAAGATGCTGCCCACAGTGTGGACATGCACATATCCGCCAGGCGTAGCCTGGAAACCAAGAATCTGCACCTTGACGCTAAAAAAATTAATGTAATAAATAAAAAAATCTAATTGCAAAAATAACAGTTTGACATGGTCCTTAATCTAAAAAAATATATTAATATACCAGAAATAATTTCACTGTATCATTACTATATGTTTATTTGACTTACAGGCCCAATATTATCACATCTTGCTTTCTCTGTGGTAATTATTTCGAACTTTACTCCAAATGGGTTGACCAAGGTTTGTATGGTAACATTTTGTTTGCCGAACAAATTTTGCTTTTCAATCTTACGTGATCCTGGACTTAATTTGCTAAACAAATAATAAGAATCTGCAACGTCAGCTCCACACTTGCGGCATAATAACACTTCTGAAAAAATATAGAAATTATTATCATACTACCATATATTTGAGTGTAAAATAAACATGCCTTTATTTTTACCTTGTCCATTATTTTCGGTTTTTGAATATTCTTCAGCAAACGTGTAAATATTTACGAAAGCATACGAGTATAATAGCAATCTAAGAAAAATATTAAACATGCCTTCAAACGCCGCAAGCCACTTTACTTAAATAAATTTAAACAACGATAGTTTTAGTTATTAATGAGGCTTAATATCTTATGCTTTAGAATAAAAAATAAATTTAAAACCTAAAAATAAATTAATTCGTAAACTTATACAGCTGATAAATAAAAACAATAGGATAGATATGTAGATATTACCGACTTCAACTGACATTGACATTTTAACTTTAACGTTAGAGCTACAAATTTTTTATGAGAAGGCACTTCAATCCTAAGAACAAGGAATTACATAGAAGGAATAACAAAATGAAAACTTTAATTCATATGGTTATCTCCTTTCTTCTTATGCAAATATAATAAGTAAAAATAGGACGAAAGGTACATCAGAAGTTGCTATTTTTTGAATTCATAGCAGGTTATTATAGAAAATGTTTGATATATCAATTATTTGTCAATGACAAATTTTATATTATAGATTACAGCCTGGTATGAATTGAGAAAAAATAGCATCTGATGGTAGAAATGAGGCAACTATATAATTTACAGATTTTATTCTATCATTCCCTCTATGTAATTCCTTGTTCTTAGGTTTAGACATAGTCTCTATAATCTGTGGTTGTTATATGTAAATGACATAACATATCATGTCTGTTTATTGTCAATGTTTGTGTTGTTGAAACGCTCATTGAAAATTATATTGTTTCTCTAAGTTTACGGTAAAGAAATCATAGTTTTGGACAATAGTATTAACCAATCATTATAATTATTAATTTGTTCGCTTTTGTTCGGTTTTGTTCATGTGAAAACGACAATGTCATTTTTTAAGAATGTAGCCTCTGGCTTCAACATTCGTAGTCGTGATACTATTATCAAAGAATCCTTAATAAATAATTTGTCTGAATGCGTTAAAGACATACAATACAACAATCAGTTCGAAGAAAATTTCCACAGCGTGCTGGGTTCCACGGACTCAACTAATACACTTTGCTCGGCATTGGAGGCTGTTTTCTTGCATGGTTTGAAAGATACATTTTTCCGAAAGGCCAAAAACGCATTGTCTGGTGATTCAGATCAACGTCCACAACCGAATTTTTGGCCTCTAATATTAGTGCTGTCACATAGACAAAATATTGATCAGATATCTTCATTACCCCAGATTAACACAGAAATAGGTCAGTGTCGAGCTTGGCTTCGTATTGCTCTCAATGAATGTCTTCTTTCGTCTTACTTATCCACATTATTAAAAAACATATCTGCTGTAAAGCCATTCTACACCAGGGCAGCTTTTGTATCAGATACTGAGATATTAGAAGTAGCACAAAAGCTTATTGAAGGTTTGGAGTCATGTGTCCAGTTCAATTTACCCATAAATTCCAGTCTGCTTAATCAATGGCCAGAGCAGGTACTGGTGCTGGCTGGTATATGGGTGCCAAAGATCAGATTTGCACCAATAAGTGCAGCCCTAGATGTGGCTAGTACAATTACTGATGAAGAGACCAAACCTAAACTGGTGACTACTCCAACACATACTTCCAACATTACAGGCCTAGGTCGTATGCTTGCACTTAATGAAGATGAGGCATTAGATTTTATATTATCAAAAGATTTAAAAGACATTACTAGTAGACCCACTGAACCTAAAATATTGGAGGAAAAAAGAGATTATACAAAAGAGGAAACAACATCACAGGCTGGAGTGGACAAGTCTGTTCCTGAGGAAGCTGGGGCACCATCCACGAGCCAAGCTCAAAAACCAGATGTCTCATTATCATCATCATTAAATTCTGAAGACTTTGTTGCACCAACTGATGTTATTGTAACTGGTAACTCTTTGTCTGGCAAAGGATGGTCAGACACTCATGATGACTTAAATGCATCAATGCATTCCAATTCATCACATGGCAGCAGTATGATAAAAACACCAGAATTAAAGAGTTTGTCTTCATTAGTTGATAACTCAAATCCATTCAGTGAAACAAGTACTACAACTCCAAATTTAAGAGATATCATAAAAGATATACAAAAAGAACTGAAATTGACAGATGACACTGAAATATGTGAAATACCAGAAGAAACAGTTAGTCCAGATGATCCATTATTACAAGGATTAGACTTTGAAGTAGTGCCTAATTCTATGTCTGGGTCTTTCTCTGTACCAGAATTACAAAAAATGATACAACAGCTAGGTTCTTTATCTAGAGAACAGGGTCTTGACAACCAAAATTATCAATGCAAAGGGTGCCAAGATTTATTAGGAAGCACAATATCGAAAGCAAAGGTATGCGCCTATACTGGAGAATATTACTGTACCAATTGTATGGACCCCAATGTTTTTATAATTCCTGCCCGTGTAATACATAATTGGGACTTCAAAAGATATGCAGTTTCCAAGAAATCAGCATTGTTTTTGTTAGAGTTTCAGCATCATCCTTGGATTGATATGAAGAAACTGAATCCAAAGATTTATTGTGGTGTTTCCGATATGGCCCAATTGCAAGAATTGAGAATACAGTTAAATTTTTTAAGAGCATACATATTCACTTGTAGAGAGCCTATTATAGAAGAGTTGCAAAAGAGAGTGTGGCCAAGAGAATATTTATATGACCATGTGCACCTTTACACAATCTCTGATCTAGCACAAATACCAAATGGTTCCTTAGCACTGCAGTTAGAGAAGGTTGTTAATTTTGCCAAAACTCATGTGTTAGATTGTTGGCT
This sequence comes from Galleria mellonella, assembly GCF_026898425.1. NCBI lineage: Eukaryota > Metazoa > Arthropoda > Insecta > Lepidoptera > Pyralidae > Galleria > Galleria mellonella. The sequence continues at coordinate 4,274,641 of NW_026442090.1, read as the reverse complement.
ATGTAGTCAAAAGGGTTTCATATGTGAAGTATGTCGGGATCCAAAGATATTATATCCTTTTGAAACAACTACAACATACCGTTGTAATGATTGCTCGAGTGTGTTCCACAGTAAATGTTTAAATGCAAACATGCCCTGCCCTAAATGTAAAAGGAGACAGAATCGTACAAATGAAATATCATTAGTTGATGCGGTACATGCTCACTTTAATAAGTAGAATCTAACTCGACTTTGTACAAGGGTATGCATTTTATTTTTTAAAATTGTTTATATTTTTTGCCTAAGTAATGTGTATATTACTCATGTTATAATTTACTTGTAGAAATAATTTGCCTGAATAATACAAAATATAAAATTATATTCCGTATACCAAATCTATATTTTTATAAAATTAGTTATATTATTAGTAACTGTATTAAGCATTAATTCTAATACTTTAATGCAATTTTAGTTTGTATAATATATAAATGAATATGATTATGAATTTGACTTTAGGTAAGTACTTATCTTAAACAAATACTTGAAATTAATGTGATATAATTTAGATGGATTCTCTTGTGGCTACATATTGGTAGGAAGTTAAGACTATATGTTCACTCCTTTGTTGAATACATAGATATTTAAGTAGGTAATGTACTCATATCAGCGTACTAGATAATATTGTTTCTTTAAATCTATTTGTTTGCTACAAATGTAAATAATATTCCAATATTAACTTGCATTGATATTGCTTCAGATTTTATTATTTTAAAATATGGTTATGATCGCTATTGGTCATAAAGGTTGAAAAAAAAAAAATGTTTTATTGTCCTTGTTATTCAGTTACATATCTAGTACTACCTTATTTCTGATTGCCAACATACCATAAGTTTGTATTGATGATAATAAGGAATGTTTCACAATTGCCAATAAGAGCTGGCAGTAATAGAACTTTTAAAGGCATACATACACCTGTCTCCCATTAATGTAGGCAAAAACATTGGAACGCCAAATTCTTTGTATCAATCTTCTCAAACACGCTCATCGGTTATGGGTGCTTAGCATTTCCTTATAAATTAATAAATTATAAAAAATACTTATTTTTTGTTAAATAATACTAGATTAGAATTATTTAAATAAAAAATAGCTTAAATTTTTTATTGTTAGTATAATTCCAGATGCACTGCAATAAAAAAGATTCAGCAATCAAAGTTTCTATTCCACTTCTGTTATCTACCTGTATTTTATATCTGATGTAGTACAGGCTTTTAGGTGTGATGCCAATCAGATGTAAAGTTTTTTTCCAATACCCAAGTAGTACTTGTATTGTTTGGTAGTGATATAAAAGTTAAAAATGGAATTCAGCTTATTTATTTGGGACATTCATCTTCAATGAGCAAGTAAGAGATATCTGATAGTCTTATTAATATAATAAATACGAAAATTTGTAATGGTGGATGAATTAATTTTTGTTACTCTTTCACGCAAAAACTACTGAACTAGATTTGCATGAAATTTGATACACACGTAGGTTATATTCTAACTTAGAAAATAGAATACTTTATGAACTGATTCACGCGGCTGAAGCCCGAGATACAACTAGTAATTAATAATGTGATATATATTTATGTAATTATGAAATTTTGTTAAACGTAATATCTGTAAAGTATCTTATTTTTTTTTTATTAAATTCATCATATTATTAGGGCGGTAAATGTTAACGCTTATCTGCCAAGGAATGTTTTTTTTTTCACGGCTTGAAAATTTTATGAGCATTTTTAATATTTGTATCGTGTTTAGATAAAAACTTTGAAATCGTATATATATATATATATATATATATATATATATATATATATATATATATATATATATATATATTTAGGAATCAGTTTTATTTTTCATATTGTTATATTTTATTGTTTATAAATCGTCATAGTCGTAGAATATTGACGGATCTGATAAATATTACATATATAGATCTGTCAGTATTCTACAACTATGACGAAATTATGATTTTTAATGTTTCACTGAATTAATATTAAGATGTGTATAAATCTTATGTAAAAGTTAATTAAAACAATAAATATTTTAACTTTGTAATTATTTATTTACATTTTTCACATTTGTATATTTACAAATCATTACAAATAAAAATATGAACTCTTATAACAATAATATAAATTACTTTGAATAGTCTGTTTTAATGGAATTTAATGAAAAGCCTACCAAGTTCCTTCAATATTATCACAGATATAATGAGATTATAATTACTAATTACTTAATAGAATTATAATCTGTATTACTATTGGACATCAGAAGTCATAATGCTGCTAATGTTCAATAAATAAATATGATGATTATAAAATTGGCACAATTGTTGTTTGTTTACTTCTGCATTAAGTTCTATTGAAACAGACTATAGATAACATTATCTTGTTCTGTTCAAATGAAGTATATCACTTAAATAACTGTTTCCATTAGATGTTACATCACGATGTTTCTGTTCTTTTTGTTTATACGGCTTGTTTTCAAAATCAGAGACATAATTGGATTCCTTAACTGAGAATTCTTCGAAACATTGATTTAATAATTTATCGGGTTCATCCTGCTTCGCTTTATTCTTTTTCTTCGGTTGATAACTGAGGCTGTCCTTGTCGAAATCTAGTGGCACGATGCCGAGGTCACCGCTGTACCGATTTTTGGCCACTTGTAAATATTTCTTCCCCCGAACTGCTGTTAGACGCTTATCCTGAAACAAAAAGGTAAATTGGAGTGGTGTAGCGGATGAATCAATGATGAAAAATGAATGATGATGAAAACTCGCGGTGCGAAAGGCGCCTACTAGTGCAAACGGGGGATAGGGATGTTAGTAATGGAAACGCTAGTTCCTACTGCATATACCGTCATACTGTCAGGTCGATCTCCACGGGGTGGCCCCTAGATACCATCGCGGTTAATTTCTATCGTATTCGCCATTAAGGGCTAATTGACCAGACCCTCTAGACAAGTGGCAAGCGAATTTGTCGATGGAATTGATATCGTTAGCGAGCCTGTGAGTTGGAATGAGACATCCGACGTTGCTATCTCCTTCTATCTCACGGACTCGCTAGCGATGTCGATTCCATAAACGAATTCGCTTGTTTAGAGCGCCTGATCTCTCACTGTCTCACTGGTACCCCAGTTAACGTATATCCATAGCAATAGGTGGGGTTATCATTCCAATATCGATATAATAATAGATGCCGTTATATTAGTAAGATATATTTAAAGCTTCACGAAAATAAAAAGGTGTATAGAGAATACTACAATAAAATTCATCCAGTAGTATTAAGTTTTAGGTTTTTCTGGCAAGTTAGTTTCTTGACGTTGGCCAGTCAGTGAAAATTTATACCTTCGTCATAAAGGTTTAAACCATCATATCAAATCGTCATAATCGTAGAATACTGACTGATCTGACAAATAATACATATAAAGATCCGTCAGTATTCTACGACTATACCGAAATATTGTTTAGTGAGATTATGTTACATATACAAACCTGAACTATAAGCACATTATCAGCTTCTTGAGACGCTTTCGCGCTGCCGAATATTGAACTAGTAGACAGATCTTCCGATTCACGTTCCTAGAAATAAAGATTTTATAGTTTGAACAATGAAAACAGGGTCAGAATTAGGGTTGCCAATCCTTCTGAATTGCCCGGGACACTCCGGTAATAATGGTTAATCTCAAAAAAATTAAATGTATAAGTTTGTTCATTTGTTCTTTCTATTCTTGTCTCTAATGCTTCTTGCGAGCGCGTATTCAGCATGATGGAGCAAGGAAAGAAATGGAGTAAATATTTTTAAGTAAAAGCAAAGTTGTTTAACTTCGATTTTTCACGTAAAACTTTTATGATTTTGTAGTGAAAAGTCGACAAATATAAGATGCTGCTTAGAAACAAAATAAATATAAATTTAAAAATTAACTACTTATTGTTTAATAACCTCTTCCACTCGATAAAATTCTTAAACATAAAATTCTCCCAGCTTGGTTCTTTAGAGAGTTGGCAACCCTAGTCACAATACGGTGTGAATCAGTAGCAATTCTAGTGATGAACACTCGGACAGTAAGTAGGTTAAATACCTATAAAACGAGATGTTTCTCTTGAATATTTATAATTATTAGGACGCTTATACGGTTCACTTGGATTGGACATATTGATAAATTAGCTGTAATCTTTGCCCGCGTGAATTAAAATAGAAACTTATGTGTTAAGGACGTCATATTGTCTATGCACTAAATGTCATGATTATGTATTCAGGCCTTTACAAAAATATATTATTAATAGGATTTCAATGAGTTTTTTAATGGATGATATTAGAATGATACTTCCACCTGCGGTTTCACTGGTCGCTGATGAGGTACCGTGAAGTATGATAGATAAGGATGAAAGCAGGTCAGTTAGTCTATAGTGACGAATTCAACAAGAATTAGCCAAATCGCGTTGAGGAGGATAGTATTATGGGAAATAATGACTCTGCATTAGCGATATGAATACTAACCCCTAACTAACATAGATTTATTTTCAACAGTGCACGATAGGTGAGTGGTGTCGTTAATGATATACCTTTCTGGGGTGCATGACGAGCGTGACGTGGCAATGCCTTGCGGTGGCGAAGGTGCGGAAGGCCGCGATAACGGCGTCCTGCCTCTGATAACGGTCGCCGTCCCTCTCGTCGGCCAGGCCTAGCATAAACTGGACATTATCGATCACCACATGGGCGATGTCGTGCATATAACGTGCGTGCTCCACTGCCTGGCAATGAAATTTATTTATTCAGATTTTATTGCATAGAAAGATTAAAACAACTCTATCAGTCATTACGTTTATATTTTATTTACATAAATTTATAGAAATGTAGACAATTTGGCAAAGGGATTGTAAGTAGCCAGGTTCTTTTTCAACAGGTGATAATGGAATGGTAACCCCACCTGCGCTATCGGTATACGCTGCAAGGGCACCAGTGAAGGTTGATTGGTGAGGATAAAAGCAGGTCAGTTAGCCCATTGTGACGAATTCCACTAGAATTAACCACGATGGTTTCCAGGGTGAACCACGTGGAGGTCAACTTGACAAGGTGTATTGTTAGCAAAGAATCAGTTAGACCTCATTACTAACAATCCTTTTCCCCCCATAGTAGCCGGGGTTGACAAACATTACGTTTATATTATATTAACATATGTTTACAGAAATATATCTGTAGACAAATTGGCACAGGGTTGTTAGTAGCCGCATCTAGCGTCCTCATTGTTAGCATCATTTAGGTCGATTTTCTTTACAATTTTATCACTACAGAATAGACCAACTAATTGATTCATTCTACACTATCATCTTGCACCGGTATCACGTATTTTTTTTATACCATTGGGGTTGCAAACAAGTATACGACCCACTTGATGGTAAGCGGTTACCGTAGCTTATGAACGCTCGCGATACCAATAATATAATAATAATACGCGCACGTTGCCGACCCTGAAAAAACCTCTTTACCTCCCTTTTCAAGAACCCCATGCTATAGTTTTTTGGAAAAACCTCGACAGGGATTATTGGGATATATTCATTCATCATTTTTTACAGTTTTGTTGTCTTCTTGTTTTTGATACAATAAAGCATACAAAAAAAGTTACAGATGAGGTAGTTAGATTTCAACCTTTCTAACCAAAATTTAAAAAAATATTAGATTCTTTACCTCCATAACAATTTTGATGGGTTGCTGTCCATGGAATGCTAAATAGTATATAGGTAATTTCTGGAAATCATCCGCGTATTTCTGAAAGTCTTGTAAGTTTTGTTCTAAAGGTATGCCAGCGAATTGTTGCAGCATAGTACGAGCTAAACGAGAATTACGGATTTCAAAGCTTCCCCATAGTGTATTTACCTGAAAATAGTTCTAATGATTAATTTACAATTTCTAGTGAATGTATAGGTAATAAACTTTTGTTTCATTCTTGATATTGTATATTTACTTACGCCTTGTTGAGCTAGATCCAGTGACATCTCCGCACATAGCGTAGTTTTACCGCAGCCAGTAGGTCCAGTAAGCACTGTAAGTTCACCTCGTCTATGGCCGCCCAATAGACGCGTAAGTGCTGGGAAGCGGCGCCATTTTATACCTTTCATCTGAAATATTTTTTAGTCAAAACTAAAATCTTATGTAGTAAAAAATAAAGTTACTATCCACTTCTTTATATTTCTCCATCTATTTCATGCATTATAAAAGCCAGTTTTTGTAACTAAGATATATATTTTTTTTTTAATTTTAAAACATTTCTTAAATAATGAATTCCAAGTAATAATACTAATAATTCTGAGTAGTAATACCTTTTCAATATTAGTGAGTTCAGCATAAACATCATCTCTGATTGCCGCAAATGTAGTAATGGACCGATGAGCAGCGGGCTTTGCTTCTGATACAAGTGTTTTAAGTGATAAATTTGCTATTGCAGCTTCTGTAGCAGTCACTAATCCATCTGTAGGCCTATAATAATTTTTTTTATAAGAATTATGTATGTTTGAAGCACCAATATGACATTTTAAAATACAATTTACCTAACAAAGCGACATCTATCCTCGCCAAGTTTCTCGGCGACAGCTCGCATGTTGTCCCAATCACCCCACAAACACAACTTCTGATAGTTCTCAAGTACAGGTAACACAATTGGTGGAAGGCTACAATTAGTTAGCCATATTAATGTTCCTAAAAATAATAAAAATATTCAGACATAACAACCATTTATTTGTAAAATAAAAAATATAATATAAAAACATTTTGTCATTATATGTTACTATTGTTGTGAATGTATCATTATTATTATTACTTGAGTATGTATCCCAAAAATATGTATATACAGAGGAGTAAGGTTCCATCTCCAGATTTTTAATGGGCTGAGGTGATCTTCATATATAAAATAAGGGGGTCATATGAGTTGGGAGTATTAAACAAAAAGGTTTTTTTACAAGACAATTTTTTTATTTTAAGTTTTAGACATACCTGGCACTTTATGTCCTGCTAGATATAATACATCCTGTATTGTTGGTACTAGAATGGCTTGATCACTACGACCTACTTTGGGTGCTTTACATGAGTATAAACCAGCTGTGTGTAGACCATAGTGCTCCGATTCATCTTCCTTGCCAGCTTGTACTTTACGATAACCAACTATGTTGTCTAATGTGTTTTTCAAAGGAAAATACAATATTGTGTGATCAGGCGATATTCTGACATCTGCCAATATTTTATTGGTTTCTGGATGATACTGTGTAAAGAATAATAGAATTATTATTAATTAGTTTAGGTTGCTACACTGCAATCCTTTGTCATTATTTAAAAAGAAAAAAAGAGTGAAATAGCATTCATATCCTACAGGGAATGAATGCTATGTACTGCTGTAATATAATTATATTTTCATAGAAATTTCTTCTTAATATTTATTTATACTGCATATGGAACTCCTGTACAAAACTTCATATTTTTAGCTACCAGTTTCTTCATTTTTGAAAAACAGATATTTAGTGGAATCATCAATAAATCATCATCTTCTTGCTTTTATTCCAATTATATACAATCAGCATAATATACTTTATTCACATTACTCAAAATTTTGGCTTTTGGAATCATTAATAAAAAGAGTATACTAACCGGATATTCAAATAGTCTACATAAATCTAACATCTCTGTTTCATTTAATTTTGAAAGTGATATAGTTTCATTGACAACACCTTGCCAATCATTTTGAACTTTTTCGAAATCTTTATGGGAAGTTTCTCTAATCTCCTTTATAAATGCTTCACCTTTTGTCTTTTTGAGCAGTCTTTCTAAGATATTCCAATTACCATGGATGTTGCACTTAGGGCATAAAAAATAACCTGCATGAATAAAATAGATTAATCAATGCATAATTGGAAATTAGTATTTTGTGTATATAAATAAATGGTTTGTTGAAATTTAAAGAACTTTTTCATTTTTGGTATCTGTTTATAGAAAGTCAAAAGAAGTAATAAAAAAAAACATTGTTTTTTGGAAAAGGATAAATGAACTTATATATATACAAAGAAGATATATAGAAAACTACTGAAAAAAAGGTTTAAAATATAGCAACGACACAAAGGCATTTTTCAAGTCATTACTGCACTTATATAAGTAACTTGAAATAATTTAGGTCAGTAGGTACTCTTATTTCAAAGGGTAATAGGGAGTGATTTAAACTATAACAATACATAAGATTGCTTATGTTTGTAATTTCCATTTCCATTTTGTATACAAATGTTTGAGACTAATTAGTATCATATCCAGGCTTCATTTTCTGTACAATTTTAACGTATCATTGTTAGTATTACAGAAAGCCCGTAAATTCGTAATCGAGTAACAGAAAATATAAGAAAGATTAATAATGGCAACAATGCACTAAAACCATAAATTATTTAGTGAATTACCTTTTAGCATTATAAAAAGGATGCTTTTCATTTATTTATCTATAAAATACATTAAAAAAATATACATGTGTTTAGTTACCAGTTGCTTTATTAATATATATTTTGCTTCCGCTCGTTTTTTCTTCTCCTGAACATAACGTACATTTGGATATTAGAGAGGTAAACCCATCTTGGACTGCAAAACCCTTTTGTCGGAGTATTTTTCGAATATTGGTCACTGTAATTTTAGGTATGTCTTCTAACACATTGTGTAACATTCACAGTACATTTGGATGATATTTTTTGCAGAGAGGTAAACCCATTATATTTGTAAAACTTTTTGGACTGCAAAACCCTTTTGACGGAGTATTTTTCGAATATTGGTCACTGTAATTTTAGGTATGTCTTCTAAACCTACATTGTGTATGTTTCTGGTGTTTTTATAAAGACATTCACAGTTCCAAACATTTATTAATAGTTTTATCGATGAATATCTTTTTGCACTTAAACATTGTAACATTTCTGTTATAAATATATAAAAAAAAAGCAAAACACTTCAAAAACACAATGTACACATAACCTACAATTATATTTGTAAAACAAACTGAAAATTTTGCTGAAAATGACAAGTGATATTTTGACAGTATAAGGTAAACAAAGGCTATTTCATTTTACGCATACATTATTACACTAAGTTATGATTACGAGTTTATTCAACTGCTTAACATTGTTAATGTTTTTTAGAAAACCGATCAATACAGTCTGTACGGTTGAACGTGGTCTATTGGGATTTGCGTAAATCATAATTATTTTTCTCTCCTCTTCAGCGTTTTTTTTTGTCCGTCCTTGTCACGAGTACTAAAACGGATACGGGCGAATGAATGTACGAATACTTTTTGTTTGTCATTATTTGCTTAGTTTACGTTTTTATATTTTTTTTTTGTATTATTTTTTTTTAAAAATTAAATTATTATCATTAACAAAGTGCGGGAATGTTAAACTATTTAACAGTATTGATTTAAATATATAGTCTATCAAATTCGTATTTTTTTTATTATAACCCTAGGTGTACGAATACTTTTTACACTCACTGTATGTACACATAGGAAATTTGTTAATATTATATATTTTTTTTTAAATTTGATATTAGTTTTTGTGAGCGACTGTTTATATCTCTTTTGTGGAGAAGGAATAATTGCTAACCAAATTAGTATTCTTTTTTAAATAAGTGAAAATGGAACGGTAACCCCGTATCCGTTATCGGTATACGCTAATGGGCCCCCAGTGATAAATGATAGGTAAGGTTGAAAGCATGTCAGTTGGCCCATCGTGAAGAATTCATCAAGAATTAACCACGATGGTTTCCAGGGGGAACCGCGTTAAGGTCGACTTGATAGGGTATATTTCTAGTAATGCGGCTATTAGAATCTATTACTAATAATCCCTTCCCCCACAAAATTATTATTATTAACTTATGGATGTTATAACTGCGACGTAATTAAATTAGCGTAGTTCAAATACTAGCTGCAGTGACAAAGGTCTCGCTTGTAATTCGTTTGGATGCGCTCTGCCGCGTTGCGCTTGCATCTAGGCGCAGGTCGGCCGCTCACCCCGCGCACTGCCGTACCCTTGGGTCGCCTGGACCGGTTTCGGTAGTGATGGGCATTGCATTTAACGATGCACCACAAACTGTTTCATTTTACGGTCGTGAACATACCTGTACATATATGGAGTGTCTCAGAAAGAATGGATAATTCGGAAAACACCCATAGTAGGGTAGGGCTACTGGGGACTCCAAATATAAAATAAAAAAATATTTTTCAGCTAGTACCCAAATAAAGTATTTTTTTTTAAATGACGATTTTTTCATACTTCTGTGCGTGTCTGTGCACGATAGCTATAAACAATGAAATTTCTTTATAATGTTCTACATGGACTATAACAACAAATCTGGTAAATCAAATGAATAGGTTTTGTAAATTTTTTAAAAACATTAATCTGAACTTACATTTTAATCATGATTTTTGTTATATTTTTCATTATGAAAGTTTAAGCTTTGGTTTAAGCGGACTTAGTGAAAAAAAAAAACACGTATGAAAGTCTAAGTAGCCAACTATTTAAAATATATATTTTTTAAAATTTATTCTGAAATCTGTTTCAAAATGGTATAATACGTACTTTTATTTTCGTAAATAGGTTTTTACTATTAATAGGCAGAAGTAAATTAGACTAAAAAAAACAAAATTTTGTAAATTTATTAATTTCTTGTTTTAACTAAAATGTTATTGTGTCCCAATTAATCCGAGAAATTACCACTTTAATTACCACACAAATGACGAATAGCACTTTCCACCAGCAGGGCCATAAATTGCATAAAAAAACAACAGAAATATTTGCAGTGTGTAGTTAAATGAAACCAGATTCTTGAGTATATAAAAAAGTTTTTGCTATTCATTTAAGTCATATTTTTACAAAACAAATATTTACAACGTATATATTAATTATCTAATAAATGATAATTATATAATATAAATAAAAATAGTATTTTGTAAATTTGAAGACACGTCATCCGAACAAAATATTATTATTACATACTTAAATTCGGTTTCTTTTAATTAAATTGAGACTATTATGAGTAGAAAAATGCAATAGAAATATATAAATTATATTTTTACCTGAGAGAGTTGATTTATTATAATTATTTAAAAATTACATTATATTAAAGGTTTGGTTTGACATTACAATAATTATGTTCTATTACTTATAATATCATTAAGGTATTTTGTCCTTAAAAAGTGCAACAATGATTTAAAAACGAAAAATTATCTAAAAGTTCCTCTTATACATTATATTGTGTCAAATCATGATCTGGGAATAGTCATAAAAATAATTAATAATAATCTTTTATTAAAAAATTAAATAAAATATTAATATAAAAGAAATGTATTTGTAAAAAATACTTGAGATAAGTTTTAATTTCCTAAATATGTTTTTATAATTATGTAAATATACATTTAAGCAACTTCGTGTTGCGGTCATTATTTTATCTCTCTTACTTACTTGTTCATAAAGCTGATAGCATTATGTATTGTCAAGTACCAAGTAACAGTGACAACAAACTTTCGGTACTAACTGATTAAACAGCGTTCATATAGAAGTTTGCCAATATCGGTTTTACAGCTCAATTAAAAAATCCACTGAACAATTTTCATAATTTTTGATTGTTTATTTAGAGTGTTTTAATAGCGAAGTAAAACGATAAACATAAATTAAGTTGCTTATATTTCATATTTTGAAGTAGGTGCAAACTTTCTTCAAAAGTTTCAAATACAGTGAATGCTCTATATAAGCAACTCATTTGAACCAATTTCAATAAAAAAAAAATCTTATTGGAAAAAGTAACTTATAGGAAAAAAAAAAGAAGTATAAAAATACTTACCGTCCTTTTACTAATTAAACTGAGTATAATAAATAAAATATAAAGAATGTTGCTTATATAGAGCGTTCACTGTACTATTTTGCCGCCAAAATTCAAATTTTCTGTGGCATAAACTGTCACTGAAAATAAGAATTTTATTGCATGATTAATATTTCAGTTCGGTACTGAGCTTTCTTAAATAAACAATCGTAAATGTTGATAATTGATTAATTTTATTATGTCAGAATGGCAAACAAGCTGACCTGATGGAAAATGGTAACTATCGTCATAGACTTTAATACTCCATGGACATTACAGAATTCACTATGATGCATACGATACTCTTTTTTGTTTTTGACAATTCACAGATAATTCATATATAGTCACACTTAACGGTTTAATTGTGGGGGGTATTGTCAGGAACACTTAACGGTTTAATATTGCGGGGGATATTGTTGTCGTTGCAGGTGCTGCACTAGCGGCGCCTGCTGCTGCTGCTGCTGTTGCATGGCGAGCATCTGCTGCCGCATTCGTTGCTCGGTCATCTGTTGCTGCTGGTACTGCGCGCTCTGCTGGGGCTGCATGCCGCGCGGATACGGCGGTGCCGGACCGCCAATACCGCCCATTGTTACGTTCGGCGCCTGCTGTTGAATATTATTTATGGCGATGTTAGGTTATAGGAATACACAACACTGAAGCTACTCGTAGAATATAGAAAAAGGGATTTTTATAAATATAATAATAATAATGTACAAAACTATTTGTTAATGTAGCTATGATACTCTTAACGTCTTAGTTACGAACTAAATAAAAATTTAAAAAAAATGGAGGAAAAAAGAGGGCTCGCTCGCAATGTCGCTACTTGCGAATGTAACTACACTATTCTGAGCAAACATAGGAACAATATACTATTAACTGACAAGAGAAGGTTTTTCTCTCAACGGTCGGCCGCACTATGCCAGCTAACTAAGTGCTTTTTATGCTATGTTTGAAGAATCCAAGATCTGAGTTATCTGACTGCTTTAAATGCATTAAAATAGTAGTTTTATTTTACTGATGAAGACTCGATGGTTCCGCATTTAATAGCGAAGGCACAGTTTAACAATTTCTTCAGAGTCAAATTTTGTTCAGAAATAACGATGCATGAAAATAACGGTTGCTGTTTGCATTCAGCCATGACATCACAGTCAACTAACCTGCATGTATTGTGGACGCGTGTTTTGTCTCTGTTGCGCTAAGTAAGTATGAGCTTCTTGAGTCGCACGTCCACCCATCATATTCTAAAAATAATAATAAAAAGAGTTATTTGTAGTAGTGTTCATAAAAAAATATACTAAATAATTTGTTGTTACTACTAATTTGATAATTGTCTATTAAATTAAGGTAAAACCTTTATGTTTATAATATATTTTTGACCATAAGTGATTAAAAAAATTAGAAAAAAGTTTACCTGTTGGAATGATTGTTGTCCCGGGAAGCCACCCATAGCGTTACCTCCCTGTGGACCCATAGCATCGCGATTGTTCATGGCGCCCATACCGCCACTTTGTCCCATTCGCCCCATTTGGCTCATTGGTTGTCCCATTTGATTAATTCCTTGTCCCATTTGCCCCATGCCCTGGGGCATTTGACCCGACTGTCCCACAGCCTGGTTCATTTGACCTACATTCTGTCCAATAGTATTGACTCCTTGACCCATAGAGTTCACTTGTTGTCCCATTTGATTTACACCTTGTCCCATACCCTGAAATTACAAACATGTTCATTGTGAATAAAAAAAGATCATACATTCTGTTAAATATATATTGCAGATTAATTTTAAAAAGACTAATTTAACTGTGGGATAAACTCCTTTCTAACATACAGAATAGTCCTTCCATTATTTCTTTGAAGGAAAAGTTGAAGTTTCACTTTTTAACTAATTATATACTATGCACATTTTATTAGTTTTCTATTTACTTAGTATTTATGCTAAATACTTTTTTGTACCTTTCCTGCACTAGGTTACCTCCGCTAATCATTTTCTCTCTCAATACATTGGATTGTCTGGAAGAGATCCCTTTAAGCTAACAAGCTGTTAAACTAATTGCTGTATCTTTTTTTTACGAGTGATATAAAGAATATATATAATACTAAACCCTATTATAGGCACTGGTCAGTAAATAAAGGACTATACGAAGATAAATTCGACTAGGTTCGTTATAATGCACCATATCTGCCACTCGTTACGTGATGTTATAGGTACGAGTGACAAAGATGCTTGTAATAAACTATTATTATTATTTAAGCCGTTAATTATTTACTGCTGGATATAAGCCTTTCTCATAAAGGGAGTTTTGCCAGTAGTTGCTTGGTGGATAGCAGGTGGATTGGCAACGACAGTTAGGCTTTTAGAGATGTTTTAAGAGGGACGCTGCTACCCAACCCCTTACCCTTGTTTATTCGTCTCTTACAAGACTTACGGGAAAGGAAGGGCTAGCCCATTGTATGCCGGGTCAGACACTGCTTTTAATACACTAAATGCTATCAATTTAGAATGAAATGTTTTTGAATGATTTGTGTTCTAAAATGCAAGAATAAAATATTGGTAATTTTTTTAGATCTATAATTAATATTTAAAAAACGTTATAGTCAGACATACCTGATTCATCATTTGTTGTTGACCACCTTGCATCATCTGTTGACTGTACCCGTAGCCCTGTTGCATACCGCCATATTGTCCACCGAACATCTGGCCTCCCATGCCGCCCATCTGAGCGCCACCCATCTGAGTGTTGCCCATTTGCGCGCCGCCCATTTGTGCACTGTTCATTTGCCCTGCGCCCATCTGACCACCACCCATTTGACCCGGCATCTGAACTCCACCCATTTGCGTCATTGGCCCCATACCGCCCATGGCTCCCATCGGTGCGATTTGACTGTAATTATAATCATTTATTAAAAAAATTCATGTCTATCCAGTTTTTGTCTAAGACAAATTGTAGAAGCTTTATCCAAAGACATCGAATAATAGTTTGAGCCATTGATTTCCTATATCAATTTGAGATATTCTACTAGTCGGCGGTCGTCCTACGTTGTATTTGTCTTTATGACAGTATATATAGCATGTACTTACTTGGGCTGCATTTGGCCGACTCCCATTTGATTAGGCTGCATCTGGCGCATGCCTTGACGTGGGTATGGAGCTCGCGCGTGTGGCGCACCTGGATAACCGCTTCCCTATAAGTCAATAAATAAATAGTTATTAGATTTAATATTACTATTGTAAGAGATTATATTTGAAAATATTTTTTATGCGTGTGCGCATTCGGTTTAAATTAATTCTTAACCACTTTTTGGTTGAAAATTTACCGACTGATAATATTTCTTCAGTGGTGTAACTGTTTAGCTTAGATAGCAGAGAGATTTGTGTTCGAATCCCATTAGATCAAGTCATTTAATATATTTTTTAATCTATTACTACTATATAGAGACGCAAAGAACATTTTGTGCATATTAGACACTGAATTCGCCGTTATAATAATAAAAAAAGGCTTGTGAACAATTATTTTTCAATAAAGAATGTTTATTTCTATTTATTTCTATTTGTATTGTCAGATGAGACTAGGATTTTATTGAAAACAAGGTAATATTACACTAACGACTCATATTACATTACCTGCATCTGTGCTATTTGGTTGAATGGCAGTCGCTGCCGCAGCATGTTGCTTAGAGCTTGCTTCGACTGAGTGTTGGATGGCGGCGCTACACCGCGAGGACTCACGCCCGCTATATTGTATACACATTATTTTATTAATCTTAATATATAAAAAAAAAGTGTTACGATGTTCGTTCACTCTAATCCTCGAAAGCGTAGTAGTAATAGGTAGTTTTTACTGTTTTTTTAATGGGTGATAATGGAATGGTAATTCCGCCTGCTCTAATGATCTACACTGACGTAGTACAAGTGAGAGATGATAGGCGAGGATGAAGCAGATCAATTAGTCGATGTGTCGATATTAACAATAAATCAATTACGATGGTTTCGAGAGGGAACCGTGAAGAGGTTGACTTAATAGGACATATTGCTAGCAATGGGCTTACTAATCCTCATTACTAACAATCCCTTTCCCACAGGTACGCGGTGATAGGGGGCAATATAATATATGTCGGATCAGCCAATAAATAAGCAAAACAATGTCACTGACCTGGCGGGTTGTAATAGTTCTGGCCGGGCGCGGGGAACCACTGCTGCGGCTGTTGCATGAACTGGGGCTGTTGAGCGGGCGTCGCCGCCATGCCGGTCGGGCCCGTGTTCGGGTTCGCCGTACCATTTCCGTTTGTCTAAGTAAGGAATATGAAATTATTTGTAGACTAGCAATTCGGCTTGACTTCCAAAAAAATATATAGCCTATGTTACTCGTTAATAATGGGACCGATTCTGACACGTCATTTCTCTAAACTTAATTTAGTTTGACAATTTCGTGAAAGTATTGTTTTATGGTCTACCATAATTTAAAATTATAATAATTTTGATTTAAAAAGAAAATTACTGTATATTGGTCCTTAAAATAAAGATTTCGCTGTGATATTAAATTGAAGATTTAATTTTAGAGATAGTTTTAAAGGAGAGGCGCATTAGCATCCGCCCCAATGTAGCTTTCTATAGATGAATGAATTTTTAAAAAGGTTAAGTAGTTTTTTAATTAGTCTTTTAGAAACAAACAATGAAATCTCTTTATAGTATTAGTATAGATATAGTTAGCAGCAGAGCTGATAATCACTGGAGTAGACGTATTCCAGGGTGCAAATTTTGTATCTACAAAACCAAAATTTTTTTTTACATGTGTAAAATTTGATATAAATAATGACGAGGTATAATTATAGTACATTTATTATTCAGGTATATTACGCAATGGATATTTGCTGTAAAAACACTATACTTACCGGTGTTGCGGCTTTGGGTTTCTTGATTTTTTTACATGGTGCTGATCGCGATCGTCCTTTGCCAGCACCAGTAGGACTGGAGTCTAGACTGCCGTTGTCCTGTACATAACACAAAACATCTAAGAGTTTGTTCGACAAAAGATCAGCTTTAATCTTTACCAATTTATTATGAACTATCAGAGGATTGAAATTTTTCGATTATAAAAGAAAAAAAAGAAAGAATAAAATTGGTTCAAATTTGGCAAAGAAAACAACCATATTACAAACCTCCGTTTTGTCGATTAAAAATATGTTACTTGCAACAATCATAGAGTAAGGAAATAAGCTATGCAGATATACATAGATGTTTCCAATGATTTCATACAGACATAAATACAAACAAGATTCGATTGACTATTACTGTGATATTATAAATTCAGTTGCGGGTTTTAAAGTAATAACTACCGGTTCAAGTGTATTTTAGTTGAGAAAACTCGACTAGTTTCAGGACCATCCGGGACCCTTAGTCATGAGCGAAGAACGCTTACAGCTCGCGCTCAACAATACAATAATTATTACATCAAAATATAATCAAGCAAGGTCCTATCTCTTATGCATTGAAACTACAAAATGATGTTATGATCCGGTGTCTGCAATTAGATGTGTTTGCGTTCAACCTGCTGGAGTTTTATCGGATGACCACAAAGTGTTTGTATTCACAGATTAAAGATATAGATGTAGATGACATTTAATTATACATATTATACTGATGCTTTCCTGAATGAGCATATTGGGAAACTGTAAATGAGTTGATGAAATAAATAACTAATGTGTACTTATGAAATTTTCAACAATAATTTTACCTGTTTATTGTCATTTGTTTCAAGGTCTTCAGGTGGCAGGGGCAGTGGCTCTAAATAATAACTGAGTGGTTTCACAAGGCTGTGCGTGTGATATTTCAATAACCTGTGGATTTTAAAACAAATTCATAAGTCAAATCAAGAAATGGCTAATGCATTATAAGGAGTTTAAATCTAATAGTAATATATTTTTTTAAGAAATCTAAATAGAATGGTAATTCTGTTTGCACTATTGATATATACTCGCGGGTAACAGAGAGATACTAAGTAAGCTGTCTCATCGTGATGAATTTATCAGGAATTAAATATGATAGGTTTGCAGAGGGGACTCCGTTTAGATGTTAGCAATACCCATTAGGTATGTGCATAATTTTTACTTTCTTTAAAGAATCACCTATTGTCAATATAAAATTTCAATAAAAGGTTCAAAATCGGTTCACAAGTCGTGAATATATCGCGAAATAGTTTAGGTTACCTAAAAAAGATAGGCGAATCGAAGTTTCTTATTTTGGTTGACAATTATGATTGCGTTTTAGAAAAAAAAAAAACTAACTTTAGTTATGACAAAACTAGTTATTTTGATTTTAAGACTAATCTACTGAACAGATTTTGATAAAATTTCTATAGGACTAATCTGTCAGTATACCATTCAGATAAAAAAAATCCAACCGAAATGAGAATCTCCTTTTCGAAGTCGGTTGACAAAAAATCATTATTAAATAGAGAAAAAGTTTGTTCTTTTTTTTCTTTTGTCAACCGACTTAAAAAAAAGTATGACGTTATCAATTATATTTTTATGTGCTTGATACCTCAGAATTCTATCATTTATAAATCGATTTCAAAAATCTTTCTTACAGAAAAGTATATATACTTTTATATTTGTCCTATAGACATTTCATTAAAATCGGTTTAGTAATTTGATTTTTAAATAAAAATAATTGATTGAAGTCGAAGTTTCTTTTTTTATAGAATCAATTTACAGCCATTATTTAATCTTTTGTTTTACATTATTATGAATATTGCGATGGTACATACCTATGTGCAGTTTCATATGTGAGTGGTTTCCTTTCAATTTTCGTGGCAGCGAACCAGGCCCACGAGAGCGGTGCAGGATTACGACCACCCTCCACTAGTTCCCAGCTTGACACGCGCTGTTTATCAGTCAGACGAAGACCCTGGCACAAACACATGACCATTCATACAACCAGCTGGATATTTACAGATTAATTGTTTTGTCAGTTGCAATGCCATTGTGTGTTGTCAGTGACGTCTTATATAACCAATACATGGTCTTATATTGTTACTAATAAATACAGTGATTACTCGCTTAATGTTGCTAGCCGAGTAAAAAAGATCCAAGTAGCTTAATGAGTTTCATTGCGTAATAGAATCGAAAATGGGGAATTTCTGCAGAATTTCAATTAACCAAGTAATTGCAATGCTGAAATAGGAATGATTTGACCGCGCCATTCAGAGAAACAAGAACTGCTGCAGATAGGTGGTTTTGGAGTAGAACAGTTTCAGAACAATTGTTTCTCATCATTTATGATGTACATACCATCTACAGGTGAAGTCTGTACCAAGTCACTCAGAAAGTATTGCAAGAAAAAGTTTTTATGTAGGTGAGACTGGCCAGTTATAATTTATTTAAAAATATGATTACTTATAAGTAAAAATAGGTACGTTTTAAATTCAAAACTTCCCTCTACATTTTTTGCGAGCTATTTAAAATTACCGTGTCTCATCGAAAAATGCACTTGCGTCGAGAACATTTTCGCGCTATGATTTTTTACGATTTTAAGTGTAACTTGAAACCGGACGAATCGTACGATAGACTTGAAATTTTTTTAGTGTCGCAAAAGTTTCTGAGTGTCCCACGTATAAGATGATAAAGCAAAAATATCAAATTCCTTAATAGAAGCCTAAGCAGGTAGGTCAGAGTCATGCTTTATCATTTAATCTAAGTTCATTTAATATATACAAATAATGTTCATTACTTGGACATTCAGAGTTATCCATAGATTAATGATATATATTAAGAGAGATAACTATGTCTGAAAATGTAAACTTACCTGTTTTTTATCACTGTCAAAACTGATTTTGTTACTTGGTTCACATGCAATCACCTGTCAAAAAATATGTATATTTTAGTATAAGATTAAAAAAAAAAAAGATTGAATCAATGGACTATCTACCCAGCACAATATTAATAAATGATTAAAATATTGTGTTAAAAAAAATTTATGTTATATAACAGTATATACTGTCATTTACTCAATAATGTGTCGTATGAAAGAGAAAAAAAAAGATATTATAATTTCATACCTCGATGATTGCATTCTTGGAGAGCGGCAACAGTTGCCGTACAGCCTGCACAGAAGGCCCGTACCGGTCTCCTATCTCCTTCTTCAGTTTCTTCATCAGGTTTTGGTAATGTTTCCTGTTGTTGTCGTCGCTGCCGTCGGCGAGCGTCGAGTGTATCAATGTTGCCAGCATGTCAATTAACGTTGTAAATAAGTTGCTGCGACACAAGCTGTAGAAAGAAATGCTGTTAATTTTGAATATTGGATGAAGTTTTTTTTTCTAGAGAAATCAAAGAGAATAAGTCTGCTTCTGTACTCACTGTACCCAACTCAATATTATTTGATTAAAACTACGGTTTGCCATTAGTTACCACGTTTGGCAGGCAGGTTGGCAACCGCAGTTTTGGCTTTTGGTGATGTTTTAAGAAGAACGCTGCTGCCTACCTCTCTACCATAAGCTCCGTTCGTCGCCTCGTACGGCACCCACGGGAAAGGAAGGGGTAGCCCATTCTATGCCGGGGCTTACACGGCGGTTATAACTTGTAATACCTAATAATATTTACTTGTAATAATTTAAACTTACAATAACATCTTACAAATAAAACAAACTAAGTATAAATTAGGTACAAAATTCAATAGTTTATTAAATATAAATCATCGGTTATTAAAGAGAAAGTAAACATCAATGAAATTTTTTTTATTCTCACGAAAAGGATTCTAACTTTTGATAAATCTAGTCAGTGACAAATCAAGATGGATGATTTTAGAAAATTGACATAAAAATACAGTCAAATCTATTTTTTCATGCTTTATGCACCATGTGTTTTATCACGTTTGGCACATATTACTGTTGTAAAGTCATTATTTTATTATTAAATTGTTCCCAGATAAAGAGCCTCCAACTTGCCACCTGTGTGTAAGATCCGTAGATGTCGTGTCCACGTGACCCTGTCCGAACGTCCGGTGACTTTTCGTGGCATTTATCTTTTGTTAGATTAAAGATACTAGCCTGTTGTTATAAGCATCGATGACTTGGTGTGCGACCAGCTGCGTGAGTAGCACTGCCCAGTCGGACGTCAGCTGATAGGAGCGGCGGATGGCGTCGAACATGCCGCCCGCGAGCGAGAACCGCAGCTGCAGCGCTTCAGGCGCCGCGTCGTCCTGCCACGTGTCGTTGCACGCTGAACGCTCGTGGTCGCGCGCGTGTGTCAGGTAGTGTTGCAGTTGGGCATGGATCGAGCTCAGCAGGCTTTCCTGCACACGGGACAAACGCTTGTAATGCTCCTTCTCATAGGTAAAATTGTCTACTGCCTACCACAGGATTCAAGTGAAGCTTCGCAAAGACATATCTGAGATTATGGATACACCTTCATATTTTTAGGAGCTTTATATTGATTCTCGTTGACTTTATCGAGGATTTGCATAGGCATGGGTGCATTATACAATATTATACCTATAACAAAGCTGGTGGACCTTTATAAGATTAAGGGCTGTGCTGATTTCGGGTAGTATTATTGTTGTAGTTTCAATATATATTATAGGTATTTTTTCATAAGTATATTTTTAAGATAATTTTCAAGAACACGAGGGAGGGGGGGATTATTAGTAATGCGGATTATCAGTTCCATTGCTAGCAATATACCTTATCGGATCTACCTCCATGTGGGCCTCTCTGGAAAACGTGCTTGATTTCACGTGTATTCATCGCGATGGGCTAACTGACCTGCCTTTTCATTCTCATCTATCATACCTCACTGGTGCCCCACCAGCGCATACAGCGCTAACGCAGGCGGGGTTGCCATTCCATTATCATCCATTGAAAAAAGAACCTTCTGATCGTCCTGGTGTCGCAGGCAGGTGAGCACGAGCGAGAGTAGCGGCTCGTTGGCGAGGCGCACAGCGTTGCCGCCGCCACAGCTACAGCCGCCACCGCAGCCGCCGCCGCTCACGCCGCGTTTACCGCCGCTGCCGCCGCCTGACGATCTACCGTCCACATACGGACACATTTATATTGGGCGCTTTGTTTATACATTGTAACACGACATGATATTCTACGATTTTACTGTTACAATATAATATCAAAATATGTTTACGATATCGTCTTGGAAATAAAATAAATTAAATGTATTTATTTATTTATATATAAGTATATATTTTCAATTTAATAGATATTGTGTTTCGTTCGTATTGGGTATTATATTATTTGTGATATAGGTAAAATCGTACAATATCTTACTCTGTCACGAGAAATTATTAAATGTCTATTGAGTTACAGTAAAACTAATAAATAAATAATAAAAATACTATATTTAATAAAAGATTGTATAGATAAACAAGTATCGGCAGCAAGAATTATATAAAGGAGAAGCAATTCAAAACGGTAGTGTTTTCCCCCGTATGGATGTAACCACCATTGGTATTTAAAAATAAATAAATAAAAAATCCTGTATGGGAAGTAAATTCCCATTTTAACGACAAAATATATTCTTAATTTTTTAAAACTGCTTAAAGATCTTTATTACCCTTTATAACTGGGACTCTGGTGGCTTTTGCAGTCTCGGTGCGATCCTCCGCCGCCACCGCTGCCGCTCGAGCAACTGCCGCTACACCCGGCGCCCCAGCCACTTTCCAGGATCTGATATCAAAATAAAAACAGGTTTAGTTAATAAAAAGTATAGTCAATGTAGCATGTGTCATCATTCTTTTTCATATAAAATCTTTTTCATAAAAAAGTGTAGAATATGTCATCCATTCTGATTCGATTTACAAAATTCTTTTTAATAATAATAAGGTAGCATAAGTAACATAAAGTTTATGTTTTTGGCAGTTTTGGTCTCATTTCAATTTTGTGATGATCGAGCCAGCTATTTTTTACAGTGCAAAAAATTGCTTGTTGCCAATAAAAAATTTAGAACGTAGAATTTCATATTTAAATATCTAAACGTAAATATGAAATTCTATGTTCTAAATTCAAATATATGTAATGTAAAGTATCTATGAAGTATCTCTTCACTAGTGTGTTCTTGACTGAAGTTCTTTTTTTGCAGATTACAAGTGAAATCGAATAATCGATTCAAATAGCAGCGGAACTGAACATTCTCCTCAAAAATACATGTATCGAAAAAAGACGAAAATCGTGCCTATCGGGACGGGACCATGTGGTCCCGGCATAGAATGGGCCACTCATTGCTCCTGTGGGTGTCATAAGAGGTGACTAAGGGAATTTAACGGTCGAGGGACGGACAGCCGCGTTCCCCTTAAAACATCACTAAAGTTTAACTGTAGTTGCCAACCCGCCCACGAAGCGAGGTAACTATGTTACCTCACTTGACTGAAGGCTTATGATTAGCAATGGACAGTTATCGGCTGATATATGGCTGATATAATAATAATGTCCATGGTACCGTTCACGTCTATAGGCGACGGTTACTATTTTCTATTAGGGGAACCGTCAGCTTGTATGCCATTATAAATTCCTTAAGTAAATTTACTAAATTTTTATCTTAATATGTTGTACAGTATAGATAGATTCTTAGTGTAACTCACTTCACTTTCTTTGTGTAATTCACTTTTAACGATTACAATTTTAGACTGTATACTCGTTCATAATTATTTATTTTATTTATTTATGGCAATAAACAGTCATTTACAAAATAATTAACAACAATATACATTACAATTTTATAACAATAGACCTAACAGTGCCAATAACAGTGTTTTAAAAACATAGAGATAATTATATATGAAGTCCCATGGAAACACGCATGAAATTTAGCAACAAATCCAAGGTAAATATATATAAGAAAAAGAAAGAAGAAGCGCCGATTTAATTTTAACATATAAGTTTTTGAGTTAATTTACTTTTAAAAATATGAACAGATTCATAAAACGGATCTAATTAGAAAAATTCTCTATTGAAAGTGTTGGTGGACTTTTATGTAAATGTATATTGTAAATTAGCAACTGATCGCGAAATGATCACTAATTGCCAATGCTATAATAGATCAGGGGTCGGCAACCTTTTGAGTCGGAAAAGTAAAAAAATAAATTTACAGAATTCTAAAGTTTTTAAAGAGTCACAAATAATTTTCTTATCAATAATAAATAGTACTTACATAAATAAAGTTTACTGCATAATCCTCGTAAATCAGTAGAGGACATTTTTTTTTTCTAATAATATAAATATAATTTGCGTATAGAACTAAAGAGCCGCAGGTTGCCGACCCCTGGTGTAGGTAATCAGCACACGAGTGTACCTGTCCGGCTTGCTTGAGCACGCGGCCCTGCACGGCGGCCGGCAGCTTGGCGACCAGCGGCGCCACCAGCCACACCGACTCCGACCACTTGCTCGTGCTCACCACGCTGCGGTCCGTGCCCGTCCTGTACAGTCGACACCGTTATTCACGTTATTCATAAAAACTTTAATCTTCAACAAACATACCAAAATATTTAATCTTTTTCTTAAGAAGGTAAATTTATTACATCAAATGATAATACATGCTCATAATTATGTAAGTAATAAGTGTAAGTTTTATTCAAATATGCAGTGAACTATGTAGAATATAAATGGACCAAAAAATTTCATATTTCATGCAGCCTTTTTTATGCTAAAAGTCCATGTTTAATTAAAAAAAAAAAAAATACAGAATTAAAGTCGTAAGAAAGAAAACTGTAATTTATTCTAAATTCTACTAGTAAAAAAAAAGTAATTGCCCATACATAAACAAGTTGAGTGTTGTGTTGTGTGTGTGTGTGTGTGTTTTTTTTATACAACTTAGAATGGCAAACAAGCTGACGGCCCACCTGATGGAAAGTGGTAACCGTCGCCTATAGACATGAGCAGTACCATGGACCCCCGCATGTGATTTGTTATTTATATTTCTATTTTATCTTTTAAAAGGTTTTATTCAAATTGGTTATATCATTATAATACCCAACATGCTTTTGCAAGACATTTATTGTCAATTACAAGAGTGTACTGACCTGTCCTTGTCTGGGGGCGGCGGAGCCGGCTGCTGGAAGACGTTGATGACAGCGCGCGCGACCGTGTCAAGCCACGCGTTCAGCTCCGACGATCCGCTTGGGAACTGCTTGAACATCAGTTGCAGATCCAGCCACGACATGCGCAGCGACCACTGCTCTAGGTTCTGTTAAATACATCAGGAACTAACTGAACCAGAACTTAAGAGCATTCGTACCAAACCTTGCCAAAGTGTGATAATGTCAGAAATATTGGTCAATTTTGATTAACTTAAATTAAGCAATCTTCGAAAATTTGAATTTTGAAAGCAAATGAGTTAAAACTTACCGAAACAAAACACGAAGAAGGTACAAAATTTCCCGATTTCAAAACGAAAAGTCGGTGTAAGAAAATTAGTTTGTAATTAATTTATTTATTTTACCTCCAATAAACGGGTGATCATGGTCTTCTGGTCGAGATCGGGGTGAGTGTGGCTCGCTGAATCAGGATAACAGATCATGTGCAGCAATCTATTTACAAAAGATATTTTATACATTTTTTGCAACGTCAAAAAAAAGAAAAAAATAGATGATATCTAAATTCATTCATAGGAATTTTATAATGTGTATGTTATTTGATAAGGATTTGGTGAAGTTGGCAATTACAAATAAACATGACATTGAATCATCGCCTGTCGTGTGTCGTAAGAAGCGACTAATGGAAGGGAACTTAATGGTCGAGGGATGGGCAGCAGAGACCCTTTTAAAACATCTTCAAGGCCTTTTTTTTTACAACACAGGGGGCAAACGAGCATGCAGCTCACCTGATGGTAAGTGACTACCGCCGCCCATGATCACCCACAACACCAACGGCATTGCAGGCGTGCTGTCGGCCTTTTAAAAAGGAATATGCTCTTTTCTTGAAGGTTATGTTGTCGTATCGGTTCGGAAATACTGGCAGGCTTAATTGCGGTTGCCAACCCGCCTGCCAAGCGTGGCAACTACTGACAAAACCCGTCAATAGAGGGAGGTCTATAATATTCAGCAGTGGAGAATTAACGGCTGATTTATTCTATTTCACCTTACAAAGCCATCCAGGCTTTGTAAGGTGAAATAGAATAAATACATTATTCATTTTTTGTTGTAAATTCAAAATTTTCCCTTTTTATATAATCAACACGTGGAAATAATAGAGACATCATCATTTTTCATCATTTACATTTTTCAAATACCAGAGCCTACGATCAGGGTGTTATTTTTTTGTCATCGACAGTCAAGTAGTTTGGTTTTTTAAATTAGTTCAACCGAGAATCGAATCCAGTGTCTCGTGCAATGCTATGTAACATAAATAGTTCGCTACCTTTGTGCTTGTCTGGGTGTTAGCATTGAATCAAGTAGCATATCAGGTTGGTACAGTTCATCAGGGTTCTGTAGGCACTTCTGTAGCACCCACTCCTCGGAACAGATCTCGGCGAGTACACGGCGGGCGAGCGACGACAGGGATTGAGATGAGTCGAGTAACGTCGAGCCCACGCCGCCGCTGCCTCTGCAACGTCACATGCGATACTTACTTCACACATGTTGTATTAAAGTCGAATTTACTTAAGCAAAACTTTTAGTATATCTATGTTGGTATTATTAGAAAAACATATATACTTTTCTACAAATTGTGTCGCCAATCACGGCTAGTAACAGATTATATTATGATAGTTCATTTATGTTAAAACTTTTAGTTATATACAAGAAAATAGTAAAATGTTTTGAATTTGTAAAATTAAACAATTCTGTTTATTAATGTACTCGCGTTAGAAAAAAACATAAATAAATTCATTATTAAAGACATTTTCAACGGCAAAATGTATTAAAACAAAACACAGTGTTATTGTTGGGTTGTAAATATTTTTTTATAGACAAATGGTATTTGGAACATAGATGTCTGGAAGTGAAAATATGATTATATATCGACTGTTAAGGATTGTTGATACCAGTTTATATGGGTCGGTATACAACGTGTTATTTACAAGGTACCACATGAAGAAGCTCAATGCAAGTGACATTTATAAATAGAAATCCACTAGAATAGGTAACAATTAAATTGAATACTTTAATATGAAATGTATTTAACACTAGCGATACGACCCGGCTTCGCACGAGTAGACTGAATTTTCGAAAATCAATACATATAATAAAAAAAAATTCAATCAATTCAACTGATCAGGTATTTTATAGTTTTTTTTTTTATATATGAAACTTTAGATTGATATAACTTTTTTATTTATGAAACGATTGAAATAAAACAAACACTAAATATTAAGTGGAGTAAAGCACAACACATAAGTGAACACCGCATTCAAATCGGTTAAGTCGTTTTCGAGATTAGCGTGCACAGATGTAAAGACAAATAGACTAAAATTCTAAAAATAATTGTTTTGGGTTCTATTGCGTCCATAAAGTCCCCTTATAATAGTTTTTCTTACATATCTTCCACGT
Source organism: Galleria mellonella (assembly GCF_026898425.1). Lineage (NCBI taxonomy): Eukaryota > Metazoa > Arthropoda > Insecta > Lepidoptera > Pyralidae > Galleria > Galleria mellonella. The sequence goes on along the minus strand of NW_026442090.1, from coordinate 4,247,269 downwards.
ACAGACAGCGACCAGTAACGACTTTATTATATGTATTGATTTTAACCACATTATATGCCTAAAATGTTAGATAGTCAGACATTAGAATTAAAATATCAATTTCATATAATATACAGTGAACACGAGTTTAATGTCAGAACACAAGGAAACATAGAACTGACAAATAATTTGTAAAGAGCTTGTTACTTCACATAAAATGATATAACAAAAATTAAGCGGAACTCGTAAAAGGTAGCTTGTAAAGGAGGAAATAAGGTGCAATTTCGTAAAAGATACAGGGAAGTATCCTTTATTCAGGTGTAAAGAAAATGCAAAAGGGATTATGAAATGAGCGAAACAATATGAAGGGAAGCGAAGCGTGTGATCGCCGTGATATGAATATCCCACATACAGCACTGGACCCGTGAGGTGCAACTATGTAACTCAATATAAAAGAAAACAAACCTAGGAGTTCTATGGCCCCCACTCATCTCTGAGTCTACCATCCTAAGGATAAAAAATATGCGTCAATAGTTGGCCAAAATTATTATACAGTGTTTTTATTCAGCATGATTGGCAGCACTAGCCGTGACTTGTGAAAATATTTTATGGTTAAAATTTTCATTTTTAAATGTATTTGATAATAAGTAAAAGCACATACAACAGAAATAAAGTTTTGTAACAATATTTCGACAAATAACGGACAGAATTGTACTCAAAATATCAATAAAAGCTAAAATAAAATATAGCCAATAAATATGATGAAAAAAACAACTGTATATGATGTTTAAGCAGAATATAAATGTTAATACGCATCGTTCGCGACAGCAGAAAGTCTGTACGGTACATATGTTCTTGATAGTTTTGTTCTATGTAAATCTATAAAGTAATTAGTAATTTAATAGATAAATAATTATTAAAACATGTCATAAAAAATAACTAGTTTAAAATTTGAGATGTCTAATATTTAACTTTATATCAAAAGATAGAGATAGTATAAAAATACTAAACAGGACAGGACTCGAACCTGCATTTTAACATTGTATGAGACAATATATAAACACGGTTATAGCTCCTTATTATTACTTAAATGAAACAAACATGTAAAAGTAGCTATCATTGATTAGTAAAAGCATTCTAACGTATTCTAATATATTATCAGTAATATTGACGTTCCATAGACAACTAACTACTCCCAATCACAAACAAAAAGTATCCGAGACAAATATCTATACAATAACTAGTGGACAAAGTTTACATTTAACTAATTTTGTAGTTTGCATCTAATAACTTAATATTTATATACGCTCGGATATTTCTGTACATGTTTTCTTAGTAACTCCATATTACATTTATTTATACCTTCTACTCGACAAAGAAAATATGCATATAATATAAATAACTCACGACATGAGATCGAGCTGGGCGTCAGTAGGTCCTGAGTCGCTAGTGCCGAGTATATGCGATAGTTCGCAAGATTTTTTTCCTCCCGGCTTGCCGGCATCCCGCGCTGTTGAATCTCCGACCACTGGTTGAAATTATTGTAAGAATTGAACGATATTTGTTATATTTTGCCGTTTGCTTTGACTAGATAAAAACTCTCATTTAATAAGACACCTCCGTATTCAGGTTTTTATGCAACTTAGAATGGCAAACAAGCCCTGATGAAAAGTGGTAACTGTCGCCTATAGACATAAATAGTACCATGAACATAACAGTGTATACTGTGTTGCCTATGATACTCTACCATATATGCGTTGCGACTGTTGACTGAGGACTAAGGTATAACACTTTTGACTCTGTACCCTGTAATTTAATTACCATAATAATGGTAATATCAGAGTTGCCAGATTGGGTTTCCTTTTTGACAATTTTGTGTAAAAATTATTTTAACAATGAAATTTTGGATAAAAGTGAAATGGGCTTGGATATATTTGGTTAATATTTTTATTTTAAAGAGTTTTCGTATTTATAAATTGCAAAAGAAAATGACGGCAGGGAAAGGGTAAATCAAGTTAAACATAGGGGATGGTTTTTTTTATCTTTCGCTTTGTAGTGAAAATTGGCACAAGTTTGAATTAGGTAAAAGTAACAGTTTGTATGAGGTTGGTGGAAGCGGACAGTTTTGAGGGAATAATACTGACTGAGTATGGCTTTAAGCGTTGCTAGCACGGGCCCCACTCCGATGTTCTTGTGCGCGGCGGCAAGGAGATGTCGGTCGCACGACAGCCGCACGCCCGCGCCACCGCCGCCCGGGCCCGGTGACGTTGACACTGAGTACAAACCTGATGGAGAGCATAGAGTTAATTTCTTTTTTTTTTACAACACAGGGGGTAAACGAGCATGCGGCTCACCTGATGGTAAATGACTACCGCCGCCCATGATCACCCACAACACCAAAGGCATTGTAGGTGTGCTACCGGTCTTTTAGAAAGGAATATGCTCTTTTCTTGAAGGTTATGATGTCGTATTAGTTTGGAAATATTACTGCTGTAAGCTAATTCCAAAGAGTGGCTGTGTGTGGAAGAAAGTGCCTTGAAAAATGCACGGTGGAAAATCGCCACTCGTCCAGATGATTGGGATGAAAATTTAGTTTGTGCGGGTTGTACGGTGGTGAAAATCAGCAGCAGGTATCAATCCGAACAATTCCTCAGAGCACTGTATGTATGTATGTTGATGCAGGTAATTGTTGGTATTTAGCTGAACTAAGTTCAGCTAATCAATATTGAAATTATGCATAAAAATATTTGCACTTTTTTCACAACTGCCATATTCGTGTATGCTTAATGCATTTAGGGATACTGGAGGAGGAAGAAATGGTCGGTTGTCGTCCGATCATGCCATCCCCTCCTAAGGCTGGTACTGCACTACGATACTATGTCAGGGACTACAGATTTAAATATATTTTTGTTATCATGAATACAGGTTGAAATTATTGAAGTTGATACTTGAATTTTAAATTTTTTTAAACAGATAATAACTGTGGTGTTACCATTTAACACGAGTAAGAAATATATTTAACATTGTTATACAAAATTTTAGATTTGAATCAACATATATAAACCAATATATGAAAAGATTTCAATATATAAAAAACAATGTAGGTACACCGTACGGACCGGGTTGCGGCGTGTCGACAGTCTTGAAGAGGCGCAGCAGCAGGTGGCAGGTGAGGCGGGCGCCGGTGTCGGGCGAGGGCGCGTTGGCCGGGTTGCCGGCCAGCACCGAGCCGCCGCCGCCGAACGCCTTCACCAGCGACGGCAGCGCCGCGTGCCGCACGAAGTCCTCCAGCGAGAAGCAGTGCCGTGCTGCAACCGAGTCGTGACATGAGTGTAAGGCATAGGCTATCAAATTAAAAAATATTTTTTGACGTTGGTATCTTTGGACTTTTCTTTTTTTTTAAAAGTCCTAGTTTTAAAACTGCAATTTTAATATAATTTATAGAATTTAATTCTTGTTTTGATTAATGTTTTGTTAATGTTCTTTTATTGGAATTTCTTTTTTCCTTGGATTGGAATTGAAGAAAGTAAGAAAACAAAAAGAAAAGAAAGAACTGGAGTTTTTCCTTGGAATGTTTATAAAGTAGCAGAAATTAGTGTTAACGTACATGAATTATATCGTGGAGAAAGCCATAATAAAAATATAAACATAATAAGATATAAGTTTGCATCTAATACAGATACAAAAGTAATTTGTGTTTCAACCGTTTGTGTTTGCATGGCTGTGTTTCGGTTTGAAGAGTCTAATACAAGTAATGGCAGCGCATTAGTCGATATTACTCTGTTATGTCCATGGTACATAACCACACCGTAATTCTAAGTTTGTATAAAAAAAAAAAAAAAAAAGGTTTAGTGCGATATTATAGATGTGAACTACATAACCACACCGTAAAGTTCGATGGAAATTCAAAAGCATATATTTTGATCTCCTATTTTATCGTCACAGTAAAATTGTGCGATATCGAACCGTACTAAGGCATATTAGGCTAGATCCATACTATAATGCCGGCCTCGGTTCGTTCTCAGTCCGATAAAGTATTATTACGTAAGAAACAACGTGTGTATTCATACTACAGTCTCGTCCTGTACAGTTTCAATGACAATTAATCTCGAAGCGTTTCTACTAGTTATTACAGTGTGGCGTGTACAGTTGTACACGCCACAGTATATTGGCGTGGAGACCGACCGACGAGGATGCAGGTGAAGACGGCGAGCGCGTCGTGCGCGGCGGCGTCGTGCAGGTCGCGGTGGTGCAGCAGGTCCGGGTAGAAGGGCGGCGGCGCGGCGTGCGCGGCGGCGGCCGGGTAGTGCTGAGCGCCGCACAGCGCCACCAGCGCGCCCAGCCACTCGGCCGCCAGCCCGCTGCACCACGCCGTCATCTCCGCGCACAGCACGCCCAGCTCGTTCACCCTGTCACGTACCGCGCGCACTGTTACCTACTGTACACTATACTAACGATGTGGGAGGGTAGCGAAACATCCCAAACGACAGAGACATCTATTGTTATTATAATACCTTTATATTTCGAGAAAGTTTTTAGAAAGCAGCCCGTACCCTTTGTAACATTCAAAAATTGAAAACAGTATGTAGTTAATCTTTTATACCAAGAAGGTGACAAACTTTTTACTTCAAATTTCGTGTTTACACACAGCCCATTCGATGGTAAACGCTCACTGCGGTCAACGTTTGGACGCCTGCAACATTAGAGGTATCACGTGTGTTTTGTCGACTCTGAAGATACTTTATTAAGTACATACTTTATTAATTGCATACCAATTTTATTTTAAATTATATAAAATTCTTCTTACACATATTAAACTAAAATTAAATAATCTAAAATTAAATACATCACATAGATAATATAGGTATCCAAAGTGGTAATACTGCCAATATCTAGGATACGGTACTATGATGTAGCACGTTGAAATATTATAATACTGATTATTAGCTTTTGCCTGCAACTTCGTCCATAGTGAATTTCGGAGAACAAGTATGCCACCGTTTCTAGAGGGCGTATCAAGACAAAATAGCAAATTTTGAGTTAGACCTTCAGGAATACGACTGTGAAAAACGCATTTAATTTGGTACAGTAATTTTTGCATAATGCTTGAACAAACCTAGAGACAAAAACTTTAAACATTTATGTTTTATCTTCTATTAAGATCCTTATATATTTTTTTTTATAAATATTTCCTATATACAGACATGGTCTGGTTATATTTATATTTGTAAGATGTAAAATTGAATAGTAAAATAAATGGGCTACCCCTTCCTTTCCCGTGGGTGTCGTAAGAGGCGACTAAGGGAGAGCGAGGGATAGGCAACAGCGTCCCTCTTAAAACATCTCTAAAACCTAACTGCGGTTACCAACCCGCCTGCCAAGCATGGTAACTACTGGAAAAATTCCCCTTAAGGGAAAGGCTTATGTTCAACGGTGGACAGTTAACGGCTGAAATAATAATAATAAAATTGAAACAATGTTAACTTACTTAAATTTATTTAAAACAATACATTTACCACGTTAATATCTTACCGATCATTGTCCACTTCCCGGCAGACTGCCAACATTGCTGAACAGACAAAGCTGTATCTGTTAGCCGGAGACTCCGCTACTTGTCTAGCCCAAGATATTTCAATTTTACCTGAAAACGACAATGTTGTTTAGTACTTAAATTGGAAATCCAACAAAAACAAAAATGGCAAATTAGTTTAAATTTTATTACCTTTCCGAGGATTCGTGAAGAATTCGCTTAGAAACTGTGGATTGTAAACGTAGTTTGAAGGTGTGGGTTGCAATGAAGAGTAAAGTGCTTGCCTGCAACAAGAATATCAGGTTGTAATATTTACAAATGAAATATAATATGTAATTAGTATAATGTACAGGCAATGTTTATCAGTGAATAATGTAAAGATGTTTTAAATTGAAGCTTTAAATGGAAATCAGATAAGAAAAAATGGTTGTTTGGAGAATTTTAAAAATGGTTGTTTGGAGAAAGTTTTAGTATTATCCAAATTAGTATTAGAAACTCATACAGGACCAACTACTTCGATTATAAAAGAATTATCAAACCAGTTTTTTTGGTTCTGTTTATACTAAAGGGCTCTGCCCATACAGCTCATGACTATCGTAATGATTCTTGCAAATTATTCAATGTTTTTCGATAAAGATATCTTAAATTGTTGAAATGATATATTCATAAAGAGCAAAAATGTTATTGAGTCTTTTAAAAATTCTTGAAGCGAGCGCAAGATATGTTGGTAATATTCAAATAAGCGATCTGTTAAGATATTTTTTATGATTGACAAATTGATATAATTTAATTAATACACTAACACACTTATCATCTTCCTACCCTTATCCCAATCATTTGGGGTCGGCGTAATATGATTTTATCCATATTACAAAAAGATTTGGTTTTTAGTTTTACGACCGGCCACCTGCTAAACACTAACACACTCATATAGAATTAAATATGATTTACATATAGCTTAGCTATATGTAAAATTAAGTCTAGTTCTTTTTTTGTTTGAAAATTTGTGACATTATTGTACACTGCTCTACTCGCTGACAATGACACTTCATTCCACTTTGAGTTTGCTGGAAGAGAACTCTTTTAGAGTTAACCTCACTTTTGTACATTTACTTACCTGTGTCATATTTTTATGTGTTACCAGTGTGTACAATAGAAATAGAAGCAGTCAGTTTCGAAATTGGTAAATAGTGAACTAACTTGATCTTAGGGTATGCATTGGCGAAGGTGTCAGCGTGCGGCGCGTGGCAGAGGTGCGCGGCGGCCTTGTATAGGTCGTGCAGCTGCGCGAGCACGCAGCGCTCGGCCGAGCCGCAGTCGCCCGGGTTCACCACGCATTTCACCAGCCGGCACAGCTGCTCGAACACCGCCGACGTCTGTTCCACGCACACTGCCGACAATACACGTGTGTTATATTGTTAGGAACATTCAGACTTTAGCTGACTGAAGTGTGGCAACGGCGTAATTATCTGTCAATTTTTAAAAACTGTTAAACATTTTTACCAGAGGGAGACTTTGTACAAAAGTCGTTTCCATGGGCACCTCTGTACCATTCATGTTTCTACCTTGTTTGTTTCAGTTTGAAGAGTGGGATGTGGCAATGAATTTACAGGGTACAGAGGAATAACACCCGAGTCCTCAGGAAAGGCAACGCATGGGGGGTATCATGGGCGAAACAGATCCTCTGTCATGTCCATGGTACTGGTCATGTCTATAGGCGACGGTTACCACTTTTCATCAGGTGGGCCGTCAGTTTGTTTGCCATTCTAAGTTCTATATATAAAAAAAAAAGTTAATTATAATAATTAATGAAATGAAAAACGTACGCAGCAAGCATGAGTGGTACCGCCTGAGCGCGCCCACGGTGTACAGCGCCAGCGCGGACGTGTAGGCGCGCGGCGCGGCCAGCCCGCTGCTCGGGGCGCCGCGGGATATCAACGCGCTCTCCACCTCCGACAACTCCTTCAGTATCTACAACATATGCCCACGGCTAGATTTAGTATCTAAGAATATAATATTTATTTATTTATCTAACCCTTCATTGCATCATAAAAAAAAATATACAATGACAATTAATAATAATTTAAGTGAAATACAGTAACATAAATACAGATAATATAATAATATCTACCAGGTAGATTATTAAATATTTAAAAATTTATTATTACATTTGATGTTTTCTTATATAATCTAAGTCATATATAATTTATCAGTAAATCTATAGATTTATCATGTAATATAATACAAACAATCACAAGAAATAATCACAATGAGAAAACAATGGGCGACCTTATCGCTCCTCTTCCACAATGTAAGGAGGGTAGGAATTTTTTGTTAGTTCTAGATATGGGAGATGTAATACATATAATAATATAAAAATTATTCCTACTGTACTATAATGAAATAAATTTTCCTTTACAATGTAAAGGAAAAGTTTTTTATTACATTACACAATAGTCATATATTAGCTAGCCTTTACCCTCGATATCGCTCGCGTAACAGATATACGTTCACTGATATAGACAAAAAGTAGCCTCCTACATCTCGTATAGTATGCGTATATAAAATTTCATAGTGATTTGTTAAGCCATTAAGATGCTATCAGGTAACAAATAAACTCATTTTTACATTTATAATATTAGTAAAGATATGTATATTGGCAATCGTGTGTAACAGTTGTGTATTATTTTCCTACGGGTTCGATCCAAGCATAATACTGACCATATGTCAAATGCCATCATTTGGTTTATTTTTGTTTTTTATTAGTGTTTCCCATCACTGGAGATATTGTCGAAAAAAAAATGGATAATTCTGTTATGTATATGGTACTGCACATGTTTATAAGCGACGGTTACCACTTTCCATCAGGCGGGCCGTCAGCTTGTTTGCCATTCTATGTTGTATAAAAAAATAAAGTTTTTGCTGTAGGACAGGTCAGAACTCACGACCTTTAAAATCTTAGAATGAAGCTCTTTGCTTTTTTGAATTTGGTATGATTGCTGTAATTTTTTTATTTTATTTATTGTTTTTTTTTATTCCTTCACTTGTACTAAGTAACTTAGCAAAACTCATTATGTTATAGAATATTTATAAAATTGCTATAGTTGTTAAAGCAGTATGTTTGCCTTAAACAGGTACTGACCTGTATGCATGTCTCGATCAAGCCGTGCACGTTGAGCGCTATCTCCATGAGGTCGAGCGCGAAGGCGACGTGCTCGGGCTGCGGCAGGTACGTGGTGGCGGCCGCCGCGTACGCAGCCAGCGCCTCGCACACCGCGCCGCCCACCGCCCACGACACCGCGCCCTGCTCGTACATCGACATCGCCTGCACGCACACCAACAACACGTAAACACATAATATACATATAAGAGGCCGCTTAAACGTGTATTCAGACTAAAATAAAAGAACAAGGATCATAAAACTAGGTAGGTTTACCAAAACTGACTTACAGTAGTTTTGTTCTTTTCTTTTGCCTTAAATTCTCATATTCAAATTAAATAATAAAACACTCTAGTAGTGAAAATAGGTCTTGATTTTTATATATAAAGCAGTAAAAGTACAATGGGAGGTTGACAGATGAAATTGTATGCAAATATAGTTAAGGGATTAAAAATACTCTTCTAGAGTAAAAGATTACACTAAACAAAAAGAAAAAATTGAGCAGGGAAATAATGTCATTCGATAGCTTTCGTTCACTTAAATATTTAATTAATTACCCATTATTTGTTTAAAACAAAAACATTGATTACAATCTTATTGAGAAACGATGATATACGCAGAAATATAAAACTATGTCGCGAATATCAAATGTGAATATTAAATGTAATACATGGCTAGTAAATATGAAAGAACTCAACAAGTTATGGGTCCAGTCTCTGGAGAAATAAAGTTATAAGTATATGCCGACGTTTTCCCAAGAGACTACAGCATGGGGTTCTTCAAAAGGGGGGTAAAGAGGTTTCTTCAGGGTCGGCAACGCACGCATAATAATAAAATAATAAAAATAAAACCTCTGATATTGCAGGTGTTCATAGGCTACGGTTACCACTTACCATCAGGTGGGCCGAATACTTGTTTGCCACCTCAGTGGTATAAAAAAATAATAATATATTTTTATTATTTATTCTATTAATACAACATACTGAAAAAAAAATTATTTATATCTTAGGATGATGTTATTAAGACGGTAAAAATTAATAATGAAATTTGTTTGAACGGCGGGATATGGCAATGAATTTACAGGGTACAGAGGAATAAATAGTTAAATGTATGACAACATTTAAACTTACCTGAAACTTTTGTGTGACAGCCTCAAAATTGAATTCGCTTCTGGAATGCTTCTTTATTTTTCCACCTTCGGCGACGTCGATTGAGAACTTTTTCGAAAATAATTTGCATATTTCTAAAACAAAAACAATATTTTAATTATAAAAGTAATCTAATATTGTATGCTGTAGATATGTGTGAGAGTGAGAACGAGATGTTTGGGGAATTAAAAAATAAGACGAAATGTGGATTTATTATATTTTTTAATTAATTTAGGTATGAACGCTATTAATATGGAACAGTAAATACCTTTGGTCATCTTCTTAACGGCATGCTTGGCGTCGTCGCGCTGGCGGCCGACGCCATACAGCAGGATGTGTCGCTGGTTGGCGTCGTGCGGCGTGTGGTCGGGCTCGGCGGGCGGCAGCGGGAAGTGCATGGTGTAGTGGTAGTGGCGCGACACGGCCGCCGCCCCGCAGCCGCCGCAGCCGGCGCCCGAGCCCGCCGCGCCGCCGCCGCCGCCCGCGCTTGATGGGCCTGCGCTGCTCGTGCGCATGCCTGGTATAGTCACGAGAGGGGGGAAGGGGTTGTTAGTAATGAGGAGATTAGTCCCCATTGCTATAAATATACCCTATTAGGTGGACCTCCACGATGTTCCCCCTGGAAACTATCGTGACTAATTTATCGTTGAATTCGTCATCGTGGGTTAACTGATCTGGCTTTTTATCCTCACCTATCATCTGTCACTGGTATTTCGCCAATGTATACCGATAGCGCAGGCGGGGTTACCATGCCATTTTCACCCATTAAAAAAAGGTACAGTCTTGGGGGAGGGGGAAGAGATTGTTAGTAATGCGGACTATCATTCCCATTATTATCAATATACCCTGTCAGGTCTACCTCCACGTGATCCTCTCTAGAAACCATCGTGTTGAATTCCAGGTATATTCATCACGATGAGCTAACTGACCTGCTTTTTCATCCTCACCTATCATCCCTCACTTGTGCCCCGTTCATCAAACCGGTATATAGGCAAAACAATAAATGATACATAAGCAAAAACGGCATAATGTAATATAGTTCAAGAACCCAGTACGCAAGTGAGGTTACTTAATAATCGCGTAATTTTGGCTTTTGTAATGTTGTAATGTAATACCACAGTATTTTAACATATAAAGTTGTAAAACTATTTTAGCATTTTTTTAAGTGATACAACTGAAGTCTGTTAAAATTAATATACTGTATATAAACAATAATTACCTGGTACGGACATCGGTCCCATTCCCATCGATTGCATGCCCTGTATACTCATTCCACTGGCTCCCATCATTGGCGAATTTACACTAAACAAAACATAAACAGTTTAAGACAGAGTTAAAAATATTTTGTAGTTTTTATTATGTAAAGTTTACAGGGTACAGAGGAATAACACCTGAGTCCTCAGGAATGGCAACGCATGAGGGGTATCATGGGCGAAACAGTATAATCTGTTATGTCCATGGTACTGCTCATGTTTATAGGCGACGGTTACCACTTTCCATCAGATGGGCCGTCAGCTTGTTTGCCATTCTAAATCGTATAAAAAAAGTGTTTTGTTACAGATCTGAAAGACCGCCAGATTGAATTTGACTGAAATCAAAAAGCTTATACGTAAATTTATTATTCCAACTATTCAATCAAGCTCAGGGGCAGGTCATTCTTTGTTGAATTTAAATGTACAGCAGAAAAATGTAAGTATCGAGAATATGTCGAGTGTTATGTATCCCACAACTGCAATAATTAATCTTTGACTACTTCATCTGAGGTTACTATCGTACGAATCATTATGTTTTTAATATTTCCTGATATATCTTTTATAATCAAGGATTATTATTTACATCATTCGGGCAAACGTAATGTAGGACAATCTCGGCTAGATGGAGCAGTGATTTCAAATATGTTGCCTGAAATGGATGTAGATGGCATAGAATCACTTCTTAGGGGGCATCCATTAATTACGTTTTTTTCGATCAAACTACGCAGGTGAGATTTGCGGATTTACGGAGATTGACGCAAAAAATATTTTTTAATTTATATTTATTATTCGGGAAAATAATAATATAATAAATCGTTCAGGTATACTATAATTAATTTATTTAAATTAAATAAAATTCAAAGTAAAGACATAAAAACAACACTTTCTAAATTTTTACTCAATCCATGGAGACTGGTTTTTTTCAATGTAATTGGACACATATCATCTGGGATTTCTAGTAGTGCAGGAAGACAATCACTGGAAACGTCTACGTTTATCTTTAATATTTTAGTAATATCTTTAATATTTTATATTTTTTGAAGTTGACGTGAGATTTTTGATTATCCCCCCCCCCTGGTTTAAATGAGATTTGGTGAGAATTCGTTAGACCCCTTTTCTGATAATCAAAGATTAGAATTATGTTTAGTATTTGTCTATGATAAACTATAATTACAATTATAAGTATTTATACACACACTCACCTGTGTGATGTTTCCCCAGGATCTTTAGGGCTATCTGGGGCATCCATTGAATTCTCCTGGTCTTCCTTTATGTGTTGCAGTAGCTTATCCAGATCGTCATCAATTTTCGAATCATCTAGATCCATTCGGACATTCTCCTTAAAAAAGCAATTGGAATTATTAATTTCTACTTTTGAATAAAATGTAATACAGTAACTCATAACCATTCCAAACCTCCATTTTGGGCTTGAGATCAATGCCAGCAAAGATGTCATCATCCATGTTATGGTTGGTTCCAGTGCTGGTGGCAGGGGGCGCCACCGTGTGTGAGCCGCCCGACGAACTCGGCTCCGTCGGCGATACGAGATCACCTGCAGTAAAAAGGTGATATTAATACAAGTAGACATGTAAAAGAAAAATTCACAGTTTAAAGTCGAATAATTTTATTATTGACAGCTGTTTTTGACTGCCATTTAATTGCATAATATTTTTGTAATCTACTGTTACTAGATGGATTTTGGGTTAGACATAGTAACCAATGTGCTTCTATTTTAGATTTACTTAACTTACCATAGTATAAGCAACAACCGGTCGTTAACAAACATCTATGTTTTTTGCATATTCCGAACGATTACAAGACATGGCAACTTTGAAGACATTGCTTTGTCTAGACATGTCTGTTCAAGGAACTGGTAGGAAAGGTTTTTTGAGATTATGGGTCTATTTTAGTTAACAAGTTCCCAATTTTTCTCAGTATATGTATCTCTCTCATTCTAATTCCCTCCGACATTATTTTGACATAATCAAACTAACATAAGAAGTCCTTACTCATTGTTACCCTACTAATAAAATTGTAAATAGAAGTCATGGGAGATATTTAAAAAAACTCAATAGAAGCCAAGCCAATAGCAATTTTTAGAATTTTTGTATGTTTGTAAGTTTAATCTTGCATCTCGCTAAAACGACTAAACCAAATTGAATGCGATTTTCACAGTTATGCTCCTGAAGGTCTAATTTATAACTAATGTATATTTTATAACGCTCTTTAGAAGTAATTCTATGTCATTGGTTTTCCAATTCTTACACGCACAAAGTAGTGGGCAAAAAGCTTGTTAATACAATGAAAACTTACCTCTAGATATCAATGTACACATGTAGGCATCGTGTGAAAATACGTCGCGGCGTATAAGTTCACCGAATAGGTGAACCAAGTTGGCAAACTGTTGTCTATTGCCAGGTGGCGCGTTTGGGCTTTCATCTGTAATACAAAACCATATGAGTGATGGATGCTGTACGGGACTCGAATGAAGTAAGATCAAAATGCTACTAGACAACACAAAATGTACAATACAAACATATATATCATAAGCTGTTACCATAAATAAATAAAAAAGTAATAAAATACAAAAATATATTTTTAGAAGTATGATTTTTTTATTTATTTTTTTATTTACGGCAAACAAACAGCTATATATATATATATATATATATATATATATATATATATATATATATATATATATATATATATATATATATATATATATATATATATATACTTAAATAGTAATTTGGCAGCCACTAGAATTTGCACAAAATGAAATACAAGTAAACGAAACACAAAATTAGACAATACTAAATTAAACAAAGAAATACTATTAAAAACTACAGCAACATTGTCAATAATAATGCTCAGAAGTTAATAAAACATTTTTTCAGAAAAACACATTATTTGAGAATAATATCTGTATAACCATAAAAAAAAAATGATAATAATTTAGAATAAAAAAAAAAAAAAAAAATTTGGTCAGGTAATTTTTGTCAGATACTGTCTACTAGGTAAATAATATTATCTTTAATTTATAATATAAAGAGAAAAAAATTTTGTCGTATGTTTGTAATGGACAAACTCAAAATTATTATTAGCGGATTGTTTATAGCGCCACAAATACAAGTTGGTACAAACTACTATATTAGCTCAAATCCATTATGTATTCATGTCTTCTCTTTAAAATGTATTTAATTAAAACTAAAAAATAAATGGCATTTAATAAATACTTACCTAATACTGGTGCATCATTATCTAGGAATCTCAGCAAAAGGTTTTGGAATATGGGCGGTCCATTGTAAATGCCTGCACTGGAACTGATGGATTCCTTGTCATCTGAACCTGAAAACATATTGAACTCAAATATTGTCACACAAGTATATTTTCTCAAACATGCTTGGAAATGTAAGCATTATTTTGTCTATCTTCTTCGAGATATATCAAAATTGCCGTACTGGCCAGATACATGCAGGCAGCGGCCGGCAAATGTAGTATGAAAATCCATATCTGTCGTGTTTTGCGGCCAGATGACTGTGTATACTCATATCTATCCTGTAATCTAAAAATGCAATGACCTTTTATTTCGAAACGTGGCTACCAAGGAGGTAACTAATAAAAGGTTTTCTTTAAATTTCGAATTGTCTTGCAAATAGCTCTCTATTGAAAAAAAAAAAAAGTAGGAACATTATGGCGCGTGAAAAATTATTATTGTTCGTTATTCGTCCTTGAACTTTAAAAATAAAATTGCGTTTTTGATTTCCGCGCATTGTTTGAGAAAAGTACTATACAAGCCTTGGCCACAACTAGGCATTGATGGATTCACGTATGTGTGCCTCGGCTACGCCTCGGCCCACATTTGCACGTTCGTCCATCAATATCTCAGTTGCTGGCATATTAAATATTAAATAATAAGTCAACATACATTATGTGCGTAAGTATATAGAACATTGATAAAAAAAACGACTCGGCTAATTTGACAATTAGCTGACAAAAAGTTGATATGTTTTTGAAATTCGATCTTGTATCTATATATTCTAAGATGTAGTGTAAGGGCGTGTGTGTGGTGTGTCGTGTGTGTCGTGTGTGTGGTGTGTACCGGTGGCGTGGTGGTCGTGGTGCAGGTGCTGGTGCAGCAGCTGGTGCTGGCGGCGGTCCAGCAGCGCGGCGGCGGCCTGCGCGCGGTGCTCGCCCCAGCGCGCCGAGCACACCGCCCACTCGCACAGCACGCGCACCACCGCGTACGGCGCCGCCCACTCCTGCCGCACGGGGGAAGGGCATTGTTAATAATGGGTTCAAATAATCACATCACTAGCAATATAACCTGTCAGGACCTCCACGCGGTTCCCCCTGGAAACTATCGTGTTGGATTCCCGACTTAATTTCAGGGTGGGCTAACTGTCCTGCCTTTTTATCTCACCTATCATCTCTCTTTGGTACTCCACCAGCGTATACCGTTAGCGCATACATTACATAAAAAAAAAAAACTCCTACGGCACACACGTTCGAGTTTTAGTGGGATTACAGTGCAGTATTGACTCCAACTCGCCTGCGCTATCGATACACGCTGTGACAACAGTGATCGATGATGAATGAGGATAAAGTCAGCTCAGTTGATCCATCGTGACTAATTCATCAAGAATTAATTATGATATTGACCAGAGGGGATCGTAAAACAATCTGTTTTCTCATCTTACCCCCCCCCCCCCTTAAATATTTGTCGCAAACTATTTACATGTACAATAATAATGTTTGTAGACATCTACTGGTCAGATACCGGTGTGGACAATTTCGTGGGCGAGGGACGATTTTTTTGCGCCATCAAATCAATTACTAGAGAAACCCAATATATAGATATCGCAGCGGTAACTGATATTATATATAATCAGTACGAACATGAATGACATTAAGATACAAGTGTAAATACATGTCTTAAACTCAATAATTATTATGCTTTTAATAAATAAATTAGATAGAGGACAAAATAATAAAGTTTAAGAATTTGTGAAATAAAATTAAATAAATTTACCGGATCCTTGGTGTCAATAGTTGCATCTTTGGAAGGCGGAGTGCAGTTCGCGAATACCTCTTTATATAAGGTGTCTAAATTGTTATTGGGGTCCACTCTATCGAAGCAGTGCTGGTCTAATGCTTCCAGTACAGCTAGTACGCGCGCTGTCAAAAAAAAAATTAAAAATAAATACTATCACTTTAACTTTAGTACCTGAAAGGGCAATCAGAGATATTAGTCAATATTGCCATTGTAGTGAATGTTAAGTCAAATTTACATAGATTTAGTAATTTAGTCGAGCGGTGAGCAATTTAGCAGCTCGTCGTGTCTGAATAATAAAGTGTTAGATGATTTTGGAAAAATATTTATAGGTAAGTATTAAATTACTCACTAGTTGAATAAATTACTAAAACAGTACGAACTAGGTTTAACAACGGACTTGCCGGTTATTGGTCGTAAAAAGCAAAAGCAAAAGCATTGAAGTTTAAAATTGATGAGTTTTGAAGTTGCATCAATTTGCCCATAATTTTAAGCGAATCAAAATTATTTATATATTTTTTAATATATCTGGTTATAATGTCTAAACAAACACCTACAATAGATAGTAAATCTACTTGGATGGAAGTTGACAGAAAAATAATTTCACGATGATTGATAATACCTTGCGAACTGGTCTGCCATTTGTCAGTACACCATTTATTTTCGGCTTGTTTGCTTCTAGCTGCTATTTCTTGTTCAACTTCATATACCTGAAAAAAAAGACAAATTTTATTATATAGGTGTCAATGACAAGCATTTTAAAAACATATAACTTCAATCCATTTCAAAAATATTAAACCGTAAAAACAGTCTTTCCGAAATAAATATAATTTCTTTCTATTTGTTACAAATTATGGTAGTCTGTTTATGATTGAATAAAATATTTTTTTTAATAAAATTTTATGAGATGCTTACGAGCTATGGGAAAATATATAAAGAGGTATAAATATAACAAGCGTTTCATGTACACAATTAGGTTTCATGGTAAATCTATAGGTGTAAATAATAGTAAACGGAAACAAACCATTCTCCTATGTTCCTCAGTGATATGAGAGTCCAAGTAAGGCATCGGCAATGCTGACGGTGGTACTGGTAGCAGGTCCAAAGGGGAGCCCTGCAGCGACGAGCCGCAGCCCGACCACACCATCGCAGTGGGGCATTCCACACAGATTATCTAAGTAATAATATTAATGAGATTTTTATTATTTGTTTTAGATAGGTCTGATTTTTCAGATATGAATACAGGCACAATTATCCTACGATTTACCGAGATAAGATCAGCCCCTAGATAAGGTGTAAAGAAAAAGTAAAAAAAAAGTGAGAAAGAGTAAGACAGCGCATTTCGCTGTCGCTTTCTATCTTCGAATCCGATATTCGAATCGGATAAAATAGCTTTTGCTATAGCAACAGCGATTTTATCAGATTAGTTTGTACTTTATCAAATACTAGCGACCTGCCTCTGCTTCGCACGGGTTGCACATTATATCACATAACATTAGAAACCTCTAAAATTATCAACGTTTCTCTACAATATTATGCATGTATTATACATATAAACCTTCCTCTTGAATCAATCTATCTATTAAAAAAAAACTGCTTTAAAATCCGTTGTGTAATTTTAAAGATTTAAGCATACATAGGAACGGACAGACAGCGACAGCGACTTTGTTTTGTACTATGTAGTGATAGTGAAGATCGGGTCCTGATAACAATAAGGGTTTTCAATTGTCTCATTACGATTTTTTTATTGAAATAAAAAAGTTTAAAAAAATATTAAAAATGAAATAATTATTATTAAGTTTACAATGGTATGTTTTAACTTCTTTTATTATATTGCATGCTGTGTTCACTTAAAAATAATTGCACATTTAGACCACAAATTAAGTATTATATTGTAAACATAAATGTAACAATTGTTGGTGATCCTAAATAAATAATTTATTTATATTAGCTTTGGAGATTAGTTGAATGTATTTCTACTTGTTTTCTTTTGAGTAACGACTTTGTGTGCAATTGGGTTTTTTTTTCTATCAATAACCATACAAAGTAAGTTACTGTATTTAATATTTTTATAAATGGGGTAATAAAGTGTAAATACATGAATAAACCAACCTGAAGTATAGTAGACAGTTGTATAATTACATCTCTATGAAATGAACAGTTTAATATCTCCCCGAATCCAACTTGAATTGGGTTTAACGCCGCCGTTATAACTGTAGTTAGGGTTGTTTTTGCGTCCATCGGCGGAGGTCCATTTTCTTCCTTTACTTGCACGTCTATGGGTTGTGATGGGTTTGGGGTACCCAAGGAATGATTAGGGTTAGGGGTACCTAAAGAGTGATTAGGATTAGGGGTACCAAGCGAGTGGTTGGGGTTCGGTGTGCCCTGATTTTGGTCCGCTGGTGTGGTGGAACGTTTTATCTGTGATATGTTAGGTTTGACATCGCCGTTGCTTGTTTCTGGTGCGGGTGACATTGGTGCGGCGTTCGTCTCTACAATTTGAGCAAAAGTAAGAAATAATCGTTTAAGATATTTATTTTCTAAAGGAAATACAAGTAATTTTTTTCTCATGTAAGGAAATACAAGGTTTTAAAAATACACTACAAGTGATGGCAGAACAGAAGTTATACATTACGTTTAAGTACATTTTAAAAGGCACAAAATGAAAACAAATAAAAAAATCATTATAAACTTTTTAAATTGATCCTCATATTAACATTAATTTTTATTGAAAGTATGAAGAAAATTTTAAAGAAATAAAAGTGAACATGTTTTAAAAAAGAAAAAGTTTATGTATTGCAGAAGAAATAGTTTCTGACTTCTATATGAAATATAAACATATATTTAACATTTTTAATAAGTCAAATTCATAAAAGTAATATAATTATGTCCAGTGCAACAGTATTTATACTTCATCTGATATAAGACATTATTTATTATATATTGACATTCATCATCTTCCTACCCTTATCCCAATTATTATTTGGGGTCGGCGTAATATGATTTTATCCATATTACAAAAGGATTTAGCTTATAGTTTTACGACCGACCGCCTGCCTGACGTCAACCCTCTTTGGGGCTATATATATTGACATTATTACTTTCAATTAATTTTTAAAACAAATAAATTTATTATTATAAAATTATACGTAAGTTTATACCTCCATTCCTTTCAGTAGCTTTTGTAAATACAGCGGGCTGGTTGAGCGTGCGTAACGTGCTCTCTGATAGAACGGCGCAAATGGAAGCCGCCTTCTTGGCACAAGTGGTCGCTAGTCGCCTCGAGAGACCTTCGCAGCATACAAACTCGCAGATGTGTTGCAAAGCCAGCGGAAGAATCAGTCTGAAACAAATTTCCTATATATTCCTCTAATCTTAGGAAGCGTGTCCTAGGTATTACGATTATGTACTTATACAAGATATTTAAGAGTAACAGTGTCTATATCATCATAGTTGTAGAATACTGACGGATATGTATATTTAATGTTTGTCAGATCCGTCACTATTTTATGACTATGACGATATTTACTAGCAAATTTCGGGCTATGCTCTATGGAAATATGTATGAATGTTTTAGTTCGTCATCAGAGCACTTGTTTAATAATCAGTCAGTAAAACTCAAAATAGTTCTATTAATTTTGATAATTGATAAATACATATTACAGTCAGTTGTTACCACATTTCAGTAAGCCTCATTATGAATACTCTTAAATTGAGTTACAAATTTGGTTTTTTTACAGAGCCATGAAATAATAGAAATTAGTACTTAAGAAAAATGTCTGCTTGGTAGCTATATTTGATTATCTATCTGGAGAAAAGGCCACACAGACTGACAGACAATAAAGTTATTTAATAAGAATTTACTATTACTGTATGGAGCTCTAAAAATTCAATCTTTTTAATGTGTCTAATATAAAGTATATATAAAAAAGATTTATAACAACAACAATAACACCCACTGTATACAATTAACATACCTTAAAAGTCCATCATCAGGGGCTCTTTTGTCTAAAAGCTCGATTATCCAAGTCAAAAAATCTTGTCTATCGAGTAAACCTTCGTCTAATAAATATTTAGCGAGCCGACAGCAATAGTTCCAGAGCTTTAGAGAGTGCCGCCAGTCCGTACTTTCTGATGGGCCAGGAGTTGAAGAACCTACATTTGTAAGATACAGTATAATTATTCAGTAATAAACTTTTATACTAGAGCTTATTAGTAGAAATGAAGATTGGAACCCTGTACTTTACATAGGTGGAAACACATCTAACCATTATTTCAATAAATCAAATTAGTCTGAGGGATGTTGGTTGGCTTGCATCCTGCTTTAAAGGATTCTATGCTCGGCGAAATGTGGTCGAATATTACGGGCACCACAAGTCGACAAATGCTTCTGACTATCCCTTTATGGATACAGTTATAGACATTTTTTTTTAATTAAAAATTAGGTTTTTTATTTAGACAATTTTTAATTGTGAGTATTCTGAACTATTGTTATTTTATCAAATTATAGATAGATAGATACTCTTTATTGTTTACTCCAAAAGATTACAGTAGTAAACTTATTATAAATATAAACAATTGCAAAAAACTTTACACGGAGAAAACAATGGGTGGGGCTTTATCACTAAAAGTGATCTCTTCCCGGCAACTTTTAGATGAAGAGGAATAATTTTAAGCAGACTAGAGTCACAAAATTCTGTTGTAATTCTTTTTAGAATCCATTACTCCTAACTTAGTCATATATTAATTATGTTCCAATTAAAATAGCTACATATGTATATAACTAATTATCTATTTGTTTTATTTTGGTATAAACAAATAATGTACATACTGCTAGTATTCCCAGGTGAGTGCATAGAGTTAGGAACAGTAGAGCTATTTGGAGTCGAGCTTCCTGGAGGATTACCAGATGAGTTGTGGTTTGGAGTGCCCTGACCTGCAATATATATTGTATAGAGAAAATATAATAAATTATAATTATTTAAATAATATGTTGATTAAGTAATTAAAAAATGTATTTAAATATTTCAATTATTTTAGATATATATAGGTAGTATCCATATAAATGCTTTGCCAAAAACAAGTCTACTCTTTTGTTCATGTGTATGAGTTATCAGATTATAAATTATTACTTTAAATTAAGGTAATTGGGTAAAAGTTAACAAATAAATACAGTAACATAAAATATAAGTATTGTTATTTACTTAAGAAATATATTTAATTATTATTTTTTTATTATTCTATTCCGAAGAATGGTGTAGACAGGACATCATTTTATATAGAGTTGAATTGAAAACCTTTTTAAAGTTGCTTGAAAATGGAGGCTGTTTTATTAGTAATGTAAATAATTGTATTAAAACAATGCTATTTTAATATTAAATATTATACATAAAATAGATAATAATATATCTATAATGCAAAGATATTTAGATAAATTATAAAGAAAATGGCTTGAAAAATGTATAATATACATTAAACACAATATATTAAAAATAACAATCAATTCATATTAAAAAACATCAAAATATGAGGAAATTTTTATTCCATTATGTGGATAATTTTTAATACTTGCAATACTAAAAAGTAGTGTTAATTCTTTACTGTACACAAGTGTTTAAAAAATAAGTCAACTAATTTGTCAATTGGCCGACTAAATATGCCTATTTTTGACACATTATGTTTCAACCAAAATACCCATGTACAAGCTCTGCTTAGGTTGGGGCTACATGCAATAGTTAATTATGTTACTATGGTTCTTTATAGTAATAATAATAAAACAGTATTAATGTAATTCTTTAGCTTATTCTTTTGAGTAGATTATAATAGTAAGTAAGAAACAGTTTCTCTATAATATATAGTGCACCTGATTGTGAGGGTGGCGTTTTATCAGACACATTTCCTGGTACAGCATTTTGATAGTATTCTGCAAGCTTTGGAATTTGATCCTTTAAGAATTTTATTAATGTTGTAGTCCATTCTGTAACAAAATGTGACACATATATTTTTTTATAAAATTGTGCCAAATTATATAAATATATACTTTTTCATAACAAGTCACACATCATACTTTTGTCAATCAATATGTAAATTTATCTAAAAGACATTTAATGTTTTAATTTGTATTAATTAATATTGACATTGTTTCTTTGTCTCAAATGTTTATTAACATTTATTTGAGACAAAGAAATTTTTCAAATAAATATCAATTATGATGATGTTGAAGGGCAGACTTCATTTTATTATCATGAAATAAACCAAAAAGTAATACATGTATTAGCATCGAGCTTTAGAAACAGGAATATTAAGTTATAAACTATAATTTTTTTTAGAAATAAATTACACCTAAATAATTTGTCTGGAGCACTTATGTAGATAGTTGCTGCCACTACATCATTTACATTTTTTATTTGTTTTACTAATTATGGCAATTTCTTACCTGTAGTTGGATCAGGCAGTTGCCTCTTCTTGATTTTAGCTTCTGAGACAGCCACAGTGTATGCTGAACTTAGTTTTATGAACCAGGCAGCTCTGGGCATAGATACTTGGTATTCAGTTAATGTTATAAAGATTTCTTCTTTCTTATTGAAGTTTGGTGCTTTTTTAGCTAATTGAGATAGTGGTTTGCTTCCTAGACAGAGAAAGTGGTATTAAAAACAACATAATTTCTCTTAGGAACATACTTTATATTACATTTATTAAAAATATTAGTTTTATATGTTCCAGGAAACTTGGAATGAAGACAAAGTATAATGTAATGTGAAAATATAATGTTATTATAGATAAAATGCAATAACAATAAAAAAATTATCCCCTTTTTCATTCTCTTATTATAAAACAAGCGTTTATGATTTTTTTCATGCAAGGGATTGTTTTTACAAAAATTATATGCCAATATGATTTTCTAGTATTTCATTTTATAGAAAAGTAAATTTTATTATGTTCTATACAAAGCTTAAACTAGCATAAACTACTATTTTACAAAGATTACCAGCTAAATCCTTGAACCAGGCTTCAATTTGTGCCTTGGTGCGAGCAGTAGCTGGCCAGAAATTATCCTTAGGATTAACTTGTTGGCGTTTACGTCCACAGTCTGGAAGTGTATTAAGCTCTTCTTTTTTAGATAATATCCCAGAAAAATATTGGCCAATCTGAAAAAAAAATCACTATCACTAACAATAAATTGTTTTACAACATCTAATGAAATAATTTTCATTTACAGCCTATGTAACACTGTGAGTGTGTGAATAAATCAAGAGATACACATAGAATAAGTTATCTCTAAAACCCATTAAATAAAAATTTTGGTAACTATTAACAGTGTACTAACTGGTTCTTTTTATTTATAAACTGTACCTTTGATGCTGAGTAATTCGAATTTCTGGCGGTTCCAAATTCATCACTCTGGGATGTAATGACGAAGCCAAGTTTGACATTGGTGGATGTAAGTTCATCCTCTTTTTGTCGAGGCTCTTGAGGATATACATCAGGTGGGCCGAGGCGAGGCCTTTTAAGTGGCCGTTTTTCGTACATTATTCCCATTTTATCGGGATATAGAGATTTATCTGTGGATTTTATAATATCTCATAAAAACAAAAACATTACGAATGCTCAAATTTAGGTCTAGGGCACCATTATTCAGATTAGGAGTAAGTCTAATACCTTTCATTTAAAAATTATATAGAACGCACATGATTTTTCAAACTACAAATAACTAAATTATTAAATTGTACTAATAAAAAACACTAATTAGCTACTAAATAAATAGTATTATAATACAATAGAAAAGCAATACATTCCCTATCAGAGTAAGCAGTCACTATGGAGTCGGCACTATTTTTTAACTGTCAAAATTGAAAAAATTATCTATGCAACCACGTATTAATGTAATAAATTTACATCATCATTATAACAGCCGTTATCTGTCCATTGCTGAACATAGGCTTCTCCCATAGACTGTCATAAGGAACAGTACTGAGCTACCTGCTCCCTGCAATGCATTTCAGGTTGCCACTGGGGATGGGAGGCGGTCAGGAGTTGCCCTAAATCGCGTTTCCCCCCCATACAACCCGTACCACTCAAAAACACTTCTTTTCTATCGGTCATCGTTTCTTTGAGCTTATTACCAGCCTTATTGCTTATCCTTCGGACTATGTCGGTTATTATGGTTTTTCTGTGGATATCCTCATTACGGATTTTGTCGGGCAAAGAAATTCCGAGCATAGCTCTCTTCATAGTTATTTTGGTATAAATATAAACTATTGACCGGTTGTAATTTAAAAAGATATGGTTTCTTAAATCGAGTTTACTCATTTTAATACAATCGTTGCTTTCCGTATTTGCTCTTATATTAAATTTTATCATAGTTTTATATTATGTTTATTCTGTTCCCTTCCACTACGAGATATTAGCAGATATCTCAAATTGAATACCAACATTTGAAGCTTCACCTGTAGGTCATCACTGGCTACATACACTGATTAAAAACCTTCGTCTTTAAACTTTGAGGTATTTTGGATAAATATGTATAGTGTTATATCATTATCATCATCATCTTCCTATCCATATCACAATAGTTATTTGGTGTCGGTGTAATATGTTTTTATCCATATTCTAAAAAGATTTGGTTTATAGTTTTAAGACCGGGATAGTATTATATGATTATTTATAATATAATTTTCTTTAAAATATTTATTTTAGTAGATTTTTTAAGACTCAGTTTGTTAAACTGAGTGTGGCATTATTACTAACGATGTTATGATGTGAGTTGGTTACACTAACTAGTTTTTTTCTAAGTGAAGCGGACGTATGCACTGTTGACTAGGTACATGACATAAGTCATAATATTTATATATTTCAGTTACATAGATTATGGATAATAACTATTCTTTTTCATGGCCAAATGCAATAAAAACAAAGATTTTGGAATAAAATATTTATGTATATGACGTGTAATAACTAATATTATTAATTTAATTGTTAGATTTTTATATATTATGCTAGCCAACTGCAGCAAATTCTGGTGAAGAGGTATTACTTTCTTGATTAATGTGGAGATGTCCTACAGCCTCAATG
The DNA here is from genome assembly GCF_026898425.1 of Galleria mellonella. Classification (NCBI taxonomy): domain Eukaryota; kingdom Metazoa; phylum Arthropoda; class Insecta; order Lepidoptera; family Pyralidae; genus Galleria; species Galleria mellonella. Next base: position 4,222,071 of record NW_026442090.1, on the reverse strand, counting down.
GTCGCGTACTGCACGGTTTTAGAAATGTTTCCTCCTATGAACATTCAGGTTGTGGAATGAGCTCCCTGCCGAGGTTTGGGGTTCTTCAAAAGGGGGGTAAAGAGGTTTCTTCAGGGTTGGCAACACACGCGTAATACCTCTGGTATTGCAGGTGTTCATAAGCTACGGTAATCACTTACCATCAGGTGGACCGTATGCTCGTTTGCCACCTCAGTGGTATAAAAAACAAAATATGAATGGAGACACCTTTTAAAAAAAAAATTAACGTGGGCTCAAAATGACTAGCTTTCAGAGCTATATATATATATATATATATATATATATATATATATATATATATATATATATATATATAAGAACATCGCGACAGTCGGCTGCTTTAATTAATTATAGATTAAGAGTCATATTTACGAAATTAATGCTTTTTACAGACGTTACCTTATTTTGTTAGGTAAATGGAAAATTAACTACAAGATAAACGAGATTGAAATACTTTTTTTTTTAATATAGCTGTTTCTATTAAGAACAGGTTTTCTTCTTAAAACAAGGAATTCTGTTCCGAAATTTTTGGGTCATTTAATTCAAAAAAGATTTTCAATTGCCTTTTCACCTACTTGCTAATAGACAGTGATGGATGGAGTTTTGCGGGACACTAATAATATTATTTTATATTTAAATATTTTATTACGTAGACATTACAGAGAATATTTTAGTGTCAAGACCTAAGAACTAGGAATTACATAGAAGGACTGATAAAATAAAAACTGTAAATCATATGGTTGCCTATGATTTACAGTTTTAATGTCGTCATTCCTTTTATGTAATGTTAAGAACCTCTTTTCAATGGCAGGCGATATGCATCCCAACAGTGCCTGTCAATGTAAAATAATAGAATAAAAATGACTGATTACCCTTTTGTATTAGATATTATGAATATTGACTGAACTTGCTAACTGACTAATATTTAAACCAAATGCTACTCTTGGTTTTCCTTAATATTGATCCTGATCCCGGCGTTGCTTATTACTGGTGAATGCCATTACTAATTTCCTATATTATGTAATTCTTTGTTCTTAAATCAAGACAAAAGTATTTATTTTCTAATTAAACGTACTGGGCCCATAACCTATTAGATGGAGTTTTGCGGGTGACTAATAATATTATTTTATATTTAAATATTTTCTTACATATGACATTACACAGAATATTTTAGTGTCAAAACAAAAGTATTTATTTTTCTAATTAATTAAATATTAAGTCTATGGCTGTGTATGAACTCTTTCTTACAGACAGCCATAGATTAAGAATAGCAGAGCATGACAAACAGTCAAATTCTGTTGACAGCTAATACTGTCAATTTTCCGGTTACAATTGAGTTCAGTGACGTTTGTTTTGTTTGGATTTTTGAAGAACCGACTTAAGTGTAAAGTTCTAATTTTATTTTATTCCTTCTTTCAAGCACAATTCTAATTCTATAAGATACAAATGCCTCCTAAAAAGCAACCTGAGAAGGGATCAAAAGGTACTGGCAAAGGAAGTGGTGGTGGAAAGTCCGGAGGAGATTCAAAAGGTTAGGTTAGATTTAGAATTTTTAAATATGTATTATATTACAGTGAATATTATTATAATTATAATATACATCTTCCTTTTAGTGATTGACGTTGGACTAAAATAATAAAACTTTATTTCGTTTCAAATTTAGAATCTGGTGCTAAAGAGAAAAAAGGTGGGACAGCTGTCAAAGTTCGTCACATTTTATGCGAGAAGCAATCGAAATGTTTGGAAGCTCTGGAGAAATTAAAAACCGGACAGAAATTTCCCGATGTAGCGGCCGCGTATAGTGAAGACAAAGCAAGGCAAGGTGGAGACCTCGGGTGGATGACTCGAGGGTCTATGGTTGGTCCGTTCCAAGATGCGGCATTCGCCTTGCCGATATCTTCGGTCACAAATCCTGTATACACAGATCCTCCAATAAAAACCAAATTTGGTTACCATATAATAATGGTTGAAGGGAAAAAATGACTGGAATGGTATTTGAATTTGAATACTTCTGGGCGATATTATTGCTGTTCATTATGGAGAGGATATATTGTTTGCAGGAACAATTTGACAAGGACTTTACAAAGTTGGCACATTCACAATGGTCAAATGAGTCTTTCAACTCTGAGCTGGAAGAATTTTCTAATAGAGAGTAAGCAAATGAAATTTTTTGTATGTTGATTTTGTCACTTTCTTTTGGTTTTAATGATAAGATATAAGTTAGGTAGCAAACTGTTGTGCTCTGATAAATCAGATGATCGTTTTAATTGATGACTATTTTTCTTCTGCCTAGTTTTTTTTTAAATGTAGAAGTATTAATATAATAAAAGCAGGACAGTATGGTAATTACAACACTGACAATCTTATTTTCACACCAATGGTCAACATTTGTCATTTAAAAAGAAATATATTTAATATTTTAAAAATTAAATCCCTTTTAAATAATTTGACAATGTGGCAAAATACCCAAGATTGCTGTTGCTGTGTTCAGAACATATATTTTAGTTGATTTCTGAGTGTGTCATATCTTACTTTAAAAATCATTATCCAGTACAGTATGCATTTTAAATAAATTAATATTATGTAATTTGTAATATACTATGATGATTTGTAATTATATATTGGCAAATACAGTGATGTATAAATATTTAAATATCTACAATTAATCAGTTAAGATTAATTATAAATTATTAAAAATTAAGTGCTAATGTTGCAGTATGGGTTTGAAATTAAACTTCCTGCGATTGTGTCGCCTGATGCAAGTGACAATGCTCCTGAGCCTCGTCTACTTTTGTAACATCTGTCTATGGTTTATGATGACAAAAAAGGGCTCGCCTAGAAGCATGCATTACAGATTCAAAATGACCATTCCATCTTAATTTGTCAGAAAATATTTAAATAATATACATTTTTATTATTGTTTTTAAATTTATTTCTGATTTCCTTAACTGTTTTCTTTTATTATATATATCTGAATGTTATTTGGTTACTTCATAGCATCTTGATTGTTATGAACTGTAGCATATACATAGTTGTTAGCATATACTTTGCAATAAATTTGCATATTAGAATAGGTTCAAAGAACTTTATTAATTTTAACTTTCAGCAGCTAAAAATATCGAAAATCATTATATCCCATTAATATGCCAGAGCTCAGCAAAATTAAATAATTTAATATGAAGATTACAGTTTACTGTAGCAATTAATGAGGGCCATAATTCAAGATATTGATAGAACTATAGATACCAGTATTGATTTTCAGTGGCACCATGGATAAATCAATAATATATTTAGAAAATATAATAATTGCATATGCATACTTCGTATTTACTAAAAATGATTTTGGGAATAGGAAAATAAGTAGTAAAAGGGTTATAAAATGTAACAAAAGAAAGTATTTCGAATAGGAATAGCAGTCTTTATTGACAGATCATAAAAAAATATCTCTCGTATGACTACTGTAGATATACAATTCTCAAATAAATATGTGTTGAGGTAAACTTAAAGCTAGCACCATAGGTAAGTTATAATTTAGAAATCGTAGATAATAAAAAGTTTTATTGCGTTGTAATGGCCCCATTAGAGGCGAAACTCGTGTCGCAAAAGCACTCTGTTAATGGCGCTGTTAAAGACATTAACACTGAATCCATATGAACTTCCGTGAAGTATACTTGTTCAAATTTAATACTATTTAATAAGTTTCTAACTGGCAGTGGTCGTAGTTTTGATGCGCTTTATTATTTATTATCATCAGACCTAAGAATAGGGACTGAAGCGCAATTAGATAAAAGAGATTGAGCCCAGCTAATACTAGATTTTTAATACAGAATTTGTCCAATAACGGATATTTCTAAATAAGAATCAGTGTTGTTCTTAGGACCAGATTGTTGAGACAATTGCTATCCTTTCCTACGTTTACTCTAGTTCACGGCGAATTAAAATTATCTTTATTTTTTACACATTGAAAACACAATTGGTCTACAACTCTTGATGATAGTATGTTGCATAATGTACTTTTTCAGTTTCTTTGAGGCTCTATACTATAGTCAATTCCCGTTAGGGAAGACGTATTTAATATTTGTTAACGTGTTTTAAGAAATAAAATTCTAGAAAATGTTTTTGGCGTTGCCCAGATTTGAACTCATGAGTGATTGAAAGTCTTTATTGTGTTATGCTTTCTTGTTGTTATTCCTATTGAATTAAAGTTTAGACGTACCGATTAAAAATAGAATAATTAGCCACAGGCTCAGATGGAGATCTCATTTAGAAACTCTGTAATCTACAATGTAACATAGTGTCTTTTTTATAATAATTGTAATCTTTAACTTCAAACTCTAAGGTTGGGATTTGTGTATCGCACGTATTTGAGGAGAGCGTCATTTTCTTCACAAACGAAGGGTTTTCGATGGTGGCAAGCAACGTCGTGCCAGTGGACTCCGTCGTTGTAGAAATTGTTCAGGATCGCCACACAGTGTTCTGCTGCTCCGCCTTGGATTAGTTCCTGTGGATAAAATTATAAAATTTGTAAAACATACTATATTTAGTATAGACGCATAAAGCAAGCAAAAAGAAATGATAAAAGGAAAAAAAATGCCTATTTTGTAAGAAACTTGGATAAGGGTGGAGTTGAAGCGGTTCATAACTACAATTTTCTCTTTAAAATTTCATTTTAATTTGATACTTTGTGATAGTTTATTGATATTATTGCGTTTTAGATTATCATGTTTTGAACTACCGTAACCTAAGTGTGAATTCTATTAGGTACACATTGTTTTAACTGGACTTAGGAATAATCAAACTGTACATTAGTTTTAGAAATGGCAATAGTTTCCGAATTGACACAATTATTTAGTACCTATCTATTAGTGTTACGAGTTTCATTAGACTTGACTAAGTAGGATTTAATTTCTATATTTATGAAGAACTAGCTATTTTTGGCGGTTTTGTCCACCTGAATAAGTGTATAAATATCCTGTGTGTGTGTGTGCTAAGGTGTGTATTGTGTGTACCAATCTGTGCATCAAATTTCATTCAATTTCGTACAGTAGTTTTTGCATTAAAAAGTAACAAATATCCATGCAATTGTCTATCTCTTCATCTATCCTATCCTGTTGAATTCGTCACGATAGGCTAACTGACCTGCTTCATCTTCACCTATCATCCTTCACTGGTGCCCCGCCGGTGTATACCGACAGCGCGGGTGGGGTTACCATTCCATTATCACCCATTAAGAAAAAAAATTCAAGTATTTTTTTTATATCTATGTAATATATTACGCTACAGAGATTCGCGATATCTTCATCAGTTCCGATTCGATTTCGATGATTATTTTTTAATTGAAATAATTTGGTTTATATTAGGGAAAGAAATAGAAATCTTAAATTATTATATAAGCAGGTACTTATTGGTTGAATGAGCATACAGGTGTTTGTTGCTTAACTCGTGTCTATTGCCTTGAACGTAAGACGAGGCGGATACGGATGATCCGCTCGCGACCGCGACCGCAAAGGGTTACGTATTATTTGCTCGCGCGTCCGCGGCCACAGCCTGCGCCCGCGAGTCGCGCCCGTGTCCGCCCCGCGGGGAAAGTGACGCACAAACATATTTTATGTCGCCAACGCATTCTGAATAACGATGAGCTTTTGTTCAGCTCTGCGTTGCCTGTTTGTAGAAAGTGGTATGCCGCGCGCATGCGGGTACGCCCTTCGACGAATATTTCGCAGGCCTGCCTATAAATATTCCATGTCGCTTTCGTTTTCATGCGGATACATACATCAATCGGTTGACGAGTATTTTATGACATTACCTAACTGCTCGCGGAATCGGTTCCGTTGCATCACAACGTATGACTGATTTCATAATATCGAATTACGCTATTGTTCTGTAAACGCTGCACGCTGAATGGTGCGGTGAAGAGAAGAGCCAAGATCCTTACCCTGTTGTCTGGTTGTGGTTTTCCGATGCCACCGCCCTCAGACCAGTCGTTCTGCTGGCGGTTGGTTGTGGGTGCTAGTTTTTGCAGTTCAGCAGTCCAGAACCATCCGTTAACTTCGTTAGGCAGTAAATCGGGACGATTACAGCCTTTGAAGTCGCAGAGGCGACCTGATGTCCAGATATATTTCACCTAGAAATAGAAAATGTATAATGTATAGGTGGTCCATTCCATTTGAATTACCATTATGTCGGTCAATGTAATTTATTTAAGTATTTATTATACTGTGGGTGATTAAGAAGAAATTATCATTATTAGTCAACTGAACATCATGATACATTCCACTGATTGCATACAATGGACAGGAGATACGACAATTTGTCACAATTACTAAGCAAGCCTAAGTAAGTACTTATCTAAAGGTGTATCAGTTTTCATTATCATAACAATAAGACATGGACGATGCAAATGGCATCACCTCAATTTCCCTCACGATTACGAGTACGAGTACGTTACACAAATCTAGGTAATGAAAAATTATCATACAAAGCGTAAATTAAAGTACGTTATATTAAGTCTATGAAATGAAGTGTATTTTTGAATAGTACATTGATATTTACTTATTATATAGAGTTATAGACTTAGTGTAATGTACTTACGTACTAATAATTTAAGTATAGAGTAGTCGAGTCTGCGGAATATAGGTCTACGGTGTATAGGTAATGTGCCGTAGAAATAAATGAATGATTAAAGAATTTTTAAAGTTGGTTAAATAATTTTTGAGTTTATCCATTGCAATCAAAAAGCTTTTCTACTTTTACTTTTAAAATGCTGTATTACTGTGCTATTCTATTTTACAGCATTATAAATAATATAATATGTAGATACGTATTAGTATGAATAATTCATCTTATTTGAACAACGCTCGACTGCGGTCCAGGTTCCCCGTTATTTGCTTAGTGCTTTGAGGGCACGTAAAGCCGTCGTCCGGTAAACCACATTGGAGGCCTTCGTGTATAACGAAGGTGGCCTAAAAACTCTTGGTACTAGTGGGTGCCACCCTCATAAGAGAAATGATGTAATCTAATTTTTTAATGTTAGGCTTTTCTTTGCTATCTGTCTGTACTGTATACAGTCTCTATATTTCATAAAAAGTAGTCTCTAACGTATCGACAACAAAACCGTAAAATTCCCAGGAAATATAAATGGCAATAGTGAAATCTAAGTGAAATTGATTAGGCATTCTATTGTTATCGTAGGGTGACAAAGAACAGAACGACAAATTCTAATCAGATGCTTTAATGGTCTGCTAAACAAAGGCCCCTCGTTTAGGTATGTATGTGCCAAAGAGCATGTTACGAAAAAGTCCACGTTATGAATTTGTCAAAGATATCTTTTAAAGTATGCACGGCTTTCTCTTTCTATTTGGTATGTTTTGAAAAAAGGCTACATTTTCACGCTACGGTCACGGTGTTTCGCTCTTATTAATATTTGTGTCACGCGTGAATATTTTACTAAATTTTCGAAAAGACGATGCATTTATTTACTTATATTATGCAGGTCAAGGATAGTAAATTGACGCTTCTTCACAAAGGTACAAATGATTTCTAACGATTCGTCGTAGGCCAGCTGCGTGGCTCATTATCATTGTCTGGGAGGAAATAATACAATGTGTAGGTAAATATTAGTTTTTAGTAGCCAGACCTTGAATGTGGTTGGGTTTAGGTATTCAACCTAGGTATTTTTTCTATTATTATTCTTTCTATTAGTATTCTAAAAAAGTAAAACTGGTCATGACTTGATCAACTCAGAGATTGCTGGGTTTTAGAAACTTCGTATATAAGCAGAACTAGCTAAGGATTTTGGAATGAAAGATAATGGGTCGGCTTGAAGCCGCGGGAACTTGCTATTAATTTTAATATTATTCGATATTGTCATTGTTAGCACATATAGTAGTAATACGGAGTCAGAATATTTAAAATATTCAGAAGTGGAATTTTATAGTAATTTTTAATAATATATTCTATTTATAAAATTAGCATCACTCACCTTATCCTGAACAATCCTAGCTTTGACCCATTCATTCTCGTCACTTGTTTCTAACGAGACCAGATCCATGCAACGTTGCCGACAGTAATTCCTCGCACTAAGCCAGTCTTCCTCCACACCACGGAGCGCCGGGTCACGCCACGAGAAGAAATAACCTTTATCTAAAAAGGAAGAGTTTGTTAAGTAGGTAATGTAATACATACTTCACCTACTAAAAATTGGTTTGACCGACATCGGTCGGGTAAATGTCCAGGGTGGTAATAATTGTCGTGTTATCAACTTGGTGTATCACCACAATAACAACCCATTATCATGTTACTACGGGACACGGGTCTCGCTCCATTAGAGGGGGAGATTAGCCTGCTATTATCAAGACAGGCGGTTTGGTATAGAATTTTATTTCGTGTTTTTTTTGTATAGCATTGATGTTGTGATTTATTCCTTTAGTGTTTTCCTTTTTTGGCTATGTATATAATGGTAACATTTTGTATATTTACTCTGCCACTAACAAGAATTGATGTAAAAAGAATAAATCAGTTTCACTTAAAAGTATTAAGCTATTTTAGACAGCCGGTTTATAATGGTACTATATAATTTTATTATAGATATTATATTTTAATATTATAGTTTTGACTCTACAGCATGAACTAGTTGAATATTTGATTGCAATACAAAGATCCCAAAATTAAATGTATGAAAAATAAAAATATACCTATAATATTTTAATGGAATTCAAGGTAAGTATAAACACACATATAAACAAAATAAATATAGATTAAAATAATCGATGTTTGTACGAAATAAGTTTTTAAATAGAAGATTACACGTTACGGTGAAATTATATTGTGAATATAAGTTCATGGGAACTAAGATACGAGTATTAGCCGCCGGTAAAAGCTAACTTTCTTGTTGATAAAAAGAATCATTACCTAGCTATTGTTAAGTGTTAATAATTAAGTGTTAGTTGTTGCCAGAACATCGATTGATTTCATAAGTTTGATACCACAGTATAAATTATTTACAGTGATTAAATTATCAAATAAAGTGGCTGTCTGCGTCTATCTGTTTGTCTGCTTATACTTTTTCTAAACTAAGTATGCTACGGATTTTGATATGAGTTTCACTGTCATTTTGATATTAATGTTTGTGTGTTTATGTTATAAAGCTGGGCGTCTCAACGTTACTGATATTATGTAAATTTTAGTATGTACGTATATCAATTATTACTAGTACCGTATTCTGATACTTCCCTTTTTTGACACTTCACTGGTTGACTGGGAGAAAATACTTTTAACATTAAGTTTGTCTTGTATATGTGTACAAGTACTATATGTACTAATAAATAAATAAACAAATAAATTGAGCAATTTGCAAATTTTATTTTTTTATTATTTATATTATTTTTTATTCGACTGCTACAAAAAGTATGGTGAGTTTTGAGTGTCGAGTATGTTTGTGAGTACGCGTGTTCAGCTTGAATAGTATGACTGAATATTGAATGAAATATTCGCATTTTTTAGCTTTATACACTGTACCTGTATTCGCTCAAACTGTGTGGTCACATTTCGAGCTGTTATAAATATATACCAATTTAGTTCTCATTGATTTCATATTGAATCCATATCAGCTGTATTCCTCAAATGTACTCCCCTGTAATAGACGCAATTGTATCGGTCTAATTATTAGACAAGTAAAAAATTTCTGTACAGAGTTTATTGCTATAATATTACGTTATATTGATCACAGATATCGTAAATTTTTTACATTTACAGAATTATTTGTTTTGTTCAAAATAATAATCGCCCGGACAGGGACTTGAACCCTGGACCCTTGGATTAAAAGTCCAATGCTCTACCGACTGAGCTATCCGGGCTCTTGTACGGTTAGTCATAAACAGCGAACACAAAAGATGTACTGTTGCCCGTTAACAAGTAAACGAAAAAACTTATAAAATTAATAGGCACCTACTTAATAAAAATCTATTTCCTCAAGATTATGTTTATAAAGTTCATATCATATGTAAATATAAATAACATTCTAATTTGTTAAGTATAATTGTAAATGTTTTTGTAAGCGTATGATCAGATAGACAGCGTAACTATATACTATCATAGATATCTAACCTAGACTCATTTTTTAACTTGATAAGTTAGACTCGACTTTCATGGGTAAAGTTAAGACTATCTGGAGCTGATATGCGTTTTATTTTTTATTTTTTTTTAATGGATCATAATGGAATGGTGCCCCCACCCGCGCTATCGGTATACACCGGCGGGGCACCAGTGAAGAATGATAGGTGAGGATGAAGTAGGTCAGTTAGTCCATCGTGACGAATTCAACAAGAATTGTTCACGATGGTTTCCAGGGGGAACCACGTGGAGGTCGACCTAATAAGGCATATTGCTAGCAATGGGGCTGTCAAACTCCATTACTAACAATCCCTTTCCCCCCCAGCTGAAATGCGTTATGGAAGATTTGTGGAAGGCTTTATAGATTTCGATAAAATTTTGTACCTAAATAGGATTTTTACAGTTAAAAATCAATCTAGGTCAAGGTAGGTTTGACCTGTAAAAAGTTAGATATACGTGTATAATTATTCCTAATATATTTTCATATGAATGAGGTATCCCTTTAGCTTGTGGAATTTAATCAATCCTTTTTTATCAAAAGTATGTCAACAGTTCTCCAAAAGAGGTTCAGGAACAATAAGGCAACAGGTAGGATTTTATCAACGGAGTAGAGATAAGCTTGATTGTTTGCAAAGTGACATTCCATTTCCAACTACGGTGGGTGGTTTGTATCTTGTTTTAAAAAATCCTTGATGATATTATAAACATACATATATGTATATACATCTGTATATAAGACTGATAAGGTTCGTTTATTTTATAAACTTTTACTAGCTATCTACCATTAATTTTTATGAATTAATTTAAACTAATATGTGACATAAGGGCATTTTGTTCATTTTTAAAATCCTCGGCGAGTAATCCGAATTCGAATTATTTTAAGTGACCACACAGTTAGCAGAAGATATATCGCATTCTATTAAAAAAAAAATTGGTCGTATTTTGCGACCAAATCTTAAAACATATCTATGGAATCCCATTATTTATTACCTGTTTTAACACACTATTCTAACTGTGATTCTAGCCGGTTTTGCTTTAAATAGAGTCAGGTGCGTCCGCAGGTTTTATGGGCTATTACGTTCTCATATATGTGATCACATCTAGATCAATAATATTTCTATATAATAATATATAATAAATTTATTTCGAAACATTTACAATATACTTATAATATTACCAAGTAGTTTAGAAGTAATCCAATGAGATTGCTTAAAATATTACTTATGCATGATATGTATACGTATGGTAGTGTTCGAAATTTGAAATTACTACTTAATTATGTTTAAAATATTTTCTCTTCACGTCCCAGAAGTATAATGATATTATTTATTTAAATACCTAGTTGTTCCGCTGTTTTATTTACAACGGTTTAGTGGTATTCAAAGATATAGAGTGTGGAGTAGAGACGGAACGACAGTAACAAGTCGGAAGTGATACTATTCATGATACTGAATAATATGGCCTATATTCCAACTTTTAGAGTAAATATTTGTATGGCAGAGGTACTAGAATGGCGGTGGTAAGGAATGTAGATCATTTTTGTACTAATCATGTCCTTGTGGGGTATACAAAATCCAGAAAAAATATTCATGTTACAATTTTTGTTCGGCTTTACATTTATTCTATTATTAATTTTATATAACCTATCTAGTAAAAAGAAATACTTACTGTCTACATATCTCTCGTGGATCACTCTCTGCACGCACTGTGATGGAATTGGGGGCTCCAATATGCGACCGTTCGAGAACTGTGCTCTAGCCACCGCCACTACTGTCAGTAACAGCACTGTGCTTATTTGTTTCATCATCTGAAACAAATTTAATGGCTGTTAATTTATAATATATAACCTGTCGATGTTAAATGAGCAACTTACAGAGATGATGGATAATGCTAACAAAAGGGCTATTACACTCCATTACTAACAATCCCTCCTCTCCTCCTAGTTGTTATTTTTTAATGGGTAATAATGGAATGATAATCCCACCAGCCCTATTATTATACGCTGGCATGGTACCAGTGAAATACGATAGGTGAGGATGACAGCAAGTCAGTTAGCCCATCGTAACGAGTTCTATAAGGATTAATCAGGATGGTTTCCAGAAGGAACTGCATGGCAGTCGATCTGACAGGGTATATTGCTAGCGAAGAGGATTTTAGATACCTATTACTAACAATCCCTTCCCCCTTGCTTAGTTGGTTGGTTAGTTCTATAATATGGGTTAGGTCGCTTTCATCTCTGGAAACCTTCATGGCCAATTCCTAATGAATTCTCTATAATGGTTCAACTAGCTCGACGTCATCATCGTTTTACCCTGTATTGGTGTTTCCCCATTGTACACAATAGCATAGATACTATATACCATCTTCATCAATAAAAATAAATAAGTACAAAATAAATAAGACCACTGTGTACAAGTGTTCAAAATTTATCAGCGATTTTGGTATTGACGGTAAGTAGGTATTTACGTTCATATAAAACATTATTTGTAATACTTTTAAATTTTTTAATACCTGTTTTAATTCAATAAAATACATTTTATTATATTTAAGTCTTAATGTCGAATAACGGTTCGCACGGTTTAGATTCTAGGATTGCGTTATAAAAATATGCTACTGACAAATAAGAATTGTAAAAATTCACTATTGTTATGGCTGTATGCCTTGCGGTCTTTGTGCAATACCTGAGGGTAATAAAAATAGTATTTCATACATCTATTTTATTAATCTATTTAATGTAGGTACATTATTTTTTTCATACCACTAATCTAATAAGCACTTAGTGATACAATACATGAAAGGATCTAAATGAATCATAAATTCATTAAAATAAATTATTCTAGGAACAGTTTGTCATTATTGAAATTTTAGGGAAATAATTTGTAAAGAAGTTTAAGATTTTTTTTTATAAGAATTGTTACGAAATGCAAAAACCGAGAAACTTGTTTGAAAATTCAGGATTCAATGTTGTTTTCATTTTTTAATTATCTGTTTTTTTTTATATCTATTTATTTTTACCGATCGGTGTTAACTTAGGAAAACTAAGTAGCTCATTCCTTTGGTTGAGCGCGCGTGGGAAGACATTCCTCTGACATTGTACGCGACCGAATATAATTATATTTAATATATTCAATAATAATCAATATTTAATAATGTGTAATCAATTGAGTTACAATTACAATAAACAATCTAAAAATTTAGTTGCTAGCAAATAATGGATTTAAGACTTAGGGAACAGACATATATAGGTATAGTATGGACAAAGGCTTTATAATTTTTTATTATTTCTTATTTTAAACAATTACAACATAGTTTAAATATGAAAGAGCACCAACGTGGAACCACGAGAGGAAGCGAACGAGGAATATGTGAGTAACATGATTAGAGTAAAACGGTAGAGTCAATTATTTTAGAGCTCTATCAATTCTTAGTATTATACTAATTTTTTTTGGAGTAATAATTAAAGAGATTTATTAATAGATATATCCGCCCTGTCGTAATCGGAACTTTGAAATTTCCAAATGTACGTACATCACACTAGGTACATTATTTATTTATGAAACAAAAGCAATTTAATGGGTGGCAATATTATAATTTTTTTTATATAGGTTTTTTCAAAGTGTACTATAGCTAAGCTATGTCAGCTGGTTTAAATAAGATCAAGATGTAATCAATTTATTATTAGCAACAAAATTAGTAGATATTATTATTAATAAAAAGTAACCTATAAATTCCTCTGTTTTCTCAGAGTTTACAGTTTTAGTTTTGTCTTTTTTTTCTACTACGGTTGGTGTAGGAATAATCCCATTAATACAATAAATGCGAAAGTTTGTAATGATGGATGGATGAATGGATGTTTGTTATTCTTTCACGCAAAAGCTATTGGACGGATTTGTATGAAAATTGGTACATGGATAGGTTATATCCTAACTTAGCGCATAAGATACTTTATGTACCTACTGATTTACGACGGTGAGGTCGCGGGATACAGCTAGTAAAAAATAAATAACAATATTAGAATGAAGACAGCGTCATTCTAATAATACAAGCAGAACCTAATTATGTCGATTATATATGACTAGGATATAGGTATTCAACATATTTACAAATAGAATCGTGAACAAGTTTTAAGTTTTTGTTGTTTACATTTTTTGATAGTTATGGAATTTCCAATATAAATCGCATCTTAAATAGACTTGCATATAATTATTATATCAAAACTATTATGTCATGATTAGGTAGGTAGTTATTTATTATTCTTTTACATATATTTCTATATTAGTTATTTCAATGTTATTCTTCATATAAACTAAATTTTAAGCCCACAATTAATTTGGAGTCTGTTAAAATAATGATAAACTTTACAAAGATTATCTTGGTATAGTTGGCTCATCTGTCATACTCGTGAACGGCTGCTGTTTTTAGGGAATAGTTTGCTTAAGTTTACTACTTATGACTAATAATACTTTCTGCATAACGAAGAAGTCCTGCATATTTATGATATAAATGATATTTAGAAAGCCTCAAAAATCGGCATGCTAGGCAAGTTAACTATATGCGCTTGTAATATTTATGTATACAAATATGTATATATAATAAATCATTGTATATATGTATAAAGAATAATTTATTATTACCAAATTTACAGTTAGTCTTATAGTAGAATAAAATACATAATGTATACATAATATATTGATATACCGCTATAAAGCGTATAAATTAGGATAGTGATATTCATACATACATAAATTAGTCATGCGTATTCATAATACTTGTGAATTTTAATAAAATTTGATATAGCAATATTTCCAGTTTATATACATATAAACTCACGCCCAAAAGCTAGTAGTACAGCAGATTAGTAATGGGTATACGAGATGATGATATTATATATAATGATCGTCTAAATGCAAGTTAGTAGTCACTCCATGGTTTGTCCCTTTCAGAACTGAATCTGGGAAAAGATCTACAAAAAGTAACATAAATAAGTACTATTTACCCACCGCACTGCGGAAGTCGTCAAAAGTACATTACGTTTTAGCGTTCCGGAGTGTCAGTGGTGATTACTTAGCCTAGCTTGTTGTATTGTTTATTCTCTAAAACGATTTGAATTTAGAATCCCGTAAATTATTTTACAAACAAACTTTTCCTGAATTGATGTTTATCGTCCGCTTTCCGAACGTAGCCTAGGTTGTTCTATTGTCTTTTCTTTATCACGATTTGAATTTGGAATCCCATATATCTGTTTACAAACAAACTTTCCCTGGAATGATATTTATCGCTCGCGCTGGGGTCGGACCGGTCCTGGGCGTTAGAAAGTGACCTTGCCCCGGGCCCCTCAGTAAGTTCATTCCTCCCGCGACCTATGTTGTAGAATCCCAAACATTTTTTCTGTGTCCATAAATATAAGCATTTTAACATTTTTGTGACTGGTTATTAATAAGCCGTTCGAAATGAAAATTCCATTCTCGATAATACATTTTTTACTTACATACACATATAAAGATATTTTCTAAATTTATCAGTAATATTTCGTTAAAATTGTTAATGTTAATTAATGTAAATTAAAAGTAATCACTTTTATAAAGCTTATATACTGGCTGTGCTGGCGACTTCGTTCGCGTGACAGGGATAAAAACGAGTCAATGTCCTTTTTAATCTTAAATAGTACAAGCGTACCAAATTTCGTAACTATTGGCAATAGGTAACAAATGAACACACTTTCGCATTATAATATTAAGGGTATTTTTTAAATGTATATACATATTCTTTTTTTATTTTATTAAAAAATAAGGATTTTATTTAAAACAGACACTGAACTCTGCTATCTTTACTACTCTATATTAACTTATTTAAAATATAGGTCGGTAATAACAATGAAAAAATATAATTACATATAATGTGTACTTACCGTGTGGTGTGTTTCTCCAATGGATCCGTCACAAACTGATGCGCGTGAGCGGTGCG
The DNA here is from genome assembly GCF_026898425.1 of Galleria mellonella. Taxonomy (NCBI): domain Eukaryota; kingdom Metazoa; phylum Arthropoda; class Insecta; order Lepidoptera; family Pyralidae; genus Galleria; species Galleria mellonella. Next base: position 4,205,958 of record NW_026442090.1, on the reverse strand, counting down.
ACCGTTTTATATGGCGGTGACATGAGCCTGCGTGTGACAAGACATGCACTACTCCGGAGGGTGGCTTTTGCCCTTCAGGAAGGAAGTTTTTGTTAGGAATTTTGAAAAAAGAATTTAATTGTTACAGATACGCACGACTATCTTTTTAATGTATGTTCATTGTGCTTTCCTATAATTGATCTGTAATAAAAATCGAAGGTTCTCGACTGTATTTTTGTGTGCATTAGCCAACATATTCACGGTCCTGCATTAATCTGTCCTGATTGAAGTCAAGGATTTTGTGGAATAAATTTTTCTTTGTATAATCATTTTGGGATATCTCTGCTAATTCAAAATCGACCTTAATGATTTTTTTTTAATAGAAAGTGTTAGTTCAGTATTCACATCATACTAATTGTGTCAAAACTAAAGTTTGGTTATTATGGAACAAAATCAGAATAATTTACAATTATTTAGATAGCGTATTTGTAATAATCAATAAGTTAGGTTTATTTTAATCGTGCCTATTTATCTTAAACCTTTACTATAACCTATGTTTGAAATAAATTATAAATATCCATGTGAAATTAAGGCATGATTTATAGTTTGTAGTATATGCTGCTTCCATATCGGAAGAACAGAAAGCCATCTTAGATGGTATGGCCACTGGTGATGCAGAAAGATGAGGAACCTGTGGTCAAAAATCCTTGCGACTGCCTGAACTAAAAAGGGGTAGACGATGACCAACTCGACCTGACAACCCAGGACAGAAGATCCTGGCGCCACAGAATTAGGTGACCTGACTCTACATAAAGTGGGGAATAAGCCAAAGGCAAGAAGAAGCAGTATTTATTTATTTAGGCACAGTAATACAATTTACATTACATTTACTATAAGAAGTTTTATAACTAAGTAGTAAATATTGTTTTGAAATTACCAGAGGGAGACTTTGTACAAAAGTCGATTGCTTGGGTACCTCTGTCCCATTCGTGTTCTCTACCATGAAGCAGTTGTGTTGGCATGACTGTGTTTCTGTTTGAAGGGTGAGATGAGGTCGTGAATTTACAGGGTACAGAGAAATAACATCTAAGTTCTCAGGAATGGCAACGCATGGGGAGTATCATGGGCGAAATAGTATACTCTGTTATGTCCATGGTACTGCTCATGTCTGTGGGCAACGGTTACAACTTTCCATCAGATGGGTCGTCAGCTTGTTTGCCATTCTAAGTTGTATAAAAAAATACCCCATTAATTGCTAGACTTTAATATGCTGAAAGTACGGCATTTAGCACGAAAACCAATGAACATACGAATGCCTCTATTTATATGTATATTTAAGTCAAAGCATGGAATTTGGAAACTTCTATTGTTAGACATATTATGCGTAATGTACGCAAGTTGGTAACTATTATATTTGATTTTAAACATGAAATATATGTGTACACATATGTAGGTACAAGGTAAAACTGACTATCTTATAGTCATGCAGAATAGGTCAAGTTATAATGCAGCGGCACAACTGCACTGAGTGAAACCTAATTCCAAAGTTTTGAAGCCAAGTATTATACTTGTCTTTCTTCGCAATTTAAAAGTCTTTAATTCCAAATTTCCTGGACATGACAAAATATATTCATATCAAAATCGGGTCTGCTAACTTTGAATTTTACTGTAAAGTGTTCAAACCATTAAGATTGCACTATTTTCATGACATTTTTTTTTGTTACTTACTTGTTATCAAGGTCTTTTTTCGTTTGGCTTCGCAATTTCGAAAATACTTACATGGCTACTCTAATTAATATAGGTAGGTACTTAAATAATATAATATGAAATGAAATACATAGGCATTTTTTGAAACTATATCCTCTAATCTTTGAATAGTTATTTCGAGATGCTTCTAGTGATTTCAGTATACCTACTCTAGCGTCTACAGCATACTAGAAAGCTAGTATTCTAGAAATGGTTAAAAAATTTAGTTAACATTGCTTTTCAGTACAAAATGTATGAATATTCATACACGGAGAATATATATCTACGCGAAATCGTGCTTCTACAAGTAAATTTTGATTTGCAGCATATAGTTTTACCTCCGCATAGAAAAAACATAACTTTAGTTGTAGAAACATTGAACTTAGGAATATGGAGTAAACTCTATTAATCGCAAGAGATTGACCGGAGTAAGAAAAATCGCTTCAGAATCAGCGACGCAACCACGTAATAACGATATGTTTTATATTTAAATTCATGAAAACTATCAATTGTTAAAAATTACATACTTTTTATTGGGTTTGAACAAAAAATATACATATCCCTAATATAACGTTTTTTAATTATTTATGACAATTTATATATCCTGATTATAATAATTTCCTCCATATGTGAATCAGATATATAATATATATATATAGTAAATTTTATGTATATATGTATTTACTATATATCCGTTTTATAATAAAGATTGATTGAAATAGCTGTAAATAAATGAATAATAGATATAAGTAATATATACATTTGTATTGATCCCTGAATTCCCAAAAGATATAAGCGCACCACCCTCCGGCGCCCATATAAATGAGGATAAATGATGGCCTGATTATTTATTTACCATGTCGAACTTATGTTATAGAAAGTATTTGGTTACTTTAGGGAGTTATTAGCATTCCATACTCGACTCCCGACAAGAATTTACCCACTTTCGGCCAATTGATAAGCACGCGCGCACATACACAGTAAGTACATATTAGAATTTACGCTTTGTTGAGTTGGCAATCACCGGTAATGAAGTCATCCTCTAAGGTTTGACGATTATATAATGTACTATGTATTCATATATACCTACTACGTGATTATTTAATAGGTAAACTTTTAACTTAAATCCATAAATATTCAATTAAAACCGTTATAGTTTTAGTTGGAGATAAAAAATAAATGAAATTCGGTTAATATATTAAATTATCCGGCCTGGTTTCTGAACAGGTATTTTTCCTATGGTGATTACTAGAAGCGTCTCTCGTAGATAGTTATATCATGCATACATAATAAAAAAATTTAACACTTTTAATACTGATGGACGGATTATATTATTATTAATAATTCTCATGACAGATCGGTTTTTATTTCTCTTTCCTACTTCATTATTACATTTTGATCAGTATCTATTAATTGAGACCAATACAATGGACACAAATGCATACATCTGCTTGAATTTATTGAAGAGTTGGATATGGTATTCTGTAGATTTCAAGTGATGATGAATCATCAAGTTAAAATACCATGTTCTTGTAATATTATTAAAGTAACAGGATACCAGGTTTATAATAGATTGACCTATTTTTTTATCAATTAAAAATGGGCTGATAATTATTTTTGAATCATCGATCATTCTCGATTAAATCACTTTAAAAAAATCTAAATAAAAATAGCTTCTTCAGTTTACATGCTAAGCTAGAGAATTCTTTACGACAGCTTAATTGACTTGATTTCATCTTCGCTTATCATTTATTCACTGATACCTCGCCTGTGTTTAACAGCATTACAGGCTTATCATATTTCTGTGACGACATCTTCATATTTACCACTTTCTGTGGAGTCGCCAGCTGAATTGTTTACTTTTCTCACTGATTTAAAAATGTAAATTTGGTGTCAATGACATTGACACCAAATTTACATTATTACATCAATTATTATTGCATAACCCAATTAATTATAACGATAAATATTGGCGTTGAATCAACTGTCTAATACCTCCTTAAGTTTGAACTAATCAACAAAGTCAATAATTTTTATTTGCAGAGAAAACTTTAGCCGTCGTTAATATAAATTCTCTAAATATGAGTGTACTTTTAAGATATTTAATCATTTAACTTACTAAAGATTTGTTTCTAACTCATTAATATTGAATGTGATTTAGAATTCTAGAAGCATTGCATTGCGACTTATTTTTACTTACTTTGACTTGTGGTCAAGAGATCGTGGATTCAAATCTGGCAGACACTAAAACCTAAAATTTCATTGTATTATTTAAATTTTAAATTAAGGATATGGTGATGATTAATACCATTAATTAATCATTGATTTTATGATGTTAGCCTTCTTGTCCTCTCCCTCCTAAATGTGCTCGGTGAATGACTGTATAATGAAATTACATATACTTCGACGCATTAGCCTGAATTACTTATAAAAATTGATGTTTTATTTTTAAAAATAAGGAGAATAGGTTAGATTCATACCATTTTTTGATGTACTTAAATTATGATGTAATTTATTAAATTAAAAAGGAAAAAGGATTTATTTATTTAATTATTTAGATTTTATTTATTTAATTTTTTATCATAATTTGTATAATATTATATAGATAGGTTTTTTTTTTAATTGATGGTAATGGAATGGTAGCCCCACCCGCGCTATCGGTATACACCGGCGAGGCACCAGTGAAGGATGATAGGTGAGGATGAAGCAGGTCAGTTAGCCCATCGTGACGAATTCATCAAGAATTGTTCACGATGGCTTCCAGGGGGAACCACGTGGAGGTCGACCTAATAGGGCATATTGCTAGCAATGGGGCTGTCAAACTGCATTGCTAACAATCCCTTTCCCTCCTATAAAGATAGGTTCTAAATGTTTTTAAAATTATTCTCCTTTAGTTTGTGAAGGTTTCTAAGTGAAATATTAACTACTTCGTGAACTAGCATGTGATCAAGACCTAAACTAAGTTACCTCTTACGGCACTGGCATAAAACATACAGGTAAACGTATACGAGAGAAATTTTACCGCAATGATGAGGTCATGCCATGACTTAATATCGCTAGCTATGACACTTTTATTTTGTCCTACTGTATAAGTACGTAAGACCTTTCGTATAATTTTCTTGTACACTTTATGTAATTATGTGAAGGTGTACTTTCTTATTACATAAAAGGTTTTTAGAAAAATCTGAAATCCTCTATAGAAGTCGGTACTTCTACATAATGTCTAAAATGTTAATTTTATTGGTTCAAACATTATTACTCGTATATGACAAAATGTTTTACAATTTCCGATGTCAAAAAGGTCGATATAATATACGCGACAGATAAATAAAAGTGTTCTAAAAATTTTAAATATTTTTTATACTACTATGATGGCAAACGGTATATGTAAGTAGCTATAAATAAATATTATATACCTGATCGTGGAAGTACTGTTAAATTTTGTAATCTATCTCTATCACTAAAAGTTATAAGTAGTTTTATTATTTCTAATTTGTTTTAGTCTACATATACAGTCTTTGTTTTCCAAATATAAATAACTGGATACGAAAGTATAAAATGTTAGTCCTTAGTTTCTGTATGTAGTCTGTCTGGCAACAATTACTACTTATAAAAAAACCTGTATGACAATGAGTAAAAATGGTTGCCGTATAGAACTTTCTAGAATAAGCCATAAAAATGTATAGGCAAACGCAATAATTACTTGTTCAGCGGTATAGTATAAGAGAGCTCCTTTATTTGTCAAACAGATCATGTCTCGAGGTTTCGTACGTATTTGAACGTACTACGATTCATGATATGTATTTGTATTAGCACAATCTCAAGTAGTTTGACTATTTATATTTATAAAAGTACTTAATAATCATTAATACCATTCAACTAATTACCCATAGTGAAATTACAGAAAGAGTAGACATAATTGCATAGCGACAAGTACTGAAAGAGAAAAGACAGAATTTCTTGTTTATGAAAATACTTTATAGCTAGCTTTTGCTCGCGATTTTGCCCGCATTACTGGGATATGTTCATTGACCGGGATCAAAAGTAGCCTATGTTCTATATTCTCCGTCCCATATAGTATGTGTATATTAAATAACTCGTTAAGGTGTTAAGAGGTAATACATTTTTTTTACATTTATAATCTTAGTAAGGATAAAGGAAGGGTTGAGGGGGAGAAGGATTGTTAGTAATGAAGACTTTAATCTCCATTACTAGCAAGATGCCCTGTCAGGTCGACCTCCACGTGGTTCCCCTTGGAAACCAACTTGATTGATTTATTGTTAAATTCGCCACAATGGGCTAACCTACTTTATCATCATTTATCATCCTTTACTGGTGCCTCACCAGTGTATACTGATAGCACAGGCGGGGTGACCATTCCATTATCATCATTTAAAAGAAAGATAAGGAAGCAAGGATTATTTAAATGAATTACTAGTATCACTGCTCCTTACCCCGCCTATACTAACGGTTTATGATGTATAATAGCGTATGACGTCATTATGACGTATTCACTAAGGAATTAACCACGATAGCTTCCAGGGCAGACCGCTTGGAGGACTTTTTTATGGAATAAAAATGGAATAAGAACTCTGCTTACGTCATTGGTCATACGCTAGCGCGGTACCAGTGAATGACAGATGAAAATGAAATCTGGTCAGTTCATTTTAGTGGATGACAATGGAATGGTAAACCCGCCTGCGCTATAGGTATACAGTGGCGGGGCACCAGTAAGTAGTGATATATGAGGATGAAAGCAGATCAGTTAATCAATTCCATTCCTTTAATCGGGGGTATATGATCGTTAGTAATGGGGATCTAATAGCACAATTGCTAGTAATATACTCTGTCACGTCAACCTCTACGTGGTTCCTTCTGGAAACTATCTTGGTTAATTTTTGTCAAATTTATCATGATGCGCTAACTGACCTATTTCCATCCTCACCTGTTATCTCTTACTGGTGCTCCATTAACGTATACCAATAGCGCAGGCAAGGTTACCATTCTATTATCATCCATAAAAAATATCAATCGGTATACGCTGGTGCGGCAATAGTAAGAAATGATTGGTGAGGATGAAACAATCAGTTGGCCCATTGTGAGGAATTCAATAAGAATTAACTATGATGATTTCCATGCGTGGAGCTCAACACAAATAAAAATAACATTTTCCTATCATAAAAATCTCCGATACACAATTAAGGGAAAGGGAAAACAAATACCATCATCTGCGTAAACCTTAATAATTTTAATATGCTGAAGCGAACGCAGCCGTTTTATATTGAATGAACAGTACTGTATATATGTAGTTATCTGTGCACATAGTACCAATTTATTTTCTGTGCTGTCCTATGATTGGTCGGTGCCCTTCAGTCAGCCGTTTCCGTCTCGTCATTCAAGTGTCAAATTGCAGTCAATTAAGTTATGAATGAAAATGACATACATTTATACAATAACATACCGATAATTAAATTGTGAATTCTTATATTGATTTCATATTATAGTTGTTTGTGCATAATATCAACATGTTCTGTTGTCTCAAAGGATGTATCAGTGGTTTCACTTTGACGCCAAGCGTCCCCATTCGTATCAAAGAGAATCCAGTGCAACTGGACACTTTACATATGGGTTTGTAGTTATGCTTTAATTTCTGCGATCTTTCCCTTGTTTTCCATAGATTAGTTATATAGTTTACAATTATTTTGAAATTTGCAACATTTGCAACAACATCACTTTTGACTTTATACAAGAAGTAGTTTATACTAAGTCTATGATACTAATGGACATAATTTCATTATATACTTTACTGTTGTCAAATCGAATGTTAGAGACTGTTTCAAATTTTTATTATATACTTATTAGGTTCCGCAAATCGTAACTTAAATATGGTTTGTTAGCAGTAAAAAAAGGTATTTCCTTAATTAGTACCTATGTATGAAACTTATAACAGTAGTTAACTTTAATATCTTTAACAAACCTCGACAGACATAATAATAATATTCATTATACAGAAACTTGCAAATAAATATTTTATTAGGTACTTTTAATGTTACAAATATACCATTAAAACATTTTCATCTATCTTAACCTTGTTATGTACATCATTGTTATAAATAGTCATTATTCATACATCCTACCTATACATTTAATAAATCATTAAAAATAGTCTTATTTTTATTTAATCTTGGTTTTAAATTGGCTTACTGATAAATATTTAAGATTTTCAGAATTAGATTTATGCCTGTACCTGTGAAATGATACAGAAATATATAAAATTAAGATATTTTTTTCATGTTTATACTAACATAATACACCAAATTTACTACATATTAGTATTCAACATATTAATATGGTTCAAGTAACATATTGAAGCCATTGTACAAAAGTACTTAAATATAATTTATGGATTCAACAAAATATTTGATTGTGACAAAGTATCAGTTATAATTATAGATTGACTTATAATATCAGTTGTCATATGTGTCATTTTACAACATCCTTTAAAACTAATTTCACATCCCAACTTAGTCCAGTTAAATTAAAATTATTTAATAGCTTTGTAAATAATTTAAAACTACAAGCTCAACTTTGGTACACTTTTTCTTTATATAATGTGTTCTCCCTTTCTATTAATGTAATAATATAGTATATAATGTCCTTATGTTAAGCCTTTAGTGTCATCTGAAGTGAAATGTTACCTATTCTACTCAAAAAAATCATATTGTTTATAATATACCTTTGTCTTCTTAATATTGACATTGCTAAAATAACCAATCCAAAATGGTGGCATTTCGTCATAGTCGTAGAATACTGATGGATCTTTATATGTAATATTTGTCTGATGTGTCAGTATTCTACGACAATGACGATTTGTTGTTAACTTATTATTTGTATATTTTACTAGATTATTGCCCACATAAATTTCAGGAACATATTCCTGTTTTTATGTTACATTTTCACCAACACAAATGGAAAATTGCATCCAATTAGGTGTAGTAATTTTTCATGTTGCCAGAACAAACCTATAGACTGACAGATAAAAATTTAAAAAAAAGATTGTTTTGCTTGATTCCATTACTTTTATTATTATTATTATTTCAGCCAATAACTATTAATTACTCACTACTGAACATAAGTCTTCCCTATAAGGTGAGTTTTGCCAATAGTTGCCATGCTTGGCAAACACTTGGCAGGCTGGTTAGCAACTATAGTTATTATAACCATAGCTTTTAGAGATGTTTTAAGAGAGACACTAATGCCCATCCCTCACTCTTTATTACTTTTATTAAGACCCCGCATATCTATTGTTTTAAATATTTCCTATGTACGGACATCATCTAGTTACAATTTTATTATATTAGTAAGTGGTGTGGTCTGGATTTTACAGGACATGAAGTGGTGGTTGTAAAAGGAGGCCAGCGAGTGTGTGGCTCAGGTTGCGCACTCGGGAATGCTCCCCTTGTTCAGAACAAGTCATACTTTGAAGTAAAGTTGCAGCAGGGAGGTGTTTGGGCTGTTGGAGTTGCCACTAGAGACACAGATGTCAGTAAAGTGCATGGTAATGTTATTGTAATTACTAAATTTAATTAATTAAAATATGTATACAAGGAGTATTTATATAGAATGTGCATATACAAAAGCTGGTCTTATCTCTAAAAGCAATCTCTTACAGACAACCTGGCATAAATAGTAAATAAATACAGAGAGAAAGGTAGATACAGTAAATACAAAGAGTAACCTAATAAAATGTATATTATTCTAAATGCCATTTATATAAAAAAAAGGACTAACTTACATAAATATAGATGTATAATATAAATAATAGTACATAAAGATAAATATACTAAATAGATCAAGATACTTAAATCACATGTAGTAAACATGAAGGCAAATTAGCGAGATTGGTAATGAGATTTTAATGCAGTAATATACAGTTCAATATTTTCAGGGCTGTAGATGGTGTCGATAGGTCAGGCAATTAGTCAGCAGTAAAGTGTTCTTAAAATACATACACAGTAGTTAGTTTAGTATGCAAAATGTGTACTGTAATTCATGAAGGTCTGAGGCTGCAAAGGTCACATGACTCGAGTGACATAACACCTGCGCTGTTGTAGCACCAGTTGGCATAACAATACTTTTTTTAACCTTCAGTAAAAACCAGAGATGGAATGTACGATTTCTATCAGTCAAAGACAGAGGTCATTTTATAATTGTGTGTGTACCTAGTTCATATTAATTTGTTCTATCGACGGTAAATGCCGTGCCGTGTATGTCCGTGATATCGGAAAATGTACATTGTTATAGGCATACATTGTAGTTTTTTTTTTATTATACTGTGACGTTAAAATCGTGCCGTGCCGTGTCGTGTCGTGTCGTGTCGTGTCGTGTCGTGTCGTGTCGTGTCGTGCTGCCATAAACTATAAAAATATCTAATGGCAGTATATATATGGGTTAAAGTAAGAATGATGATACAAATTTTAACTTTTTATGATTAAGGAAAAAAATTAAATGTCTTCAGAATTGTAATATCTAATGAGGTCATTCCGGGGAGATAATATTTCATTGATAATATTCTCATTGTAAGAAACGTAATACAATTATTTCATATCGAAATTTTGCTTATCATACTCGTATCCAACATGGTAGGTATTTTATTTATTATTAGCTTTTTGCTCCCTATTCCGTATATATACGTCAATTTCAGAGGCACGAAAATCAGTGAAATGACCACTTCTAGATGATGTATCAACAACATGAAACGCTACACCATATTCAGAAACATAACTGAGAAAACCGCATCCAATTTGGTGCAATAGTTTGCATGTTGCTAGAACACACATACAGACAGACAAAATTTCTATAGAATACTGTTTTGGCTTCTGTTTATCTTATTAAGACATTTAATAATATATTTTTTTCTAAAATATATTTTATATAAAATATAAAAAAAAATTCTTTCATAAAATATTTTTTTCTTAAATATCTTCCATGTACAGACATCATCTAGTTATAATTTTATTATATTAATAAGATTTATTGTGTTTTCTAAACTATTGATTGAGTACTTATTTTTATTTCAGGTGGTATGGACAAAGAATCCTGGTGTTTGAACAGTGATGGGACCGTGAGGCATGCTAATGTCGAATTGTACCACTTAGCCCCAGCACCTAGAGAGTCACCCACAGCAGATTTGCTCGTATCCACAGGTTCTCCCAGTCACGAGCATGAAAAGCCTGAAAGTGAGAAAGCAAATACTGTTGCAGTAATGCCAGCAGAGGGCGACACAATCGGTGTGGCGTACGACCATGTTGATCTGAATTTCTTCCTGAATGGAAAAAATATGGAAGTACCTGTAAGAAATATTAAAGGCACAGTTTATCCCGCGCTTTATGGTTAGTATCAAATATTATAATTTATTAGAACTTGTGATGTTATTTTTGTATGTTTCTGAATTATCCTATAATAAGATATTTTTTATTGATCTGTCACTGAGTTTTCATATTAGTTAAGGTGTTTGTGGTGTTTATTTTATTTTATTTCAATTTTTATTTTGTTTGTCCTATGTCTGTGGTTTCTACCTGAATTCCTTGGATTCCTGCCCAGTTTGATACTATGTGTGGATTTTGTATTCTTATACCTCTGGTTATTTCATTAAAATTATTTTGTTTAATTCCGCCAACTTTAATATGCGTGCCATTGCCACCATGTTTGACTAGTATTATTATTATCAGAAGTTTTACAACCTTCTATGTTAGTCATTAATCTCCGACCGCCATTTCGTCCCCGCACGTTTTGTGACACGTGTTTCAACTGTAGATGAGGCATCTTCAGGCAAATTAATCGCTGCTCGGAGCTAAGCAGTAATCGTTCGCACTTTCTCTCTCTTTTACTGCACCCCTTATTCTTTTATATTCTACTAGCTTTCACTCCCGACTTCCGCCGCGTAACTGGAATATGTTTACTGACCGGGATAAAAAGCCTATATTTTTTTCCATTCCAATTAGCATGTCTATACCAAATTTCATGATGATGTGTATCATGGGCGCCACAGAATACTGTTATGTCCATAGTACTGTTTATCTCTGTAGTCAATGATTACCATTTTTCATCAGATGGGCTGTCAGCTTGTTTGTCATTCTAGTGAAAAAAAAAACAATCGTATCACCCTTGAAACCGAAATAATGCCATGCAAGCGCCGTTGCTATGTAGCTGAAACACGAGTGGAATGAAAGTATTCAAGCAGACGAATTTTGTGTTAAATCTCCCTTTCATAAATCTGCAGTTTAATAGTATTTTTTTTTCAGTTGATGACGGCGCAATATTAGATATAAACCTAGAAAATTTCCTATATCCACCTCCAGCGGGCTATGAGAAGATAATGGTGGAGCAATCTCTCCTCTAACAGATGCAGTGTGAACTGTACTTGAGTGTTTTGCATCTACCAAATGGACTATGTCACAACAGAGTGCTGTAACTTGGTTGCATGTGTGAGCTAACCTGCATATGTATATGAGACTGCTTTTACTTAAGTATTGTATTTGAATATATATTTATATACTTGTCTTAAATCATATCACAGTGCTACTGTATAATATAAGAACGTATCTCACAGGCTGCTTCAGGTTTTCTGTAATAACTTGAGGCCTATTTGGTTGTAATAGGGCTCTAAAACTAATTAACATTTTATATAAGAATTTATAAAATAAATTTATTAATATGAATTGCTAATACTAAATATTGCGCGATTATTAAAAGAAACTAAAATGTGGTATTTATTGTGAGGTGGCAAGCAGAAAATAAAAATACATTAAAAAGATTTTTTATTTTCTGTTTAAGGCACCTCAATAAACAGCGTATTAAAAAACATTTTTTTTATTACTAAAATGTCTAGTCACTTCACAGAACTGTCCAAATGACTTGGAATACTGTGTACATTTCTATATACAGCTCCATCTAGCGATAATAATGTTATACTATCGTTAGATGGTGTTATATATGGAAAAATAGGAGGACGTGACGTTAGAAGGACTCTCATTTCAATTATGTTACAATTAAAAATTAAATTAATTAAATGAAGCTTAGAAAAAAATATTACTATTTTATTTATCTATAATATGGGTAATTAGGCGTTTGTGAAATAGGTTTTTAGTTCTCTTTGAATTTAGAAAATTCTCTTTGAGTTTGAAAGGCCGTGCGACGTCACATCGATAAAGCAATTTTTTTCGTCGTCACAATTCATCATTTACCGGTTCTTATTCTTGTATTGAGAATTCAGTGTATATGTTTCTCTGCATTTTTTCTGTATACGAATCTAACAGCTTAGTATGGTGTTTTGTAAATTTAGTTGCTACATCCCGGGTTCAATTCCCAGTTCGAATATTATTTGGAATTTTGTTAAACGAGTATGATGATAATGTCAGTCATGATAGAGGACTTTGACCGCTAGTGGAATGTTTTGTAAGCAAATAATTTGCGTTCTATTTATTTAAGAAAGTGTGATTATTGAAAATTTTGTGATTGATATTTTGATATGTATGCCGATTGTGTAAAGTTCGAATTCAATATTACTGGTGATCGTTTCTATTTTTTTATATTACTGTGGATAGTCAAGAAGTAGAAAGCCCACCTACTTGGTGGAAAGAGGCAATTGTCGGTTTATATAATTTCGAAGATTTATTTATTAAATATATTAAATATAGAAAAAAAAAGACAGAAAGGAATACGGATATTATTTTTAATTTTGATAAATATAACAACTAAATGCTCAACTTACATGACTATTCTAATTATTAGACAAACGGTTACTTAGTCGTACGTCAGAATAAGTTTAGGAATCGGTTCAGAAGGTATATTGTAACTTATAAAAATACAATTAATTGAGAACCTTTTGAAATTGAAATACAACAGATACTTTTTGTATATCGGACATAGATTTGTTACTCAAATGAATATTTGGCTACATTATAAGTTGACTGTCTGATCGTCCCTGGAAAAGTTTGGCATTGGAGAGTGTGGCTTGGCTCGGTCTTGGTTGAAGTGGTCGCATAGCTTCGCTTGGCTTGGCTCACTTAGTTGGTAGCGACATCTCGCGTTGTGGCGTTACACTATTCGTTTTTTAATTAAAATGGCGTCTACTCACTTTTTTATTATTGGATATTCACACAAGGTCATCTGTAACTGAAAATAAAAATACTATCAAATATGTGTAAAATCAATAGATTTATTTTTTTTATTTTCAATCTTCGGTAGATCAATAAAAATATTAATCTGCCTTTGATATAAATGAATCTGAAAAAGAGATAATTTAGCCATAATATAAACAATGAAATTATGAAATAAAGTAAGATTTTAATATAATTTTATAATTATTTTTTCACTGTAAACTAAATATATGTAAGTTATAATGGGACACTTATAAGTGAAATATACAAAAAAAAAAAAAATGGAATGTAATCTTTATTAATATTGTAAATGTGAGTTTGTTGTATCTCCACTGAATATGTGTGTAAAATATAAATTCGAATTAAAAATATAAACATAATATACGACTTCATCACGAAAGTATAGAATAAAAAAAAAATGAGAGATTATGGAATATTCACTGTGGATAGAGAAATGATAGATAGTTGTTAATGAACAACTGAGGGCTTTTTTATAATTTATCATAGCACCATCCATCATTATTATATGTATATATATATTATGCATCCAATATTATTATAAGCATATAACGACTTAGTGAAGTGTATGCAATTATATAAAATCGCTCTTAATTTTTTGTTAAAAATGTCGTGACGATAAAATATAAAAGCACCCTAAAATATCTAGTAAGTATCTATTTATTAAAATTATTCATAAAAGTATAATAAATAAATTATAATCTCATTGCACATGGCAGATTATTCTATGATTTTCTTCTAAATGTACTTTTTGTTTTTCGCCACAATGTTGGCGTCAAATCTTCTTATAGCCGACTTAAGCGTGAACGAATTACCTTTTTTACTACTTTATATTATTGAATATATGTATTTCAAGCATAAAATTTTGTAAATCTATTAATGAAGTATAATGTGTGTTGTCTATTGTCGTAAAGTCGGGCTATTTTTGTATTATTATCTATAAAAACTGTAACACGTACACAAATATATATGTATGTACAGCTTGTTTTATTAGCATGTTTTATTAGCGATGTTTTAGCCTAGTTTAAATTCTAAATGACCAATTGACATACCTAAATTATATTTACTTTAATAATTTATTTATAAATCAAGATTTTTATAGATATCAATAATTAAAATGTACCTCCATAAGAAGAGGATCATTCCGAACCGACACGACATCATAACGTTTAAAAAAAGAGAATATTACTTATAGAAAGCCGACAGCATTCCTGCAATACCTCTGGTGTTGCGGGTGATCTTTAGCAGCGGTAGTCACTTATAATCAGATGAGCCACATGCTCGTTCTGTTATGAAAAAAAGAGGCAGTCCACAATAAACAAACATAATATATGAGATAAAACAAGATGGTCCGCCATTTGCCTACTGGTGTTTTTGGTTTACCTAGTGGCTGGGTTCCAATTGTGCTAACAACAAATACTTTAATATTCTATTGCAGCATTTGTAAATGAATAGAATTCAAATGATACTTGAATCACACAAGAAGTGAGTGTATAAAAGTATAATATTACGAGTATGCAGTGTAAAATACTGCATTTTTGTAATGGCGTGTATCGCCTTAATTGTTTCGATGTAATAATATTTTAGCTTTGTAGAAGTTACTCTGAGATTGTTTCTGAAACTATTGGACCAGAGAATGTAATTCTATTGCTAATCTAATAACTATTACTAAATAAAATATAACGTAACCATATTGTGATACGGTCGTAATGAAGATAAACGCCTTATTCATAAAAACTTCTTACAAATCTGTTTTACAGTGTTTTGTCACTTACAAATTGGGAATTTAATGCAAAAGAAAAAGATTAAACATGTATCTAATAAAATAGATTTATAACACGTTTGATATTTTTATGGATAAGGGTAAATGTACTTAAACGAGCTTCAATTTCTTATTTTGATTGATCTGTAATAAAAATATTTGGTTCGAATATTTTGCTACAAGACTACAGTTTGACGAAAAAATGTTTAAGCAGTGTTTTTTTTTTATAAATAAGCTTCGATCATTAAAATTTTTTAAACCTAACATAAATAGTAATACATAAAAACATATAATCACATAAAACTAGATGTAATTTGAAAGGAGTGCTTGTACAGTAAGATATTTAGTTATTAAGCTTTTATCTCTAGCCATCAGCCTAATAAAGTTATTGCTGTAGGTACCTACATTAAGTTAGTTGTTTTATGTTATATCTTTTGTAAGCGTTATTAGAAACCAGGGAAGATCCTGCCCCTGATTTCTGCAGGTATAAAGATTTTTAATTCGAACGGAAGTTTATTCTTTTTTTCTTACTCTTTTTTTTTTGGTTTTTTTTTGATGGGTGAAAATGGTATGGTAACACCGCCTGCGCTAACGGGATACGCTGGCGGAGCATCAGTGAAGGGTGATAGATGACAATGAAAACAGGTCAGTTAGCCCATCATGATGAATTTATAAGGAATTAACCATGATAGTTTTCAGGGAAAACCGCGAGAAGGTCGACCTAGTTGGGTATATTGCTAACAATGGGATTCAGAGTCTTCATTACTAACAATCCCTTTTTCCTCTATAATTAAGGGTTGTCGCCTGGCACAGAACAGGCAATCCGGGTGCGTTGTATTATATTTTCGATTTTCTTTAAAGAGTTTAATTAAAATGTCTTATACCTACAGAAATCAGCGGCGGGATTTTAGAAATTTTATTAATATTCTTCAGGGCCCACATAAAGTAAACGTAATTATGTATCATAAACAATATGGGATTTAGTAAATGGCAATAGTGAGATCTTACTTTATAGTGTTAAAATTTATAATAAATGTATAAAAAAAAAAATGTTGAAGATTGTCTCCATGTGGCAATGTTGTAAAGATACTGTCAACATTACCTCATATTAGACAAATGCTTCAGATCCTGAGTCACCAGATGAGATGATCACTCGTTTAGATAGTTTTTAAAAGAAGTCGTGTACATTGGGGCCCATGGAGCCAGGCTTCGACTCCGAATTCAATGAACAAGTAGGTATTATAACAAATTTTCTTAAATGTAAAATGCAATCGTATAAGCAAAATTTCGAACTAAGTATTACATAAATGTACAGTTCTGAATCATATCTAATGTTCTGCATTTAAGTAACGTGTAAATTTATTTAATTTATAAAAAAAGAAAAGTATTATCTGAACTAAATGTTTGCTTTATTTTGTACCTATACCTCTCAACACATTCGGAATTGAATAGTATTGAAAACCAAGTTTGCCATTATATTTGCTGTCAAAAAACTATCTCTTTGACGTTAGATGCAACTATGGCGCATAAAGAAAAGGGGGGGGGGGGGGAGGGATTGTTAATAATGACGACGAAGGGCTCCATTGCTAGCAATATACCCGACCAGGTCGACCTCCACGTGGTACCCCCTGGAAACCATCTTACTGAATTCCAAGCGTATTCACCACGGTGGCCTAACTGATCTGTCTTTTCATCGTCATCGTCTTTTTATCGTCGTTTTTATCATCACTCACTGGTACCCCGCCAGTGTAAACCAATAGCGCAGGCGGGGTAAGTATTCCATTATCACCCATTAAAAAATCCGGTCTATCACCCGACTAATTTTGAGACTGATTCCAGTGCGAAATTTAACTTCATCCTACAGTGGAACTTGTAGCGTAGTCTTAAAAAGATCCCCGGCAAGATGATGGTTATCTCTATGAAGGATAAGGTACATATAAAATCTAAACTAATACAAAATGTGAAGATTTGATTTTTTTTTTGTATATAAAATGGATAAACTCATTCTTTCATTTATCGAAAGTTACATTATCAGCACGTTACATGGGTTGTATTTTAGTTAAAAAAAAAAGTAGTAGAGGCGGGTTTAGTAGAATTAGGAAGGCGCGTGGTGTGACTTGAGGCTCGTATATTGAATCGTCATCATATCAGCTGTTGACTGGCCATTGCTTATAAGCCTTCCTCATAAGGGGAGTTTTGCACGTAGTTACCATGCTTAGCAGTGGCGTAACAATAGGGTGGCAGGACTGGCAAAATGCCACGGGCCCCCGACCCAAAAGGGCCCCGGCTCAAGAGGCCGCGAGCTCAGAATTTTTATTTTACCTTGTACCTGAGTATTTTATTTTACTTGAAAATAAATGATAGGGCCCCATCAAAAGAATTTACCACAGGCCCCAAATGGTATAGTTACGCTACTGATATGTATAACATGTCATACTTAACTCAACATAATCACATGGCAGATTATTGTTCTATGATTTTCCCCAAAATAAACTTTTTGTTTTAAATAAATAAATATTCCTTGAGGCTCGTATAGTGAATACTGGGTATTAATCACTGATAGTCGTATTGACAACAGAGTAAGAAAATAGAAAATGGTATGTTTTCGTAGTGCCTACTTATAATACCCCTACCAGTAGGGATATTTCTTTAATGAAGTGTCGCGTCGCTCTGTCGTCAACACCAGTGATTAATTATTTTCGAGTTACGTCGCTGTTCAGCGTGACGTATTTCAGCCACAAATTCGTGAACCGATTAAAGGTGTGTATAATGTTTCAAATAGATGATGCATTATTTTTTGCGATACTTAGCTATGACAAATAAGCTGACGGCTTATCTAATGGAAAAAGGTAATTGAAAAATGAATGAAAATGGAATAATAATCTCGCCTAGGCTACTGGTTTAAGATGTCGGGGAATCAATGTGAAATACTAGGTAAGAATGAAGTCATATTAGTTAGCCTATTGTGATGAATATTAATATATATTAATATAATAATTTAATTATGACTGTTTTCAGAAGGCACCGCGAGAAGGTCGACCTGAACTAGAATGTTGTAAACGTCACTTTAATAAGAACTGTTGACTAGATTTATATAGGTACTGTACCGATAAGAAAAATAAGATTGTGTTCAAAACCAGTTACTTTAATTTAAAAACTCAATTACTGAACAGATTTTGATAAATTTTCTATGGACCCATTTTGTAAGTATAGTAGTTAGATTGTGTACAAATATTAATCCTTTCAGATAAAAAAATAAGGCTATATCGATTACTTTAATTTCTTTGCGGATATTTCCATTTCAAATTCTATGATATTCCTCTCATCTACCATGTATTGACTAATATACGTATATAGGGGGGAAGGGATTGTTAAAGATAAGAAGGTTAGTTCCTATTGCTAATAATATACTGTATCAGGTCGACCTCCACGCGGTTCCCCCTGGAAACCATCGTGACTAATTTATCATTGAATTCGTCACGATGGGCTAACTGGCCTGTTTTCATTCTCATCGATCACCCTTCACTGGTGCTCCGCCAGCGTATCCCGTTAGCGCAGGCGGGGTTACTATACCATTTTCACCCATAAAAAAAATATACGTATAGTATTATAAATGTGAAAGTGATATTTTTATATTTTGTTTGTTACTTCTTAGCACTTCAAAGCTGTTAAAAGCTTTACAAACTACACTGAAATTTGATGCACTCAGTATTTGGGTTGGCAAAAGAATGTAGGATAATATTTTTCTTGGTCAATTGACTTATTCCGGTTATACAAAAGAAGTTGCGAGTAAAAATTAGTCCATTTTGTTAAGTTTGTTTGCTACACCAATCGTCATGAAATTTGGTATACGCGTATTATTTCGGACAGAGAAGGACATAGGCTACTTTGTAACCCTGTCAATATATATAAGGCTATTCCGATTTCGCAGACGACGTCGCGGCTTAAAGCTAGTCATATATAAATAAGTGCTTATATAAATAGTTAACAGTAACGTATTGAGGCCATTGTTTGAACTCGATTTACGTAAACAAAGAGAAGGGATATCGGGAATTCAGGATAGCTTTTGGGGAAACCCACTAACACATTCTGAAGGGTCACCATTGTCTTTCGGGAAATTAAAGTGGCCATAAAACAAAGCGGAGGAAATGAAAACAAAAGATTTTATTCATTAAATTCTGTAGAAATTATTGAAAGCTTCCGTTTCATTAGACAGCTGAGATTTATTTTACGAACCGAACGACCTAGGGACTGAAATATTATGTTAATATCCATGACTTGCCCGGGAGAAAGATATAAATTTGATAAAACGATTGTATTATCGTATCGATTGAAATGTCCACAGTTAATATAAATTTTATAGTATTTATTAAACATTTACGAGTATATTTTGTATCTAATTGTAGTACCTAGATAAATATTTACAAATAAACATGTATTGATATTATAGTAGTAGGTCTTTTTTAATGCATGATAATGGAATGGAGGAGGTAACCCCATTTGAGCTATCGATATACACTGGCACTTCACTAGTGAGGGATGAAATGTGATGAGAAAGCAGTTCATTTGATCTGATGTGATGAATATTTATGTATTATAAGAATTCACCATGTTCGTTTCCAGAGGGCACCGTGAAGAGGACGACCTGACGAGGCATATTGTTAGCAATGGAACCGCTAGGTCTTCTTTACTAACAACCTCTTTCTCCTTTATAGTAGGTAGGTATAGTATAATGTGTAGGAAACCGGCGTGAAGATAGATAACACAAAAACCGCATTTCGGGAAGAAAGGGATTGTTAATAATGGAAACTAAGGATCCCATCGCTAGCAATATATTCAACCAAGTCGACGTCTACTTGGTCCACCTTGGAAACCATCGTGCTGAAAACCAGGCCTTCTAGACAAGTGGTAGGCGAGATCATCGAAAGAATGGACATTGCTGGCGGATTCGTGAGACAGAATGAGATACCAACGTTGGACGTCTCACTTCAGCTGACGGATTCGTGAGCGATGTCGATTTCGTCGACGAGTTCGCTTGCCACTTGTCTAGAGGGCCTGGTGTATTTTTATCACAATAGGCTGACTAACCTGTCTTTTTTCTCATCTATCATCATTTAATGGTACCTCGCCAGTGTAATGGTAGTGTTGGAATAGCAGGCGTATAGCACGCGCAGTGACCCTCAGAAGATCCTTTTTTTACACTTTTTTAAGATCTTCATGCTGTATCGTCTTTGGAAAACCTTGGTATCATTTCATAAGCTGAGCGTCTGTAGGAAGAAGAACTATTGTATATTGTACACGACCGTCTAGATCAGTGATTCTCAACCACTGTGCCGCGGCACTTTTGTGTGCCGCCAAATTTTGCAAATATTTAAAATTTTTGTCATAAACTATTTATGCAGTGTGTTGCAGTAAGTAAATAATTTTTATCTTTTTCTTTGTGTGCCGCCAAATTTTGAAATCGTTAAATATGTGCCGCAACAAAAAAAAAAAGGTTGAGAATCACTGGTCTAGATTCTAAGATATGAGAGTGAACTTTCTTTCGATGGCGAGCGTAAAAATGATCCTAAAGGCATAATATATTTTTCTATGTCTATTAATAACAGACTGATCACAATCAACGTGATCAGCTTTTTTGCAGTTGTTGGTAAAAAAAAAAAAACAATCGAAGTTGGTGCTGCAATACATATTGCGTTTTTCATGCAATACATATTTGTGGTAACTGAACAAAAACGGCCTATTGGAAAACGAAATTGCAATATCGGCCAGATGTTGTTGGAAATAGTTGAAGCTTTTTCTCGACTATCTGTGGCGGTATTTTGCTGACCATAAACGCTAAACCTTTGTTCAGAATTCGCTGACGCAAATAAATGGAAAACTGAAAATGGAAATAGCTCTCGTAAGTAGGTAGCTAGGCTAGATATGTATTGCTCTTAAATTGTAATTTGTCTATTCTGTGTATCTATATTCTGAATTTAATGGAAAACTATAGAAAATAATTGAAGATTTTTTAATAAGTTAAATGAATAGACTACATTTTGCTCTGCAAAAACAGCAATAATACACTAATAATATTTTCATTTAGAAATTTTCATAGAATTTTTGGAATTATCTACATGTTCTGTTTCGCAAAAAAAAAAAAACAGTAGTTTTAATTGTCACCAAATTAAAATTACTGTTTTTTGGGATTAACTTTCAGAGCATGAATTGACGATCTTATTGCATAGCAAATTCACAATATACATACAGACGGGTTGAGAACCTTCTCCTTTGAATAAAACTTGTTTGATGAACTAACGTATAATATAATACATTTTACATACAAACTACTAACTTTTTAACCTGACTCTTTATTTATAGATTGTAAGATATGGGAATTAATGTGATCTTTTAGGTAATTTTTTGAGTTTATCAACTATAAACAAAAAATCTTTCCTTCTAAATACTACTTTAGAATACAGAATTTTATTTCTGTTATGAAATGCCAAGTAATGGAAAGTAAATAATAAATATACATAGATGTTTCAAAAAGATGTTAATATATTTTTTAACATTATCCGGGAAATAGAGAACGTGAGGTATTGCAAAAGTTAATGACCTTTTTGTTTGTGGAAAGCCGCAGACCGATAAAAAATTACCGCAGCTAAAATCACAAATACCTTACTTTTTAATGATTAGGTACTTCCCTTATCCTGAACGGTTGGCAGTGGAGCGTCCAATTAATATTCATTAGCAAGGGCTAATTTAATTTCTCCCTGGCAATATTAATTTACGAAACATAAAACATGACAAATACCTACCCATATATTTATCGTTAATAACGCTGAGGTATTAACTTTATTTAAATGAACGTTAGAAAAATTGTAATGTGTTATAAATTATTACAGTTATTCCTCCGTCAGTACATAAACGTATTTCCTCAGTTACCTGGTTAAAGTTTTACAATACTTAGTATGATACGAGAATTGTTACATCTTGATTGAAAAGATTTTGACGGCAGGACTCAAACCTTGTTCTCTTTTACAATTTTACAAACCACGCAGAAGTGGTACTATGAATTGTAAAAATTTCAATTATTTTTGAACCTAAACCATATGTTATATAACAATGCAAGGTAAAAGTTTAAAAAATGTTACCAATAATACCTTTCTCTTTTTCATGGTATTTAGAAATTTCGCTGTGTTGGTCGTCCGATCGATTGAAGCCCACTCCGGTTTTTACGTGTGCTTCAGTGGAGTGTCACTGAAGTATTGATGGAATTATTATGCACATCAAATGTTTAAACCTATCGAGGATATTAATTGGTAAGTAGTACTGTTGAAGCCTATTTTTAACTTGATCGTATTTTTTTTGTGTATAAGTTGTGAGTTATCTTTAGTATTAGTATTTATTGACCATAGCGATGTACCTAAACACATTGCCTTTCTGATTATGGTTTCCCGCACAATAAAAACGATTAATTGCTGCTTTAGTGGGTAAAAATAATACTCGACTGTCGTTGACATTCCTGTTGTGTGTATAAAATATACGCACATACATGTAACAATACAAACCTTTATAAAAATTATACTCGACTGTCGTTGTATAAGTTTATATAAATATTCTTTCAACTGCAACTCGTCAAGTACGCTTAGAAGGGAGACTGGGTAGTGTCCACTGGACCATTCTTGGCTTTGAGCAGAGTTTCTCAAACAGTGGACCCCACGGTCCACAGTTTGGCAGCTGGCTTATTACATAAGTTTTATTATGTTATTGTATGTCACCCGTTAGTTACTCGCATTATTATTTGCTTCTACAATATTTATTTCAATTTCGGGAAAAACATGAAGACATAAGTGGGAACCGTCTCCTTTGTTTTAAAATCTAACAAAGAATTATTTAAAAAAATTGAAACTGTTTGCAGTTTTGCATCTGCAGTTTTGTCCGAACTCTCGGCTATTTTTAATCTATAACTTTGAGAAACCCTGATGTAGAATGTGCCTGACAGGACCATTTACAGTTTTCTTTTCCGCACCAATGGCATTGTTTCCGTCGCTTTATTACGCCAATCTGTTACGTTGACGTGCGGCGCCACTGACGAATGCGGCGATCGCGCGGTTAATAGTGGAAAATTGGAAAATCAGTTAGTGCAGCCTGTAATCTTGGCGTCGCACACGCTATCGATATACAGGGTGAAAGGACACTGTAAAGTATGAGCCATAAGCTCTATACATAGTAGAAGGGACAGGACATTATTTTCCCATCGGAAATGCACTACAGCCATAAATTTAACAATTCTTAGATTTGACTCCGCGCAATGTATTTGAAATTTTACGATCCACATGACGCGTGATATGCACAAGGCGCGCTCAGTAGTGCTTTTTCGTAGGTAGTTTTCGTACGCTTCGGGTGTTGACTTTACTCAGCTGATTTCATTTGATTGATGTAAAAGTGGTCACCATCACCTATATACATTAACAATACTCGCTTATGATACCTTTCATGTCGTTTTTACACCCTAGTTTGATAAGAAAAACATGTTATTTGGTCTTATTTCACATACATGGTTTAATTTCGTATACGTTAAAAAAACAGAATCCAATAAATTATTTTTAAGAATTTTCTCTTTTCTGAAATCATCTGAGCATATTGGTGAGTACTTATTTTATTTGCGGTGAAAGCATTGTGTAAGTATTTATTCGTGTTTTACCGTGAATCAGTTATGTTCGCATGGCTGTGTTTCGGTTTGAAGGGTGGGGTATGGCAGTTAATTTACAGGGTACAGAGGAATAACGTCTGAGTTCTCAGGAATAGCAATGCATCGGGGGTATCATGGGTGAAACAGTATACTCCGTTATGTCCATGAGACTGCTCATGTCTATAGGCGACGGTTACCACTTTCCATCAGGTGGACCGTCAGTTTGTTTGCAATTTTAAGTTGCATAAAGAAAATTTAAGTTAGTGCAATTTATTAATTGATTGTCGGCGATTCTTTCTTGAGTACATATCACGGAAATAAATTGATAGGAGCACGCAATTTTAGTCAACAGTATAGTACATAGTTAATTTAGTTGTTCTGTAATTCTTAAAAGTAGCATAGCTTCTGTATGTACGGTGTACGGTTAAAAATGTAACAGGTGCAAATTATTATCTGTAGAAAATAATGTTATCATTTGATATCATCGACTTTGCACGGGTAGATACAGTTTTCGAAAATAATACAAAGCCTATGCTGCAAAAGTACTTTTAAAATCGGTTAAATAATTTTTGAGTGTTATTTATCCATTTCAAACGATCAATCAAATCTTTCCTCTTTATAACATTAGTATAGATTAATATTGTTGTTTCTTTATACATTTACCTAATATTATGTTTGGATGTTATTATAAGGAGGAAGTTGTAGCAGTAATTACTTCGTAAATCTGTCTTTTTAATGAAGAAATACATTGGGAATATCGATAATTTCAATTTGTGCTTTACTGCAGTAAATAATGTTTTTATCTACTACGATAATGAGTGACATATCTTATATAATTTTTATTGGGTGTAGTCATTTGGTAGAATAATGTAGATATCATACTATTATTCTTTACACCTCGACTGACCTGATTGTTTATTAAGTGCTCAGTTATTGCATGTCATCACGATGCGGAGGTTGCTTCTATGTGTGTGCCTCGTAGCAGGCGTAGTTTGTGATCAGACAAGTGATGAGGCAGAGTCCAGGATTGTTCGTATTTCCCAAGGATCTATTCGTGGATTTAGAGACCCCGAAGAGGATATCTTCATTTTCTATGGAGTCCCATATGCTAGGGCACCGACAGGACCAAATAAGTTTAAGGTAAATTTTAAAACTTTAAGTAGGATACGTTACGAGCAATCTTCTAAAAATTATTACATTTTATTAATGTAATGTAAATGTAAAAGTTAATATTTAACTTTTGTTATATTGAAATAGGTATAATTATTATCATCATCATGCAATTAATTTTAAATTGATTTCAAAGAAGAGGAAATTGTTAATTCTTTTACATTTTTTATGTCCATCTTATATGGTATTTTCGTTAGGCATTTTACAACCATGTTTTAAGAAACGTTAATTTTAAATATTTTAATTACAGTTGAAATTTAAAATTAAGTCCTTAAAACTATATTCATATTTTTCTTTAAATTTCAGGCACCTCTTCCTGCACCAATTTGGTTAGAAACATTAGATGCAGTAGATAAAGGTATAATATGTTACCAACCTAAAGAAGTTGTTGGAGCGTATAGGATGGAGAAAATTATGCAAGAAGATTGTCTGATTGCAAATATATATGTACCCAAAACAAACAATAAAAATATTCCTGTTGTGGTTTATGTACATGGTGGTGCTTTCCACGTGGGTTATGGGGATTTAGCAACTCCAAAAAAATTGGTTAAAACTAAAGATGTAATAGTCGTAACATTTAATTACCGACTTGGTGTACAAGGTTTCCTATGCTTGGGTACAGAATATGCTCCCGGGAATGCCGGTATGAAAGACCAGGTTGCATTACTGCGATGGGTAAAGAAAAACATTGCCAGCTTCGGGGGTAATCCGGATGATGTCACTATAGCTGGTTACAGTGCAGGTTCTGCATCTGTTGATCTTTTATTGCTTTCACCTCTAGCCAAGGGACTTTTTACTAAAGCAATACCTGAGAGTGGTTCTAATACAGCCGTATGGTCGTTGCAACAAGATCCTCTTCAGAATGCAAAAGATTACGCAAAGTTGCTGAATTTCACAAATGTTGAAGATTTTTATGCTTTGGAAGAATTCTATAAAACGGCGCCTTTAGAAATATTAGAATCTGAACTATTCTTAGATGTTCCTGATTCCACTTTTGGATTTACTTTATGTGTCGAACGTGATACAGGGGAAGAGAAGTTTCTTGATGATACCCCTGTTAATATTTTAAAAAAAGGAAAATATAATAAAGTACCGTTGCTATATGGATTTGCTAACATGGAAGGTCTATTCCGTTTGCCACTTTTTGAACTATGGAAGGACAGAATAAATGAGAAATTTTCTGACTTTCTACCAGCTGATTTGCAATTCGAAAATGAAAATGAGAAGGATGAAGTAGTTGAGCAGATTAAAAAATTCTATTTTAAAGATAGTCCAATAAGTTCAGACACTGTAACTGGTTATGTCGATTATTTCACTGATATTCTTTTTGCATATCCAGCACTGAGGTCTATAAAGTTACAAGTCGAAGCTGGTAATGACGAAATATATTTATATGAATATTCATTTATTGAAGAAGTTAATGTTCCGGAACAATATCCAAGTCTTCGAGGAGCAAATCATTGCGCTCAAACAGTGGCTGTACTTGATGGAACATTCATTGATGGTAGAGATGAAAAAAATATTAGTGACGACTTACAGAAAGTTAAAGCAACTGTGAGAGACCTGTGGTCAAATTTTATTAAGACTGGGTAAGCAATGCTTTTGTTCTTTATCCTAGAGCTAAGAATGAGGTAAACCTATAATTATAGTACTTATGTGTGGCCTTTACTTGTGCGTTTTAATTGTTCAAGTTATGGATTTGACAGCATTTTTTTTTATACCACTGAGGTGGTAAACAAGCATATAGCCCACCCGATGGTAAGCGGTTACCGTAGTCTATGAACGCCTGTAATACCAGAGGTATTACGCGCGCGTTGCCGACCTTGAAGAAACGTCTTTACCCCCCTTTTGAAGAACTCCATGCTGTAGTCTCTTGGGAAAACCTCGGCAGGGAGCTCATTCCATAACCTGAGTGTTTGTGGGAGAAAACATCTCTAAAACCGCCTTGTACGCGGCCATTTAGGCTGTAGGATATTAGGATGAACTCTGTCGATTTCGAGCCGTACGATGATAGAAAATGGCCGTGGGAATCATATTGAATAATTCCTCTGAGCACAATCCGTTGTACAAGCGGTAGAAGACGCAGAGTGGGGCAAAGTCTCTCCTAAGACTTAAGGGTTCGATACCGCTTGCAAGCCTGGTATCTTCGACAATTCTCATAGCTCGTCGTTGCACTGAGTCGAAGCGTTCAAGCTGATATCTAGGTGCTCTCGCTCTAGTGACAGTGACTATATAAGTGACAGCAATACTTCATCTGGGACCGAATTTGCGATTTGTAGAGCATTAATCGCTGATCGAATCATGTACTGGAAATGTATGATATTTTGATGGATATGTAGATCTTATTATTAGTGGTAAGTCAAATTTCGTTTAAAAAGGACAATTCTAGTATTATAATATAATGTTCGAGGAAGTGTTTAAGTTCAGTTTATAGATATTTATTCACAATTTGGTTGTTTGTTACGATGCCAATGGGTGAGCTGAACCATTGCTATTTTCAAGCCATACAATATGTAGTTTTTTTTTTTATTCTATATAGTTTTTTTTTATTCTAGTAAAGAGAAAAAGTAGGTAATGTATTAGATACATTATAAGTAATATCTTTAATGGCTAATAATAATCTGATAATATTAATCAGTAGATAAATTAAAATAGAAGTATGATATACTTATATTCTATTATATATGAATCAAATAATGTTTTTTATACAGTAATCCGGTGCCAGAAGGATCATCATATCCAGCATGGCCCCCTACAAACGCAAATGGTTTCCCTTACATGGAGATAGGGAGGGAGCTGCAACTGAGAGGAACACTACTGGAGAAGCGAATTCGTTTCTGGGATGCTATCTACGAGCAATACTATCGCCCTCCCGCGGCACCACCAGCGCCGCCTGCCAAGCACAGCGAGCTTTAGATTTTAGATTATAATTTATTTGCTTTTATTTTTATTATCGGTTGTTTAATTTACTAATAATATAATTATAATAACTAATCGATTTTATTGCAAAAACGTTCCTTAAAACGATATTTCGAATGGGAATATGCTTCATAGGTCTTTATTTTGAAGCATAGCATATTACTATGAATATTTGAATTATAATAAAATTTTACAGTAGAACAACAGACCTGTTTAGTTTGTAAAAAGTAGTTCAGATGAACTTTTTCGCTAGATATACCCAAGTAGCGATGTCATGTTTAGAATGAAACCACCGCCGATTAAGGATAGTGCCTGTGGTTAAAACCACTTCCTATTAACAGTTGTGATCTAATAAAAACTTTTTAACAATAATTTTTTTAAAAAATATTTGGCTTATTCTTTTTCTGCTTTATTTGTAAATATCAGGACGAGATTTGTATGAAAGGAAATGTTTAAAAAATCGTACGGAAAAATACAAAATTAATATACCCGTGCGAAGCCAGGGCGTGTAGCTAGAACTATTATCCGTGGTGTGGCTGACATATAATAATTATTAAATTACTATGTGTACTGCTAGTAGTGTAGTAAATTAGTTACACTAAGTAGCTGCAGTAGCACAATATTTGCTAGTACACCAAACTTTTAGCCTTAGCGACAATATATTTTTTTCGAGAATGACTAGATCAATATCCCTGTGGACTAATACTTCGGATCCCACGACCTGAAAGTTCATGTCGAGAGAGTTAGTTGTCAGACCAGTACTACCTCGTTTTGATGAGGGTACATCCTTTGGGAGATGTATAGGTACTATACATCGAAGATACAGGACTTAACGTAGATATTTATTAAAAATATTAACATTTTAATTTCAAATATTTTTAACTGCTTTAATAGACCACATTATTTATAATTAGTATTTATAAATTAATATGAGATTTTTTTATTGAACAATCATTACAAATAATATTTCATAGGTACGAGTAATATAGGTGCATATGATAAACATAATATATATAATAGAAAAACATAATAGAAATCACATTTAAACAAAAAAAAATTACTTTATTATCAGGAGACCGCAGGATGGGATAAAATTAATATGTTACCGAAGTAAACAACAAGCATGTTCGTCACAGACGCTAGTATTGGTATTAGACTCGAGATGAAATTTTTTTCGAACCATAGAATAAACAAGAAAAAAAAAGTTTACAATTATAAAATACATTTTACTAGTATTTGAAAAATTCTACTAAAATTAACTACGATGTTTTTCAGGGGGAACCGCGTAGAGGTCGATCTGATATTGCTATCAATGAGGAAGTTAGACCCCATTATTTACAATCCCTTTCCCCCTAACAATATAGTATTATATTATTTGTGCCCTAATTAACTAAAGTGAATTCATTTTTACCTAGCATTCCGCACTGGTTTCCCGACATCTGAAACCAGTAGCCCGGGCGAGGTTATCGCCCGTATATATATTATCTTCCTTTTATATTTTTATCTACCTTGTACTTAAGCGAACACTGAAAATAGAAAAAAATATTTATTAATTTTACACATAATCGACAGCTTGATGATACTAAATCTAATTGCACATCAATATTTTCATTTTCAGTTACAAATGAACTTGAGTGAGTATTCAATAATACAAAAGCGAGTAGACGACAACTTAATTTTTTTTCCGAACGAACTAGCTAAGTGAGCCAAGCCGAGTGGAGCTATGCGACCGCTGTCAACCAAGACCAAGCCAAGCCACACTCCTCAATGCTTAGCTTTTCCAGGGAGGATCAGACAGTCAGTTAAATATTCATTCGAGTGAAAGATCAGCCAGTTAAATATTCATTTGAGTGACAAATCTATGTCCGACAAATAAAAAGTATCTGATGTATTAAATTAAACGCCGTCACTCGCATAATCTGGATATACCTATTTTACTAAACATCGAGCCTGGCTTCGCACGAGTATATACAATTTACGAAATTACTACATAACCTATGCTGCAAAAGAATTTTTAAAATCCATTATGTAGTTTTTGAGTGTATCTATTACAAACAATAAATCGAATCTTTCCTCTTTATAATAGTAATATAAATTTATATTGTTGCGTTGCATTGTATACATATACTTAATATTATGTTTATAAGGAGGAAGTTGTAACAGCAATTACTTCGTAAACCTTGTTCACTTCGGAAGGTCACAATGTTTGTACACATATTTGTGTCTTTTAAGTGAAAAAATAAATAAATTGACAATATCGATAATTTGATTTTGTACTTTACTGCAGTAAATAATATTCTTATCTACTACGATAAAGAATAATATATCTTATATATTTTTTATTGGGTGTAGTCATTTAGATATCATACTATTATTATTTATATGTCGACTTACCTGATTGTTTATTAAGTGCTCAGTTATTGCATGTCATCACGATGCGGAGGTTGCTTCTATGTGTGTGCCTCGTAGCAGGCGTAGTTTGTGATCAGACAAGTGATGAGGCAGAGTCCAGGATTGTTCGTATTTCCCAAGGATCTATTCGTGGATTTAGAGACCCCGAAGAGGATATCTTCATTTTCTATGGAGTCCCATATGCTAGGGCACCGACAGGACCAAATAAATTTAAGGTAAATGTTAAAAGTTTTTTTTAAATAACATAAAAGTATGTTACCAACAATTTCATATAAATTTTAAAAACTTATAGTTAATGTTTGACTTTTACTTTATTGAAATAAGTATAATCATTATCATCATTTTTCAATTAGTTTTAAATTGACTTAAAAAAAGAGGAGATTATCAATTGGTATGATTTTTTTATGTCTGTCTTATGTGATATTTTCGTTAGGTATTTTGAACTAGGCATTTATTATTATTACTATTGAAAGATAAGTTTTTTCCACGCAGAAAAAAAAGTGACAGTGGAACCTTCATGATCTTTCGTGCTCGTCGTATTTTTTAAGGTCGCTGCTAATTACTATCAATGATAGGAATTTTAAGATGTTTTTTGTAGTGAAGTTTGTTCTTATATAAAGTGTATTTTTAGTAAAGCAAAGTAGATATATCGTTTATGAATGTCTTAAAAATGGAGATTATATATATATATATATATATATATATATATATATATATATATATATATATATATATATATATATATGATATGTGTGAGGTACTACGTAATACTAACTTTACATATATGTATATAATATATAACAGATAATATTTTATTTATTTATTTATTTATTTACACTTTATTGCACCGAGTAAAAAGAGAAATAACAAATACAGTAAATATTAATGAGAAGTGATACAAAAGGCGGCCTTATCGCTAAGCAATCTCTTCCAGACAACCTTTGGGTAGAGGACATTGAGAAAAAGACAAAGAGTAGGTGGCGTACTATTACATAAATATTATCATATACAAACATATAGATACATACATACATATGTACACATACATATATATACACATATATAATATATACACAATTAAATATATACATAACATACACATACTTTACAGCACACATACAACAGAAAAAAAATGACGAAGGAAAACGAAGAGAGAACACAGGAAAATAGTACTAAAGTGAGAGGTAGTTATAAGAAAGAGTAAGTAAGTAGTAAGAGTTTGAGCGCACCGAATAGAGTTAGGAATATATAACATAAATACCCAACTACTGTTAATCCATTGACACTTATTTAACTATAGCTTCTTTAGGACTTCCATCAACAATAATTGTGATATATTTTATATAATGACTACGTGGTTTACTATACTTGTTCACTCTTGATACGTCAGGGAGCTCCGCTCTGTTCAACGGTTGGACAAGAAGTGTCTCCCCACCCAAATAACAATCTTTTATATCCACAGGACCGAATTCGAGTGAACAAGTTAGTGAGACCACGTGTACTTACAATTTCATTACTTTTTATTTAAGTATCATGATAACAAATAATTATAAAATCAATTAAAATATAAATTAGTGTTTTATATACATTACAAGAATAATTCATTACAAAATTTGGTATAATAACAATTTTAATATTTTATTATATTTAAAGTAATTAGTCTCATTTTTATTAATAAATGCAGGTACACATTTTAACACAAGATGTTTAAGAAAATTAATATAATTTAAAATAAATATCTAACACATGCGTGGGCTACATTCATAAAATAAGTGCTGCGGCGTTTCTTCTTGATTGTGACAAAACCTGCAAACACTTTTTGGGCATAAATTTAGTTGAGCCATTTGCTTGTTTAGTTTGCAGTGTCCAGTAAGAACTCTTGTTAGTACACGCGTATTATTTTTACTCAAAAGAATTAATTTCTTAGAGTAATTTTCTCAGAACCTCTTAATCAAGGCTTTTAAATGATTTAATCCTGGCAACAAGAGCTAGCTATTATTTGCTACTTCTAAGATTTCGAGTTTAAGGTGCTGAGCTTTAGAACTAGACATAGTTAATATTAGTATTGTTCCAATATTTATAAATTGGTTTCTTTTGGAAATTGATAAAAAATTGCGGAAAAAGGACATCACTCAGTAGTACCAGTTGAATATCTATTTAATTTTAAACGAGTTCTTTATTCCTAATTTTTCCTGTTATCTAACATTGAATATATTGGATAAAAGATATTTAACATATTCGAGATTTGGCCAATATAGACATTGTAACTATGATATATAGATATTACTGTATATTACCCACCTATATTTTGAGTCACGTTTTAAGAAATGTTGATTTTAAATATCTTAACTATAGTTGAATTGTAAAATTAAGTCCTGAAAACTATATTTATATTTTCCTTTAATTTTCAGGCCCCTCTTCCTGCACCAATTTGGTTAGAAACATTAGATGCAGTAGATAAAGGCATAATATGCCATCAACCTAAAGAATTTGTTGGAACATATGGGATAGAGAAAATTATGCAAGAAGATTGTCTGATTGCAAATATATATGTACCAAAAACAAACAATAAAAATATTCCTGTTGTGGTTTATGTACATGGAGGTGCTTTCCACGTGGGTTATGGGGATTTAGTAACTCCAAAAAAATTGGTTAAAACTAAAGATGTGATAGTCGTAACATTTAATTACCGACTTGGTGTACAAGGTTTCCTATGCTTGGGTACAGAATATGCTCCCGGGAATGCCGGTATGAAAGACCAGGTTGCATTACTGCGATGGGTAAAGAAAAACATTGGCAGCTTTGGGGGTAATCCGGATGATGTCACTATAGCTGGTTACAGTGCAGGTTCTGCATCTGTTGATCTTTTATTGCTTTCACCCCTAACCAAAGGACT
This sequence comes from Galleria mellonella, assembly GCF_026898425.1. Classification (NCBI taxonomy): domain Eukaryota; kingdom Metazoa; phylum Arthropoda; class Insecta; order Lepidoptera; family Pyralidae; genus Galleria; species Galleria mellonella. The sequence goes on along the minus strand of NW_026442090.1, from coordinate 4,172,218 downwards.
TTTTACTAAAGCAATACCTGAGAGTGGTTCCAATACAGCCGTATGGTCGTTGCAACAAGATCCTCTTCAGAATGCAAAAGATTACGCAAAATTGTTGAATTTCACAAATGTTGAAGATTTTTATGCTTTGGAAGAATTCTATAAAACGGTGCCTTATGAAATAATAGCTTCTAAACCATTCTTAGATGTTCCTGATTCCACTTTTGGATTTACTTTATGTGTCGAACGTGATACAGGGGAAGAGAAGTTTCTTGATGATACCCCTGTTAATATTTTGAAAAATGGAAAATATAATAAAGTACCGTTGCTATATGGATTTGCTAACATGGAAGGTCTATTCCGTTTGCCACTTTTTGAACTATGGAAGGACAGAATAAATGAGAAATTTTCTGACTTTCTACCAGCTGATTTGCAATTCGAAAATGAAAATGAGAAGGATGAAGTAGTTGAGCAGATTAAAAAATTCTATTTTAAAGATAGTCCAATAAGTTCAGACACTGTAACTGGTTATGTCGATTATTTCACTGATATTCTTTTTGCATATCCAGCACTGAGGTCTATAAAGTTACAAGTCGAAGCTGGTAATGACGAAATATATTTATATGAATATTCATTTATTGAAGAAGTTAATGTTCCGGAACAATATCCAAGTCTTCGAGGAGCAAATCATTGCGCTCAAACAGTGGCTGTACTTGATGGAACATTCATTGATGGTAGAGATGAAAAAAATATTAGTGACGACTTACAGAAATTAAAGCAACTGTGAGAGACCTGTGGTCAAATTTTATTAAGACTGGGTAAGCAATGCTTTTGTTCTTTATCCTAGAGCTAAGAATGAGGTAAACCTATAATTATAGTACTTATGTGTGGCCTTTACTTGTGCGTTTTAATTGTTCAAGTTATGGATTTGACAGCATTTTTTTTTATACCACTGAGGTGGTAAACAAGCATATAGCCCACCCGATGGTAAGCGGTTACCGTAGCCTATGAACGCCTGTAATACCAGAGGTATTACGCGCGCGTTGCCGACCTTGAAGAAACGTCTTTACCCCCCTTTTGAAGAACTCCATGCTGTAGTCTCTTGGGAAAACCTCGGCAGGGAGCTCATTCCATAACCTGAGTGTTTGTGGGAGAAAACATCTCTAAAACCGCCTTGTACGCGGCCATTTAGGCTGTAGGATATTAGGATGAACTCTGTCGATTTCGAGCCGTACGATGATAGAAAATGGCCGTGGGAATCATATTGAATAATTCCTCTGAGCACAATCCGTTGTACAAGCGGTAGAAGACGCAGAGTGGGGCAAAGTCTCTCCTAAGACTTAAGGGTTCGATACCGCTTGCAAGCCTGGTATCTTCGACAATTCTCATAGCTCGTCGTTGCACTGAGTCGAAGCGTTCAAGCTGATATCTAGGTGCTCTCGCTCTAGTGACAGTGACTATATAAGTGACAGCAATACTTCATCTGGGACCGAATTTGCGATTTGTAGAGCATTAATCGCTGATCGAATCATGTACTGGAAATGTATGATATTTTGATGGATATGTAGATCTTATTATTAGTGGTAAGTCAAATTTCGTTTAAAAAGGACAATTCTAGTATTATAATATAATGTTCGAGGAAGTGTTTAAGTTCAGTTTATAGATATTTATTCACAATTTGGTTGTTTGTTACGATGCCAATGGGTGAGCTGAACCATTGCTATTTTCAAGCCATACAATATGTAGTTTTTTTTTTATTCTATATAGTTTTTTTTTATTCTAGTAAAGAGAAAAAGTAGGTAATGTATTAGATACATTATAAGTAATATCTTTAATGGCTAATAATAATCTGATAATATTAATCAGTAGATAAATTAAAATAGAAGTATGATATACTTATATTCTATTATATATGAATCAAATAATGTTTTTTATACAGTAATCCGGTGCCAGAAGGATCATCATATCCAGCATGGCCCCCTACAAACGCAAATGGTTTCCCTTACATGGAGATAGGGAGGGAGCTGCAACTGAGAGGAACACTACTGGAGAAGCGAATTCGTTTCTGGGATGCTATCTACGAGCAATACTATCGCCCTCCCGCGGCACCACCAGCGCCGCCTGCCAAGCACAGCGAGCTTTAGATTTTAGATTATAATTTATTTGCTTTTATTTTTATTATCGGTTGTTTAATTTACTAATAATATAATTATAATAACTAATCGATTTTATTGCAAAAACGTTCCTTAAAACGATATTTCGAATGGGAATATGCTTCATAGGTCTTTATTTTGAAGCATAGCATATTACTATGAATATTTGAATTATAATAAAATTTTACAGTAGAACAACAGACCTGTTTAGTTTGTAAAAAGTAGTTCAGATGAACTTTTTCGCTAGATATACCCAAGTAGCGATGTCATGTTTAGAATGAAACCACCGCCGATTAAGGATAGTGCCTGTGGTTAAAACCACTTCCTATTAACAGTTGTGATCTAATAAAAACTTTTTAACAATAATTTTTTTAAAAAATATTTGGCTTATTCTTTTTCTGCTTTATTTGTAAATATCAGGACGAGATTTGTATGAAAGGAAATGTTTAAAAAATCGTACGGAAAAATACAAAATTAATATACCCGTGCGAAGCCAGGGCGTGTAGCTAGAACTATTATCCGTGGTGTGGCTGACATATAATAATTATTAAATTACTATGTGTACTGCTAGTAGTGTAGTAAATTAGTTACACTAAGTAGCTGCAGTAGCACAATATTTGCTAGTACACCAAACTTTTAGCCTTAGCGACAATATATTTTTTTCGAGAATGACTAGATCAATATCCCTGTGGACTAATACTTCGGATCCCACGACCTGAAAGTTCATGTCGAGAGAGTTAGTTGTCAGACCAGTACTACCTCGTTTTGATGAGGGTACATCCTTTGGGAGATATATAGGTACTATACATCGAAGATACAGGACTTAACGTAGATATTTATTAAAAATATTAACATTTTAATTTCAAATATTTTTAACTGCTTTAATAGACCACATTATTTATAATTAGTATTTATAAATTAATATGAGATTTTTTTATTGAACAATCATTACAAATAATATTTCATAGGTACGAGTAATATAGGTGCATATGATAAACATAATATATATAATAGAAAAACATAATAGAAATCACATTTAAACAAAAAAAAATTACTTTATTATCAGGAGACCGCAGGATGGGATAAAATTAATATGTTACCGAAGTAAACAACAAGCATGTTCGTCACAGACGCTAGTATTGGTATTAGACTCGAGATGAAATTTTTTTCGAACCATAGAATAAACAAGAAAAAAAAAGTTTACAATTATAAAATACATTTTACTAGTATTTGAAAAATTCTACTAAAATTAACTACGATGTTTTTCAGGGGGAACCGCGTGGAGGTCGATCTGATATTGCTATCAATGAGGAAGTTAGACCCCATTATTTACAATCCCTTTCCCCCTAACAATATAGTATTATATTATTTGTGCCCTAATTAACTAAAGTGAATTCATTTTTACCTAGCATTCCGCACTGGTTTCCCGACATCTGAAACCAGTAGCCCGGGCGAGGTTATCGCCCGTATATATATTATCTTCCTTTTATATTTTTATCTACCTTGTACTTAAGCGAACACTGAAAATAGAAAAAAATATTTATTAATTTTACACATAATCGACAGCTTGATGATACTAAATCTAATTGCACATCAATATTTTCATTTTCAGTTACAAATGAACTTGAGTGAGTATTCAATAATACAAAAGCGAGTAGACGACAACTTAATTTTTTTTCCGAACGAACTAGCTAAGTGAGCCAAGCCGAGTGGAGCTATGCGACCGCTGTCAACCAAGACCAAGCCAAGCCACACTCCTCAATGCTTAGCTTTTCCAGGGAGGATCAGACAGTCAGTTAAATATTCATTCGAGTGAAAGATCAGCCAGTTAAATATTCATTTGAGTGACAAATCTATGTCCGACAAATAAAAAGTATCTGATGTATTAAATTAAACGCCGTCACTCGCATAATCTGGATATACCTATTTTACTAAACATCGAGCCTGGCTTCGCACGAGTATATACAATTTACGAAATTACTACATAACCTATGCTGCAAAAGAATTTTTAAAATCCATTATGTAGTTTTTGAGTGTATCTATTACAAACAATAAATCGAATCTTTCCTCTTTATAATAGTAATATAAATTTATATTGTTGCGTTGCATTGTATACATATACTTAATATTATGTTTATAAGGAGGAAGTTGTAACAGCAATTACTTCGTAAACCTTGTTCACTTCGGAAGGTCACAATGTTTGTACACATATTTGTGTCTTTTAAGTGAAAAAATAAATAAATTGACAATATCGATAATTTGATTTTGTACTTTACTGCAGTAAATAATATTCTTATCTACTACGATAAAGAATAATATATCTTATATATTTTTTATTGGGTGTAGTCATTTAGATATCATACTATTATTCTTTACACCTCGACTTACCTGATTGTTTATTAAGTGCTCAGTTATTGCATGTCATCACGATGCGGAGGTTGCTTCTATGTGTGTGCCTCGTAGCAGGCGTAGTTTGTGATCAGACAAGTGATGAGGCAGAGTCCAGGATTGTTCGTATTTCCCAAGGATCTATTCGTGGATTTAGAGACCCCGAAGAGGATATCTTCATTTTCTATGGAGTCCCATATGCTAGGGCACCGACAGGACCAAATAAATTTAAGGTAAATGTTAAAAGTTTTTTTAAATAACATAAAAATATATTACCAACAATTTCATATAAATTATAAAATTTTATAGTTAATGTTTGACTTTTACTTTATTGAAATAAGTATAATCATTATCATCATTTTTCAATTAGTTTTAAATTGACTTAAAAAAAGAGGAGATTATCAATTGGTATGAATTTTTTATGTCTGTCTTATGTAATATTTTCGTTAGGTATTTTGAACTAGGCATTTATTATTATTACTATGGAAAGATGAGTTTTTTTCCACTGGGACCTTTTCATGATCTTTCGTGCTCGTATTTTTTAAGGTCGCTGCTAATTACTATCAATGATAGGAATTTTAAGATTTTTTTGTAGTGAAGTTTGTTCTTCTGGATATAAAGTGTATTTTTCAAAGTAGATATATCGTTTATGCATGTCTTAAAAATGGTAATCTCCATTTTTCAATCATTATTTACATCTGTCACGCCTGTCTCCCATTAGGGTAGGCAGTTATTATTTATTTATTATATATATAATATATGTGTGGGGTACTACGTAATACTAACTTTACATATATGTATATAATATATTCTTTAGCAATATAAAGGTTGTAAGCCTCTTAGTGATAAATAGAAATGAAGTACAAGTTCACTTAGTTTATTTAATTTAGATATCATACTATTAAATCATATATTTACTTATTTTACTTTGCATATAATATATAACAGATAATATATAACATAAATACCCAACTTCTGTTAATCCATTGACACTTATTTAACTATATCTTCTTTAGGACTTCCATCAACAATAATTGTGATATATTTTATATAATGACTACGTGGTTTACTATACTTGTTCACTCTTGATACGTCAGGGAGCTCCGCTCTGTTCAACGGTTGGACAAGAAGTGTCTCTCCACCCCAATAACAATCTTTTATATCCACAGGACCGAATTAGAGTGAACAAGTTAGTGAGACCACGTGTACTTAGAATTTCATTACTTTTTATTTAATTATCATGATAATAAATAATTATAAAATTAATTAAAATATAAATTATTGTTTTATATACATTACAAGAATAATTCATTACAAAATTTGGTATAATAACAATTTTAATATTTTATTATATTTAAAGTAATTAGTCTGATTTTTATTAATAAATGTAGGTACACATTTTAACACAAGAGGTTTAAGAAAATTAATATAATTTAAAATAAATATCTAACACATGCGTGGGCCACATTCATAAATTAAGTGCTGCGATGTTTCTTCTTGATTGTGACAAAATCTGCAAACAATTTTTGGGCATAAATTTAGTTGAGCCATTTGCTTGTTTAGTTTGCAGTGTCCAGTAAGAGCTCTTGTTAGTACACGCGTATTATTTTTACTCAAAAGAATAAATTTCTTAGAGTAATTTTCTCAGAACCTCTTAATCAAGGCTTTTAAATGATTTAATCCTGGCAACAAGAGCTAGCTATTATTTGCTACTTCTAAGATTTCGAGTTTGAGGCGCTGAGCTTTTGAACTAGACATGGTTAATATTAGTATTGCTCCAATATCTATATATTGGGTTCTTTCGGAAATTAACAGCGGAAAAAGGATATCACTCAGTAGTAACAGTTGAATGTCTATTTAATTTTGAACCAGTTCTTTATTCCTAATTTTTCCTGTTATCTAACATTGAATATATTGGATAAAAGACATTTAACATATTCGAGATTTGACTAATATAGACATTGTAACTATGATATATAGATATTACTGTATATTACCCACCTATATTTTGAGTCACGTTTTAAGAAATGTTGATTTTAAATATCTTAACTATAGTTGAAATGTAAAATTAAGTCCTAAAAACTATATTTTCCTTTAATTTTCAGGCCCCTCTTCCTGCACCAATTTGGTTAGAAACATTAGATGCAGTAGATAAAGGCATAATATGCCATCAACCTAAAGAATTTATTGGAACATATGGGATAGAGAAAATTATGCAAGAAGATTGTCTGATTGCAAATATATATGTACCCAAAACAAACAATAAAAATATTCCTGTTGTGGTTTATGTACATGGAGGTGCTTTCCACGTGGGTTATGGGGATTTAGTAACTCCAAAAAAATTGGTTAAAACTAAAGATGTGATAGTCGTAACATTTAATTACCGACTTGGTGTACAAGGTTTCCTATGCTTGGGTACAGAATATGCTCCCGGGAATGCCGGTATGAAAGACCAGGTTGCATTACTGCGATGGGTAAAAAAAAACATTGGCAGCTTTGGGGGTAATCCGGATGATGTCACTATAGCTGGTTACAGTGCAGGTTCTGCATCTGTTGATCTTTTATTGCTTTCACCTCTAGCCAAGGGACTTTTTACTAAAGCAATACCTGAGAGTGGTTCTAATACAGCCGTATGGTCGTTGCAACAAGATCCTCTTCAGAATGCAAAAGATTACGCAAAATTGTTGAATTTCACAAATGTTGAAGATTTTTATGCTTTGGAAGAATTCTATAAAACGGTGCCTTATGAAATAATAGCTTCTAAACCATTCTTAGATGTTCCTGATTCCACTTTTGGATTTACTTTATGTGTCGAACGTGATACAGGGGAAGAGAAGTTTCTTGATGATACCCCTGTTAATATTTTGAAAAATGGAAAATATAATAAAGTACCGTTGCTATATGGATTTGCTAACATGGAAGGTCTATTCCGTTTGCCACTTTTTGAACTATGGAAGGACAGAATAAATGAGAAATTTTCTGACTTTCTACCAGCTGATTTGCAATTTGAAAATGAAAATCAGAAGGATGAAGTAGCTGAGCAGATTAAAAAATTCTATTTTAAAGATAGTCCAATAAGTTCAGACACTGTAACTGGTTATGTCGATTATTTCACTGATATTCTTTTTGCATATCCAGCACTGAGGTCTATAAAGTTACAAGTCGAAGCTGGTAATGATAAAATATATTTATACGAATATTCATTTATTGAAGAAGTTAATGTTCCGGAACAATATCCAAGTCTCCGAGGAGCAAATCATTGCTCTCAAACAATGGCTGTACTTGATGGAACGTTCATTGCTGGTAGAGATGAGAAAAATATTAGTGATGATTTACGGAAAGTTAAAGCTACTGTGAGAGATCTGTGGTCTAATTTTATTAAGACTGGGTAAGCAATACTTACGTTCTTTATACTGGGGCTAAGAATGAGGAATTATGATACTTATGTGTAGTTACTTGTGCCTTTTATTAGTTTATATTATAGATCTGACAATATTTACTAAAAATGTATGATATTTTAATAAATATTTAGATGTGTTATTATTAATGGTAACTCATATTTCGTTTAAAAAGGACTATTCCACTATCATAATATAATGTTCGAATACACTCTGTGCTCAAAAAAGTGTTTTAGTTTAGTTTATATAGTTCTTCTATTTTATATAGTTGTTCTATTGTATAGTTCTTTTATTTTATATAGTTTTTTTAAAAACTTGGAAAGAGAAAAAGTAGGTAATGTATTAGATACATTATAGGTAATATTTTGTTGACTAATAATTGATAATATTAATTAGTAGGTAAATAAAAATAGAAGTATAGTTTACTTATATACTATTATATTGAATCAAATAATGTTTTTTATACAGTAATCCGGTGCCAGAAGGATCATCATATCCAGCATGGCCCCCTACAAACGCAAATGGTTTCCCTTACATGGAGATAGGAAGGGAGCTGCAACTGAGAGGAACACTACTGGAGGAGCGAATTCGTTTCTGGGATGCTATCTACGAGCAATACTATCGCCCTCCCGCGGCACCACCAGCGCCGCCTGCCAAGCACAGCGAGCTTTAGATTTTAGATTATAATTTAATTGCTTTTATTTTTATTGTCAGTTGTTTTATTTACTAATAATATAATTATAACAAACAGTCTATGTTATTGCAATAACGCTCCTTAGAACGATATTTCCAATGGGAACATGTTTCATGGGTCTTTATTTTGAAGCATAGGAAAGAAAAAAGAAAAATTATTAAACTAACTATTATAAAGCATATAGTGGCAGTGTTCTTTAAATTTAGTTCGTTGGTTTCCATTGAAGGGAGTGTTTTATAGGCATACCAACTCGATAGATGGAGGTTTAAAAAATTAGATTCATGGTTCTTTTTTTAGAAGAACATTTTCAATTAAAGGATAATGCAAATAGATTTTCCAAATATGTTAAGATTAAGACTATCAAAGCGATGCCTGACTAAGTAAATTATGGAAGATAATAGCGGTATCCTTACAATAACTCGATTATTTATTTCAGCTATTGCCGCTTATGGAGCTAGTTGACTCGTATATCACAGAATCTGATCTAAGTTTGTCTGTTAAAATAATCCCCAGTACGCTGTTCCCCCTCTAAATAAGTTCGCTCCAAGAGTTTTATTGCAGTTTGATATATCAATACTTGTATATAAATTGCTACGAAGCTCTTTTAAATTGGAGTACTTTATCACAATTGATAAACAAGGGATTCCTGTAAACAATAGAAAAAGTTGGTATTGCACTACATTTATTTAGCCGACTGCTGAAGAAGGGATGTAAAGTTTTTTGGGTGTAATGTATGATCTGTTACAAAGTTTAACTTAAACAGGTTAAATGTATTTGATGAATGAAGTTTATTTTTTAAATGTCGTTATAAGTCTTTTTCAAATTCTATCTGCTTTAGTCTTTAGATTGCTGTTTAGTTTTTGGTTATCAGAAATGAAATGGCAATACGTAAGAGGTCCATTGTTTTCTGTGAAGACCATGGTGCTCTTCATGTCTTTAAATTATCACATTCATTAAAATTTATATATTATCTATGTATTTTACAAGTGCAATAAATTATATATTATATGTTCATTATATTAGTGGGATAAACATGAAAATAATATAACATGAAGATACATAGAGAGATAAAAAGACTAAGTGAAATTATATTTTGTTACTAATGTGATGTTCCCAAGACAACGTATTTCCGTGAATTCCTTTCAAATCTGATGAAAATACGTAGTACAGAATTACAGATTGTTGAGTGACTCGAGTCAATAAATGTTTCGAGCTAACGCCTGGCTGTTCTGCCCCATACACAATTAACTTTAAGCTCCAAAGCTGAGGGGAGAATGGATATTCAAACAAATGAACGAAAGCATCGTTTCGATGGGATTTGCTTTATACAAGCGAAGCACTCCAGCGGATATTGCATTGAGCTTGCACGGTTTTATTGATTTACTTTTTATATTGTATAAATCTGAAGTAGATAAATAAATAAACTATATATACCTTTCAAGAGATAATAAGAACAGGTTTCGTGTTTCAGAACTACGTTGATTTTGGCTTGTAGCAAAAGTTCTTATACAAAGCGAAAATAGAAGGATACGTGTACAATTTTAGTATCATTTTAGTATCTTTTTAGTAAATGAAATTCTTAATAAATAACGATAAGCTATGATAAAAAAGAAGACTCCCGTTAAACATGCCACGTTATTTTATAAAACCATAAATAATTTCTTCATAAAAGCGATCCATTATCCAAATAAATGGTTATACTTCGACCTGTAGGGATAGAAGTGCAACAGACAGCTGCAGTTTCAACAGAAAATTCATATTTATAGCGTGAAATGGTACGGAAAGTGCTCGTGAAAACGCTCTGATGGCACTTTTTGTAAGTAGTACAAAGTTTATTCGTATATATAATAAGTAGATAGTAGAATAATGACATTATAAAATAAGGAAAAAATAATTATATGCAATACTCTTTGGTATGGCTTTTTTTAATGAGTGATAATGGAATGGTAACCCCGCCTGCGCTATCGGGATACACTGGCGGAGCACCAGTGAGGATGAAAAGGCAGGTCAGTTAGCCCATCGTGACGAATTCCACTAGAATTAACCACGATGGTTTCCAGGGGAAACCGCGTGGAGGTCGACCTGATTGGGTGTATTGCTAGCAATGGGTTAATTAGACCCTATTACTAACAATCCCTTTCCCCCCTCTTTGGTATATTTAGAACATACAGACCAATTCATTACAATATTCGTTTATTTATTATTATGAGTTCATTAATTTCCCGTTACATATGTATATACATATGTCTATATAGGCTAGTCTGCTGCCTATATTGTTAAATTTATTATATTATTAACATAATTAATTCAAAATATTTAGGAAAATAAATGTCTTAACTTATCTACTAATGTCAGTAACTATAATAACCCAATAAATTTCAATTTTCATAGAAACGATTAAGAACCATCTAGATCATAAATGCCTAAAATCAAACAATGGAAATGAGTGCACGAATTTACGAATTTGACGTCCATATAACATAAAATTGAAGATTGGCTGTATGGTACCGGTATAGAATATCCCACCTCTACCTTTCCCATGGGTGTCGTAATAGGCGACTAAGGAAGGCCAAGGATGGGCAGTAGCGCCTCTCTTAAAACATCTCTAAAGCCTAACTGCGATTGTCAATCCGCTTGCTAAGCATGCCAATTGGCTTTGCCAGTAGCCATGTGTTTAGTAGTGGACATTTAGTAGTGGCTGTTCTGATGATGGCGATAACATAAGATGAAAAATTTACAGTCTAATTTAGTATTTACTAGCGACCCGCCCCGGCTTCGCACGTGTGCACATTACATCACATCATATTAGAAACCTCTAAATTTATCAGTGTTTTTCTACTATGTATTACACATATAAACCTCCCTCTTGAATCACTCTATCTATTAAAAAAAAAACCGCTTCAAAATCCATTGCGCAGTTTTAAAGATCTAAGGGACGGACAGACGGGAAGCGACTTTGTTTTATACTATGTAGTGATTATATTAGTTTAGGATTATTATCATTCATAATTTTAGCCGATAACTATCCACTTCTGAATATAGGCCTTCCGCATAGACTGTCATAAGAATTGGTGCTGAGCCATTTGCATCCACTGACTCCCTGCAGTGCTTAAAAATTAATGCTAGCTTAAATACATATGCGATTAAATAATTAATTTATGGATCAGAATATATTTAACACAAGTCTGAAAGACTATCATATTTATTTTGCTGCTCATATCCCAATTATTTGAGGTCGGCATAATATGAAAGAATCTTATTCAACAAAAGGTTTTAACGAATTTTGTTGTAATTTGAAATCTTAACAAAATATGTCATCTAATTAAATAACTGTTTAAATAAAAAAAAATATCTACATCGCAACCTTAATTTGATACTATATCAACTAAAACAAATCTGATAATGCAAAAGATATAAATATATAGGTACTTATATAATTAATAAAAATAGATATGAGCTTTACGATACAGTGCTAATAATAGCATAATATATCTTGGAGTTATTCGTCCATTACCAGTATCTAGTTTGTGTTCGTATTGTTAGTAGCTGTTTACCGGAGCAATGCGTAGATTGTTTTTGTATTGGTGCCTCGTAGTAGGCGTAATCTGTGACCGGAAAAATGACGAGAATGAGTCTAAGGTTGTTCATATTTCCCAAGGATCTGTTCGTGGATATAAGGACCCCGAAGTGGACATTTTTGTCTTCTACGGAATTCCATATGCCAAGGCACCGACAGGACCCAACAAATTTAAAGTACGATTTAGAACATATTATTATCATACTACAGGTCATAAATTTTTTTTTTGCTATTGCGTTAGCGAAAAAAGAAAACCAGAAATACTTTAATTCATGTGACTTATTAGAGCTTTTAGAAAATTTTACAAAATTTAGTATTTTACAAACATATAAAAATTAAGTAATCGGTACCTAGCAAGTATGTGACGCAACGAACTTATCTGTGAAGTTTGATTTATTTATTACTAGCGACCCGCCTGGGCTTCGCATAAAAAGATAAATTAATACTCATATTTTAAATAAATACTTTACTTGGACCAACAAAAGATAACAATAATATTAAGCTTAAGTCTGTTCACTGAAATCTAGGTGTTTTTCTTACTATAAATATTTTCGTAGTCGTTGTAACTTATAAATGAAAGGTCCGATTCGAATAATTTAAAGAAGAATTTACATGTACATAATCAACTTTAATTATGAAACTATTTTGTTTGGATAAGTATTAATATCATGATACGAATCTCGTCTTTAAATTAAAAAAAAAAAACATCTTTTAATTCTACTCGTATTTTGATTAACTAATAATAATTTGTTAAACAAAAAATGGTTATTGTGATTTCATTATAATTAGATATATAGCCTCGTGTATTTTTTTGTGACAAATGATGAGTAAATGTGTATATATATACATATATGCATGAATAATGAGTATACTTTATTTACATTATACAATATATGTTTATATATTGTATAATGCAAATATGTACATATTTAAAATATCTATACATACCTATAAGTTGAATATGTACCTTACTAGAACAAATACATATATTATAATTACAGGCACAAGAAAAACAAAATAACATAAATAATTATATAAATACATGAAAAAATATCTACATATATATACCTACATTATTTTATATATCGTCAATAGTTTACGCAGCGCACGCCGAATAACTTTTATAGGCAAATTAGAGATCTCTAATTTTTTGTAAATACAAAATAATAAATTTAATAATATACAGTATGTTAACTAACATAACCCATTCCTTAAAACTGGTGTTAGTATTCATTAATAAGGACTCAAAATTTATTTTTTCTTAAATAAGATTTCATTTTCAAACAATACAATTTAAAATTTTCGAAAAAACTAACTATCTGTATCTGTATTAACAGCATTACGTAATAATAAGTATGTACCTATACATTTTGTACTGTGTACAGTCGTTAATACAGATGCAATTGTAAATTTTTTCGAGATTTTTATTTTTTTTTTATTATATGAAATATTTATTTTTAGTAAAAAAAAAAATTTGAGGCCCTATTAATAAATACTGCCACTAGTTTTAAGGAATGGTTTGAATTAGTTAACAATTAAAGTATAGCCTACTTTACGTGTTAATAATATTTATTTATTTATTATTATTATTTCTCACCACAAACAATTAAAGACTTAATATCTATAACTTGCAAAACATTTTAACAATATTATTTGTGGGAGATGGTGCCTGTACTAGGTATTAAACCTGTATTACAAGTCACCAGGACCCTTACCTCGAACAGTACAAATTATACAGATGAAAACTTTCACAAAAAAATATATACAATTGAAATTACAAACAAGTACAAAAACATTAAAGCCTTTCTCTTAATCATATTAATATAGACACGAACGACTCCGTTCTAAGATATGTATGTTTGATAAATCGATGTATGTATTAATAATCCTTTACTGTTTTCTTCTTCTATGAAAAACGGTACTGCATCACTATAGTTCGAATATACGTTGTTAAATTAATTGATAAAATTATAGAGGGTCACATAAAGTGGTGCAGTAGTATCAACTCTCATTGTTGTTCATAATAGGAGATTGTTGACTGCAGAACTAATATATTATCATTTTTAGGCACCTCTACCAGCACCAATATGGTCAGAAACCCTAGAGGCAGTAAATAAGGATATAATTTGCCATCAATCCAAAGAATTTCTTCAAATGTATAATTTTACAGACAAAAATATTCAAGAAGATTGTCTAATTGCAAATGTATACGTTCCTAACACAAACAATAATAATCTCCCTGTTGTAGTTTATGTACACGGAGGTGGTTTCCAAATAGGTTTTGGTGATTTAGTAACTCCAAAAAATTTGGTAAAACGTAAAGATGTGATAGTCGTGACCTTTAATTACCGACTTGGAGTACAAGGCTTTTTGTGCTTAGGTACAGAATATGCTCCAGGTAATGCCGGTATGAAAGACCAGGTTGCATTACTGCAATGGGTAAAGAAAAACATTGCCAGCTTTGGAGGCAATCCATATGACGTCACTTTAGATGGTTGCAGTGCTGGATCTGCAGCCATCGATCTTTTATTACTATCACCATTAACAGAAGGGCTTTTTACGAAAGCAATACCTGAGAGTGGTTCTAACACGGCGGTGTGGTCCTTACAGCAAGACCCTCTCAAGATTGCAAAAGATTATGCAAAACTTCTAAATTTTACGAATGTTGATGATTTTTATGCTTTAGAAGAATTCTATAAGACGGCGTCTTATGATATGTTAGTATCTTATGCATTCTTAGATAATACTGATTCAACTTTTGGATTTACTTTATGTGTTGAACGCGATACGGGAGAAGATAAGTTTCTTGATGATACCCCTGTTAATTTATTGAAAAGAGGAAAATATAAAAAAGTGCCATTATTATATGGATTTACTAACATGGAAGGATTGTTTCGTTTACCGCTTTTTGAACAATGGAGAGACAAAATGAATGAAAAATTTTCAGATTTTTTACCAGCTGATTTACAATTTGAGAATGAGAAACAGAGAGATGAAGTAGCTGAGCAGATTAAAAAAATCTATTTTAAAGATAGTCCAGTAAGTTCAGACACAATAACTGGTTTTGTCGATTATTTCACTGATATTGTTTTTGCATATCCAGCACTGAGGTCTATAAAGTTACAAGTCGAAGCTGGTAATGACAAAATATACTTGTATGAATATTCATTCGTAGAAGAAGTTAATGTTCCGGAACAATATCCAAATCTCCGAGGAGCAAATCATTGTGCTCAAACAATGGCTGTGTTTGATGGAACTTTCTTTGCAGATAGAGATGAAAAAAATATTAGTGATGATTTACGGAATGTTAAAGCTACTGTGAGAGATCTGTGGTCTAATTTTATTAAAACTGGGTAAGTGATACTCATATATAAATCTAAAGCACTAAAATAAAATATTCTTGTTTTTAATAATGAAATGACTGATTACTCAATAGTCATTTCGTAGTCTAGAAGTATGTAATTTACATTGTATATATTACAATATACCTATGGTCGTGTTTTATTTGGGATTATAAAAGAATGTGTGCTTGTTGGGGAGATAGAGCACATTTTTAAAGTTGTGGTATTCATTATTTGCATAGTTTAAGTGTATCTATGGACAGAAATAGATCAAAATAATACCAAATGCCTTTAAAGTCCGGTAAATGGTTTTCTTTCTATACTAACTTTTCTGTTTCTAATGTGTCTATTAATACTTATTAAATGCATAATGTACATAAAATATTACTTAGTTGGTTTAATATAGAGTATAAACCGAGAAATACTTTTCAAACAGTAATCCGGTGCCAAAGGGGTCATCGTATCCAGTGTGGCCTCCTGCAAATGCTGGTGGCTCCCCGTACATGGAGATAGGAAGGGAGCTGGAGCTGAGAGAGGCATTATTGGAGGAACGAGTGCGTTTCTGGGATGCTATCTATGAGCAATACTATCGGCCTCCCGTAGCACCACCGGCGCCGCCTGCCAAGCACAGCGAGCTTTAGATTTTTTTAGATTATAATTTAGTTGTTTTTAATTTTTATTATCTGTTGTTTTATATAATTAAATAAAAATATGTCGCATGGGTAGATGCTTCACAGATCTTTATTTTGAAGTATAATATGTTATTAAAAATACTCAGCTCCTATAAAATTCTTATAACGATGATAATGATAGACTTATTCCATAAAATTAATTTCTTCCAGTTAATCTAATGAGTACCTACAAACAATACAGTTGATAAAACAAGTGTCTTTTACGTATGAACATAGGTTTATGTTATTTTAAGTTATTACAAAAAAAGAAGTGCAATTTACTGAGTTAATAAAAAAAGTTAGGCAGCTACCCGTTTACATTTACATATTATTTACAACGACATAACAATGAGTAATTAAGTATGTACAATAATCACCCTAAAATTGCATAGTTTTTGTCAAAAGCTAATTTATGTAGCTGGCATGTGTATGTGACACATTTAATGAGCACTGCATAAGTGCTCATAAAATTACCTGCGTGAATCGATAAAATATCCGATGTATTAAGTTAAGATGTAATCTATACGTGTATCAAACTTTATATAAATCCGTTCAGCCGTTTAAGCTTAATTGAGTAACAAATATCCAAACATCTTTTCAAAGTTTTACAAGTACAAAATTAGTAGAATATAAAAGAACAACGTCAGCATTCTATACGAGCTCTAGAAGTAACGTTCGTTCGTTGGTACCGTGCCTGTCAATTCTCTCCATAATTTAAAAACTGAATTCTAGAGAGAAATAGAGATAATTTAAATATTTTCAAAATTTTTATAAACTTGAATAAATTATTCAGAGCCTTGTTATTGTTATAATTGAGAGCATCTATTTATGACCCCAGTTAAGGATAGAAAAGGATTATAAGTGCAGCCAAGTGTAGAGTGTGTAATGAAATTTACACAAAGTTTAATTAAATTTGAATACACAAATATATAAATAAATGTACATTTTCCTCACGGCATTCTCTATTAGTTAATCATAGATAAACATTTTATTTGAGTCATTTATGACACAGGTAAATTAATATGGGACACACAAAGATTTCATAGGCGGAGGCATTATCAGATAATTAATTTTTTTAGGTAAATATATAATTCTGTTAGGTTATTCATCCATTTTTTTTGTAATATATACATGCAACTAGGTGATTACGTATCATAACGTATGTACGTATATGTATATATATATATATATATATATATATATATATATATATACAAAACAATATATATTAATTCATTATTCTGAGATATAACAGAAAAAAATATATAAATAAAATGAGATATCTATCCAAAATTGAAGCACGAAGAAAAAAGAAAATAGCAGTAAAATAAAAACAAAACTAAATATTTAGTTTAGAGTACAAGTTTTGAAAGAATTGAATCCATAATTTGGTTTGGTAAGTCAAGATATATATAGGCAGCACATTTCAGTATTTAATAACTTGAATGATGAAACAGAAATAACGCGAAGATGTGAAGAAGCGGCTTTCTAGATGGATAAATGCAACAAAAGGTTAAATTTCCTTCTGAGGGTGTTATTTCCATCTTGTAATTTTAAATTTCGAGTTTCGCTACGGTGGCGTGTTAAGATTGCATTTACTGCTGGTTTTATTGTCGACCAGAGAATATGAATAGTTTTAGGCCGAAGAAAGATAATAAAAGTAACGAGTTTTTCTTGTATTGTTATTTCCGTAATTTAATTGCTTTTGTAATTTACTCTAGTATGGGTTATGTTAACACTTTCAACATTACATTAGACGTCGAAATTCAGGCAAAATGTATGCAACTGCATAAACATGCTCTGAATTTTCTTCGATGATAACGTCATACCAATATCGTACACGTGAACGTTTTAAAAGCACTGGGTGTCTTTTATTCTTACTTTGTAAGCACACGGAAATAGAAAACATCAGTCGAAACAATTGTTGGAAATGGCGATCATAATAAGTACATTAAATTTCCATTGTCAAGTTACATTATACCTAAATAAAGGACACACAACAAAAAGAAGTACTAATACAAGTACCTGCATACAGTAGGCCCACTAGATACCTATGTACAGGACTACAACTATTAATTAATAAGGGTACTAGATATTGTGATTGTATAACGCAACATTTTTTTTTATACAACTTAGAATGGCAACCAATCTGACGGCCCACCCACTGTTGGAAAGTGGTAACCGTCGCCTATAGACATGAGCAGTGCCCTGGACATAACAGAGTATACTGTTTCGCCCATGATGAGGAATGGCAACGCATGGGGGGTCCCCATGCGTTGCCATTTCTGAGGACTCAGGTGTTATTTCTCTGTACCCTGTAAATTCACGCCATATCCCACCATTCAAATCTAAACACAGCCATGCAAACACAACTGCTTCACGGTAGAAACACGAATTGGACAGTGGAACCCAAGCAATCGACTTTTGTATAAAGTCTCCCTCTGGTAAAGTAAAGTAACATGCTTTTTTATCAACCCCAATATGTAAAGTACATGAAGGTATAATATAAATTATTACACCATCTATACGTTATTTATATACCTGTTATTGTATACTATACAGATTTAATAATATGTTTACCCTATGTCACGGGAGACCGGAGGAAGTTGTAACAATGACTTGGATGACCAAGGTGAACAAGATATACGAAGCAGTCATTATCATTTATTATCAGCTAATATGATTCGATATTAAATGTACATATTAATGGAAATAACACAAATTTAAACAGTATGACCTTTCATAATTTGTTGTATTTGTTATTCGCCCCGGCTTTGTACGGGTGCAAGTTGTAGGTAGATATACAAACATTCAGTTTAATATATAATTGACAGGAAAACCCGTATCAAAATCCGTCGTGTTGTGTAAAAAAGTAAATGGAGAAACAGACGCGACGTAAACACATATTATTATATTACAATTTAACATTATATTTAACATCGCCATCTATAGCGGTCATTTTTTTATTTAGGTATCATGATATAGGAGTGGAATATCTTACATTATTATATGTTATTAGATATAATTATATGACTGCATAGCAAATCAGTATTATACCATAACTATTTAAAGCTTGGGTTACCCAATTGCTTGTTAAGTGTGCAATGTTTGACAGCAGGATGTGGAAGTTGTGTCTATGCGTGTGCCTCGTAGCAGGCGTAGTTTGTGATCAGAAAGGTGATGAAGCAGAATCAAAGATTGTTCGTATTTTACAAGGATCTGTCCGTGGGTATAAGGACCCAGAAGCGGACATCTTTGTCTTCTACGGAATCCCATATGCTAAGGCACCGACAGGACCAAATAAGTTTAAAGTGAGTTCAAAATCCTGTTTTATATATATATATATATATATATATATATATATATATATATATATATATATATATATATATATATATATATATATATATATATCTCTAAACTTCTGTTTTTTGTCGTTATCTTTTTATGCGACATCTATCGTAGCTTTGTAATCTATTTTTCATTTTAAAAAAGGCTGTTTAAGTAAAATGCGAAGATAAGAACAATCTCGTATTATAATTTAACGACTATAAAATTTAAATATTAATTTAATTACAAATGAAATTTAGTAAAAATCTAAGCATTACAATATTTCAAACGTCGTTAATATTACATATTTACAGGACATTACGAATAATGTTAGTAAAATCATAATAAATAAAAGCAAATGAGATAAACTTTTACCGATGAATTAAAAAGTATTTATAAAATATATTTTTTCATATATTATAATATCAGAGTAACATATTTCACTACAACTTCTTCCATTCTTTATTTAAAACATATAGGGCCAATAATGAAATGTAAAAGATTAAAAAGTAAAAAATATTTAGCTATTTTTCAGTTTCTTTATTTGAATAAAATACATTAAACTTTAATATTTTAGTTTGATTCTGAATTATTCTTAAAAAAATACAATTTTTAGGCACCTCTACCTGCAACAATTTGGTTAGACACTCTGGATGCAGTTAATAAAGGGATAATTTGCCATCAACCTAAAGAAATTTATCAAACGTATGGGCAGGATAAAACTGTGCAAGAAGATTGCCTTATTGCAAATATATACGTACCCAATACAATTAATAAGAATCTTCCTGTTGTAGTTTATGTACACGGAGGTGCTTTCCACTTGGGCTATGGTAATTTAGTAACTCCAAAAAATCTAGTAAGAACTAAAGATGTAATAGTTGTGACATTTAATTACCGGCTTGGTGTACGCGGTTTTTTATGCCTGGGTACAGAATATGCTCCTGGTAATGCTGGTATGAAAGACCAGGTAGCATTATTGCAATGGGTAAAGAAAAATATTGCTAGCTTTGGGGGCAATCCAGATGACGTCACCGTAGCTGGTTATAGTGCAGGTTCTGCATCTGTTGATCTTTTATTAATATCACCATTAACCAAAGGACTTTTTACTAAAGCAATACTGGAGAGTGGCTCCAGTATAGCAGTATGGTCGTTACAACAAGATCCACTTAAAACCGCAAAAGATTACGCAAAGTTGCTAAATTTTACAAATGTTGAAGATTTCTATGCTTTAGAAGAATTCTATAAGACGGCACCTTATGAAATATTAGCATCTAAATCATTCTTAGATATTCCTGATTCAACTTTTGGATTTACTTTATGTGTCGAACGTGATACAGGGGAAGACAAGTTTCTTGATGATACTCCTGTTAATATTTTGAAAACAGGAAAATATAATAAAGTACCCTTGTTATATGGATTTGCTAATATGGAAGGTTTATTCCGTTTACCATTTTTTGAACTATGGAAGGACAGAATGAATGACAAATTTTCTGACTTTCTACCAGCTGATTTGCGGTTTGAGAATGAAAAGCAAAAGGAAAAAGTAGCTGAGCAGATTAAGAAATTCTATTTTAAAGATAGTTCAGTAACTTCAGATACTATAACTGGTTATGTCGATTATTTCACTGATATAATGTTTGCTTATCCAGCACTAAGGTCTGTAAAGTTACAAATTGAAGCTGGTAATGACAAAATATTCTTGTACGAATACTCATACTCAGAAGAGGGCAATATTCCGAAACAATACCCAAGTCTCCGAGGAGCAGATCATTGTGCTCAAACATTGGCTGTACTGGATGGAACATTCTCTATAGGTACAGAAGAAAAAAATATTAGTGACGATTTTTGGAAAGTTAAAGGTTCTGTAAGAGATTTATGGTCTAATTTTTTTAAAACTGGGTAAGCAATAATTTTCCTCTTTGTACTATTAGAAAAGTTTCTGTTGTTAGTGTTGAGTATAAGTATTAATAAACAATGGGCGTAATTCATTTCTTTAATAGGGGCCGTACGGGTTGTTAATTTGAACGTTTATCTTGTTCAAACCCTTCTTTTATTATTTTTAAATTTGGCAACATTAAGTGTTTACTCGTTATACACAGATATACATATACATTTATATATTTTAAAAGCTCATTAACGTTTCATTACTGAGCAAGGACTTTCACTTTTTCTTCATTTTTTTTAATAGCACACTGGCTACTTGTTGTTTTTATTTAGGTAGGTAACTTATGTTTGTCGTAATATCTCAAATAACTTTATATTTGATGAAATACTTATGCAAAACTAACAATACAGAAGATGATTAATGATAAGAAAATAAATTTAATATATTAGGTACTATTGCCGAAATCTATATTTCTATTATATAGAGAAAAGATTTGTTTTGATGTATGTTAATGGATAAACTCACAAAATTTTTAATCGTTATTAAAAATTCTTTTAATTATAGAAAGCTGTACTTTTTTTTTGATAGGTGAAAATGATATGGTAACCCCGCCTGCGCTAACGGGATACGCTGACGGAGCACCAGTGAAGAGTGATAGATGAGAATAAAAACAGGCCAATTAGCCCATCATGATGAATTCATCAGGAATTAAACATGATAGTTTCCAGGGGGAACCGTGAGGAGGTCGACCTGGTTGGGTATATTGTTAGCAATGGGATTCTTAGTCTCCGTTACTAACAATCCCTTTCCCCCAGAAAGCTGTACTAGCAGTGGGTAGTAGGGGCTATATTTTTTAAACCTTAATAACGTATTTTTCTACCTGTCTACCTGTGCTAAGTTGGGACTGGTTACTAATATAATAATGTCACTGAGAGATTTCAGTATTTTGATTACGAGAAGTTTTTGTATATAAAACAGTATAATAATATTTGTCAAACAGTAATCCAGTGCCGGAGGGGTCATCATATCCAGCGTGGCCTCCTGCAAACGCCGATGTCTCTCCGTATATGGAAATAGGGAAGGAGCTGAAGCTAAAAGGTATACTGCTTGAGGAACGAGTCCGTTTCTGGGATGCTATCTACGAGCAATACTATCGGCCTCCCGCAACACCGCCGATGCCACCCTCTAAGCAGTTTTAAAGCCTAGTTTTTGGATTACAGTTTTTTTTATACTCTGTTTAAGAATGATAAAAGTATTCGATAATAGTGATTTTGAACATCCATTTTTTTTTTCGAAGGTGTCACTTTATCTTTAATACTTCATTTGTTTTTTTTTACTTAATATTTCATAGGTATACACGCAGGTTTCGGTTATCAATTATTTTTAATACGATATTACAGTCATCATGACTTGCATAATGATGTCATGATGACAATTAAAACTGTTACTATCGCTTCAAATAAAGTTATCTTTTCTATTCTATATGTATTATGTAAGTACATTTTTTAGTAGTATTTACTATCGTTAATATTAAAATAAATAATTTATTAAATCTAAAGAGAAACCTTGACTTTAAATACACAATCGGGACTTGACGTGATGATAAATCTTTTCAGGTAAATAGTACCTACATACCTGCTTCTTTATTGCCGACATTTCAATATGGATTGCACCACATCGTAGTCACGACAGGACTCTTGTAAGTTTTTTTTATCGCACGAAGTCCCGATTCTGTTTTTAGAATATATGTAAACAACACAAAAGTTTAAAATTAACTAAGCGGATTGTTAAAAGCTGATTGTTTAAGACAAGCAGATTTTTTTCTTTTAAGAAAAAAAACATATAGACGTAACTGTTGCGAATAGTCATTAATTTTTGCAGAGCGGTTCTTATATAACTTAAATGAGCACTAAAAAAGAATATCCGGAAATTATTACGAGATTAAGGAAAAAATGAATGGGCTGTAGAGCCTTGTTGGTTTAATATAAATATACCTAAGCATTAACTTGAGAAGAAGCGTTCTGGTGTATGTTTTATTATGGTCAATCAAACAAATCATGAGATTCAGTTTGACTACTTATATTGTTTAAAAAAAGAGGTTCTTATTAACCGAATGGTCATATTTACGAAAAAAAATAGTTACCTTGTCATAATATTTGTATTTGCCAAATCAAAAAGAACGGAAAAAAACAGTGTGCGGTGAATTTTGCCTCGTAACGCACATGTTAAAATAGTAAGTAGCTAAAATTGTAGATAGCTAAAATTCACGTTCATAGTAAACATGTTACCAGACAGATTATATAATCTATAATCAATATTATGATAGTGCGGAACAAAGTCTACAAAAAAGAACACCGACTTCAATTTTGTCAAAACCAGTTATTTTGATATTAAAAGTAACCAACTAAATCAGTTTCAATAAATTTTCTATGGAATAAATCTGAAAGTAGGTGTATCCTTTTAGATAAAAAAAAAAGAAATTTCCAAATCGGTTTATAAATGAGATAATAAACATAAAAAAATGACATTCCAGAACCTTTTCCTTTTTTGATGTTGGTTGAAAATATCATGATTTAGTATTAATACTAATAAAACAGTATTGGCGGAAATGTGGACTGATACATTTGTATTTGTTTGCACTGGGGCACATTTGCTATCCATGGTTGCAACAGATGACGTTAGAGTAGATGTGAAAGAGGCGGAGATCGAACAACTGACTTTGAGATAATTATCTTCTATGGTATTCTATACGTTATTGTATCTACAGAGCTCAACAATTTTAAGGTAAATGTATAATTATTTAAACACCTCAATTAATTTTTAGATACTATATTAAATTTAAGTAGTTTTTAATCGCTTGAATAGGTACTTAGTTTAAAACTAAGAAACATACACTTTGTACCTACCGATACCGAATAATCAAGTTGGTAGTTCTTAAGGAAACATCTTTATTTATTTCCAGGAAAAATGTAATAAATTATTGTGACAACTCTACCACCATTAGAATAGGTTGATATATTAGCGGCAATAGATAAAATTATTATATGTTTGCAAGCCGATGGAAATAAAACAGGCAAGAATTATCGTTTCCCTACACGTACCACCACTCTTTTGTGTGTTCCTGGTTCACCACGCCTGTATAACGAATTGAGTGCTGATGAATTGTTTGAAATGAAACCTACAGTCATCTTTTATCATCGCACCGCTCGCAATCGACAGGGAATTCATCCTCACACGGTTGGTCCTAAATGGTCGTGTACAGTGCGATTTCAGAGAAATTGTCTCCCATGAATGCTCAGTCTGTGTAATAAGCTCCCTGCCGAGGTTTACCCTAGAAGGAACAGTATGGAGTTCTTTAAAAAGGGTATATTAAGTGTTGCCCTTAGTGTTGCAGGTGTCCATAGGGTACAGTGATCGTTTACCACCAGACGGGCTGTATGCTTGTTTGCCATCTTTGTGGTATAAAATAAAAACATCCAGGAAAATAGTAGTAGTATAGTTAGAATAAATCTGACTATATGATACTATATGATTTATAAGTTGGTTTTAAAGTATAGTTTTTAATTAATTTAAATAAAACAATTGCTTTATAATTTTGATGTTATGCTCAATTATCTGTATGGGCACCTTTAGTTCAGCCAGCTATTCGAATATTATCTACGTTTTGCTTTGAAGCGTATGAGTGAGGTATAGCTTTGAAATTACAGGTCATTATATCATATATATACCATGGAGTTACAGTGTAAGTATTAATAAAGTTAAAAATTTCAACCTTTTGTGTCGATGTATCAGAATACTTTTATAATGTACTTATTTGTGTAGAAACATTGAGACAGATGTTAGTTATATTTCACTTCTAAAACAGCATATTTTAAGTAAAATAAGAAAGTTTTTCGATGAATATTGTCTGCGGAGATATGCTGTCAAAACAGGGAAGGAGGGGCGGGGGGGGGGGGGGGTATGGAGGCAACACTACGGTTGAGTAATGAAAGAACTTTTTACAAGTTGCTAGTCGAACTGCTTAACTTTCGCATCCGCCAATTTCTTTCAATAAAACTCTCGCAGCGACTGGGGCACGAATTAATCTGGACATGCGTTGTTACTCGTGTCCAGTGCAACTGTGACGCTATTATAAGAGTTGAGTAGAAAAGTTTTATAATATGAAAACCAAGCATGCCATTTTTTTTCTATTTACTACAGTATAATTGTTTATTAATAGTAAATAACACCTGAGGAATAACACCTGAATCCATAGGAATGGCAACGCATGGGGGGTATCATGGGCGAAACAGTACTCTCTGTTACGTCCATGGTACTGCTTATGTCTATAGGCGACGGTTATCACTTTCCGTCAGCTTGTTTGCCATTCTAAGTTGTATAAAAAAAAAAGTAAATAATTGGCGTGTGGTCCCGGCATAGAATTGTCCACCCTTTCCTTTCTCGTGGATATCGTAAGAGGTGACAAAGGGAACTTGATGGTCGCGGGATGGGCAATAGCGTCCCTTTTGAAACATCACCAAAAGTCGTACTGCGGTTGCCAACTCGTCTGCCAAACGTGGCGACTACTGGTAAAATTCTCCCAATGGTAACTGCCAATGGAACGGAACGGTAGGGAACGGCCTCGTTTCTTATGACAGTCTATGAGGGAGGGCTATATTCAGGAGTAGACAGATAACGGCTAATAATTATGATGATGACGAATTGTCGCTTCGTAAAGATTCGATGATACATTATTTAGCTACTAAAATAGCTTATTCTTATAAACTATTTTCAACATATTATTAGTAAGAACTATGAGTCCTAGTTGAAAGTCTGGTGTCTGAGTAGATGATTTCATTTTGGACTTAGTTTTAACAAAAAATGGACACGCAAAATAGATGTAGGTATGTATCTACCTAACAGTAACTAATTTCATTTCTTAAATGTATAATAAAGTTCCATTAAAAAATCACGACATAGATAGTGAATTCATTTATTTTGAACATTGACATAGTAATCTTATTGTAGCTAAACAACGTTTGCCAATTATTGGAAATATTTAAGAATAATTAATTTCAGAGATAAAATAAAGATTAAATTCATATAAAGATCTCTCATAGGATTAATGATACTAATAGAGGTCAAAACAATAGTTTTTAGAAATTTTGTTCTTGCCTGCATATTTGTTCCTGCAGAACGCAACATGAAAATTAAATGAGTTTTTTCCATTTGTATTCCTGAATATTGGATTTCCTACTTTAGAAATTATGTGTACGAAGTAGTAGGTAATAAACTAGTTTATTGTATATTTTTCCAAAATTCTCCTTTCATAATTTTCTAATTTTACCTTTGATTTGCAGTAACAAGATTCACAGTCAGTGTTGTCCTCACTAAAATGACAGTCGCAAGTTTATGCTCATTACTGTTTAAAAATGTTTGTTATTGTTATTTCATCATTTATATGTTGTCCATTAGATGTCGTCTATTTAGAACCGTGACATCAGTTGCTTTCGTCCACTCCTTAAAATTAAGATGCCTCGCATTACTTACATATTTGTAACTTAGTAGTAATACTCAGTAGTATGCATTACTACAACTTACAAATTAGGCGTCATAACTTACATTACTTACGTGACCTATGCGGCATGCATTATTCCTTACAACTATGGTATTATATTTTATAAATACGACCTTAGTAACATGTTTTAACATTTCAATAATTTAAGATTATGTTTAAAAAATATTCTACTTTAATCGTGGCAAAACCAGTTATTTTTATCTAAAAACTAAACTACTGAACCGATTTTTATAAAAAATGTTAAGGAACTAATCTGTAAGTATACCTATCCTTTCAGATGAAAAAAAAATACACTAAATTAGTTTATAACTGACGGAGTTATAAGTTAACAAAGAAAAAAATAAAATAAAACGGAATTCAAAACCTCTTTCATTCTGAAGCCGGTTGAAAAAGGTATCAAACCATATATTACTTTCACAACCTCATAATATATGCGTTACCACTTTATGCTATATTTTTTATTACTTCCTTCGTTTTTATACAAAAATTTAAAATTTATTATCAGAGTTTTTCTAAGTTGAACGTAATTTTATTTTGTTGTTATATAATAGAATAAATGCACAATCTTATTAAGATTCGCTGTAGCAAAACAGCTGACAATCAGAAGCAGTCCGAACAAGCAGCAGGCAAGATAAGTCGGTAACTTAATTAACTCCCGAAGGCGGGGATAATTAACTTCGAAGCTTTCGGATTCCACAAACAGTTTTCATGTTTTCAGATACGCCACCTATCAACTGACTGATTTATTGGTTAACGTAAATATAAATAAGTAATATAATTTATATGTACTTATGCTAAGAATAATTTATGTACTTAAATGGTACGAATAAATAATTAACGCATTAATTATTTATTCGTTTCAACAGAGATATATAGATATCGGTATTGGTAGACTTTGGAATTGTACCAAACAACATTGTAGCTACGTTTGCTTTGATTATCTAATACTTATACTATTATTCAAATATTTCTTTTAAATATTCACAAATTACTTCTGCTGGAAGACGAACACAGTTTAAAATTTCAACCTCTTTTGCAGAGGAAAAAATTATATAGGTTTTGAGTGACATCAATCCTATGATTACGTTAAAGGAAATATAAACAAATGAAATAAAATTGTAATACAACAATGTTGATTATATTAATTTTTTTTATATTAACAAGGACAACAGAAGAAAATTCAATATTCTTTAGAATTTGTTTTTGTCTATCTGCATGTTTTGTCATGACAATTATTTGCTTGATAGTGAGATGTCGGTGACTCTTGGGATTTTTGGATGTTATTGTCTGTTACATATTTTTGACTTAATGTTATTAAATAAATTGTATGTTACAAACATGTTATTAAATATATATATATATATATATATATATATATATATATATATATATATATATATATATATATATATATATATATATATATATCTACACGTACGAAGTTGCGTGCAAAAGCTGGTAGGGAAATATTATGATAATGTAAATGATGATGTGGCATTACTTAGTAATAGAAGTAAGTAGTTCTCAAGAAGACTCATACTCGTATAAACGATAACCTTATTTAACCTGCCTAATTCTATCTATAAGATGTAATATAATCTATCTATGTATATATGTCCGCAGATAGATAGATGTATATAAGATGATACATCTATCTGCGGCTTAGGTAATTAACTGCAAAGCTTTTAACTTCCTTGAAGAGGGGTTCATATTTTCAAGCAGACCACGTATTTTATTTGTATTTACTGACTGATTTATTACCCGTGTAATAAAAGCAATCAATATGAAGGAGATTTATTGTATTGTGTATGATCTATGTTAGGGCTCAACCATAGAATGTAGTTTCAGACATAATTTCATGCGTTTTGAAACAAGTTCGTACAGAAATCATATTCTTTTGTTCGTAATAAATCCAAGGGTTTACTATGAAATGTTCTCCGAAATTTTGGTGCCGAACGAAACAAATTTAATGTTAAAATTACATAATACATACCGTTTAAAAATATTAAAAGTGTTAAAATATCTTTCCTTTGGACTTTTATGGCAGGATTTATGACTAACGAAATGTTAAGCTTCGTTTACTGGCTCGATTTCCGTAGAAACAAAAATATGAAATTGAGTCTGAAAATTCGAAATTTCAATTCATGGTAGACCCCCGATTATAAAATGTTCATGCTACCATGAATTAAAAAAAGGCGGCACGATCGTAATTGTTTAGCTGTTTTAATTCGTGGTAGGTTTTATGCCAGTTTCTAATTAGCGGTGCCCATGTTATAAGTTACTTATTATAGAATAGCTAAATACAACCATATATTTACATGGTTGTATTTAGCTATTATATATATCAATAATTTCGTTAAGTATTCTGACAAAATGTTTATATTTTGGGTTAACAATATTCCTACAAATAACTTCATAGCAATGCCAAATATTTATGTTAATAACATGAGATAACATGTATGGCATAGTTGACGACCTTCGTGGCGCTGTGGTAGACACTTTGCTATGTGTAAATAAGGTCCCGGCTTCAAATCCCGATCGAGTCTATTTAGGTAACGAACTTTTCTAAAATGGATTGGATCTGGGTATTTCAGGTTGCGTCCCCAACTGATCGTTGCCCGTTTCCTTATAACTCAGGGTATCCAATTAGAGTAGTGTGGCGCACTTACTGTCATTATTCTATGAAATTCATAGTGTTGATCTTTCTAAAAGGCAGTTTCATTAAGCAACCAAGTTATTTTATAGCTTATCTTAATACCGTATTGCCTGGTACCTTATAACACTGGATATCTAATTAGTGTAATATGTGGCACTTATTGTCGTTATTGTATATTCTATGAAATCCATAACATTGATAGTATCTAAATGGCAGTTTCATTAAGCAGTCTAGTTATATCATAGCCTATCTTAATACCATATTAATGCTCTTCTGTTAGTCCCGTACTATATTTTACAAAAAAGGCAATTATTATCACTTCATTTCGAGTTTTTTTCTTTTCTCACTGATGCAACAAAGCATTATGGTTTGTGAACTTAGTCGCCTTTTACGATATCCCAAAAATGAGAATGGAAAAAGTGGTGTTACAATATTGTTATTCTATTTGTGTATATGTATCTCTTGATATTGCTGTATACATTTTAGTGTCGCAAGCATGCTCCCTTGTTTTTTTGTTAACAAAATTCAATTATTAAAGTTACACTTAAAAGATTTTGTTAAGATAGATAAGAAAGGATCAGGTACGTAAGATCACTATCTTACGTACCTGATCCTTTTATCAACAATATTCCGACTCAAAATAACATTGCTATATAATTATTTTAAGGAGTATATTTAATACCGATTATATTTTTACCCACCGTGTACAGCATGGAGTCCATATCATATTAACATGAAAGTTAAATTTATAATACTTATATAAATTAATATGTTTAGGATTTTAGGTTTTGGAAAAATAGGACTATTTTTTCGTATGTTATATGCAATATTCTTCAGAAATTCTATATCAATGTCTATAAATGTGTACAACGGGAATTTTATACACTTATATCTGTCGTTTCCAACGGTTACCAAAGAGAGACTGTACAAAAATAGTTTGTAAGATACTTAACCTTTGTTCCATTCGTGTTTCTGTTGTTGTAGTCTCTGAAACAGTTGTGTTTGCATGGATGTGATTCGCTTTGAAGGATGGGCATATCCCATCCTTTAAAGCAGCATCACAGCCATACAGCAGAATCACAGTAGTGAAATTACAGAGTACAGAGGCATAACACCTTAGTCTTTAGGTTTGACAATACGTGAGGAATATCATAGGCGACATAGTATACCCTGTTATGTCCATGGTACTGTTCAAGTCTATGACTGTTACTACTTTTCATCAGGTGGGCTGGCAGTTTGTTTGGCATTTTAAGTTGCATAAAAAAAAGGTATTTCGACTACATCCGTGAGTCTTCTTCAGGGGTACAGCGCCTCGTCTCGTCTCGTCTCTCAATTCTATAACTGTCTGTTATTGATATATCTTTTTGCAATCGACAGAATTTATTTCTGTGTAAGTTCCGTACTAATTTTATTACGGTTGACTTCAAAGCTTTTGTTGAACTGGTAAAAATACTAATGCTTTTATTTAAACATATAGGTAATAATACAATTAAATAAGTTATAAAGAATTTATTTGTTTTTGAAACGGTACAGTAGTGAATATGAACTTGGCGTGGTCGAATCTAAGACTTCATTTTCACAAAGAAACTTGCCTACTATATTACATCTCCACGGAGGTTGTCAGTTTTAATATTAACAGTATCTCCCGTGTATGAAATTGGTTCTTGTTAAAGTTCCCACGGGAGAGTTTGCTCCATAGATCATTTGTTTAATATTTAATAAAATGATGTCTCTCGTAATGCGTGATATCCGGACGGATGTTGCGCGCACGCGATCTGCTCTCTCTCAAGAGTTACAACTGAATGTTCGTTCATCATCTAAAACGTTTGGATATTATTTTTATAATTTAAATATCTAACTAGGCAAACGTTGTTATCGCCACCTACCGATTTCTTTTATCAAATTAAAAATTAAATATATGAAATAAAAATTTTGTTAAAAGAATATCATACCACAGGATATTCAAATTTAGATTAAAAAAAATTGAATAGAGAAATTAGCAAATAAGCCAAATAAAAAAAATTAAAATCGTGTCACAACTAATAAAAATATACCTAATGTAGGAACAAAAAAAAAACGAATTGAGACTGTTTTTTAATAGGGAAGCTTACTGTCGATTTATCCCGACAGGAACGCTGTTATAAAGTGAGCAATTTCTGCTTTAGCCTATTGCGGTAGAAGAATGAAATATATGTATTTTTATTTCATTATTATTATACAACTTAGAATGGCAAATAAGCTGACGGCCCACCGGAAAGTGGTAACCGTCGCCTATAGACATGAGCAGTACCATGGACATAACAGAGTATACTGTTTCGCCCATGATACCCCCATGCGTTGCCATTCCTGAGGACTCAGGTATTATTCCTCTGTACCAAGTAAATTCACGCCATACCCCACCCTTCAAACCGAAACAAAACAAAATTTTATTTTCCCGCCATTTTTTAATTATAGTTTTAAAGACTACTAATAAAAAGTGACTTAGTAATCTTACGATGTTTGTTAATCTGAATTTAAACATCAGTATGACACACTCTATCTATACAGTCCCTTTCTCTTACCTCATAGGGCTTACACCTTCTTAATAATATGACATGCCCTCAAGCAATTGGGGTCGTGTATGTTGTGAAGGGCCACTGGAACGTATTAAATACATACTCGTACACTGAATACTAATAGCTTAGATGTGCTGGGGCGTCCTCATGGGGACGACTCGATTAATGTAGCCTATACCTGAGTGATAGAGCTTTAATCGTAAATATAGTATATTATTCAATGAATTCAATACATAGAATAATGTCGTAGGTGTATGTAATTTCATATGAAAATGCAATACAAAGAAAAGTAATAAGTATAATTTGAGACTGAGACTATTAATATGATAATTTACTATGAGAAGTTACTAATTTTACTATATATATGGTTATGGACAATTTTTTATTTTTATACTAACATCTATTATTTGAGGCTCAAATGTTTTTATTATTCTCTAATTTTTGATTCACGAAATTTCAGTGTTAATACATTTTATAACATAGGTGTCTGCTTAGTTTAACATACGGTTTTGCGACTTGGATTTCATCCTGTACCATATATGAAAATCAATTTGTTACCGTTTGATGCTTTAACGACTCGAGCAATCATCATAAAAGGCGTCGTCAAAAAGGGCATAGCCCACTTTTTATTGATCTGGTGCGTCAATAAAAAATACAGTACATACATGAGTAAAGTTACGGGTAATAGCTAGTCGTTAGTGTAATATAATCGAAGTTAGAACTAATAAAAAAGTACTTCAAAGAGATTTGAAACAAATTTCCTTGTCCGTAAGTTCATTATGCAAGAGCCTCTGAACTCTGCAGGCACAGAAAGTTTGTACTTACATTATATTCTTCAGTTCGGGTAACTAGTTTTTTGGGTTCCATTACATAATTAGTTTAGAAATATTTTAGCCAGTTGTGAGTGTTGCGACTGAGTAAATAACATTTTTGACTCTCTATAAACTCTTTACACAAATTTCATAGATATTCACAATGAACTACACTGATGTAGCAATTTTATTATATTTGATAGCGTGACTATTTTTACTAAATACCTAAATGAGGTAGATACCTAATTGGACTTAACTAAATAGACATAGAGTAAGTTTGATCACATTTTTTTAAATGGACTATATATAAATAAATAATACAATGCCACTATTATTTATGTACTTAGGGGACTATTATAAAATCACGATTCTCAAGATTACGTTACGCGTATTGAAATTGATTGACTTTGCATTGATTGATTGTGCAGCGAAATTTATACAACTTTACATATGTATACTTTACTCGTATTTTTACGGTTTTTTTTATATTAGTTTATACATTTTTTAAGTTTATTATTATGTATTTATTATGCAAAAATCTTGTTGTATTTATGAAAAAAATTATGATGATTTCAGCAAGATTTGATAAAAAGTTGGCTTCAATTAAAATCAATTTAATTAGGTATTTGATTGCAAAGAAAGAAAAAATTACAACAATTAAGAGAATACTTACAAAGTTTCAATAATAATATCATACCAACTTGATACTAGTTTATTACTGAAGGACGACCACAAACTTCTTGTCTCAATGTTCTTTAATAAATTGCCTTGGAAATTAGTACATAATAACCCCCCTTTTGCTGTGTGTTCCCGGCATAGGTATAGGCCACCCCTTCCCTTTCCGTGAGTTTCGTAAAAGGCGACTAAGGAGGGTGAGGGATGGGCAGCAGCATCCTTCTTAAAACATCTCTAAAGCCTAACTGCGGCTGCCAATCCGCCTGCTAAGCGTGTCAACTAGGGGCATAACCTCCTAAGGGGAAGGCAGCAGCAATGGATAGTTGACAGTTGATACGTTGATGATGAATGAGCAAACTAAAAGTTTAAAAATGGTGTCTTTAATACATATCAGAATATAATTCAAGAATAAAAATGTATACCAAACTCTTAATTAGAACCAGAACCACCGTCTTAGAAACTGAAAATTTAAATTATTTTATTTTCATTATTTTTTGTAGACAAATGTGAAAGGCCTCTAAAGAGTCAGCATTGCTTCTATTTTGATTAAACAGGAAAATGAATTAGAAAATCTTTTTTTATAATAGCTCTCTGTTTAAAATATCAATATCGATAAATAAAAGATACTACCTACTTTATAGCGTAGAATGTTCAATTTTAACGAACTGGTTGCATAGATTTCATATAAACG
The DNA here is from genome assembly GCF_026898425.1 of Galleria mellonella. NCBI lineage: Eukaryota > Metazoa > Arthropoda > Insecta > Lepidoptera > Pyralidae > Galleria > Galleria mellonella. The sequence continues at coordinate 4,137,856 of NW_026442090.1, read as the reverse complement.
TTTGATTTTGTTTTAAGTAATACGCCAGTGATTACAACATTGCAAACCAATCAGAATTAATTATAAAAAAAAAAAAAAAATTATCACGCAAATGGCATGTGTTCATGTTTTCTTATTATAAACTTATTTCTAAGCTCAAAATAGTTAAATTTGCACCACGTACTAGGTTATATTCGGTCTATTGTGAACAATACGGCATGCGGAACAAATGCAACGTAGTTTACGACGCGCGAGTCGACAGCGTGGCACTCGTAAGCAAACATTAATTACATGCGTCCACGCAGGGAGGGATTTAGGAATAAATAAACAACATCGAGTGTATATGAATAATGAATGCCACTATAAACACTAACAACGCCATCTGTCAAATAACTAATGACACTAGTTTCATTAATCTAAAATTGGAATGTTTAACAGAAAAAAAGCCTGCATCTACGGTTTTTGATCAGGTACGCTTTGGCAGGATTTGGATTAGATTAATGGGATTTAAGCAGCATAGTGATATTAGTATACTGATAAAGCGAATATAGTTAGGGTATACTAAGTTGAAAAATATAACTTCCCAGTTGTTAAATACATACAACTACATAGATTCGAATCTCCGTCTCTTAGATATCCGTGTCGAGTGCGTTCCCCGTTACACCACTTAAGAAAATTTCTCAACCTCTTTGGAACGTCATTAAGATTCCTAATTACAGTATTAGCGTATAAAAAAAATTGTTTTATTTTTATAAATAATTTAAATGCATCATTTGAAAATGCCTTTTGCTTTTAAGTTCGACTTAATAATGGCCTATTTAGGCGGCATCTAAATACGTAACTGTGTAGGGTTAAACGTTGTTAAGGCCGACGATTCAGGGGTTTGCCATGCAACAGCATTGTACAATTCCCATAATTCGTCAGTCATGTCTCTTCCGCGTGCTGGTGAAGAGTGATTAGCTTGATCATTGGGCTAATTAGCCGCAATGTACAAATCTTGCTGTTTGATGTCATCGCAGTATCATGTCATCGACATTTGAGGCACAGTACAAATTATTTACTACTAACTGTAACCCGTGGCTTCGTGTGCATGAATCAGTATATAATGTATCCTATGTTTTAAGTTAGGTTTTTAGTGTAATCTATCTATATATTTTAAAATACACTATTGGGGTTTAAGGCGATGAAAAATTTTTGCAAATAAATAGTACCTACATACCTGCTTTTTTATTGTTGACTTTGACTATTATTAATCTATCCATGTACTAAATTACATTCAAATCGATTAAGTAGTTTTTGTGTAAAAGAGTTACCAATATCCATCCATCTTCACATACTTTGGCATTCATCGTGTCGAATTCAATAATTAATAACCATGTTTGGTTTCCAGAGGAATCCGCATGGAGGTTAACCTAATAGGGTATATGGGGCAGATAGTCCCCATTATTAACAATCTCTTCCCCCTACCTGGATTAATATATTAAGCCTTTGTACGTAGTAAAATCTAAATGCCATATTGTTTATCCTTTATATAGAAATACAACTAAGACTGGTAGCAAAGTGTTTTGAAAAACAAAAAATCCCTCTATATACCAAATTTTATACCTATTTATTATCTTAAAATGTTTCTTATCCTATTCAGGATTACAGTCTTGAGCGCCTATTTATTTATGATTGCTTTTAGAACTTGTTTATTTATGAGCAATGGCCCTTAGTAAATCACGGTGCGAACAAGCCGCAAGATTGTGACGGCTGCCAGGGTAGCCATGGTAGGCACGGGCACGCAATGGGTAGGTAATTAAATCTAGGAACTGTGAACCACCCCGTCGCGATAAGCGTTTTAACTTGCGTGAAAAATGTCTGAACATAAAATCAATGGAACACAAGGTTGCAGTAAAAATACTTTTACAATTTTTTTAAAAATATACAACGTTGAACTTTATTGATATTAGTCATTGGACTTTAAAGTATTTATATGATATATTACATTTTTTTTTAAAATACATTTACTATAAGAATAAATAATTTTTCTAATGTCTTTATCTTATATCGTTCGTCTATTCGATGTGATTTCGAATAAATTTCATTAAAATCACCCTGCTGTTGTAAATAGCAGGATGCGGTAATAAAACACATATGTATTTGAGATATAAAATAATAAGTTTAGTGAAAAAAATACGAGACATGTCTTATAAAAATCTGACATAGAACAAACTTAAAAACAATACATTGTTCTGAAAAAAACCTCAACATCAACAGCCAGTATTAAAATTTCAACACCTGCTGTTTTTCTTTCTCAACACAATTAGTAAACATGTTGCCATGTCCTTTTATCGAAATAATACGGTGTAAATAACTAAATTAAAATAGTTTCATTATTACTGTTTTGTACAGGTATTATTTCATATTATTACTACCTTGTTCGTTTTATTTTTAAATGATTAAATTCAATAAAAAAGCGATACATTAATTTGTGACAAATAAAATAAATTATTTACATACATAGGTGTATGCTATTTTTATCTATGACATAAAAAAAATAAAGGCTGACTTGTCAGGCATATAACCTTACTTGCTTTAAAAATTGCCAGTGACACATGTACACAAAGTATAAGACATTAGAAAAATAAAATTCCAGATAATTTATCATATTGAAGACTAGGCCGCATGGCCTCCGACCTTAGCTTGTTCCACAACGGAACAAACGTACTAAAAAAATCAAAGTTTTTTTTTTATTGATATTATAAAGATAAGTATTGATTAAATCAATAGGTACCTAAAGTAGGTAGGTGGGTCGTGCATACAATACACGTGTACTGACGCCATTCAACTTGCATTTTTCAGTCTGTTAAAGGGAGGAATGAACTCGTACTAGGTATAATCGTATTAGTGCATACATAAAGTAGTGCATACATTAATAACATAACTTGTCTTAATTTTGTTTTGCTATAATAAAGAATTCGCCTTGTTCGTCCCGGTGTAGCATGGGCCACCCTTTCCTTTACCGTGGGTGTGGTAAGAGGCGACTAAGAGAGGGCGAGAGATAAGCAGCAGCGTCCCTCTTAAAATATCCCTAAAAGCCTAACTGCGGTTGCCAACCCGCCTGCCAAGCGTGGCAACTACTGGCAAAACTCTCCTTGTGGGTAAGGCTTATGTTTAGCAGTGAACAGTTAAAGGATGATATATTTGTAATAATAAAAAAAAATTTGTCGGAGTAGAATGACAGGGGGTTTGTAAAACCTTAGTTTATATGTTAAATATACAAACATACAGTTTGTATGTTGAATGTGAATTTGTATGTTGAACTTGTGAAGTCTAGGTACATACATACATACATATCTGTTACGCCTGTCTCCCATTAGGGTAGGCAGAAACAATGGAACACCAAATGCTTCGACTCAAACAAACCTCCAAAGTCTAGGTACTTAGGTAATTATATAAAGTATTTAATATTTTTGTCATCAATCTACTAGCGGATACATACCTAATAATAACGACTAAGGATAACGTAACGAGATAAGAAAATACGTACATTCATAGTAGTACTCACTAATATATACTTTTCAACACGATAGGGTGAAATTCAATTCTTATATTTAGTTTTTTCAATATGATTCACCTGATTTTTTGAGATATTGAACGTAATTTGAACATTGAATAGAAGAAAAAAATAATAGTTTATAAATTAAAAACTGTAAATACTGTTTATAAATATTTAAAATGTTAAGGAATACAAGCCATTCCATGAAGTTTCTAGAAAATTTTGTAGACATATAAAATTTTATAGAAACATTTCGTTCATTGTGTTAGGACCGTTACAAGGCAAGGCTTTACGACTTCCTACGCTAGTGTAGGGCGGTGGCGAGCGGTGGTTGACGACAAGCTTATCGACTTTATATGCCTTCTCCTGTTTCAACGCCACCCAGTAAGATGCATTTCAAGTCGACGTGTCATTAGTTTATATGACTGATATTATCTCTAAATGAATTTTCATATGTTTTTTACAAAAGAAAGAGTATATTTTCACATGCAGGTATGTATATGGATTGGTTGAATTAGACGGTAGAGTCAAAAGTGCAAGAATTTAGCGCTTTTAAAAATTATGACTATATTCTTAGAAAATAGTAAATTGAACAGAATTTTCTTTTTAAAAATTGAACTGATGGATTTCTGTGTTTTTGTCGCGTAAGAGCTTTTACTGGATAGATAATTTTTACCTAAAATTCACACAACAACACAAAGATTTGAATTATTCTAATTAGATTATTTAAAAATTCTAAAAATTTTAATTAGATCTTGGGTTCTAACTATAGTTAAGTTATTACTACAAAGTTATTAAGAACTTTTCCACTTATTCATAAAAACTTAAACTTATTTTACCTTATTTTAAATGTTTCGCTATTTTATTTTAATTAAAAACATTCTTCTAAAGTAGAACACATATAAGTGTATCACACTAGATTTTAGTTGCAATTATAATAAAAAAAATATAGTTGCTATAAAAAAAAATGCTTTCGAAAGTGATAAAATGAATATAGTCATCGTGGGAGTAAACCCTGTCAACCGCAAAATGAATTATCAAAAACGATTCAGAATTGACGATGTTGCCATCGCACCCAAAGGCAAAAAAATTGAGATCTTAATTCTTTAGAAGTCACTTCAAAATAAATTTCTACGTTTTTATGAATAAGGAATTATGAATAATCTATTAAATGTATACCGAGGTGCCTAGTTGATACGTTCCAAGAATAGCAACAAAGATATAATAACTTTTCATTAGTGGGTGAGTACCATAAATAAATTAACACCGTTATAATGACAGCTTCTCATGACACGAGAACGAATGTACGAGTTGGACTTTTATCTTCAACTCTCTTAATAAATAATGATGTATTCTTTATGAACCGTATGTCTACATGAATTCTACTGGTCATTTACTGGTCAATTATTAAAGTTAAGTCGTATTAATGTGTTGATGAGCATATACGAAGCTCAGCTATAGACGAAGTCTATATAGCTATTATAAGAGTATAAAATGTTTACTGCATAGCTAATAGTCGTAGCTATTCATAAAAAGTTTATGATGATACTAAAAAGCACACGTTAATTATACATTAAAAAAAATAAATTTACTTATACTCGTATATTTCTTTTATCTTTACTACATGCCAGTACGCGTTATAGTTGTTATAAATTGGACAAAGGAAAATTGTAGCAAAATTTTTAAGTCACATTTCTATTTAATTGTAAAATAGAATTATGTACCTGTCAAGAAATATAATAATGGAGCTTGTAGGCTGTAAGGTACGATAATATGTATCACAAATATGACTTTTCATAAAAGGACTGAATGATTTGTTATTCTTGTGACATAATTGGATTTCAACTCTATAATAAGCGTCATCAAGCGTAGTCTACGTTTTCTGACCCTCACAAATGAGCAGTGATATAGTATAATGCAGTCCAAATGAGCCAACAATGAGAGTTGACAACCTCTCATAATGTATCTGGTCGACAATGGGACGGGTAAACTGATGTGTCCGGGATACAAGGAGTCGTTGGCAGGCCGTGCACGGGACAGTCATTTGCACCACAACAACGTATTTGCATTTTGCGTCGTGCTCGTGGGAACCTTACTATGTGCATATTCGACGGAGCATACAAATGATTCGGTGTTACCGAGTTGGAGGTTGAATAGGTGCCCGTGCATCTATATATTTATACAAATTAGTAATTCAATTTTATTGAATTGTTTGATATGTTAATAATTTTAAGATTATAACGTAATATCATTAATGTTTACATAAACTATGTATTTCGAAGTCTGATAAATACTACTTATAAATATTTGCATGCTATTAAATATGACGAAACAGATTGAACATTAAAACACAAACTTTAATATAATTTAACTATGTTTCTAGCAAATAAATTATAATTATTATTGAATAAATAATATTTTTTCTTGTTCTCCCCAAAAGATTACAGTAGTAAATTTAGCAAAAGAAAAATAGACAAAAAAAAACAATGGGTGGCCTTATTACTGAGAACGATTTCTTCCAGGCAATCTTTTAATAGAAATATGTAATTAGAACAATAATAATAGAAGAGATCTTAATGTAATATGGAGTTATAAAGCTATGGCGTGGTTCTTTTTGTAACAGCCATTGATTACTTTATTACTTTCTAGTAATATCTACTACGATACACAAACAATTATTATGACCTTATGTAAACTATCAACGTAGAAAGAGAACAGGTACTATTCTTAATTTGTGATTTTAATTTACTTAAAATTAGCGTAGACAATCGACATTTGAAAGTACTAGACTCAGATACTTAGAAACGGCAACAAGCTGTCGACCTTATTAACATAAAATCATGTCCATTTGTTAACAGAACCATCGATATTGATAACTGTAACGCTTTATTGTTGTGTTTTTTTTATGCAATTTAGAATGGCAAACAAGCTGACGGCCCACCTGATGGAAAGTGGTAACCGTCGCCTATAGACATGAACAGTACTATGGACATAACAGAGTATACTGTTTCGCCCATGATACCACCCATGCGTTGCCATTCCTGAGGACTCAGGTGTTATTCCTCTGTACCCAGTAAATTCACGCCATATTCCACCCTTCAAACCGAAACACAGCCATGCAAACAAAACTGCTTCACGGTTGAAACACGAATGGGACAGAGGTACCCAAGCAATCGTCTTTTGTACAAAGTCTTCGGTGTGTTGTGTTGTGTAATTTCTACCTTATAGAATAGAAAAGGCAAATATGTAATAGCATCTTTGTACCTACGGTGTGATAGCTTCGAGGATCTACGATAAAAGTCGCTTAAATAGCAATTATTTTAACAACAGTTTCTTCAACGATTCACAATATCTAATATCAAGAAAAAAAAATTCACAATGTCTATTCCTTCATATAAATCGTTATTGAAAACTTATTAGTTATTGAATACCGTATAAGAAAACTAGTTCTTTATTGATAGATATTGGCGTATCTCAACTTGCAAACTGAATTTGAACATAACAATATTTCTGAAAACGATTTTGTGCTGGGAAATATTCACTGAGAGGGTCTTTACTCGTATAAGAGACTCGCCTATTGGGAAAATGGATCATATTTATGATATGAAATTGTTTTATTTGTATAGTAGATCACTTTCTGTTTCCAAATTTAAAAATCTGTTGTAAAGCAAGAGGTTTTATTACATATATCTAAACTATATTATTACTTGTGAAGAGGAAAGATTTCATTTTCTTTGTATGTTTATTTATAATTGATAAACGCAAAAAATAATTAGTCGATTTTAAAAAGTCTTTTACCTATTAAAAGCTATATAATCAACAAGTTTACATTTTTTTTTCAGAATATTATTCAATAGCAGTATTTTATTCAGAATAAAATTCCCCATTATATTGGATATAAAAATCCATATCACAATGTTCGCTTATGCTAATTTCTGTAAAGCTCAAATTTAATGAAATTTTGTAAATGAGTATTGTTTGCTTACAACTTGAGAGTTAAATGGACCTAGTTAGTGCCGACTGGGTGTAAATCAACGTTTGCTAGGTCAGCTATTTGTTATTAAACACATTTATTACAAAAATTATCGTATTTTTAATTTTGAAAACACTTTTTTAAGTATTTAGTACTTAGGTACATTTATCTGTCTATATAATGATAGGATAAATATATATAGTTTTTTTTAACGGTTGATAACAGTGGTAACCCTGCCTGTGCTAACAGTATACGCCAGCGGGGCACCAGTGAGGGATGATTAATGAAAAGCAGGTCAGTTAGTCCATCGTGATGAATTCATCTGGAATAAAACATGATGGTTTCCAGGGAGGACCCCGAGGAGGTCGACCTGACAAAACGTATTGGTAGTGGGGAAGCTAGACTCTATTACTAACAATCCCTTTCCCCCCAATACATATAGTTAGGTATCTGTAAGTTGTTCTAGATTACGGTGAGATTACAAATTTACGTTAGTCCAGCGTAAGTACTAATTTTAACAATCGAGTACGAGATGTATTTTAGCAACATACACTGAGTACAAACATAATATTTGTATTATTTTCGAAACTGTAAACAGTAATTGCACAGAATGCTTTAATAATATCATTGCAAAATGTTAAAGGAAACCTTAATTAACGATAAACTTGTATTGAAAAAAAAAACGGCATCTGGTTTTTTTACGAACACCAATTGCTTCTAACAGCATTGCATGTATTGATTTCGCAATTTTGTGTATAGTCTCTTGGAAAAGTTTTTGTAGATAAATGTGAAGAATATTTTATAATTTATTTATGAGTTCTGGCATTTATAATGTATATAATATATTTATTTCATATATCATTATGATATACCTACTATGTAACGTAAGATGACGTTAATATCAACGCAGAAAAGTAAGTGGTATTTTTTTCGTAGCTTGCAATAATGTATGATTTTTTGTTATCGTTTTGATGAAAACGATTGGCAATTTAGGAGAAAATTAAAAATTGCATCTGGCGATATTAACTTCTAATTAGATCGCTACTAGAGTGTTAATTATTTTTTAAATTACCTATTAAAAAATATATTACGAAAACCACCTTAAACCACAAGCGGACAGGCTCAGGAGACACTCAATCGGCTTCATTAAAGCACGAATCTATTGCCGCTTGTAATACAATGAAGACGGAATAGGTCTGTTTGTCTTATAATCGAAATAGATGCTTATTATGACACAACTCGAGCCGCTTGACCGTATACGGAGCTCATAAGCGTCGTGTGGCTTGTCTGCAATATCTAGATGATAGATATGAGCGGATTTTGCTCATTTGGTCAACGCGTTATATTGCGTGCAGTGACCAGCTTGTAGCCTAGATTTATTTATTACAACATATATAGCATAGTGAAAGAATTTTCAAGCATTGATCAAAATTGTATAAAAATGCCACATTTTCTTATTGAAGTTATATGGGACCCGAATAAATAAATGTAAAATAATTTTTGCTACTTGTAATTTTTCTTTCATTATGTTAAATTTGGAAATAAGCTTGTTACATTTTGTTTATCCTCTCAGCTATGTATATGTTAAAAAAATAAAAATATATAATTTAATTTGTGCTTCTAATAAACAATATAAATTGGTTGGATTATGATGCAAAAGACTACAATTAGGTTTTCTTTAAAGCTATCTATTATATACTATTTTGTTACTACTATTTCCTAACTTGTCTAGTATTTTGAGGAACATATATAAAGAACTAATATAAACATATATAAAAAAAAATTACACTTCGACAATCAGGTAATAAATTCTGGTCTTTGAAATGTAATAATAATGTCTTAAGTATTAATAACCCCCTTCGCAACTAGGACGGTTAAAATTGGTTCTATACGTTAATCTAATAATTTACGCAGCAATATTGTTAGTACAAGACAACATAGTTGTAAATAATATATCTGTATCAAATAAGCGGTAACTTTGGTAATACAATTAATTAATCAAATACTTACCTTATCTGTTTTATCTGAGATAAATATTATATTTAAAATTTCAAATCAAATCAAAAATATATTAATGATCTTAGAATATATTTTTACTTATAGTACAACATATACGTAGAAAGAGAATGCCAGGTCCATACCTATATGTCCATACAAGGCACGACATTTTTTCGTTAATTTTCTGATCAGTTCAGAAAGTAGTTTCAATCTAAAAAAATCTAGTAAGAAACTGAGTAGTTTATGCGTATAGGGTTTTTAAATTGTTTAAAATGTGCTCATATTTCGAACTTAATATTTAAATTTTGAAAACATTGAATTTACAATTCAATATCTATCTATCACTATCACGATATCAAAATTCGAACGAGACAGGGTACCAGCCGAGTAGTCCGAAGGGATGGCTTGTGGGGTAAAATTTTACGCGCGTCAATAAAATGCTACCGTATGAAGTGTGCGTGTCACTCGACACAGAGCAATATCCCAGCGAGCACCATAAAATATGTATGCACCACTTAATTATAATATTGTTAGCTACGTAGTTTTGGACATAATAAAATAAAAATAAGCATCCAACGATAATAATACTGTTGAATACAATATAACCGTTTATTACCGCGGAAACGCCATGTGAAACAAAATTCCGGAGTTTTAAATTATTAAAGTAGGTTAGGTATATTTACTTCGGATAACGTGGTTGGCGGATCATAAATTTTTGTATAGGATTACGAGGATTAATAAACTTATTAATTTTGACGATTAAGTTTTTAAATAATAAATTAGATTTACCTCACAACTCCGTATGCGTGGGTTTTTAAAGTGAAGAATTCAGTGAAAAAACAAATTATGTTGATCAAGATAAAACAATAATTGCGTATTTTTCAGTAAATATTTATGCACAGCAAAAAGTGTAAGTTGATATCAACCGGTTTCAGAATTAAGTACAAACATTTTGATGTAGAGCGTTACCTTTCAATTTTGTTATCTCTGTTGAGGTGCTAAAAGCTCTTATGCATATCAAATTTCCAATACAAACACCTGCTTAAAATTTATTGTCAATTATGTAAAGGTGCTTTCGTACTTTAATAAATTATTATTATTACATAGTTGGTACGTGTATGCGTTCTCTTTTGCATTTTTATGTAACCGATCAATATGTAGGTAAGATAACTAATCATAACACAATTTCATTATTTACTGACTTATAGTTGTTAAATGAATAATTTGAATACACAGCATGACGCACAATGTCCACAATGTCGAGATAAAATACAGTAATATTTTGTTTTGTAGTCTCACATTCATGACAATAATAAGTTTAATTATAATGTCACAGATTATAAATTATTAATACAATCTCGTGTCACACTGTTTTTTCTATGTTTGTTAACATCTTTATTACTAACTAGCTGTATCCCACGACTGTGTTCTCATAAATTAGTATAATATGAAGCACCATAAGTGTTAATCTAAGAATTTATATTGCAATTCAAACATCATATTAAAAATAATTTGCATCAGCTGTGAGTGAGTAACAAAACTCCAAATTTTTACAATTTTAAATGTGTAATTAGTAGGATTATCTCCGGCAGTATTCTCATCCAGTCTGGTCCAACTCTGTGTAAAAATATCCCTACAACTTCTTTTCGGGTTTCCTTTCTTGTTTTCATTTCCATTCTCAGAGGATTTACTCTGTTACTTTTTTGCTCACTTTGTATTTTGCATTCTGTATTCGGTATCATTCAACCCACTGCCATTTTAATTATTTTAAATATCTTTTTACGTTTATTGACTCTGTTCTTTTTCTTCTGGTTTTACTTCTAATTCTGTATAATTCCTGATCTTCTTTCCTTAGAACCTAAGTCTGGCATTTGTATGACGTACTCGTATATGGAAGTATTGATATTTCAGTAATTTTTTTTTTATATTTGAGTTTATTACTTTATATTTCATAATTTCTTTTAGTCCCCATTTTATTTTTTCCATGATGGAGCGATTCTTCGTTGTATATCTTTTTCTGTGGAACTTTTAATTCATTCTTTTATTGTATTCTTTGACATATTCTATTCTATCTCCCTCTATATTTACTTCCACATTGTCTCAGTTAGGATCTTCGTTTTGCAGACATTGATCATCAACCTCACTTTACTATTCACTATTGCTAACCATCGTTTCTAGTTCATTTTGCGGCTTCAGCAAACACCACGATATCGTGTTCGAAACGGAGGTGGTTCAGAAATCATCATTAGAATCGCCATCAATCTTTATTCCCGTGTCCTTCAATAATTTTCTAAAAACATATTCTAGTACAGCAGAGAAAATCTTTGGTGACAGCAGGTCGGACTTTAGCGCGACATTTAATATACATGTTTTGAATTAAAGTGATGTACTTTGTTATGAATATCTTGACATGCGAGTGCTGTCCATATTGCTTCATGTTTCAGCGATTCAAAGGCTTTTGTATAATTGATGAAGATAATTAATTAATACAAGAATAAAATAATAAGTATAATAACATATATGTGCAACTGTTTAAAAAGTGATATATTAAAAACTTTTTATTTTATTAATTAATAGGATTGGCTCACCTGTCTTGACTTTGCGTGGAGGATCCATAGCAATATTGTAATAATAAGCAAGCGGCAGTATTTATGTATATTATAATGATAATAATTTTTATTTTTCCACCACAACCATATTACAATTTAATTGGCAACAATAACATAAGACTAAACATAGTTATGGGAGACTGGCGTCGAAATTGTGCAGCGAACTACCTGTATTGTACATTGAGCGCATTTTACTCATTTTCTAATCGCTTCAAAAATGCGATTTCTTATTCGCCCCCGTATTAAGTTGTCAGCTAGTCACATCGGTATGGATGATTTAAATTATTTAGAACATTTTTCAACTAATGTTTCATTCAGATAATTATTCGATTTTATACATAAGTAGCACATAAGTGGCACGTCTAATTAAAATGTGGACAAATCGTGTAATATGATTAATATCAAAACTTGATAACACATTAAGATTTTCAAAACTCCCCATACTCTGTAACATGCATATGACATTGTGTATATTCAATTAATTTTAATCCTATATGATGTTCATCAAATTCTGGCGTTAACCTTGTTAAGCTACTTATGTACGCAGCGATGTTTACAGATTTTGGAAATCTGTATTTATTGACTTTTGATACCGACGATACATAACATATAGGGTAGATAGTGTATTATAGTCGTAGGTATACCTTTATTCTAATTTAAGTCTAGGTTTATAAAGTACTATATATGCACGTATTTTTGCTCTTATTATAATTAACTAATTTAAGTATTACTTACTTCTAGAGATTGAATTAAAAAAATGGAAATCAAAATTTGATTGCTTAGCAGTAAGTACGATTTAGTACTCCAGCCTACAATTACGTTCATGATGTTTTTGTTAGTATAATTGTAATTGTATGTAGTTTAAATTGTAATGACGTTAATACGAATTTAAAGATGAAGGCTAGTTACACGAGAAACATAAACAAAGAAAAATTATTATCATTTAAAGCTATTTATATCACAAGATCTGGCTGCTGGTTCCTGCAAATAGTAATCTCGTTTCATTTTTTCAATGGCACTTGGATTTTAGATTAATAAATACAGATAATGTAATTTATATCATTGTATCAACACTGCCGGGTTGCATAAATCAAAATTGGTGCCATTGTCTTTAAGTAAATGTTTCTACATAATTTTTTGTTCACTTGAAATATATTGTTATATCTATAATTGGAACTAGTTATTTTATACGATAATACATATAAGTATATAAACTGGATATTTTGTAATTATTGTTGCCAGCAAAATTTTGATAATTAAAAGTATTGATTGCCATTACTGTAGTAATTAATTATTTTTGTGTTTAAAGAATATGAGCTGAACCAGAGTGAATAATTAAACACGCTGTTTCCTGATGTAAACTAAACGTAATTATTGTTTTTATAATTAATCACAGATTTGTCAAATATAATAAGAAAAATTTATTTATCGACTAGGTAATGTACTTTATCTGTATGCTTTTAATACAATCACCATGATCATCATCATTCTACCCTTATCCTAATTATTATTTGAAATCGGCGTAATACGTTTTTATCTTTTTATTTATCTTTTCCATTCTAGTCTTTCATACATTCTATCCATCTCTTTTTAGGCTTTTTAATACAATATAATTTTTTAATTACTATCATACTTCAGTACATAATGGATAAATCGACATAGATTATTCAATTTCAACGATATCCGGCGGCAAAAGTTTACAAAGTAATAATTTTACGGATGACCACTCTCCTAATGTCCGCTTAGGAATATTTGGGTAACACCTGTTCAAATTTCAAATAACTTCATGGGAGGTCGAATGCCTCACATAATTATGTACTTACCCGCTCGAACAGTCACCTAATTACCGATCATTGATTTTATCTCGTTTTATTGCCTAATTTAATTTCTCCTCGGGCCACTAATCAATATTGTATTCATCTTTATTATTGTTTAATTGCATTATGTCATCGTTGTGCTTATTTGTCGTTTTATGTTAAACCTAGGTAGGAGTGATATATAGGTATACTTATATGGTGATTTACATCATATAGATTGATAGATTACCATTTATTACGTCATCACTTAGGTAGGTATTTGTTTATATAAAATGTATTTTATAATATTTTCGTTGTATAAATAAAAATACCCACAACCCTAGACAATCATATACTTTATGTATGTATTTGTTTTTTAAAGAATACTTTTTCATTCATTTCAGCCACAATTATACAACTAATTAAAAATTATAACTAATTATTATATATATATTATATATTTAATAATAATTTATTATATATATATATATATATATATATATATATATATATATATATATAAGAACATCGCGACAAGCTTTAAAAATAATATAACCGCAACTTGGCCATCGCGCCTACTTCATTTGGAGTTAGTATTATTCTTTATACTTTTATTTGCCTCAGATGCACGTCACATGTAGTTTATAACTAACCTGTGCATCTACAAAGTGTCATATAAAATTCTAAGCACTCTCCATTATTGAACTTAGAAGAACTTTGTTACAAAGTACGCACTCTGCATCATCTTGAGAGAGTTTTGCGCTATATTTAAAATCATATTACTGAACGTAATAGGAAAACTTTATACAAAATTATATTCTGTAAACTGTGAAATAAAGGTGGATGTAAATAAACATTATTTTAGAACACTAATAAATGACTGTTTATTTTTATATTTAATATTGTATACACGGCACTTTTGTTGGCATGTGGTAACCATCGCTTAGGGACACGAACACCATGGAGAATAAAAAATACACTGTGCTGCCTATAACAAATACCTCCAGTACCTTAACATGATCAGTCATCACCTGATGATCAATGTCAGTTAGAGCATAGAAAAGTGAGAGGCTCTTGTATCACGGGTTCGATATAAAAATAACCTCTGATGATAATAATATAATTACAGTTGTATCAAAAAATATTAAACATACAAATCATACACGCAGTCACTTGAAAGGTGTGGTCTATATATATATATATATATATATATATATATATATATGTACTTGTATTTTCTAATTTAATTGACTTGTACTCCTATTATCGTTCATTCTTGCAGTAATTATTGACTTTTTTCTTTAATATGCTAATTACTGCCTTCGTTAGCTGTATTAAGTAGCATATGTCTTTCACCACGCCATCGTCCATACCGATCAAGAGGTCACAAACAAACAAACTCATTTTCAAATTAAAGTCGTTTGCTTGGGTACTTCTGTCTTATTCGTATTTCTACTGTGTAGCAGTAGTTTGCATAGTGTTTCGGTTTGAAGGGTGGGATATGGAAGTGAATTTTCAGGGTATAGAGGCATAACACTTGAGTCCTCAGGAATAGCAACGCATGGGGGGTATCATGTGTGAAACAGTATATTCTATTATGTCCATCAGCAGTACTATGGACATAACAGCATTACCAGTTTCCATCAGGTGGGCCATCAGCTTATTTGCCATTATAAGTTGCATAAAAAAAATTGTATATATTAATAAGAACTCATTCTCTGAGTACTAACAAAGATGATATAATGTATATTAAATACCGAGATAACTGTACAAATTAAGAAAATTTTATTGAATTAGTCTGCAAGAGACATTTTCGCTATGATAATTAAAAAGTTTTAATCGCTTTAGTTAAGAATAAAATTTGGGATGAATAAAAAAGTTATACCTATTATATAGAACAACCCCTTTCATATCTAGTAAAAGTATTGACTTATATTGCTTCCTCTCGGCATTCACCGACATTCACAAGTACTTACTAGGTTTTACAAGTAGCATACTCCAACCTCATATAAAAGATCGTAGGTATTAGAGCAAATCCATAGTAAGTCCTTGCTGTTACCCTATGAAAGTGCACGTGCCAACGAGCTGTACTTGAACACAACGGAGCTCGCTAATGACTCAACTTTAGCCTCGTTTGGTCTAATGTGAGTATGCAGGCAACTAAGTATGTCTACTGTAAGATTTCCTACCTGATTTTAACCGTTTTTTTTTTAATGGATGATAATGGAATGATAACGCTGGCGGGGCACCAATGAGGGATGATGATGATGAGAATGAAAAAGGCAGGTCAGTTAGTCCATCGTCATGGGCAATACATTTGGAATTTAGCACGGTGGTTGCCAGGAGGGACTACGGGGAGCTTTAAATTTCTACTAGCAATGAGGCCCTTAGTTTCAACAATCTCTTCCTTCTCTTCCTTACCTGCCTAGGTAATGATTACTTTTTCTGTGACCAATGTAAGAATTAGGAATATATTAACTTTGCTATAACAAATTCCACGAACGTTATTTGTTATTACTACTTGTTAATTCTTTACAAAAATTAAGTGGATAATCAACTAGACGTGACAATTTGTGTGTCAAGTCGTCCTTTAGATAAACTGTCATGAACTAATATTATATTACAGTATTTTAACAACGGTTTCTCGTCTAATTTTGCATTTCAGAGCAGTCAGCGTACCATGACCTTCGTCAGAACCTATCAGACGTTTTGAAACACGTGCTCGCGTTTCGCGCGCGGGGTTTGAATCTGAATTAGGTATTATGTGTAGATTTATGCTTCGACAAATAGGTACGTTATCACATATATTTTCACAGTAAATTAGATTTGTTTTATTCTTTTGAAGTAATATTTTATTGCAATTATTACGTGAGTAGTATTTGTAATAAATAAATAAGTACTTACCTACAAAAATATCTACTCCGAACGATATAAAATCAGCATAGTATAATTAAGTAAATTAGTGAATAGATATAGTCCTTTTGAACAAAACTTTACGAAAAAGTAACCAAGTTTTGTTGTAATTATCACAGAAACATTTGAAATGTAATTAGTAACAAATTGAAACATTCAATTAAATTATTGGTTTTTTATTTGTAGTAATATTGAACATCAGCAGATTGTCTTATTCACAGGTCAATTATTCGTCTTTTTACTTTTTCAACAGACTATAATAATGCTTATGATTGTTTTTAAATTACAAAATATGAATTTTCATTAGAAATATTTAATATAAGAAGTTGGGTTATCTACTTATAATGATAAGATTGACTGGTAGAGAATATCTATAGTATTAAGTCCACTTTTTGGACCACATTTTATTGGTCAATAAAGTATAAATAAATAAAAATTATAAAAAATAAATAAAATTTAAATTAGTATGTATATTAACACTAATTATGCCATAAAATTTTTATATACACTTTCAAGTTTGAGGTTTCTAAGGAATTAATTATAAAGAAATTTACAAAAGAAGTGATGGTTTTTCATTAAATTTTTGGGAGGAAATGATGACATGATAGCAACACTACTCGTGTCATGGCATCACTTTTTGTTTCTGTGACCAAGAATCTGATAATGTTAACGGCAACACTATTAACTGTATACATACTACAGTATTTTTTTTAATGGGTGATAATGGAATGGTAACCCTGCCTGCGCTATCGGTATACACTGGCGGAACACCAGTGATAGATGATAGGTGAGGATCAAGCAGATTAGTTAGCCCACCGGGATTAATCTGACAATAAATCAATCACGATGGTTTTCAGGGGGAACCACGAGGAGGTCGACCTGATATAGTAGATATATTGCTAGTAATGAGGCTACTAATCTCCAATACTAAACATCCCTTTTCCCCCTTACTACAGTATATTAAATTATAAAAAAAGGACATGATATGAACATATATGTCCATGTCATGTTCTTTCCATAATATTTCTCCTTGACTCAGTTTGGCGTAAATGGTTAAACGACATGGATAAATGAGTTCTCAGTTGGAAAAAACATATTAGCCTAAAGTTGAACACGTTATTTGCACAAATTGTTGTAAAACTCGTTCAAAACTTAAATCGTGTTATTTTTTATTTACATATGTATATCCTAATCCTAACATAGTGAAGATTATAGTAACTTTATGTAGATACATAACTATGAGTATTTATATACATACCTACGTATATGACCGAATATATTTAGGCTATAGCTCTAAGATGTTTACTTATCTTAGAGCTATGGCCTAAATATATTTCGTTGCCAATTTAAGAAGCTACTTTATACTAGAAATAACTATATATCCTTACTTATATGTAATATATTCCACAATTTTAAACTATTACAATTTTAGGTTTTTCTTCTTGTGTTTCTAACGTTTTTGTATTTGGATTAAAATGAACATGTAAAACTTTGAGCAATAATTCCAGTACTTAATTATTTCGTTTCGTAAAAAATAACCGATACCGATCGTGACAAAATTAGTGCGGGAGTAACAAGATAGAAAAGAGAATAATTAAAATTGATTCAGCGTTAAAGAAATATCAACGAGTTGAGAATGTTCGCATTTTAAAAATCGATTGAAAATCTACAGTGATGATTGTTTGGACATGGTTTGAATGGTCGGAGGTCAATGACAGCTGCCGGTTGCGAGATACGTGTTTCACAGCCTATTGCTGCACTCACGGGTCCGATAGCCCTTCCTTTCCACTTCTAAACAATCGTCCTTTGTGTGCAGTTCAGCGGTTACTGCATAGAATTAATGGCCCTTCATGCTGTCTGATGGTTTGTAAATAAAGGCACTATACACAAGGGAAATCTAAGTAATAAACTAATTTTTATAGGCGATTTCACGTCTGCGTGACCGGGATATGTTGTTGAGCGGGATAAAACGTAGTTATAGACCCATCTCTAATTAATGCCACTAATGGTGTTTAGAGGATCAGCACAGAGAAAAAACCAGTAGTATAACATTATTTGTAATTGAAGGTATATGTAGAGGAACCCAGAATAACAAATGTATAATTATTTTTATTTATTAGAAGAGTTTGTAATGGTATAAGAAAAACGCAGGAGCGGAACACCAAGAATGAAAACATATTGGAAACTTTTTTTTTAAAGTTCATGAAAGTGAGTACGAAATTAGTCGTAATATTGCGTGTTTTTGTAGATACAGATTTTAACAGTAATGCACACGAATTTGTAGTAACTCCTCAAGCTAACATATCGGGAAAATTTTTCCTCCACAGACAGTCTCATCTCCTCACTTACAGGTTCTAAACTTAAGGATTTATTTTTAACCCTTTTTACATCAAGAATATGAAAAAGTTCCAAAATAACTAAAAATTAGTTTGATAGCAACTTTGTAACACAATGCCTAAGGTGAAAGCATAACGTAACTTCTGTTTTCGGATCCGAGTTACCGAAATAGCTACGAACCAGCCGGAACAAAGACAAGTTAATATTGTTGCGGCTAAAGACCCGCATATTAACTATAAATTGGTAAACTCCGGAAGATAACTGGTGCGTACGATAAGAAACACAATGGCGATTACATGAAATGGGATAGGAAGACAAAGAACTTGGCGGACTCCTAAACGTAAGTTGTTTTGAAAGCTTTTTAGGCGTTCCCCGCCTCCGCCTCTTTTGTAAAACTTCAAACAGTGAAGTGTCTCTCTCTGGAAACAACATCGCTCATTCGCACAGAAATAAAACCCCCTTTATCTTTAATGCGATTCCTACAATTTACTCTAAACAATGGATCGTTATGATAAATCCGTATTATGTTCAGTGCTTGTTCAAAACTTTTGGGACGTAGTTTAATTTACTTGTGATGGAGTGCCATTGTGAACGAATTTAGTTGATGGCAACACATCAGTTATATTTTTTATGGAATTTTAATTTCGAATAGCGACCTGTTAAAGTTGATTATGATATTGCCAGAAGATTTTACTGCTAGAATCTCAACAAATATCGCGCTTATAGTTAAATGACACTCTCTAAGTTGATATATTTTTTTTATTTTTACTAATATTACAAAATGAACGTATTGCATTCCGTTTTAATGTCTCGAGTAACTTCAAAGGTAGCAGAAATGTAGAACCATAAAAAATTTAATATTAAGTACAGTTGGAAATAAAAACACTTATCAATATCACAACCACCGCACAATTCAGTATTAAGTTTTAATATTGTAAGCCGTAAACATACATTCAAATTAACATTCAATAAAAATCCGGTTCAGTAATTTTTGTCTATCGAGCGCACACCACGAGACATTAACCACGATTCAGTTCGATAAAATTCACATTTCCAACACGTTCTTTTCTTGAGAAATCTTTGAATTGAACTTCTACGAATTTCAGTTTTTAATATCTTACTGTGTTTTCAACAGAAATGCCTATACCCGAAGTTCGAGTAATTCGAGTCTGGCGCGATCCCGGGTGCATCTTAATGTGATACGAGACTCACAAAGCAGTACTTAAGAAATTCGAACTTTTTGTTATGCGACCTTTGATTTTATCTCGCGGATGAAGGCGAATAGAGTAGAATTTTAAATAAATCTCTATAAATGTATATATACATTTTAAGTAATACCTTTTAACATCCGTTTGCTTACATTTCGATATAACAATGGTTGTTGTCTGCAGACCAATATTTTAACGTTTTTGTCGTTTTGCGACTCATGTTACTTTGGAAAAGATGTTCAAGTTCACTGGTAGATTATTTCTAGAAATGGATGCCAATGTTTAAATTCGAGTTCGTGTTCGGGGTATGATTAAAAAATACGGTAAATGTTAAATTTGTATACTAGGAACCGCCGACGATACATTCGTTTTTACTAATATGTTCAGTAAACTAATTCATTGAGATAGTGTGTACCAAATTTATGCTAGTCATATTTATTTCATACATTTTAAATAACGCGTTAACTTTAAATTTTATTTTAGGTTGCAAAAAAAGTACGGAAAATACTCATGAAATGTTAAAATCTGTGTATGGCGATAAAGTGGTGACTCTGAAAATTGTTTACAAGTGGTACGAGTGATTTAGAAATGAATAGGTTAAGTAACAAGTAACAGTTAAGACGTACTTCAATCGCAAAAAGGCGAAAACATGCAAAAGTGGCAAAAATGATTTGATCAAATAGGTGGCTGGTACTTCTTCCCAAAATTAAAAAATGTACTTTATGAAAGGCGTTTTGACACGATCCCCGATCCTATTTAATAGAGTCTCGACAGAACAGATGAAAGCCCTTCGACAGGAAGCCTTCATTCGGGAATGTTTTCAATTACAGGATCAAAGTTGAGATAAGAGCATCGCTAGCCATGGAGAGTAGTTTGAAGGGGACTAATATAAATTTGATATAAGCTTATTAGTTTCTTCATAATTCAACCACCATATTTTTTTGATTACACCTCGTATTAATCCTTTGTGCTCGTAACTACTATATAAAAAGAAAATATATAATGTGCTGTTTACAATTGCAACTAATATTGTCCATATACCTGTTTGCAAGGTCCATCTCCCAGCTTGATAATGAATCAATTGAGCTATGTACAGATGCACTGACCTGTATACGATAATAGCTCTATTCGTACTAATAAAAACAATATACTTGGCAAGTAAGGAGATGTTTATACTGTACTATCGATAGAGGTATTTTTAAGCAAAAAAAAAATTCTCGATTATATAATCGGATAATTATAGGTGACAAACAAGCATACGACCTACCTGATGGTAAGCAGTTATCGCCTATGAACACCTACACTACCAGAGGTATTACGCGCGCGTTGCAGACTCAACAACAACAACATAACCTTCAAGAAAAGAGTATATTCCTTTTTAAAAGGCGGGCAGCACACCTGCAATGCCGCTGGTGTTGTGGGTGATCATGGGCGGCGGTAGTCACTTACCATTAGGTGAGCCGTATGCTCGTTTGCCCCCTGTGTTGTAAAAAAAATCTCTTTTTTAAAGAACCTCATGTTGTAGTCTCTTCGAAAAACTTCGATAGGGAGTTCATTTCATAACTTGAACGCTCGTAGAAGGAAACATTTGAAACCGCGCTGTATATGACCATCTACGTTCAATATGCCAACATTTTGCCAAACATATTAAAATCCAATATGGTAGGACGATCATTATAAATAATTATTTAAAAAGTTACAGCGAACTGAAATGCAATTGTTTGTTTTTATAAAATAAATATGTAATAGCATTTGAAAAATAAAAATTGATGCAAGGAGTTACCAAATTTTTGTGATAGATTTACCATAGTGCAATTCGTTTTATTTTTGGATACCAGAAAGCATCTTTAATAATTAGTAGAAATTATTGACATTTTGTTTTAAAAAATTGATAGATAATGCTAATGTTGCCAGGATTAGGTAATGAACTCTCTTAAATAAAGCATAATGTCTGAGATTTTAGACTTTAATAATGAAACCGCTAAGTGTCTTGCAACATATGCTACGAAAACACATTAATAATTTTAGGTTCAACTTGCTTTATGACAAAGATGGTGTCGCATGTAAACAGTTAGAAATAATAAATTGGAAGTTAGTTGCCAACATGTCAGTTAGTATTACGTGATTATATAACGCACGGGTGCAACGCACGTCAGCGAGTGCTCAATTCCAATGATTCTCCCCCTTGACCGGCATGCGGTGATAGGGTTGTCAAGTATTATATTATGTTATATACTTATTTATTTTACACTTTATTGCACCAATTAAAAAAAAATAATAAATACAGTAAATAATTATGAGAAGCGATACAAAAGGCGACCTTATCTCTAGTATTACTAAATAACAATACTAGCAATACTAAACAAATTCCCGTTTGTAAGTACCAATTGGGTGAATACGAAGTCGGTGTTCAGAAACTTCCATGAAGTTGTTATCACATAGATTAATTTTTATATTATTGGTGTTTTCCATCATCATGCGGAGAGTTCAAAATTTAAATTGACACAAATTTTTGGTGTTGGCCTGATTCAAACTCCTTAAATAAGATATAGTATTTTTATATCTGTTGTTCTTTCCATCATCATCCGGAGAGCTAGTTCGAAATTTAAATTAGCACAATATTTTGATGTTGTCCTCATTTAAACACCTTAATAAAGATATAATATTTTTATATCTGCTGATTTTTACCAGTCTAAAGGATCTTATATTACTCATGAGATTTTTGGCAACCCTATACAGTATGGTGACCGCTCCGCGCCGGTTTAGCGGATGCTCCCTAATGACATAAATGCAAATTCGACCATTTCAGTTTCCTGCACGCCCGCACTACTGCCACCATCGCTTTGCTGAACCGACTACGTACATACCTATGAAGTCCATATTAGGTAAAATTAAGCCGCCTTATGACCGATATTGGTTTCTGTGCGTGAACAGCTTTAATTGGCCGTTAGGTATTTCCGGCGTGTTTTCCACATATTTCCTCTGCGTACTTAAAATTCTGTAGGAGTATGGGTTGACAAAATATGAAGGTGGGTATAAATAAAAGAGAGCATTTAGTTTCGCTTGTTTTATTACTCAGTGATAGTAACACAATATAACGTACTATGTTTTGGTTCAGTCGGGAACTTAAAGAACTAAACACTAAATTTTGGTACTAGACACCGCGAACTGCACCAGTGTGGTATCCTATAGGTACAATACATACAATAAATACATGATATTAACTCAGTACATACATCTAGACGTTCTAGTTTATTATCATGCCACCACAGAACTTGGCGCGGCTATGGCTAACTTATTTTATGGCTTATGCACCCGTCATTAGATTTAGATTCACTTTTGCTATCATATATTTACAGCTTAAGCGAGAAATATTTAGTGATATTTTTGTTATTATCGTCGGAACTGAATCTTGGGTGCAATATTTATTATATCACAGGGCTTAGCATTACCTTACGCACAGAAAAATATACACATACATATCGTCGATATTATCACTTAAATCTAATTAAAATTATTATGATAAACAAGTAAAAACATGCTGAATACCATCAAAAGTAACTGTACAGTCAACCTCTGAAATATATTGATAAAGTTCACATGGTTTTAATTAGCTTGTACACAAGAATTTGTTCAATTTAATTTGAGGCGACATTTTGTTAACCAATTTCGTGGCTCTAAGAGAATATTGTGAATAACAAAAGTTGTGGAACATTTTAATATCTGTTTGTGAATGTGTATTGAAGCTATTGAAGTTGACTGCGCACGCATGTACATCAAATAACTTCAAATAATTAGGTACAACCAATGTAAAACAACATTAATATTACGTACATCTTTGAGATTTTTATACTTAAAGCAGTTATGTTATTGAGTATAATATATATTTTGATTAAAAAAAAAATTCAAAAGTATAATACCAGTATTGGTAACTAAAATCTAATATATTAAGACCCAGTCCAAGAAAGGATACATCACTTTTTCCGATACGAACCTAGTATCAATAAATATGTACGATGGCAACAAGAAAAATGAAATTTTAATTTAATTTACAAGTTTTGATATCTATGACGTAATTTACTTGAATACGGCAATGTATTGTTCATGGATATAGTACTCTATTAATATCGTCATAAGGCTCTTTTTCTTTAGAAAACATTTAATCCAATACGACTAGGTTTTCTGATATTAAGCTGAGCGTCTAGGTGAGCGGTAACTTTTCTATTTCTATAAAAGTTATTATTTTAGAACGAGCGAAATATAGATTCTCAATAGCTACGTATTATATATAAGTATTGAATATAATATAATGGTAACTAAACGATAATTTTACATAAAAGATATTTAAGAAAAAAAACTATATGAGGGGTGTTGATAAGAGCAATAGTCAGACGACAGACTGTTCCAGAATGACGCAAAACTACAGCACCAATTTGAACATAGTTTTCAGTTGTATTTCTGAAACCTTAACTTAAAATTTGGGGTATATTTTATCACGATACGCCATCTAGGAGTGTCTACCTAATGTCACTGGCAACTCTGCTTGTATTTTTATATTGTTCTTTTCTTTTTTATATATATTTCCCTTCTTCTCAGTCAGTTCAAATATACAATTTGAACGTGACGTACATTGCTTCATTCTTCTCCAGTCAAAATGCACGCGTACAAAATTGCTGACAAAAACTAATATAAAATAAGAAGGTGACCTTATTATAGTCATAATTGGTGACAGGAAGTATATTTTTATTTCTATACACGTAGGAAACATAGTCTACGTAACACAAATTGTCCCGGGCCACCGGACGTGCTGTTGTGTCCTCCATGGCGTGGACAATAGACCGATTGTGTTATCTATATGTATATATATAAAGACAATTTTACTGTGATAATATTAGCGTTAACTTTTGTAAGAATATAAATGTTTTCTGCTAGTATATGGAAACTAATTTATTGTCAAGTGTAGGCACTACGCCGATTTCACTCGAACACGTTCGTACAACATTTATTTAATGTGTAGTGCCCATCGAGACTAGCTGTTCATTACATTTCATTACTGTAAGTGCTCCGTTCGGGAAATTGTTTCACATTGCAAAAGACAAGATTTTTTTTTAACTAAGAGCAAATAACAATTATCTATTTTTTTTATATTCAGCTTTATAATTGAAATTTTGCAGTATGGTTCTATTTTTTAGCAATATTATTGAGATACCGCAAGAGATTCAACACGTGTGTACCTAATTTATAGTTGGTAGACTGGCATTTCAATGTATATCAGGATTAAATAAATAAAAACCACTGGGCATAGTTCACAGCGACATATAGTCCCAAACCAATATCATTCAGATAAATAAAAACAAACATATTCTTTAAAACAAATGTTTGATACGTGCGTGGATCGAACCCCGCGACCATCGGAAGATGAGGCGGTGTGTGAATAACCATTATACCACCATGGTTGTTTACAATCTGTAAATAAATCAATAAAATAGCAATTGAGGGAACCTATTCAGGAAGACGCCTCACAATTATAAAGGAAGCTTATTGAACATTGAACGTCCTCGATTCAAATATAATGTTTCTAATATTACGTATACGAAGTAAATGTATGCTTGTCATAAGCGTATTTCATTTCTAAAGGTGAGATCAATTGCGGTGTATCAAAAATATCATGTTTTAATATAAAAAGATATTAGAAACTATATCTATATACATAGTAACAAATAACAATTGTCTGATATACGTATCAGACACAAATTGTTTATTAATAAAAAAGGAGAAACAGATAATAATGTAAATGCGAAGAATGAGCGTAACATAAATATTATGCAATATTTATACACCTATTTATATATATAAGAGTAAATAAAATTAATTAATAATGATAAGAATGCGTTCATTGTACTCGTATGTAATTTGCCTGCTTGTTTTCGATCAACACAATTTCTTTATATATTCAATTGTATATTTAAAGATCCCTTTCATTCACAATAACAAATTTTCTGATAAATTTGTCATCTTTTTTATTTCACCCCATTTTTAAATCGATCCTATTTTAAGTCGCAGTGTTCATGTTAATATGATATACAGTGACAGATTGACATATTGCAATATTATCCAATAAAGCATGCCGCCATAGGTCAGAGCATCGACGCGTCTCGCTACAATATACGACTCCGGAAATAGCGCGATATCTTTAGACAATTCGTCTCGAGATATAAATATGATGACATATGGGACACAGTATTAATTGGCGCTTGAAGAAAGTTAAATATAAAATTCTTAAAATGCATTTAGTTTTTATACAAAATTGCAAATCAACATTGTAATTTGCTTTAATACTTTTTATTATCATCTTTCACAATTACTTAAGAAAGGAAGTGACTTATTTAACAAATAAAAAAGAGTTGGAGTGCTTGCCTAGCGGCTATTTTGAGTTATTTAGACCGTAGACTATACTGTGTCTATGAATAAATATGTTTGTTGTTAAGTATCAAGCAAATAAACTATTTATAAACACGGTAGGACAATGATCTTTTCTTTTTTAAGAAAGCAAATGCCTTCATTGTAAATATATTGGCGTTATGTTCACGACAATGTGCCCGTAAACTGATATAAATGTTCACTGAGCACAGCCATGTGTAATAAAATATAAATATTTTTATACTACATCTTATTAAATTTTATTTGATTAGAAGAAACAAAATATTAGTAATGATCTGTTGTTATTTTATTAAGACAATGTTTGAAACCATACAAAAAATATTTAATGTAGTTTTATCATAGATATTGTAATCGACCGGTTCGTTCGAATTAGTCCTCAGGCACTAATGATATTGAAAAATATATAACCGTCACTAGAAGACACACTCTCCAATAATATAAATAAGGATAATACAAAATAATACCGATACTATATATAATAATCATTATACATCAGAGAGAAGATACCTCAACTAAAATTATATATTGATACACATTCTACCTTGTACTTATACTAGTAGCTGCGATGTTATCTATGAGAACGTTTATATTTAAATAAATGCTATAATTCCCGTTGCGTGCCCATTTTTAGGGTTCCGTAATAATGAAATTGCAAAAAGAAATCTGCGACTACGTTTTTATGATTCAGTGTATTTTTCAGTAATTACTAATGCTGTAAATGTTAAATTTAGAATACTTCCAAATATTGATTTAATAATGAACAAAAAATCTTTTTAAAAATAATTTCTTTTAAAAGGGATGCACTATCAATAATATAATAAAAAGTAGAAAATACCGCACGCTTGATTTTTTTTTATATTATAGAGATGGCAAACAAGCATACGGCCCACCTGATGGTAAGCGGTTACCGTAGCCTATGAACACTTGCTTTATCAGGAGTATTACGCGCGCGTTGCTAACCCTGAAGAAACCTCTTTACCCTTTTTTTCATTTTTGTATTATATAAATTTTATTTAAATTTACAGTCATTTGTGATGTCACAGTTATATAATATTCAGATAAATACATCCAATAACAATCAACATTGTTTTCGTATTAATCCCAGTTCATTCACATTGACATTTCAATGACATTGTATTCATAAATGATAAAGGCAGGCGACATTAAATATGTTACGGAACCTTTTATTTATTTATTATTTTTTTATTTTCTGTTCCCTTTTTATTTATTTAGTTACGCACTAAAAACGATACCGATTGTACGAATTAAACTAAAAATTTACCATAGACAATATTTTTATTTTTCCTTTTGTATTTCTTTTCTAATATGTTCGTAGGTAGATATATGAAGAAAGCTGCATTAATTTTATATGGAAATATAAATAAATGAAATATTAAGTCATTAGATTAAAACAATAATACTACAGAGACAGAGAACACCGTCTAGTGTTAAGTCCGCACATATGTACATAGTTTCACTGTGCATTAAAATTTAAATAAATAATTAACATTTCACCCAGATTACGTATAAATAATATAAAAAAATGCATTATTTAAAAATGCTTTTGTATCGTATTTAACTGGAATATGTTATTAGAATAAATATAAATCTATGTCGTTTTTCATCCCAAATACTATATATATATATATAAAATTTTATGATCGTTAATCGACACCTTGAGATGATAAACAAACAAAATCGCTATCACATTTATAATATTAGTAAGGATGTATATACGAAAACAGATTGATATATTCACTGCCACTACCAGGCTCGTTAGCACAATGGTGGCGCGTCCGACGTTGTGTAAACTGTAAATAGCCTTGAGCTATTCCTTGGACACATTTCTCTGACAGTTTGCCTTTATATTAACTAACTGGATATAAATTAATGATCGTGTTTACATTACTAACTATATCCTTATTTATATTATAAAAGTAAGTTCGTTTGTTTGTTACAGATCAAACAATAGTCATGAAATTTTATATATTGTAGTATATGCAATGAAGGATTTAGGATGCATTATTTTTTATCGCGCTGAATCAATATAACTCAGACAAACAAAGTTGGGAGTGAACACTAGTTATGTATATATTTTCAGTGGTAAATATTCAATCCGAGATCCACAATAGACTACGTTTTGAAATATCATCTCTATCTCGAAATTTTCTTTTTGATGTTGTTCTAAGAATAAATTAAATTTATAATAGGATTGAGTCTGAGCTATTTTAAGTTCATTATATATAATAGTTTCGCTGAATTAACAAATTTGAATATTGATATATTTATAAATGATTTCTTAAAATTCTTTCATCTCAGATCACATCACCACTTTTCATTAGGTGAGATCGTGATCAATCGTGGTACTCTACTATAGTAAAAAAAATGTTTTTTGAAATGGCGGTACATTTATGTATTAATTACATAAAAAATGGACAGAATAAAGTTTTCAGGTGTAATAAATAAATAATTGTAACATAAGTAGAATGTAGAAGAATTAATATTGAAAATTTTGTAATTACAGCTAAGCCGTCGAAATTATCCGTTTCTTAGACTTTGCTTCTGACTACTACTGTAAATATGAAAGTTATAAAATAATTTATTAATATAGACAATTTTTTTTTCACTTACGCCATTTTTCGCCGTACCGTCCAGTTTCAGCTGAAAAAGGCAGAAAATTCGACTGTTGTTTTTGGAATCAAATTTTGTATATTTGATAAGTCAGAGAACTAAGCACTAGCACGCGATAATCCTATTGTAGGCGTTGTTGTATATAGGCGCCAGGCAGGTCGTAATGTTTGTTGTTACCTTTGTACTAGTAGCCGTAAAAGTTAAACTCTTTTATGACTCACTCAACGAAATAAGGTCAGGTTTGATTATTATCTAGTAGCGAATGCTCAAAGTGTATGCATGGACTTTGTAATTTTATCCACGGAAACACATTACTAGAGCAAGTTGTATCTTATATGGTAGGTTCGTATAACTTTTACACTATCTGTCAATATAAAAAAAAAATCAAAATGCGAACTGGCACATAAATTTACCTCAAAAAATTCATATTAATCTTTTTAAACTCCCAATACTTTTTTATATCACAGATAATGCAAACGTTGTAAATTATCGGTATAAATGTATTTAAGTGTGTAAACAAATAATGGAAATATTAAATTATCTTTATGAAATTTCACAATTAAAAAGTATTTATTACATTTCACATTATAAAAATAATGTAACGAATAGTATAATCCTTTTATTTATAAAAACTAAAACATTCCACATACCTATTTTAACTATTATACTGTTTTGTCACTTTCTTTGAAATTGGGAATTTAACACAAAAGAAAGAGACAAAACTGTTCCATAGCTAAAGTAGATTTATGAGGGGTTTGATATTTTTATGAATAAGGGAGTAAGACTTTAGACAAGATATTGCCATTGAAATAACTTTCCTATTGAAAATATCTATGAATAGATTATTAAGAAAAATTCTGACGATAAATAAAAAAAATACACATTCGCATACACTAGTCCCGAAACTGGATCAAATGTTTAAACTTAACAAAT
The DNA here is from genome assembly GCF_026898425.1 of Galleria mellonella. Taxonomy (NCBI): domain Eukaryota; kingdom Metazoa; phylum Arthropoda; class Insecta; order Lepidoptera; family Pyralidae; genus Galleria; species Galleria mellonella. The sequence continues at coordinate 4,107,497 of NW_026442090.1, read as the reverse complement.
CGCAACGAATCAATAAAATTAAAACTATACCTAGCAAGGTACTTTGCTAAATGTAAAGATTAAATACCATTTCGACTGCTTAGAACTATATATATACATTAAACATAATTTGCTTAATTCTTAGAGTATTTACAATAAGAGACGCTTAGCCAAAGCCACTGCTTCTTAGAGAAAGCACTGAGAACTTGATGATACTTATTACAGTTAACTACATATATCCATAATTTGTATAGTATCACAAGCAAATATGCTACTCAGTAGCAGTTCAGTTCTGGATTTGTTACGTACTATATATCATGACACAAGAATATCTTATATTTCATTAGAAATTAATTCTTATTTTCAAGTATTTAATATTAAAAAAAAAGATTATATGTGAACCTATCACTTCAGAATGGTTGCACCTATTTGATTAATTTATTTTTTTGTTTAGGACAAAGTTTGTGTGAAAGTAAATGTTTGAAAAAAATTTGTGTTATAAATCTCCACATAAAAAGTGGGCGAGTAGGACAGAAGACAGTAGTTTCAATAGTAAAATTCCGTCTCATTTTCTTCATTAGTACACTGCGAAGCTGGAGCGGGTAGTCTGTTATTAGATATAGCTTGCAGTTATATTCATTAGTGTGTAAATTTGTTGGTCTAGAGACTAACAAATGTATTAATTTTCTTGTTAGTTCATAAGTGCATTATTTTAATGTAATGAAAAATGGCAATATTTAATTATAAAATATTACCAATAGCGTTTCTTATTGTAATTGCTCTAAGACTCTATCGGATACAATTTCACGAGAGTATGTACATACTCTAATTTTGTTCTTTGGTTACTTTTCACGGTGTAGTCGCGCCACTACAGAAAATAATCTAAAATTAAAGTAATAACACATTTCAATTTTTGCCATTAAAGATTGCCATGTTCGGTGTCTATATACCACGAGTTTTTACAAACTTACATAAGCCTACGCAATTATAATACAACTATATACACGGTAATAACATTGTTATTAAGTTTAGAGTATTGTTCGACCAGTGAACCAAGCTGCTGTTTACATTAACAATACTTACATAAAGCAACTGTGCTTACTTTATCAATTCAAAAACATGTTTGAGCAAGTGTCTCTATTATTATTGTTCTAAAATTTTATGTAGCGCGATCCACTGGGCTAGTATTATAATTAAGTATTACTAGAGGCTTACGCTTCGTTGGGCCATTCCTAACAGTGTTACCTACCCTGTTTCTATCAAACGTCAACATTCTCTCAACAATTGTTTATAATTAAAAATATATGTAACTATATATGTATAATTTACAAGGGATGGATTTATAGCACAAATTGTAGATAACATATCTACACCTTGTTTATTATAACTATCGAAGTGGCGAACACAGTAATTAGTGATCGAATATTAATCATTTTCTGGGAAAATGAAAAAATAGAACACGCTTTTGTAGTTGTGAATTAATACTAAAAGCTATTTGTACAGTCCTATGTTCTAGTCAACCGGATAACGAACATTGCAATTCTATACAAGGGGAAATTGAAGCCATTAGCGGCGTTTGCAACTAATAATGTAGCCGTGCTGTAGAATATATTAGAATTAAAATTATGTAAACATATTTTAAATTCTCAGTTAATAACACATTTTTAATTTACTGTGCAAATATTTAAATCATCAATAGTTTAAAATCCAAAAAGCAGATCAACAATATCAAAGTCGCTAAGTTAATTGGCCAAAAGAAGACTGGCGGCAGTAGTAGCAGGTGCTACGTAATATTTTCTACGCCGCTAATGTCGTCAATTTAACCTTATATTTACTATACCACCGGTATAATCTATATACAACCATTAACTCCGAGCAAACCAACGTGGCTTACCCGTAAGCTACACCCAAAATAGGCGTCCGCGGTTTGTGATCATGCGTACATTATGAATTTATGACTAGTCTATTATCTTTAGATTGATAATTATGGTTTTCTAGTGAAGTAGGGGGCAAGTAATTTATTTGCCTCTATACCTCTCGGTGGTCGCGTCTTCCAGGTTGCTGTCCCAGTCGAATTCTGTGACACCGGTCCGTGTCACTTCGCCTAAATGTCGCCATCGGAAATCGAAATCTGTATCGCGTTTCTTCAATGCTTCGAATCTAAAACAAATTAAATACATATTAAAAATCTTCAACTGTACTAGAGACTCGGCCTGGCTTCGCACGAATGCAATAAGAAGTAAATCTTTTAAGCGATTTCGTTACAAAACATATATATATTTTTTTTGCACTAAAACATACAGTAACAACAATAAGTTAATAACAATGTTAGCATCTACTTATACAAAAGTTTATTTAAACTTTTCAAAATAAAAGTGTCTAAATGATATTGAAATCTATATTAAAATCCGTCGCATAGTTTAGAATATACTTCTTAAACAGGACAAACAAAAACGCACAGCGACTTTATTTTATATTATTTAAAGATACAGTACTATTCACACAGTTCCAAGTTCGCTCCCCGTTAGTGCTCGTCGGGGATGAAGATAAATTGCTTAAGTACATTTTATATTTGATGACATAGTTCAATGTCAATGATTCGTGGCGTGCAGTGTTTAGTTTGTGTATGCCTTATCATGAGTACTATCTAATGTTGCACGCCACCAAAACAACGATTTGCCATATTTATTATCTATTCATATTCTATTATTTGTGATTACGTATGTAAAACAGAAATTGCTAATAAAAATTATTAATTATTATTGTTCTTGCAATAAATGCTAATTCTTCTGTATTAAAACAAGAATACCGCGAGGTGTGGACACAACACTAAACAACACTGATACTGACTTCTCTGATGTATGAACACGGCTATCGAATTACTCGTCTCTGACAAGGTTCAAAGTTCAAAACTCTCACCCGGAGTTGTGTGAATGGCGCTTAACGGAATTATATGAAATTAAATACATGATACATTTTCATACATAAAGTTGTTCTCACCACATCATTACGAATGGATATTACTAGAATAAGATGTAGGTACAGTATGTTCAGATGATTGTAATTATCATTTAAATGGCCAAGGATTATGTTAATTGAAAGATACTTATTCACCAGAGGGAGACTTTGTACAAAAGTCGATTGCTTGAGTACCTCTGTCCCATTCATGTTTCAACCGTGAAGCAGTTGTGTTTGCATGGCTGTGTCTCGATTTGAAGGGTGGGATATGGCGTGAATTTACTGGGTACAGAGGAATAACACCTGAGTCCTCAGGAGTGGCAACGCATGGGGGGTATCTTGAGCGAAACAGTATACTCTGTTATGTCCATGGTACTGCTCATGTCTATAGGTGACGGTTACCACTTTCCATCAGGTGGGCCGTCAGCTTGTTTGCCATTCTAAGTTGTATAAAAATAAAACATTTAAAGACGACCTCTGTTGAGTTTCTTATAGTTACATACAAATGTAAAAATATCTTTTATGCAACTTAGAATGGCAAAAAAGCTGACGGCCCACCTGATGGAAAGTTGTAACCGTCGCCTATAGACATGAACAGTACTATGGACATAACAAAGTATACTCTTTCGACATGATACCCCCCATGCGTTGCCATTCTTGAGGACTCAAGTGTTATACTTCTGTACCGTGTATATCTTGTTGTAGATAACATCATTTTGAACCTAGGTGTAGAATCATAAAAATAACATTTTAAAAGAGCTTCTAAATAAGTTAATCTGAACAAAGATAATTTCTATTCTATTATAGTAAGGTGCTTAATTACGTCTATTTCAAACTATGTATGTTTTGTTCATTATATTATTAGTAGGTATCCAGTTAGTAGTATAATAGCAATTAAACAAGGCATATGGCAAAATATAACATTAAAACATTTGATGTCCTTGGAGCATTGAACTCAGGAGACAACCATACGTATTATTCCTCAAACGAGTTTCCGTCACTTTTTGCTGGGGAGGGGTAGCAATTTATTACAAATCGTGTGAAGGTAACGCCCTCTGGTGTAAAGAGGACGCTGTCTTCGTTATACATGATGGTCACAGAGGATGATTACCAGATAAGGAGTTTACATACCTTTAAATTAAGAAGCAAGACATTATTTAAACAGTCACAGAATATCTGTTAATTTATAACTATAGAGCTTTTTAATTATACCTATTTTATTTGTCAACGACCTCGACAGATAGAAGAGGATGTATGTAAACCTCGTGAATTTATGGAAAATGGTAAATATGTATTATTTTTATGTTATTATTTTAGCCGTTAATTTTCCACTGATGGATATAAGCCCATAAGGGGAGGTTTGCCAGTAGTTGCCACGCTTGGCAGGCGGGTTGGCAACCGTAGTTAGGCTTTTAGAGATATTTTAAGAGGGACGCTGCTGTTCATACCTCGTCCTTTAAATATATGTTTGGAATCAACTTCCAGCAGCAATATTTCCGAACCGATACGACAACACAACCTTCAAGAAAAGAGTATATTCCTTTTTAAAAAGCCGGCAGCACACCTACAGCTTGTTGTGGATGAGATGTAGTTTAATCAGGTGAGCCGCATGCTTGTTCAAAAAAAATATGCTATGTACTTGCTGAACTAGTACTAGATTAATACTAGATTAGCACTGGATAATAAAGAAATACCATATTTATATTGTTTTCATAGATTAGATAGATAGATAGATAGATATATCGTTTATTTGTTTGTTACTAATCACACACAACATGTACATAAGAATAGATAATAATAAAACAACATAATATTTATATTGTTTTCATACAAAAAGGTCGAAGCTCAGCGTGGAACATTGTTCATATTTATATATATTAATAATTATATAATATATTCTAATACATTATTTATATATTCTACAACACTGAAAATACTTATTATTACCCAGACAATTCGGTAATCTTCGTCTATCAATAGAATTTAATCTCTTTGCGATTTTAAATATTATATAATTTTGAGCGACAAGGTGAAAAATTATTTCCCTATTAAAAATGCTATTACTTTATACATTTGTATAATTTTTTTCTTTACTACATTCACGAGTATTAAGTATTCGAACTTATTTATTATTAACCTTGACCGATTTGATTAAATCTACTTAATAATATAAGTATACGTTGCTTTTGTATTATTTGTTTACAGTATGTAAGCAAGTTTAAAATTTTAATCTTAATAAAATTAGATTCAGTTGATAGACAAATGCTAAGTAGAAGAGTCGACCAATTACTAACGTAAATAGCAGTCATTGGCCGTCTATCTTCTTCGCTTTATTCTCCCCTAATACCCTAACAGTCCTCTAATGACAAGTTAATGCACCCATCATCATAGACATCCCGTATCAAATAGCGAGAGCGGGATGCTTCATCAAATGAAACGTCAAGATAAATGGTTATATTTTACCTAAATAATCGAGTTAATTCTTGCCTCTTTGAAATCATAAATCATGTAACACCAATACAGAATAGTTACAGTTACTTTTAAGTTCAACTTACCAAACCATTTTTACATGACTGGCTAAAAAGGGAGTGTAATATTTTAAGAGTTTATTTGTATGTGAGTTTTGTTATTCCATCATAACCTCTAAATGCCTGAACAGATTTGAATGTATGGGGTATTATCAGAATCCTTTCATCGTTTCTTGTGAAACTAGCTATATATACATTTACATACATTTCAAATAGATCGTTTTTTAACAGGGTAATCGTGTTTTTCTTTTATTTAAATAACACAATAATGTACTTAGTTATGCAGATTTATTTCGTATATATCAAATTCGGTTCTCAGTTGCTGAAGATCACACATAAAAAAATATCAGAGGACGCTGTATTCGCGCCTAACAATAATGAGACGTATTCATTGGTCATTTGTCGTTGATTAGAGATGGGAATTGGGATTAATCGACGCGTTCTAATGAATCAAGATGAAAAGTTTTTTGCAAGCTACTCATTATTATATTTGTCGTCTGTAGTTCATTACGACTTTCCAATAATCCTGAAATCATTCTGAATTTTTATCAAAAATACGATGGTAAGACACTTTTTTGATTGTAGTCACTATTTTTGAGCTTTGGTGAGATATGAATTTATCTCTATTTTACCCTTTTGTATTAGTAGTAACCTCTACATTGGTGTTTCTGTCGTGAAGGAGTTGGGCTTGTTTGTATGACTGTGTTAAAAGATGAGATATGACAGTGAAATTATAGGGTACGCGACATACGGGTGTAGTCTTTAGAAATGGAAACTACTCAGGGGTACCATGGATATCACTATGTATTCTGAGACGTCCATTTTTGTAGGCGACGATTACCACTTTCCATCGGGTGAGTTGTCAGTTTGTTTGCCTTCCTAAGTGTGACAACAAAATTGTATCGAATGTTCTAGAATTGTATTAAAAATATACCTTTTGAACATAAGATTCTTGGCGAACTCGTACAACTCGAGGTCGAGCGAGTTGAGTTTCTTGATGTGCGCGACCTGCGCGGGCGACAGCGAGGCGAGGGTCGCGCCCGACACAGTCGCGTTGTGCTGCGTGAACGGCACCGCGAAACGCAGGTTGAATGTCTCCTCGAACACGTACTGGGATATCTGTGAATATTGTATATTGGTAAATAAAAACATTCTATTTTTATTTCGATTAAATAGTGCTAGTAGTAGTAAAGGGGAGGCTTATGTTCAGCACAGTTAAAGGCTGACATGATGATGATGATGATGATGACTATAGTTTTTTTTTTGGTGGATGAAAATGGAATGGTAACCCCGCCTGCGGTAACGGATACGCTGGCGGAGCACCAGTGAAAGGTGATAGATGAGAATGAAAACAGGCCAGTTAGTCCATCATGATGAATTCATCAGGAATTAATTATGATAGTTTCCAGGGGGAACCACGAGGAGGTCGACCTGGTTGGGTATATTGCTAGCAATGGGATTTTTAGTCTCCATTACTAACAATCCCTTTCTCCCCTTGGGACTATGGTGTTATGCCTCCATACTTTGTAATTGCACTAACAATCCCTTTCCCCCCAATGTCTATAGTTAGCGGTTACCACTACCAAACAGGTGGCCGTCAGCTTGTTTTCCGTTCTGAGTTGTAATAATAAAAATTTATCAATAGATATTTAATAGAAAACACTGATTAGAGGATAAATAATGGTTCAATGGTTTTAAAATGCCCCGAGCGATTACATGGCAATTAGGGACGCATTGCTCTATCTAGACGTGTCCGTTAGACGACTCGTAGAAAAGAGTTCTTTATATATTTGAAGTGACATCATGTCTATATATAAATATGGATGCGATATTGACTCAAATGCCGAAATGTACAATTGTTGAATTAGTAAATGATACAATCAAGTGGCATTGCTAATATTTGAATGTGTTATCGCGTTAGCTAATTGAAATTTGTTCACAGAGTATATTTTAATTATCTGCAAATTTAAATTTCCCATTGGAATACGTTGCCTTAAAACCGACCGTAATAAAAACGAAATCGAAAAACTCCTCCGCTCCCTGAAACATTGGAGCGTAAATCTAGTTTATGTGCGCAGCGCAGTTTACGGCAACTGTATAAAAGCGTAATAAATTCGAGATTAACAAGATCATACAAATAAACCATTAAAAGAGTCGGTGCGGTTATAGGAAATGGGCAATGAATATTCACAGAATATGAAGAGTGGGTACTGAGAGGTGGCAAGGCGGAGTGTGGGCCAACAAATGGTGTTACATTACAGTGCAGATATGCGAACAATGATTCGAGGGTAAGCAACGTGCTCCCTTATTACTGCGAGGGTCACTGAAGATAGCACGAATAGACAATATTATGTACTAAAAACTTGGATTTTAAACGACACTTGTTGATTTTATGGTGATGCGTATACAAGCATTTTAATTATTATTCTACTTCAAGCCAGGCAATATATTACACACTAAAAGTGGAAAATAAGATAAAAAGAAATAAGGAAAAAAGTTGTTATTTTTTAGTTTCTTTTACGTTAGAAATTGTGATATCGATTTTATTAAAAAATTAAGATGGCACAGAAAACATTTTTAATGTTTACCATAATCAATGACTACAACTGAAACTCCCCTTCTTCGTGTGCATTATGGAACTTTCTATTCCCATTGGAATTTCCAAAGACCCTCAATAAATACCATCTAAACTAAAGCTTCAGAATCTAAACTTGTACGGTGTGGACTGCCGTTCGGTGAGCGTGGACTGTAGGGGCGTTGGTTCAGGCTGGAGTGAAACACAGCGATTACTATTTTGAAGCCTCCGGTACCGTCTGAAGAGAGTATTTTTCTTCTTGTCCTATTTCTTCTCGAGTGTAGTGCGTCGCTGCCCGGAAGCGAATGCCGCTCGACGGGAATCTTTATACCCGCCCGCTCGCACGATAACATTTCCAACTCGCGTTAGCGAATCTGTGCGAACGAGACGCGTGTCTCTTCAGATCGGAACTCTCTAGCGTCTATTTATTTATTACAATTTACAATTTCTTAGTTCTATTTATTGTTACAATTTCTATTTCTATTCGTAGGTAATAATGACAACACGCAAAGGAATACTTTATTTAACTTACACTATAGGTATCTTAAATCTATGTAAAATCTATATAAAAATAACAGTATACAAAAACGATTAAACTAGGGACTTAACAACTATAAATTACGATTACATATATACAAATAATGTCGCGAACAAAACTATTATCTATTCTTTTGCTTTTCTTTTGTACGCAGCATCCATATGTGATCAAGGCATCTACTAGGAAAGCTTTTTGAAAATTGAATTCTTACTGGAACGGAAGAGATTGGTTTCTGCACGGGTAAAGCCGCGGAATTTGCTTCTAGTACAAAATAAAAGGATTAATTTCCGTAAACGAACTCGTTTGCATAAGCTGTAAGAAAACAGTTCGTTGAAAATATACAAACGGAAGGGTAATGCTTCCGTTGCTGTATTTTCGACTTATTTTTGCGAAAATACCCCGCGTAAAACAGCGCTAACGAGCATGAGGCTCTTTCCTTTGAATAAACCACTATGTTTTCAGCGGTGTCATACGGAAACGATGTCTTGAGGCTTCCTATTGACTGCAAGGTAAAATATTGTATTCTATTTCAGCTTTATAACAAATTACGAATGAAGTCCGATTTATGATCACTGATCATCCATCAAAATACATTATAATTTAAATTAAATATATTAGAAATATTGATACTGTGTTTTAAAGACGGTTAATCTTTTCCGCTACATATATTAAGTTCAAGTTCTGAGATATTTTAGTATAATCTATATTTAATTTAAAAGGCAGAATCTAGAGACAATAAGGATGGAATTCACGCTGCAGATAAGGCACGTATTACCGGAATTAAAGGGCTTACAGAGTGGGTGGTCAACATTCAGTGGCGACTGTAAATATCTTTGCTAATGCCACCTTTCATGTCGGATTTCAGGGACGACGCTCCTACGATGACTCCTACACCTGTCGCCTACGGTCTAAAATATTTAGGTCCTATCCAACGCCTTTAGTTATTGAGTAATATACTTAAGTAAATATTCATTCCTATACATATACTGTTAAACATAAGTTACATTTACATTTGGTTTCGATTAGTTGTTTACCCTTTGGGTTACAAAGTAACTTTTATGGCCTTCTTTTATAATTTGCCTCGGTTACCGAAATCCGAGGAGTCATAAGTCTTGGTGAACATTTTAGTCCACTCATAATACAACCCTAAAATTGCATGCTACAATGTACACGTGTTGTATGAGTACTCGGCTTAGACAACGGGGAAATTTTGTCGACTGACTATATGATCATCATGCAAATCTTAACCTTCGGATCTCTACCAACGGATAATCCATAGCATGCCTTTTTCTGCTTCTCTGTATAGTTTACATCTATAAACTTTTCACTATAGGCACAACCTTTTAGACAAATGGCAAAATGGCATATGAATTTATTGATGGGTAGTAGAATGAGATAGGGACGTCTCCAATTTGGAAACCCTCCCCTCTCTCCCTCCCACCACCAATTTGTTTGGTGTAAATTTAACAAGGTGTTCTGGATCGTTAAAATCTCGGCTTAAATTTGTCATAACAAGGATTAAGTATAATGCTTATAGAGGATCTATAGGGGTTTCCTTATACTCTCAACATGTCCGGATTACATTATCTATCCTATAAACCACAATTCTCTCTAATAATATTATTTCTCCTCCTGTCATGGAGTGCTTATTCATAGTAAAATATGATATTCTATTTACATAATTTCATTAACGAGAAACAACAAAAAACATAAAAAAATGTTTGACTGCCTCAAACATTTTTTTATGTTTTATGTTTTTATGCTTCAAACTCACGTGAAATTGAATGATAGTTTTGCAGAAATGTGGTTTGCATAATTTAAGATTTTGCTGCGTAAAATACAATGTTTTAGTATTGGCGCAAATATCGCGAAACATACTCGTACGCACATAAATATAGGTCAATTGAGAACTTACTCTTTTTTGTTACCGCTAAAAAACAAAATTTTAAAGAGAAATACAAAAAAGTTCTACAATTTTCTCTTCTCATTCATCAAAAATTCTCTCTTAAACCACAAAATAATTCTAAGCATATGAAGTCACAGACTTCATATGCTTAGAAAACATTGGCGTGACTTCGAGGTGAATTCTCCATTCCATATCTATATATTTTAGAGATATGAATTTGTGTATGTACATAAATATTTGAAACATGAATCAACATGGAAAAATATGCCTTTTTTAGTATGCAAGCAACATAAATAAGTTCTTTTCGCCGTGCCTACTTGTACCAGGATGAATATTTTTTAAACATTTTTTTTTGCTAATGACATCAATCAATTTTCTTTATCTTATCTTTGTTACAAATAGTGAGTAGAATGGCCACAAATATTGTAACTAATGGCTTGGAAAATAAATGTTCTTTGGACTCGGAAAGTTCACGTTTTCGAGCAAATAAACGTTCGAGCAATTACTTTCACGCGTTTAAAATCCGAAAAGCCTTGGGCCAATTCCTATTAACGACATATCACGGCGAAAAGAACTTATTTATGTTGCTTGCATACTAAAAAAGGCATATTTTTCCATGTTGATTCATGTTTCAAATATTTATGTACATACACAAATTCATATCTCTAAAATATATAGATATGGAATGGAGAATTCACCTCGAAGTCACGCCAATGTTTACTGGAGTAAACGAAGTCTGTTCTCTGTCATATGCTTAGATTTATTTTGTGGTTTAAGAGAGAATTTTTGATGAATGAGAAGAGAAAAATGTAGAACTTTTTTGTAATTCTCTTTAAAATTTTCTTTTTAAGCGGTAACAAAAAGGAGTAAGTTCTCAATTTACCTATATTTATGTGTGTACGAGTATGTTTCGCGATATTTGCGCCAATGACCAAAACATTGATCTACTTTTGTTTCTTATTTTTATTTAAATATTTAAAAAAAATATTCTATGGTCCAAAAATATCAATCTTAGAATAAGTTTCACACAAATATGAAATTTATCTGAGATAAACATAATATAAAGGATCTTTTCTCAACATAAATGACTAAGATAGAGACGTAGGATCACGTCTCTATCTTAGTTAATGATCCTATTTCTAGTTTTAAGTTATGGAACAAAAAAAATACAAACTATTTTATTTCTGTAAGGTTAGGAATTAACGATTGGACGTTGGAATTGATAGAATTTTGTTTCAGACTTTCTTGAAACTCCAAGTACGAATATTCGTACTTCGCGTTGTAAATTCGGCAATAAACGTAAAAGCTTTTCTTCTAATCGACTCTGATCCATACCGGAGTAGAATGGATCGCAACAAACAAGTAAAACCCGATGGCGCCACGCGGAGCACAGCTATCTTGAATAACAACTCTTAATACCGTTTATCTTCGTATCAGATCGAGGTAGGTAAGGAATTTACGATCGTATCTATTACTGACCTAAATTACTTTTACTTTATCTGCAAGGAGTTAAACAATTAAGAGAACAGCTATTGTTTTCTATGGTACAATAATTTAATGGTAAATACTAAACTTCTATATACATATATTTGTCTTGTCTGTTTGTCTAGACGTCTGTCTTTTATTGTCACAGTTTATGTAAAAGTATGTAACGTTAATCATAATTAGTTCTATTTAACTGCAACAATAACCTAGGACTGGTAGTTAACAAAACTATCATTATTTGTCCTATCTATAGGCTATTGCTGAATATAGGTTCTTTCAAATTCGATAGAATAGATATACTTAATATAGATAGAATAGATAGGGAATAGGTAATTAATATATCGTGGGCTTTAAACAATAGAAAAGTAAGGACTTGTAAAAATATTTTCAATATAAATACACGATTACTAGTTTATAATACTATTTAATAATTATACATTCTATATCATAAAGTACTTTTATATTCTGGCCTATTGCATAAGGTGCACTTTGTACAAAGTAAAAAAATCTCTCTTAAAAGGCTTTGCCCCAATTGTTTGAAGCCCGCGATATAATTTAAATTTAATGGAATAATGGAATTTAAATATTACCTACCTTCTGATACTCCGTAAGTCCAAAATAAGCCATCGCAGCCAGGTTCCTCTTGGCGGAAGCTAGCAATACTCTGTCGATGTCTGGCGTCCGATGCCTGAGGGTACCATTGTAGCAACCCACTAGTGCTAGATCAGCCAGCATCCGAGTCTGCCTGTTATTCGCCAGGTTCCAAGGACACGACGTGAACTCTTCAAGTGTGACCCCGTGCCAGGATTCCCCAGTGTAGCACGGTGGAACTTCAGCTCCTGGGTAAAAGCGATACCATATTTAATAAACTAATAGTATATTATATTGTAGGTACAAACTGAAATTACGTTTTGAATTCCTCTCTTATAAAACTAAATTATAGTTAATTTTAAACTTTCGCGTTGTTTACATATATTTTATATTCATGATTAGGAATAATGCGAGACGCGATTTTTTTTTAATGGTTGAACATGAAATGGTAACCCCTTCTGCGTCATCGGCAATACGCGACGCGAATAGGCACTATTTACCTGTAATCATGTAGCGTTTAATCCAGATTGTAAATTTAAAATATACTTAAGGTATGTTACAATATAATCAACCATCAGTATCACACTGCAATATTGAAATATTACTTTATGCATTATCATGAATTCTTAGAAACGTGCATATGAATTCGATTTCTCATTTACATTATCTCTTTGACGGCCAAAAAAATACGTCGTCGATTGTCCCTTATCCACACAGGCTGAGGAATGTATCAAAGGTACTATGAAATATTGTTAATCATTATAATTTGTATCTATCTTTGAGGAGAACAATAAAGAGCTCCCATTCATTCATTCAAATCTGAAGTCTCAGTCGAAAGTTTAGGCATTTTCTATAATATAAACATGATTAGATTCGGATTCGGATACAGACTTTCCATTTGGTCCTACGGAATTGTATTTAAAATTTAATGTATCGTAATCCCAACGCCAAATAAATTTAATTGGACTGATAATTAGAGTTACGCAAAGTAATGCTAAGTTCGATCTCGTATCGTTCGGACACGAATATTTGGTTTTGTAATTTTGAGTAGCCCCCCAAACATAGGTTCATCGATATTTTTTAAGTATATCTAATTATACACAATAATAGTACACTATGAGTGTTTTAGTGATAAATAAAGAAAACTGCGAATACAGAATCCAGGCGGATTATTTCTGCTATCAACTAGACAACGATAAATATGTTTCAAGTATGAAGAAGATCAAAGTGCCACGTAGATATATGGTAGATATCTTTGTACTATTCCACAGTAAGTTATTTATCTATTTCCTGGCATTAATATTGATATTATTTATGTTTGATCTTTATTAGTCTGTACATTGGATATCCTATGAGTTGTAATTCATAGATAGGTATAAAATAATAGATTTAAATGGGACCGTTCTTTGAGATATATTCTTTTTTTTAAACGAACTTAAAATATTTATAGATATACAATTTTAAAACAAATACGTGTTTAAGTTTGTTCTTTTAGATGTTGATTTCATTATTCCCAACCCACCAATATGATCTTATTTTTTACCGTAACGGACCATCTTAGATATTTTTTAAATCAGATTTCTGGTTAGATAGTTTCTTAGATATGTATTATAAAAAAATTGATAAATTGTTTATCTCTCGTCTTTCTATAATCTAAATTATCGGATATTAGCGAGCGGCCAAACAGAAACAACGCTAACGTGTAACATGTGTATGTAATTGACCCGGGCTCAATTAGCGTTGGATAGTAGACAAAAACTTAGATCAGTTGGCAAAGGTCTGAGTTGAGCCAGTGAGTGTTTTGTACCGTTTCATTACATCGAAATATAATATATGTACTCCGGCTTCGCCGCGAGTATATCGTTATCTATTTTACATTGAAATTTTAAGTTATGCGTTTAGGCTGTGATAATTCAATTATACGACTGAATCAATTAGTCAGCTCAGTTGAATGGCAATTAGTCAATGAACCGCTGTACCTTAGCACATTTAAAAAAAAATACAGCCCGTGTTACTTTACTGATAATGTATCTTTATGAAGATGAAAGACCTTTCAAAATCGGTTAAGTATTTTTTTTTTTGAGTTTATCCATCACAAATAAAAAGTCAATGATTTCCTCTTTATAATATTAGTTTAGACTAGCTGACACGGCAAACTTTGTTTTGTCCCATACTGTCACCCCCAGCCAGATCCGTCTTTACTTATTGGGAAAAAATTAAAACTGTGTTCCACAAAAAAAAACAAAACGGACTTCAATTGTGACAAAACGAGTTATTTTGATTTAAAAATCAAACTACTGAACTGATTTTATAAAATTTCTATGGATCCAAACTGTAAATATATCCTTTCAGATATAATATAAAATAATTTTCCAAATTTTCGGTTTACCATTGACAGAGTTATATGGTAAAAAAAGAAAAAAAAAACAATACAACTGAAATGATAACCTCCTTTTTGAAGTAAGTTGAAAAATATCGATTAAGCGATTTCGGAGATTAAGGTCTGAGTTAAAATCTAATACATGTTTTAACATACGCCATCTAAAAATAGTCTATTTTATTGGTTACCCTACTTTTAAAATCCACACGTACGAAGTGGTGAGCAGAGAGCTAACATCATATATAATAATATCGAACACGGAACTTTTATATATTAAATATGCATAGATTAGCAGTTCACCGTTATATTTTCTTCCCGTAGGATTTTCAATAAATCCTTTTTTAATGGATATTTAAGTGGTGGCAAACAGTCTTCTATTTGGTACATAAAATCTCGTCCTATTCTATACTCGCCCGATATAACGTTTTAACAATTATTCTTTCATCCATCCGTTAATAATAATTAAACCAAAAATACCTTCCTTTAATTTCTCTTAATGCATTATCTTTCAATCAATATTCCTCTTCAAACATGTCACTGACACTACTTTTTTTTTAAGAACTAAAAACTTAAAGGTTTCACTACAGAATTAATTTTGTAGGAAGGTTTGAAACGCACGGGAATTGAAACTATTTAAGTCATTAGTTCCCGTGAATAAATAATAAGTCTAGTTTTATCTTGCGGTTGATAACAAGTATTCGGGCGTCGGATACGAGCCGCAAAATTATAATTTGAGCTCTGTTTTAAATTAGCAAGTTTTTGCCAACATTCTTTTATAGAAGCGAAATTTTACAAGGAATTTTTAAAATGAATGTTCAGGTAATATGTAGGTGAGCTTCACAGCTCATAACAGAAACTAAATATAAATCTCACTTTTTTAATTTATATTCTGAAATTTCACTATCTAAACAAAATAATTGTAATAGATGCTTTTTGGAGGAAAAATTGTAAATGGCGGCATATTTTAAACTATTGGGACTAAAACAAATATTTTTTATGCCCAATCATCATCATCATCATATCCGCCTTTAAATCTCCACTGCTGAACACAAGCCGAGGCGGCTTGTGATGAGCATGGGGGGTTTTGCCAGTAGTTGCCACGGTCAGCAGGCGAATTGGCAACCGTAGTTAAACTTTAGAGATGTTTTAAGAGGGACGCTGCTGCCCATCCCTCGCCTTCCCTTAGTCGTCTCTTACAACACTAAGGGGTGGCCTATTCTATGCTGAGACCACATGGCCAATACTTGCTTTTACTTAATTTTAATGCACTTTTTATATACTTAAGCACATTTATAACTTTTATATCATAATTAATGACACCAAATTCTTCAGTAAAATTAGACAAATTTCCAAAAAATATTTATTTATTTAAATATTCTTTTTCCCAATAACATTTTCCGATGAGATGGATATTGGATAAGAAGCAAAGCATAAGCATGACACACGGCAAGATCCGGATTGCAACAAGTCTAAATTGTTCAAATATGGTTGAGATTGGAAAGTCGCATAATCGAAATCTTATACAAAATTGGACGTTGCATTTTGTCAGAACTCAAATTTAATAGAATCACTACTGAATACGATTTTAATTTCGATAATGTCTCCATAAAACGACTATTCAACTGATGCTTGAATGGCATTAGTTGACAATATAAAAATAAGAAAATAGTTTCGGTAATTAAGTCGCTGTGATTTTATTTTGCTTTTGTTACGCTAATCTATGTCCTATATAATAGGCCAAAAGGTGTACAGTACACATTGATCCCAGTTTCAATCATCTTACAAGAGAAGAACCAAATATGGTTATGAAATATGAAACAAATACAGCCGCTGTCAAATAACTGCAAATTAATTTGGTGTTTTTTTTTTTTATTTTAATTCTATCGTTAATAGGAGGTGGTTTATGTCTATTATATTTCAATATTGTTAGTTTTTTTTTGAAACCACAAAAGTGGTCTATGTACGCCAACAATATTAGGCTAAGTGAGTCGATCGAAGAAAATTTAAAAGTCACGTTACAAATGTTAGTCATTAATTTATTTATATAACTACATAGAAACTCCGATGGGCACGTAATAATAAATATCGATCAAAATATCTGAAGTCACTAATTTTAATTAACTTCAAAAAAGAAGATTAGATACAAAAAATACATTTTGTGTTACTAACATACGACCTGACGCAATATAAACAAAGTAATCAATACGAACGATTACCATATCTAAAATAACTAAAGTAAATAGTTGGAGAACAAATCAAACTAATTTTATTTAAAAAAATAAATTAGTTTTCATAAAAAAAAAGGATCAAATCGATCTACAAATTCAACAAAATTGCTCGTATTATGGAAACAACACTCATAAATCCTTTCTATTAAAAAAGTAGTTTAGTTCAGGTTTGTGCTGATATTTTTTTATTAGTTGAAAATGAAATGGTATCTCTGCTTGCGCTATCGAAATACGCTGGCGGGGCATCAGTGAGGGATAACAGGTGAGGATGAAGCAAATCAGTTGGCCCATTGTAAAAATTCAACAAGAAATAATCATCATTATTTCTATATGTACTTTCAGATAAAAAAAAAATCGCAAATCGGTTTAGAACTGTCGGAGTTATGACAAACAAGAAAATATAACTTAATTGAAAACCTCCTTCTTTTTGAAGTCGGTTAAAAATGTTTTAAACAGACTTGTAATGTATATGATTACCTGTGGCGGTGCGTCCCTGACACCAGTGCCGGGAGCCTTTCCACGTAGCGCCGCGTTTCACGTGCCGGTACTCCGACAAGTACCTTGGAATGAAAAAATTGGATTAGACTTAAATATAGTTGAAAAAATGTTCTAAGCATATAGTACTGGTTTTTATCTGCAACTTCATCCTTTTTAATACGTGTCAATATAATGTATAGTAAATCAATACTGTAGTCATAAACATAAAATTGTTAAATATTTTGTCAACAATGTTCTTTTAGTATTTCTTAGTATAAAAAGTAATTCGCTCTTTTTTTTTGTATTGAAATTATTGAAATTAATTTTAATAAATCCAAAACCATTTTATTTTCAATCCATATGTTTCAAAACACGTGGAAGTTTTTTTTTAATGGATAATAATGGAATAGGAGCCCCACCCGCGCTATTGGTATACATCGGCGGGGCACCAGTGAACGATGATAGGTGAGGATGAAACACGTGGGATATTCATATAATAGCTACATCTCGCGTGTCCATCCGTGTAAATCAATACATAAAGTATAATATGTGCTAAGTTAGGATATAACCTACCCGTATACCAAATTTCATTCCAATCCGTTTAGTATTTTTTGCAAGACAGAGATCAATCCATACCATCCATCGTTACTACCTTTTGTTATATTAATAGGATATTATACATCAATAATTACCTTGCCACCGGCTCCCTGAGGAGAGTGATGTAGAAGTATCTCCTGTGGACGGCCGAGCCTTCATTCCGGTCAAGCTCGCCGCCCACGCACGCTGTCAGCTCTGTGAAATCAGCGTGGAGGCCACATCTGTTCAAAAAACAAGTTTTAATTTATTACTAAAATTCACATTATTCTATTTAAATATCCTAAATATCGTGATATCTCGAGAATTCTACATATAGAATACTAGATAGTTCGAATCTGACGAATACCAAAAACTGTGTGAATGTACTAATAACAAACCAAATTAATCCGAGTGACGGCGGTAGGCTTATCCCCTGCCACATTGAATTATAATATGCTTGGGGAATTGTGGGCATATTCACCACAATAGTTTATTTTATTTATTTAAAATTTATATTTCACTTTTATATTTAGGTATCAGTATGCTAGAAAGCTGGCTGCTTTTTGCAGATACTGGCTCGCTTATCACACAATTTATTTTAGAATACAATGCGTGATTATAATTAAAGGTTAAGTTCATATTATATGTAAGTACGCACGACGTTTGAAGTGTTCTATAGGAAATTTATTGGTAAAATTACGGTATCAATAAAAATAAATGGCGCAGTGCATCGAAACCTCTGCCCACACGCGCACGCAAAATGTATTATGTATTTAAATAATAAAATTTGAGTTATTATCACAAAAATTCCTTGAAATTTTATTAACGAGACTTTAGAAACAATTAATTCCAATGTAAAATTAATGTGACCTTTATTTTATTGACGCTTTACATTAATCATATTTGATGTTTACATCTGTCTGTCAAATTGTTATTTGTGAGTGAAAGGAAGATAATTATTGTTTGTGTAAACTACAAGTTGTGACGACAGGAAAGTGACAAATCAAAATTATTTATGAGATCTTTTCATTTCGATAATTTGTATCAATATTTAATATACAAGTCCATTAGACAGAGCTACTGTATTTTTAAAAGAAAATAAATATTAAAGGTAAGTACATAAACGAAATAATTCAGTGAAAAGCAGTTGAATAAAGTAGATGTTTTAATATTGCGAAGAAATAAATACCCTAAGAGACGACAAGGAGAACACAATGTATCTATGTAGAAGACAAGAGCGGTTAGTCAATCGAACCGTAAACTCGTAGATAGCTTCTCTCCACCATGCTCGAGTATCAATACTATTCCTTAATCCGTCTGTTTCTAATAAATCCCATCTCTTTAGGAATGTTCATACGGAAGATTACCGAAACGTGGCAACGTCAGAATTATTTGTTATTTTCAAAAACCAGTGAACAATTTTCAATATTGCGTAACGAATATCGTAAAAATGGCTTTCTATTGCCCTAAAATGTTGATCATAGAGAACAAATTTCGCATCTATATTAAATTATTTTATATAATTGAAAATTGCAAATATGGTGACGACTCAACTGATGGAAAGTGATCATCGTCGCCTATAGACACGGACAGCACTATAGCCATTAAAGAAAATACACAGTAACTGTTGGTATCTCTCAGGCATTGAGAACAAAGACGTCATGCCATTTCATGCTTCAAGTTGAACAAATTCCTAATCTTTAAAAACATCCAATTCCAAAATTTTAATTATTGTTTCATATTTACTTTTTTAAGCACAGCTACAGTAATACAATTCATATTACATTCACTATAAGAAGACTTATAATTGTTTTAAAATTGTACACCGTTAATTGCTACGCACAGCGTTAGCGTATAATATAACAATAACGTTAACAATAGAATCTTTTAACAAATGATACAGACAAACCCTAATAATCTTATATCCCCAGACGGATATAATATCAAGCACCTAACAGAACTATTATTTATTAACCATCAATATTTCTATAGGATTATCTAGCAGAGATTAATCAAAGCATATGTAATATTCGAAATACCTATTGTATCCACTGAGTAATGCTATTTAGGTAATTACTATTGTCTATATCTAGAAGCGACTCCAAAACGGATTGGCGCAGTTTTTTTTAAAGTAGTAATTATCAGCGAGTAAATAAGCTATATATATATTTTACATACAGCTTATTTACTCGCTGATAATGTAGCTTTCTATAGGTGAATGAACTTTTAAAATCAGTTAAGTATTATTTGAGTCTATTCATTAGAAAACAAAAAATCTAATCTTTATTCTTTATAATATTAGTTTAGAGATAATTTTTAGTTAACTTAGCTACATTATAGAACTTGATACAGAGCTACAATTTAACAAACTGGATTTTGCATAGTAAGACCAGTTCAATAAAACCGGAATGCTAATCGATTGTCGCGTTTTACATATTGTTTTCTTGGAAGGATATACCTTATTAGAGCGAGACGCTCGCCTTTAGACGGCTTGGCGACAAAGAACTGGTACGCGTATATGTCGCAGGGAAATGATAATAATAGGGACTTTATGAAATACGGATATCACGATGTCATGCAAAATGTTGAACAAATTTGAAATTATCACAATATTTTATTGTAAAAAACTTAATGATATAACAAAACATTAACATTAAATTATGTTCAGTAACATGTTAATTCATTAAGTCTAGCAAAATTTATAGTTACATATTGTTTTCAGAATAAAACAAAATTACAAATAACACATTTTCTTAGATACATATTTCAATCAACCAAACATAGACTTACGAAAAGTAAGTATTAAACGTTAACATAAAAAGTTTGAAGTTACAAAATTAAAAAGATTATTTATATATTAGAATATTCGACATGTTCAGTGATTCGTGAAATCTCTAGGTACTTCATGCAATCTCTAGTATTCTTACTTCCCTGTAACATATACATAATCACAATCCGCAGGGAGATCCGCGATCTCCCGCGGTTGGCACGAGGCCACAGACTACACTGAGCCGTGAATTACACGCACGTCGTGTCATTAAATGTTTGAAACTTCTAATTAGTGGTAGTAAAGCTTAATGTTATTACACTTACATAATTCGCAACAAAAGAGCTATAAAATCATCCAGTCCACTAAATCAAAAATTATTCAAGATCGAACAATCCGAGACACAATATTAAAAATATGTTAAGGCTTTAGAAAATAACGTTTCCACTCTAAACCATTAGCACAACTTCAGCCAATCTGTCATCAACTATTATAAATATTGGTTTACCCAATATTTCATCACGAAGAAGTAAGAACAGTCAAAGTCACTTTCATCAATCAATTCCCTATAAACTTTACGGAGCCATCGCTCAACCGGTGGCGCGTGGACCGTGTACCCGTAGCGGATACTCAAAGATCTTTTAGCGCTATCAGTAATGAGTTTATCTATGTATACGATAAAAATCTAGTGTACCGCAATAGGTATATAGGTAAATGATGATGCAGTACCACTAAAACAGTATTAATTTTGCAAATTAATCAGGATTAATCAGCATCTTTACCGATCATTTCAATGCAATCCATAATAAAAAAAAAATATATAAAAAAATATATCTCAATTTGTTTAAATGACAGTAATAAATTATATTATACAAATTACTTAGTTTGAAACAAAACATGAGGACTGGCATAAGAAGGTTGTAATGGCTGTACAAAGTATAATTTCCATAATAATATGCACAAGTTGTAAGAACATGATCTTTTTTTAAACACATACTTTTTACTTGGCATAAAGCCACGAAAATATATTGAGCGTGCACAATGTATTTTTGTATTTTTAGTGAATTTTCGAATGACATTAAATGATGATATACATAACAGAATCAATGGATTGACGTAAAACTATAAATTATAAAAATCACTGTCAATGTTTACAAAGTCACAATTGCATTGTGTTTATATATTTAGTTTGTGTTTGTATAATAATTTATTAAGGTATTTCAAATTGTTTTATTGATTAATTAAAAATATACAAGTATAATTTATAAAATATCCTTCAAATAATATGTTATTTTTTGTGCGTTTGTTATTGCACGTTGAAAACGTTGAATATATTTTGGAGACAAACTAACAACAAATCTATCATCGTTCATTAAAAAATAACAAATAATAAATCTACTATAGACTATCTTTGCGATAAAATAATTGCTATTTCCTCTGATTTATTGCTATATTTTTTATTTTAATTAAAACTCGCACCTTCATTCCATATCCCGTCAACGGGAATATATTATAGAAGCTATTAAAATGTCAACCACTAAGGTCAACATTACAATCTAACTATGCAGTCGTTTCTGTATTTGCCTTTTTATAAAACAAACAAGCTGACAACTGTCCACCCAATAGAAAGCGAGAAATGATAATAGTGCTTTGTTATTCTCGAAGACTATGTATGATACTATATATATATATATATATATATATATATATATATATATATAATCATTTTTTTTTTTCTGTTTACACAAGAACAAAACTAACTTGCCATGTTCATTTTAATAAAAATTTAAAAACCTAATAAATATACCATTGTTACGAAATCACTAGTGGTACGTAGACAACTTAGTTCTCAAGAATGACAAAGCACGACAGACCATGGGTTTCACTATATATTTTGTGATATTCATGGTATTCTATTCATGTTTAAAGGCGATGGTTAGCACTTTCTATCAGATAAACTGTCAGTTTAATTGCCAAAGTTAGTTAGATAGTTAACTGTATAAAAGTTAAATTAATATGAGAAAACAATTGCTAATATAATTTATATCTGTATACCTGTGGGTCGTATTACGTTATTACTCAAATTTACAGATGGGAAACAAACCCGAACAGTCGGTAGCGGTCTGATGACAAACTTTATAGTCCATTAGCCGGTAACACAAGCGAAGTGCTAGATAACTGCCGTAGGAGCGTGGATTGGCACGTCGCCACTTTGTTGTGAACACGGGAGCAGGCTGGAACGCGCCGCGGTTTATTCACACAAAGCATCGCCATAACATAAAACCTGAAATCTATACGCCGTAGATATGGATTTAACATTTTATATTGTGTTGTTAAGTTGTTGTTGTTATTACAAATAATAACTGTACCAAAAATGCCAACACCACTTTTAGCATAACGTTTTATTTATATTTCGAATTAACATTTATGTTTCTGTTTTTAATAGATCCATAATAAAACTAGTCGTGATTATTGAAGCAAATTAAACACGATTAATGACTAAATATATAAAAATATATCATTATTTTATTTCTATTGATAGTTATTAATTTACAATCATAATAATGTATATTACATAAAAACGAAAAACGAGCAAATATTTATAAATGAAGAGGAAAATCTCATCCTTTTTGATGCTGGTTCAAATATTAAAAAAAGGTACAATTTATTATCAAATTGAAACGTCAAAGAAATGTTTGCTGAGAGGAAATTGTAGGGATCTTATAACGAGACTTGCTTTGCTCCACGTCTCCACTCCACATACCGTACAACGTTTGAAAGGGTACGTTGCCACTTTACCACCCGTCGACCCTTCAACGGGTGGAACGCTTCGTTAATGTAATAAAGTTTTCCCGTACTCACTGGTATAGTGATGGTATTTGACACCCCCTGCGGAACCTAGGAGGTTAAAAAGCCGCTTTACGTGAATCGTAATACAATTCACTTCGTATAAATCCTCTAGTTTAGTAGACATCCTATTCTGAGAACATAATTTTAGCAGTTTAGTGTAGTTTTAGAAGTGGATTATAGGCTCAGCCATGATCCGCTATACGTCGATTTTATAAAAACCGGGCAAATGGAAAAACATATATATTCCTTATTGCACAAAAACATACAGTAACAACAATAAGTTAATAACAATGTTAGCAAAGGCGAACTTATCTCTAAAAGAGATTTCTTCCAGTCAACCTAACGCAGTGGCATAGGAAGTAGTGAGTGGGCAGTAGTAGTGCAAGACAGAAATTTAAATAAATATTTACATAAATTATAAATAATTATATATATACACACATGCATTCACATATATACATACATACACATACACATATATATACATATACACATACACATACATATACACACATACATACACACGTTAAATACAACATATAAATATCAAATACAAGAGAACACAATGATGACAGTCTTCTAATCATTTTTATATTTAAATTAAATTGGAAAGATAAAATGATTTTAATCTTTTTTTGAAGGAACTGCTAGACGGGCTATTCTGAATATTCACGGGAAGTTTATTCCACAGCTGTACAGCACGATATGCAAATGAGTTACCCATAAAATGGGTTTTACAGCAGGGAAGCTTCAGTACCCTGGACTGGTTCATCTAGGTCTGGAAGGAGGAGGTAATAATTGGAACCGGGAACGAAGGTAGGAAGGAGAATTGGGATTATTAAGGATATTATATAGGACCGCTAGGACATGTGTCTCATGACGATGTCTAATTGTCTAAAACATCACTCTGTTCACGCAGACTAGTGATCTATTTCAATGTTTGCTAAAACTGTTAGCTTTCTTACATGCTGGATTAGTTAATAACGATCTGAAAACGTATTTATTATCGTTCGACCGATATATATATATTACAACCGTTAATAGTTATTGCGTGTTCCAAAATATTCGCCCACATTACAGTAGTGATCGTATTATTTTTATTGCAGCCGGGTGTTCGAAAATAATTTTATAAGGGTCCAACTTTTAAGATGCACAAAAAATATTTCGCTGTCCCATTTGTTAATGGTCCTGCTTACTTGTGGTTGTTACAAGTATGTCGCAGCTGCTTTTAACGGTTTGTTGGTGGAGTGTTTGAGTATCGGTTCAATTGAGTTATTGACATTCGATTCCCGGTGCCTGCATAAATGTCCGGTATTATTAAACGATTTATTATTATTTTTTTATAAAGTACATACGTTTTATTTTAATTTGCGGCAGTTTGTTTTTGTTTTTTTTTTGTTTTTTTACTTTTTGTATAGTTAATGTATTAACTATACTCAAATTTTGAAGTTTCTCGCAGGTATAAATTATGAGACATGAGCATTTTATTATTTTATTGATAATCATCGTTGTTCAAGTAATTCCCATAATGTAGGAAAGAAATAAATAACCTTGATCATTATCTATTGAACAAAAAATCATAAAGGTGGCAGACAGATCGATACCAGAAAATGTCAAACCACAGACAACATAGAAATAAGCTTATATTCTATAGATGTTGCTAAGGGCCTTCCACCAAACTTTGTCACAAATGAACGACAAGTTTTTATAAGATATTAGAAGCAAATTATTTTATTTCAAAACGATTAAGTATATAGAAAAATTTTGTGTTAAAATTCCAAGTTTTAAAAATTAATGGATATTGCTCTGGACAGAAATTCATCTTAATATAAAAATTGCACTCTTATAAAAAAAAAAATTCATTAATAATACAATTGTTATTATAGTTATTATAAAACTGTGCCTTCTTTTTTAAACAATCATCAGAATTTATGATAGAATAGATATTGAGACCAGATTTTACCAAAGGGAGATACAAAAATAGTAAATAGACATAAAAAGTCTACATGGGTATCTCTGGCCCATCGTATTTCTGCCGTGAAGTAGCTGCGCTTGTATGCCCATGTTTCACTTTGAAGG
This sequence comes from Galleria mellonella, assembly GCF_026898425.1. Lineage (NCBI taxonomy): Eukaryota > Metazoa > Arthropoda > Insecta > Lepidoptera > Pyralidae > Galleria > Galleria mellonella. The sequence goes on along the minus strand of NW_026442090.1, from coordinate 4,081,580 downwards.
GTAGGAAATGGCAGTGAAATAACAGATTACAGAGTTATAACATTTTAGTCCTTAGTAATGGCAAGCATAATGGGTATCATGGGTATAACAGTGTGTTCTGTAATGTCCACGGCACTGTTTTTTTTTTTTTTTATTAGAATTGCAGTACAAATTTCAATACGAACCAGCATTTAATGTTTATTGACAGTTTATAATAATTTCAAACAATTATATAAATAATAAATACTGTAATTTATTTTATAAATTTAATCCATGTAATTATAGGACATATATTTTTAATTAGATAATGTTACAGTCATAAGTTGTGCATATGTAGCGCGTTGATAATGCATGTATGTATATATATATGTGTGTGTACATATAATAAGCATCTATTAAATAATTATTCATTGATTGTATCTACATTATTAATTCAATCATAAATCGTTATTAACTTATCTATCATAATAATAATATTAGATATAATATAATATTCTATACAATACAAACTCATTAACCATAATGCACTTGCCGTCATCGATCTTTTTCAAGTCATTGCTTAATTTAAAATTATTTCGCAAGTCCGACCCGCATCGTACATCAAAATCAAGCTCACTTTATAATTATTGTGGAAAAGGGCGCACCTCGAGTTTCCAGCGAGGTGACATAGACTAATGACATTTACTTCCGGCTGAATAAAAGATACATCCACTGAAATAAATGTCTGCTAACGTCGTGCAATGGCGTCCCATGATAAAGCTGCTGCTAAGTTTTTTTAATTGACCCTCAATAAAAACTGCAATTTTTTTATTGTATGAATATCTGGATGTTTGACGCAACATGTTACTTTAATGAGTAAACGAAAGAAAAAGAAGTGACTTCTCTTATTTGTGAAGGAGTTTTAAGTATCTATATATTATGAAAATATTTCGGAGTCATCGATTTTTTTGCTTTTTATTCGATTTAAAAAAAAAAAAAAAGTATTTCACAGCTAGAATATTTTCTTAAAAGGATGCAAATTATTTCCATTTCACCTGTATAATGGCCAAAAACTTAAAATTGTTCGAATTAGCAATTCAACATCTGGATATCTTGTGGCTGCCATTAATTATTAAAATCGTCCGCAAACTTATGTTTATTGATTATTAAGCGCAAGAAATTCTCTATTTATTTTATTTATCACTAGCAATCCAGCCGGCTTCGCGAGGGTAGATAACAATTTTCGAAAATAATATATAGGCTGTGTTACTTGTGGATAATGTAGCTTTCTATTAAAATAATTTTTTAAATTGTTTTGAGTTTATTCATACACAAATATATATAGAATTAAATATTTACTATTTATAATATTAGTATATAATTCGTGGTATTTCAGAATAGAAGGTACCTATCAATATACCTATCAAATTTAATTGAAATCCATTCCGCCTTTGAAACGTGACTTAGTAACATCGAAACTTACGAGCATTTACAAACATTCACATAAACTATGATTTTTTAAATTAATACCGATTTTGTTTAGTGAATGTCCACCAGAAGCTGTGCAAATGCTTTTCAAACTAGTACAAAGTCGTATAAGCGTGAACGACTCGCCTATTTACTCCTGTGTGAGATTGTACATACCACAAACTTTGTTTTCAATTTTCTTCGTCGCGCTGACGTGGTGCCAGCGATCTACTGTACTCGTATATGTCTGTCCACTGCAACTGTTTGTTTTCATTTCCAATGTAATGTGCTGTTACACTGTAAATATTACTAGGATTCTTTTTTTTTTCACAAGAGCCTATATTGTTCAATAATAATTATTGCTAGACTGCGTCCGCATATTGTTGTACAACGTAGCTATGAACGTAGTCTATGTTCTTCTCGTATAAAATCCTAAGCATATACCAAATTTCATGAAGACTAGTTAAACGCTTAACTTACTTTTAATATTATCTACATAATCTACGATATTATGCACCTTCATAGGTAGATAGGTAATAAAAAAATAATAGAAAAATAGAAGCAGAATGATACTCAAAACAAATTCTAAGTTTGACTAAATCGTACAAAATATTTATGGCAATGGTAACATAGGCACGGACACGAAATACTAGGAAATGTAAAGCCGAATTTACATTGCATTGCCGATGAACTTCATGACACGCCGTCAGTGGCAATTATACTCGCGAGTAGGTTGTTCTTTTGTGAGCATGTATTTAACACTCAGAATATAGAATGAGCTCATTGCTGTAATTTTCCTAAGGGACTATAGCATGAGGTTCTTTAAAAGAGGGGTAAAGAGGTTTCTTCAGGGACGCCAACGCGCGCGTTATACCCCTGGTATTGCAGGCGTTCAAAGGCTACAGTAACTACTTATCATCAGTTGGGCCGAATGCTTGTTTACCACCTCAGTGATATAAAAAAAATACAAAAAAAGACTACTTTTCAATTTTTAATTATGTTTACATTCGATCCTCTTTTAATCATTGGTTTTCGGCCCCGTTTTCTACGTAACCTAAATATAAACAATGAGAATATCATAAACCATCTACCCAGTGGTACCTAGAGTACATACAGCTGAGTAAAGATATACGGAAATAAAATGGATTAAAGCGGAGCACAGATTGTATAACACTCGTGGATACGACCCAATATATTTTACTTCGAACCAGTTCAAATATACAAGGCGTTGAAAACACACGAGTGCATCTGGCGCGGACTACAATGCGCCGCACCTACTGCTGTTTACAATACTTACTGTCTACACAAACTGATACGCCACCGAAAGTTTTTCGGGTAAGTATGTTACATACGTGTAAACAACTTGGTAATAGAAAAAAAGTGGATCGTGACGTAACGGGCGCTTTTAAAATTTTACCAGAGAAAGAGTGTATAAAAATCGTTGCTTGGGTATCTCTGTCCCAATCGCTTTTCTGCCGTGAAACAGCTGCGCTTGCATAGTCTGTATTTCGGCATGAAGATATAGGTTACAGAATTTTGAGATATGACAGTGAAATTATAGGGTACAAAAGTATATTAGTATAAAATCTACTCCATGTACCAAGTACCAAAGACACATAACAGTTTTTTTTTGCAACTATAATGATAAGAAGGCCACACCACCAGGTGGACCAAGCAGATCCACCTAACGGAAAGTGGTAGCCTTTGCTTATAGACATGAACAGTAGATTCTGTGATGCCTATGGTGCTGTTCATGTCTTTACAGTTCTAAACAGTGGGCCCGTCAGTTTACTATTCCAAATATCATAAAAAAATCCTCTCCTATTATATCGTAATAATTAAAACGTAAAATGTCGTTAATTATAGAATCGCTCAATATAAAAAAAAACTGGCTTGTTGATTACAAAAAATCTAAAGAAAATTAATTTTTGAAAGTTTATGGCGCCCATATTTATTTTATACTTTCCATTTTTACAATTCCAACGACAGCTCATTTAATAAAATCCATCATGTCTACACACTGCCTCAAAGATTAGAACAAACTTACTTCGAAAAATGTCACCATTTCCACATGAAGCATACGGCCCACCCGATGGTAAACCGTTACCGCAACCTGCCGTAAACACCTGCAATACCAGGGGTATTACACGCGCGTTGCCGAACCCTACGATTATCATATACAACTGTTGTATTTTGTTTTTAATATTGAAACAACGTCACCTACCCTATAGCACATACTGCAATGTCCATGACGCTATTCATCTCTCTATAGGCAACGGTCATAACTTTCTATCATGAGGCCATCAGTAGCAAGCTTTGCCATTCCCGATTGCATAAAGAAGGCTTCGAAAATCCGTAGTGACGGTGAGACTAATTTGATGGCTAGGATTTCCCGACCCTTCATCGTATTAGCGCGCTGTTCCAACACGAGCGCGAAATTACATCTCTTTTTATTTCGCCCTCTTTTCCCGTAATGAATAGCTTCATTACGTAATCCAAACGTACCCTGCTTACATTTGTATGTTAGACTCCAATTTGCTTTGATAAGCTATCATGTTTATGATACAGTATACCGCCTCTATAAGAGATAAATTGGATATCGTTTAGGATTAGAGGTCATTTTACGACGGTGTCTAGAAATTTCGTAACTGGTTAAACCTAATTTTCACTAGGTAAGTTAATGGCAAGTATCTAGTTCCACAGGCATAATTTCATGCGTAAACCTCCTCGTAATACATAAGTTTCATGAAACTACTTTTTGCAAGTGAGAATGGCTAATAAACGAAGGGCCCACCTGATGGAAAGTAGTAATCATCGCCTAAAATCGTGAATAGTTCCATACCTATCACAAAATACATTGTGATACCAATGATACACCTCATGGATGGTCATTCCTGCGGACTATGGTGTTACGCCTCCATACTTTGTAATTGCACTGCCATATTCCACCATTTAAACTAAAACACAACCATGCAAACACGGCTGTATCATGGGTAAGACAAAGGTCTCATGCAAACGACTTTAGTACAGTTTCTCTTTGTTAAAAACTAAAAGAGCGGTAGTTACGCATCGCGAGATTTTCTAATTTCACAATATAATCACGACGTGAAACTGATATCGCGAAAGCGCTGGTATGTTGAATAGGTGTACTACATAGCTTATAGGAAATTAACACGGCTCTAGCTTCACACGTTCTGTGCTATTGATACAGTATCGGGAAATTAATTTCATTTCATTTACGTTAAGCATGAAACGAGTTCTACGATTTTTTTTATACGACTCATAATGGCAAACAAGCTGACGGGCCACCTGATGGAAAGTGGTAACCGTCGCCTAGACATGAGCAGTACCATGGACATAACAGTACACACACATACTGTTTTGCCCATGATACCCCACATGCGTTGCCATTCCTAAGGACTCAGGTGTTATTCCTCTGTACCCTGTAAATACACGCCATATCCCACCCTTCAAACTGAAATACAACCATGCAAACACAACTGCTTCACGGTTGAAACACGAATGGGACAGAGGTACCCAAGCAATCGACTTTTGTACAAAGTCTCCCTCTGGTAGTAAGATGCTTAATAACAATTTTCTATTGCTGGCCACGAGTTTCCCCGCAACTACATAAGAACTAAGCCATCTGGCTCGTGTGTCAAACTTATTTCGAGTTTCAATCTTTTGCATTAGTACCTACTTTGTGTTTTCCTGATTTTCCGTTATATATCTAATCTTAGGGATTCATTCTCACAGTATAAAATTTTTATACTAAGATTAATCCATCTACATAATAGTATATTCACACTAAATACCGCCAAGACAGACACAAAGAACTGGTCTATAAGTGTCTTGTTTTGTCTACATACTTTCGTAACGCATCTTCGGTTTCAGTTCGTATCAGGTTTCTTACTTTTATCTATAATAGCAATAAATTCAGTGTCAACAGATTAGTACAGGTACTCGGAATTGGTTATCTGGAGAATTGGTAAAATAATGCGGATATTATTCTCTGCTGAAATTACATTCTGGATTGGGCGGTAGACACATAAAAAATAACTACACGATAATTTTCAAAATTAAGGTTACGAGTACTTAAATCTAAATTGTTTCTATTCTATTCCATTCTAATCTATTGTTTATTGGTCTTCTGTTTTTTTTCCTTTATTCTTTCGTGCATATTATACTTAAGTCATTTCCAGTTACATTAAACCGTCTTATTTTTATATCTATCTTGCCAGCTTCTACTAGATGCTAGTAGTTTATAGATAATAGCTTAACTAATAAGTGAGAATGTAAATCTATTAACACCGTACTCAAAGTAGTTGCTGTTGTTGAAATTTAGTTGAAAGTTTGACGCTATATGCAAACACGTAAACATGTGTAAACAAAACAAAAAGCCAACGTTCATTTTAAAGCGATCAAAGAGAGCACCACTCCACGTCACGGGAGAGGCGTCCGTACGTAATTCGGATAATCTCGGCTGATGGCTAGGCCGGCATACATCACCTAACTTTAATTCCACGGCTAACAGCGACATATTCCGTAATTCCCACGTTCTAAATGCTCACATGGCCAAACATTTGGGTACATTTTTTTCTTATTTCTTATTCTATGAGTGAGTCATTAATAAAACGCACATATGATGATTACGCCACAAATTAAGTTATGTGAGACCATGTTTTATCTTATAAGATTGTTGTTGGTTCATTTTCGTTCCACCCAAAAAAGTGATTTGTATTCTGATTATTTGACTAAAAATTTCCTATGTGTTTCTACTATATTTCTTGTTCGTAGTAATTTTGACTCTTTACTTTTAATAACTTAAGACCTATATTGTTACAACATGAAATAGCAACACCTAAATGATTGAATTGAATTATTATTTTTATATCAGACATTAATTGCCCATTGTTCAACATAAGCCTCCCCATAAGAAAGTTTTGCCAATAGTTGCCAAGCTTGGCAGGCAGGTTGGCGACTGCAGTTAGACTTTAGTGATGTTTTAAGACGGGTGCTGCTGTCCATCGACCATTAAGTCCTCTTAGCCCTCTTTTACTATATCCATGGCATGAAAACCACACAGCAGAATAATAAGTTATTTTAAATAAATTCGATTCAACGATCAATTGGAAGCAGTAAATTCACTGCTCGGTGAAATTTGGGCAAGTCGGAATGTCGAATGATAAAATGTAACTACGCTTTTGTTACATAAACAAAACCTATTTTAAATCTCGAATAAATGAATACAAAACCAGTACAAGAGTAAATCCGTTCGATAAGCATTCAAACCGGTTTACACTAAGAATTAAGAATCTCTCATTTAGAAATTGGATAAAAATCTTGCAAATGCATTTAATTTGAATTGTTGAGAAACTAAGTGTACGCTCCTCCAAACTACACATATATGCAGGCAAGGAAGTACGCGCACAGCATTATCCACATAATCCGAACAACTCGTTTGGGAGTTAACTGTTAAATTATAAATTCAGCTCCCGGTCCTGTACAAACATCCCATGCATTAACAACGTAACTATTTTCACAATCAAAAATATAGAGGTATGCCCGTTTGATAAGCGCTCATCAATATTCTCAAGTCTATAGTTATTCATGGATAAATGGCAAAGAAGTTGACAACCACCTAATGATAATGATTGTCGTTATTAGAGATCAAATGGTATGGGAGTATCCCCACCAAACGAGTAAAACCATCCCTTTCCCTTTTATATAACTTAATTCTCGCATAGTTATGATGCCGTGCAATTGGCATGGCATTATAATTATTATAGAAATAAAGATGTTTAATATTGACACAGTGTTCCGGAAACAATACCTACAATATCTTGGTTTTGCATGAGATCTCACAACTTTTTGTAGTGAAAGAATTGCGTTGCGAGGCTTGGCGTTCTTTTTTTACATTCTATGTTTTTGATGAGATAATATTTATAACATAAAATATACTTACTGTGTTACACGGAGCGATTTATCGCTTCGATCAATCGAAACGATCTTAACGATCCGTTTCTTTATACATTTTGGGTAAGATATCTCCACACGTGTATAATACGTCGCCGTATCGTTAGATTTTAAATAACGACTGATTTTTACGATAATCGCTCAACGTGGGTCAGATTTGAGCTATTCATGTCTCAGCATCTTGTTTTAGAGTTTGTCCTGACTATCTTTAAGATTTAGACCGTAACACAACAGTACTCAGACTTACTAATAAATAAAATGGTAGGGCTATTTTCACTTCCCAAAAGAATTATTAAAACTGACAGAATTTAAGTCTACATTCATATCTGTGGGGTCACTCGAATCGGGTAAATCACATCAGAGGGATGTCAAATGACATTAATACACAGTACATTTAAATTTGATGTACATATAATGAAATGATTTAAATTTGCGTTAAATGTCATCTCACAGGTTTGAAAGTAGGTAGGAATTATGTTCTTTCTTTTTTGCTTTTATGACAGACAACTTCGGGAAATTATTGAAAATAAAAAAGCAACACACGCCACGCAAAAATAAAATGGCGCCAAAATAAAAGGTGAAACTTCAAACCATTGTTTAAAAAGATACATCTGTTAACGCATACCTGTCGATGGATGAGACAAAAATATCATGATGAGTGATTGAGTGCCGATATTTCTGGCCAACGTTACGCCGACACCACTCGCCTAAATGCATTCAGTGAGGAACTAAAACGAAATATATAATTCATAGGAGCTAAAAACAACATTCACCTTTGTAAAGCCGATCTCAATTATACGATGAATAGCTAAGGTAATTAACAGTTAAACTACAGGTTCGTAATATCATGCAGGTATGGAATTTGGTCAATAAGTCAATTACACGCATGTTAATTTGCACGTCCGTTCGTGTAACACAGCATCGTAACTTTACCAATATCAGATAGACTATTATAATATTTGAAATGTTAGTGAAAAACCACAGTCTGCGCTTTTTTATATAGTGCAATTAAAATCTAAGGTAATATACATAATTACTGAAAAAGTTGGTAGTTGATAGGTACTCCAACAAAAACGTTGACGTCAAAAATCATCGTGACCGAATCAATGTTGTCATCTCATAATGATACAAAATAAACTGGAAGAAGAAAGATTTTGAAATTATTTATGGGAAAAAAGATAGTAGGATTTCCGCGAGAAGCCCCACACTTTCCCTCTATTCAATATCCATATATAAAGAGAAATATGAATTGTTTTCATTTCCTATTACGTTACGTAACGTTCAATATGGCAACAATTGGCAAATGCCATCGATTACCTTATCTAAAATTACAGAGGTGAACATACGTTTTTAGAATGCTGTGGATTTTTTTAATAAATAACAATGAAATGATAATCCCGTCTGCGCTAACGGTATACGCTGACGGGGCACCAGTGAGGGAGATAAAAAGGCAGGTGTGTTAAAAATTCAGCACGTGGATATCTGACAAGGTATATTGCTAGAACTAAGACTCGTAGTTTCCATTATTACCAATTCCTTACCTTCTCCACGTGTGGTTTAGATACATATACTAAGAAAGGATTTGGAAATACGGAAACAAGAACAAGCTACGCGCGAGTGAAGCCGCGGAATTTGCTTCGAATCTATGATAATTATAACCAACAATCTAAGTGTAGAGTTGCGTGACTTCAGCTGTCCCCACACAAAAGAATACATTTCAGTAACACGACACACGGTCACTTTTATTCTTTTTATAACAATTCCATACCATCTAAACGGTAATTGAAGGTACAAATGTGAACAATAATAATTCTAAATGAGAGATACGCACGCAACTATAAGTTAAAATCATTTTTATGTTTTTTAATAGATTTATATAATATTTATAATACCCTTTGATAGAATCAAATGTTTATTCAGCTGAATAAATTGAGACTCATTTAAATTGTTATAGCATTCCACAAAAGGAGAGCGTAATATGTGGATTACTGCGAAATTGAAGGGATTTATAAACATGAAAGTATCTAGAATCTGGCCAGCACCATCGTTGTTAATCCAGTTAATTAGATAAATGTAATCTTAAATCTCTAAACTGTATAATGACACGTACTGTTGTTTTACCCAGTCTGCGGTTTGCCTCCAAAAAATAATAAATGGGATAATGCTAGTTTATCTTAAAACCATTTTACATTTAATATACAGGAGTAGTGGATCAGCACTAACTTATTTTGAGTTAGGACTTCGGAGCCAATAACTGACACAATGTAAACGTAACATACAAAATAATGTAGTGAGGAAATAGAAATCCATTTATATGATTTGACCTGCAAATCAATGTAATATTCCAAGGGGATGCTTACTCTTGTAGGACATAGAAATATTTTTAATTATGAATAATATAGTTTATTATTTTTCGCATTATTTTTGCAACATATACTTTTGTTATACTTCAATTTATACAAACACTATATAGACACTTTCTCCTTTCTAAGTTCATCAGGTCGACTAATAGGAACCCCTTCAAGAGATTAGTCAGTGTACATTACTGTTATAACCTGAGGGCATACCATGAAATGTTTTCCGAAATATCAAATACAAATTTGATGTTAAAATTATATGATACATACCGTTTAAAAATGCTAAAATATCATTCCTTACGTTCGACTTTTATGGTAGGATTTCTGATAAACAACGTTAAGCTCTAATTACTGGGTCGATTTCGTTATGAAAAAAATACGAAATTGAGTCCGAAAATTCGGAATTTCAATTTATGGTAGACCCCCTGATATCCATATTAAAAGTAAATGTACAAAAGAAATTTGTAAAAAAAAAAAGGAAATAAATCGTTAAATATCATTAAATAAGTTTATTTAATGATATTTAACGATTGCTATTATTACCTAATAACAGTTAAGTAACAAGCAGTCTCCAGTGAGAAAGATGTTATCTTCACGCATTCAGTGAATATGGAACAACAGCCGACAAGATCAAGTCAGTTTTTTCAACATCCTCGGTTCGACGTGTTAACTCGTCGATCGAGATGGGAAAAAAATGTAGACGTCGCATGTGCGAGTTGAATTCTGATAGACGATACGCTTGTTGGCTCCCAAATAGCATTTTATGATTCATTTCTGAAATTTTACCGACCAACTTTGTACGCCGCCTTTTTCCTGACGTGCCGGAAAAAGCTCAATTGGTTTTAAGCGTTCCCAATAAATGTAATCAAGATTTTTTTCTGTGCAAGTATTTTTTAGACGATTTACATTTGACACGAGGAGTGAATAACTAAATACTTTATGTTTCCATTAATACCTAGAGTCAATAATTGGGAGATAATTTCAGTTACTTGTCTTTTCTAATGGGTATTAAGCCAATAATGCTAATTTAATGAGTGTTACATTGATTCAAGCAAATGTTATGGAAATTATATCGGATCACAGATAACTGTATATATATTTATTAACTTTATACACATAAATGAGTTATCATAATAGTCGAAACCGCTTCTGACTGCTTACCCCATCTGGGAATAAAGTTGTATTTTTTTCATTTTAAAATAAAATTCGAGAGATAAACTATTTCATGACCATAAATATTTTGCTTGTGATACGAAAGCTGGCGGAGTTTGAGTCAATTGTCCTAATGGTTCAGGGCAGGCGAAAGTTTATATTATCCCTTAGCGATTCTCCCTTGAAACGGTCAAGGTTACACAATATACTACTACTTCTTTGAGTGTTATTGTAAGGAGTGACTATACAATAAAAGGTATATCAGAATTGTATATCGCTGGGGTAAAGTTATAAATATTGTTCCCTAATTTTTTTTTATTCTTATTTCATATAACTATAATAAAACATGACGTATTATATGTTGCAAGTCTGGAAATATTATTATACCCTTCAAACAAAGGAATGACAATGCGAAACATAATTAGATAAGTTAATACAAATATGGGTGGATTTGAAAAAGATATCCTATTTGTACGGAGTTACTTATTTCAATAATAAATTTACGTGTTCGTCATGCTAACAAATCATTACTAACAATCTCTTGTCTTTGAGCGTACTAGCTATTTTAATAGAATAGGATGAGGTCGGTTGAGTTCGTTGCGATTTGTCTGTATTCAAAATGATATGAAGTCAAAACAGGTTTTTCTGACTATAAATTATCTACAGATCCGCACTTTTAAAATAATTTCAATGTTTCTGTTATTATTAAAACTCTATTAATTACTTATTTAAAATCAATAGGAACACAAATTAATAGAGAGGCAGGTAGGTACTTAAAAAAAAATCTCTCGAGCTTGTTTCTAATTTTATAATTTTACGCTTGGTGAGCAAGCATCACGAACAGTATTTATACTATACAGAAATATATAAAAACATCTTATTAAAGAACGAAATGGGGTTGTCACGATCAACAACAACCCTTCTTTACTTTTAACAAAAAATTTAAGGTGAGATTTTTCAATTACTTTTTTGCAATTTCAGGTGGCTATGAATAGGTCTGATTGAGATGTTGGCGTGCAGCTTCGAAAGACTCGTACTGGGCGCGTGTTGACAATAGAGGCGGGCCCGCCAGCGAGGTTGATTATTGCGATTTGAAATCTCGGTGGAATCCCTTTGTCCGTTGGTCACGCACGGCGCGTCACTAACCTATTGCTTTTCTTGTAGTACTAACTAAAAATCATCGGCTACATTAAATTGGTGATAAGCAATAATTTACTGGAATAACAAAGTATGAATTATGTGGTCGCTTTACTTGTCAAATACTTTTATCTGTTTAAAGCGCAATGTTAGAAAGTACCGATCAAAGAAAAATAAGCAAAATTTAGGGAGAAAGATTCTTAGTACCAGTCTATTTGTTAGCATTATGCCCTACAGGTCAGCATCCAAGTGATCTCCTCTCAGGCCATCGTGATTAGTTGCTTGTGAATTTATGTTCACCTATTATCTCACTCACTGATACCCAGAAAATAATATACAAGAAGATATTATTCCATTTTTATCTCATTACAAATTTAAATTAAGAAGAAATTAAGTAACAATGATAATTCGTTATAGTCGTCATTCATTCATTCGTCTAGTACACTTGTCGATTTATTAGAATCTTGAATTCTTATTCTAGCTTGTAAAAACTTTAAAGAATAAAATAAAAATATGTTTCTCAATTCCTATGAGACAGAAAATATCTTAAGTAAAGGCAAGCAAAATTTAATTTCATCAAAATTTTTCCCACTTTTTCAGCTATGTCGTCTTGAAATATTTGTTTACTTTCAAGAGTTGTTTCTTTTAATCTTAAGTCTTAAGAACTTATCTCAGTAAGTAAATGCCCATAGCGATAATAAAGCTGATCTTATGATTGAAAGTTCTAAATCTCAAGTATAAACTTAGATACAAAATTTATGTTGCTTACTAGTTGATCTAAAGAACTTCTTATCAATGGGTCAGCAACAAATATTATTTTCAAAGCTAACATCATAAAATTTATCGTCCCATGAAGTGTTTAATCTGCGTTACTGATTAGGGTTAATAGGTCAGACCTCTGTGACTAGTTCTATTAAATATTTTACTGAATTAGGTATTATTTTGCGGTAGTCCAATATCCCTGGTTAGTTGTGGCGGAACTCAAGTAATTCTAATCAACTAATAAGTGACTAGTTTTATTTTGAAGTAATCAATCTATACATAAATTAAAATTACTCCCGTCTAAGATTTGTAAAATAGATTTACAGAACTTGGACGGAACAATCAGGATATGCAGCAGACGAAACCGACCGAAATCTCAATGGCATCGGAAGATTTATTGCTTCTTAGGTTAACCTCGTTAAGTGATAAAGACGTTGAATATTGTACCAAAATTATTTTAGCTATTGAAGTCATTGTCTCTTTATTTCTTTAGAAAATTCAAAAATTTACTGGAATTTCACGCTTCATGAGTAATATAATATAATATGATTATATAGCAGCATCGTAATTTATTCATTTTCTGCGGATATAACGCGATTTTTCATACCTATGTAATCATGTATGTCTCAAATAATTTATCAAGTTCAAAGCCTTCGGTTTATTTCTGCTACGGCAAGCATTTTAATTTAAAACTACACGTTCCAAATTGAGGCGAATGAACGCCTACCAACATGAATTCATATTATAATTATAACGTAATAATTGTAATTTCTCTGTATATGTTTTTTTACAGTACCAATTAACGACCCCAACGCGAAGAGCTTTCATATCAAATTTTACTTTCCTTCTTATTGAAGCCAATACCTGATGAGACAGTGGACCCGCCTACTCAGAAAGCAAGATTCCTTGATATAGTACTTATTCCCTGAAGGTCTTTAACTCTTGATCTAAGCATCATTAAGAATTTTCATAAATACGATATTAATGGGAATCAAGTTATATACATTAAATTATCCGACGACCGATGGGAAAATAAGGCTCATGAGTGGCGACCCCGTACAAACAAATGCAATACAGGCCGATCCCTCACTGTCACCAATAGAATGATGACTTCAAATGCATTGCAGGGAGTCAGTATATGTAGATGACTCAGGATCGTTTCTTATAGCTTATGCTATGTTCAGCAGTAGACAGATAACGGCTAATATAATGATGGCGATAATGATGAAGTTAAATCTAATTTCTGATGGTAATAAATTATCTCTTATTAATGAATCAAATTAAAAAGACAATAAGAAAAAATCTAAGAACTCCGGATAGCATAGGATCAATAGCGCATACTAAACATAATAGGGAAATAAAACATGTCTGGAGACATTCAAATACACAAATGGACGCCATTTCTTGTGCCGTAGAGGTAGTAACAACCGACACATGTCATTATACCATGTTCACTCCGGAAGCGAGACGCGTGACGTCTCCCGTCTGAATATATCCAAAACGTGATCTGGACTACTAATGTGCCAACGTACTAACCGATGGATGCCACGTTAGGAAGTACCCTACAGCTCTCAATATTCATTTTAATGCCATTCTGAAATAACTAAAGTTTCATTCGATTAACACAACAATAAAATATGATGGCGACAATAATCAAATATAAAACCCGAAAGATCAAATGTCCCTCAGAAGGTATATAAAAATCATTTCATTATACACAATGCAATAAACAACTTAACGGTCCCCGTCGTAAAAGCGTAAAACACCGATATTCGAGCTGTGAGAACTTTTTGTGAAGAATACAATAATGTATTCAATTATAGAATCAATGTTCATTTAGTCGGAGCGTATAACATAAATCTTTAAGCAACATATTCTGGGCGCAGATTCAGGCAAGCGTGATCATTGAGCGGTCACTCCTTTATCAAAACATACTCCATATATAAATGATAAATTGTTTTCCTGTACGTTACCTATAATAAATGTTGTTTCAATTATTATTGATTCCATTCACACACAGAACATTCATTGAATTTGATTAACCTTTAATATTAAACGCAGACTGTATCCAATTAGATCTGATGCAACTGAAACACGACTCTATCAGCTTATAAATCTTGTTTTATATTTCTTATCGCGCAAGCACGCGTATCCGCGACGCAAGATAATCCAATCTATAGATTAGTGGTATTTACAGACAACGCGGTGCTTTATTAAATCTTTATGCATAGTAGGTGTTAAATAAATTGATATTTCCTCGCTCATTGATTAATATAATACAAAATGACGCAGGTGAAATAGCTGCTTTTTTTCAATGAGCCGTGGGAAAGCAATGCGGCCACGTTTGCGCCGACTTCACTTGCGTGCCGATCGCATATGGAACACAGAAGAACTTAATTTTTAACTAGGGACCGGTCGGACTTGTCATTATTTCCCTCGCCGATGCTAATGGGAAACGAAACAGTGAGCGCCGGCTTGATTAAGTTTATTGCATTTTTACACGACATGTTTATGGTTAACATTGGCTGGTCCCTTTGAAATGTGCCTAGTGCTCGTACTCATTGAAATTGTTCAAATTGTATTACATTATAATTAAAATTCCGTTAATGACAAGGTTTAGATTTGATATTGTTAATTTTGAAATAAGTATGCCGGAAAGTAGTAAATGATTGCGTTCTTGTATTTTAATTTTAGAATAAAACAGAGGAATTTAAACAGAAGAAATGTAGTATTATAGCAAACACCATATGCATTTGCAAATATTTGTGTATAGTACAGTACATTTTGTGACATTCATATTCGAATGCCGGTTACTACTTTCCATGGAATGAGCCGTATACTTATAATAGGTACAAATAAATGTATTATATTGATATATTACATATACATTAGGTAGTAATCCACGTAAGTGCAAATTTCAAAAATGATTGATATTGTAAGTTCACGGTAAGTACGGCACTACCTAACAGTAAAAAGTAATGCGAAATTTTTTGTCTTGAACAATAAAACAAATTGCGTCATAAGAAAAGAGGCGGAGCGCTCACGAAAGAGGTGGAGTGAGTGTGCTTCTGTTAAATTTATATGCCACGGTTGATTGATCACCATATTATCACTGATGGCGACTGCCGAACCGAACTGCGAATATTCATGAACACTTCAATCATCGTTACATACACACCGAATAAGATCAAAATTATCTTCTTAAGCACGTGTATCTTGTATATTTTTTGAAGAAACGTAGGTCAAAGGACAGCAAGTCAGGTTTGGATCTATTTCTTATTGTTGTCTATAGAAAAAGCTTATATTTAGTAGTGAATAATTAATAACAATTAGACTTAAAACATATTTGATCATAGTTAACTCTAGAGGTAGGGGGAAAGGTCGACCTCTACAGGGTTTCTCCTGGAAATCATTGTGATTAATTAATAATGAATTCATCACAATGAGCAAACTGTCTTGTTTTCATTCTTATCTCTTACCTCGCCAACGTATAACAATAACGCAGGTTACCATTTAATTTTCACCCAACAAACAAATCTCTAGAAGTAAATGTATTACTTGGAAGCTTCGATATATAGAATATTACTAGTCATTTCAATCTTGACATGGGTAGATATGAATTCATATATAAATTGTATATATAAACTCATATGACACAGACTTGCCATATCTCAAGAATAAGGCAATATTGAACTTCGCGGGTAAAGTTCTCGCAATAAACACGGGTTGACTATATTACACATTTCATTGAACCATGAATAATTTTGTGAACAGTTCTCTAACACTACCCCATGACTCTATAGGATTAAATTAATCAAGCGGAATGTTTCGATCCATCGAGTATCTTCAGTGAAGTGAGGTCGGCCCCAAAGGCCCCAACTCTGTGTGACCGCCTACTCTATATTTGTTGACACAAATCCAATATATCGCCTTAAAAGCTTTCAGTTCAGTTATTGCTAGAACACAGATTTTAATTTATTGCACGTATTAAATGTCGGAATTCGACATTTGAGCTTCTAGAGAAATTCCTTTATGAATGAAAGTTAATTAATTATTTCCATCCAGCTTCACTCAAATAATTTACGTTAATTTCAATTGTTGCTATATAATCATATATCTCTGATTAATTCAGGCCTATTTTAATTCATACAATTACTGATAAATTTCTCACAAAACCGGATGTCTAAAAATTTTAATTTTCGCAGTCCCATGCTTTTATTACAGAAGGCTTTTGGAAATAGCTATAAATAGAACGTCCAAAATACATTGAATAGTTAATATTATGTAATGTAAATTTGCTATTTTTTATTGCCCACAATTTTAGCGATTTATGAAGTCGAGGTTAAAATTTAATATGAATACAATACCAATATAAATTAATTACAAAATCACTGATAATTGTGAAATCTCCGGAACCGTATACATGAGCACACTGCGAATTTCATATATTGCGCAATGGTTTCTCAAGTGACATTGGCACAAGCATTTCGTAAAGGGTCTTCCCGCGGGAATAGGAGAAAATGAGGTTCACACCGGTGACAAAGCGGTGTGTGGTTTTCTAGGATACAAAACAAAAGCATTTTTAGCTGTGTATACTAATTTGATAAATATTTTATACTCAAGGTAAATATTAATAGATATAACCACTTACATTTTTATTCTTCATCAAGGATTTTCAGAACTAAATCAAAATATATGACGTAGATATATAAAGTTTATTATGATTAGCAGTTCTATATTCATGCCAAGTTAATTGTCTACATCAGGTAGACAAAATTTATTCAATTACTCCCATAAAAATTTGTCGTAATAAATATTATTATCAAAACAATATATAATCAAATTATTTAATTTATCCATTTATAAATTGTAAGCGCCTATGTCCATACTTTGACAACAAGACCTAGAACTTACTACCATTATTATTTACCCATTTAAATCTAAATAAAATAAAATAGGTACTTTATTTATTTAATAAATTCTGTGCTCATATTCGCATATCTACTTAAAAATAAAGTCATACAAAAGTGACTTCGAAAGAGTACTAAGGCGGATTTCATGAATACAATTATTATCGCTTTCAAAACAAATTCCAGAAAGAATAACGAATGAATATTATTTGTTTTACGATAAAGAAAAATATTTCCTGAATGCGGAGCATCTCGCAATATTGGACCGCAAAAGTCACTGAATAAACAAAAGGAGCAATCAATAATAGTAGCGTCGACATATTTAATAGCGGAGCTACCAGATGTATGAGAAATTGGTATAATCCATATTGATACGACAGCTCAACATTTAGTTGAATGCGTACATAATGAATAAGTTGAACGATAAAGGCGATTTTGGAGGCAAAATCCAGATTAGGACGTCCCATTAAATAAACGCGTGTTGGCGAAGTTGATACATAGCCGTAATAAAACAAAAAGTGGTTTACATTGTAGTGGCGGTGTGCTAGCGACCTGCACAATAGCCGACTCCCACTTAAGTACGGTCCGGCGCTTTCATGCCAGTACGAATTTTCCGGACCTGTCGTAATAAGCATCCGCGCCCAAACAAAGATATTTTCCGTTCAGAGCAACCGGAAACATTATATCCAAATTACGTGTTTTAAGTCGGCGAAATTTTTAAAATTGTGCCTTCTGAAAAGACTTTCTTAAAGAGCAAAACAGGTCATTTGTCCAACAATTTATACATACAATTTATTAAATTTTAGTAAATACACAACTATATATCACGAGGTAAAATAATACCAAGACAATTTATCGAAGCGGTTGCGAAAGTACAATTGGCTCACGACAGCTAATTCTCTAAGGAGTTTTTATCTCGAATCTCATTACGAAAGCTTCCAGCTGACATGGCGGACGATAGGGCATTCGTAGTTCTATTTGTACTTATACAGGAGGGTCAAGACAATGGCGACACTGATGACGCGTGCAAAGTAGAGAACATTAGTTCGGGCGCCGGAGTAGCTCGTTACCGGGACCAAGTCTCGGGGGATCTCGCGTCTGCTTTCCATTTGTTATAAGAAGTGTAAGATTTTACTAAATTTATCAGCTCAGTTAATTTTTACGTGTCAGAAAGTTTATGCGTACTTTAAAACTTGGTGTAATAAAAGTAAACAAATGCTAGGTGATTTACGTGCTTTCGGGGTAACGTCGTTTTTTTTATCGGGTTATCTGTGAGTACATGGAGAATAAATCGAGCTATGCGTATACAACTCAGACCGCGCAGGCATTTTTAAAAGTACCAGAATCTTGCAACTACTGCTCTAGAAAAACAAACATTAAACTATAAACATTAAAATATAGACACATATAGTATAAAATTACCGAACTCTTAAATGTTAATATTAGTTTAAAAATCATTAAGAAAGTGCAGACGTATTTAGATTGTCTTATATAATAAATCAAACAAAGCGACTTAAACAGACCTTTGTTTTATTAGTTGACGAAAATTTAAGACCCGTTTCATTGTTGTGAACGAATAGACGACTTAAAGTTATTGATATGATTAATTACTTTATTGAATTTGATAATGAAAATCAGAATTAATACAATTACTAAATAATAAAGCACTTAAAATATTATTAAAGACTATTTTTCTTACGAAGTACTTATAATAAAAAATCCTCAAAATATCTCATATGCATAGATTTAGCAAATCCCAAACTGTAAGTAACATAAGGAATGCAAATTTTGCACACATCAGAGTCAGTGGTTTCACAAATTTGAAGCGTCGTTTCTGTTAACATTAAACTAACGGGTTCATATCAACTATCCGCCGACAGCCCTATTTGTTTGGCAGTGGGTGTCGGCAACATGTGCCGTCCAACTAGAGAGACCCGACCAAAACAATTAAACTGTTGTCGCGCCTCTGTCTGTCACCATGTCACCAATACAACACTTTTAGGAAACTTTTACTAAAGCTATTCACTGCATGAAAGAATGTCTTTATTAAAACCTACTAGTAAAGATATAAAATTTTATATAGGTACAGCACATGTTCTTTATATGCTTTTTAAGTACAAGCAACAAATTAAAATCTGTAATTTGATATATTTTTTATTTAAGCCCGAAAAGGTTTCGATTACGCCTTAATCACGATCAGAGCATTGTGGCAATCAGTAGCGTAACCAATTGATTTACTTGATTCGGCCGAGCGTTATATTGAATCGGACAGATGGCAGATCTGGAGCTATGTCGGAGTAGGGAAATTAATTAACCACATACATCAGCAGCAAGCAAATGGAGACTCGAACAACGAATTATCGCGTTACATACTACACGCTAGTGTTATGTATATGGAATGAACCAAATATTTTGAGATACAGAATTATACGACCATAAATTTAAGCTGGAGAGTGAATTAATCACTCATTGTAGATTGAAACAGAAGGTAAAAGAAAACATAAGCAAAAGTGATTTACAGAGGGCGAAATTGTGTGATATTTATGAGTACATATTGCAAGACCAGACGACGTAATTAAATGTTCCAATGAACCACAAGTTCACGACTGTTGAAGCAATTCATCAATCGTGAATCATGTCATGTTTCGCAGACGGCGAAATGCGATGATAATTCTTTCGTTTAGAATGAAAGAGATAGACTAAAAATTAAATTAGAGGATAAAAAGATTTCAGCATTCAACTGATTGATATAAAGACATTCTTTTAATTAAAATAATTAATTAGAAAATATTAGTGAAAACATTATTATCTCATTTATTGCACAATATAGCACCTATATTGTGCAATAGAAGAAATAAGCATGAACTTCTGCCTACGTGAATACAGCCCTCAGAATTTATTTTATTCAGTTAAAGTTAATAAAATTAATTTTATATTCATATGCTTAGTTCATAAAATTTCAGTAAATATTGTGTATACCTACCTACTGAAACATTCACCAAGATCATAAAAATAAATTAATAAATTCACATCCTTTTTATTATAGCAAAATATGTAATAGTTGTACCAGCATCAAAGTTTGCGTGCATAAACCACTTACGAGTTCAGCTGTCGTAAAACTCGTAAATCGCATTGAATATAAAATGATAATAACACCGTGATTAAATAACATTAGAAATCGTAATATTGACAATAAGGAACCATTGTAGAGAGGAAATGTGATGAACTAACGACCAGATCTGTGGTTGCATCTCTGCAACGATCTTTTACTATCCATTCACTTGCATCTACAGTGCACTAAAGTTTTGAGCTTTAATGGCGCTATAAAACAGCACTGTTTTCACTACTTTTATATCACAAATTGTTTCAGGTTGTTATGCCATCATGTTTTAAAGCGACTTCAAAAATAAGGATTTCAAGCGATATCCGTCAGTTCCATAGTGTTGGTCCTTCACAATTCTATACGACTGATAGTTCTATTCTAAACAAAGAAAAAAAAAATTAACATCTGAAATATTAAACACAGATTAAATTTTACACTAAACTCATCAGTATTAATATCAGTTAAACTGGTATATTTTACTTACAAAATTTATCAATTATATCGTGCCTAGAGGCTATCAAGAGAGAGAAATTAAAAAATTTTTCAATAACGTTAATAAAAGGGAAAGTGTGGCCAGAACCATAAAAAAGTGAAGTTGGTCCTTTTTCTACATATGCCAAATGTGAGCTTATAACAAAAATTATTTAAAGTATAACTTTGTAACCATTAATAAATAGAAAACATTTATTTAAATGAGATTATAAGGGACTGTACTAGGACAAAATATTTTTCTACTTACTATCTAAATGGGTAATCTTAACTTAGGACACATTAAAAAGATTAGCAATTTAGATATCAAATTTCTTGTAAACAATTTCGATGAAATTTGATATAGTTTTTTTTATTCTAAACATAACGATGATACCCGCAGGGCGCATTATGTATAGTAAACATAGAGACGTTCTCAAAAAACAACAGGGAGTATATGGATGCTTCTTTTGCTTGCATTTTCTGTGATAATATGTAAAAATATTTTCTGAAAAAGTACATTCTTGATTCTTTGAATCTTCTCATTGTAATCAATATAGTAAGTATACTTTAGATACAGCTATAACGGAGTAAACAATAGGATCTATTGTTGAAGATAATAATTGACGGTGCTTGTAATTACAGCAGCCGAGCGTATCCATTTTCCGTATTGTTCAATCTCGTGCTAAGTTTAAATTACTTGTCAGTATATATATATATATACGGTGCTACATATGTAAATACTATTACCATTAATCGTATGAAAGTAGCGCCCTCTAGTATCAAGTCTTTCAAGGTGACTTAATTATAAAAGTTCTTTGATGATTGCTTTAAGAGGTTTATCAATCAGGTCAAGGTGCTTAAATCAATTACCTACGTATACGAGTATTTTGAAACTTGTAGATATGTTGTTTGGATATTGTATTTTCTTTTCAACTTTCTTTTGTAGAGTTTAGGTTTAGTTTATGTGTGATAATGTGTTTTTTTTTTTTTTTTATTTTAGCATAAAATATAATTTTGTATCTAGCACGTATTAGTTTCATTCTCACTTGAAGCAACACATAGTTAAAGTTAGAAGCAAAAATGACAATTCGTCGAAATCGCGTGGCTAACTTGTCGATAGACGGCCGACCGAGTGGGCGGGCAAATTGCGCGGCTCCTTATAGTTCGCGATTTATTCGAAACTCGGCAGCTTTGTAGATTTATATCGGCGGTAGATTGGTGGCGCGTCACGCGAACTCCATACGCTGAAAGCAATTTCAATATCGGCCAAAGGCGCGTCATTCAGCTCTCTAGTTTCGGCCCGACGACTATAAGCCTCGGTTGCTTCACCCACGCGAGCCAATATCACTACAATATAACATTGATTCATTTCCTGCCTTCTCGTAAGGAAACGTTCCAACTACCAGTATTCGGTGGGATTCATGTCACGTAACTCAATAAAGAAATACCAATGGCGAAATACTCGTATTAGTAGCCCAAAGAAGCGTAATAATAGTTCGGCCATAAATACCTTTCGCACGCATCGACCAATTTCGGTTGTCAGCGACACAACTGTTCGGGTGACTAGGTTGACAACGCGGCAAAGAACGGACCATTAGCTGCACAATTAGTGCAATTGTCATGAATTTATTGTCGTAACCGTCGACAATAACAGAACTACAGCGGCAGCGGCGCGGAGTGCAGCGAATAGTGCGTAATACGAAAATTCTTTTTACAAGCTTTTACTTGTTTTGCAATGGTCGGTTCGAGTCTTGCCAATAACTTTATTGAAATTGATTAAAAATCGATACATGTGTAGCTCGATAATAATGAATTGTCACTGCAGCTTAGAAACCATTTATTGATAATAGTGAGAAGATAATCACATTATTTAAGCTATAGTTAATACAGATTCAGAATTTCTAATTCCGACTGATGATAGAACGTGAAATTTATCACTAAATAAAAAAAAATTATGTATGAGATGATACTCACCAATGTTTATTATATTTATACGATACATAAATAAATAAATAATATAAATTCAAGGACGGATATGATTATTTTATATTTTTATTCTTCCTGTCATCTCACCACAATTCCGTCAAATGTATATAGAATTTTATTGTGCATTAAAGTTTAAATAAATAAATTATAGCTATTACTACTACTCGTGTACTCATGATATCATGTTATAATTATTTTAATGAACAAATAAATGATAGACACTGACTTGACGCATTTATAAAAACTTCATTTCCAAATATTTTTAGAAGTACTCTAATATTAGAATGTCTATTAAATCTTACTGACTATAATAAAATTTAACATCAAAAACAATTCAAGTAAAATAAAAAAATTGGAGCATTATTTATAAACAAACACCTCGTTTATTTACAAACTTTTTAAACTATTCCAATAAGATCATGCTATCAAAACAAGTTTAAATTAAATTGAAATTAAGGTCAATGATAATAGATTAGATTTGAAATGAAGTTCAAGACTATCCTACCCTTATTATGGAGTCACAGTATTTGTAACAAGTGCTTAAAGGGGAAGTTATAAACGAAATCGTGTATACCCAGTATTTTTTTTGATGGTTGAAAATGGAATAGTAACCCTGCCTGCGCTAACGGGGTACGCTGGCGGGAGCACCAGTGAAGGGTGAGGGATGAGAATGAAAACAGATCAGTTAGCCCATCATGATGAATTCGTCAAGAATTAACCATGATAGTTTCCAGGGAGAACCGCGAGGAGGTCGACCTGGTTGAGTATATTGCTAGCAATGGGATTCTTAGTCTCCATTACTAACAATCCCTTTCTCCCCTATACTCAGCATTATAAATGTGAAGAAAATGACTACTTTATTATTCAGCTTGATTTTTACGACTGAAGCGGTTTTTTTTAATATATTTGGTATAAGGATACTTAAGGTAGAACAACGAAGAATGGTAAGGAATGGTATAGTTATTTTTTTAATCACTACAGATTACTAGTTGTATACGAACAAAATGAATGTGCTTGTTTTCCGTTTTCATTAATGCGTTGCTGTTTGCTCCACTTGACATTTAGTGTTCGTTTTATTTCAATTGGCTCATAAATAAAAACAGTTATATCAATCAAAAGAAATATATCTAAAATGGTATAAAATAATCGATCAGTTGAATTGGCTGAAACTTTTTTTTATTATATGTATGATTTTCGAAAATTCTGTCTACTCGTGCGAAGCCGGGTCGGTAGTAATAAATAGAATTCAATAAACTAATACGTTTCCATTTTTGAATAACACAATATTCGTAATCTTCTTAAATCCCACATACATGGAGCGATTATAATAACGATATGTCGTTCGATCTTTTAAATTTAACGACGTTTTGTACTTGCGTGTGTGTGTCGATAAAGTATACAATTTTGTACTGAATAGAATAGTTATATAAGATTATCGTTTTGATCAAACGACAGACTAAGCGATAAATCGCTCCGTGTATGGCGAGCATTACAGAAATCGTTTAAAGTAAAGCATTATTTGTTTATGGCTCTAGAAAATGGAATCGGGCTGTAAACAATATAGTTGAAAACACTTCGCCTGCGTCTTTGTTTCACGTAGGCATTTCTAAAATAATACTTCATTAGATTTCTATTTACATATATTCACACAAAATCCTGTGCATGGTAACAAGAGGAGAGGAGAGTCTTTATGTCTATTTATTTTTATTCTGTATACGTCTCTTTGATTATATATAAGTGAATGTAGATTTACCGGTACCCAATATTATTCCTCTTTTCGGTTTCTAAACCATGCATAATATTAGAAAAAGTATTTTATTAAGTAATTAATAGCATAATATTGTACCTATAACATGTGCAATAAATAAATATTAATTTCTATTCAAAATTTGTCGTTATTTTTATATAAATTTTCACTATTTAATATATTATATTCATTACTTTTAATAGATACCAAATATGTCTCGTACTTACTCAAGCGTGCAGCAGTGTACTCTGTATTTAGAATTGGAATAGTTTCCCTGTCGTTCAGGCCCCTAGTCCTATGCCATAATTTATTAGAAACAGCAGAGTCGCACCACATGGACTTGTAAAAATAACACAGATAATTCCTTCAGTGATTTACGTTAAGCGTGAGTTATTAACTGCTCAAATTGTCGTCTCTTGGTTGCATTCTTGAAATACTTTAAGCACCCAGACAAATATGTGAGAATTAATGGATTTTATTACGAGACATTATTTGTAGACTATACGAAAAATCTTAACAAAAACATCACCTTTTATTTTTTATACACAGTATTCGTATTAATTTTAATCTATGTCGACTAAGGTGTCGAAAAAGGAACAAGTTACAATTAAAAATTCATTTTAAAAGGTTGATGAATATGGAAAAAGGGTAGAGGGCTATTTGAATCGGAGCATTTGGCATTTCATTATATATACCTACCAATATAAGACAAACATGATATCTACATGTATTTGTGTCATTCTAAACTTCTCTGTTGTTAAAGTAATTAAAAAAAAGTATTATTCTGCATATTCTGTAGACTTTAGTACGTACTAAAAGTGACCATTTGTAATCTCCCTCTCTCGAGTAAAATAAAGGAGACAATATCAAGTTTATAACTTATTCCTAGAATGTGTATATTAATTAGGAAATTAATGGGAAAAGTTATTTTGCATACTCTATTGCAAACATAAATTGTATTACAAGTTAATTTATATACATTAAATATCTCTACAAACTTACCCTCGAATATGCGAGGCCATATTTGTTGATGATAAAGTTTTGCCTACACAGGTACCGATTCTGACAGCGGTCTGTCTTTCCAATTTATGCATTGAACTAGCATAAGTGAAGTAGCCTACGATTTTGTTTCGATTTGAAGGTAAAACAACGTATTTTTTTTAATAGATAAAAATGGAATGGTAACCCCGCCCTCTATCAGTATACACCGACGAGGCACCAGTGAAAGATGATAGGTGAGAATGAATGCAGGTCAGTTGGCCCACCATGATGAATTCGACGAGAATTAACCATAATGGTTTCCAGGGGGAACCGCGTGAAGGTCGACCTTTTCCCCCCAAAACAAAGTATTATGGATGCTAGACAGAATATTCTGTGAGGTTCATAATTTTATTCATAGGTACATTTTTTATGCATCTTGGAAAGACAAGCGAATCGAAGACCCACCTGATCTACCGTTTATAGAAATGGTGTTACCATGGTCATTATAAAATATACTCTTAACGATCCCATGGCCCTCATGCGTTGCCATTCCTTAGAACAAAGGTGTTAAACTTTCGTACCCCGTAATTTCATATATATATATATATAGGCGACTATTACCTACTTTCCGATGGAAATGGATTAGTAAACTGTCAGTTTACTAGTCTTAGTATTGTATATAAAAATAATATATATTTTAGATATAATCTAAATAAGCCATTTCTATATAATATGTCATTTAATATTTGTAACTGAGGATATAAATAAAATTATTATTATTATCCTTTTTTAACAAACGGATCAATATGGAAGTAAACTTTATCGATTTATATTTAATATGTTACTTTATTCTCTACGTTGTACAATGCAAAGAAAAGTATACTCATTCATGCATTTATTTATTCATTCAAAACTAGAGGAAGAGATCGTTATTCAACGATAAAACCGCCCATTGTTGCCTCTTTATCTTTCTTCGTGTAATACTGTTTTTGTTTCTTTACATATTTTATGTAACAGTAACTCTCTTTGAGGCCAACGATAAATGGCTTTCATTCATTCACTAATCCAGTTCAGAATTAGCAAAGATATCGCTTAACCTTATACGAGTATTATATAGATATAGAATCGAGTCTCAAAAGCGGGTTAAATTTTTGTCAGCTAATTGCCAAATTAGTTGACTTATTTTTTTATCAATCAGTGTTCTATATACTTACGCATACAATATGTCTTGAAGTATCGATGTCTATATTTAATTATTTAATAAATACAATGAGTTTTTACACATTAAAAAGATGCAAAAATTATAAAACAAATCATATAGAAGTTATAAAGGAATCCACTCATAACTATTAATCACGTAATTTTTTTTTTCTCAAAGCATTTGTATGGACATATAACAGAGACAATATTCATATAATATAACCGCATAATATAAAAAAAAAAATGCAAAAAACCTCTTTGAAATCTCTTAATATTTAACGTCTGAGCGCGCGATCGGAATACTTTAAGATAATATGTAGATCTTGACCTCGTTGATAAAAAGATAAACAAACATGATTCCATTTTCAAATAATGTAATAATTACTCACCGACTTATAAAGCTCAATCATGGCCAATCTTATTAATACAATTGTAACTAGAGGTCATGAGAGTTATTTAACAAAAAATTATATGAGGGGACCCATAGATGCCAAAACAATAAGTTTTAAAAATCTTGTCTATCTGTGTGTCTGTCTACGCGTTTGTTCTGAAACCGAGCAAAAATTATTGCACAAAATTGGATGCAGTTTTCAATTATATTCCTGAAGGTCTAATTTAAAATCTGGTTATCTTGATACGTCGTTTACAAGTGTTTTTTTTTTCTTTGTTTTTTTGACTTATGAAATTTACATGTACGAAGTAACGGATAAAGAGCTAGTCAAAAATAACTACTTCAATTATTTATAATTAACCACAGAACAAGGAAACTTCACGGGCGCCGTAGCAACAGGAAATGAAATAATATTCTAATTGTTCTAATTACAAATTTATTAATTAACGATAACCCACTTATATTTCTGGCCACATTAGTTGACGAACTATTAATTATAAAGTCAATGACCGATTAAATCATTCAGTTCTAGTTTGTTTTATCAAGAGTCATAAAGTCTGTCTATATTACTGTATTAATTCATCAAAGAGGATGCATTGTGTGCGTAATGTACTAATGTTATTGCAGTATAACAGATAAGATAGATTTTTGAATGAGATAGTAAAAGTAATAATAGGTAAACGTTTTTAGAAGACTGACCTTAATTCTTAGAGGTATTTCAATTTAAATTTACAAATTTTGAGAAAAATAGAGTTAATAATAAAATGAGAAATTAATGATTTAACTAATCATTATGAAATTTGGTATGCACGTAGTTTATGGGATAAAGAAGGACATAGAATATTTTTTTTATCTCGGTCAGTGAACATATCCCGGTCACGCGGATAAAATCATGGATTGAAGCTAGTCTCTAGTATTTGTCGCAGGAAAATGGTGGCTACTGATAATTTATAAACATTACTTATGGCAGCATTTATTTATATTTATAAACATTTTGAAATCTTTCATTTATTGAAATAAATAAACCTTAACAATTTACCAACCATACAAAATAACATAAATTTCTACTGAAAACCCGACGAACAATGTAAGATATAAATGTGTACTTATGATTCAAACATAATTTAAATTTGCTTTAAATAAAACACGAGTCCGAATGCATGCGTTCTCATGCATAACAGGACGGAATTTCAATAACTCGCATCACAATGAATAATAAATATTATATACGTGACTTGTTTTTAAATATACCTATATGATAGATACACAGTGAGGACAGCAAGGAACCGATGTTCCCTGTCGGTTCCCATGGGTTAGAAACCAATCATAATGGATACCTAAGTCACATGTGGAACAAAATAAGGTTGCGTTATGCATTACACATATTATGATTAGAATTATTTTGTTTAATTCAGCTACCATTAATATGTGTGTGATTGCCAACATACGAAGACTGACCAATACTATTACTACCAATGGTCAATCTTCGAGTATTGATTCTAATCAAATAACCAGTGATATGGACTTTCGCGAGATAACACCTATGTCTCATTTTTCATTTAAGAGTTTCCTCTTGTCGGTGCAAATAATTCATGCATCTTCCTCCAGCCAGCTCTATCCCAGGCCATATCCTTTATCTCCCTATACGACATGACGCCTAGTGTTTCCTTTATCTGTCCTATGTAGTTAACACCTATGTAGTTCAGTAAAATAACATTATATCAACATTTATTAGATTTTTTTATTTATTTTTTTATTAAAAAAAAAACCAATACTTAGAAAATATCATTCTAAAAAAAACAGTAAAGACAACAAGCCATTATGGAACGTAATAAGTAACAAAATGTGTAACTCATGTCATATTTATGTTTTACTCTTATAGAAGTCAGGACATTCGCACTTTACGAATCCGTGGCTTTGGCATTATAGCAACAAACAAACAATATATTAGATATATTTTTTACAAAAGAAACGACGTAACATCGAAACGACATAGAGGTACACACATTGACTGGAAAAATTTGGATTTGGAATAAGGATCGTTCGTTAAATTAATAAGCAGTATTTTGCTCCGCTAAGAAAAACAGCAGTAGTAAAAAGTAATTTTTTAATCGATTTAGAACTAACAGAATTATGAGGTACCACGCATAAAAAAAATATGTACAGTTAAATTGAGAATCTCCTTTTTGAAGTCGGTCGAAAATAAATATGTAATATAATAAATCATTTCAGAATTTGCGACGTAATTGTGTAACACAGCTCCAAAAAATACTGACGAATTGAGAATTCTCCTAATTTTGAAAGTCATTTCAAAAGTGCGCCTCTGTATAAATTTCCTCATGTTAAAAAAGCTCAATTTCTCTCTAATGAATACAGTATATACCTATAATCAGTTATATAATATTATATATAATACAGATACATTTTATATAGTACAGTATATGCCGTGTGGTCCCGGCATAGAATGCGCCATCACTTCCTTTCCCGTGGATGTCGTAAGAGGCGACTAAGGGAAGTTAATGATCGAGGGATAAGCAGCAGCGTCCCTCTTAAAACATCATCAAAAACCTAACTGCGGTGGCCAACTCGCCTGCTAAGCGTGGCTTCTACAGGCAAGTCTATGTTCAGCAGTGGACAGTTAACGGCTGATATGACGAAGATGATACCTATAATCAATATATTAATGACGATGATGATGATGAATTCTGATCATTTTCTGTCACGACCGCTTTGACCCCGCTACTCAGCATATCAGTATACAGTGTATAAAAAAATCCAAAATCACATTCTAGACTTCTTTATTACCATTGGCATAAGTAAGTAAACATTAATTACCTACAAACAATAAGTTTACAAATATTATTTTATAAAACAATATGGTTCTAACATCATTGCTATTTGACCTTCAAGATTACCACAATACCAATATTGCCACGACGGCATAATCGGATTTGATTCAAACGGAACACTGCTCTCATTATCTTTCGACAAACACAACGTTCATTAATATTCCACAATGTTGTGTTGTCATGTTATTTGTACAGTATACAGTATCGACTCATTAATTAAAAAGAATCACATAGTCACGGCCTTTGAACAGCAGTGGACAATGTATGGCTGAAATAATGATGACCATGACATGATAATTCGTTATTTTTTTTATTAGAAAAAATCAATCGTTTTATATATTATATGTATACATATATATAACTATATTATTATACTATATTAATTAATAAATAATTTAAAAAACATGTTTTTTTATAGCTAATAGTATTATTTTTATCGTCTTTAATTGACATGGCAATAATTAGATGGCTTACTGAAATTTAAAACTAAAAGATACAACAGAAAATTAGTGCTATCAAGAATCAAAGACACTATTATACCTAAATATTAAAGAAATAGAAGCGAATATATTACGTAATTTACACAAAAAGAAATACAGTCTACCTAACTGAGAAACTCCTTTAAGAATCATCATCATCATGTTAAATAAATTAGCCTAAACATGATTACTTTCTATTATAGTAGACCCAGTATAGAAAACAATTCTAGTATTATTAGACAAGTAACAAAAGAATCCATTTTGATTAGATTTATATTTATTAGCAATATGTGTGTGAGAAAGAACAAGACGTCGGACATCGCTGTTTCATATCTTTTCAAGCGGTAACGATACCGTGTCTATCGATTCGTTTGCCACTTATCTAGAGTGGCTCAAGCAGTTGGGCATAGCGTTTTATTGACTGACCCGTCTATACCATTTTTCACCTACAACGCTTTATCAGGCAAAGAACATTTACTTCAGCAA
Source organism: Galleria mellonella (assembly GCF_026898425.1). Lineage (NCBI taxonomy): Eukaryota > Metazoa > Arthropoda > Insecta > Lepidoptera > Pyralidae > Galleria > Galleria mellonella. The sequence goes on along the minus strand of NW_026442090.1, from coordinate 4,050,168 downwards.
ACGACCTTACACGGCACAATGGGACCTGCAGTGGGTGCGACGCGGCTTGACAGATTCTGATAGTTGGAGCTAATTTACGATGCTGCGATAACCGCACCGAGCCAACTATCTGACGTGATAGATTGGCCCCCAGATACGGACGAAAACAGGGCTGCCGTAAAAAAAATGGAGCGAATCATTTTTGTACAGCCCTTTGTTTACGATTTGCTATAGTTGCAACTAGCAGCTTTGCCCGTGTAGAGATCCAAAATATAGTAAATTTATACCTTTTATAAATTTTGTATTCCATTTTTAAGCAAAGTAAATTTAAGCATGATTGATTAACAAATATCTAACCAATAATAAAATATATAAAATATCACATTAAAAATATTATTTGAATTTCTTAAGAGTAAATTTATACTGACACACACATATATATATATATATATATATACATATATATATATATATATACACACACATATATATATATATATATATGTATATATATAATTTCGGTATAATCCGTATAAAGATAAAACAACTAAAAAAATTATGAGCAAATTAATCTTAAAGGCAATAATCAAAATAATGTTCTCGTACTTTTTAATTTGTAGAAACAAGAAAATTTAAAAAAACAACAATATTCCTGTTTTATTTTTTAATCAGTACTTTATTTTGTACTTAAATATTTTGATACTATACAGAACCCTAAAGGGCGAACCGTTCGGAGTCTGGATAATATCAAGATAATATAATAAGGACGCCAAACGACAACATGCCCTCCGAAGGAGTCGAAATTGATGGCAACCCTAGACAGGAGGGACTCGTCTCGTTAAAACTAGCACTTTATGGCAATTGAAATTGTCTTGACACACTATTTCGTTGCGAATAATACAGACACTTGTGTAAATAGATTAACTTCTGTGTAACGATGGAATAAAAGACACAAATACATTTTTTCAAAATTATTTTTTGTTCTCTCTCTGTGTGTGTGTGTGTGTATTTTTAATGCAAATATTTAAAAAATACCTAATAATCCGCCATGACTGTACAGTTTTTTTTTTAAATAAAATACAGCCAGCACGTATACGTAAGCCAGCAAGTACGCTGATAATGTAACATTCTATTCTATTTCTAGTTGAGAATTATTAAATCGTTTGTCTTTATTGAGCTATCTATTATAAATAAAAAAATCAAACCTTTTCTCTTTATAATATTAGTTTAGATAAATTGCTAAAAACCTATAAAAATATTATTTTACAATATTAATAAATAAAAAACAATATCTCGCTGCGACTGTTATGGTATCATATTCAATTCCGACATATCACAATAATAAAAAGACATCAATAAGGATACAAAGTTCAAGTGATTCAATAATTGTAATAAAGTTTTATATGCATTATATAATATTTGACTTTAAGGTCAGCAGTTTTTGTAGGCATGACTTTGATAAAAGTTTTATTACAATTTCTTTATGTTCTTTATGTACTTATAATAAATAGTTTTTATCAATAACTATAACTTGTATGTTCGTATTATCTGTATAGGTACCTAACTGTATCTTATATTTTAGAATATATGACATTACAAATATTATAAACGCGAAATATTTTTTGACTGCGAAGTTTTACGTCCGTGAAAGGAGTTAAAAAGGAACGGAATGAAACAAAAATAATTACATACTGTGACGAATAAAAATTTCAACATGAACAAATTTGTATACCTATTCCATTTTAGTAAAGAAGTTTTTAGAAGTAGAAGTAGATATTTGGTAATTTCTAAAAAAAAAATTGCTTTACTCTTATCATATACTCTTCCTGCCTGAGTTACGCTGTTCAAAACACACAATTAGGAAAAATCATAATTGATATGTCCGCTATTGAAAACTCAGTAGTAGAGCAAAACTGATGTCGCTCATAATATGTCTATTCATTAAATAGGCAATAATACAGAATCAACTAACATTTTGATGTTTATTATTATTCAATTATAATACCCAACAGCACCAAGATCAGCAGGTAACCGAGAGCTATGTAATAGAGTTTATATGAATTATTTGTAATAGAAGGCATTTCCTTGTAATAACTTATTATTGTAGTAAGTAACGTTTCTCTACCCACTGATTACAGTTCTTGATTTATTTCACAGTTTAGAATGGCAAATAAGCTCAAGGTATACCTGATGCTTACCATCAGGTAACTGTCACTTGTGAATATCTTAGAATACAGTGTCATGGTACCTTTATTCGTTGCGGTTTCTGAAGACAAAAATGGTAAGTATGTATGTACAATTTCCTAAAGTTGTATATCATTCATTCATGTTTACGAATCGAACGGAATAAATTAAACTTTACCCCACATATCGAAACATAAATCAACGACACAAAATACCTTCTTTCAAACCAAACCGTAAGGGAATGAAATATATCCTTCCATTGCAAGATCCCAATAAATTACACGTAAAATTCAATGAACTAATAACCTACAATACGTCAGATAACGTGGGCATAATAATATACTGTAACAATCACGTAGTCCTAATAGAATATACCTCAATCTTGTTCAACAAGTCGAGATCATAATCTGACATTTATTTTTTATTAAGAAAGAATAACGCCTACTTGCGCCACCGGTTAATGGACCTTCGCCATTTAAGGGGGTGCATTCACTCGCATGGTAAGGTATTGGTGAGTAAACAGCGCACAATGAAGCTAATCTCGCTTTAAAAATACACGTCGACTAGCGGAAGAGTGCGACCTCCCGCCGCTCGCTTTCTACTTGGGAGGTCCAAGACGCCAGTGTAAAACGAATTAATAGCTTACAAGCTAGCTGATGATAACAACTCTTTGACCCGTGAGAAAGTATAAGACATTAGACAATTAACCGCCTCTAATGTAATCGCATTAGATCAATAACGTCTATATATAGTGTATATATAGGGAACGGTTATCGCTTTATATCAGGCTCGGGCCGTCAACTTGTTTGCTATTTTCAGTATGATATTCTAAAAAAAGGGTAGTGTCACCCTACAAATGCTTTGAAAAAACATGGTATTTTTTAACATTACTTTCTTTTAAAATGGTATATATTTTGTTATTGGCGACTGTTATCACAAAAATAATAATTTTATTTATTGATGTTTATTATATTATTAATAGCTGTGTGGTCCCGGCATAGAATGGGTCACCATCCCCTTTCCCGTGGATATCGTAAGAGGGAACTAATAAGACTTAATTTTTTTCATACCACAAAGCTAGCATACTAGCATACAGCCTTTTTAATGAGGGTAGGAGGAAGGGATTGTTAGTAATGGGGTCTAACTGACCCATTGCCAGCAATACACCCTATCAGATCAACCTCCACGTGGTTCCTCCTGGGAATCGTGAATAAAATGGAATCGTGATTAATTCTAGTAAAATTCGTCACGATGGGTTAACTGACCTGCTTTCATCGTCACCTATCATCCCTCATTAGTGCCCCGCCAGTATATACCGATTTCTTATAGAGTAGCACGTAATGAAAGCTACTAGTAAGGGTAAAAAAATTTTTTGTTAACATCTTAATCCGAAAGGGTGGCCGACATGTTTTCATACTGTCAACCCTGAACACTTGGTAAACGGAACACCCATTTCTATCGCATACAATTTCAGTCCAAAACAAACACTCATTTCACAAATATTTGTTCCGCTGCCGCGACATGGTGTCTGCTCCGGCCGTCGGCATTAATTCACTATTATACCAGAGTTGGTAAACTTTCATCGTGTTTATGTGAAGTACTTTAATTATTGTATTGAAAGTAAGAAATGTTTAATAAAATATTTATGGGTGTGGATTGAATGGGCACTGGTAGGGCGGTAACAATGCTGTTGACAGCCGCTCAACGCACCTTCAACTGAATGACTCTTTGTAACTTTGTCATTCTACCGCAGACGATTAGCTATGACACTGGACTGGTCCAATCGATATACAGTTTTAGCAACATTGTTTATATTTAAACTAGCTGACCTAACAAACGTTATTTTGACCTCTCCCACCAGCTGCTGGATCTATTTTTTCACATCGGAATAAAAACTATTCTATCTCTCTAGTTGAAGACAACAATACATATTTACAATATTCCATTGTAGCGAATCGAGCTGCTTCGAAGATTAGCGTGAATGAATAACGTGACAAGGGATTACCATAATATCCATTGATTTATATGATAATGTATATATCTATATTCTTAGAGATCTTATCTATATTCGTAGAAAATTTGAAATAAAACTATACGAAACCGCTTGGCTACTCTAATAGCAATAAGTAGTTTTTCTCTAATGAGATTCAAATTATACATTAGAGGTTAAGCATATTAAAATTACTATATTAACTCATAATGTCCCATTCGTGAAATAATAACCCATTAATATTACCATGTTAATGGGTTATTATAGTATTCCTTTGATGTTTAAATATTCCGTAACTGGATAAAACAGCAATTAAAACAGGAAAATTTCTAATTTTCTTTGCTAAAGACAAATGATCGAAGGTAAGTTGCAAAATATTATTAATAAATAGTTCGAACCTAGATATTTGGGATGATTAACAGGATTTAGTGAAAAAAATAAATTTCTAAAACTTATTTATAAAAATTTTATTAAACTTTATATAATCGCAAAATCTTCGACTATTCTGAAGTTCAAACCGATTTCGATGATTGTTTTTGTTATAAAACTAGAGATTATTACCATATCTTAGTAATATAATAAAATTGTAACTGGGCTGTCTCTCTATATGTATGTTTGTTCTGGCATCACGCATAAACTGTTGCACCAGATTGGATGCTATTTTCAAAGTTATGTACCTGAAGGTACAACTTAAAATTTCCTATACGTTTTATCTTCATATGTTATCTATAAGTGGTGCATTTCTTTGGTTTTCCTTCTAACATTCACACGTACGAGGTAGAGAGTAAAAAGCTAGTTACAGAATAAGCACACGACACCGACAAGGGAACAGCCATTTGTTAAGTAACAAATAGATTTAATTTTCCTTATATTAATAAATAAATATTAACTTTATTCATAATAATTAACCAATTTAAATGTTCCCAAGAATTCTGAATTACCATTATAATGGAATTACAAAATGATAAGTGCTATTATTAAATTGTTCAATAAAATGTGTAATAAAATGAATCAATTCCAATCAAAGACATAATAAAGTTATTTGTGTACACAATAAATTAATAAAAACAATTGATTTAATTTTTTTTTTATGTACAATACATTCGTATTTCATTTATATTGAGCGACAGCCAATTAGTGCGTAAAGGCACACCTACACAAATTCCATTTAGGCCAAAATTAACACAATGGAAACCAAAAATATCGAGTTTCTTAAGCAGAATAAGAAATATTATTACGTAAGTTCTTACTGATAATAAAAATTTAAATGTTAATAAGTCTATTATTTTTGCAGACTAAACTTAAAATTCTAGGTTGATTTGGTTGAACATATATCACATGCTTCGTCCACTTTCATTAAATCAATCTCATTTAATAGAAACATGCCGGATGTAGCATACGGGAATGATCATTATTAGTATTATCATGTTCTCTGTATACTATAAATTAGAAAATTAGCAAAGATGTCCGTATGGTAATATGATGAAAAAGGAATGGTAAACCCGCCTATGCTATTAGAATATATTGATGGATCACCAGCACAAGATGATTAGGATGTTGTTAGGTCAGTTGGCTCATCATAATGTATGCTAGACCTCATTACTGACAATCTTCCCTCCCTCACACAAGGTACTTTTGTCCTTATTCAAACCGTACATAAATTTAGTATATAGAATAAACAAATCATCAATGACGATTGGTGAACATTGCGATCAGCATATATAAGTACTGATTACATTAAGAGGGTTTCAAAGTGTAGACTTATTGAAGGTTATCTTATCTTAATAATCGCATTGGGTCCTGTTTAATTCCATCATTTGGGAATATTCGGATCCTTAATGCCACCTCTTGGCTTGTTTTATCATTTTGGAGATCTCAATCATTTGATTTACATGTACACGCTTAGATGTCTTATGTACTAATATATTAAAATTGCAACATTAAAGTCTGATTTACGAAAACGTAATATGGCATGGCTAGAAATGGTTCTGTTTCCAAAATGCACGCGTACTATTTTGCGGGCAAAAGATAATTTATAACATAAGTATTTATGTATTCATTGTTTTATTTATTCTATCAGATCGAGAGAGGGGCTTAGTCTTCAAAAGCGATGTGTATGTATGAGATAAGTTACGAAAATTGATTAAGAAGGGGGATCTATAAAAGGCACTCGGCTCTCTCCGCAAACGTACTCTGCCCTATCTACACCGCAAAGGATTTAGCGTGTAGAAAAATATTGTTGTTGTATATCAGCCGTTAACTATCCATTACTGAAGATAGTCTCCTAACAAGGAGGGTTTTGCCAGTAGTTGCCACGCTTCGCAGGCGGATTAGAAACCGCAATTTAGGTTTTGGCAATGTTTTAAAGGGAATGCTGCCCATCCATCCACCATAAGCTCTTTTAGCCGTGTAGATCCCAGCATAGAATAGACCACCCCTTCCTTCCCCGTGGGTGTCATAAAGAAATATACCTTGCCCGAACTAAAAGGAAGTTCGTGGTACCAACTCCGAACGATTAAGTTAAGCAGCAATTTACTAGCAATCCAAAAAAGAGACATTAAGTGTGTGACACTAAACTGCATTGGAATTAGCAACCCTTAGGACAGCGATGGCAATTTTTTTAAGTTATTATTCATTAATTATTGGCGTGCCTAAAATGATTTGCCGGCAGCCTCTTGTTTAGTATCCCCGCTTTAGGAGATTTATATGCATAGGGAATGCTAAATTAACTCATTTTTGCGCTGCTTGTATGGTGTCGATTTTAATTGCAGAGATTATTTTATGGTTTTTATATGACTACTACGAAACCAGAGAGACTGTACAAAAGTCGATTGCTTGGGTACCTCTGTCCCATTCGTGTTTTTACCGTAAAGCAGTTGTGTTTGCATGGCTGTGTTTCGGTTGGAAGTGTGGGATATGGCGTGAATTTACAGGGTACAGCGGAATAACATCTGAGTCCCCAGGAATGGCAACGCATGAGGGGTATCATGGGCGAAACAGTTTACTCTGTTATGTCTATAGGCTACGGTTACCACTTTCCATCAGGTGGGCCGTAAGCTTGTTTACCATTCTAAGTTGTATAAAAAAAAAGTAACTAGTCATCTTTACCTAATGTGGAAGTTATTACGAATATCATATTATATATAATGTGAAAGTAAGTTTATTAATTTTTTTTTTAATAAATAAGTTTAATTAATGAAATTTAGTATACACTTTCTATATGAGATGGAGAAAGACATACGCTACTTTTATCTCGGTTAGTGAACACATCCCTGTTACGCGGACGAAGTCGCGGATAAAAATTAACGCATATCTATTCTTTATAATTATGATAGTGAACCTTGCTTATTATAATATATATGATTTGGGTGAGGATGGTTAGTAATGGGGTCTACAAGTACTATGCCCCATCAGAGCATCCATCCACGAATCGACCTCTGCGTTGTACCCTCTAAAATGCACAGTGGTCGATAGATGAAGATTAAATTCATCCTCTTTATTTCTTGAAGAATGCGTCACAATGGTCAGTTAGTCCATAGTGACGTATTCTGCATTATATCTATCATCCTTCACTGGTGCCGCGGCAGCATATGCCGATACCCACGCGGCAGAAACAAAATCGGTTAAATTAAAAGACAAATGATATATGTATATACAAGTGTGAATTGAATAATTTAAACGTAACAATAAAATATGTCTAAAACTCTAATATATAATGTACTGTGACCAGTGTATTAAAATAATATACCACCGGAACAGTAATACCTACCACGGGTAATGGCGTGGCAATTTATCGCTTACAGGCCGAGCATGACAATGAGAAGCTCTATAACAAATCGATTTAATCAACAGCTCACAATATAACAATTGTTACGGTGGTTGCTAATAGCCGCCGGAGTCGTCAACCGGCGGCGTAAGGTGACATCCTGAATAATTATTAAAATCATCATTTGGGTAGTGTAAGGGTCCTTTCACAATACTTGTGACGATGTGTGATGTGACGCATTGACAATACGCATCCGACGTCGTACGACGTGTATGAGTATATTATAAGATGATAGAATCGATCCATGTTCAATGTTTACTTCAAAGTTGTCATTAATTAACGATTTATCACTAATTAACAAATCGTTGCGTCTTTGAGAGCATCTGTTTATTAGCAATTTTAATTACAATTATCTAAGTAACATTTCCTATTAGTGTAAAATTACAACAAATAATTTGTATATACTTAATAAATAAGTACGATCACTATTTCGTCCTACACTATATTTAATCAAAAACAGCCGTCTATATATAAATGTGTGAACAACGATAAAAAGAAATCACGTCACGTCGTAGATTTCCACGTTCCGGCAATATATCTGATTCTGCGATGCATTGTACTTTACTTGTACTGTGTGTCGTCGCAGATTGTTACGCTGAACCGTAGTACTATGAAACGGGCCTTAAATCCGTCGACGTTGTTTGGCGGTGTCGGGGGCGGTATTAATTAAAGCAACTAATTTCAGAAACAAGTTCACTCTGTATGCGGAGTTGAAAATTTTATACGACGATTATTGCGAAACGAAATAAAGACAAATTATAATTGTGTATTCCATTTATCTACAAATATGTATTCACCGCAATGTAACATTGTATCAAACGTATAAACCGTGAATACTATGCTAATTAAAGACTGGTAATTAATTTAAGATGGACTACACGGTCTATCCGCTCAGAGTGTGTAATATGAGCTTGTATAATGAAGTCTACATAATAAAAGCATCATACTGTTATGATACAATTTAATTAAAATTTATTAAAATTATTAAAATTTATTTTAAATAAACACCTATAAATTGAGATTATAAAAAAAATGTCTTAAAAACCTAACCTTTTAGCGTTCTGTCTTGCGCATAAAGCTATTCAGCTTTCTAGTATATTGGTAAATTGTAAATTAAGTTATTGTTGTCACATAATTATAAATAAATAAATAAATAAAATACACTATTTAATACCTCCTAATACTATGTAAGTTTGTCCGCATCATAAAATTTAACACCAACGATTTATGATTGAGAAACAATGAGAGGCGCCTGATTTAATTGAAATTCGTTTCCAATTAAAACACCAGTCACGTGTTGTGGCGCGGCGATCGTATATTATCCCGAAGGGCGGTAGACAATAGCCAGAAGAGGGGTTTTGTATGTTTTGAATACATCAAGTGATGTACTTAAAGCTCTCGGCACATTTGCATGCCCAAAACGAATGAACGATGACGGGTCCAAGGCCGCCATAGACGGCGCCATACGCTGATGTAATCGAATGTTCCTCTATTTCGGGAACAATAATATATTAATATTCAAATTTGTTCTTTAGTTTTACTGACACGTAAATTATCACGCCGCTGGTAGCATTTACATGCCGGCGATGTAGTCACGATAACTGCCGAATTCAACGCACAACCATTGTTGCAAGTGGCAAATAAAGCATTTACATTTCGCCCGTATTGTAGTAGAACTATTTTTAAAATAAAAAAAATTAAATCAGCCTGCTGATTTTAATAATGAGACGCAGAAAACGTTCTCATTTTTTTCTTCAATGCGGTAGTGTAAAAATATTCAGAATTGAAATCGTTTGCCACAATACGACATGTGGTGCATTTACACAGCTTGCGTTACTCGACAAAAATTCCAAATTCAAATATTTGTGTGCGCACAAAAACACGCTTATGAATGGGGAATAAATGAAATACCCAAATATACCGCTGGCCGACGTTGAGGAATTTTTTTGTGACCGTGTGGGGTTTTAATTTATTTACTTGAACAAAGGGTACTCACTTCCAGCCGGTGGAGTATCTCGAAAAGAGCCATATTTCGTTGCTATGTGGCCGAAAACAATGGCAACGCTTTCGCGCCCGCTGACAGTTGCACGGCCTCTGTAAAGAAAAACACCACGTTCAGTTTAAAATCCGAATTATGGCGACAAAAAAGTAAACAAAATATAATATAAAAGACAGCAAATTTTATAAGCAATATTCGTATTTCACGCCAGAAAATTCCATTTTGGGGGACTGGTCACGGAAATTACTAGTGAAATCGGTATCGTTCCCCAGAGAGCGGATGTCCGTTTGCGGACAATTGGCCAAAATGAGGATCTGTATCTTGTAATCATATACCAAGTAGATATAAAATATATCATATAATAACAAATTATTATTTTTATTACTTATAAGTACAAAGGGACCATTCATAAATAATGAGAGTATAAAAAGGTGAAAGGGGTCTGTCAAAATTTCATTTATAGGAAGGATCCGCTAATGAAAATCTCACTTTCTATTCTTTTTTTATTTCGTAGAAAAAAACATTTATTCTACGCACTACCTTGTTCGACAACAATCAGATATTTACCTATCAAATAAATTTTATTTATATTTTTTATACCGCTGAGGTATATATGTGATACCTGATGATAAGCGGTTACCGTAGCCAATGAACGCCTGTAATAACAGGGGTTTTACGCGCGTATTGCCGACCCTGAGTAAACCTCTTTATCTCTTTTGTGAAGATCCCATGCTGTAGTTTCTTGGAAAATCCCCAACAGGAAGATCATTCCATAACCTGAGCGTTTGTAGGAGGAAATGTCTCATCGGCAGTATGCGCCATCCAGGTTTTAAAATATGGGGGTCAACTCCCTGTCGATGGAGAGCTGTACGATAGCGAAAAGTGGCCATGAGCATCATATTAAACAATTCCTCTGAGCACAGTCCGTTGTACAAGTGATAGAACACGCTGAGTGAGGCAAAATCTTTCTTAAGACTTTAGGGTTCGATACTCCTTGTAAGTCTAGGATCATCGACAATTCTCATAGCTCGTCGTTGCATTAAGACAAAGGATCAAGCTAATGTCTAAGTGCTCCCGCCCATAAGGGACAGCAATACTCCATGTGGGGCTGGATTTGCGATTTACAGAGCCCTTATAATTGAAGCGGCGTGAAGTATTGCTTCGCTTTATTAAGCACACCATATAATATGACGTATGGGAAAACAATTCTCACGTAATTATTGAACGTCCTCTTACTTAAATCTACTTAATAGAATATCATCTTAACATACTTCAAGTATTGTTATATTCATACATAATAATTTAATTTAAAACAAATATATTATTTTTAAAAGTTATGTTCATTTTTTATCCGATGTCTATATACATATATAACGGAGAAATAAGGAACTCACTGTGTCCGAAAGTTTCCCATTATATATGTATATAAACGATTATATACTACTGATTTTTATTTATTCTTGCTCTAACATTAAATAACGATATTAATTTTTTTAGACTGTAAAATAAATAAGATGAACTGTTGAACAATTCATCTTATTTTTATTACAATTTAACAAGAGGATGTTCGTACTTAGTAGACCGTCATATTAATGTTTCATAGATATTTATGAAACATAATAATCTCAAAAGTCTTAATAAGATCAAAAGATGTCAAAATAATAAACTTTAAAAATATTTCAAAATGACAATCTGTTTGCCTGTGCATTTTATAATCATCAATATCATAAAAAATAATGCACCAAATTATATGTGACTTTAACATAATTTATCTATTTACTTATTTACATATTTATTTATTTATTTATTGTTATATTTACATTATTTTCATTGGTACCTTTCTTGCACTGGATTACCCAAATTAAATTATTTTCTCTCTAACTACACTGGGTTGGCTGGAAGAGATCTCTTTCAGAGATAAGTCCTCCCTTGCTAACAAGTTGTTAAACTAATGGTCGCATACATTGTTTAAGTGCAATAAAGAATATATATAACAAATGTGTTCCTGAAGGCCTAACTTAAAATCTGGTGTATATTTAATCTTAATACGTCATCTAGAATTGGTCTATTTCATAAGTTTTTCTAGTACTGAATTCCACGCGTAAGAAATGGCGGACAAAAACTTACCTAGATCCTATCTACGTTCCGTTCTATATTTACGATTTGTTTTTATACTTTTTTATTGGTTTAGGGTCAATAAAGTTAACGTTATAAACACATTATTTTATAGAGAAACAAAGCTGTCATGAATTAAATAGAAAATACAGACGCAATACACACAGAATTAGTTGGTTCCGACCGGAATATATTTATCCTTTTCTTGGGACTTAGGTATCATAGAAACATGGATCGTCTTTTCTTTGGATATGTCAACTTTGGATTTGTACAATACAATAAAGTTAAAATTTTTATGCATATTTGAATGTTGACTAAACTTGATTTCATTAATAAAAAAATCTTTTCGCAAGATACGTAGAATGGTTATGCTGCCATGCCTGAAAAACTTATTTGTTGTAAGAAAATATTTTTTAATTCTATCAGTGGGCATTTTAAAATCTATGTTTAAATATAATACAATAAAAAACGAAATTTTTACTATTAACCAAAATCTCAAACACATTACCGACTTTATCTATAAATGTAGATAAAACTAATATATAATAATATAAAATTACAAAATATGTGATAAAAGGAAGTGTCACAAATGTGATCAACTGTAACAAAGACCGGGGGGAGAGTGTCGTCAAAAATTATGAAATTGGTGTAACACAATTTAAGAATGGCCCTTTGATTATGTATATTTAATAAATATACATTGTACTTAATAATTAGATATTGCCAATATCCTTGAATATTAATATTAGCACAAACACAAAGCCTAATGTTTTGCAACAGTTTTTGTTTTTTGAAACTTATTAACATTTCATTCACTCGTTAATCACTCGAGTACTCATACTAATAAATAGTTATATGACAAGAAAGAGACAAGTGCAAGGTAATAAGATGGTCAACAGAGCCATCAACGTAGAGCCAAAACAACTAGCGTGCCAGCAATAAGAAATACAGAGAGTTTTTGTCGCAAACAAACAAAAAGAAATATTTTTGGATGGTCCAACCGAAGGGCCAAAAACAGGAAATAGCCGTTTGTATGCAAATACACAACCTCTTGAGTTAGAGATATGAATAAATATTGAATATAAAAAGAACATCGTAGCCTAATGACACATTATCTTAAATTAAAAAAAAAATCTTCTATGCTACGAACATAGGAGTACATTTTAAAAAAATTCAGTCCTCTGCTGTAATTTTCAATCAAAACTTCATATTTCAATTTAAAATTTTCAACTATAGAATTTCGGCTGTGATAAACACCGTTAATAAATCCTTTTAGCACGAGACTAAAGAGAGGGGTAGGTATGTATTCCAGCATGTTGAATTCGAATAATGCTTATTTGGCGCTTGGTGAAATTTGGGCAAACATATTGTTACGCAATACATGTATCTAACTAATTTATTACGCAGGAAAGGGATCGTTAGTAATGGGGATTAGCTGTACTTGTACTTGTTATTAGCAATGTACTTTATCGAGTCGACCTTCGTGCCGTACCTTCTGGAAACCATCCTGGTGAATTCATTATAAGCCAATTGACTTGATTTCATATATATTATCTCCCACTAGTACCCCGCTAGCGTATTCCAATAGCGCAGGTGGGATTGCCATTTCGTTGTCAGTAATAAAAAAAATACTTTATCAGTAATGTTATTTTTTATATATCAGAATGATAATAAACTAACACACGGTCCATTTGATGGTAAACGGTTACCGTAGCCTATGGATGCCTGCAACAACAGGGCTGTAACGTGCGCTTTCCGATTTCTGTTAATTTTCGGAATATGTGGTGGGAATGAATGGTAATAATATCTATTCCTATTTGGTCCCTACTATGTTAATACATAAGTAAGTGTGAAAATATACGAGCAGATCCTAAAATGCCGTGTCCGGTTAGATGTGAGTATTTCCGAAGAGCATCCAGAGTTGTCGGCAGGCGTAGACCGCTGGAACTAGCCGAATGTTAAAATATTTACATTGCGGTCGAAAATACGGCCTCGCAACGGGGTATTCTCATACTGAATTAATAGCTATACTGTTTGAAATTTACTAATGAGCCAGCTGTATAAAACTCTGCTAAATATTTAAGACAATTTTGAAATCTAACAAATACAAGCTAATTTATTAAAACAGTAGGCATTGCAAAAAACAGATGCTATGAGAAAAAAAAATATTTCCATATGCATGAGGTTTTCTTCAAATTAGTTTACCTATGACGAGTTGTAAATTATATCAAATCTATTTTATTTTTGCAGTGGCACGTAAAACTATAAACCGTATTCATATGCTCACGAATTGTGAACAATTTCGATTATGACCAAAAGAAATAACGAATCTATCAAAAAAACGTTTTATCACGTAAAGACTATTTGGCGATTCGACTATTATTTATGAATATCTATTCATCTTACGTGTAAACAAGTTTTCAATAAAATACAATCATATATCCTAAAACAAGACAAAAAAAAATATCGAATCATGACTTCGAATTTAAGGGAATAATTTAATAATTTTTCTGTTTTATTTTTAATACCGGTTTACATTGGAATATTTTTAAAGACCGTTCCTCCACTATTAACTGTCTGGCTTCTGGCAAACATATAAAGAGAAACAATAAAAGGTCAGGGCAATAACCACATGATAAAAATAATTGGATGAACGTAACTATAAAAATTCATAGTTGACCTTGGGACCCTAATAAAAATACTGTTACTCTCGATAGTCAGTAGTATTCAATTAAAAGCATTCATACCTAAGTGTGCTAAGATCGAAATTATCTGTTAACTAGATTTTGCCCGCGACTTCGCGTAACTAGCCAGTAAATATACCCTATATTTACTGATCGGGATAAATAGTAACCTATGCGTTTCTCCATCCCATTTAGTACGTACATACGAGTATATACCAAATTTCACAGTGGTTGATCACACCAACAAACTCACTTTCACATTTATGATATTGATAAGAGTTTAAAAAAATTCAACATTTGTAATTATATGTTTAAAAAGTGCTCTAATATCGAACTAAAATATAAATTATACATCAAGTGTCTGCTATCACTAAAAAAATTTATTTCAATGATATAAAAATATTTAATAACTTCAAGAACAAAATATAATACATATGAAGTTGGTGTAAGACTTAACGGCAGATTAATTAGTTGGTAGATTTTAATGGTAGACGTTTTATGACTAATGTTTTAATCCGTTATCAAAGCTCTTAAAAGAATCAATCAGAAATAACAAAAATTGTGTATTTTTTTTAATTGTCACATAATTCCAATGTTGCCACACATTGGTACGATATAGAAAGTGAAACAAGACATAATGAAAATGTTAGCATTAAGTCCGCCGTTTCTACTATATTTTTTTTTGACTAATAAAGTTATTTTTCAATTAAATTAATGAAATTGTAAACGAACTAATAATTGAAACACTCTTATGATATTAATTAGTAGTAATAAAGATTAAAATCAATTTTTTGATCGAATGTTTCGATTTTATTTAGAAACATAAATTAATAACACTAATTTATGTTTCTGTTACTATGTCTGTTACCAGATTGTCAACTCTGGTTACTTTTTTATTAAGATCTATTGAAATAAACTATAGCTATCCAGTAAATAGGCAGTAGGTACATCACAGGCATCGCGGCATGTGTACGTGACAAGACAGTGACCTACGTATGAGACGTATCGTTCATATCCTCCCCGACATATGACCTCGCGCGATTCTCTGTAAGATAACATTTGATTTTCGTGTTTACTCGTTATTAAACTTTATTTTTAACGACTTCCAAAAGTGAGGTGTGGTGAGATTTATATTCCTCTGTAATCTTTAGTGGCTAATTTAGATACGATTTTGATAATTATTTTTACCGTCGACCTAATGGATTTACACTATCATGTTTTATCCCCATCTCATATTAATTTTGTGACATCTGAAACTGCCTTTTTTGCGAAGCAAATAATTGCTAACTGCGAAAAAAATCTACTTATAGACATACAATTTTGCATTCTAAATTTTATTTAATGTGCATATAAAACATGTGTCGTTCATCGAATTTATTTTAAAACAAAAACCGCAAGATTACTATTTTTACTAAATTGAAGTGATGACGCTACTATTTTTGCGCAATGAAATCTATTTTTAACTATAATACTAGATATTGGATTAGTTATTTAATTACCGTACGATTACCATGCGTGAGACCATCAAGTCGTTTGTTTCATGCGTGCTAATGCAGGCGTGAACATTCTTGAAGCGGACCTACCACATTCAGTGGAATACCTACTACTTATTACTAGTACCACTTTGACAACACTGTTAGTTTTGTCTACACGCACGCAGCAACATGTGATTCTCTTATGCAATAAAGCCAGATAAAACTTTCAAACTTCGAGTCAAGTTTAAGAATGTGGTGCTGATGTTACAAAGAAATTCGTAATATTTAATTGAAAAACAAATCTGTTATTCTATTAAATAACTAAATTAATACAGCTACTTAAATACAAACAACACACAAACACAGATAATGAACAACGAGATGTTTTATAGCCATATTATAAAATATTTCAATTCAGAATACGATATCGTGTGACAACAAGAACATCTTTTACTCCAAAAAAAATGGCACAAGGGAGTAAATCCTATTGATTGTAAAACTAGATATATGTTCTCTAGAAACAAATGGACCATTGAATGAAATTTTCGATTTTAGGGTTCGAACCACGAATTAAACAGCGATGATAAGAAGAAAGGAAATTGAAAATTTATCGAGATTAAAAATGTGGTAGGTAGGCCCTTATCCTATCCCCTCAGATAAATTTTGCTTCAGGAGTATAAAAATACTAGCTGACTCGGTAAACGTTGTTTTACCATAAACATTATTTCTAGAACTATAAATGAAAATATATCGTACTTAAATTATTATATTCGATTGTTATCTTGCAACCCTATTGTGGAATATAAAAATCGCGATTTAAACAACAGGGGTTGATCGTAAAAGCGTGAAAAATTGAATCTGTATGTATTTTTATATGCTAAATCATAATAAAATAAAAATAAAAAAATTGTCAAAAAATAAAAAAATAATTAGGGGTGGGTCACCCTTATCATTGAGGGTTACCAAAAATAGATGTTGGCCGATTCTCAGACCTACCCGATATGCACACAAAATTTTATAAAAATCGGTAAAGCCTTTTCGGTGGAGTTTCTAACAAACACCGCGACACGAGAATTTTATATATTAGATAATATGTATTCAAAAGACAGCAGACTTATTATAGATCCTCATAAAATTTTTCATACTTTTTAATACTTACAAGTCACATTCCATGCACAATTCCACGCCATGTGACTTACGGGTATTTAATAAAAATTCATGGTAGGTAGAGTGTAACTCACAGGTTTACTCTGTTCATGGATTCTCCAATTAATCTTGCATTTGATGCATGTTTATATTCTAATAAAAAAATATATATATACATTATAGCGAGACTTTTAGATCTAAATCCGTGAACTCGCGTCTAGCGAAGGACTTCCACACTACGACAAAACACCATACAATTAATACTAGGCGATAAAACTTTAAAGGGCGTTGACAATGGACCCTTCGAGTTTAGTTCAAGAACTTATAATAGTCATAATTAACCTTATTCTTCCTCCTGAGAAGCTTTATAAACCTTCCTAAAGAAACAGACCAGAAAATATTTTTTTTGTTACGACCTTCTGCAATATAGAAGGAAATTAACATGTAACTGGCGGTAAAATGCTGATTTTTTTAGTTCCAGAAATACTAATCCCGTTGTGCAATATCTTTAAAACTGGGCGCGAACCCCAAAAACCGTTTATCACATATACGAATACATAAATACATAAAGAAATATTGACGACTCCACGTTTATTTTGCACGTTGAATTATGTTATATGGTATAAAAAAATCATTCACATAAAGAAACGAAAATGATATATTTTATATCCGGAAGCGGTCATAAAAGAACCTATTACGCGTATTTGCATTTAAATCGGGTGTAATACAGGGTAACGCCATTGAGAGGCATTCATGTAAGTATATGGTACATGTCATAACAATATTTTTATCATACAAACAAAACCAATTGCGTTTAATATTACAAAAATAATGAGAAACAGCACGGTACGCTGCTCCGGGAGCATGTGGAAAGAATATCGAATGAAAAGATGACGAAACAAAAGCTTTATAACATACTAGTTGTTTGACAGCTTTCATGCGTAAAATAAGATACAAAGTTCCTATTTATAACTTGTAATACTTTTTAAATCATCATATCAGCCTTTAACTGTCCACTGTCTTCTCCTGGATTGCGGCTAGTAGTTACCAAGCTTAACAGGCGGATTAATAAACGCAATTAGGCTTTAGAGATGTTTTAAAAGAGATATTGCTATACACCCCTCGACCATTAAACTCCCTTAGTCGCCTCTTACGACACTAACAGGAATGCAAGGAGTGGCCTATTCTATGCCGGAAGCACGCGGAACTTTTTAATTTTTTTTTTTTTTATATAACATAGAATGGCAAACAAGCTGACGGCCCACTTGATGTAAAGTGGTAACCGTCACCTATAGACATGAGCAGTACCATGGACATAACAGAGTATACTGTTTCGCCCATGATACCCCCAATGGGTTGCTATTCCTGAGGACTCAGGTATTATTCCTCTGTACCCAGTAAATTCACGCCATATCCCACCCTTCAAACCGAAACACAGCCATGCATACACAATTGCTTAACGATTAAAACACGAATGGGACAGAGGTATCCAAGCAATCGACTTTTGTACAAAGTCTCCCTCTGGTAAATATGATTCTATATTGAATTTTCTCTAGACCAAGAAATTATGATAATGTTTTAAGCAAAATGACACTTCATAAGTTTGCTAAGACTCCATTAACATTGATGGATGAGAATGATAACGAGAAATCAGAACCGAGTTTTATATTAAGAAAAAGTCAATTTCGAACAAATCATCAGTTTAATGGTTTGTTTAAGCTGAAGATACATTAAAATTGTAAATCAACAGTTATCTCTTACCATGATATTGCCCGCACGAATCTATATAATTCGAAACAAGCAATCTTTGAATGATAAATGAGAAATGTTCAATGTACTTTGATTTAAATTTGACAAAGGTTGACACAAAAAAAAATCGAGGTTAATTTTATTCATGCTACCTTTATAAGAAAAATGTAGGAGTGAAACGCATTTTAAAAGATCTGAAGAAAAATGGGATACACATTTTTTTCTTTATGTCCTTACTTTTTAATTTCCGTCCTTTTTATTTCTACGAAATTTTTATGAAGGATTAAATTTAATAAATCAAAGAGCCATTCCAGAGAAAACATTTAAATATGAATTTTTATTGTATAACCTTTTGTGAACGAAATATACTCGCACTTGATCAGTTATTTTATCAATTAGCTTGCGGAACCTTTAATGTCCCTTATAGCGTTTTAAGTCATAAATAAATCACTATCATACTGTCCAAATAATATTAATGTTGTGAAAGTAGAATGATAATAATTTCGTAATAGTTATCGGTCTCGAGGAAGTATAGTACGCAGTCGCCTCTCATTAAAAAAGTGGACGAAGCAAGATATGTATTGTACATAAGAATAAAGGTCAATACTCTTTATAGATACTCTCAATAGAATTGTCAGAAAAATTGTCTCGCTATAGTACCAGGTGCTACATAATATACGAGTAGTAATTTATCTTAAAGTTTTTTTATGCAACTTAGAATGCCAAACAAGCAGACGGCCCATCTAATCGAAAGTGGTATCCGTCGCCTATAGACATGCATAACAGAGTATACTGTTTCGCTGATGGTGATGCCACCCGTACGTTGCCATTTCTGAAGACTAAGGTGTTATGCCTCTGTCCTTGTAAATTCATTGCCATGCATTTTCATTCACACACTTTTAAACCGAACACAGCCATGCAATCACAACTTTTTCACGGTAGAAACATAAACGGGACAGAAGTTAGGTACTTCTGCAAACAACTTTTATACAAAGTCTCCGTTCGGGTCAAAGTGCCTGGAAGATCCCAAACATTATAAAAATATTTTATATACAATACAATTATTACCAAATCAACACCTAATTGTAATAACGAATAGCGAGGACATCATAAAAAAAATCGATTACATATTTAACTAGTCAGATATAAAACACTAATATATAATAATTGGTAATAAAAATATCTAATCCTCCCTGCACTTTCATATCTCGTCTCATACAGGCTCGCCAGTTCTGGAGACATTTGACTCTAGAACATGATCTATATTATCATAAGTATAATATTAGACAATAGTAACCTATTATCTTTTTATTAGAGGTAGTATAACCGTGTGTACCCGTGCCTAGCATTAAGTCCGAGAGAAGAGAGGTAGACAAAAATAATTCAGAATCAATGGTCTCTATCCTTACATTTAATTGAAAAACCCCACAAATACAAGTGTTAAGTTTCTTATAAGCGATTTTCTTAACAGGGGTTTTTAAAGTTTAAGCACACAGTCACGCGCCGAAACGTGACGCGGCATTTTCTTTGAACGATTCCGCCATTTTCCATCAATTCTGCGAAGTCACCGCACGCGCGCTCTCTTTAATAGCCCTCTCCGCTCCTGTTTCATATGTCTGCCACGTCCCCTGAGATTTTTCATGGAGATTTTCGCGTTTAAAATTGATAGAGGCTGATTCGTCTTTTGATTCCTTTGATGTCAGACGGTGTAGCGGCGAAAACAAAAGACACCTCGCTCTTGGTGAATAGCACGCTAGATTCAAGTGCAATATAATAAACTATGAAAGTACTCGTAGAATGAACAAAAATGGTAAGAATTCCACTAGCATAAGTTTCATGACGGAAAAATTGTTTTCTTTTTCTTTTCTATGATAATAATAGTACAAATAAATACCTCTCTTATTCTCTCTCTCTCCGTCTATATCTCTCGCTGCAAACCTCTATCTCACAATGGACTTAACATGAAAACAGACACAAGTAGATAAATAACTATAACATACAACTTTAAATACTACAAAGCTAAAAAACTTTAAAAAATTGTTAATAATAATTATCGTATGATCCAGTCATAGAATGTACCACCCCTTCCCTTCCCGTGGGTGTCGTAAGAGACTACTAAAGGAAGGAACAACCGAGGGATAGGCAGCAGCATCTCACATAAATATCATCGTCGTAAACATCACCAAAGCCTAACTGCGGTTGGCAACCCATCTGCTAAGCGTGGCAACTACTGGCAAAATTCCCCTAATGGGGGAAGCCTATGTTCAGCAGTGAACAAAAAAACAGCTGATATAATAATAAACTAACTAACTAACTTTGTGTAACTTTGTGGTATCAGCGAACTCCAGTACCTTTGAGATTGATCTATTATTGCACAAACCAAAACCAAAATTTTACTATAATCTGGAGGAAGACTTTATACAAAAATCATCTGCCAGATGCCAGATGCTACCCATAGCATCGTTCCACTAGTGTTTTGGCACCGAGCAGTTGCGTTTACAGTTTCTTGAGTTGTTGATACAATCTTAACTTCATGATATATTCATGCATAATCTACTAAGATCAGTATTAATTTTAAAAATACATTATAAAAAATCCAAAAATACAAGTCTTAGCACGTGGCAAGTATTATGTAAATAACATGTACTTAAACGTTTTATTGTCGTATCAGTCTTATCACATTTACATTATTGACATTAATAAAAACTTTTTTTAACTACTATTTGATTAATGTGATAAGGTATAAATACGATAAGGATAATACATTATCGTTTATACATTTTTAATACATTTAAGGAAACAACTTGAAAAAAATTGTCAAAAAAGTGAGCGTTCGATAATTTATTAAATCACACTATTATTATAAGGGAGCGAGAGGTAGGTATAAAAATAATGAAGTTAGAATAAATGCAGTCAAAATGCGAATATTTGTGCAGAATCTGCATAGCTATTATAAATACAGGCTGTATTTGTAATACAGAAGTGTGGGCGAGTTGGTTTAGAGTACCTCTGTAAATGTTAAATGGTGACTACTCTATACAGATCTTTTTCGTCGAAGTCGGATATAGAACACGCACCAATATATGTGCTAATGCATAATAACTCATACAACAACATATACACCATGTCTCATTCAAGAAAGCCTGGGAAATAGTCCAAATAGCTTAAGTCACAAAAAAATTTGCAAGTGTTGGCTAAGGATAATTACATAGGATTTAACCAGAGGGAGACTTTGTACAAAAGTCGATTGCTTGGGTACCTCTGTCCCATTCGTGTTTCTACCGTGAAGCAGTTGTGTTTGCATGGCTGTGTTTTGGCTTGAAGGGTGGGATATGGCATGAATTTACAGGGTACAGAGGAATAACACCTGATTCCTCAGGAATGGCAACGCATGGGGGGTGTCATGGGCGAAACAGTATGTGTGTGTACTATTATGTCCAAGGTACTGCTCATGTCTATAGGCGACGGTTACCACTTTCCATCAGGTGGGCCGTCAGCTTGTTTGCCATTCTAAGTCGTATAAAAAAAGGGTTAATTATATAATCCTTACAATGGATATATGGAGTAATTCAATTACACAGGATTCTATATATTTAATTAGTGATTTTTATTACTTCACATAAGCGGTGAATATTTTATACATTGAAAATGTTGTTTAATTTGGCTATTGATATCTGGATACTGATAATTCAGGTAAGAATTCAAAACTATCAAAACTAAACAGATTGAATTACTATTTTTTTTTATAGAAAATATAATTTGGCTTCTATTTACAATGGGTCTACGTTGTATATGTATCAGCAACAAAGCCTTCTATCTAAAGTATTTAAAACGGTGCATGTATAATGAATTATATTGATTGCCAACTCGGCGATGGACACCTACTCGGAAATCTCTGCTCTATCCTTTGTACAGTATATATATTTCTGTATAAATAAATAAAAGGACGGGTATTTCATTCTTTATTAATTTTTCAGTACCACTACGTTATTTTGTGTAATATATACATCAGTACTGCGCTTTAATTCTTTCACTAAATGTAATGAGTAACAAACTAGAACAAAATTCAAGCTAAAATTAGAAAAGTTCGTATTCCAAATTCGCTCGTCTAACATTTGCTCGTTTAACATTTGAACATATTATAGAGTGAAAACCCCGACTGTTTAATTTCCAAAGTTAAATAGGTATAATATATATATATATATATATATATATATATATATATATATATATATATATATATATATATATATATATATATATATATATATATATATATATATATATATACGAACTAGTATATACGTATGTATTGATAATTACAATAATGATCAATTGTCAAAATTTCGTCGTTTATTTAGTTGCTACGAGGCTACAAAACCGTGTAAACATTTAAAAATTCTTACTTTCTCTCCGAGATTGGGTAAATAACTCTTTTTTAATTTGTTTCAATAGAATTTAATAAAAACGTGTCCAACTATTGTTGAAATTATTACAATAACACTCTCTAAATGAAATTAAGAACAAATCGAAATAGTAAATTAATTAATCACGTGGTCGATGGTCGGGACCAATTGTTCATTTGTTTACATTTTATTTCTATTGAAACAGCCTGAATGTATTACGTTATTTTAGTTTTCTTATCGATTGAAACTCACCTTCAAGTCCAAATCCATGACCAAGTGTTTCCCAAACGAAGTGCCGCCGGTTTTCTGTATGTGCAAGAAGACCATGACGTCGTGTGCGTTCAGGTCGAACCTGAAGTCGTCGTGCAGGACCTCGTCGTACGAGAGGCCGGGCTGCGCGATCACGTCCGGCAGCGGCCGACCCGGCGCCTCTGCATATGTCAGCGCTAAGGATTCTGATACTCGCTCCCTTGCAGATAGCGCGCACACCTAAAAAATTTCAATCGTAATTTTAGCCATTACAATACTATACAAATCGACGCTTAACTACCAATACCTTCTAGTATTTATAAAACAGTGGTAGATGTTTTTTTCCAAATTATTTTATTTTTTATGTTACATTATAAAATAATTATTACTTCAGTATTATCATAATCATCTCAGCCATTATCAGTCCACTGCTGGACATAGGTCTCCCCCATAGACCGCCATAAGGAACGGTCCTGAGGCTACCTGCATCCACTGACTCCCTGCAATGCATTTGAGGTCGTCACTCCATCTAATGAAGGGTCGTCCTACACTACGTTCATGTTTTTTTCGTTACTTCAGTATATTAAAAATTTATCTTAAACAAGTTAAACTTTACTTTTTAGTTTGATTGTAGAATTTTATACGTATTAATTAGGAGATGATGGCGGTTAATCGTCAATATTTATAATTATAACAACTGTTAATGCGATTTAACCCGCACGCGTGGTTACACACGTATAGTTAGTCTTACTTTATTGCACATAACTGGGGCAAGAAGTCTTACATTTCGCACAGATAAAATGTAATATTGCTAACTCTATATAGTGGAGGAAATGGACTGTTAATATTGGGGATTTACAAGTTCCATTACTAGCAATATACCCTATCAGGTCGACCTTCGCGCGGTTCCCCCTAGAAACGATCGTGATTAATTTTTGTCGACTTAATTAGTTTATTACGATGGACTAACTGACCTACTTTCATTGTCACCTATCATCCCTCACTGGTGCCCTGCCAGCATATAACAATAGCGCAGGTGGGGTTACTATCCCATAAAAAAATAAAACTATATATAGTAGCTAGTTGACCCGCTAAAGGTTGTTGTGCCCCCTACTGCCACCTAACAAGTATTTTTTTCTTATTGGGATAAAAAGTATCCTGTCACTTAAATTGGTGCAAACAATACGATTTCGAAGAAAATCGGCTAAACGATGACGTGAACATATATATATATATATATATATATATATATATATATATATATATATATATATATATATATATATATATATATATATATATACTAAGATGCTATATTATTTTATGCAGTAATTTTAAGGTAAATCGGCAGCCATCAGCCATCAGCTATTCTCAATCAAAAACAAGTTAAGTACAAGTCACAAATTAGACTTTGATTCAACTCGTCAACGCTAAATCCCAATGTCCTTCAACAGCCGCCCTTCCGAACGAGTCCGAAATGAACTCATTGATGGGTAAATAGACATTTTCACAGGGCCCCATTATTATAAGTAATCAGTCTCCGTAATCAAAAGTTATCAACTTCCAGTTCTATTAAGCATTCGACATTAAAAATATTGTCTCAAAGTAAAAGCAAATTAAAGAATGACAAAGGAATGCAGTTATATACAATTATACACATAGCCATAGTAATTTGAAAAACTATATAAGTGTTATATCATAAAAATATATTAAAAATTGTAAATAGTCTCTTGCTATTCTTTTTATTACTACAAAAAAAATTAAATTATGTTTTAAATTGAGTTTACCTAATTGAAATACTACTTATATATACATTTCTATATTTTCTGTTGCAACTATGTGTTGTCATCATTCATCATCATTTCAGCCATTACACAGGCAATAAATATTTTCTATTCTAAAAAAAAATCAGTACAATCATTTGTTTTGATATAAATTAATAACTATATTATCTATTTTGCTGTACCGATAGAAAAATCGTAATTTATTTTATTTTATTGGATTTAAATGTCCAACAAATAAAACCCCTTAATGGGAAGTGTTAGCCACCATGATGTTTTTTCTACAACATATAGAGAGATTGTAATTTGTTTTTACATTTTCCGCGTTTCCGCGCTAAATTTTACCTCGAAATTAAAAAATGTTATAAATACAATATCCTCTCGTCTTAGCGGACTCGGATAAATGATACAAAAAATAGCTGCACTGAAACTTGAAGTAATTAGAATCACGACCTCATCAATTTAACATTCAAGTGATGCTATCCACTTCACAAGTACTTGAACATTATTACACATAAAGTATAGATATAGATAACCTATCGTCCGAAACGTAAAGCTCAAGCCGGGCGAGTATAGCTAGTGATGTGCCGAGTAAACCTGACTCGAATACCGACTCGAATACCGACTCAAATAATAGATACGCATGTACTCGGTATAGAGAATTACCGTGTATCTGACACGGTATTTAAATATGCGTTTCTTGTCTTTATCATAAGTTTTTCTGTTTTTAATATAGAATTGATATTAATATGTTCTTTAATTACGTAAACAAAAATATGAGATTCATCATGATGATTGATGTAAACTTCAGATATAAATAAAAAAAAAAATACACTAGTCTGATAAAGTACGAAAATAGGAGTCCAATTTACATTACAAGTACTAGAGTACACTTGAAACAGTATTTGATTCATTTTTAAGAAGTACCGAAATATTCAAATACCAAAAAGGTCGACTCGGCACAACACGTATAGCACGCATTTCACCGATGGCCGCTGTAACTGTATGTTAATGTGCCAAGGGCGCTCTGCCCACTTCATTAGGCGTACAAACAAGTGGGGCCGGGGATGGCGCCCTTTGTCTCGTCACCCTCTTAACCTCCCGCTGCCATCTTTAGGATTATATTGAAACGCTCTTATTTATACAAAGTTCCGTTTCGGTCCAAAAATGAACGTTTGACCGAAATTGTTTATTAAAATTGTAGAAGATAATACATTTCAAAGAATTCAATGATTTTAAAGAAAGTTTTTGCGAATTTGTCATTACAAGAGTGCGATTTCGTGTAATTAAAGAAATAATGACAAAGTGATCAATTTCAATTACTAATTTCTTAGAAGAAAAAAAAGTAGAATTATTTTTTTAATAGTTTTTAAGAGCGGCCTTCGTAAAATCACCTACTTACATACACAGTTTACACGTATTCAATGACGGCATAAATCGAAATCCGCCATTCTTAAAATTTAATAAATTTTTCTAAGTTCAAACATTAAGAAGAAGCACAAATTGCAAAGTCCAAAGTTTGTCATAAGATAATGTCATGAGCGACGCAATTTATGCAATATTGTCTACAGAGAGCGGTTACTAATTATCATGAAGATGGTTAAGAAAGTTTTAACCCTCACTCAAGGAATGCCACTTTTTTTATACCACGAAGGTGTTAGCATACAGCCCATTTAATAGTAAACGGTCATTGCAACCTATAGAAGCCTGTAACACTACGGGGTATATGGTGCGGTTTGCCGAACCTGAAGAAACCTAAATACCTTTTTGGAGAACCCCATACTATAGTCTCCAGGGAAAACCTCGGTAGGGAGCTCATTCTACAGCCTGAGAAAATTCCTTTGAAACCGTATACTACGTGACCATTTAGATTCAAGCATGTCAGGATGAATTCCTTGTTGGTGGCGAGCAGTGAGATGATCAAAGGTGGCTGTCGGCATAATTTTAACAATACTTCAATATAAAAAAAATATTGCATTATTTTAATATACATAAAGTAAGTAACACCCCACCTAATCAAAGCATTCTCAATGAAAGAGTTTGAGTATATTTTAAAACCTACTTAACTTCTGGGAACAAAAATTAAGTAGGAGTAATAATATAAATGAAATTACTTCTCTCCTTAACAGAATGGGAGGCAGTGAGGGAAATTAAGCAGTAGTAATATCTAACGAGCGGTTACAATTTCGAGTTGTCGTGGGAAGGACGAAATTAAAACTAAATTAAATCTCCTTAAATTAGAGTTAATTTAGTATAACTCTCGAACAATAGCTCACTCACGCATCAGCAGAGATGCTATTGAATTATAAATTACATTGTTTCTCTTCATATATTTATATACCTTTATAAATATGAATTTAGATTTTTTTTTTTTTTTACAACACAGGGGGCAAACGAGCATGCGGCTCACCTGATGGTAAGTGACTACCACCGCCCATGATCACCCACAACACCAGCGGCATTGCAGGTGTGCTGCCGGCCTTTTAAAAAGGAATATACTCTTTTCTTGAAGGTTATGTTGTCGTATCGGTTCGGAAATACTGCTGCTGGAAGTTGATTCCAAAGAATGGTTGTGCGTGGAAGAAAGTGCCTTGAAAAACGCACGGTGGAAGACCGCCACTCGTCCAGATGATTGGGATGAAACTTTAGTTTGTGGCGGGTTGTACGGTGGTGAAAATCAGCAGCAGGTATCAATCCGAACAATTCCTCAGAACACTCCCCATGATAAATTCGGTAGAAGATGCACAGAGACGCAACATCTCTGCGCAGTTTCAATGGGTCAAGTCGGACAGTAAGGCGTTGACTATCGATAATTCGAGCCGCCCGACTTTGAATGCGGTCTAACGGAAGGAGTTGGTACTGTGGCGCTCCTGCCCATAGGTGAGAACAGTATTCCATATGCGGCCTGACTTGGGCTTTATATAATTTCAGGCGGTGTTCTGGCATGAAATATCGTCTCACCCTATTGAGCACTCAAGCTATCTTAGCCTTCTCCTCCAGATGACCGCAAAACTGGACGTCGCAAGATATATCAACGCCCAGAATTCCTAGACTTGACTTTTTATCAAGGGAAGTGCCCTGAAAGTGAGGAGATTCTTTTTTGCGGTAAACGCGCAGACTTGTGTCTTTTTGGGGTTAAATTGGACAAGATTTTGTTCACCCCAGATTGAAACTTGATGGAGTGAAGTTTCGATTTCAGACACAAGTCTATTCCGGCACTCATCGGTATGTGCCCGCGAGATCTTTGCATGACCGGTATATAATGTATATCCTGTACTGTCGTCCGCATAGCAATGAATATTACTTATCTGTAACATATCATTGATATGCAGAAGAAACAGAGTCGGAGATAGTACACAGCCTTGCGGGACACCAGCATTCAAAGGTTTTAAATCAGAGCATGCACCGTCGACTACGACCTTAATGCTACGTTCCTTGAGAAAACTGGCGACCCAAATGCACAGTCTCGCAGGCAACCCAAATGAAGGTAGCTTTGAAAGCAGCGCTCTATGCCACACCCGATCAAAGGCCTTCGCAATATCCAGACTAACTGCTAAGGCCTCTCACTTATTGCCACTGCCCATCGGTGTGTTAAGTAAGCTAAAAGATCACCGGCCGAACGTCCCTGTCGAAAGCCATACTGGCGATCACAGATCAGCCGGTGCTCTTCTAGGTACCGGAGCAGTTGACGGTTAATGATGGATTCCATAACCTTCGAGAATAAGGAAGTGATAGCTATGGGCCTATAGTTAATCTGAGCGATCTCCTTTTTTAGGGATCGGATGCACCAGAGCAGTCTTCCAAAACTTTGGGACTATGCCCGATGAGTAGCTAAGCCGAAAAAGACGCGTAAGAACCGGAGCCAACTCTGGTGCGCACGTCCTAAGCACAATTGGAGGAATACCATCAGGCCCACTCGACTTATGGATTTCGAGGGAGAAAAGTGCTCTACTATGAGCACTAGAGTGAGCTATGCGTGAATTTAATGTCAGGCATAGAGCTCCTACAACACGTGATGGTCGGTGGTGGTTTCTCCCCGTCATCCAATGTCGAGTTTGACGCAAAGATGGATCCAAGAAGATCGGCCTTTTCTTTAGCGTTCTGGGCCAACGAGTCATCCTCCCTGCGCAAAGGTGGAAAAGATGACTTACAGAAATTCCCTTGTGCAGCTTTGGCAAGAGACCAGAAAGCTCGAGTCCCAGAGGGCAAACTAGCCAGTCTCTTGCCAATTCTACTAATATGCTCTGACTTCGCTGTGGCTATAACTCTTTTGAAAGACCTAGAGGCAGAGTTATACTTCTTTTTAAGAGCACTGGTGTTAGGATCTCGCGACGCCACACCTTTAGCCCAGGTTAGGAAGCACTCTTGTTTCAGACGAGATGCTTTTCTACAGGAGGCTCCATACCAGGGCTGGGATTTCCTGCCGACGGGCACCACAGAGTTAGGAATAAATAATTCCATTCCCTGAAGCACCACATCAGCAATGGAATCGGCAATGGCGTCGGGATCATCCAGTGTGAAGCAAACCTGCCTCCATGGGTAAGATGCGAAAAAAATCCGCATCTCATCCCAATCTGCCGACCTGTAGTGCCAAATGCGACGTCTACCCGTAGAACGAGGTGGAGTCGGACTCGTAAGAGGCACCTCGCTCCGCACCAAACAGTGATCCGACGATCCAAGCGGGGCTTCGACGGAGATCACATAGTTGTCTGGGTGGGTGGTCAGCAGAAGGTCCAGCAGTGAAGGTGAATGGTCCAACACATCAGGGATTCGCGTAGGCGAAGAAACAAGCTGTGTTAGACCATAAGCCAAAGCAAAGTCATGAACAGATCTTCCCGCATAGTCGGTTGTACGCGAACCAAGCCATTCGGCATGGTGGGCATTAAAGTCGCCAACAATCACGACTTCAGCGGAAGGAATCTGCTCAAGCAGGGAATCTGTAGCCATTTGGACGTGCTCAATTAGTTGGTCGGTTTCAGTGTTACCGCTGTGGGACCTGTATAGGCACGCATAGATGCGGGGATGGTCATTGCAATCTACGCAGATTCAACAATCATCATTACTATATTCCAAGTCATTCGTCTAATTATACTCTTCAGATTTTTTCACAAGTTCGTCTCGTGCAACATCTATCAACAGAATGCATGCCATATTTCAATTCTAAAATTAGTTCATCATTGGAAACAGGTACTAGTCCACCCAAAATGCCATAAATCCTTTAGTCTTTAGATTTTGTGTGATATTTTGGTTGTGAAGGCATCACCTCATTATAAGATAGATTTAAATCTAGCACTACCTCTTCCATTCTTTCAGTTTTTGTTCAGTTCAAACATGTTATGAGTAAAGGTATTTTTTAAACTATATTTGCAACAAATTTTGTTACTTTCTTCTTGTGGTTTTCATTTTTGTATAGTCTAAAACATATACATGAATTTAAATAAAAATATTATAACACTGTTATTAAAATATTGATTCGTATTTCAACAACATTTTCATTAATACAATAGTAGGTACGAATACATATTTAACCAATACTACCATTAACTAACCATTTATGTCTGATATTTAATACACCGTAATTAATAAGAGGCTTAGATTACGCATTGTGTTGACATAAATGGAACGCCATGACGAAACCAAATTATTATTATACATTTCTAATAATGTCATTCAATAAAACCGCAAACCAGATATCCTTTAGTAGACGCACATGTATTGGTGTACAATGAAACAACCGAATGACTACGCACGGATTAAATTCAGTAAAGTAACAACAATATAATAAAATAAATTTATGAAAAAACAAAAGAAACTATGATGTCATCAATTTAGAAACAAAGCTATCAAGCTAGTAAAGTCGATCATAAGTTAGATTAAAATAAATTTCTTCTCATTAAATCATATAAAACGGTTTACATTCCTAATTACCATAAAATTTAAATAATCGTTTACTCTGTATGTTTAGTATTACATTGACACATGGATTTGTGGTTCTGATTTGGCCCTTAGAACACGCAAAGCGATATAGGTCATGAACACGATTTTCAACAACGTCTATTTATGTACATTTACCTATTATTACATAAACAGCTGTATAAATGAGATTATCGCGTGCTTTGCCCTTACTCTAGACTGCGGATATTGGCTAGAAGTAAACATCAAACATTACTAAGCCTGCAAGAGTAGCGTGACCTCACGTCACATTATCTTTAAGCAGTTAACTTGTTTATATTTTATGTAAATTAAGTGCACACGAAAACTTTGCCTCTCCAAATAAACAAACTTTAAAAAACCAATGAATAGAATACTCCTCTTCTTAAAGGTTTTCTTTTGTCACTCGACTACATTAGCAAAGAATTTCGCACATTGTTTCGTTAATCTAAACTTACCTGCCCAAGGGGCCTGATGCTTAGTAATGGAGAAGGTAGTCCCTACTGCTAGGAATATAAGGTTCGGAGTAAAAGGGTCATTTTGACATAATTTATTAATAATTCTCTTTCGAGTATTATATAGTTATAATTTCGCCATGCAGACAAAATCGGCTTTTTAAAAGATTGCACTTTTTAGTTTTGTTAATTTTAATCCCTCAGATGAATTATAATAATTATTTCTAAATACACTGACGTCGTCCGTACGTATGTATAGTACAATTATTAAAATGTACTTTAGCAAAAATATACGTTTGCTAAGCTGATATTTTTAACAGTGGTGAATCATCGTAAATAGTAAACAGTGAGTAACCTAATCAGAATATACCAAAAAATAAACCAACTTTTAGAAGAATATATTTTATTGTTTACATCACGTGTTATATAGGTATAGTTTATAAGAGTTTAATATGAACATTAAATATATATTTATTATAATAGTTACGAAGTAACATCACTAATTTTTTTGCACCAACCATCTCTCTTAGTAAGGGCTGGCATCCGTCAAAGGTTTTATTATATTCCAGAGTTAAAAGATTCAGAATCGTTTCCATAAATCATTTTATTGTATTGGTTACCAGTATTATAAAATTAAAATCGGGGTTATAAGCTTTTTTTTTGGGTTTTGGTGGGATTTTCTTTGGGTTTGCTGGAAGAGAACTCTTTAAGCTCGCCTTTGTACATTTGATTACCTATGTCATTTTTTTATGTATAATTAGCGTGTACAACAAAGTATTTAATAAATAAAAATAAGATTTCAAGTTTGTTATAGATGGTAATACCAATACCGTTAGTAATACCATTCCTCGTAGATATATTTAAATACCTATGGTAAATGTAAAATTGCATGTTGACATTGCCTTTAGTAGTTAACAAATAGCTGTGACTGGACCTACAAATCCAAACAAAGATAACGATAGTGTGTTAGACGGTGTACCGTGATATAAAGAGGCCTTATTCAAAAAATATCACGTTGAAACATGTAGCAATTTTCCGATTTCTCTATGTAATAATAATTAGGTACAGTACATATAGAATTTTGTATTTTTTGGCACATCTACTATTACTACAGAATGGGAGTGAATGCGGAAATGTTTGCGAATAGAGAAAAATGGAAGAAAAAACATATTACGCCGACCTCAAATAATAATTGGGATAAGGGTAGGAAGATGATGATGATGACCTACTACTACACCCAAAATAATTTAACTTACTTATTTTGAATTGAATATAAGATGTAATTACTAAAAAGGAAAATAACGTATTATACACAATACTAATAGGTTGCCTGGAAGAGATCGCTTTTAGCGATAAGGGCGCCCATTGTTTTCTCATTGTGATTATTTCATGTAATTGTTTATATTTATAATAAGTTTACTATTGTAATCTTTTGAAGGAAACAATAAAAAGTATCTATCTATCTATAATACAAACACATATTTCTAACAATCCTTAACTAATATTGTAAATGTGAAAGTGAGTTTGTTTATTACGCTTTCACGTCTAAACCGCTGAATCGATTATAATGAATTTTAGTATAAAGATATATGGTATTCTGGAAACGGTTATAGGCTACTTTTTCTCCCAGTCAGTGAACATATCTGAGCCATGCGGACGAAGTCGCGAGTAAAAGATAGTAGTTTATAAAT
This sequence comes from Galleria mellonella, assembly GCF_026898425.1. Lineage (NCBI taxonomy): Eukaryota > Metazoa > Arthropoda > Insecta > Lepidoptera > Pyralidae > Galleria > Galleria mellonella. The sequence continues at coordinate 4,016,508 of NW_026442090.1, read as the reverse complement.
CTATTCGCTTTTAACAAAAGATGTATTTAAAATAGTATAATGCAATTAATAAGAAAATAGTAGAGCCCTGTTAACACATACTTCTAAATATTACACATATTATAAGTTCTTGGTACCTAAGTTATCTACTATTCAAGCATAGATAGAATAATTTATAGATTCAGATATAAAAGAATGAGAATGAAATAGAACAAACTAGTTATTAACCCGACTATAGATACACTAGTGATATCCAATGATGGTACCAATCAAAAATCGATTAAGTATTTACAGAATTGATTGAATGATTCGATTTGTTTCATTGAATGAGTCATACTCAATTTCAAATACAGACAGTACAGCTAACTATACAGTCCTTTTAGATCAATTATCGTAAATTTTACAAATTAAATAATCATAATAAAAATCAAATGTTCAGTAACTATTTTTAAATTGAAATTCCAACACGAATCTCATATAAAAATTAAATTACTCTCTGAAGGAAGCATTTTAAATTCTAATCGAATAAATTATAGACATTAAATTTGAAACGTATGAAAATTTTCAGAGATAGTATTAACAGAAAAACGACAGGTGATAGAATTTAAAACAAAAGCAATATAAATATATGTTTTTATATTTAATCCTACAGTGCAATCAAATACATTTGATAGAAATAAATATATCTATAAGGTCCCGTCTGAGAAGTAGTGCGTAATTACTGAGTGTGGGCTGAGCAGCGGTTACTTAAGCAGCAACTTGTTAATGCGGGGTAGGCGTTTATTTCCAGGTGCTATCTAGCACATTAGCAATTCCACACGCAGTCCGGACAACGACACTGGCTGGTCAACCCGTACAGCCATATGTGGCGTTGTGGCAAGACACCAACGAAATGAACGAAACAACACGCGCGTGCGACGAGATGCAATTCCATTCTTTGTCTTGCCCTCGCAAAACGAATGTTAAATAGTTGACCAAAAAGGGAGTTTCGAGGCTGCTTTACGAACCATATTTATATCGTAGGCGTCTTGCAGTATCGCATCGTATCGCATGTGGCAGCCTTATAATACCACCCATAGCAATGGAGGTTATATGTTGATATCAGATAAAACGTGCTATTTTTTTTATACAAATACATATAACAGAGGCCACTTTTAACGATTCTGACAACAAATGCGTAGGTATTTTAAATCTTTTCCAGTCTTGTCAGTACAAAAGAGTAGTCGAGGAGAGTAATCCTCTGTTATGATATTCTACAATCGAAATAAAATGAACACGCGTTACTCGGTTAATACTACTCATTACTAATTATTAGAAAAAAATTCAGCCAAATATTTGAATGTTTATTAAACAATTAAATTGATTTTCTAAATTCACATTCCACTCATGCAGTAAATTTCGCATACATTTACATTAATGGATACGTAGGAAAACATGCGATAAATATCTATTTATATTGACTAGGTTTGTCAATTACAAATACTTTTGTTTGACCGTTTACACTGAAAGAGAGAGAAAGAGAGAGAGGGACTTTTCCCTCAAGAAAACATCAATTATTTTTTTACTTAACTACAAGATGGCAAATCATATTTTTCCAAAATGTTTAATTAATTAAATATAATACGGATAACAAAGCAATATTAGACAACAATTAATACGTAATCAACTAAGACAAAAATATGTTAGATACACGTAAAAACGTGAAATTATACTTCGCAATAACATATATTGTAAAGTACAATTTTAGTAGCAAACTTTAAAAAAAACGTTAATTTAATTCGATAGTGGTGCAAGCGACTTCACTTCTTGACAGTTGCGCATGCGCAGCACATAATTTTTTTATAATCTTAAGACGGCGAATTTCATTCCTTTTACAGAAAGATGTCACTCCACATAATTCTTATTTTCCTTGTATCTTTTTTTATTCAATAAATCTTTCAATGTTTAAACCACCGATCATGCTCTGAACCTGCTACTCGGATCCGCCATTACTGAGACAGCCAGTAAAAATTTTCACCGCCATACCAGCCTTTAGTAGTCTGAAAAAGCCCTATTTTTATTATAAACAAAAATAGAGTTAAAGAAACTCTTAGTAAATAAATAATGTTTATGTAATAGTATTTACTTGTAATTTTAGTTTTTACACATATATAATGTATAAAATATTGTAACTGCTCTATTTACCCTTTATTTTGAATAGGGCGGACTTTTTTTATTAACACATAAACAGATATTAGATACGTTTTTGTAGTAAAACTTTTAAACATTTATTGAACGCCTGTCTATAGCAAGTTTAATTTTTTTGTTGTAAGACGGAAAATGTTTTGTAACATGTATTTTAATGTAAACAGCGAATAAAAGAGAAGTCTTATTCAATCATTTTGCATGTCTGACATGCGCCGGTTTTCATTTTTTGATCAAATTTAAAAAAGGAAGTGCATAGATATTTTTTTATATATACGTATTTTTTTAGATAAATTAGGAAATGTGTACCAATTTTTCCGAGACTTGTGGATCAATTCGTATTATTTTTAATGTGAAAGGATCAATTTCTGGAATCCCACGATAATTTTGTTTAAATTCAAGCTACTTATTTTGTGTATAAAATTATTATACCGAAGTAATGAAATATAACTTTATAAGTACGTCTACAGTTACGTACTTAATTAATCAGAAGGGAGTCTAATCGAATAATTCGCTCAATTTCATTTTGTTGCGAAAAAAACGTAGTTCTTAACGAATAACCAAGAAAGTTAAAATTAATTCAAAGAATAATTTCATTTTTAATGCAGGCTTTGAGGCGAGAACCACGGTCGGAGGTCTCATTTTCTCTTTTGCTTGAATAAAGTTTTCTTTTTATATTTTTCAATCCAAGGAAAAATGGAAGGAAGTTAAGAGTGCTTTCAATTTTAAGACGCTCATAAAATTTATGTATCTCCAATAAATATATCATATTTAAGTGTTACATATTTTACAAGTACAGTGCACTTGTAAAATATTGTATAGAAAAACAATACAACAAATAGGGTTTACAAAATGATATTATATATATATATATATATATATATGTGTGTGTGTGTGTGTGTGTGTGTATATATAGGCTGTAACCACGTATATATACAAAAACTACTACACATAGAGGAATAAATTATGTTAAAATTATTATGGCATTGCAATCATGCTCCTGTCGAGTTAGATAACTATCACTCGATTTCCGGTGGTCTATATTTGTAACATTCTGGTTATTGTTGAGAAACTTGTTTAAAATATATCAGATTAAATTTTTCTTTAATTTTGTATTATTGAAATTAATTGTATTTAAATTTTTACAGATAGGAACAAAAGTTATTCATACATTATACAAAACAGATATTTATCTCTGGACACCGTTTTACAAAGAAGTTTCTCATGTGTTGGTAGACATAGTTGCTAGACTAAGAAACGGTTTTTGCGAGAGCAAAGCCACGGTGGTTTTTTTGTTATTATTTATAAGCACACGCCTTTTTCCGACGTTTCTTTCTAGTATAATTATAAACTGAAGGCCAAGTAAAAAGTGCCCGCACCGACGACCGTATGAATAGATTGATAAATGTGGAGGAGGGGAAAGAAATCTGAATCGGAGAGCGTTTGAAGTTTTTTTTTTATTTCTTCCTACCCAAATGTGAGATGGTCGTATAATATATATTTATTATCCTAATAGTATGTACTTAGTCAGCATCAGTTGATGTACATTAATAAATTTTTATAATCCCTAAATCCGTTGTACCTCGTCGCCTAACAAGATACGCGCCAAAATCGGATTAACATCGTAAAAGGTCAAAATTTTGCTGAACACTTCATGTAATGATTTATGTATATTTGTATAACGGTGTATTGGAATTTTGATAAATTCTGTGTATCGAATTTCGAAACCGACTCTAAATTAAACAAAAATTATATTTTTATGATGTGTCTTTTTTCACTGTGTACCTTTATATGCTGATATAGTACCATGACAGATGGATGAATGGACAAAGTCGCACCATAAAGGTTCCTTTGTACTTTTTTAGTATGAAACGCTGAAAAAAACACGATAAAAATTACTTATACGAGTAGTTTTATAATACGTGACCTAGGCCAGTAAGTGGAAGAAAAAAAACCGTGGAAGTTTCTTTTAATAGCTTAACTATATCGTGGATAAATATCTTATATATTTTTTGTGGTTACTTCACTCCAAATTCCACGCTAATGAAATCGTGCACAGTAGAATAACAATGAATGCCAAAATTATACTAAAAAAACAAGCAAGTCATTTACATTTTTCTTTTAAGTAATATTTTATTGAATTAGGTGTTACTTTGCAGAAGTCCATATTACTAATAGGGAAGGCTTAAGATCTCCTACTAATAATAATAGTAGTCAATCCTCAAATGCTGGTAGTTGCAGATTTGTCAATAATAGCGGATTTAAACAAAAATAGTAACTAGTAACTTTAGGTAATAAGGAGACGTTGCAAAATGACCAGTCAAATCATGAAATGGTAAAACATCGCGTTAAAAAATAAATGACAGTCTACATAGCTACATATAAATTATGTATTTTTAAATCTTATGTTTACTATTTTAAATTATTTAAACTACTACTTAGCTGTGTCCCGCGACTTCGCTTATGTTATTCAATGTTAATATATAACCTATCCGTGTACTAAATTTTATTCAAATCTGATCGGTAATTTTTGCGTGAAAGAGTAACAAACTTCTATCCGTATAATTATACTGACAAATCCTGAAAAACCTGGACGAAGTTGAAACCACTACTGGAAACGAAAGAGTAAATTCATTAAATTCATGAAGTCCAGTTATATAGAAATAAGTTCTTGAATAAGATATCAAAATTATCATACTATTATTTATAAAAAAATAATAATAATAAGTAATAAGCACAAACAGTATACCAAGAAAATAATTCAAACATTCACTGTGCGACAAAAGGACATTGACATCTCTACCGACAAAGTGTACGAGCCCCACTATTTTTATCAAGAAAAAATATAAAAGAGACACCCTCGGGATTAGAGGCGCTGCCTTATTTTTCTGCTGATATTTACGCAGGTTGGTCATAAGGAAAATGTTTCATAACGTCTGCCCTTGATATAGACATGTCCGGACCGAAATTCCCCCGTTTCAGCAAAGCAAACTTTACCTGGGAATAATAAAAGTCACAACAAATACGAGTATGAAGCTGAAGCGCGTCGTGTTTGTCACCTTATATTATGCTAGCTTAGTATCTATCGGTAACATCTATATAATGTTCGAAAACGACAAACATAGTAGATTCATATAGTATATAAGTATAGATACATATTTAAAAACACACACATATACACACACACTCTGTTACGTCCATGGTTCTGCCCATGCCTATAGGCGACGGTTCCCCTTTTCATCAGATAGGCCGTAAGCTTGTTTGACTTTCTAAGCTACATAAAAAAAAACTTTAAATGGACGATGTCTCACAGGATTTTTTTGAAAAGTCAAAACATTAATTCTTAAAAAGTTTTGGCTGTTTGTCTGTAAGTTTATTTCGACATCACACAAAACATACAGCATCAAATTGGTTACGATATTAATAATTGTAATTTTGAAAGTCTAACTCGGACTTAAAATCTGGTAACTATATTTTATCTTGATACAATATCTAGAAGTGGTAAGAGTATGTAACGCTTAACGCAACTTAGTACGCGCGTAGAAAATCTACGCGTATTAAGTTGCGGGCAAAAGCTGCGATAATATATTATAAAAATAGTTACTAGTAGCTATTAGTAATGAATAAATCAACATCATAGGGATTGTTCGTATGTAAACTAATAAGCTCCACTGCTAACAATATTCTATCAGATCGCCTACAAAGCGGTATTCTTGGAAACTGCAGTTAATTCATGGTGAAATCATCACGACAGTACGGGGGCAGGTTTGATACTTAACTATCAGTAAATAGCTTTTGGTAACATCAAGTAGTTTAAAAGCATGAGATTTAGTTTTTATAATAGATATTTGCTCCCTTGCTTGAGATACTTGCAGCTTCTATTTCTATGTCTATGACCAACCTATTTGTAGATTTTATTTAACAAAGAACGGTTGGGGACATATTGGGTAGGATGATTTGATAGTATCCCTACCCTACTTTTTATACACAATTTAGCATGTCAATATCAAAAGTTAGTTGGGTTTGTATGATGAGAGATCGGCTTGATCAATCAACTCCAATGATCGTGCCATTTTAAATCTTGTGTCCTTCACAGTTTTAATTTTTATCAATTTTAATAAATTTTTAAATAATGACAAACTCTCGAGTAGCTGTAATTACTATCGATAAAAAAAAAAACTCACGAGACAGCATTGATCACATTCAATAAAAAATTATTAATGAAATATGAATGATTATTTTATATTATATACAACCCATTATACTCTGTGTGTTATCAGGTGTTATTATGGATAACAGGCCTTTTTTATTAATGATAATGGAACGGTAACCCTGGTATCATCGGTGCTAGTGGTAAGCTCTGGCAATGAGGTAAGGATGAGAACAGGTCGGTTAGCCCATTGTGACGAATTCATCAAAAATTAACTACCATGTTTTCCAGGGGGAACTGCATGGGGGTCGACCTGATAGAGTATATTATTAGCAAGGGATCAGTTGAATCTTAGTACTAACAGTACCTTTTCCTAACTAGTCACAAAAACCATAGAAAAAAGTTACTAACACATAACTTACATAACTTGGTTTTCCACCCTGCAAGGGGTTTGGCATAAAGATAGATAAAAATAACTTATTAACATGATATTATGATTATTAGATAGTCTACAGCTTCAAAAATTTCATCCAATATCATTGTTTTACAGTGAAAAATGGCAAAATGTCCCTTGCTACCAAGATTATATTACATCATGTAGGATATACCTAACACAGAGTACATTCACATAGACTTGTTAATGATGTTTACTATAACTGAGATTCCAATAGTTGTAATTAACTAGGCAACTTTAGAACAAGTTTATAAGAACTTGACAAATATTATTTAGATATTTTTATTGTAATGTAGAAAATTAAATAATGAAAAGGAGTAAAAACGTGTATAGAAAAATATGTTATGAATTGTTAAAATAAATATAATTAACACCATATTTGTTCTAACTATATAATGACCAATTCCTCTAATCAGATTAGTGTAACTACAGTAAGGCTGAAATATGATTTTTTTAAGTGTTGAGTAGTCACTAAAAAGTATAAGTAAAGTTCATAATTCCCAATCGTGTTTCTTCATTTTATACATTGCTTAAAATTTACTTGACTACATTAAAATAAAATTGTTAAATTACTCGTATAAAGAAATTCCTGTATGTTGTTGTTCTGTACAAATATTAGTAACTATATTACTAACATAAAACAAATATTTGATATATCTTTTTGGAATTAATATAAATTAATTGTAATCTTCCCTCTTAAATCCCCTAAAATCCCTTTCTTAGCCTTGTGTACATTTTGTCTGAGTGACTTTTTTTGGTACCCCAAATTAAATAATTGATATTATATAATCCATGGTTCAACAGCAGCATCCTCGTAATGAAAATCAAGTTGCTAATGGCAGAAAAAACAAAAAGAAGTGCATGTAGCTTAAACTTAATCATGCATATTTTGTTTCAACAGAGCTTAAAGAAAAGGTTACCAAGTTTATCACAGAAATACTCTCTCAATGAAATTACTTAGTAACAATTAATTTGTTAAATCAAATAATCTAATTTTAATTTATACTGCATATTATAATATAATTTTATTTGTATATTGGGCTGTTCTAATTTAAGGTTAATTAACATCTGAGGTTAATTATTTGTTTGTTTACATTTTCATAAGATCTATTAATACAAATTATAATACTTAAGATTATATCTACTCTATATTTAATTTTAATATATTATATTAGTATATTGTGTTTATTGTTAGACTTATTGGAATAATTATCTTTTTCTCTCAAGGTTAAAATGATTAGTTTCTAATACAAAAAAAATATATATATTTCATTAGCTACATATGTCATATCGCAATTAGTTGGAAAAGATATCTAGATATAAATTAAAAAATAATAAGTCATATTTTCAAAAAGGTAAACAAATTGTACAGCAAAAGTAAAAATTTACATAAACAAAAAAATGAAAAAAAAATGAAAAGATAGTTTTCTTATCAAGATATTTATAAGACATTAACTAACCTGGTCAGGACAAAAATATCCAAATGCCACCATCCCAAAGAGTGAAAGCAGTAAACAGAACAGTATCACTCGCCGGAGCTTCGATCTTGGCTCCATTTTTTTTATTTCATAGGCACCGCTAGGCAGCAACAAAGCGAAATCACTATCTACTTGCACTGATACACTTTTTTGCATTTCGGTCGAATGCATGTCTCATTTTTACAAAAATATCTTCAGCTAAAAAATCCACTGCTCAGATTGTCTCCGTAAACGATACTATAAATGTTCGAAAGCAAAACTTAAAAACATGTCACATTATTGTTATCGTGTTTAGATTACCTATCTGATTATTTATTAGATAACATTGTTTTTATTGATATCATTCGGAATATATACTAGTACAAACAAAACGAAAACCGAGATCGCAAGACCAACACAAGACAAACGAAACAAGCAACTGACTGAATGAATGACATGACACTCATGACAGATAAACTAGAACTTCAAGAATGAGATATACTTATGAAGAAGCGAGAAAACAAATATAGCATAGACAAAAATTAAAGTACATCATAGTGCATATTAATAGATACGTAAACGGTCATGCTAAAAAAATTCAATTATATGTAATATAGGCTAAACACCTTCGGAAATCTCGGTCTCTATTTTCTTAGGCATTTGTTTAAGGTCTTATGATTTTCAATTTATTTATGAGCCCATAATCAATAAGAAGGGAAAGATTAACCTACAAACTAAAAATATGGCCTCATGTAACTACCAAAAATAATTTTCATAAATTATAACGAATATAGGTAAATGAGATATAATAATATATCATATATAATAATTATTTGAAGTCTATATAGCTGTGTTAAACGAGCTTATGAATTTTTATACAAAAAATGTTTTAAATTTCTGATTACGTAGGATATATTTAAAAAAGAAATATGAATTCTCGTAATGAGAATATAAAGAGAAAAATATAATTTTTATAACTTTTGTCTGTCATTCGATTTTTCCGTTATCACGCAAAAACTACTGTACTAAATTGGTAGCCGTTTTCACAATTGTGTTCCTAAAGGGCGGACTTAAAATGTGTCTAGGTGTTACTAAACTTCAAAATCTATACGTAAAAATTGTAAATAAAAGCTTTTTAATTTTAATTGAATTGAATTGAATATATGTATATAATATTATAATAGGAATGGATGACATACAATTTGGGCTCTTACTCGCAATAAACTTTATCATGACGACCTCCTCGCGGTTCTCCCTGGAAAAAATCGTGATGGATTTATTATTGAATTCGTCACGACGGGCTAATTATACCGATACCGCTCGCCATCCACGAGGAATCCATCCTCACAGATTCAATCTTGTAATTGTTTGTATCTGTAATAAATCTATTATTGTAATATTTTGGAGGAAACAGTAGATTATCTATCTCACACCTTAGAAGCTAAATGGTCATGTAGAGTGCCATTTCAGAGAAGCTTCCTCCCGCGAACACTCAGGCTTTCCCTAGAGACTACAGTATGGCGTTTTCAAAAAAGGGCGTATTAAGGTTTCATAAAAATCAGCAAAGCGAGTGTGACAGGCCTGATGATATAGATTACAGTAACCTTGTTTACCATCAGCCGGCCTGTATGGTCGTTTGCTATCATAGTAGTATAAAAAAAGGTAAGGTGGGGTTAACATTGCATTAACATATCTGATGGCAAGGAATTAGACCGGCTCCATGCCAGCACCGGTCCACGTAGTAGCCACGGATCTCCCACATTACATTAACATCCATTAAAAAAAAAGAAAACAAGAATTGTATTATTTATCAAGCTTAATAATTTAGAAGTGGTCAAGAGGGAAAGTGTCTAGTGTGACCTGTATAAAAATTTACGTCACAATCATGGTCACGTTTACCTCAGTATTTTTAGAATTCCGAGTTTCTATTCGTAAGAGGTGCAGTTCTTAATACAAATTATCAACATAAATTTTGTTTAAAACTTATACTAGGTACTTAGGATATATAATAACAAAATAACACAAAAGATCTATGATAGGCTTTAATCCAGTATCAGTTTTAGGAAAACGTTATATTGGTTCGACATAATTTTTATAAATCAACACTTCATGCGTGATTATGGAAAATTAATTTCCTTTATATAATATCACGATAAAACTAAAATATTAAAACAAAAAAAAAAAAATAGAATGCATCAGCAAATTCCTAACTACAAATTATTTAAATTGACGATAAAAAAATAAATTGTGTGGCACTAGCTCTAGATGTCTAATCGAGTCAAAGAAATCCAAGTTAAACAATTCAAAAGGCACTTTAAAAATTAAGGTGGGGATATAATAATATACATATAATAAGTATATTGAATGATAAAGTGGATGATACATCGTTCGTCAAATTTCTCTCGTCACACTGTAGTTGCACTTACAAATAGCATATAATAAAGACAATATGTATGTACATCTTCTAAAAATCAATGGAGAACAATACATAGTTTAACCTACAACTAAAGAAAAACATAAGAAAATAAAATTCTGAAATCATATCAATATACTTCACAATGATTTTTATTTCTGGTAATAATGAAACTGTTATTTTTGTATTACTTACATGTCACTCAAAATTAATATTTTTACAACAAAATGTTATATAATACAGTATGTAGAATATGGAACTCAATGCCACGAGAGAATACACAAACTGGTTTTGTTATTGGTATTAAAAAAATGTATACAAAATGTCCTCACCTCTTTGATTACAATATTTCTGTAATATAAAAGTATTAGGTCACCACACCATTGATATAGGTAAAATGTATTAACATTTTTATTAGGTTGATGAAGACACTGATGATCATGGTATTGTTTTAACACTACACTCATAACTGAGCACAACATATTGATGTTAATTTTATCATTTAACTCCACCGGTCCCTAAAAAGGATCAACTCCTCTCACCACAGAATTTCCTAGTTATAAAAATTACTATATTTTATTGATTCAGTCCACAAATTTGAAATAAAGTCCACAATTCACTCAACGTCATGTGCCACGTAACTGGCACATGATGAATGTTGTTAATGTTCGGTTCACTATGCGTTTGTTTAATTAAACGTTCATCCAGTACAAAATATTTAGCACATTTTAATTTGTTGAAAGTTTTTCCATTAGCGTTGCACTGTTTAAAACAATCAATACTCTATGTTATATATAAATTGTTCAGATTGACGCAACATGGGTCACATTACGATTGATGCATCTTTGCTGCTCATGTATGCGGCTAAACATACATAAATATTATCTGCTTTGTAATACGGTACCAATTATTAACTCGAGTACTAGTTGTCTATGGGGAGAAGCCAGTCCTCAAATTGTTCTCACATGGTATAGGCATCCAATCAATTACGAGGACGTCCACGCCCGCGTGACCCGTCACGGTCCTGAAACATACATTCAGAAATGTAATTTTATATCTATAGTAATCTACGTGCTAAACACATATCTAAACAACACATATATGCTAAACATAATCATAATTATTTATTTATTTACAAAAGAGATTAAAATAATTTAATTGCGATTTGTGAGATGAGAGAGATTACGAAATGGAGAGTGAATAAAAATTACTCAAGCTCTAATAATATTTTTTATTCACTCTCTTTTCTAATAATATCCCTATCGACTAGACAAGTCATAATTTTGCCGGTGGTCCCGGCATAGAATGGGCCACCCCTTTCCTTCCTATGGGTATCGTAAGAGATGAATATATATATTCTTTATTGCACTTGTAAGTTACATATAAAATAATGTATTTATGTTGTGAGTAAGGGTGGACATATCTCTATACAGTAAGAAAGCATTTCGTTAGCGGGCAGTTGAAGCGCTACAACTATTAATACATAAACAAATATACAGTTAAATAAAATATTAAAATATATAATAAAATATTAAATAAATACATACACTATAAATACATATAATACCTACCTACTTATATAATAAATGTTAATAAAGGAGTTGTAATATTGTTATAATAAGGGAGTTTAATGATCGAAGGTTGGGCAGCAGTTGCCAACCCGCCTGCCAAGCATGGCTACTACTGACAAAACCTCCCTTATGGAAGAGGACTATGTTCAGCAGTGGACAGTTAACAGCTAATATGACGATGTCATGACGATCATAATTCTAATATTCCAGATTGTATATATTATATGAAGTATATAAACATTAATAGCGTAATCAACCCTCCTAGAGAAAGTAGAAACGATTCTAATGAAATCGTTTACGCTAGCGAGTCATGAGATAGAACGAAATGGCGATGCACATTGTCTTGTTCTTTCTCATGTTAACGCTGTGGGACTCAATTCCAATAATACAATTTATTTGTACCTTGTCTATTGGAGCTGTATGCATCTATATAAACCCAAATAGTCGTATATATCTAATTATAGCTACGCCCCGCAGCTTTATAACATAGAATACTTTATCAGTACTTAAATTATTCTATGTCCGTAGTCAAGATCTACCCATGTACAAAATTTTATTCAAATCCATTCAGTACTTTTTGCATGAAAGAATGAGAAACATTCCACCAACCAATCCATCTATCCTTTTAAACTTTCACATTTATCATTATTATGACACGGCTCAATCAATAATAATTATTATTATTATGAGAAACAATAGAACGTATGTGTATTGTATTGTAAAATCTTTATTGTAATCATACGGAATACATTAAAAGATTTAATATACAATGTGTGTGTCAAGAGAATGTCAATATTTATATATAATTAAGTCAAAGAACTAACCTTATGATGAGGTCTGTAATTGGAGTCACGATCACGATACCCGTGATCGCGGTTGTCTCGTCCATCACGATCATCGCGATGATCACGATGATCCCGGTGATCACGAGGATCACGGGGATCACGAGAGTCGCGGTGGTCGCGCGAATCTCGAATATCACGAGGATCACGATTATCGCGATTGTCGCGGCCATCCCGCGAGTCGCGGTGGTCCCTCGGCTCACGATTATCGCGATGATCCCGTCCATCTCGACCGTCGCGGCCGTCGCGATGATCGCGGTAGTCGCGATAGTTACGATAACCGCGCCCATTCTCATGATCGTCACGATTATTGTCCTGGTTATTATGATGTGGCACCTTCCGCGAGTCCTCCTCCTCCTGACGCCGTTCGTAATGAATAAAATCATCAAAAATAGACGTCGAGTGACAATAACTATGCATTATACGCAACACTTGAAGGCCTTTTGCGTGTGGAACCTCCTGAGTGTCACGAGAGTTTGTAACTGGTTTATTTTCGTTATTCTCTAATTTGATATAACGAAGTTGCACATTCGGAACGTCTTTAACATAAATCCACCTAACTCGAAATTGTCCCTTCCACTTATCCTGCGACCATACGGATGAGTTAGAATTATAGTCGACTGCACTCGTCATGCGTGCCATACCGCAAAAATGGCCGCTACCATTTACCGAAAAGAACAAATAGACTACACCTCCTTCCCGTTCGCGCTCGCGATATGCAGCATCTAGTCTTTTGTTGCCATGTTCTGTACTGCACCAAATTTCATACTTAATACTACGGTGGATATCATCCTCCGAGTAGGACTTAATGACAAAAAATCGGGCGAGTGGAGCACTTAAATCAAACTCCTTAGGATTATAATCGTTCTTGACGCGTAATTCGTCAAGTACAGGATGAGGTGTAGCCGGACTTGTTTGTACTGGCGGCGCAGCGGCAATAGGAGGCGCAGGCATCGGCGGACGTGGCTGATGTGGCTGATGAGGCTGGTGTGGCTGATGTGGTTGATGCGGCTGATGCGGTTGGTGCGCCTGGTGCGGCTGATGTGGTGGTGGCGCCCGCGGAGCGTGGGCCCACGCGGGCGGTGCCTGGTGCTGTGGTGGGGGGCCGCGCTGCAGTGAAGCTGGCGTCGACGCCGGTGGAGCCGTTTGAAGCGGCACCGCTGGGGGCACTGGCTGAGGTTGTAACGGTGGTGGAGGCGGCGCCGTGACAACAGGTGCACTCTTGCCAGCATCCCACGCATTTATTTCTAAATTATGTTTGCCGGGTATTATGGGCGGAGGGGGCATCCCCGGTCCTTTTTTCTTGAGTCCAGTGCTCTGAGAAGACGGAGCAGGTTTGGCAGGTTGGCTCGCGATCGATGCCCATGTCATCTTTTTGGGTTGCGATCCACCTGATACGTCCTTGAGCTCTGAAGCCCGGTCTTTGTCCATTTTATGCTCTCCGAGAGAGAGCGCCTGTACTCCCGTCTCAACTGCCTTGATGCCATCAGGCACGTACAGGCCATCGGCCCTGTAGTAATCATCGTACTGTTTTGCGCGACCCAACTGACCCCATGTGGAATAATCTCCATTGCCATGGAAATAATTAAAAGTTGAACCTGGCTGACCAAATGCAGCAGTTGAGAAAGCAGTTGTTGAAGGTCCAAATACACCTGAAATGGTAACATTGAATTGTTACGAAAAGATACCACATATTGTAATCATTACTCTGTGGCAGTATTAATTTTGGTAGCAGGTGTCGTTTTTTGGTACAATCTAATTAACTAATAACCTTTTAAAGTGATGAATTAAAAAACAGGTTCTATTAGCCTGCTATACAATTATAAAAAATCCAAACTGGTAGAGCAGTTCCAGTAATTTTTGAGACTGAACAAACTAGATACTTTATAAATGTAAATCTGTAACTTTTTCTAGTCACTGAATAAATACTAGCTACCATCCATTCCATAAGAATCGTGAGGATTGTATCCTCCGAGGAAAGTCATCGGGTCTGTTCCATTGGTGGACCATGTCCCATCCCCAACTCCAAAAGCTTGATAAGGAAGTGCTGTTGTACCGTAATAACCTGAAATATAAAATAAACAATATTAGCAATTGAAAGCAATTAAATATACTCAGAACAAAGTAAAGAGAATTGGAAGCTAGATATATGATGTATTTATTATACTGATAGAAAATATTCAGTCATTTATGTAATAGAATTAAAGTGACATGTTACTAAAAACATAAAAACGGTTTGTAAATAAATTGTTGATAGCAATAAATTGTGTATAATTATTAATTAGTAAGACATTGATGCAAGTACATCTATACTAATAATAGACAATATTATAAAGATAAAAGATTTTATTGTTTCTTTGTAATAGATAAACTCAAATACTACTTAACCGATTTAAAAAATTCTTTCACCTATAGAAAGCTGCATTATCAGCGAATAACACAGGCTATATATTATTTTCGAATTTTCTATCTACCCGTGCGAAACCAGGTCTGATGAATAGTGTATAATAATAGGTCAAAGTATTGTGATTGTAGGTATAACATTTCATAAAGGTGGAAATTTAATTTATTAGCATATTTTTAAGGAAGTGTTCTAACAGTGAAACTAAATATTTTTCCAAAAAGTTATGAGTTAATAAGTGAGTTAATAAAGTTGTTGGATTTGTATAGGAAGATCATCATTTTGGAATATTATGTATTTTTGTTTTACAAAACAGTCAATATATTCATACATAATTCATTAAATTTCATCTATGTGTGTATGTATATATATATATATATATATATATATATATATATATATATATATATATATATATATATATATATATATATATATATATATATATATATATATATATAGTATACATTTTATATAAAAAAAATTGCAAAGTATGTACCTACCTGCCGCGCTGTAGGGGTCGGCCGCTGACGAGATGGGCGGTGCGTAGGAAGGTTGCTGTTGTTGACGCCATGACACCTCCGCCAACTCGTCGCCGCCACTCTCTAACTGTTGCTCTTTCGGTGCATTTGTCACTGTCGATTTATATATTAGTACATTAAAAATTATGTTCAATAGCAGTAACGATCTTAGGAAAAAAGGGCCGAGAGGGGATCGGACTTCGCTCGGGGGCGCCGAGATCCAAGGGGAAGCGAGGTCTAAAATAGCGACATGCGAACAATTGAATCAGTAAAGGATCAAATCAAATTCCATGCTGGCACTTTAGAATGAACAGTGGATTCCTGCTACATTTTTATTTTCGTCATGGGGGGCGGGGAGTGGGAGGAGTCAAGAATTTGCTCAGGGGCAAGACAGTAAAGCATCATGATATGATCTTAACATATTGTACATTTTGTCCAGACACAATGGGTAGTCTACCTGATACCTGAAAGATGGCCCTGTTTACAAGTCAGTCAGTCACTTACTGCTAGTAAGCTATAAAACTACTATTATTTATATGATCTTTAATCCAGTCACCATTTTGACTCAGAAGGTGAGTTAACATTAAAAATCTCACCTTACTCAGAAATAACATAAACAACATGTGATGAAATTAATTATTAGTTTAGAAACTTTAGTCAAAGATAAACAATGGAGCTATGGAATTCATATGTAGGCAATACTGTTATCATAAATAAATTTCCTAGTTCGAAATAGCATCCTTTAAGTCATTGTTAAAGTTCTCTGGTTTTCATGAAATACATATATTCTCTTAGAATTCCAGTAATATTTAAGGAAATATATAATATAAAAAAAAACTTCAATGTCACAATCTTCTTTTACACTAACTTACATTACACACTCATCATTCTAACATAAAAACACTCTTATGGATAAGCAAAGTCAGTTTATTTAATAGAACAAATGTGTTAACCTAATAAAAATAAGAGAAAAGGGCAATGACCCTCATTTTAAAAATCTATATCTATCTCTGAACATTACAATAAAATGTGTTAAGCGACATATGAATTTTCAATTGATGGTAGATAAATAAATATATCATATAAAAAAAGAAACTATATTTCTGCTAGGTTGTGACAGACAAACAGGTATTACTGTTGACATTAAAAAAATATTTATTTCAGATGGTATGGTATTCACATCATGTCTTTACAGGACAGTGAAGAAATTTGATAATTAAAGTATTACTTTTACTTATATACCTATCATTTTATTATTATTGACCTTGACATATAAGTAGATACATAAAAATTAAACAAGTAGATAATAGGTCTAATCTAACAAAGACATTGTCATTAATAAAATTTAAAGGCCAATACACTGTAGCATGTTTTAGTTAAAAATAACAATCTTTCATACAGCAAACAAGATACAAATGTTAGTATATCAATAGACATTTGCTTTCATAGCTTGTTTGAAATAATTATGTCAAATGAACAAAAGTTATCCTTAATTACATGTTACATTAATGAATTTAATGTAATTACTTTGATGATTACATAATATAAATTAAGTAGGTACTTCAGTTCGCAACTACAAATGTCATCAACCACATATAAAAGACTTTGTTTTATAAAAAGAAACTACACAAAAAGTATTGTTTTTTTTTTTTTTTTAAATGTTTAATTCACATTCAATTATCTCCTCTATAAAATATTTCATTAATGTGTTTCTAATAATCAGTTCTTTAACAGAAAAAAAGCATGAAAAATAATGACAATTAATGTAAATCTGAGCCTTTTTTCATAAGTACAATACTTAATATACATTCATGAAATATTGTATAAAAAGATATTCATTTTGTCATATTGTTTGTCATAAAGTTATGATGGTGGTTATGACTGGTGTTACTAGAATTATTACTTCAAATAGATACCACATATATTACATGCACCATATAGCTTGGTGGTCTTAAAATAGCCTTGTACCACTATATATCTACATGCACGACATTTTAAATGTTTAGTTTGGCAAAGAAAATTATGGCAACCAAAATAAAACAAATTAGTATTTAAAATAGACAAATACTGTTAATTAGGTCTCAAGTATATGTCACAATTACACAATTAAGCTGATATTAGATTGTACAGATATACATAGGTGCAATATCAAATTAGTCTACAAATTTAGTACTTTGAGGAGTGTAAAGATATCTGTAAGTCTATATATTCTGTGTACTGATGTTACATTCACTAACCAGTTGATAGACATTAATGTTGATATGATAACATATGTTGAGTAAGACCAATAAATCGCCTATTTACTTAAAGCCATAAACCACTGTCATAAGTTAATAATATTACATTATAATCTATCGTGAAAATGCGTGCATTTTAGAAAGTGAAAATAGGAGAAAGCAAAATACATATGATGTTAATGTTGATTTCATCGCAAAAGCACCGGATACAAAGTCGACCGGTACGGTGTTCCTCCTACGGAGAAAACACCTTGCAACGTCATAATGGTTTCACTTTACCTTGGTTCCCTTGCCCTTTCATCCGCTACACGCCACATTTACATGAAACAAGGAATAGCATAACGTCATTAAATTCGATAAATTCTGATATATATTTGTAAATAATGCAAAAAGATAGTACAAATGCGAAATACCTGATCTGACACGCCTGCTGACATTGGCCGCGATTTCGAGAAATTTAGCACTCAGGGAAGTCTTTGCGCACAAAAGTAACAAAATAAATCACATCAGTTTCACTACACAAAGTCTGGCGAGTCTGATAATCAACTAATCACTTTAAAATGTCCGTAATTAATAATTAACACTAAATGTCCGACACGGATGGAAGTTTATTAATGGCGACCACAGTGTTGCCATTATATTTTTTTTGGAAATACTAAAAATAACTGAATAAGAAGAATAAAAAAAAAATTGGATCCAGTTGAATAAATAAAAATCAATAATAATTTTCAAGACTTTTATTTATGACTAGCTCTATCTTATTACTTCAGATACAAATTAGGATGAAGGATATAAGATTGTCTGTGTAATTTTACTTCAGATGAATAACTATATATTCCAATATCTCCGGGTTGAACCAACTATATTTCATTCATTCTAAAATATTATTGTATAAAAAAACCTTTTTTTATAATAGGGGCGAAAATAAAAGTATTTACCTTTATTTTCGCCCCTATTATCTATATTAAATTTGATAGTTTATAAATAAAATATCTTGTTTCCTTTATAAATATTTTAGGTTTCTTCATCCACCTTGCTGTACCCCATTACCCGAGACTCATTATAAATATACTACTTCTTAAAAAGGAAAATAGCAAATCTTTAGTAGGCATTTCATTTTTTCCTTAAATTGAAGAAAGCAATTTTTAATGCAACTTGAAATAGTAAAAAAGCAAGGGCGAATTAACGGTCTTATAATATAATCAATCTCTTATTTGAATACATAACAATAAGAAAAAATTCATTGTACAAATATTAAAAAAAAAATGTTTATTTTATAATTGTGTAACAAGAATCGATTTTAGTTATTACTTGAATACTTAATACAATATTATTACATAATTGTCTAAACCTAAAACATATTGTCTGTTTTACTTATTTCTTTGTAAAGAAGGATGAAATAGTTTTAGTACCACTAGCAGCTTTTTGTCTGGCCTTTTCTTTGGCCGATAATGGGCGCTCTTTTTTAACTTCGGTATAACTTTGATTTATACTGATATCTATGCTGTCTCCATTGACTCCATTTGATTCTTGTTTTACTTTCTTATTAGGGTCACTGATATCTGTTGCTTCAGATTTTCTCTTCTTTCCAATAGATTCAATCAGGTCAGGTTTAAAATGAAATTTTTTTTCTAAAAGTTCTACAAGATCATCTTGAAGATATTCAGAAACCATCCCATGTGCATATTTAAGGTAGATTTCTGTAAAATTTAAATAATACATGAAATGATTTATATTTTATAAGCAGATATTATGTATATATTCTTTAATCAGTTGCCTACAGCTTTGCACTTATAAATAGTACATGAAGTATCTTATGTGCTAAGTTAAGATATAACCTACTCATGTACTAAATTTCATTCAAATGCATTATGTAGTTTCTGTGTGAAAGAGTAACAAACACCCATCCATGGTTACATATTTGCACATTTATTATATTAATAGAATTGCATTCACAACAACAACATAGCGAAGGAAGTTACAATTTCATTTTTATCATATTAAAAATAGCATTTGCTTATCCAAAACAATGATATAACAGACTGCTTCACCTAGAATTCTAGACAAATCCATGGATGACTAGTAGGAATCAGTTCTTTAGACTGTGCTACAACAAACAGTAGATAAATGGAGAGAGTATTACTATTACCTTCATCAATATTATCATTCCCAATGTTACTAGCTACAAACGTGGCAGAAGTGGCTCCTGAAGTGACATGGATGTTTTTCTCTCTTAATACTGTTGCTAATTTCTTAACTCTTCCTTCAAGCCATGCTAAAGTTTTTTCCTCATTGTACTTGTAAGCTTTCATATCTGCTGGACCCTTAAAATATAGATATAACCATCAAGATAATATGGATTTTCTTTATTTCTCTTGCAATGGTAAAATAGCCACATTTTATAAAATCTTAGAACATTTTATGAAGAAAGAATGTCAAGAATTAATCTTAATTTTTTATATAAAATATTTTAAATAAGATATCAAATGCATTGAATAATATTTTATATCCTACATGAAGAAGTAATATATAAAAATAGACACCTTTAAATCGCCAATCAAATCTATATTAGTAACATAATCTAATAATTTGCTATAACCTTTTTCTGACAATAAGTCTTCTAAGGGCACAGCCCTACTACTGCATTGCTCTCTCAGTCGTGGTAGTACTGAAACAATTCACTTATTACAATTCAAAATAAATGCAGTATTATTTACTTGATTTTTCAGGCTTCAAACCAAAGAGGCATAGGTGCAAAAATGAATTTTGACATAAACACAATTATTAATTTACTTTAGGTTCTATTTAGCTTAAAAATATGGACCCTACTCAATAAAGAAAGAACTTTTATAACTTCATACAAATATGTTTTTAATTTGGCCAATTCAAAAAAGTATAATATTATTATTTTTTTTCTCTCCTGAAGAGTTTTGCATGAACACCCCTATAGTTTGAAGGCCAAAATATAATAAAGTATACCTAAAAATAAAGGATTAACTGGAGTCAACAAAAGCAAGTTGCCATCTGATTTGACAGTTTCATCAATGAACCAGGACCGGTATGGTTCACTAAATAATACCAGTTCATACATCTTATTATGAATATGGTCCAGGGCATACTTAGCAGGTTTACCATGTGCAGGATGTGGCAAGGTTATGATGTTGAAGTTACTGTTTTCAAATAATCCATCTGTAAATATAAAAACAAGCAATTAAAATTGAACTAAAATTATTACTAAATAAGCAAATAAGAACTTAAATTTTTTCATGACATCCCATTAGGGTATAACAATATAGACAGAGATAGCCAGAAATAGCCACTAAAAACAGCCCCTATTTTTTTCAATATTTTTTTAACAACCTTATAATTATTAAAAATTATAATAAAAATATATAATGAAAAGCTAGTTAGAAGCTTTCATATCGCTTTAGTTTTAATCAAATATCTATCACAGTTTCGTAGAATACAATTTTTAAAGTTTAGGATTGCAACCCCCATTTTTTAAAAAAGGTTCAAGTTAGGGGTTATATATTAAAGGCACCAGTGTCATCAAAGATGCCAGTGCAGATTTCATAAAGAAACCCAGTGAGATCCTTTTTAATAATCAGACAACAAATTGTATTTAATTATTAATTTAATTATGATTTTTTAAAAAGAAGCCTATCTGATTTTTGAGGTCCCACACCACCATTACACATTTTTTTTCTCTTATACATTTTTCTGAATAATAAATGGACAATTTATATCACCTGAGATTCCCCATATAATGTTCCTGTAACTTAAAGCATACAAAATACTTTTGAATGTTCTATGAGGTGTATAGGGCAAGGAGATTGTTTCAGTTATAGGTTTCATGTTGTGTAAGGAGGTAGTTTTTCAAGATACAATTGAAGTGCATTCTATGACTACAATTAAATAAATCAATATAATCTTTAACTCAATATTATGTTTTATAAGTTTAGTTAAATTATATCTACAAAAAAGAATGCAAACTAGTTAAAAATATAATATCAATTGAACCTGCAATATGTATATTATCCTGGTATCATAAAAAATTATACCTGTATCATAAGTATACTTACCAAGGTACTTTTGGCTGTACAGAAAAATATACTATAGATTTATAGTTCCAATATTCAAGTTCCGATTATATATATCTAATAATTAACATAACTGACTCTTGATTAATTACCTTTTATAAGAAGAATCCAAGAACTCTCGACACGTTTATTTGTTTTTAAAGGGCTTTCAGGCGATGACTTTGGCTTTTGAGATCGTGTCGTCATTTTTACTAAATATAAAAGTCAATGAAAAGTACCTTTTATAATTTACCGGTCTATTAATTTAAACGAGTACAGTATTATACTCGAAAATAGTGACTTAAATTGCACATTCTACAACACTGACTAGTAATATAGGTAACTAATTAATAATAAAACCTCTGAAACAGAACAATTATAACTTTAACAAATCTGATTCTGAAGTGACAAAAATATCAAGCTATCTAACCTCTATATAGCATAGAATACGAGTAAATTTTATAGTAAAATTTACTCGCATTCTATGATTTTAACCCGGCCTTAGGTGTATTATAGTTTGCTACCTGGAAGTTAAAAATTCAACCATTCAGTTATAAAAAAAGGATTTAGTATGAAAATGCGGACACTCATAAAAAAAAATAAAAAACAAATTTGAGTAAAATTAAAATTAAAGTATTCATTCGCCGCCAAAACTATAAATTTTTTTATTTGCCTGTTTTGTTATTACTCTGAGTTGTGTTTCTAACTTTTATTAATCATAGATAGTATAGAGTATATAATTCTAGTGAATAAATTCTTTGGTTTTTGTTACAGATTATATACACCTATAGATACAAGTAATTCAGCTTTAGTGATTTGATATGTAAAATAACACTTCAAATTGTGAGCGAAAATGCAGTTTGAGAGATATAGTGTTTAAACAATTTTTGTTGCTCATAAAAAGATACAGTTTTAGAGTACTTAAATTTAGTTACCGGTATTAAGTTTTGTGCGTTAGAGCTAACTATTGACTGTTTACAATTACAATTTGGTTTACAAATATTATTTTTGACATGAGTGTGAACGTATCTATCTATAAATGAATTAAACGATGTACGTAAAAACTTGATTATACAGAAACAGCAGTGTTTCCCAACCTTTTTTATGCTATGCCCCCCACCTGAACTTTTCTAAAATTTTTATGCCCCACATTCATAATTTTTCCCGACAAATTTTACTTGACGACTCTAATCGCCTAGTTGATATTTTGGTAACGTAAAACGAAATTATACCTAATAAATTTTTACAGTATATTATAAATATGGACAGGTAATGTCACTAAAAGTAATGGACATTTTAAATACTTTTTACTTAACCGATTTATTTGAATACGTATATCGAAGAATCTTTGTAGATTTAAATGTGTATTGATGTTAGGAATAATTGAAGTAGAATCCATTTTATTTTATGCGAGTTTTTGGAAATACCTACGTATGGGAATGGATAATATGAGTGAATAATTTGTAATTAAGTTGATTAAATGTAATAAATATTTAATTGTGTTATCTTAAGTTTCATTTTTTAATGTTATTTTCTTAATTCGTATTCAAATAAACATTTTTATTACTATAAAAACGGCGGTCATTTTGATGAATTTGACATATTTGAAATGACAGATATAGATATGTTCAGTCAAAAAAAAAATCATACGTTGTCTAAGTTTATATACAATATTAAAAAAAGTTTAATTTGACAATTTGCTGACAAATGTTGATCTGTTTTTGAAGTTTAAGTATCTATCTATATAATCTAAATTCAAGAGTTATAAAATTTGGAAAAATATTTTGTATAACCATCTAGAACCACCAATATAAATAAATTAATATTCATAGTATCGAAATAATACAAACTAAATAGTTATTACTAGACATACTATTATTATAATTTTGATAAAATTTCTATGCGAGCAATCTGTTAGTATATCTTTTCATTTAAAAAAGAGTGTTTTCAAATCGATTTAAAATTAAAAGAGTATGAAACAAAAAGATCCAACCGAAATAAAAACTTTCTTTTTGAAGTCAGTTCCTAGTAAAATGGTTTTATTTGTTATCTCTTGACAGCTGCCGAGACAACATATGTATATCACATACATACATACATATCTGTCACACCTGTCTCCTTTTAGGCAGAAACAATGGAATTTAATATATCACACATTATCATTAAATTTAATATACGCGCTATTTAAGGTATTAAAGGAGATGGGCTATTTTTATTTGAGTCAATGAACTTAGACCTGTCATACGCATAAATTTGTCTTAAAATGTAATAATTCATAAAATCCAAACAAGTTTTCACAATATTATAATAATATTTTTTACAAAATGTATTTACAACTGAACTCTCATTTTTAAATACTATATCAGATATAAAGCATCATGGATTGATGTTAATAGCGATGATGAAATTGTGGAATACTATTTAAGTTGTAATATTGCATAGAAATGGTTGCATAGGATCATAGAAATGGTTGCATAGAATTATACAAATACTTTTTATTGGAATTAACCTTCACTTTATTCTTGTAATAATATTTTTATTTTTTCCCGGCAAATTTTGCTTATATGATTACTGATTTTTACTGATGATAACTTCTTCAGGTTTAATCATTACACGCATTTTAAAACAATATGCAAGCATTTCTTAAAACAGGTAAAATATCAGCTACTGATAAGCCCTCTTCATCTGGAATAAAGACTTCAACAAAAAAGAAACCTCCAGCGCCGTGGGTTGAGAAATAGTAAGTCCATGATTAATGTTTTCTTTTGGAAATGTCTTGTTTGATTCGGTATAGTTTGTATACTTATAAATTATCAAATAAATTTCAGTCGGCCGAAGACTATAGATGACATAGTTGACCAAGGAGAAGTGGTACAAGTTCTTCGAGAATGTTTGTCAGGTGGGGACTTGCCGCATTTGTTATTTTACGGCCCTCCTGGTACAGGGAAGACGAGTGCTATTCTTGCGGCTGCCCGACAACTCTTTGGAGATATAACACGCGACCGTGTATTAGAATTAAATGCATCTGACGAACGCGGTATCCAGGTTGTTCGGGATAAAGTGAAGGCATTTGCTCAACTTACTGTTAGCGCCACTAGACTTGAGTTAGTATATCTTTATTTTTGTATTATTTTGCTTGTACATAGGTCTCCATGAACATATTACATTGTGCCATTTAGTCTAGCCAAAGTCTTTGGATTCATGAGTGTATAATGAATAATGAATGAATGTATAATGAAATTTACATGTTTCAATTTCATTATTTAAGTGGACGACCCTGCCCTCCATACAAGTTGGTGATATTGGATGAGGCTGATTCTATGACAACAGCAGCACAGGCAGCACTACGGCGTACAATGGAACGTGAAACACGAACTACTAGGTTTTGCTTGATCTGCAATTATGTCTCTAGGATCATACCTCCAATTACAAGTAGATGCTCAAAATTCAGATTTAAGCCTCTTGCAAGGGAAAATGTTATTAAAAGGTCTGTATGCATGTTTTATTTAAACAATAATAAATATGCTCACAATTGTTATCTATTGTTATGGGGTTAGAGGTTAGAGGCATTTGTTGAATATCAACATTGTGAAGAATGTTATTATATTTCCTCTTGAATCCAACACAATATAATAGACTCATTGCCTTGTCACAAAATACTTCATTATTAATAAAAAATAAAAACTAAAACATACAAACCTATTTTAATTATTAAAGGATTTTATCACTTGCTTTAAATTATATATTTTTCTGTTTTATATGTAATGTATTGTCTTATATATTTATTGTCAATTTAGAAGCTTAATATGCACTTGACTAAATAGCTTCATTACCATCTTTTCTATGTAAATGTAATGGTGAATGTTGTGCTTACCTGTAATCATTGTATGCATTTTATGTAGTACCTTAACTATTGGATTGTTTTAGAGTGTGTTAATATGTATGCTGTGGATTTGCCTTGTAAATAAATAAATAAATTGAGAATTTAACACAAATGCAAAAGTCTTCTATCTAAAATATGATTATGAGAAGTCTAATGTGTTTGTGAATAATATTTAAATAAAAATACTGTGAACATTTAAAAAAAATATTTCTAAAATGGCTCTAATAGCTCTATATAATATATATTAATAAAAATCTAGTAAATCACAATTCTGGTCTTATCTAAATGTCTTATGATGGTTATTTTATGTTAACAATCCACATTTGAAAAACCTCCAAAAAAATTATTTTTATCTGTTGGTGACAAGTACTTGCAATAATGTAGAATATCAGCTTGTTTTAATTGTAATTGTTTAAAAATATGAAAAGGGTACATATGTTGGATTGATTGTATTCAATAGATTACGTGAAATATGTGAAGCAGAGGGTGTTGATGTTGGTGAAGGTGATGTACTTCATCAGGCAGTAGACACATGCGAAGGGGATCTCCGTCGTGCTCTCACTGCACTGCAGTGCTGCCAGCGATTATTAGGAAAAATCACAGCCGATGGTCTTATTGAGGTATCCAAATTATATATATTACCAAACTGCTTGAAAATAACAGTGTTATAACCTGCACAGGAACAATAATGTCAATGATGTTAAATTTTATGACATCTATCTCACGCAAATTTGGAAAGAATAAAGATTAGATCTAGGATATTTATAAGATATGTAGGATAGAACATGTTTATATTTTTTTTATACCACTGAGGTGGCGAACAAGCATACGGCCCTATGAACGCCTGCAATACCAGAGGTATTACGCGCGCGTTGCCGACCCTGAAGAAACCTCTTTACTCCCCTTTTGAAGAACCACATGGTGTAGTCTCTTGGGAACCGCGTTGTACGCGACCATTTAGGCTGTAAGGTATGAGGGTGAACTCCCTGTCGATAGCGAGCCGTACGATGATAGAAAGTGGCCGTAGGCATCATATTGAATAATTCCTCTGAGCAATAGCTTGTCGTTGCACTGAGTCGAAGGGTTATGTATATATATATATATATATATATATATATATATATATATGTATATATATATATATATATATATATATATATATATGTATATATATATATATATATATATATATATATATATATATATATATATATATATATATATATATATATATATATATATATATATATATATATATATATATATATATATATATATATATGATATATATATATATATATATATATATATATATATATATATATATATATATATATATATATATCTATTAGAAAATTAGATTAGTTGAATTTCACCTACAAACAGGTACTTGATTTAATGTTTGTGGGTAAAATTTTACCAATTTTAGTAAGAAATAAAATAGATATATAACAGTTAAATTAATAATTTCTTGTGAATTAATATGTTGATGTTTCCCAAAATGACAGTGACTTGAATATGTTTTTCAATTTTGCCATTTAAAATTACATATTTTATTCTGTGCAGGTGACGGGCCTTGTTCCTGAAAATACAGTAAATGAGTACCTGAGCGTCAAGAATTACAGTGAACTAGAGAAGTTTGTTGATAAGTAAGTGTCTATTAATTAATTTTTATTTTTACTAGGTCTCACAAATGCATTCATTTATCTATTCAATGATTTTAAACCTATAAAATTATTGAATAGATGAAATAATGCTGTTACATATTTAGAAATATTTTATATACAGGTTGTAGTAACCACTAACATGTACCTATAGGCGTAATTAATTTAGTGCCAATCCTACCTTTAGAAAGCACCTTTTGACTATATGCAAAGACATGCCTATAAAATAACATTAAGTGTAAATAAAAAAATACTCCTTAGATAATGTTAATACACATTGAAATAGTTTTAATGTATTTAGCATTAATATAAACCTACATAGTTTCTCAGTGTTAAAAAAGCATGTTTATTTTGACCTGTATATTTTGTGCCAATAAACCAATATTATGCATATACCATATCGCTACACCTTTCGGTGATTACTGGTTCCCCATATAATACATATGTTTGTATGCAAGAGTAATGTCTAGTACTCATAGTATAACTTCTGTTTAGTTTGCAAATTGGGACTAGATGGCGCTGTGTGTCACCTCCAAGGATATTTATTATTTATATTAAAAATTTAAAATCTTTAATAATCATCTACATTGTTGTCTCGATAATTAGATTAGTAAACATAGCTTCGTGTCGATGTATATAATAGAATAATAATGGAAATAATCTTCTGTTAACAAATATTCAATGACACTTCTATGATTCGAAATGTATTATAAATTTAGTCAAAAAATTGTTTATCCACGTTCAAACATTCTAGTCCGTTTTTTAATGGGTGGACATAGTATGCTAACCTTGTCTATGCTATTGGTGTATGCTGGCAGGCCACTAGTGATAGGTGAGGATGCAAACAGATCAGCTAGCCCTTCGTGACGAATTTTACAATAATCAACCACGATGGTTTCCAGAGTCAACCACGTCCACGTGGTTAATATACCACGTGGTTAATATATCACGTGGTATATTAACCACGTGGAGTCAACCTGATAGGGTATACTACTATTACTAACAATAGGGTTGTTAATCCCCATTACTAAGCTCCCCCCCCCCCCCATTCGAATCCGTTGAACCCACTACTATTATAGGGTAATATATTTTTGTATTTTTCAAAATTTTACTAATTTATTTATTGGGTATTTTTTTTATACAACTTAGAATGGCAAACAAGCTGACAGCCCACCTGATGGAAAGTGGTAACCGTCGCCTATAGACATGAGCAGTAGCATGGACATAACAGAGTATACTGTTTCCCCAATGATACCCCCCATGCGTTGCCATTCCTGAGGACTCAGGTGTTATTCCTCCGTACCCAATAAATTCACGTATACATAATAATATAAAGATTTGTAATATTAAGTTAGATTTCAGATTTAATTAAAATTTATATCTACCTATATAATAATAATTTTATTACTAACTTGGTAGGTATTCAGTTTAAATAGTAGGTTAAATTCGACGGGATTCCAACCTTATTGTGCGGGCCCCGAGCCCAAAGGTAAACTTTTCAGTTTATTATTATTCCCGAACACGTTACGGTTTTTAAATATTTTTAAATAAATGTAGGTAGGTTCTTAGATATCTTATTAACCTATTAATATAATAAATGCGAAAGTTAATAACGATGGATGCATATGTGTTAATTTATCAAGCAAAATCTATAAAATGGATTTAAATGAAATTTCATATACGGGAAGGTTATATCCTAACTTAGCACATAGAATACTTTATAGTGCTGATTCACGCAGGTGAAACAGTGAGATACAGCTATTTTAATTTTTTAATTTTTCGCTGACTGATAGTTGTTTTAGACTCCTCTCACATAAGTTGTCCTTATTCTTTGTAACGAATTTAGCAATAATTATCAACTATCTGCGACATTGCCCGTGGACATTAATATATAAAATATCCTATGTGTTAAGTTAGGTAATAGGTATTCGTGTACTAAATTTAATTTCAAATCAATTCGGCTATTTAAAAATAAAGTTAAAAACATCCAAACACCTTTACAGTCTTTTACATTTATTAGAACACCTACATTTTATGTGAGTGCAAGTTGGCTACTACTAGATTTTCTACAAATCCAGATACTCTTTTTAGTTCAAATGTACTGAATAATCTGATGATAGATCGTGGTCGTGCTATAAAGCATCTTACGGGCACGCGGGCACGACTACAATAACTTAAGAAAATGTTACAGGTACAATTTTACAAAATTACGGTGCAATATAGCTTTGCTTTCTGTTTTTTTTTTCGTATCTTGTTTAGTAAACAATGGGGTCGATACTAAGGGGCCATTCCTCTAAACTCATCTCTAAAATTAAAATTTCAATTTGATATTACAGCGAAATATTTATTTTAAGGACCATATATTAATACTAAATTTAGATTTAATAATAATAGATTTACGTAAATTATTATTACTGTAAGTTATGCATGTATATACAAACATGTGTTATATACATATACTGTATTATTTTTATATATTTATTTATTATAATTATTGAAATCGACTTTACTCACGTAATAACTAGATTTTGTATTTGTTAAATATTTATGTATTTATTGTTATTTAAAGAATCATTCATTATTGTAGATTATTATTATTTAATTCAACAATTTATTATTGATTAAAAAAAATTATGTTTAGATAGTTAAAATAATTAGAAAAAGGTATTTAAAATAAGGTATTAATTAACAATTTAATGAATTATTCGAGGAAATAATTTAAAGTGTATATAAATAAGATATTAATTGACTCATTAGATTCATTACATAATAATAATTTACGATTACAATAATCCGTATCAGTATGATGATGAAGTAAGAATACCAGAGGAAGGCTTAGGCACCTTTGTCCCATTCGTGTTTCAATCGTGAAGCAGTTGTGTTTGCATGGCTTTGTTTCGGTTTGAAGGGTGGGAAATGGCAGTGAATTTACAGGGTACAGAGGAATAACATCTGAGTCCTCAGGAATGGCAACGCATGGGGGGAATCATGGGCGAAACAGTATACTCTGTTATGTCCATGGTACTGCTCATGTCTATAGGCGACGGTTACCACTTTCCATCAGGTGGGCCGTCAGCTTGTTTGCCATTCTAAGTTTTATAAAAAAAAAAAAAAAAATAGTTAACATAAGCAAAAAATGTATCATTAGCAAACAAAAATGCAGGCGCGTAAACGTAATTACACAAGTGTCTCAAATTACGCATAATTAGTATATTATGATTGGTCATTTAGTCATTATTAATTAAAAAAAATTGTAGGTAGAAAACACTCAATAATAAGATTTTTTTTATATACCTTCATTTAAAGTGTTCAGCCGTTTTAGCGTGATTAATAAACATGTAAACATGCATATATCTTTAAATTTTTTTTATATTTAATGAACTTACAAAGACATTTGAAGTGAGAGTTACAAATTTAATAAATAATACTTCTCTATCAATATTATGTTTAATTTATGTTATTTTATTACACATAATAATTGTGTTTTATAAACAAAAAAGGAAAAATAATCTAAGACGATTTTACATTACGGAATTTGTTTTAATGGCTGAGGAGAACGCTTTCTTTGTTTCATTAAAAAAATCGTCTAAGAAATAGGTATAAAATTTATAAATTGTTAATAGATTTTAATGTAATGTCTTTTTAGTACTATGAAGTCCGTGAACAAAAAAAAATCCCATAAATATAAATCATATACCATTTAATATTTTAAAATAAGAATATTGTATAATAAAAACAAAGGAACTAAGTAAAAGTATTTTAAACAAATAAGATCGTAAGAGAAATCTATAAAAAAAAAAAAGGAAAGAACGTCATATATTCACTTTCCTTCCAGGTTCCTAATGGACGCTTATTCGGCGTCGCAACTCTTGGAACAATTGAGTGCCACCGTGGTGACCGCCGGCCATCTTACCAACAAACAGAAGTGTGTTATTAGTGAAAAGGCAGCGGTGTGCTCGCATCGGCTCCTCGACGGTGGCGCGGAGTTCATGCAGCTCACAGACCTCGGGTGCACCATAATAACGGCCAACAATGACCCATGATGCTTATTCCGAGAGAGAGAGAGAGAGAGAGAAAGAGCACCTCTCTCTTTTTTTTTCTTGTTGCTAAGGTTAAGATGGCATTTATTATTTTTGAAATCGCATTATGAAATTTGGTGCATTTTGAAGAATGAGGTGATTCCTATTTTATAAAAGTAATGGTACCACAATGTAACTTAGTATTTTAATAACACTATTAAAATGATTTTTTTTATATTATTAAGTAATGTTTGTCCTTTATTCTCATTTTCCTCCATTTTTTGCCAACCACCGGCGGCTAACGGGCCTTTTTTCGTATTAATCTTTGTATTAATCATACTTCATCTACAGAATTGTAAGAATTCTAGTGTTAGTAAAATTTTTGTAAAGAAAATGCTGAGTTAAGTTGTATGAAACTACAAATAAATTTATTTGAATACTATAATTTTCTTTTGTTAATTCCTTTCATTGTTTGTGTGCACTCGAAACATATGCCGAGATACACATCAATATACCGGTCGTATTGAGCGAAGTACCAGCACCGTGTCTGCAGTTTACGCGCGCGTTCATTTCACTTCCGTTGTCGGTTGAACGGACGGACGGGCGAGTAGGAAAGAAAGAAAATAACGTTCTTACGAGCTTCATAGACGGTAAAGCGGCTTGATCGAGCACGTATATTTCGCTGTTTGTAAGACAAAGACGGAGCACCTACGGAGTGTACGGAACAGTTCCGTCTCTGCCTCCCAAACAGCAAAGGTGACGGGCTTGCCTCAAGCGGCTTGACCGTTTGTGTACTTCTTTGTAGAAAAGATAATATCGTGCAGTGATGCGGGGTGAGGACGCGCGGGCAGCGCTGCTGCAGGGGCGCCCCACCACGTCACGGTTTGCGCGCGCTGAGCCGTCATTGGTCGCCGCCGCCCCTCCCGGCCGCCGCACGCGCAGCGTCTAGCTTCCCAGATTTCAAATCTCGACCGTTTATTTCGTAGTGAGCCGGCGGAGAGCGCACGTCGCTGTACTGCCCGGTCGCGTTTAATTCTGGCCGTTTAAAAAACACGGCAACGTGCTCGTGAACAAACTGTTCGGTGCTACGAGGTGACATCGCGGACGATAAGTGCGTGCAGTGGTACGTGCGGAGCTGCGGGACTGTACGGTCGGCGAGTGGTCAATTTCTTTCGATGAGTGGAGGTTTAGTGCATGTCTTTTTACATCATGACTAGATCCACACTCATCCATGGAAGTTGCGTGGTTCGTCGCCGATGAGGAGGTGGAGGTGCCGGCATGCGGAGGAGCGGCGGACATAGACAGGACGCGGGGCGGCGAGCCGGTGATTACGGGCGGGTATCATTACCGGTACGTCGTAATGATACGTTAGCGGCAGGTAGGCGCTCTGACGCGAACCGATCGCTGGCCGCGTCTCTACCTGAGAGCCTCTGCCGCGCTGCCCAAAAATGTCGTTTAGTTACACTTCGCGCCGATTTGCTATTGCTTATTCAGAGTGAGTTTTTGTTGTAGTTTTTCATGATTACGCCTATGAAGAATGGTTATTTTTTATATACAAGTCACGGTTTTTAGCTTGGTTAGATAGTTTAGGTAAGTTTTTGTTGTAAGGTTATCGACGCATTCCTGAATACTCGTGTGCGGGGTAAGTGCACGCGGGCGAGGGGAAGGGAGCGGTAGATAGCGGGGCAAGCGCATCTGCTCCTTCTGAGAAAGGCCATTGTGGCGGTCCCAGAGTGGTCAGTGCGGTGACGTCACAGGCCGGGGCCGACAACCTTTCCCCCGTCTTGTACCCCCGCTAATGTATATCCGCCAAGTCGCGCTCGTTTTTGCATCATAGTGATAATTATGAACATGTCGACGTTGAGTTACCTCTCTAATAATGCTCGTTATTGTGCTGTCGGCACATGATTGTATTCATGACAAGTGAATAATGGTTGTCAACCTCTACTCAATAAATGAAACGTTATGAAATTAAGATGTTCTCATGTATGTCTAGTACCTATTTACTACTAACGACCCATGTTTGTTGTTAATATTTTATCAAACTTGTTTGCCCTATTCACTTAATACGGATGCTCGCATAGCTTTTTTTTTAATTAACAATAAAATATTCTAAGTTTGATATCTTACTAAAGCTTCAAGATGTTTTTAAAAAACCTTTTGGTATAGGTGGGTACAATTCTAATCATCAACCTAGGTAAAATTTTCAGGCAATAAAAATAAATGAAAAGTATTAATAAATTAACATCTTATTTTCTTTTCATTATCTTATTTTTTTTAGATTGTACGGTCTTAAGTAGGTACTCATTTAAGACCGTGCAGGCTAAAAATGTACGTTAGCTAGTAAGCTAATGACACGAACAGCTAGGTATATCCGCTTTATAAAATTAAATGCAAATAAATAACAGCAAATTGGTAAAGCGGATCTAAATGCGTGTTTGTAAGATTTTTGGTCACGTAAAAACTCTTCCTTTAAATGCAGTATAGATAAGCGTGGCAATGATTCCATTTTTTGTCCATTATACAAACTAACATGATTTCAATTTTTCAAAATAATAGCAAAAAAGTAGCTGTCTTTGATGTCTTAAAATATTAATTCTACATCAAAATGCATTGCCTAAATACCTACGTATGGTATTAGCCAAAAATTTGTAGTACTTAGTGTTTACGTTTGAAATTTTGAAATGCCTCCAAAATAAAAAAAAAATCAGTTATATGATAAAGGTCTTTAGTTAACTTTTTAAATAATCATTCAGTTTTTTTGAAAATTGACACTTAGTCTAAACATTACTAGACTTAATCCTGTTAAATCTGTGTTCTATCTCTCTATTTCATACTCAAATTCCTATAAGAAATATACATTTAGCTTCGCGTTCCACATGCACTGATGGTATTTCTTCACTCATTGTATCTACATAATGTATCGTAAGACAACATAAGGTTGAAGTTACCGGAAATATTAAGCAATTAAATAAATTAAAACTAAATTAAAAAAAAAAAAAAAAACTATTCGGTGGACAAGTCCAAATTGTTTTCTAGGTGACGGTTATAACATTCTATTATGGTGTCTGCATTTTAAAAAAAGTCTTTGTTATATCAATCGATTAATAAAATTAAATTTATGAAAATTTTCCTGCTCATTTGCAATACGAAATTTTACTCAATTTTACCTCACAATATATCTGTGTATCGGTTTTCCTGTATGTTTAATTCATACAAGTTCTACTGATATTTATTATAGTTCATATATATTATGCAGTGAACTTTACTGAAAACGGGCTTCATAAAGGTATTCGTGACAACAAAAAATGGCCTCCAAGAAAAAAATATATTGAAGTACTTATGGCTTAAATGTTTCTTTACACGGTCATAAGTCTTATTTTCAGAAGGAAAATAATTTTGAGACAAAAAAATACTGAAAACTGCATGCAGTAATTAATACTAACTTTTTTTAGGGACATAAAAATTATGTCCTTCCTGTGATTTTAAACCAGAATAAAATCTTTAAAAAACAAACGAAATATTTACATATTCCTTTAATTTTTATTGCAATATTAAATACATAAAATGGGATCGTAGTCCATCAGATTCCATGAATAGATATTGGACTTTGAAGAATTAATGGAATATCGTAATACCGAAGATAGTATAAAAATAAACGATTTTTAAACAATTGCCATTTCTAGGAATTAAAGGTTCGTATTGCGCCAATGATGTCTTTTAAAATGATCTAAAAGCTAAAAAACTTCATAGATATAGAAACGAAATATTTACGTATTTATATTACAAAATTCCCAGCCAGTCACATTTATATTTGACATAGAGAAAACAGATTAAAAAACTAATGCTGACCGCTTTTCAGTGTGTGTAACATAAGAACATTATACGGACATACATGGCAACTGGAATCGAAGTTGTAGATAATTTTTAAAATAGAGGAATAAGAAGAAAAATAGATATGTTTCTTTATTTTCAGTATTTGACAGAGAACCTGTTCATATGTTAAAATGCCTACTACATGAAAAGTAATAAAAATGATTTATTGTTCAAAATATCAAGGAAACAAGTATAGGTAATATAACGTTGCCGGTTTGAGTGCTAGAGCGGTATGGCAACTGCATAAAAGCGAAGCGATTAAATCGTTGAATAATACAATTTTATATTAAAAAAAAAAAAAACAATATTCTTAATTGAATATGATTCAAAAGAAAGAAGAAAAATCAGTTCGCAAGAGAACAAATTATATTATTAAAACCTATACGAATAGTTAACTCAGCTCTAGAATACAAAATTCAAAAGTAAGTTTACAAAAGGCTTCGCCGAGTAAATTACGTTCTGTCCATCAACAGAGACGGCTCGGCATTATTTCTACATATTTTTTTTATGCCTCGTAGAACTACTTAATAGTGTTCCGGGTAGTGAGTTTAGTGGGGCAGGTACTCAGGTAGAGAATAAAAGCGAGCTTAAATAATAAAATGTAGACGAGGTACGCCTTTGTGATTGCTTGATCTGTTCCACTTCGAATGGAATTGTATTTCAAAAGATACTGATATTTCTACATTACTGAAATTGAAAAAAAATTGACCTTAAAGACCATCGGAATTTAGTTATAGATTAAGACTATTGTATGGCATTATTACATAATTCTTATTGATTTCTATCTTCATTTTATACATACATATATACATTTTTATCTTAGGTGCTAACGAGATTTTATATGTTGTACATTTTTTGTTACAAAAAAAATTAAGAATAATTTTAATAAGTAGGTTGTGTTTATTTTTAATTTTTTTTATTATTGTCGTTATTACGTCACGTCACTTAAAGTAGGGGTTTATTTTATGCCAGAAATCAAAGGCACATTGTAACGAAATATGTGTTAAATTCGTGTATGTTCTAGATCATTTTTTTATGTAAAGTGTACATCAGTCGGACCCAGGATTCATAAAATATTAATGAACATCCTTCTATTAGCTTCCCTATTTATTTTTCCTCATTTTATGCATTATGTATAAAAAATATATAATGTGTATTATAATATCAATTTACAGTTAAAGACCCTCATAGATGCACTGCCTTCTTCTAGGTTTAATTTTGCCATAATATTAATTGTTTACATTAATAATCTTATACTTTAAAAAAGAAAGAATTTTATGTAAAAGTTACAGTGCTAATTTGTTTTAGTCACCTTATGACAATAATTTTCTAAGGTATCAGCAATCACAACTACGGAACCTTAATAATTTGTGTTCAAAACGGTCTTGGCCGGTTTTGCTAATAGTATAATTTCTCACCCTATCGCTCAAGTTTATTCCATTTACAATAAGTAAAAAGAACTCGTTTCTACAACATTTATTTTATTTTCATGCTTCTTTTGCCGTTGTACAGCTAATTATCCCTCATTAATTCGAGGTATGCCATTAAATTTACTCGGAATGTATCTGATACACTATATCTAAATCTTCTGCTTACGTCCGTTCGGCTACCAGTTTTTGTATATTGTGGTTAATTAAATAATGAATTAAAACTAAACTTAATTAAACGTTTAATTTCAAAATTTATTATGACAGTAATAAAACAATTTTATACTGTGATAGAACCAAGCGGCGTGAAGTTACATGAATTTTTGTCGTGTTAAACAAATAGTATTAAAGTCGTTTTTTTATGGGTGATAATGGAAAGGTAACCCTGTTCGCGTTAGCAGTATGCACTGGCGAAGCAGCGAGAGATGATAGGTGAGGATGAAAAGGCAGGTCAATTAGCGCAATGTAAGATTTCACCTGGAATTAAACACGACTGTTTCCAGGGGGACCGCTAGAAGTCTACCTGGTAGGGTATATTGTTAGAATAGAATTGATAGTTCCCATTACTAATAATCCCTTCCCCCCAGGAATAATTAGTTGACTTGGTGAGTTTAGTTGAAGCTTTAATTGCCTTCTTGTAGATAGTTAGATGCCCTGTACGGGGTAGACAGAGCTTAGTAGCTTAAGCCTCTAAATGTGTGGCTAAGAACTGAGTATCTAGTCCAAGATGACTTCACATTAACATTTTGAAGTGTAAAATAAAATAATAAAAATATTGGATATCGTTGGGAGGTCCGTAAAAAAACTTGTTTCGTTATAGAATTGTGAAGGGCAAATTTGAAATTATATTATAAAAGTTATAATGATGGCCCCTTAAAAAAGATTCGTCTTTTGACGAACCCCCATTTCTTTTATTACGCATATTTTAAAGCTTCAGCTGTGTCCCAGGGTGGGCACATAGACTTTATATAATGTACTTATGCTCAAAATCTAAGAGTGGGCAGTGGTTGATCACCCGGCCCCTCTTATATAACGTATAATTGGACCAGTATTATGATATACGTGTTGTTTGTGTAAGTATAGGAAAATGTTTAAACTTAACCTCGTTTCACCAATCTTCCCGAATACCTAGATGACATCATATCAGTAAACACAATATGACCTTTGTTTTCAATCGTAAAATATTTTCCTTATAATATTTTACGAAACTAGATCACGATTTACATATATATAAAAGTCAGCGGACGAATATAAATAACTGAACGGTCCTGGACAAATGTTTGGTTGGCTTTGATGTATTATTAGTTGGGGATATAGATTTTACTGTTTTGTACATGGCTCCTTTTGACGAGAGATTGGTATGAAATTGTCTTTCAACAAATCAAAAACAGCTGCACCATTTACAAGTGATTACACATAAAAATACCTAAGTCGGGTATAATATAATTGTACAATTCAAGTGCTCCAAATATCAGCGATATATTAATGAATTTGGATTATTAACAAGTTTTAATTTTAAAGAAGTTTAGTGTTTAGATATTGAAAAGTGATTGGTGCAATTCAAGATAAGGTCATTATGTTTGGCAATGACTATCGACAAAAACAATACGCCAGAGATATCTCTTGTTGTGTAAATGTTAATGGGCGACTGCTAATATATAGATAGACCATACGCTAATTGGCATACTCTTTGTGTAGAAAATGAAGATTTTAGAAGGAGTGTACCTGTGATATAGAATCGTAATATTTTTTCTATACCACTGAAGTGGCAAATAAGCATACCGTTTACATGATGGTAAGCGGTTAATGTAGTCAATGATGAAGATTTGTTTTCTCCCCAATTATCATTATGATAACAGTCTTAGGATACTAGAGTACAAGAAATAGAATAGGCTTGTGTATTGAGAGAAACCTTTGATTTAAGGGATTTCTCGTCTTAAGAATTGGAGCGATGCAATTATTAATAAAATTTTGATTTTTATTAATTATCATATTACATAAGCTTTTATATTAAATGACAACCATTGTATACGAAATTAATTTATATGAAAATATTTTTAAATATTGTCTTAGGTATCTAAAATTATTCATACGATGCGTTTTTAGTTGCTACTATGTGTGAGCACTGGCGAGTAATACTGAGTAGGTATTCATCTAGGTAAGATGAAAAATAGCCAACTATAATCTGTTGTAATTTTATCCTAAATTATTATTTGATTCTAATGAATGGCACTTAAAAAAAAAAAACTAGAAAATTTTTATTTGTACAATATTCCTAATAATGTCCTATTAATTATTTGTTTAATAAAATTAGGCATATGTATAATAATGCATTAATAAACAACTCCCATATTACTCATTTGAATTTTTTAATTCAATTGGCATTTATTTATTATTTACCTGCATCAAATTTATTTAAAAAATTATTGTAAGAAATGCAATGGACTCGAATCATTCGTGTCAGAATCACCAAAGCTCCACATAGCTAAGTTACAAAGACGTTTTTAGTCAATTTTGTTTATTATGTAAATTCAAAAAGAATAGACCGATGAATGAACCAGTCCAGTGCAATGTCGCAATTCAGTTTCTCATGAAGAGCGAGACAGGCATTGTATGCGCTGGCGCATACATAGTTACTTTTCTCGTGTAAACATTATGCTTCCGTATAGAGGGCGTGCGAATACTAGGGTCGAGGGAACTTTCGCGTCGACGACCTAACGCAAGTTTCTTTTGTTTAAACGTTAGCGTAATGGTGCACCGGTTTGTACACGATTCATGCGGGTATTGAGGCATTCACAATGAAGTGAACTCATTATTGGCATTTGACCGGGCGCGATGCGCTAACGGCAACATGTAAGTATTTACGGGTACAAAGTAGTGCATTGTTTTTGTTGAAATCTGTTTGGGTATTGTAATGTTTTACAATATTTTATGCCTATAATAAAAAGTGAGTTCACATAGTTTGTTTCAATTGCGCGTGTTAAAGAAAAAAACCCGCTTTTTGAAGAAAACTATTTTGGATGGTAGATTATTCATCGTAGTAGGACTTTTTTGGGAATTAGCACGTAGTTGTAAGTATAATAAAATTGTTTTATTGTGAATTACCGTGTTATAGTTAACTTACCATTACTCCGTCGTATGTGACTGGTGACTAAATAAAGCACAGTCAACCGTGCAGGAGGATATACCAAAATTTTAAAATAATATCCATCTCCTATTGGGTGGGACCAGTGTCCAGTAGTGGAACACTAATGAATTGTTATGATATGTTATAGTAAATTACCATTGAAAAAAGTACTAACTGATTTTAAAATATAAAAATTATATAATATAAATAATTGTTTAATTTTTATATTTATATTATTTATTTATTTTTTATTAAATAAATAAAAAAAATAATTAAATAATATAAATATAAAAATTAATCAATAAAAATACAAAATAGCTATTACTCTATAAGCAGTGGCCAGATTATCGAGTTATTTATATTAGAAATGCATGATTGTTTGTTGGCATTTCACTACTTCATTATAATTTACAAGGAGGAATTAAGTATCTATTGAGTATCACTTTGATTTCGCCCATTTTTTACCATCGTACAGCTTGCTATCGACAAGAAATTCACCACCATACATTAGAGCCTGGAAGGTTGCTTACAGCGCGGTTTCAGAGATGTTTCCTCTGTCGAACGTTTGGGTTATGGAATG
This sequence comes from Galleria mellonella, assembly GCF_026898425.1. NCBI lineage: Eukaryota > Metazoa > Arthropoda > Insecta > Lepidoptera > Pyralidae > Galleria > Galleria mellonella. Next base: position 3,975,644 of record NW_026442090.1, on the reverse strand, counting down.
AGCTCTCTTTCAAGGTTTTCCCAAGACACTACAGCATGGGATTTTTCAAAAAAAGATGTAAAGAGATTTCATCAAGATCAGCAAAGCGCGCGTAATGCCGCTAGTATTGCAGGTGTTCATAGGCTACGGTAACCGCTTACCATCATCTGAGTCGTATGCTTGTTTGCCGCCTCAGTAGCATAAAAAAAATGATGCGACATTCTTAATTTAATTAAAACAGAAAGTTTTTATCTATAAATTTTATATCAAGATACGACTTTGGCAGTTTACGTAACGTGCAATAAGTCAAAAGAGAACATAATAATTCTGCCTTGAACATGTTATAATATTGTGCCTGTGGGTCTGAGTAGTGTGAGATATACCTCTGTTTTGTTTATAATTTTTTTTTAATGGGTGAAAATGGATTGGTAACCCCGTCCGCGCTATCGGTATACACCGACGAGGCACTAGTGGAAGATGATAGGTGAGAATGAATGCAGGTTAATTGGCCCACCATGATGAATTCGACAAGAATTAAACATGATGGTTTCCAGGGGGAACCGCGTGGAGGTCGACCTGAGAGGGTATATTGCCAGTAATGGGGCTATTAGACCCCATTACTAACAATCCCTTTCCCCCTGTTTATAATATTTGTTTCACGTTACGATCTGCTGCCGGGGCTAGACTCTAATAGATCATTTTGGATTCTATTTTAAGTACCTACTTAGCTTCATTTACGAGTACATATCACTTACTTAACTGATATGTACGTTTATGATCAGCAACAGTAGATAATTTTTAAGTCCTTCGAAATGTTAGGTAATACAATTCTATTTTAGGCAGAAATTCTCTGTTTGCTATTCATCAGTCAAATAACTCAGTCTCTGATATTTTCTTTAGAGTACAGCATCTTTTAAATTATTTATTAGAGAGGTAATATGTTCATGCATTTACTACTACAACCCTTAATTTTTTTTAATGGATGATAAAGGGAGACATCCGCCTGCGTTATCGATATATGCTGCCAGAATACCAGTGAGGGACGATAGGCGAGGATGAATAGAATAATTGACTGATGGTTTTCAGTGATAACCGCGTGGGGGTCGACTTAACAGAGTATATTGCTAGCAACGAGGCCGTCTTTATTAATATCAATTTTTCCTCTCCAATCGTAAGCGGTAAACGTTTAATGTCCTTTTACAAATCACATGTCTCTTCGTATGAGGATATGGGTTTACTATCAGCTTGTTAATCGTTGGACTGATAAAGAGTTTGTTTCGACGACTTCTCAGAAATGAAAAGGAATGGCGACACATTACTTCTCGTCAAACGGACATATCAAATATGCTGATTGTATAAATTGGTCTACTAACGTACGCAGATAAAGAAAATTTTTTCCACGGAGGCAAAATTTCTCTTCGTATCACTTGCGTTGGTACTTGAACAAACAAGTGAGCGTTATTTCAATGTAATTAATCTCTTATATCGGAAGATATTTTTGCCGGGACTGTCCCTTGAGCGTTGGTGCTTTTGATATTGTGTCTGTTTCTTGATCTTACGCGATTACCTATTGTGTCTGGATTCGATGTGAATGTATGAGACGAATTATGAAACTGCAACGTAACACGTAACTATATATAAAAAAGATGACAGAAGTAATCAAATGTACAAAAGCGAGCTTAACTCTAAAACAGTTTTCTTTCAGCAAACTCAAAGTGGAAAGGAGCATCAATGCCAGTCGGTAAAGCAGTGTACAATATTATGATAATTTTCAAACAAAAGAATTAGACAAACTTAAGTTTATACAAAACTAATTATATCATATTTAATCGTATATATACATACATACATATATAAACATAAGTATATACATATACCTACACATACTAATAAATGAATATATGTTTATAAAGATAGAAGACGCTCCCTAAATGTTCCTGTAGTCTTGTAAGTCTAATCTTAAAAACATTTAGGGATTGCCTCTCACGGATAGATATAGGAAGATAATTTCACAATCTTGTTAGATTGTGGATTCTCTTCCCAGGTCTAGTTCTAGTAGTAATATGTATTTCTATGCATGGACGGTAAAGGATCCACTATAGCGCTTAGACGAGTGAAAAGGGATTTCAGGACAAAAAAACTTCGTCGAACGAGAGGATACGCCATGAGGAAGTAGAAAATCAAATCGTTCACAAAGATAGGATGAAGAAGAAGAGTTATGTAGAATGGAATATAAAAACGACATTAAATGAAAATTTCGACGCCTTCAAATTGGTAGCCATTTCAATTTTGTTCTATAGGCGGAGCCATGGTTATATTTTTTTTTGATGGGTGAAAATGGTATGGTAACCCCGCCTGCGCTAACGGGATACGCTGGCGGAGCACCAGTGAAGGGTGATAGATGAGAATGAAAACAGGCCAGTTAGCCCATCATGATAAATTCATCAGGAATTAACCATGATAGTTTCCAGGGAGAACCGCGAGGAGGTCGACCTGGTTGGGTATATTGCTAGCAATGGGATTCTCAGTCTCCATTACTAACAATCCTTTTTCCCCCCATGGTTATATTTAGGCAGACCATAAAGCGTATATTTGTTCAAAACTCTTCAGTTGCAACAAGATAGGATATGTCAGCGTAATCAAGAAGAGGTAACTACTGTTTACTGGGCTTGAGCCAAAGTAATCCTCGTATCGTTTAATTATTATCTATAATTTACTTTCTACAAAAATCATCTGCTTTTATTGTTGTAATTACATGACTGTGTTTCGGTTTGTAAAGGTGGGATGTGGAAATAAAATTACAGGGCACAGAGGCATAACACCTTGTCCTCAGGTATGGCAATACATGAAGGGTATCATAAGCGACACAGTATACTCTGTTATGTCCATGGTATTGTTCATGTCTATAGGCGACGGTTACCACTTCCCATCGGTGGGTCGTCAACTTGTTTGCCTTTTTAAGTTGCATAAAAATAAATAGACAGGTCCTCCTGTATGTCAGAGTTATTCTGTTTGACATCCGTGCGTTATATGCGTACGACGCCCTTGTACATTGTTATATCTGAAGGAGTTATTTATTGCCTTTTGTGTCAGTAATTGTATTGATTCTTATTCTTCAAACCTAAACGTAATATCGCTATTTCATGGCCTCAGAAACAGGTAAAATGTTTGTCAACAAACAAACTCACAATCATATTTATGAGTATAATTATGTGGAGCTTGAAGGTACAGTATCAATGGATATTATGTTGTTTGTCTTACATAGATTGTAGTAACAGTCTAAAAATTAATAATGGCTGCCATTGAGCTAGTGTTTATGTATGTGTGAAACCAATCTGTATGAAATTAAAATATGTAGGTATTTATTTGCATTAGCATTATTGGTAAGCTACCAACAGGTGGTGGTAAAAATTAGACTTATTTAAATTAACCTGTTTCAGATAAATATGTGACTGTGGCAAATTTGGATCTGTCAAAAAATAAAAGTATTATATAAGCTGATAAATATTTAGGTCGCCTCGATGCCGTGGCGTCCAGATTCGAGAATATTCCGCGGCACAAAGCGGTAGCCGGACTGATTGTCGCCAATTAGTTGTAATAACGGCCCTCGGCCACTCGGATAACGCTGTAATTTGTTACCGAACACGGCACACTGGGAATGTTCAAGATTTATGTGTGAAAACATGTTGGAGGTCGATGCCTCACTCGCTACCGGGCTACGCTGGCCAACTGCGTCATTGAGGCTGTGATTGAGGTGAGAAAAACATGTTTGAATGTTAGTTCATGATATAGATAGGTAAGTAGTTATCTAAAAATGTAGAACAGCATTAATCAATATCACATAGAATAGCTGTAAAGCTGTCAATATATAACAACTATCATTTTATATGATACCAATATGCATACTTTGAAATAGCAATTATATAAAAAATAGTTTATAATTTTTGTTCTACTTAGTTTCAAGGCGAGTTTACCATTTCAATTTCATCTCGTAAAAATCTGCTTATTGATTCAGCAATTGTTACTAGAGTTAACTTACACAATACTTACACTTTTTGCTACTTTTTTTTTGTTTTTATAAATGAAAAAGTGGGTTTCTTTGAATAGTCTTGGCAGGGGGGAAAGGGATTGTTAGTAATGGAAACAGAATCCCATTGCTAGCAATATACCCAACCAGGTCGACCTCCTCGCGGTTCTCCCTGGAAACTATCATGGTTAATTCCTGATGAATTCATCATGATGGGCTAACTGTCCTGTTTTCATTCTCATCTATCACCCTTCACTGGTGCTCCGCCAGCGTATCCCGTTAGCGCAGGCGGGGTTACCATACCATTTTCACCCATTAAAAAAAAATAGTCTTGGCAGGAGGATAAACCTACAAATTTTGTTTCCTTGATGAGAGTTCAGTCATTACAGAAACAGAAAAATTCATTTAATCTGTATCCACATACGCTGATTTTCATGTTATCTGAAGGCCCTAGGGGCCTACCATGAAATGTTTTCCGAAATTTCGGAGCCAAACGAAACAGAAATTTGATGTTAAAATTACATAATACATGCCGTTTGGAAATATTAAAAATGTTAAAATATTGTTCTTTTGGACTTTTATGATAGGATGTATGACGAACGAAATGTTCAACTCCATTTATTGGTTCGATTTTGGTATAAACAAAAATACGAAATTGAGTTTTTCGGAATCAAAATTTCGGAATTTCATTTCATGGTAGACCCGCTGATTATTATCCCTGGCATATTAAAGAGATTTTCAAAATTGAGGGCATATCAGTGTGCGTAATGAAGACCACTCTAGTCACAACTACTGTTTACGAAATACTTCTGGTCACATTACACTGTTTCTGGGACCATATAACGTTCTCGTGTTGAGGCCGTGTTCTGTAATCAATCAATATTGATTGTTGTTTATTGTCGTGTTTATTGATAAGTATTTGAGACTGCATCTTGAATCAATACACATACCTATAGGTTATATTGTGTTCTTTAACATTACAAATTTATTGGCTGTAAATTTATATTAGCCTCTGACCTCGTATGTAAGTAGTAACGTCCTACTTTTTTTATGGATAATAATAGAATGGTAACCCCTTCTGCCGCATCGGTATATGCTGGCAACGTATCAGCATGGGATGATAGGGGAGGATGAAAAGGTAAGTCAGCACATTGTGATGTATTAACTTAAAATTTAATTGATAGGGTATATTGCTAGCAATGCGGTTATTAATCGCCATTACTAACAATTCTTCTTTTAGTTTTTTTTTAATTGGTGAAAATATATACGCTGAGTTATCTATAAACGCTGGCGGAGCACCAATGAGGATAAAAGCAGATCATCATTACTGTAGAACTTGTCACAAACTAAAGTTCCATCTCAACTATCTGAATGAGCGGCGGTAAGTACCTTCAAGAAAAGAGCAAATTCTTTGTTTTTTTTTTTTTATTTTAAAAGGCCGGCAGTACACTTGCAATACCTTTGTGTTGCGGGTGATCAGGGGCGGCGGTAGTCACCATCAGGTGAGTCGCATGCTCATTTACCCTCTATTTTTATAACCCTGGTGTATTAAATTGATCAGTTTGTATAGGCTGAGACGAATTTCACAAGAATTAATCACGATGGTTTCCAGAGGCAATCGCATGGAACTTGACTTGATGGAGTATATTGTTAGCAAAGGGGCTGTTAGACCAAATTTTTAACACACCCTCCCCCACCCCTTTGTTTTCATATAGATTAAGGCGCCAGCGTACTTCGTAGATGTACTCACCAAATTATAGGCAAGATAGCTCATTTGCGTAGAATTCAAACAGTGACAGGGCAAGATCTATATTGGATGTGGCGAAGGGTAAATATCTAAAAAAAGCTATGGGGCGCGCGGTCTGCCAGATCACGAGGCCATAACCTAAACTGTTGCCCACATCGCCTACGCCTTACGCCGCCTATTGGCCCAAACATTTACTATTATTTGTGTTGGTAGGAAAATTATATAGCATATAATGTGTTCGTTCGGTGCGATTAGAAATTAGGTTTTCTCGAGTTCTGTGCTAGGCGCTGAGATTTTTATGGGACAAAGTCTCGATATTAATTAATTTATTTATTTTAAATATAATATAGTAAGTAGAAAAAATTTAAGTAGAAAAAAAGTTTGGTGTTCAAGTATGCTTAAGTTATTGATTTGGGTGAAATTTAGTGCAAATAATAATAATATTTATTTACAACAAAAGTAAGAAGGGGTACAATTTTTACTTTTAAACATTACTTTTATGATATGAACTTTAATAAGAAGGTATACAGAATAAAAATGTAACTTAATAAGTTAACTATACCTCCTGTGCTAGACGTTGTTGTTCAAACAGTATAATCGAATGTGACTGCTTAACATATGTAATTACTTAACATAGAAATATTTGTACTAATGTTAGTTTTTTTTTGTTTTATAAAATAAACAATATATATAGTTATATAGTTTTAGCATTAGATATTTCCATACTACATAGACCAGGTGTGGCCAACAAAAAATATAATATCTTGCTAATCTAGCGGAAGATGCTCATACTAATATAAATGAGTAGGTACTAAGAATCATTTTCAGTTTTATGTTCTCCCTCTTAATAAAATAAATAAAATCTCTCTCTCTCAAATTGTCATGTACTTTTTTGAGTAAGTATTTACATTACATGAAGTATTCACTAATTATGAACAAATTTTTTATTATATAGAATTAAATTTTATTTATTTATTTATTCTTTATTGACCATATTACAAAATTTTAGATACAGAAAGCGGATTTAATGCTATATAGCATTCTCCAACAGTCAACCTTTGGTAAAACATAAATGTACTTAAGCGGTAAAAAAAAAATTAAAATTGTTGTAGATAAGTAGTTACAGTTATTAAATTTCTATTTATTTATTTTCTAATGTCGAATGTAGAACCAAAATTTTACTAGATCTTTAGGTAAATATATATTATGCGTATTTCGTGTGAATTTGTTGGATACGCAGTGTATTTTAAAATTATTTCAAACTAAGCAGTACAAGCCTATGTACACCTCATTTGTTTTACGCAATCAAACTATGATTCATGTAGTTACAACACACGAATCATACATAGGTAACTATAGGTGGAATATACCTACCTACATGTTGTGTTTCCCATCAGATTGAAATGGTAATTCCATTATTGCATACCTATTTGCTGGCGATTTTATTAATTTTAGCACCTATAGTGAGCGGGTACTAAATGCAAAAATTAATTAATGGTTTTGTAGTTTTTTTTTAGTGATAATGATAGAATGGTAATGATACCTCCATACCGGGTTGGAAAGGGACTGTTAGCAATGGAGTTTGACAGCCCCCCACATAGCAATATGCCTTATATTAGGTCGACCTCCACGTGGTTCCCCCTGGAAACCGTCGTGAACAATTCTTGTTGAATTTGTCACGATGGGCTAACTGACCTACTTCATCTTCACCTATCATCCTTCACTGGTGCCCCGCCGGTGTATACCCATAGCGTGGGTGGGGTTACCATTCCATTATCATTCATTAAAAAAAAGATCCCTCTGTACCGTAGGTGGTGGATACCACCCATAAATGTATTATCAAGAATGATTAATGTCAGGAAAGTGGTTGGTCGTAAAACTAAAAGCCAAAGGTGATGGATGATGATAATGAAGTGGTTACTCCATCTGCGCTATCAGTATACGCTGGGGGGCACCAGAGAAGGATAGTAGGTAAGAATGAAAGCAGGTCAGTTAATCTATTATTACTAATTCATTAAGATTTAACCACGATGGTTTTGAATATCATGTGGAAACAATGTCAATGATTGGAGGTAGGAAAGGAGTATTTGGGATGCTCTAGGGTTGGATGAAAAAATACATGTTTAGAATGAAGTATGTTATGTATATTATTATATATATTTAAGTATGCTTATTAAAATTTAAAATGTAATGTTATCTTTGTACAATCCGCGACGAATGAAAAATGTCCAAAACAAAAAAGTTTGATCTATTTGAGATTTTATATAATCATATCGACTACTTAGTCTTTAAAATAGGACGTTCTGTATTGTGAAAAACTTAAAGGCGCTTGAGAGAAACCTCAGGGCACAAAAATTGTGAGTAATTTAAAAAAAATCATTTCCTAAAATAACTTGAAAGAAAATTGGAACCCAGGATATGCGTAAAGTAATATAACCATAATTGTGTCAAGAATTATATTAATAAGAATTTGAAGAACAAGTTTTAAATAGGTATGTTTCTTTTTTGTCATTATTTGTAGTTCGCAATCCTAGGTTATATTTTGGTATCTATACCTGTATACTAGTTTAAACATAAATAATAAGTATGTGTATCAAAAACAGATTAAAATTTAATTAGCCAAACGTGACTTTTGGTTGATTGATTTTGTCATATTTTTTTACAATTTTGTTTTATTTTTAATCAGAAATTTCATAAATGATCTTAGTTTTTAAAGGGCTTTATATACCAAAATTTACAATATAAGATATAAACTTCAATGTCCCATATGCCATATGCTGTGTAAAGCTATAGTACCTACTTACTCACACTATAAGCAGATATACCTAACTCGAATACTTCCACTCCATATTTGGGTAGATAGTACACACCAAAATAAACGACTTTTGTTTTACGACTTTGTTTAATATATTCACTTATCCATACTAAGACACAAGGTTTGTTACAGTTGACAGTGAAGAACATAATTGCTAGATATTTGTGGTCGGTACGTATCCGTTTTAAGCTTGTTTCTACTAGTTAGGTATTAGATACACAAAATGTAAAAACTATAATGATCTCTGTATGTATCTCGACAAATAATAGTCTAGCTTAAATTGACAATAATAGTGCTGGAAATACCCATTCAACTCTTGCAAATTATACTCGCTGTGTACATACCAACAACGCGATATTTAATATAATATGTACAGACAGTTCGATTTTTTTGATGAGTAAAATGGTATGGTAACCCTGCCCGCGCTAACGAGATACGCTGGCAGAGTACCAGTGAAGGGTGATAGATGAGAATGAAAACAGGCCAGTTAGCCCAACATGATGAATTCATCAGGAATTAACCATGATAGTTTCCAGGGAGAACCGCGAGGAGGTCGACCTGGTTGGGTATATTGCTAGCAATGGGATTCTCAGTCTCCATTACTAACAATCCCTTTCCCCCCAAGACAGTTCGATTGGTTTTTATTAAACATAACATAAGGTTTAATCACTTTGGGATTAATTGAAATAACAGGTAAGTTGATACTCCACATAAAGGTAAGTGGAAATTGTCATCTAAAGACACGGAAAGCTCAATTGAACATCACGTAATACTCTGTGACATTTTTAAGAACTAAGATGTTATGCCTGCGCACCCTGTAATTTCATTACAATATCCCACCCTTCAAACCGAAAAACATGTAAGCCCTACTGTTTAACAACAGAAATTCAAATAATATGGAGTTACCTAATTTTTACTCCCGATTTCAGTCACAACTTTTTAGAACTTGACATCACAGCTATTAATCTGCAATAAATGAATAAATAAACCAGAGGGAGACTTTATACAAAAGGCGTTTGTTTAGGTACTTCTGTCCCATTCGTATTTCTACTGTGAAGCAGTTGTGTTTGCATGGCCATGTTTCGGTTTGAAGGGCAGAAAATATGGCAGTGAATTTACAGAGTATAAAGGAATAACACCTGAGTCCTCAGGAATAGCAACACATGGGGGGTATCATGGGCGAAACAGTATACACTGTTATGTTCATGGTACTGCTCATGTCTATAGGCGACGGTTACTATTTTCCATCAGATGAACCGTCAGCTTGTTTGCCGTTCTAAGTTGCATAAAAAAATTAACTAAATCAAAACTTCTATCTTTCAAACTGTAACCAATCATATAGTCGTACATTACAAAATTTCAATATATTAGACAGTTTCGAAGATTTTTTTTAATGGATGATAATGAAATGGTAACTCCACCTGCGCTATCGGTATTTACCGGTGGGGCACCAGTGAAGGATGATAGGTGAGGATAGTAGGTCAGTTAGCCCATCGTGACGAATTCAACAAGAATTGTTCACGATGGTTTCCAGGGGAACCACGTGGAGGTCGACCTAATAAGGCATATTGCTAGCAATGGGGCTATCAAACTCCATTGTTAACAATCCCTTTCCCCACAGTTTAGGAGATTAGAATGTATAAACAAAGTGATAAGTATTTTTTTATGTTATATTAAATTATAGACGGATCCTACAAAATAGTATTCTATCAGTTTAAGGTGAATAGAATCTTATTTTGAAGAGTGCAATGTTCGGCACTACAAGCTTGACGTTTCAAGGGCAACGCTACAAACCTACTCCGAGTCCTGTTTACGCGCATTCGTATCCAATTTTCTTTGAAGGCGGCCTGCAATCTACAATCATTATTTTCGCAAAGACAAATCCATTTCTGCCTGCGGTACGTGACTGTGGGGTAATGAGAGCTAATGGCGGCGGAGCTGTCATTACACGACGGCTCCGGTGCGCGCGCGCCGATTGCGGCTTCGGCTTCTTCGTGCGCAAGCGCAACCCACGATTAGGGCTGCCATGCCAATGAAGTGCTTTACAATTGTTATTGAAACTTGATAGTACGTATGCAACTATCAATTGTGCAATATTTTAATAGTAATTTAATTAAATAAATCAATTAATGACTAAGTAATAGTCACGTATTTATTTTTATAATTTTGTCTTCTTAATTCCTGTTCTAATTCTAATCATCATTGCATCTCATTATAATTAGTTTTATTTGTATTATTTTAGCTTTATATTACGAATCAACTAAAGTCTACACGTTTCATCAGTGGACATGACCCACGTAGCCCCCCACCCTCCCCCCTTTAAATACGCTCATGGGTAGAACACTCTTTAAGGGATGCTAAAGATTTCGAATTCACTCTGTATAGTTTATTTATATATGATTATATGTATATATCGGTAATAGCAGCCCTATTGTAGTCAATATATCCTTCACGCAATCCCCAGAGCGATGGTGCTGCGGTCGCGATTGCTTGCTGCCAGTTTGTGACACCGCCGTGTTATTGCACTTATATTTAATGTTTTATTCGTGTTACAAACCTTTTACTTTACTCTATGATACCTTGGCTGTTTGAAAAGCCGTGTCATTGGTTGTTGAGGCTTCGTTCCATCTTTCAAAAATAAACAATAATTAATTTATTATATATGATTAATAATTTATTATATATTAATTTATTTATTATCATTAAAATAGATACTTTTTTATAATATATGTACCTATTATGATATTTTAATAATGAAGATCTTTGTAACTGGTGTTTCTATAGCCAAGCAGTTGTATTACTATGACTGTTTATCAATTTGAAGAATGGTAGTGAATTTGCAGTGTCGTGTGGTTGTCCCCAGGCATGGAAACGTGTAAGGTGCAGTGCAGTGCACAGTGCATTCTTTGATATCATGTTCTTGTCTATAGGCGACGGCTATCACTTTTTGCCACGTGAACAGTTTGTATACTTTCAAGTTTTCTTTTAAATATTGCATAATACTGCAAAAAGATATCAATACCTACAGTAACATTATTGGACAACACTTTAATCAGGAAGGGCAATGCCTAAGGGGTAAAATTTTATAGTTTTATATATAATATCACAATTTACAAACTTTTGTGTTCATCAGTAATGTCCGTTTATTTATGGCCTCGGTGTTTCGTATGTTTCAAAATCATTCTTTACAGGCTTATGTTCAGCAGTGGACAGTTAACGTCTGATAATGATGATAATAGTAAGGTTGAATGGAAGGAATCTCTTTTAGAGATAAGTTCGCCTTTGCTAACATTGTTATTAATTTATTGTATGTTTTAGTGCAATAAAGAATTAATGTATATATATTCAAGAATTAAAAAGATTCTTCTTTTTAACTCTATTCTTTTTAAGCCTATCGTAAACGTATTCGCATCTATTTTACGACGATCTTAATGAATCTGAATCATCCACATAAAACTTAGTGCAAAATGCCACCGACATATGAAAATACTGACAAAATTACAGTGAAATTATAATCAAGTTTCTTATACCTCATACTTGCTTACAATGTAAAAGCAATGAAGATAATTTCCCTAATATAAATATTCTCTTTAGCAGTTGCAGTTTTAGTGAAAGATAGGTACTTTTGCAAGTGAATAAGTAGGTACCTATTGGTTTATTTGGTCGTAAAATTGTCACGAGCACCGCATACACGGGGCGAATGATAAGTCGATTAATTTGTTGAAGGATGAAAGTGGAAATGAAGTTCTGCCTATGCTATTAGTACTAGTACACTGTGAGGGATGATAGGTGACAATGAAATCATATCAGTTGATCTATCGCAACTAATTAATCCAGATTCAATCACGATAGATTCCAGAGAGGACCGCGTGGAGATTGTCTTACCTAGATGCCAGCAACGACGGCATACCATTTTCATAACGTAGCAATTTCATATAAAAGGACTTATTATATATCCAGTTTATTTACCAGTATTATACGAATCTATTGTCTGTATGTGTATTAAATTTTATTTTTGATTGAGTAATAAATAATCACAATAACATTTATAATATTAGTGGAACCGATAATTACGATTATCTTTTCGATAGATCGAAGCGATAATCGCTTTGTGTGCAGTGATTATAGTTTCTCTTTTATGGAACGATAAATGATCGTGTATGGGGGGCATTAGACTTTGTTAACTAAGTTGCCGTTACTAGTTGCGACCTATGAAACACTTATCTCTCATTTATATTGCTCTTAATTTCCGCAGTGCTTTATTAAGTGGCTAACAGCCCGAGGAACCGATATTAAATTTAAAAGGGTACTTATTCACCCAATATAAAGGCTGTTTACAATGTGTATACGCAGTCCACTTGGTACCAATAAAGTGGTCAATACATTGAACGTATTCACGAAGAAAAATTACGAAGAAATAAAATTGTATTTTCGAGCCAGTGCTTGTTGGAATTTTGTATTTCAACTACGTAAATGAAAAAAAAAAAGAAACACTTGTTTTCTTTCTTAGAAAAAAAGAAAGCTGTATTTTATAATACGACTCATTACAAGATATAGTTAAAGTAATTACAATTAGATACTAAACCAGTAAGTATCAGTATATTCTCATACATTTAGTATTCACCTATTTTTTTTAATGGATAATAATCTAATGTGCTAACGGTATACACTGGTAGAACACTAATGAGGGATCATAGGTGAGAATGAAAAGGTAAGTCAGTTAGGCCATTGTAATGAATACACCTGGAATTCAGTACGATGGTTTTCAGGGCGGATCATGTGGAGGTTGATCTGACAGGATATATTGCTAGCAATGGGACTGGTCCGCATTACTAACAATTCCCTTTTCCAAGTATTTTTTTAATAGATGATAATGGAATGGTAACCCCACTTGCGCTATCGGTATACATGGGACACCAGTGAGGGATCATAAGTGAAGATAAAGCAAGTCAGTTAGCAAATTGTGACAAGTTCACCAATGAATCAATCACGATGGTTTCCAGGGGAAACCGCAGGGAGGCCGACCTGAGAGGGTATATTGCTAGTAATAGGGTTGCTAATCCCCATTACTAACAATTCCTTTTCCTCCTCCCCCTAGTGTTTACCTATTTACTACTAGCTTTTACCCGTGACTTCGCGCACGTTATCTTGATTACATATCCCGGTCACATGCACAAAGTTTTGGGATAAACTAGGATAAAACAACAATAAAGAAAAGTGTAACGGTAAAGAAAAAAGGTATACTAATTTTCATGACGATTGATTAAGTTGTTAAGACGATAAGAGGTAACAGCTTCAATCTTTTGTTTATAATACCTCTTAGTAATAATGTATGTACTATATTATTTAAAAAGTATATAAAATGTATGAATATACATATTTAAATGTCAATGATAGAATGCCTAACTTGTTCCCTGGCTGTTCAATAGTCAAAATAAATTGAAAAAGAAATATTTACTTACTTTAATTTGATAAATTTAATTAATTTTGATAAAACGCAGGTTTAAAAAACTTTAAATAGTTACTTAAAATACAGTAGTCAATACTGTATTTACTATTTGTAACTGCATGTAGTTATCTAGCTATATAATGTGATGTTAAGCAAATAGATAGTTGCTTATTATTTAACAAATGTCGCCAGTGATTATGATTTGATTTTGATGCTGGTCGGAATAAAAAGTATTTGGAGTCGGCCTGTTTTTGTGTGTGGTTCATTTCCGTAAAACTAACCGTGACTCACGTCACGTTACACGCGACGCTCAAACGACGACAAAATATTTCCATTTAGGTGTTGTCAACCCCAAAGTACCGAAATTCGAGTGGGTTAAGATAATTTCAGCATATTTTTAATGTTTACTAAAATTGTGAATTTGTAATAAGAACTCTGCACTTTGTAATTATATTCTTAAGCATCCACTTAATGTTTGTGATTGATGTTTGTCCTCTCAACTTTTTAACATTTATTTGGTTACATATGAAGTATGTGTGTTGCTTGAAATTATGTACTCCATTTCATGGCATAAAAGAAAATATCACCTCAGTTTATTTGCCATATTACTTATTAACTAAACCATCTTTTTATTTCCAGAATGTCAAAAGTAAGTGGAAATTAAGGAAATCAAAACACCAGTATAAAATAAGAAAAACTCGAAATAAATCCAAATTATATTAAGGTACTTGGTGAGCGTTGTAATAGTGCGGTTTCAGAGGAGTTCCCTTTAACGAACGCTGAGACTATGGAAGGAGCTTTCTACTGTGGTTTTTCCTAAAGACGTACAGTACAACCTCAGTTGTAAACAACATTTGTAAACAGTATGGGGTTCTTCAAGAAGTGTATATTAAGATTTTTTCAAGATCAATAACGCACGTGACACAGTACTAGGCTGTGTTGCAGGTGTCCATAGGTTGCAATGATCGTTCATCATCAGACGGTTTCTTTTTTGTAATGGGTGATAATGAAGTGGTAACCCCGCCTGAGCTACAATGTTGCTAGCAATGGGTATTATATAATTAGGTCTCCCCCCCACCAGACGGTCTGTATGCTGTTTTCCACCTTCGACGTATAAAAAAAGTTCACTAAGGTACTAGAGTACTATGTGCTAGTAACACTTATAATTTATTCAAATTTAATATAAGCAGATAATATCATTACGCTCGTTTTGCGAATAAGAGGGCCGTAGGTAAATGGTCAACTGAGGTGGAATGATTCTATTTAAATATTAGTTGTGGTGGTTGTAAACATTTGCATAACGTTACAACATTCCCACGTTAAAGTAAAGTGATGTAGATTTACATTGATCAGTTATTGTGACGTTAATAAACCTACCTGATCGTAGATAAGTATATCTGTTTCATAGACTGG
Organism: Galleria mellonella; assembly: GCF_026898425.1. Classification (NCBI taxonomy): domain Eukaryota; kingdom Metazoa; phylum Arthropoda; class Insecta; order Lepidoptera; family Pyralidae; genus Galleria; species Galleria mellonella. Next base: position 3,960,214 of record NW_026442090.1, on the reverse strand, counting down.
TACATTCACTAAATATATTTAATTAGAAGTCGATTAGAGGTTGAGGGCCAAAAGCTTAAAAGAATACGTTTATTTACTAGTGTAATATTATCTGTGGTTACGTTTTTAAATATTAGTGGGTTGGTAAAACAATACTATCATCTTTAAAAAAAAGTATAAAACAAAGTAGTTTGCAGCGACTTTCCAATACTTCGCTTGTTTCTTTTGAAATTACTAATTTTTATACAGCGTAGTCATTAATAAGTTGATATTTTTTACGAAATATTAATTAAATTTTTGTATAATTTATATTTTCTAGATATAAAAGACCACTAAATAAAAGAAACATGTTTATATGTAAGATACCAAACTTTAGGTACTGTAAGTATGGCGTCACAGACTTTATGAAGATAGATGACTTTGTATAAATACGTCAATCTATATGAGACTTAAGCATACCGCTACTAAATTACTTGTTGTGATGTTACAATCAGCTATTTATTAATAATAAAGCGAAATTATTTTGCTTTATTAAAGATTTTAATTAAATTATTTACTTTTTTATTGACCACATTACAAAAAAAGATTCGGTACAAAGGGTTGACTTAATTTTATATGGCATTATTTCCAGTGAATCCTCTTAAAATGGTTTTTGTTTTTGAAAATTACATAAGCTACATATACCTATAGTTTGATTTCAGGTATTGACTTGTTTGTGGATATTCTTCAGATTTGCCGTATGGTTCCGGTATAAAATACGCCATTCCTTTTATTTCTGTAAGTGTTGTAAGAGGCGATTAAGAGAGTTTAATAGTCGAGAGATGGGTAGCAGTATTTCTGTTAAAACGACACTAAAGCTTAACTGCAGTTGTCAATCCGCCTGCCAACCGTGGCAACTACTGGTATAATCCACTTTTTGGAGAAAGTCTATGTTCAACAGTGAACAGTAGATAAGTGATATGATTCTTTAGAATTGAACAAGAAGGGGAGAGAAATGTTGTTAGTAAACTAATAACCCTATTGATAGTCTACTATAATATCTAACAAGTCGATCTTCTCACAGTTCTTTTTGAAAACTTTAATTATTGCATTAAAAAAACAGGAGCATATTCGCGTCGATTATATCGTTTATCTAAACCCTAAGGTAATTGTAACCATTAGCTTAAGATCATCTTAACTTCATAGTCTCACAAAATTACTATTTTATGCATCATCATAAACTAAATTTATAATAATTTAGATTGTAATCTATTAGATATTTAGTTCATGTTGGTCCTTAGAATAAATATATCGTTATGATGTTAAATTGAAATTTTAATGATAGAGAAATGTGTACCAGTATCGACTCTAATGGCACAAACAGGAAGTAAGTACGTGTGCCTGTTTTTAGTACTGTGGTGTAGTTCTCATGTAAAGGGGGGAAAGGGATTGTTAGTAATGGAGACTGAGAACCTCATTGCTAGCAATATACCCAACCAGGTCGACCTCCTCGCGGTTCTCCCTGGAAACTATCATGGTTAATTCCTGATGAATTCATCATGATGGGCTAACTGGCCTGTTTTCATTCTCATCTATCACCCTTCACTGGTGCTCCGCCAGCATATCCCGTTAGCACAGGCGGGGTTACCATACCATTATCACCCATCAAAAAAAAAAGTTCTCATGTAAAATTTCTAAAATCTTTCAAAAAAGTAATCTACGTAGATAACATCTGTAAGTATAGCAGGTGCGATATCTTAATTTATTATTAAATTAATAATACAAAAAATATAGGAATTAATAATTCATTATAGTATTAATTACATTGATTGTAGCGACATACATATCAGTCATGCCTGTCTCCCATTAGGGTAGGTAAAAACAATGGAACGTTAAATACTTCGATTCAAACAAGTCTCTTTTACTTCTTTCACATTTATCAATCTTTTCATATACGCTTGTCGGTTACAGGTATTTTTAATTTAGCCCTTCTTCAACACATCGCCTATTTGGTCGACATATGTCCGTTTAGAGCGGCCCCTACTGACATTTTCATTCTTCTAGATAAATTGCATTCTCTTTCGTATTCTTCTTTCATTCCTTCCAAATGGCCAATTATATGAATTATAAATCTCTTTCGTAATTATATTTTCTAAATATTAGGGGTGACTAGTGATTGATACTTTCAGTAAAATTTTTATTAGTATGTTCACAATTATTCTTCATACTCCTGCCTTTTCCTTGAATCCAAATGGCCAATTATATGAATTAATAATTATATTAATTACATTGATTGTATCGATTTTTATAATATTCTGTCTATACAGGTAGGTGTTAAAAAATACAATTAGGCATTTATTCAAATTGTTTGTGTAACGTTTTCATTCCCGACTTTGTACGAACTGTGCATTGTCCTTCTCGATTAAGGACATAGTTCCAATTTAATGTATCGCTAAGTGGGGCACATGTCCGTTGTATCGGTCGGTTGTTTATTGTGAGGACAGCCGTGTGCTGCCAGTTACAATTCACAACAGAGCCGTCTGTTCATTCACGCGATATCGAGCAAGTCAGGTACCATTCACGATTTAAAATCTGTTGTTCTACTCGCTGTTAGGGTTGCCAACCACATTAAAACAATCGTAATAAGTGTTATAATCACGTATTATATGTTGACAGTTGGGACAGAGTAAAAATACGTATTAATTTACCCTGTCATTCCAAGAGCACACTAAGTTAATGTCTGCGAAGATGGCCCCGTTTAGAAGTCTATCGACAAATATAAATTTAAAAAAGTCCGTAAAAGCATTAATATTTTAATAATTAATTCTACTTTCATTAACGCTTTTTTTTTTTACAAAATAAAGCAGAAATTACCTTATACAAAAGCGCCCAGAAATAAAATCGAAATAAAATTCACTTGGAGTAGTAGACCATGGTGTCCTCGGAAATGAGTGGTTGTGTTAAGTGTATGGTATTTAACTATGAAGGATCTTTATCTTCACTGCTCTATTCTTTTAAATAGTCTAAGACACAAAACTCATTCAGCCTTTTCTGGGTCCTAGTGCATTTCTAGGACATCCTTGAAGACAAGTTCTCTAAATCTGCGACAGAGTCCACGCTTTGTCTCTACTGAAATTAGAGCGATGACCAAATTCTGTCGCCTCACGAATTTTGCGAGGATTGTTAGTAAAACAAGCATAGTAAGCTCATAACATTTAATTTATTTATTGTAATGGGATGTATATATGTAAATTCTAACAGCAACATAGGTAATATATAATAGTTGTTCATAAATCTAAAAGGATTCATGCCTAATATATCTTTCGCAAAGATGAATGGATAAGGATATAGGCTACATTTTGACTTGCGCTTTATTAATCCCGATCACGCGGACAAAAAATTCGCGAGCATGTCACTAATCTTAATAAATATCTTATTCACACAATAAGAGATTTTATTTGAGGACAGATATCCCTGATGTCCAATACAAGTTAGTACCGGTACTTGGTCTAACATATGACACTCGAATACAGCTACATACTCTGAAAGCAAAATTATCTGCAAACATTTCTACAATATAATCGGCAGCGACGACATATTTGTTATTTTTAACACGTGTGTGCACCGCCATTTATAAAACATCATACATAGTTTTGAGAATACATTTATTTGGAAGGCATTATGAATGTCAATCGGTTTCTAATGCGATTAAAAAAAGTTTTATTGTGTTGGTTCTACATACTAGTACAATACATGGGTTCAATTCGCCATATTAAATTTACGATGACGTCAATCAACTAATCAAAAGGTTTATTTGCAGAAATACAATGTCTTTTTTATTATAGTTTGATAAATGAGCTGATGGCCCACCGGTAAGTAGTAACTGTCGCCTATAGACATAAATAACACCATGGACATCACAAAGTAGGCATCCAAGTTACTTCTCATACGTTGCCATTCCTGAGAATTATGTCGTTATGCTTCCGTGCCCTGTAATTTCATTACCATATCCCACCCTACAAACCGAAACATAGTCATGCAAGCATAGCTGCTTCAAGGCAGAATCATGCCTAAAACAGACGTACCTACCCAGCAAGCTACTTTTGTACAAACTCATCTTCTAGTAACAACATTAGGTTTTTGATAATAATATAAGAGTTTGTTAATTATTATATGATGATATGGTACTGGGATAACAATAATTTTATTAAAGTGATGGTACTTGAAATAAGTCATGCTTACTAAAATCGTGTAGTGAAATAGATCTTTCTTTAGGTCCTTATAATATGGTTGAACATAATGTTGACGGGATCGATCGTCATACTGGTAAACACTTAAAATATTCAGAATCTGTAGAGTACTTATTCAAGCAGGCCGCATTTTATACTATTACATGTATATTATACAGAAATATGAAAGCCAGTTACTTGGAAAGTAAATATTTGATTTGTTCGATTTCACAAAATGCGTTTCATGTCCCTGATCTTAAGAAAAATATTACTATATTTTGGAAGCCATGAACTAATAGGCGTTAGTCGTTTGAAAACCTTTCTCCCTATGGTCTTATCAAATGTTTTTTTTTAATGGGTGAAAATGGTATAGTAACTCCGCCTGCGCTAACGGGATATGCTGGCGGAGCACCAGTGAAGGGTGATAGATGAGAATGAAAACAGGCCAGTTAGCCCATCATGATGAATTCATCAGGAATTACCCAGGATAGTTTCCAGGGAGAACCGCGAAGAGGTCGACCTGGTTGGGTATATTGCTAGCAATGGGATTCTCAGTCTTCATTACTAACAATCCCTTTCCCTCCCTTATCAAATGTTAGGTGAGACCTCCTTCTATCTTCACGTGACAGTTACTCGATTCAATTTATAAAGAACTTTGGTTAGACTTGCAAATCGTTTCCCTTCCATTTTAAAGTATGGTAATTGATGGATGCCACTCTGCTATTAACAATCAAATTAAGCGATGGATTTAAAATAGCCTTCCGGTACGCATATCCTATTAGCTACTATATCTACATATACCTACAGTTGTGAATAGGTACTAAAATAGAATTATACACACCTGGAACTTAACACAACGGTTTTCAGGGGGGACCACGTGGAGGTCGACGTGACAGGGTATATTTTTAGCATTGGAACTAATAGTCGCTATTACTAAATTCGAACCTCCGGTGCCGAGGTACATATTAGAAAAGCGTCACTGGATTGATATAGGAGAGCGGATCCTCGATAACCTTCTTTTTTGATGTCGTCAGAAAAGACGCGTGAAAACATGCCGGCCCTGAGTAAGACTTAATTATATAAATAAGTTAGATAATAAGATTAATTAAAAAAAAAAACTTCGTTATGTAGAGTGAAATTGAAATAATTAGAATTCTTTAAAGGGAACATGCTACCAGTGAAATTGAACATTTTTCCCAAAGAATTATGGATCGTAAAACAACAAAATATTTTGAACTTCCTATAATAAAACTGTTAAGCCCACAATGAGAATATCTGGCAGTTGTTATATTCTTTTACCATATTCGAAATGAGTACGTTTTGTATTATATTTTTCAAAATCTTACATTCATATCACAGTTGCTATTCTTAATTTATGAGTCTAATGAAAGTCTCAGAAACCTCTCATTTATATAACTTAAACAGCATAATTGAAAAATAGCTCTAGAAAAATCAAAATTATTTACAGTTTTTTGGGAACATCTTAAAATTATATAAGTAAATATCTTAAAATTGAAATATGTATTTAGTTAAATTGTATTGATGCCAATCTTGTGGTTTTGTTTTATAAAAACATTGATTCCAATCTTATCAAAATGTGTATAGGACCACCCATTCGTTTAAAAAAGTCATTAAAATTGGTGTAGATCTCGCGGCTAATACGAACGAAAAAAGTATAATCGAAACCAAAACTGTTACCCTTTTCGATGTTGTAATCAAAACGTAACAAAAACCACTATCAATGATGGTTTGTAGGCGAACACAAAACATCGATTCCCAGAAGATCAAAAGACGTGAGCGACAATTCTTAAGTGGAATTCAAACGAGCGTTAACTAGTGGGAGTGCAGCACGATAGGTTTCGTTCTAGATATTCAATTGAACGGATTAATTGGCGAGAGGAGGGGTAGCCCACGACCGCGCTCGAGAAGCATCAGTTAAAAGACAATTACGCGGATTATCTTGCGTAAATGGAGGCGAATGCGTATGTTGTGTTACGTGAGAACTCATATGTGTTGTAGAACTGTTAATTACAAACTTATGTTGCGTACATACACATATTCGTATAAAAAAAAAATACTTGATGTAAAGTCGGACTTTCCTATCTGGACTGGAATTTCCCATTTTTATTTAGCTTTGTTTATAGTATATAATATATACCATAGATGAATATATTATGTTTGTTAAATCAAATAAGTGACTTTCAACGAGTTTTTATTGTTGAGAATGATTAATTGCTATACCTATGTACATATGAGTATAATGTATAAATCCAACGACTATGTCGTTGTTCAGTTCAGTAATATAATAATAATAAGTGCTACATAATCACATCAATCGCCTTTTTGCAAGCTAAGATCTTTATATTATTCCCAAATTCGTGTATAATATAGTATATATCATATATGTGTAAGTATATTTGTTATTCATATATATTTATTCGTTTATATATGTAATTTTAGTATGTATGTATATCATTAATTAGTAGTACCGCATTCGAGTATTCTGACACTTCCCAATGGTTGACTGGGAGAGAATGCTTTAAGCATTAAGTCCGCCATGTACACATATTTGTACTAATGAATAAATAAATAAATAAGATATTCTGTTATGAGAGACCAACAAACATTTGGAGACATAGCTCAGAATACCTAGACCTGAGTCATTTCAGAAAAGTTCATTTCCTAAATTGGCCTGACTGGGAATCGAAATTAGGATATCAATTAATTACCTATCTACACAGACGTATCGTCGTCGTCAATATATCACTGTACGAATTTGGTTGATGAACTTTATGGGCAGTTGTAATGTTTGAGATAGCCTTCTGTATCGAACCAAATGTGTGAAAATTAAGTACTTCATTTTAAAATAGGTCAAAAAATTGTTATGTACATTAAATATAAAAATCTTTAATGTAATTCGTGTTTCTACCGTGAAGCAGTTGTGTTTGCAGGGCTGTGTTTCGAGTTGAATGACGTGAATTTACAGGGTACAGAGGAATAACACCTGAATCCTCAGGAATGGCAACGCATGGGGGGTATCATGGGCGAAACAGTATGTACTGTTATGTCCATGGTACTGCTCATGTCTATAGGCAACGGTTACCACTTTCCATCAGGTGAGCCGTTAGCTTGTTTGTTATTCCAAGTTGTATAAAATAAAAAAATTACCTACAGGTATTTCTGTAAGAATATAAATAAATGCCGCGTATACAATTAAAGTGATGTAATCTTAAAACAATCTGTCTTTGTATGGGAGAACGAAACGATTTTACTTGAAATGATGAGTCAACGATTCGCCATAATTTGATACAATGCAGCCCAATAATGAGAAGTTGCGGTAAGCATATTAGTTTTGTATGTAATTGTATCAAGCTTGAACATAGCAGTACGGACGCGACAATTATTATTGTTGCGTAACAGCAAGTGGCACGTAGGCAACAATTTGCGACGCACTGTGCGTGTCGCCGCTGTGTCCACGGTGTATCATTCCATTCCCCGAGGCCCCTGAACTGCCGTCGCCGTGAGGTATGACGTCGCGTCACGCGGGGTGCCCACTACGGAAGTCGCAACCCTGCCTCTATGACGAAAGACGTAGAGTTCAAAATAGAAAGGAAATTACCGAGTCATTCATCGTGACATGTCACGCTTGTGCTAATCACGGGGTCCGGGTACTTGTGAAAGCGCGAGCAAATTCCTGTGTGAACTCCGTTCGACGCACTGATCTATATCAATTTGATAGCCAATGAGCTCGATTCTAAGGTGCCATTTCCCTAAACTCAGCTCTTAACCTAACTATTTGATAGCTTCTCGAAATTATTCTTTTAAGAATCATTATAAACAATTTTGATCTAACTTTTAGAATTTCGCGCTGCATGTTTTAGGAAACAATTATTTAGATATTTTTTATTTTGATTTTAATCTTGTAAAAATTTAGTTTAAATTGTTCCTAAACCTAAAGATTTTGCTGTTATATCCAAATTACCAGAGGGAGACTTTGTACAAAAATTCGTTTGCTTGGGCACCTCTGTCTCATTCGTGTTTATACCGTGAAGCAGTTGTTTACATAGCTGTGTTTCGGTTTGAAGGGTGGAATATGGCAGTGAATTTACAGGGTACAGAGGAATAACAACTGAGTCCTCAGGAATGGCAACGAATGGGGGGTATCATGGGCGAAACAGTATACTCTATTATGTCTATGGTACTGCTTATGACTATAGGCGACGGTTACCACTTTCCATCGGGTGAGCCGTCAGCTTGTTTGCCATTCTAAGTTGTATAAAAAAAAATAAGTATTTGTATCTATGTTTGTATATGGTACTTTAATGATATTTGGACGGGATATATTTCACCTAGATGTTGCACAATCGCTGTTATATCTTTTTAATTTAAAAATTGATACATACCCATAGACTTAGTACAACGTATGTACTACGTTTTATAATCTAAGATTTTTACCAAGCCTCTATAAGACTTATGTTTCATAACACTTCATACTCCAGGAACAACAATGCATGACGGGTACTATGGGCGTCACGAGTATTTTGCAATATCCATAATACTGTTCATATTAATAATCATCAGTTACGATTTACCATGTCGACAGCTTTTTTGCCATATCATTAATATTATAGACTAACTTTATTTAATATATCGTTAAGTTTTTTGACAAATGTAGGTACATATAAATATTCCATCGCGTTGTCCGCCAAATATTAAAAAAGGTGAGGCCACAATCCAGACAATATTTCTTGGAAATAACGTTACTAAGAATGAAGAGTTCTCCTTGGCCAAAAGTTGTTTTGTTCTGTAAACTCGTTAACACGCCAATTCCACTTCATTAAATGCATTACTCTAAAGTTTCATGATATGTTTTAAAGGCTTAATCATATAAAACCAAATAATTAAAAACACATGTACTTACTTTTATTTATTTATTGGCTTTTACCTATCAATTCCGCTGCTTACGCTACAACTGTATTTTAGGCTATTTTTCAAAACATTGTTATTATTTACATGGTCTTTATTCCATGTATGTATTAAATTAGGGGATGCTCCACTCGCGACCCGCGCTCATGAACAAGGTATACTATCGAGTCCGAAACGAGCATGGCATCCACAAATTTAATATGCGACTAAAGCCAATTTAAATGATTACAATACGCAAAGATTTATGATAATTATTTATCAATTATTTCATTACTTAAAAAAATTATTTGGGTTCATATTGATTTATTTTAATAATATAAATATTGTGCTTTTGCCGTGAAGCAGTTGTGTTTGCATGACTGTAAAATTTTCGGTTTAAAGAGTGGAATATGGCAATAAAATTACAGGGTATAAAGACAAAACATCTTAGTCCTCAGGAATGGCAACGCATGAAGATGGTACTGTTCATGTCTATATATGACGATTACCACTTTCCATCAGGGTAGCCGTCCGTTTGTAAGCCGTTATAAGTTGCATAAAATAAAATATAAATAACATTCTAAATTTGACCAGTATGTGACAGGAATAAACATATTTTGTAGTAATAGAGAGGAAAATTATTAGACTATGTAATGGTGAGCAATTTTTCTGTGTTGTTTCTTTTTAATTCTATTCTTATAATCTTGTTATTATTGAAATTTGGGATTCAAGAATAAAGACTTAGTTTTTTTGTCTATTAAGAAGAATTTAATACATGACGATCATTTTAAATATTTACTGCTAGGTAGGTACCTACACAAAGAGACCACCGTGCAGTGAAATTCTAAAACCTAACAGCTAGTATAGTATTATAGCTATTGTTGTTGCATACAGAATACCGCTTGTAATTACAATTTCGAACAAATAACAAAGTGAAATTGGATTTTGATGGGTTCATGTGAAACGTGGTATTACTCATCAAATTCAGTTCGTGGGATCCAGATCTTCAAAACGTTAGAAAGGCCGCCCATATTCAAAGTTGCGTGACGTTAATTGCCGCTGGACGGTTTGCTGTCTTGTGCTCACTTAATAACAATTGTAATAATGTGGCCACTAGTTCCCTTCTTGATGCCAGCAGTAATTACTATTTACTACAAATTATCTATAAGTTTCATCAAATTTAGCTACTAGGAAATATATATTTTTTTAACTCAAATGAAAAATATCGCATACGCGATATTTTTCATTTGAGTTTAACTTACATATAAATTTTTCAGAATTTTATTGCACTTAAACAATACATGCGACGATTAGTTTAACAACTTGTTAAAATGTTTTTACTCGATTAATGAATATTTCGAATATTTTAAATCTTAAATATGTGACTCAATTAATGTAATTTGTAATTTGTAACCTGTATAATTTATTATTAATACGTAAATATATTGACATTTATTTAATATGACAATTTAAGTATAGTATTAGCATAGTATAGTGGAACAATTAAATAAATTTTGTATTTCTGGTGAAAAATGTTCAATAAAATATTATATTCCAAATACCATTTTTCAAACAAAATAAAGTTATTTGTATTTGTATTTGTATTTGTTAGCAAGGGAGGACTTATCTCTGAAAGAGATCTCTTCCAGCCAACCCAGTGTAGTTAGAGAGAAAATAATTTAGTTTAATTTTGCACTCTTACGAAAAATTAACTATTTTGTTTTTGTAAACAATCAGGTACTTTTAATATATTATTTCTCATTTCTAAAAATAGGTGCAAGTGACTTCGTATTTCGCCTTAGTAGTGAAAAATGCGAAATATCTGAACCAGGGTTCGATGGATAATGTGAAATAAAAAGTAATAAGTATGATAAGTATACACAAAAGTTATGTTAAATATCACATTATATAATTTTATTATCATAACAATACGGCGAAAATCTAGTTTAAAAATTCCACAATGAAATTTCTGATTATTTATTGTCCTTTTTTCTAAAAAGTTAAATATATTTTGTTTTGTGTCCTTGTGCCTTAGTGTCCGCAAATAAAAAAAAAAATAGTAAAACCGATTTCTAATTTATAGCGATATTTTTGTTTTATTTATAATATATTTTTATATATAAGTTAAGTTAAAATATAATAGTATAGAATAAAAAAAAATAACTAATTTTAATTTTTAAATGACATTGCTAGAATAAGGCGTAGATTTCATCATCGTAATATAGACATTTATATAATAAATTCTTTAGAATAAATATAGGAAAGCAACCGGAGTGCCGGTGGCTGGACTGGATGGTAAATACAGGGCTGCGGTTAGCAGGAATGCGCCCGCGTCGCTGCCGCCGCCGGCCGGTCAGGTAGGGAGAGATGCGCCGAGTCAAGCTAACTCGAGTACTGACTCGAATATCTAATAGGTACTGAGGTACTCGAGTACTTAGTATACACCATGTGTATACATGTTTTGAATACTTATGGCACTCGAAAATTAACACATGTTTATCGCGTTTGTTTCATAAAACTTTTTCCATAATTACTGAAAAAACATAACCAAACATTCATTCACTCAAATAAAAGTAAGTTTCAGGAATCAACTGAAATAGTATTTGCCTATGATGAAATGTTAAAAAACTCAAACAAATACTCGAGTTTGCATTCAAGTTAGGATTCGATTTTTTTAACGATTAAATGTCCGATTCTGGTACATCACTATAGTCAGGTCGGCGCCACAACCCTCCTCTCATTTCACACTTCTCGGAAGGGAATTTTCAATCATTTCTCCTGCTAGCGAACTGTCATTGAATGCTGTATCTAGAAAACATTACGACTAGTTAGCCGCAGCTATGTAATCTAGCGGCAAGAAGTGATTCAAGCCAATAAACCCTGTTTTGAAGAGTTCGTTTTAGTTAGCATAGATTTATTTGTCAACTAAATGTGTAATAAATATGTAGTTATGAAACAAGTTATGAAATTTGTTGAAAGAAGAGTTTTTTGGCATTCGATTCTTTCTATATGCCATAAGGGACTTGGCGGGGTAATAGACCTTATCTGGGATCCTTGAATTAAAATATCCTTATAAAGAAATAATTATTCTGCCATTTGTATCTTGTGTTTGTAATTTTGTATTTTTGCAAATAATACATTTTTATTCTATTAATACCAAGAGATCAAGGTATAGTTACATCAGGCAGATCAAGGAAAAAGTTGGTGTCGTGTCGTATCAAAAATTGAAAAAACTCGAAGAAAAGTTGAAAAGACTCGTAGTGAGTAGCGAGAACTCCACCGATAAGAGTGCAGCTCTTAAATAGGATAGATAGATTCTATTAATATTGGTAATATTGCCAAATTGCACTCCTACATAGATATTAAGTCCGTCAAATGTAAATTAACACTAGGAGTAAACGTACAAAATATAATGCACAACATGATACGATAGGGCCCAGGTACTACCCTAAATCTGTGATGAAGTGATAGGGCTGATACACTTTAAAAAAGGTGAAACACATTTTCTTTTGTGCTAGCACGACATGTGACCATATCATCCTGAGTGAACACAGGAACACAGAAGCGGGTATGCAGGTATTATTTACCTGTAAAAGCTTTGTCCCGATTGTGTATTTAAAATTAGGACAATGAATTGTTCCATGAATCATTCAAGAAAAGAATGATTTATTCTCAACGGTTGACAGCATTATGCTAGCTCGTTTAAAGCATCCCAGGTTTAATAAATAAATAAATGTACACAAAATAATACATACATAATTTAAATAACTTTAAACATTTATATAAAAAAAATAAAGTTAAGTAAATAAATACATAAGATACAAATATTTCTTAATATTTAAAAAATAATTACATTTAAGTTGTTAAATGGATTTAGAGCATGTTCATACTCTAATTATGCAGCAATAAATAATATCCCTCACAAAATTTTGTACTTTAGTTTTTGTAAATATATATTTTTGACTATTATCAAACTAAGAAACCATTATCGATTCTAAGAAATAACATGGGCGGTCTTTTCGTTTTCAACCGACTTCAGAAAACGAGGAGGTTCTAAATTCGGTTGTATTTTTTATAATTGTTACCTCATAACTCCGATATTTATAAATCGATTTCAATTTTTATTTATCTGAAAGAATATTCTTTTTATATTTTGGTTCCATAGATTTTATCAAAATTCGTTCAGTAATAGTAGTAGTAGTTTTTAAATCAAAACATTGTTTTGGTACTATTAAAGTTAGCTTTTTTTGGTAGAACGAAATCTTAAATTATTAAAGTTAAAAAGTACTTAACAAATTTTACTCGACGAGTTCGCTTGCAAATATGTAAATATTTATTAAAAGTAGCTCCAAAATAAGTAGAGTTAGTGGTGCTCAGTGATTTGTAATATTTTTTATTTTTTATTATACAACTTAGAATGGCAAACAAGCTAACGGCCCAAATAAGTAGATATAATAGTTAGTTACAAGGCTACCTAAATTCACTAGATTGTAATGTTTTTGCAGTTAATTGAATAATATTTTTCTATTATCCTTAGCTATTATCATATTATCATGCCCATGTGTGTTATATTTTAAAATAATTAGCAATTTGGGACATTTTTATGTTTTGTTTTTCGTTTGTATAGCAATATATAAATAGATAATATTGCGAGGAACTCTATTTTTTATTTATAATTTTATATTTAAGAAATGTCTTCAGGAAATCATAATATATATATTTTTTTATATTTATTTATTTAGGGACTTTTGTCCTTTTAGGCACATCAGTCCCATCGTTAATTAATTTAAGGACATCATTGTATATATTTTAACAATCAAAAGACACCACCAAATCAAATAATATGAATGAAAGGAATGTCGTGGAACAAAAAAAAAACTTATTAATCTATGGTCCGATGCAGGTCTAAAGGCAAGTAGATCTACATTCAAACCTACATCCAACCATATCATACACCAGCCTCGCGTCGTCGGACGAGGGGAGGAAATCATAATACGAGTATAAATTAGTAAACATACAAATGATACATAAGTAGTTAGGACTTCTAGTAGTTGCATATACTATAAAGCATCCTTAATCTATGGAAAAAAATTGTACCTGTCGAGACTTACAAAGTAATTTTTTCTCTGTTTTTACAGGCGTGGAAGCGAGTTCTATTTTGGAATTTTCCATAGCTAGATAGATGTTATATGGCAGTTTATAATTATTTCTGTTATATTTATCACATGAATAGAGTAGATAGGTACATAAGTAATTATGAAATTATATCAGGAAATTACGTATAGATACGCACAAGCGCCATATTACAATTAAACATAATAGCGGGAATGGAATTTGAATATAGTCCCATTAGAAATGCCCAATTATTTTAACTACACAGTAATTATTTAGTCATTAATTGTACATTACGTTTATAAATCATACCAGTAAAACAATGGATAACGTATTATGTATAGTTTGAATTTAACTAATATAGTTATTACCATACATTTACATATTTTTTTGCACAATTTTTGTATAAAACTTAAAAACAAATCTGTCAAACTATACATTTTAATATCTTTTAAAAACTTTGTAAACAATAAGATATAATTATGAGGTATATAGACAACCGTTACCACATTCTATCAGGTGGGCCGTCAGCTTGTTTGCTATGCTAAATTGTATAAACTTCTTGTTTTATTTATAACTAGCTGTTGCCCGCGACTTCGTCCGTGTTTCCGTCGTTTTTCGTAAAATAACTAGCCTATGTCCTTCCTCACGATTCAGTGATTTTGAAGTAACAGACACATTTCCATTCACTGCTCTGCTCCTATTGGTGAAAAGTATACTATAACTTGCCCAGGAGTATGAAGAATAATTATACCAAGTTTCGTTAAAATCCGTCGAGTAGTTTTTGTTTCTATAACAAACATACAGACAGACAGACAGACAAAAATTTTACTGATTGCATTTTTGGCATCAGTATCGATCACTAATCACCCCCTGATAATTATTTTGGAAATATATTTCATGTACAGAATTGACCTCTTTACAGATTTATTATAAGTATAGATAGATATAGATGAAAGTACAGGGGGTAAAAAGTGTCGTAAGTCACTTCGAGAAAAGGATGGTACCGCTGTACTTGCTTGGTGAGGGCATTACTGTGCCCTCTGATTTGTTATTCTAAAGTTTTAGATCTAAATAATAATTCACAACTATATACTCTATATAACCATAACAAATCATCTGACCACACATAAGTTTCTTTGTGTTTTTAGCTTAGAAGATAAGAATAAGTGTTATAAATTTTGTTGCAAAAATGTCATGAAAAGATGTCGTTTCACTTTGAACACAAAAAGTTTTTGTCAAATCTATTACCTGTAAACAATGTTAAGAATTTAAAAACTTTACACAAAAATGAACCCTTGTCGATAGATATCATAAAAAGACCAATTTTTTTATGATATTTATCGACAGGGTCTTATTATAAATAGATGTTTAATGCTATTAATATACATTTATTTTATTATGTTTATATTATCGATGTAGATGGTTGCATAAATTTATTTTTCTATTTTGTCAATATAAAGGAAATGTCAACTCTTAAATAATAATTACTTACATAGTAGAATAAGAATATCAGTTACTATTCTTAATCTTGCACAATGAAACATGAGCTGATGAATATATTTAAATTTGGATAACAAATGAACATCCATGTGGATGGCTCTTTAGTGGTAATAAATATTATGTAGCGAGACTCATCTGTCGACGGTGTGCGGCGCGGGCCGGCTATGAGGAATGGCTTGATTCCGCGGCCATGAAGGGCAAGGCCACCGGGTCGACGAACCGCGGTTTAGGGACGAGATCAACCGACACGCACATTCAAATGATTTTATTGTTGTAGATAAGTATTTCTTGACGAACGTGTACTGATTTATGAATACAACGTAATTGTTGAAATATTATACAGTATATTAGGGACCCGGTGATATTATAAACCTAAATGGAAAATTAGTGAAACTGAATTATTTTCTCCACGGAATGATGATGTAAATATGAAAATGTTTGTTAATTTACCATATTGGTATTTTTTTTTTTTTTTAGGAAAAATTGTTTTGTTTCATGAAGACTAACTGGACTTCGACTTTTACTATTCTTTGGTTTATATTTTGTACTAACGATCCGTTTTGCCTTCGCACGATTTTTTAAAACATAAAATACACTCTTTGTTAGTTGCTGATAATGTATCTTTCTATCGATAAAAAAGTTTTCAAAATCATGTTGTATTTTTAAAGTTTATCCGTTACAAAACAAAAAATAAAAACTTTCCTTTTTATAAGTTTAAATTTAGATAAAAAAAAAATAGAAATAAATCATAATTATAATGTTAATGAAGTTATTTTTCTTTTTCTTTTTAATAAATGAAAATGGAATGGTAACACCGCCTGCGATGTCGGTACACGTTGGCGGGGTACCATTATAAAATGATGGGCGAGGATGAAATCAAATTGACTGGTCAGTTGGCCCATCGTGGTGGATTCAACAAGAATTAACCAGGATGGTTTCTTGGGGGAACCGCGTGGAAATCAACCTGACATGGTATATTACTAGCAGTGGAGGTTAACATCCCTATTACAAATAATCCTTTTCCTCTCAGTTATTTTTTTTTTTTTGATGACGGTTACTTTTTTCCTGTAATTGTTTGTATTTATAATAAGTTTACTATTGTAATTTTATGGAGGAAACAATTAAGAGTATCTATCTATCTACGTTATCACTACTTTTGTGTCCAGTATATCGTAAGAAGCGATTAGATAAACAAAATACTATTGGATTTTTTGTTGCAACCACTGGAGGAAGGTAAATATTAGAGCAAAAAAAAAAAGAAAACTCGAAATAGAACCCTAATCCAAACCACCAATTCAATGTGGTTGTAGTAGGCTTTTACATGACGACTGAGGACTAACGGAGTGACTTTTAACACGATATAATTCAAGATTTTGTTCCAGAAGAGAAATCGACATCACGAACGAATTAACGAACTCATCCTTTTTAAAAGTCAATTGACAAATCGAATTGGTATCGAATCATCAAATATAAGGAATGGTAATATCCATTTGACGTTTACTTAATATGTTTAAATTTCATACTAATTTGATCACGTCAGAAGTCACTCCACAGTGTTAACCAATAGTATGTAAATAGATTGGTATAGTGGTGGTGAAGATTATGGTATGGTTATGAAAGTATGAAAATAATGAAATATATATATACAAAATCTTCGAAATAATAAATCTATGAAAATCCCGTTATACAAATCTAAAATTATTAAATTACATTACAACAATAATATAAACTTAATTTATCCACAATTTATGGTGAAGAGTTTAAAGTTTAAACTAATATGAAGTCATCTAGCTAGGTACACACATACGCACCTGTCCATGTGTATTGTGAAATATGCTTGTACGTTTTGCAATCCTCGTCCATCGCCCTTGAGATTGTTTTTTCCTCTAGCATTTCATGTTGAAAAAATTGTTTGTCATGATGATTTGTTGCATGAATAATTTTTTTTCTGCAATTTTTCAAATTAGAATGTAATTTAAGATAATTTATGTACCTACTTCAAAGATTAAAGATAGTGCATGACCTATTTACCTAAACGGTGCGTAACAAATCTGTTGAAAAATAGTAAAAAAAACTAGTCGTTAAGTTGGTATTTTTAATCTATGCGTTGAGTAATATGAAACTATATATTTAAATTTAGCTGGAAATTAGCTTCTATTGAGCTTCATTTAGAGCAAAAAATTGACAGCCGAAGTTGCTATATCTATTTAAATCAATATTAATGGCTAAAAGAGCTTGTGTAGTTATTTGGTTTAGAAACGTTTGGGATGTTTGAACCAGTATATTTGTTTGGTTGAGAATAGCTTTGTGGTTTCGTTATAATGCGTAGATATCCGTCAGTCTATTACTCGTAGTTTTTTGTTAGCTTGAGTCTAAAACAAAATGTGCAGTAGTTTCGTTTAGGAACATTTGGAATAATAGGCCATTTACTAATTTTTCTATGTACTTTTAGAAAATTAGTAACTATGATCCTTGATTTTTCATTTGATTCAAATTTTATAGACAGATTCTAAAATATTCTGTTATATGGATATTGTATCAGGAGATCAAGTATGAGATATTGGGGAGGACTGTTTATTTATTTTTTTATTATTAAAAAGAAATAATTTAGGAAATTATTTGCTAAAATATAAAAGATGATTTTAAATCTAGTTATTTTTTATTAATTTTATTAATTAACAATGCTTTAGCCTATTCTTAACCTATAATATACTTATCTTTTCTGGATCGGTAATGTAGGTATTTTTTTATGGATGATAATGAAACGGTAACCCTGCACTGCGCTATCGGTATACACTGGCTGGGTATCAGTGAGGGATGATTGATGAGGATTAAAGGCAGATCAGTAAGTCTATCATGTCGAATTCAGTAATAAATTAGCCATGATAGTTTCCATGAGGTCCGCGTGGAGGTCGACCTGGTAGGGTATATTGATAGCAATGAGGACAAACCTTCACATTACTAACAATGCCTTCTCCCAATATAGGTATTTGCTTATAGAAATGTTATAAACAAGTCTGTTGTAACAGCAAGCTTTTATTTATAGCATTTAAGGGTTCATCACCCGACTCGGGCAGTACACTGAGTTGTAGTTTTTGTCAAGATAAATCAAATGGACTTATCATATATCATAATGTATTGTTACCAATCTTATTACTTAAATCAGGTGTCAGTAACTACACTACAGCACTAAAGCAAGTTAAATAAAAGTTAAGTAAAAATAAATCTAAAACTTAATATTTTATTAAGGTAAAAATCCCATTTTGATTCAAACAGGAAACTGGTAAATGACATAAAATTATCATTATGACTTGATGACAGCGGCCTCACTAAAGAGAAGCTTAACCCGGAAAAGGGACAGTAGATTATTACCACAATCTTCATACCAGCTGTTAACTGTTCTCTGCTAAAGATAGACCTCCCTCATAAGCGGATTTGGCTAGTAGTTGTCACGCTTGGCAGGCAGGTTGGCAACGCAGTTAGGCTTTTGGTGATGTTTAAGAGGGACGCTGCTGCCTATTTCTCGAACATTATTTACCTTAGTTGCCGATTACGACATATTCATTTATCTTACTTCATCTATTATTATTCACTGGAGCCCCGCCATCATCCTGTACTGATAACGCATAGCAAAGCGGAGTTACCAATCCATTTTCATCATTTAAAAAAAGCAATATTTTGTAATATTTTTGTAACAACAAAAATTTGGGGATAACTAGAGGCAAATTTCAGAATATACAGAGACCAATCAATTAGTTAGTATCTGAATATTCTAACACATTTTTTATGAAATTTACAATGGCAAACAAGCTAACAGCTCTCCTAATAGAGTGGTAACGGTTGAACACTATAGCTACACTTATTATATCCTTTATGCATACATGTAAATATTTTAGATTCAAATCCGTATAAATATAATCATAAATATTCTTGGTCCATAAACTTAGTATTTATAAAGTTAACATATCCACCTCCTCCTAAACTAAGCAAAGCTCGTCCTATTCTTAAGATTTTATCTAGTTGTTTTGCCACTCCGGGCAAAAATTAGTATTTGCCGTCTTTAGTCTTGAATATTTATTTGCCCGATTGACGTTTTTGTATAAAGATCTAGAATAATGCTAGAAGAGTACTAGAAAACTGACTGACTAGTATATATATTCTAAATTCATACATTCTACTAATAATATTATAAATGTGAAAGTTTGTATGCTTATTACTCAATCACATCTTAAAATGACTGAAAGGATTTGAATTAAATTTGGTACATGGATAGGTTATATTTTACTTAACATAATACATATTCACGCAGGCGAAACCACGAGATACAGCTAGTTAAATATGTGTAGACGTTTTTCCAGGAATTAACCTCGAAATCATCGGTTATTGATGAACTGTTTTACTAAGGTCATCAAATAAACCTGATATTTTGGTGGTATGTGCTCATGGCCAATCTTGAGAGAATTATTCAGATCACATAAATATAACAAAGGAAATTTTTCGCAAGCTCTGCCATTGAGCAATATCAAAACACGTTGTACATTAGTTATTCAGTGAGTCAGATATTGAAACTGAAATGCACCTGCTTGTAATTTAGCTGTCTAATCATTGTTGCACACATAATAACGATGACTAATGCTCTTGGTTTATTTAAGGTTTGTTGTCCAAATATTAGATTGTGTTTTTTATAATTTAAGAAACTAGAAAAACTATTACACTGTATAATTATTATATTTTGTAGTAATCAGAATGTATGACATTTCAGAGAAATCTTTGTGATTTTTAGTATGCTTGTTGGTAATTTGTTAATTATATGGTGAAAATATTTTAAAATTAATAATTGCAGAATTTGTAAGGAACTGAAATTTTCGGTTAAAAAATGAACCGTCAAAGTTTATATTTATTGACCATCAATATATATAGCATAATGCATATAAAAAATTAACAATAAGTAAATAATTTCTTCCGTTATAAACTTTCTATTCTGAATTCCAAACAAAACCTAATTTAAATCTTAACTCTTGACACAATAATTTATAATTGTGTTAATACAAAAAAATGGACGTCAATTGTGGCAAAATCAGTTAATTTGACTACTATTTAAGTCATTTTCATAAAATTCCTATAGGACCAATTTGAAAATATCTCCTTTGAGATAGAAAAATCAAATCGATTCATAACTGACGGATTTATGAGGTGACAACATAACAAGGTCCTCTTTGAAGTCCTATTATATAAAAAAGTCGGTTGAAAAGAGGTGCGTAAGTGTAAGTAACGGATGGACTGAATTTGATTTAGTTTTTAAGTTTTTTTTATACAACTTAGAATAGCAAACATGCTGACGGTTCACCTGACGGAAAGTGGTAACCGTCGCCTATAGACATGAGCAGTACCATAGACATAACAGAGTATACTGTTTTGCCTATGATACCCCCATGCGTTGCCATTCCTGAGGACTCAGGTATTATTCCTCTGTACATCATGTACTCTGTTCATCCTTCAAATCGTAACACAGCCATATAAATATAACTGTTTCACGGTAGAAACACGAATGGGACAGAAGTGCTCAAGGAAACGACTTTTGTACAAAGTCCTCTTTGGTAAGTCAATTGAAAATAGAATTATCTAACGTTAGTCACTTCACACTTTTCTGATGGGAAGTTTCCATCACCAATAAAACATTCTTTAAATTAATTCAAAGTGGAAAAGCATTTCCACTTTGAATTAATTTAAATAATGTTTTATTTTAATTACACCCTTCTCTCATTTCCAGGTATTCAATACTCTGAGCCAAACGAGGCGTGAAGTAACTGTGTTTTGCTCCAGTCAATATTGACGCTGGAAGGTCAAAATGTATTAAACGCCATTTCGTCAATTTTACATACAAAAGAGTAAAAAAAGAATCCAAATGGCAAAATGAGTGATAATTAGGTAGTACTCGTATAGAAAATGTTTGATACGATAAAATTGTTAATATTATGACATCATTTTTAACATGTTTTATATTAAAACACGCTCCGAATTTGCACAACAATAATATTACAGCCCATGTATGGGAAAGGAATTCTACAATATAGCAGCATGGACGGTAAGGAATAATATTTTGTTTCTATTCAATAAACTCAAAACATACCTAAGCGATTTTAAAAATTCTTTCACCTATAGAGAGCTACATTCGCGGCGCGTAATATGGGCTGTTAATTTAAAAAAAACTCCGTACAAAGTCGGGGCGGATCGCTTTTAACTGAATATTGACGCAAAGTGGCGCTTAACACATTTTGTTTTCTAACGTCAATATGCTCCTTGTAAGAAGGCATACGCAGAAGTACGTATGTACCCAGTGGCAATGCGGAAACACCGAGCTTCCCACGTGTGATCATTAGCCGTTCCCTGGAATCGACGACGGCTGGGAACCGCAACGTTATTGACATTGCTGTTGTTTACTGCACTTGTAGCTCGCAAATAAAGTTGACAGTAAGAAAGAGACTGTCGAAGATTCTAGAAAATGCTTCTTGTTTGAAAACTTACACTTTATGATGGTATTGTAACCAAGTTAATCTAGGTATACACGGTTAAATCACAGTCGTCAGCCGTACATAAAACTAAAAATCTACTGATGGTATATTATGGGAGATGTCCCATGATAACATTAGAGTTTTTTGTCGTATTTGAACACTTGTTTCTTTAATGAACATGTTCATTTTCATTGGCAGAACATTCCCTTAAATGGATGCTAATTATTTCGATTTCACGAATCCTATTCATTTCAATTTGTTTACAATATCGCATGACAATTGAAAGTCGCAGGTAATAGTTGAACTATAGGCACAGATGATATTATTCTAGTTAGATATTAGGAATATAATAACAATTTATAGACGAATTGTATCAATAAGTAAATTGCAATTTCAAAAAATACTATTTGTCCATTTATAGAAAACGATTTCAAATTAATTAGATAGCGGTAGGTTGGGAAACTATTTATAATTAATTGTTAGTGTTGTTATTTAAAAAAAATGTATAAGTTTAAATTAATGTAAGTATATGTTATTGTATGATTAAAAAATGACATTAAAAAATTAGATAGCTAGTAATCAATTTTATGTTAATTATATAAAATTAAACACACTTTATATAAAAATCTTCCAAATTCAAAGTTGAAACCGAGTTTAAAAGTCTGAGTCGAACTGCAGCAAAGCAACCTAAGGTTCAATTCGTAGAAGTAACACAATGCGACGTCTAGTATGACAGATATTCTGACATTCATATGGCGTAGCGATGGTCATTAGGGGTCCATTTACCTGCCCGGCAAGGTCACAAATATTATCTAGTGATTTAATATGTAGGTACCATGGTACCAAATTATTCTGATCAATTGTGTCGACTCTGAATACAAACTATATTTAGTAATGGATTTAGTGAATAGCTGAGTAAATATTTATTTAATTTATGCAACCACAGATAATATAACACTTTACTTAGTTATAAATGTAGATTGGTTATAATGTAATTAAGGCACAATTTATTTGAAATATTTATTTAAAATAATTATGCACTAAATTTATTGATAATCAATAAAAATTCTAAATAAACTTTGAATTACGATGCAAAAAGATTTTTAACACAAATGTATATTTGTTGTGTAACGCGACATTTTTAGCAATTCTTCACACAATTCGATGATTGAAATCGGTTTATTTTTATTGGGACAAGAACTTAAATTACTATATTTAATGAAAACGTGTTAGATTCGGCACGTAATCTGATAAAGTATTTTATACGTCTACGCAGGTACTTCATTATGTCCAAATTACTTGTGACGATAGGTTGAGTAGTAAAAAAGTAACATTAATAAACTAACGCTCCCTCTATTACTTTACATATTATCTAAATCTACCCTTTCTTGCGTATCTAGGTACGAATAAATTACATGGGTCCGTTATTTCTCAAGGGGACCCTGCTCACTAGAATTCAACGTAATCTAAAATTAAGTTGAATTGTCTACATAATCTTCAACTCGGTTACGCATCGACTTCCTTTACACACTTAGATAACACCTCACGAGGTAATGACATAGAAAAAACGGAAAAATTAGAATAATATTTTGAGGTTTTCATTAATTCAAATTGCTGTGTGGTCTTGGCATAGAATGGGTCACCTTTTCCCTTCCCGCGGCTGTCGTAAGAGGCGACTAAGGGAACTTAATGGTCGAGAAATGGACAACAGCGTCCCTCTTAAAATATCACCAAAGGCTAACTGCGGATGCCAATTTACTTGACAAATATTGGTAAAACCCCACTTATAGGGGAGGCCTATGCTCAGCAGTGGATAGTTTTTTTCAGACGGGTTTTATAGAAATTTTATCAGAATGGGTTCAGTAATTTTGAATTAAATTAACTGGTTTTGCCATAATTGTAGTAGATATTTTTTTAAAGAATAAAATATTAAAATAAAATATTCTTAACAAGAAAAACGGTACCTTTAAGTGTCACAAAATTAATATGGGAACATAAATCGATAATATTGATTTAGTATTTGAAAAATCGCAATTGGGTTATAATTGATTGACAGAAGGCCAAAGTTATATACGATTCATTAAATTCATTACCAACGCCACGCAATTAAAATTAATTTTCAATATTAACAAACCAAATGTCACCAGCTCGACGCTGTGTAATTGTACCAATTAGTCTCATAGAAATACGTAGTTCGACCCTTTATAAAATTAATAGGTGTTATACTGAAATAAAAAAAAAAAAACAAGTTTTATCTATTTATATGAGTAAATTTAAGTAATTACAATTATTCCCAGCATAAAAATCATCATTAAAATTTATTAATCGTCATTTTAATCAATCGATCAATCAGAAAATAATAAAAGTAATCAATGTGAATTTGACGTGGTCGATGCCGCCGTTAAGCTTACACGCTAATTCA
This sequence comes from Galleria mellonella, assembly GCF_026898425.1. Lineage (NCBI taxonomy): Eukaryota > Metazoa > Arthropoda > Insecta > Lepidoptera > Pyralidae > Galleria > Galleria mellonella. The sequence goes on along the minus strand of NW_026442090.1, from coordinate 3,935,573 downwards.
TGATAAAGAAATCCCATCAAGAACATTCAGTGTTAATTGATAGAAAATGGTCCGCCTTTCTTTCGATACCAATAGCCGTAGCCGTGAGTTCTCATGTGGCCCTGTACAGTATCTTTATGTAGAGTATTCTATTTATCATTGACTGTCTAATTAACATACTCGTATTATTCTCCATTCAACTAAGACAGTACAGAGTCAAACTTTTTTAGGAACGTTTGTATTCGTTATGACTCGTGATGAATACAAATAGGGATTAAGTACAGTCAGTCAGCACTTTTATGAATTGCTCTAGTGAATGCTCGACATGCATTATTAAGGTATATACTTACAGTACTCCAATGACCTGCATATATTATGTAATCGTTTTCAATGGAATATGTTTGATGAAATGTGTCTAACACAGCGCAGACTATACCATGATAGCGATGTTTAAATTAAGATTAAGAATTCGTCATAAACTAATACGGATCACCGCGTAATCAACTGTGATCCAAGAATATCCTTAAAAGAAAAAGTTTAAGTGACCTACATAAATGAGAGATTTCTCGTATTATTATTCCTTTTACTATTGTAAGAAGATTGGTCGGCCATATAACTCGAGCAACCAATAACTGATGGAAAATGCTGATTCTACCATATAAAAGTAAACGCAGTATTAAGCATAGATGAAAATAATGAAGACAAGATGGAATAACGAGCTTAAAAAATAGTGCTTTGTATGGGCAATCTGCAATAAATGATGGACATGTTGAAATATAAAAAGCGTACCGGGAATAAATATTTCTAGCAGTAAACGACGGACATGTTGATATGAAGAAAGGCGTATACACATGTTCAATGTTCGTGACTGTACACACATACATAGCAATAGTTATATTCGAATGAAACTGTTAACATTACAACATAACGTGGTATTGTAACACGACAGAACGCATCAAATCTAATAATTGGCGCAACAAATCTTTTTAAACTCACGCATGCTATATCAATTAAATTTTATCGACTCTGATTGACTTCGTGCTTAGTTGGAGCTTCTCGTGTGATGCATTACGCCCGCGTATTGCATGGTAGACAGGTGCAAATGTGTTTATCCACAGTTTTATTCTCCGTATGGATAGAAGCAGTTTCAGATTGACATTGCACAGCGGGACATATATTGTGCGTGAAGACATGCATGTCTTTTATTATCAATGTTGGTTCTAAATTAATATAAAGTGCATAAATCTAATTATGTAAAATGTATTTTATTATCATAATTTTGTAACGATTTGTAAGAGAGCTTTGTGGCCTAATGGTTGACTGCTTTAAATTAATAGGAAAAGGCATAAATTTAAAATCCATTCTCTATAAAGTATTACAGACGTGTGTGGACTTTTGCTAAATTTTTGTTTCATTATCAACTACTTCTTTATGTATTAAGTTAATAAAGAGTAATTTATAAAGAAATATATCGACTTATTTTTTTAATTAGATTTTAATAAAGATCGACTTTAAATCTGTTAAAAGGTAGATAAGGTTAAGGATTGATCACTCAAAAGATGGACAAATGGCAATCCTAGCAAAGTGGATGCAAATAGTAAATGATAGACAAGCATGGAGAAATATAACAGAGGTCTATGTCCGAAGACGAATTTAACTGATATAGATTTTTTTTATGCGACTTAGAATGACAAACAAGCTGACGGCCCACCTAATGGAATATGGTAACCGTCGCCTATAGATATGTGCAGGACAATAGACATTACAGAGTATACTGTTTCGCCCATGACACCCCCCGTGCTTTGCCATTCCTGAGGACTCAGGTGTTATTCTTCTGTATCCTGTAAATTCAATACCATATCCCACCCTTCAAACCGAAACAGCCATGCAAACACAACTGTTTCACGGTAGAAACACGAATGGGACAGAGGTACCGAAGCAAATGACTATTGTACAAAGTCTTCCTTTGGTAAAGGTAAAGATATTTAGATGTATATAGAAATAAAACGAAATTATAAGGGTTACTTTTAGGAGTACAAGTAATAACGTTCTGAAATTCTAAGTGAGTTATATGTGCACGCATGCTCTCCTATTGATTAGCGTCCTATAATTGAGCGTCCTACCATTACAGCATAATAGTAAAAAAAAATATGAGCCAATTATGAGACAGGCATAGTGTTGTAACACCTTAACAAGCTCGTACTATTGTAACAACGTGACAAATTAATTATAAGTCGGTTAATTGGCAGTTATTTTAAGTGGGGTATATATTTAGTGATCTAACGGTGTAGCCGTTTGAATGTTCAAGGATAATCACCGTTGGCCAGAGAATGTATTGGCAAAATAATAGTCCTATAGACAGTGGTTGTTAATAGACGGAAATAAAATCAATCTTTGTACAAACATGCTAATTAACAAAATATATATTGTGCTGTGTTATGTACGGTTTGATCACGGAATGATTTATGCAATATTTTTGCGTAACTGAATAAACCTTAAATATCTTTTGTAGGTTTTTTTTAAACTCGGAATAGTAAACAAGCTAGCAGCTCATTTATTGGTGCTTATCAATCATGGTAACCGCCATATAATGTAATATACTGTACTGACTATGGTATATTGATAGCAGCTATTTACGAATAACAGGATTTACGGGATCGTAGCGGCGATCAAATATCTATCTATAAATTCCTTTGCCACTATGTCAATACATATATACAAGACAAGTTAGTTGCGTCCAATGGTGAGAGACTGAATTTTGACTCATCAATTAAAAAGTTATTTTATTTCAAATGTCCTTTGTGTAAAGAAAATAGTTGTAATATAAAATGAGCACAGTATTACTATTTATAATAACATGATATAATTTTGCAATTTTACTAAAATAGAATTAACATAACTATGTTCTTTGTGGTTGTATTATTATGTATGTCGGCCATGTAGCGACAATTGTAAAACGAAACAAACCAACTAGTACGGCCTTATTATGTCACTGTAGACCTTCATGCATGCAGTTATTATAGACTTAAATAATAATTTTATAGAAGTATATTCTTAGGCAAATGTAGCTGTTATAAGTAGACATCATTGAGTGCGATAATTTTTTTTATTTATATATTTTCGTGTGTTGAACATGAATAGGTTGTTTTTATTTATTAATTTTATTTATATATATAAAATATACTGTATATAGAATATTCATTCCACATACATTTTATACTCATGCGTACAAATATATAAGTTCTTTTCCTATCGCTTTAAGTGTATATGCGTAGGCAATATTATATCATATCTACATTTACTATCATGTCACACACACAAAACATAAAAAACAACACACAACGGTAGTGATGCCTGAAATAAAGAATTATTGCAAGAATTAAAGCAGATTGCATTTTTGACGTCAGTATCGATCACTAATCACCCTCTTGATAGTTATTTTGGAAATATATTTCATGTACAAAATTTACCTCTCTACAGATTTGTTATAAGTATAGATAACCTAAACCTCCTATAAATCAAAATATTACACTGCTTTGTCACTTTCATTCAAACGGAGACTTTAGCGCAAAATCAAGAGACAAAACAGCTCAATAGGTTTATGAGAGATTTGACGTTTTATAAATAAGAGTAACAATAAATATTACGTAAGATAGAGAGGAACATAGACTAGTTTTTATCCCGATTATGTGAACGATATCATAACTATACTAGTTTGAAATATCTAATTTAAACTAACGTACCGACAGGGATGAAACAGGGTAAGATCAATCGGGGGCTGCGTCCACACAGCCGGCAAGATGGCGGTGCGGACGTGGAGGTTCAACGATCTTCGTGACTCACCGCGAAGCCTCGCTACGTCGAATTTGTTATGCTTCATATAACGCTTTTATCATTTTCTCGGATATTGAGTATCACTGTTAAATCAAGATCAAATTTCTTAACAATTTTAAGAATGCAAATTATTCCCACAGATTAAACATTATTGTCTTTTTATAAAAAAAAAAAAATAGCTCAGAAACCTTAATAGGTTTTTCTAATGTAACTTAGAATGGTAAACAAGCTGACGGCCCATCTGATGGTAAGTGGTAACATTATATAGACATGAACAGTATCATGGACATAAGAGAGTATACTGTGTCGATCATGATATCCTTCATGTGCTGCCATTCCTTAGCACTAAAGTGTTATGAAATACAACCATGCAAATACGACTGCTTCACGATAAAAACAGGAATGAGACAGAGGTACCCAAGTAAACGACTTTTGTACAGTCTCCAATAGCAACTTAAAAACCATGTAAACAGTTTATAAGTTGCTATTCTTTAATGTGAGTTTAATACAGATTTACATACAAAAATATAAATGTAAGCCAATACTAGGGATTCAGAAGATTTTAAAGCTTTTTTGTATATACTCATATTCCACTTTTTTTTAAATGTTGAATAAGGGCCTACTTACTACCTGCACTTACCTATACTTAATAGATACAACATCAGTTCAAGAAAGATTGATGATACTAGTGAATTTGGATAAAATAATTCACAGATATACAGGTACTCTGCTATATTATATCATACCATATCTGTCATTGATTGTCCACTGCTGAACAAAGGCCTCCCACTATTGGGGGCTTTTGTCAGTAGTTACTACGCTTGTTAGGCGGGTTGTCAACCATAGTCAGACTTTGATGATGTTTTAAGAGGAACGCTGCTGCCCATCCCTCGACCATTAACCTCCCTTAGTCGCTTCTTATGACACCCACGGAAAAGGATGGGGTGGCTTATTCTTTGCCGGGACCACAAAGCGACTCTGCTATACGAGTCATTAAAGTGAGTTTTTTTTTATATGCAACTTAGAATGGCAAACAAACTGACGCCCACCTGATGGAAAGTGGTAGCGGTCGCCTATAGACATGAGCAGTACCATGGACATAACAGAGTATACTGTTTCGCCCATGATACCTCCCATGCGTTGCCATTCCTGAGGACTCAGGTTTTATTCCTCTGTACCTTGTAAATTCACGCCAAACAACTCAAACTTGTAATGAGATATCGAAAACTATCATGATTTCCTAGTATATAACACATATAATTGACAATATGATACCATCTTTTTTTAGTAAATCAACCAAAATGATATAATATAAATGCAAGATAAAAATACCTTTTATTTCGTTGTATTAAGGCGGCGCGCGGACACAGGTTACGGCCGATTTACTATGACGGTACTCTCGATATTACGTCCATGGCACGTAATAGAGCCGCGTTCACTCACCCTTCCCCGCTCCCCGGCCCACCACACCCCCTCCCTCTAGTTTTTAGAACCAGCCAACGTAGCTTGACGAATTGGCCCCGTGCCGTGACCGCAGGAGCCCCGGACAGAAAACTTTGGGCAGGCATTACGCTCAATTAGGACAATTTTTTCCTAGAAAGCCTTGACAAGATTTTGTAAGTGCCATACTGTTATTTTACACAAACGTTATGTGTGATGCAAATAAAACATACTCTCTGTCTCTCTGAATAATAATAAAACCTCAAAATCTAATTACACATATTGGACATATTTAGCCACTTAATTCGTAAAGCAGTGTTAGCCGAGAGGAACAGGTCAGAAATTCGGCTGTTTCTCTTTTTAAATCTATCTAATAACATAATATCTATTTAAGTATATGACTAATACTTTGAATATATCATAATAAACATGTGAACGGTCAACTAACAACAAGCACGTTTGTTTTCTAAGTAATCGTTTAGTATGTAAACTACTAAATTTTTAAAAGATATCATAATATTATATATTTAAAATAATTTATTATAATTTTTAAATGATATAGAATAAGGAAATCCTTATGATTATACAACGAAATCGATTTTATTAATAATTGAAGATAACGCAAGAATAGTTTTCAAAATTTTTATTCTGCCAATGAGTTGGATAAGGTGCTGATGCACGCACCTACTTTTCTACTATTTTTGTTGTGAGAAATATATTATAAAAATACCTATTTATTTATTTTCGCCCAATATGGGATATATGGGATAAAAAGATATAATTAAACTGTACTGCGTTTGTCACAGGTGGCAGTTTTATATTCTTCTTTTAAAATATCATGATCCACGATATTACTGTGTTCAGATATTCAAAATCAATTTAAGAGCTTGGATTCAAAAGAAGAAGATTTTATACAGATATATAGTCATATTGTCATAAGGGTTTTTTTATCAATATGATCAACTGTTAATAATTGGAGTACTAGTTCTCGTTACTAGCAACATATTATATATTGCGGGGGGAGAAAACATTGTTAGCAATGGGAATTAGTAGCTTCATTGTTATCAATACACCCCGTCAGGTTCTCTCATGAAACCATTGCTCAGTTTCAAGTAAATTAATCACGACGGAATAATTAATCTTTTTTTCATCCTCGCCTTTCATCCCTCACTGGTGCCCAGCCAGCGTACACCGTTAGCACATGCGGGGTTGCAATTTCATTATCATTCATTTAAAAAGTAACGGACAGCTCTACGCTGTCCCCTTCGCCATAATTATCGTCAATTGGCGCACTGCCATAATATACCTTTAGCATAGGTAGATGTATATGTAGATGTATAATTCCATCTTCGTCCATAAAAAATACCTTACCAAAAACTCTTCAATAAAAGCCAAAAATTTATGGAAGAGTATCTAAAAACAGGTATTTTTATAAATAATTTTAATTAAAATAATTATGATTAAATTTTTAACAAGTGCCAGCAATTACCAGTATTAAAATTATCTTTAGAAACTATCACTTTTAGCAATAATAATATTAGTAAGAAGTAGATAACGTTAAATCTTGTGTTACATTAATAAATTCCGTTCAGCTATAATATAAACAAACAAAAGAAATGTAGAAACTCGTTCTATTAGATGCATCCTAAGATCTATTTAAAATAAGTCGTGAGTGTTCCCACAAGAAATGCCCAGCCTAGTGTGGGAAGTTCTCTATAAGTTTATAGCAAGATTAAGTTTGATAAAATGCATTTATAGATAAATGTAAAAAAGTTATTAACCGTCGTATGCTCAAAAGAATATATTATTTTTAATATATATTATAGCTCTGTTTACAATTTCCTCAATGAATTAATCTACAACTTTTATAGAACAGTATAGGTATTGTAAAATTTTTAGCAAAGAATTTTTTTATGTGATCAATATAATAGGTTTTATTTTAGCAATCGATTATGTATACTTTACCATATGTATATATTACCAGAGGGAGACTTTGTACAAAAGTCGATTGCTTGGGTACCTCTATCCCATTCGTGTTTCAACCGTGAAGCAGTTGTGTTTGCAAAGGGTGGAATATGGCGTGAATTTACAAGGTATAGAGGAATAACACCTGAGTCCTCAGGAATGGCAAGGCATGGGGGGTATCATGGGCGAAACAGTATACTCTATCATGTCCACTCTCATGTCTATATGTAATAATCGTTGTTTTTTGTAGAACAAAATCTCGAATTAATTAGATATTCAATTATATTTTTTTTAGATATAGATTATTTGTTTATTATAAGTACATAGAATGAATATATGAGTATAACGTACCGGTTTTGAAAGGCAGTCGTAGTCGGGTACGTACATAACTTTATACCTATGTATTGACTAACGGAACAAACGCAAACAATGGGTATTAATTCGAAATGGTTTTACATTTTGTAGGTTGCATTGTTTTGGTGCATTTTATATTCATTCAGATGCAAACATGGCGAAATAAATTCGCTAAGTTATTGTCAACATTTGAGCCACTTCCTTTCATTGTTACGGGCTGGAGATAGACGCGTTGATGTCAAATATATGAAATGAAATACGGCTAGTGTTATTTGAACTCGCATATATAAAGATCTTTTATATATAAATATAAAAATGATGTTCTCTTGTATTTAATTTATATGTTGTATTTAACTGTGTATGTTGTGTATGTTTATATGTATATGTGTGTATATATATATATATATATATATATATGTGTGTGTGTGTGTGTGTGTGTGTGTGTGTGTGTGTGTGTATGTATGTATATGTATGCGTGATTATATATAATTATTTATAATTTATGTAAATATTTATTTAAATTTCTGTCTTGCACTACTACTGCCCACTCACTACTTCCTATGCCACTGTGTTAGGTTGACTGGAAGAAATCTCTTTTAGAGATAAGTTCGCCTTTGCTAACATTGTTATTAACTTATTGTTGTTACTGTATGTTTTAGTGCAATAAAGAATATATATATATATATATAATTAAATTATATTATTATTATTATTAAATTATATAATTAAATTATTTATATTTAAATTTTTACTGGACGATATTTGTACATGGGAGAAATTTAAGAAAAATTTATAGAATAATAAATTAATAGGGCCAGTAGACGCTAAAACAATATTTTTTTATAAATTTATTGTCTGTTTATGTGTTTGTTTTCTTATCACGCAGAAACTATAGCACAAAATTAAATGTTTCTTTCACAGTTGTATTTATGAAGCTTTAATTTAAAATCTAGTGCTTATTTTATATTGATACGTCATCTAGAAATAGTCAATTTCATTGATATTCCTACGTCTGAAATCCCTGCAGACGAAGTAGCGGTCAAAAATCTAGTCTAAATAAAAAATTGTATATAAATAATTATTTAAAATTAAAGTGTTTAAAATTGCTGGTCTTATTTCATATAGGAATTAAAAAGAGACAAGCTTACTAATGCGGTATACTACCAGCATAGAATGAGCCCCTTCTTCTTTTCTCGTGGGTGTCATAAGAGGCGACTAAGCGGAGTTAATGGTCGAGGGTTGGACATTAACGTTCCTCTTAAAATATTACCAAAAGTTTAACAGTTGCTAACCCACCTGACGGGGGAAAGGGATTGTTAGTAATAGAGAATGAGAATCCCATTGCTAGCAATATACCCAAACAAGTCGACCTCCTCGCGGTTCCCCTGGAAACTATCATGGTTAATTCCTGATGAATTCATCATGATGGGCTAACTGACCTGTTTTCATTCTCATCTATCACCCTTCACTGGTGCTCCGTCAGCGTATCCGGTTAGCGCAGGTGGGGTTACCATACCATTTTCACCCATCAAAAAAATATTACCTGACAAGCGTTGTAACTATTGGCAAAACCCTCCTTATGAGGAAGGTCTATGTTCAGTAATGGACAGTTGACGGCTGATATGTATAAAAGTATGAAATATATTATAAATTTGAATAAAAGTGAGTTTGTTAATTACCTTTTGGCGTTCAATTGTTATGAAATTTTGTATATCCGTATTTTTAAGAAGGCTTACGATACGTTTTATTCTGTCATATTCCGATTACTCGAAATTAGTCTCGAATAAGAACCATTAATATAAATTCACTCTCAACGTATTTTGTGATGTCCATAGTTCATATTTAGCTTATGGTTACCAATTTGGAATGTGGAATGAAATTAAATAGGTTGACAGTCTGTCACGGTATGTATAAAAAATAGAGTAGATAGTAAAAATAGTATAGTAAAAAATAGATCTAAAAAGAAAAATATAATAAAATATAGTTATATTCATACATAAAATACTTATGAGTATAAACAACTACCTTTGACAGTTACGCGTACTATGACATCTGACGTCATGCGAAGCTGGGGAAAATCCCAAAACGAGAAATCTCATAGACTTAATATAACGTTTCTTCAAAAATGTAACATATATAGATTCATTATTTACTGGTAATGATTTTAAATATTACCAAATTAATATTGAACGTTGGTTCTAAGAAGTAAACTTTAACTATTACTACATTTTACTAGTAAGGAAACTTGATCAATTGCAAAAAATAATTACCAAAATTGGTTCAAATTGACAAAGATATCGCATAACATTATCTAAATATAAACTTATTACAATAAGTGTACAATGTAACAAAAGGATTTTGAATTTAAAAGCACTTGAAAAGAATAAACGAAATTTAAAATATTTCATCTATATCGTTCTATATAAATAAAATGTGTTGCTAAGCGCAAATCTCAAGAACGGTTGGGCCAATTCGGCTAATTTTTTTCTAAATATTTGTTGAAGTCCGGAATTTCTTACGAAGGGAAAAATTGCACGGAGAAATGTAAAAATGTCATTATTTTTGAAACGTAAGACGCAATTTCTTCTGGCTTTTGACAGAACAATTATTTTCGACACAACTAGTATATAATAAAACTACAAGAGCAGTAAGCATCTACATTTTTTTTAATCACTTGAAAGAATTCGACAATATTATAAAACATTTCATTTATTCGTATATTACATATTACACGGACAAAGAATGGTTAGTCTAAATTTAAAATAGGTAGATACTTTAGTAATAATGATTTCACAATATTGTGTAAGTAAATTTAACGTTAGAAAATATACTTCGTGTGAGCAGATGTGTATCATCCGCCAATTCGTTCTAGCGAGATCGTTCAATTTAGATTATTTTGGAATGTAATTTGGAGCTGTTTATTGACTTGCGTTGCACGGAACGAGATTAACCTCTGATAATTTCGATGCGTGGCTCTTTTCTTTACTAAATATAAAAAATAATATCCAGTTCGTACCGTTATTACATTTGCCTTGATTTGCTGTTTATTTTTAAGATGGTTCAAAAGGTTAAAACATAAAAATTATATTCAGCTACAATTATATGGCATAAAATAAGTTAAACAAGCCTTGTCTAAGTAAACCATATATATTTATATTGTAGCATAATGTTCCTCTAAAGCGTGAGTGATGGTAAATTATATTATTAGAATTAATATTATTTTCAATTTACAATTTACTGTTCCTTTTTGTATATCTGTAGTACACATATTGTGTTTTTATATATTATGTTATATGTATTGTCACAATTCCTTTCTTGTTATCCTTTTAATGACTATGTACATTTTCTCCCACGAAAGCTCAGGCTGTGAAATGAGCTTCTGCCGATGTTTTCCCTAGAGATTGCATTAAAAAAATTCTTCAAAAAGGGTATATTAAGATTTCTTCAGGGCCAGTAACGCACACGTAACACCTCTAATGTAATTTTTACTAGATGATAATGCAATGGTAATTCTGTTTGTGCGGTATATACTGGCGGGGCACCAGTGAAGGATAATAGATGAAGATGAAGTAGATCAGTTAGCCCATCATGACAAATTTACCAATGATGATTTTCAGGGGGAATCGCGAGGAGATTGACCTGATAGGGATATTGCTAGGAATAGGGTTGCTAATCCCCATTACTAAAAATCCCTTTTTTTTCCCCTCACCCCTAGTGTTGCAGACGTCCATAGGCTATAGTGACCGTTTACCATCAGACGGGCTATATGTTTGTTTGCGACCTTTATGGTATATATATAAAAATAAACTATCTTTTAGTATGTATTTATATATCTTGACGCGAATTAAGAGTTTACCTTTTAATGTGTATTTATCTATTAAGTTTGCAAAATACGATAAAATTTTGTTTATTCCTGAACATGGTTTTATATCTACAATTTGATACCTAAACTATTATTATTTTTACTTTTATCAATCTCACCAATCGATAACGTTGTGTTTAAAATTTTGCTAAATGAGTTATATTATTAAGAATAGGTATATGGATAGAATAAAGGTCGAAGAATGGCTAATTTCTGAGGGAAGGCGAGTACATTGATATACAGTTTATCTACTACATATAGGAAAAATCAAGTTTCATAAAAACCAGCGCGTATGAATTATGAAAGGCAATGAAGCAAGAGTGTTTGTAAGGAATAAAGATCTTTGGCCCTCGGTTTTACCTGCAAACCCCACAAATAATATGGAGATAATTATGTTATTTTATTATGAATTTAATACTAATCACTATTACAGCTATTGAGACAACGATCATTTCATGTGCAGCTATCGTCAATAGACATAGAAGCCCCGTGTTAAACTAGTGCATGTTTATGTGGCTACCTTATATTGATGACAGGAAATTGCCGAGGCAACACAGCAGAGCAAAAACCGGCCTCTCGTACGTATATAAATGTTTTGCATCCGCCAACGAGACGGATAATCCAAGGTAAATACTGTCGCTGTCGGTACACTGAGAGATATACTAAATTCCTTATGAATATGTATGTATGTTGTTTTCTGTATTATTGGGAATTTAATACAAAACAGGCTGATGACATTAATCGAAATGCCACAATGTTATTATTATCTAATATTTATGATCGTGTATGTGTCTACAAAGATACTAATTTTAAGAGATTCGGAACCAAACATCTTGTGTAAATGTTGTTTTCTTGCTTCAGCAATTTCGGTATTTCGTAAGGGCATAAATTGAAAACTACATAACATAATAAAAAACAAAAATTGGTTTTGAAATATGCTGATAAAGCCCTGTCTATCTACCATCTAGCTAGTATAGTGTTTTTGCCACAATTGACAGGAATTAGCAGCAAACTTTAAAAAAGGGCGAGCACAAAAGATCATGGAAAGGTCGTAGTGTCACAGATTTTTCTGCCTAAAAAAGCTCGTCTTTTAAAAATAATAATATATACCGCTAGTAAGGCAAGGTACTATAAATATTTTTTATTATGTCTTTTACAATAATAGTTAACCAACAATAGCTAAAACGATTCCAAATTGATAGCTTTAATACTTGCAATTATATTTTCTATCAAATTTGTACATAGATTTTCTATGTTACAAGAGGCCAAGTTCATGGAATCCAAACCATGATTTTTAATATTTATTACGCGGTCACTAGCTATAAGCCGACTTCTAAGATTTAATGACTGTAATGGGCGTTTAACATTACGATTACGACTATGGCTAATTTAACGTAAAAACGATGTATAATAAGCCTTGAAGCTCGTTAATAATTCTCGCTGCTTTATCAAATGCGCGAGCTAAGTTGGAATAGACACGTAGGTAGATAGTAATTAACTAAATTACATAAATATTTTGCGAAAAATAAAAAAAGAATTAAAAATTGTATTTGGTGTATGATTAATTTAAACAGAATTCTTAATTAACTATATATATATTTAGACGGTTACATGACCTTTTATATTAAGTAATAAATAATAAAAATATACATATTTCAAAATGACAAACATCATTTATTCTCGACTCGACTACAGCCAAGCAAAAAGGTGGGTTATGATTTTGGTTGGTATATATGTATAAACTTACATACGTACATTCATTTATTCGATCAAAATTCGAAAGTAGTTATAATTTGACAAATAGAGCATCCTTTTGATCGTCAATTGATTATTATGTAGAATAGGTAACGTTACATTATTTTTAAATATGGCGCTCTCGAGAATATAAAGTAATCGTTTAAATAAAAACATAATATACAGTGTCAGGTATGTATTGAAACACACATTCAATTAGCATATTATATATATATATATATATATATATATATATATATATATATATATATATATATATATATATATATATATATATATATATATATATATATATATATATATACTTATATGCACGCGGCTTTTCTTGTATGCGATCATAGGGAGTAATTTTAAAAAAAAATTAAAATTACGCCTCAGATGTGAGTAAAATCCTCTTCAAATTTTATTAGGAGTTTGTAGTAGGTAAAAATGGATCAGGTATACCTACTTGCGTTTTGTGTATTAGCCTAGATCACAGTATTAGAGGTTAAGTTGAATAAAATTTAAAGAAAATATTTGAAATCGTGATTATAATCCTTACCAATATTATAAATTTGGGGGGAAAGGGATTGTTAGTAATGGAGACTGAGAATCCTATTGCTAGCAATATACCCAACCAGGTCGACCTCCTCGCGGTTCTCCCTGGAAACTATCATGGTTAATTCCTGATGAATTCATCATGGTGGGCTAACTGTTTTCATTCTCATCTATCACCATTCACTGATGCTCCGCCAGCGTATCCCGTTCGCGCAGGTGGAGTTACTATATCATTTTCACTTATCAAAAAAAAAAAAAAATGGGAAAGTGAGTTTGTTTGTTTGTTACCTTAAAGTACCGTAATGGTTAACCAATCCCTATAAAATTTGGTATATACATACTATATGAGATGAAGAAGGATATAGGTATTTTTGTCCCGGTCAATAATCATATCCGGACACGCGGACAAAGTCGCGGATAACTGCTAGTGATTTTATAAAGAGATTTAATATATAAACATATTGTTGAGCCTTGTTTCGTTTTGTACAAGTAATAAAAGAATACAAAAATTATTTTATATACTGATTTGTAATAATAATGTATCGTATTACAATCCAATTATCCGCATGCGTAGAAAATATAATAATGTATGTAAGGACCTTGATATCTTCCAACAATCTTTGAACATTAAAACTGTCAATTTATTACTTTAAATCTATAGTATCTATTCTTTTAATGTTTATAATATCGTATGTTATGCAGAGTAGTTATTGGAGTACAAATTTGATGTTGTTTTATGTAATATTTATTTTATTAATGTATTAATTTGTATTCTGTTGTTTTGCTATAAATAAATATAAGAAACGAAAATTATTAAAATACCTTCTAATAGATTATCACATTACTCCAAAAGTTATTGGTTTATCGAGTCTTATCAAATGAAATATAATTGAGAGCTCTCCTTAGATGCAATTGAACATGTGATTTTTATTATTAACAAGAAATACCTAGGTGCATTTTGAAATATCAAAATGATTGTTCTACTCCGCCACTTTGAAAGTGTCGGGTATCTATGTAGCTGGCGATTTACTTTCAATGAAAACAACATAAAATGTAGAATTATTTGGAATGCTGTAAAGAATTAAAACTCTATAAGATAGCTACCGAACCCTATTAATGCGTATCTGACAAGCTCTTGGCTCGATATTTTTTTTGCATAATTATCTAGAAATGAGCTCAAAATGATTTCTTATATTTTTTATGTAAACGCTCGCGTATACAAGCTATATAAAAAACTTTCTGATGAATCACTATGGTGGATACATTTTATTATGTTCATTCCAAGAATATGAATACTTCATGATATACTTGTGCCTACAGTTATTATGGCTTTATGGTTATTCAACTTAATTTTTTTTTAGTACTACTGGTGTTTACATAGTCAAAATAAAATCAAGAAACCAGATGTCAAATATGTTACTCGATTCCGTAGGTGTGTATATTTATATCAGTTTCTGAATTAAATCACTAAAGTTCAGAAAATCTTTTCAATAATTAATATATTTTACACATCATTAGAGACTTGTATTTGGATTGTGGACTATCTATCAAGATCTTGCAGGGCACGATTTATCCTTTTTCTTGATGTAGTGCGATTAAAGAGGATACATACATACATATCCGTTACGTCTATCTCTCATTGGGATGAGCATGAATATCAAATACCAATTCAAACGGATCTCTTTTGCTTCTTCCACATTCATCAACGTACTACATGCTTGCCTGTTACGGGTACTTTTAATTTAGCTCTTCTTCAGTACATCGCCTATTTGATCGACATACTTGTGTCTGTTTAGGGCCACCACCTCTATTTCATAACCCCTATTCATTCAAGTTCGATATATCTCTTTCGTAATCCTTTTTTATCTACCTTTTCCAAAACACAACATCGCCTTAAATAGAATACTTAATAAATATCAGATCGATTAAAATTCCCACTCACTGTACTGATAATAATATTTTTTGTATTTAATTACAATAGACATGTAATAAAGAGCAATCAGATTTTGTATAGGGGTGGGAGTTGTGCTGCGGGCGCGGTCGATACCTGGACTTCGTTGCGTTCACACAATGACTATACGAGTATACAATTTCAGTTGACTTGTTCACACTGTGTTTATTCATTATTAACATTTATTTAATCAGTTATTGTATAATATTTGCACATATTTACTCTCTAAAATTTAATATTTTATTAATAATTTTTTTCTTATCTTATGATATCATCAACTTTCAGCGATCATTATTTAGTAGATGATTAAAACTATAGTCGCATTAATTAGGTATATTTAGTTGTAGTTATTCAATATGTGCTCCAAATTGGAAACGAAATATTTCCATTACTGAATATAACAATAATTACGTGTTTTAGCAGTCCGAACTGGTATGAGCGCGCGAAAAAAAGCCCGCGAAAGATCCGGGTCGCGTCGCGTGGAGCGGGCTTGGATCT
Organism: Galleria mellonella; assembly: GCF_026898425.1. Taxonomy (NCBI): domain Eukaryota; kingdom Metazoa; phylum Arthropoda; class Insecta; order Lepidoptera; family Pyralidae; genus Galleria; species Galleria mellonella. Next base: position 3,919,398 of record NW_026442090.1, on the reverse strand, counting down.
CGCGTGCGAACTTCTAACGGATTTTTGAACAGCATTTAAAAAAATATTTAATATCAACACTATACGCTTCTTTTCTTCACTTTTGCATCGCACACATCCCGTATTGTTCCAACAAATGGTAATTTTCGATTTTCCTCGTTTCGACCACGCGCACAATTGAGGAATACCTACGTTGATGTCCGTATTTTTTATAATTAGAAAAAGATTTGTTCCGGGTGTTTCGATTAGTTTTCGGCTGTTATTCATAGTAGTGAAGGTAACAACTCGTTGGCGGCGTGACTTGACGGATTCCTGCCTAGCTGTTCCTTTGTTTGAGGACGAACAACCTGTAGTGATGAGCTCTACTATTGTCGATTAAAGCATTGTCCCCTCTTCCATGCCTCACGAGATGTTATGAGCCAAATAGTCACGCAGGTAAAAATATTAAAAGTGTAAGTCGAGTCGATTTTTTGTCTTTTATTATTTGTGCGCAGAATGTCTCTTATTTAATAACTTAAAAACATTTTAAATATTTATTATCACCTAAATTTCTGAGTTTTTATTTAATAAAAATAGTTATTGTTTCTCGTATAGCAAATACTTAATACACTTTTCTAGATAAATCTTTATTAATTTGTGAAAGTGAATTTGTTTTTTTGTTCCTTTTAAATGCCTTAAAGGCATCAAAATAAATGACTATTTGTTTTGGTACACACGCACTATATGGTGTGAAGAAGGATATAGTGTACATTTTTTATTCCGGTCAGTGAATATATCCCGGTCACATGGAGCCGCGAAAATATAGTATTACCAATTATATTTTAACACAGATCACGTTAATTATTCTGGGATATTATATCTGAAGATATCTATATCTTCCATTTCCTCGAAACATCCAGTATGCAAATCAAGTTTATTACAAACAAACACTAAATCAAATAGTGAATAGTCGATTGTACCCATACGAGTTGTTAAACCACATTTATCAACAGCTATACTAATCATATTGAATGGAAATGAACATAGAATCGATCGATAATGCCGTTGTCAGAACTATAGCACGTAGTGGCGGCCGGCCCTACGCTGGTTACGATAGAACCGGTTCCATAGCCCTCAAAGTATCACGCTCCCACTCTCCACGTGCAGATAATATAGTTCGTCTTCTTCTATTTGTTTATATATACATCACAAGTCGACCAATGTAAAAAGACCTACTCCTTCGTGCGACTTTTTTACGTTCTAAGTTTAATGATGCTTAAATCAAATTAGTTTACTAAAATATAACGTAATAATTCTTTTTTCTTAAAAGGTCCTAAGTCCTAAGAATTTTTCAATATACACAATATTTTTTCTTAGAGTATACCGTATAAACTCCGTAGGTCCAAAGACTCAGAAGGTAGTAGGAAGACCTGTATAATAATTTGTGAGTGACAGAAACAAGTAACTATTTTCACTTCAAAGACATCCAGCAATTTATATTATTATTGGTTTGGGAATACGAGTAGCTTGTGCATAGTTTTATTCCATTGAGGACCGTAAAGACCTGTTTGATATTTTGTTAAGTATTATAAATACTATTAAACTATTATTTTATTACTATTACTCGTAATACTTTTTATGTTAGCTGTAGTTTATAGTTTGCAAACGAATAGTTTAAAGTAAACTTATGTATGTAAACGTACATTTCAACACATTTTGGCTTTTAAATAAATGTAAATAATACGGGTAATTCTCTTGTATTTGCAAACTGACTGCTTAGAACGTTAATTCGATGCGGAATTATTAAATGCTTTGGAAAATATGATTTAATTGGAATTGGAGACGGACGATGGGTGTTTTTTTTAATGGGTGATATTGGAATGGTAACCCACCTGCGCTATCGGTATACACAGGCGGGGTACCAGGGAAGGATGATAGGTGAGGACGAAGCAGGTCAATTAGCCCATCGTGACGAATTCAACAAGAATTGTTCACGATGGTTTCCAGGGGGAACCACGTGGAGGTCGACCATTGCTAGCAATAGAGCTGTGAAACTCCATTGCTAACAGTCCCTTTCCCCTGACGATGGGTGTTGGGAATAAGAAATATATAACTAATAGTTGTTTGGGAAGATTAATGTGAATTCAAATATCCAATACAGTGAACGTTCTATATAAGCAACCTCTATATATTTTATTTATTCCATTTAGCTTAGTTACTAAAAGAAATAAATAAAAAAAAATCCAGACGGTAAATATAAGTAGTAAGTATTTCTATACTCTTTTTTTCCCTATAAGCAATTTTTCCCAATAACAAATGAGTTGCTCATATAGAGCGTTCACTGTATTATAATGCTTTAATCAGTAATCTAACAGATTGCGCATGAGTGCGTCGTGTGCGACAGCCAATACCCGCATTGTAGCACGTGTCATCGCTGCGGGCGCCACAGCCTCAAACTGCGTTTGTTATCACCCCCTAATGTTGTCCTATTAACCCGAGTACCCTCATCGTTTTAGATTTTCACATGAAACGCCCTGATTGTTTCACTATCGTTAATTACGTTAACTGTAACTGAGCAACACTTACTACTATCATATATTATTGGAAAAAGTATTTTTTTAATGTTACTTAAAATGATATATAAGTTAACCCATCTGATGGAAAGTCGCTACCATCGACCAAGGATATTACAGAATACACACTTATGCACAGGGTAACCCAAATACTACTAGAGAATACAGTATGGGTTCATCAAAAAGGGTATATTAAGGTTTCTTCAAGGTCGGCGACGCGTACGTGACACCCCTAGTGTTGCACGTGTCTATATACTATAGTGACTGTTAATCATCAGACGGGCTTTATGCCTGTGTGCCACCTTTGTGATATAAAAATATATGACGTCGCTATTCCTTAGGACAAAAGTGTTATACCTCTTTACTCTATAATTTTACTGCCCATCCTTGCTTTTAAGTCTGTCATATTTTTACCTAGTAATAATATATAATAGTACCCAGACGTTACTATGACTAACTATCCATGGGAGAATTAGTACAAAAGTCGTATTAAATAATAGCTTTTGAGTGTCTCCAGAACCAGATGTATCAAATTGTATTGCCAATTCTAATAAGAAGAAAGTTAAGAACGAGAATAAAATAAAATAGCAAATTTCAAATATACAATCAAATAATAGAGAATCTAAACATAAAAACAGTAAATCCTAAATAACATGTAGATGTTGTGGTTTACATTCCACATGAATTTATATGACAAGTGAGAAATGAGTTGTTTAGTGCGCCTTTGCGTTGTAAATAGTGGTCGCATCTCGGCAGAGCCGTGGATGGAACATTGAACTGTTACGTCTGTTGAATGGAGGATATTTTTTAGACATTTGTATTTTTTTTTCTTTTTAAAGTTTATTGGAATTTGTATAATTTGGTATGCACAGCACAATGATAGATAACTAAACTGAGTTTTATGAGTATGAGAAAAGACCGGGAGAGTACATAGAGATTAGAGGAAGAAAAAGTGCTCAAGAATAATGTTAGTGGCGTAAATAGACCAATGCTGGATTGTTAAAATTGGTCCAAAAGTAAAATAGTTTCAGAAATTTTTATTCTTTGACGTATATTGATTTAGCTAGTTTATGTTCCAGTTACTGATGGTTGACGAGTTATTAATTACACGCAAATACAACACATTAGGTATTTCTAATATTTGCACTTAACTGTCAAGTCATGTATAAAATTGTTTAATGGAGTATTCAAACAATGTACGATGCAATATTCTCAGTATACAGAAATTTTTTATATGAAAATCAGTATCTCTACTTGTGTGAAGTGTTTTCGATGTGATGATAATGATTTGTCTAAAAATATGCTAAAGTATTGCCAGATATAATAATTAGAGAAGTGCTGAGTGTTTCAAACAGATCTTAGTTATACCAGCTTTTAACTACCATCTGTTACTGTCATGAAGCAGTTGTTTTTACATGGTTATGTTTAGGTTTTTTTTGTAGGATGATAATGAAATGGTAATCCCGCCTGCGCTATCGGTATACGGTATACGCTGGCAGGACATCAGTGAGGAATGATAGGTGAGAATTAAAGCAGATCTGTTAGCCCATCATGATAAATTCCACAAGAATTAACCACGACGGTTTTCAGGGGAACCGCGTGGAGGTCGACCTGATAGGGTACATTGCTAGCATTGGAGCTGGTCCCTTACTAACAATTCCTTTCCCCCGGTTCTGTTTCGGTTTGAAGAGAGTGACAGTGAAATTACAGAGTACAGAGCCATAACACGTTATTCCTCAGGAATGGCAATGCACTAGGATTATCATGGGATGAGGGATAGTGTATATTCCGTTGCATAAAGAAACCTCAATTTTCTGATAGAGCGTGGTTTTACCCATGACAGTTCTTGTGTTTAATTCATAGCTCTCAGATTTTAGAAGATTAATACCTAAATCATATTTTCACGTTATAAATTATCAAATATTCATAATTTTAATTTAACCTAATTTAGACCTATTGAATTGTTTGGCATTGATTTATATCTTATTGCATCAGCACCTCTTGCGGTTCGTTGCTATTTATAGTATAAAAATATCATCGATACGGTTGAAATGGCACATCCAATTGATCGGCAAGTGTTCAATGATTAGTTCTTGATCGCGGTCACCGAACCCTCGCTTTCCACCCGATTCCGACTGAACCCCGACAGATTCGATGTACCTTAAAAAAAAAGATACAACAATGTTGCAAAGCTTACCAGCTCGGTATTATTCTGCTGTTCAAGAATTATTCTTATTATATAAAAAAGAACTACTTGAAACTAATTTCAGGTTGCCTTTTATTGTTTCTCTCATTTTAAACGAATAGATAAATTCATCTATCACAAAAGTGATGGTTGTCTCTTTTTAGTTAATAATTATTTCAATGCTATAACTAAGTTAAATATTCATATTCTATGTATATATAATTAATTAATTTATAGCCTACAATAAAATTATATTACAAAAACAGTTCTCTATCTTTTAATATTAGAGACGAAATCTATATCAATAAAAAATTGCTAAATGTGTTGCTAAGCGCAAAGTCAGAGAAGGCCGAGATCGATTTTTTTTAAACGTTTGTTGAAGTTCGAGGAAGATTCTTATGATGAAAAAATTGGTAAAATTGCCCGGAAAAACGTAAAAGCTTCATTTTTCTTTTTACCATAAAAAACTGTTTCTAGCTGCCATTTCAATAGAAATTCAAATTCAAATAGATTTGTTTACAAGCTCTTTTAAATTGTCTTTTATGATTTTACTGCTGGCTTCGGATTGTTGTTATTTGCTGAAAAGAATCTGCAAGAAACACGGCAGTTACTCTTTTAAGTCTCTGTTAATATTGTGTATTTTTGTTTTATATGCAACTTAGAATGGCAAACAAACTGACGGCCCACCTGATGGAAAGTGGTAACCGTCATCTATAGATGATCTATAGATATGAGCATAACATGAACATGGACATAACAGAGTATACTGTTTCATCCATTATACCCCCTATGCGTTGCCATTCCTGAGGATTCAGGTGTTACTTCTCTGTACCCTGTAAATTCACTGTCATATCCCACTCTTCAAAGCAAAACACAGCCATAAAAATACAACTGCTTTACGATAGAAACACGAATGGGACAAACCAACGACTGGGACAAACACTAATGCCCAAGCAAACGACTTTTGTACAGTCTCTCTCTGATAATATGTGTTTAATTAAATGTATAGTATATTTAAATAAACACACATAATGTCTATAAAAAGGATATTTGTCTGGTCAGCTAGTTTAAAATAAATGTTACTACTCTATAGGACCGCACTATGAACTTTTTTATTGTTGTGTGCGTAAATATAAAGTTATTAATCATCTAGTAGTCATACTTACATGCACACATGTTAGTTATTTTTTGTTTGATGTTTGGAAAATATAAGCAGGTACTTTGGTGTGTGTAGTAGATTTAAATAAATAGGTATGTAAGTATCTAAATATTTTAAGTCACTCTTTGAATAGATAAAATTACGTGTGGTAAACATTATTCCATATTGTGAAGGTTAGTGTTCCCGATGTAACGACTAACTCGTAGTTTTGCACGAGCCTTATTATTCTGTAGGTATCATAACGTATTTGTGTAGGTATACTCGTGCGAGTAGGTTAGTCACTGGTATTATAGATCTATTTTAAGTATCTTTTGAATATTCATAGCTTTTATTTTAAGATATTTTTGTGATTATTTTTCTAATTTAACTAGTTATTAGAAGACCTGTCCTTTTACGGTTTGGTACATGTATATCTAGTTTTAATGGGTACCTACTACTAGTACTATATCCATAGAATTAATGAAATGTAACCAATTTTTGTTGGAATTATTAGAAAAACATTATCAAATTAGTAACGAATCAAAACACTCAATCTACTTCTCATTTTTCTATTTGTATTATTTACTATTAGACATCGGTAGACTGTTATACGGTCGGGCCCATTATTCGTTTGTTTATATTTTTATTAAGTTCTACTGAAAAATTATATCTCAATTCAAAATTTGCTGAAAAATATTTAGTCCTATCAATATTTTTCAACAATTGAAGTTTCCAAAAAGATTTCTCTATTTTCGTCCAAATTCCACAAAAGCGTGACACTTTCCCGCGCTCTGTCGTGACCGCTGACGGGAAACGTCAAATTATGGATGCGTTCAGAAACGACGCGGCCGACCAGAACATGACGAATTATGAGCGCTCTCGAAAGCCGGTCCCGTAATTATTGTGGACAAGGCACTTTTTGCCTCTGACAAATAGTAAGAGCGTGGAATGACTCCGGAGCTTTGTACCGCTACTAATGACACTTGTGGAGGAGCGGGCTCTAATATTAACTATTTCTTTTGTGCGAGGATCAGGCGTGGTTGTGCTGCGTTCGCGTCTTGATGGGGCATCGACCTCCCTTTATTTGTTACATTACTTGAGCGTTAATACGAATCGAATGAGCGCCAGTGATGGGCTCGAATTTCCTTAGCTTGTCCGACGGCTTTCTGCTGTCACGCGAGCCTTTTGATGAATACAAAATTATTAATGGGATCTTTAAAAATATTCAAGTAAGCAGAGTTAAAACTAGCAGACGTGTAGTTTAATGGCAAGTCCATTTTTATGATATTTTTACTGTAATATGAATTAAAAGAAGTATGTATTAACCTAGGTCATAGTCTATTGTATATCAAATTTCATTTAAACAGTTCAGCATTTTTAATGTAGATAATTGAGTGATCTGTAATAAACATCTAAACATTTAAGCAACTTTACAAACTAAAATAAATGTTAATATTAAGTGGGAACAAAAAATCTATTTTTTAGTCGTCTATTCTTTATTTTTGACACATTTTTACCTATACGTGCATTTCTAAAACGAGTATAAATAAAAAAAAAGCCGACCCCATTAAAGGAGATATTGAAAAATATTTTAAAATTTAACCATAGATGATAAGTAATTATTTTGAATTCTTTTGGTTGTGGTACAAGTATGTAATAGTAATGTGGGAAAGTCCGTAAGTATTATTTATAGGTTTCGAAAAACTATGTTTTAAGTAGGTACGTATAATTTTACAGTAAAGATGAATCTCATCATTATAAGTTAATTACTGTACATATTGAAAAGATAAGATGTATCATTATAAAGTGCCACACATAATAAATTATTACTAATAAGCGATTTCCGATTGCCGATCATGAAGAAACCTCTTTATCCCTGTTTTTGAATAACCAATATGTCCCGATTACGCGGACGATATCACAGGCATAACTTTAAATTTGAAAATAAATTGTGATAATCATTGACATTATATAATAATATACTTGGGTAATTTACAACCCATGAATACATAGTTAAGTTAATAAATATGAAATAACCAACTAAATGCTTACGAGTATTTTACATTGCTTGGCTGTATATACAAATGTTAAGTCATCGCATCATTTCATCAAAGAAAAGTAATATAAATAAAAACACTTCTGAGTTACCAGCTTCTTTTTTTAAGCCCAGAGTTAGAAGTTTTGGGTTGCTGCTTAATTTTGAGCTGTAGTTTCTCTGATCTGTGGTACTGGCAGTTATTTGGGTAAAAAAGTAATGAAAATTTGGTGGTAGTCTGTAAATGATATCAATAGGAATTACCGGGTTCAAGAGTATTTTATTCAAGTGGGTAACCGGTATTTGTGGTAAAACAAAAACATTCGAAAAAAAAAGATTTTGCATAAATATAATTTGTACCTATTGGCAAAAAACTGACAATCTATCTTACAAAAATTAATAACCGTCATCTAGACAGAAACAGTAACATGGTTATTATTATTTAAAATTAATCATGTAGGTCATTTCTAATTTGTTGTTCCAATAAATAAGGTGTTACCTAAGAATGCCTTTTTTGTCAGAAATCAGGGGTACGTAGATCAGGAACCTAAATTAGTATCAAATCTTAATTTAAGATAGACTATTTCATCAAACTTTTAATCAAAATCACAATAATTCAGATGGGCCGTCATCTTGTTTGCCATTCTAAGTTGTATAAAAAAAAAAAGTTGGAAAATTGCAGTTTCAAATAATATGCTTTGAAAGTAAACATGCTTTCAAAATAACTCTAAGCGTATTTTAATAGATAATCAAGAAAGAATATCATTGAGATACCGTTTTCAAAGCTGTTTGTGTGACACCAACCGTAAAATGAGAGACATCATTGTGGTTTTTGTTTTCTTTTTTTTTTATGCAAGTACCTAAATAAAATCGGACTCTCCTTTCTGTGTCGCCAGAGTTTCGTGAGAGTTTTATTTATAAAGATTTAAAATTTTAGCAACCATTTCAACACCTGACTTAATTTCATAATCAGGTTAACTTTTCCACGAATTTTGATGCAGCGCGATGCAATATGAGACGCATATTAGGTGGTCGCTGGTCCCCTTACGACCATTTTTATTGATATTGCTTTTTAAACGTGACTTCGCTCATATAAATCCATTGCCGTGACAGTAGCTGTAGTATAGAAAGAAATAAAACATAATCATAATCATACTATAGGATTTGCAACTTACCTATATATATATATATATATATATATATATATAACATGCAAGAATAGAAGAGTTTTATATTATTGAAATAAATTTTAGAAACGGTTCTACTAACCCATATCTCTAAATCCTTTGGGGATCATTTCTCATAACTGCATAAATGCAAGTCTTTTAGTGTATTTGGCCTATCTGAAAAATTCTTTCTCAATTTAGATACAAATATTAAAATATTTTTTAGAGTTCATTTTCAAACAAATTTTTAAACTTTTTTTTAATAAATAAGCATTCTATTATTATTATTGGTTTTTTTTTTAGTTTACTATACTCCCGATATAAAATTGGCCACCCCTTTTTTTCTCGTCGGTATTATAGGAGGTAACTAAGGGAATTAATTGGCCGAGGGATGAACAGCAGAGTCCCTCTTAAAACAATATCAAAGCCTAGCTGCGGTTGTCAAACCGTCCACAAAACTCCCCAATGGCAAATACTAGGAATAAATGGCCGTCTGTCCTTTGGCTCAGGACCTTATAGTAATTATGTGGAAGAGTTATATTCAGCAGTGGAAAGTTAATGGCTAATATGATGATACTAATATTATAAGGAGAAAAAAAAATGTAATAAATAAGCCCAAAATAAATGTTTAAAATACTTAACTGATTTTAAACATTCTTTTCCATTTAGGATACTCCATTATTTGCAAGTAAAATGGACTATAATTTATCTTAAAAAAACCATGTGAAACCAGGTTGGGTCGATAGTTTATTGTATTTTGTCTTCTGTATTGTATTAACTTTTATTATTTTAGTTAATTATTTTAATAACACTTACATATATATGTGCAAAAATATTTTAATTGTTACTTCCTGGATGATGTATTAGGTATATATTTCTCAGAAGATCTTTATATTTTTTGCTCCGTAATTTTTTAGATATAATATTATTCATTTTATTTCTGAATTGACTGAATTATACCAATACAGAAGGTATAATTTTCGATTTTATTGTTTTAAGTTTAAAATTTTAATACTTTGAACACTATTATTTTAGTTAGTTTCATATAAAGCTTAACATTTCTACATTAAGCAGATGATAAACTAATTAGTTCTTTTAATTGTAAAACAGATTATTGCAAAATAACTTTTATTACCTAATGTAATGTCAATTGTTTCCTATTTCTAATTATTGATTAAAGTTTTATATACCTATTACCTAAATGAACTTGTTTTACTTATTATCAAAAGTTATACATATATTAAGAAATGTGTTTTTTAGCTGTGTAATATTCTGTCTGTACCTATTATTAGGTACAAATAAAAAAAAAAGTTTAATATGTTTATACCCGTACTTGTGGTAGGTGCGTACATTGTAATGCGAGTGAAGTTCATCGATATAGATCATTATTGTCGATGAGAACTCGACTAAAACAATCGCCAATGGATCTTACGCTGTAACCTCGTGATGTTAAGTTACAAAGTACCTAAGTTACGTACTGACGCCGTGGGTCGGCTCAATAAATCTGGTTTGTTGCTAGTTCTCGTTTATTTTTAGACCTCATTCTTTTAACAAGCCCGCTACCACGACATCGAGTTACAACTCATAACAATCATTTGTCGGGATCTGTGTAGGTACAAAGTCCAAACGAATACCGCTAAAATAAAGATTTAATGATATTTTTGCATGTTGTATTGTTTATAAGTAAATAAGTATATTATTTTATATCATTAAAAATAAAAATTGGTACCTACATACTTATACTTACCTATCTATCATTACTAGTACAGAAGATTTACTAGCAATGTTGTTAATGTGAATTACTTTATTTTTTAGTTTGTCATTTAGTCTCTTTTTGGAAACTGTTTGCCTAATACTTCTTTATATTATTTTATTTTTATAATATATTTTAATATATGTACATTTGACGGACTTAACACTATCCGATGTTAAGTCATACGTAGAATTTTACTGTGCATTAAAGTTTAAATAAATAAATGTTATATTTATTGTATTGTTAGTTATCTCTCTTTTCAGTTATTATTACAAATAAAATTTATAAAAAAGAATATCTCGCTGTCCAATAGCCTTGTAGGTACACCTCTTGGCACCCTATTGACTCGTAGAGACCTATCATTGTAAAATTTGGTATAGGCTGACGATCTATTTGATATAAAATAATAACCTATAGGCATGAGCAGAAAATACACATTATCGCCGTTGTTTGGGAACATCCTAGAGCGAATAATACTACGTAAGAATGTTATACCTACAAAATACTCAGGATTGCTCCTTGTGACAGTCTATGGAGGAGCCTTACATTCAGCAGTGTACAGGTAATGGATGAGATGACGATAATAATGATACTGATAAATTCTAAATTGTTAAATTTGGTATAAGTATAATGTAGTGCATGAAAAAAAAATTAAATTAGTAACAAATTAAAACGCACAATAAATTGATTTTTTATTTGTATTGCTATAGGACATCAGCAGACTTTCTTATGGACGGGTAAATTATGTTTGTTAACATTTTCATTAGGTTCTATTGAGACAGATATCATAAATAAGTTGCAATTAACAATAAGTCGAATAAACATTAGAATAATGTTAAATAATAAATGCTAAATAATTTAAACGTAGATAATAATTGGTTCCGAGTCATCGATATATTACCGTAATTTAAATTGTAACAAAAAAACAGAAATACGTTATAAAAATTGTGTAATTTGTGGTGACAAATTATTAATACAAGATAGATAGTGATTAACACAGTTCCTTTGTGATAATAATTGCTATTATATAAACAAGAAATTAATATAATCAGGAGTTTGGTAAACTGTGGAATAATTTTCTTATTCTCCGCTAGTATCAATGTTATCAAAGTATCATTTTACAAATTGTAGAACTACCTAATAAATTATTATATTTGATGAAATAAATTAATTAGGATTCATATATAAACGCCTGTCATAATGTTTAAAGCAAAATGTAACATTTTGTCTGTTTTGTTTTAATAGCCTGATTCCAAAAAAAGAGTAATTTATCATTTCTACTTTATGTTTTGTTGTTTGTATGTTAAGTATTAATTAACGATTTTTATGATATTTTTTGTAAGTTACTTTGTTTTATATACATATTTTTGGAACTGTCTTTTTACTAATTGATTAAAACTATAATCGATATATTATGAGTATACTTTATTTTAGCATTACACAATATAGGGAATAAGCTAGACATTAGTAAATGTAACGATACAGTTGTATAAGTAAAGTAAGGCGGTCTTATTGCTGAAAGCAATTATTGTAATAGATATTATAAATTATCTAGTTACATGAATTAGGTATACTCTAATAATCTATTAATTTAAGGAAGCTACTAAAATATTGTATAGGCTCCATATAAAAAAATATAAAATGATGAACGGTTTGTGTAATCGGAGAGAAATAGGAGAAATATTAAAGTATCTTCTACTTGACATATTTTTAGTGTTTGTCAGAATCGAATCCGAAATTTCGATTATGATTCAGTATATTCACCAGAGGGCGACTTTGTACAAAAGTCGTTTGCTTGAGCACCTTGGTACCATTCGTGTTTCTACTGTGAAGCAGTTGTATTTGCATGGCTGTGTTTCGGTTTGAAGGGTGGGATATAGCAGTGAATTTACAGGGTACAGAGGAATAACACCTGAGTCCTCAGGAATGGCATGGAGGTATTTTGGGCGAAACAGTATACTCTGTTATGTCCATGTTTATAGGAGACCATTACCACTTTCCATCAGGTGGGCCATCAGGTTGTTTGTCATTCTAACTTGCATAAAAAAAATTAAAATACTGAACATAAAACGGCCCCCGCGCTCGGTACTTGATACTCAGACAACATACCTAAGTTCAATACGTTGACTGACTCGGTGAACGTGTCTACTTTGTTCTTATGAGATATTGACGATACCGTATCGTAAACAACTTTTTGCCCTCGCATTGCTTCGTAACCAACTTGGACTTCACTAATTGAGTTTTTGCAAATTTCGAAAAAAAAAGTCATGGCATTTTGACCTCGCAATTACAAAAGTTTTTTTTATGTGTTTTTATGCGACTTGTAAAAGAAAGAGTTTTCCAATTCGACTTTTTTTTTTATTTATTTTGCAGCTATCTTGAACTGAATTAAAATTTTAATTCTTATTGTAATAGATCGAATAGGCTCTCTATTGCTATGTTGATTTCATATTAATTTTGTAAGAATTAAGGTACTGTTTCTGTTAACGGATGTGTATGTATAGATACCTACACCTTCCTACCCATCATCTTTGTAAACTGTTTTCTTATATAATGATAAGGGCAAACAAAGGTAAATAAATAAATAAATAACTATACATGAATGGATTAACCAGAAACTATGAACATTTACAATAGTATACTTGTAAAAGCAGATACTTTTCTGAGCGTTTTTGAACATTGAGTCGTAGTCGTTTACTACAACTTAATGTCCAAAAACATACCAATAGCGCGGGTGGGGTTACCATTCCATTATCACCCATTAAAAAGTCTATAAAAATTCAGTCAGTCAGAGGATCACACCTGCAGACTTTTTATACAACGTCTCTCTCTGGTTAATGTATATAAATCTGTTCATATCTATTTTATCGCCTTTATTCTGTACATTCAACTGTACATTTCCCCCAATTCAGACGCTATAATGTTCTGTTTTTAGTCATAGCAAAATAATAGATTAAATAAAATCTTCAATACCGCGAATCGGGCAGAGCCTCTAATACAAAAGCCGGAAGGCAAGGGGCGGCGCCCAAACCACCGTCATCGAGTGTAGCGGTACACGCCAACATAAAATATTCTTATTTAACTTAAGTACATAGTAATTGTTTCTGTAATGCGTACAGTGCAATTTTATTGATTTACATACCTCTATATTCAATTTCATTTTTCTATAGCTAACGGTATTGACGTGTGAACGTAAACATTGATGCATTGTCATTATAGAATCGTACTGTATAAAATAGTAATAAAATATTGTAATTGTTTGTTAATACTTAAAAGCAAAAAGAATATTGTTAGTTGGATTCATTCGTAGTTGGAAATATTCTCTAGCGGTAATCTGTAGTTAAATTTAAGGGTAAAGGTAAATAGCTTCAAAAAGAAATGTTCTAAATATAAAATTGTCAATTTTTCTCAAAAAAATATGGGTAGAAAAAATAAAAAAGATAATTGATCAATGGTACTCTATAGTTGTACCTACAAGTGTAATTTCTAAAAATTAATTGATGCAAGCACTTCAAATAAGGTATATCAGTTACTAATAACAAGTCAATAAATATTAATTTTCTAAATCATTAAAATTTCTTCACTGATTATTTGTACATATAATATAGAATTAATCAGATAAATTTAGTAAATCATTTACTAAATTTGCCTAGTAATTTTTCTATGGTTGACTGGGAGAGAATGCTTTTAGCATTAAGTCCGCCATGTACACATATTTGTACTAATGAATAAATAAATAAATAAAATAATTTTTACTAAATTTAACATTTTGTATCATTTCTCATTACAGTTAAATGTATTTACTATTGTATAAATCATGCAATAAAGTCTAAAAAAATAGATAAATAAATAAAGCAAGTTAGAAAACATCATGTTTTCTAACTAGACTCAGATTTGGGCTTTCTGCGTACCTTAGATGTCCCTTGTGAGATTTCTCATAGCATATTATTTATTTTAACTTGAGATTCAGCCTATTGATTGGATATGATTGGGTACTATTTAAAAAGAAATATTAGTATTTTATCACATAGGTAGTATTTGGCACCATTATGCAACATTTATGGAGAGCTTTAACCGACGATTAATAGTTCGTATAAAGCCGTTTACAGTCTGTTTACCGAAACAGCCTCTTCTGTGTTTGCGTACGGTTCAGTAATTACCCACTGTATTGTTATAGAGCACTATTAAAGAGTACAATTTCACAATACATATATTGTTAGGGAAAACAATGCAAGTACCCGACATTCCAATTTAATAACAAATTGCTACTGTAATTTGCGGACTAAAAACTGTATTAGGCATTTCCCGGTTACAAAATTCTCACCAGAAGAATAGTATTATCATAATATTCTACTAGTAACTCCTATGTTATTTCTAACATTAACATTTTACCAAAGGGAAATTTTGTATAAAATCGTCTGCTTGGGTACCTCTATCCTACTCGTGTTTCTGTCATGAATTAGTTGTGTTTGCATGGCTATGTTTCAATTTGAAGGATGCTACCGAATATGCATAGAATGCCCCATACCTTCCTTTCTCGTGGGTGTCGTAAGAGGCGACTAAGGGAAGCGTCTCTCTCAAAACATCACTAAAGTCTAACTGCGGTTGTCAACCATCCTGCCAAGCGTGGCAACTACTGGCAAAATCCCCCTTACTGTGGAGGCCTATGTTCAACAGTGGACAGTTAACGATTGATATGGTATGGCGTAGACTATGCCCAGACTAATACAAAAATTAATCATGAAGTCATACATAATGATTGTATTGTGATTGTATGTAGATTAAATCCGCAACCATCTATCTATTCGTCCAACATTGTTAAAATAATCAAATTAATATCCAATAAATAATAAGTAACATATTTTTTTTAATGAATTTCTCAAAAGATTCAACTTTTTGCTACGATTTTGGTAAAGAGGCAAGGATTGATACCTTGCGTAGTGTACGATGTATTACCATCTGCAGTGTACGAGTATAGAGAAAGCGCCAAGCCGATACAGTACTAGCCAAGATACTATCTGAGAACTTTGACCTCTCTATATCTATGTCTCTCCTGCATATATTGCACAGTAATCGAATCCAGTAATGGAAATCTTGATAAAAACTAGAATCAAATTTTTAATCTCTTATGGAATGTATCTGTTATAAATAACATGGTTACAGAATATATAAATTCAAATTAATAAAATAGTGTTTTTTTTTTATTTTTTTAAACTGCCGCCGTTTTACCAAGCCGCCATATATATTTTATTCGTGTAATAGAATTTTATTCGTGCCTTCGACCGAACCGTTGATAAGTGTTAATAATTACTCCTCTCCATCCATAGGTTACTTGGAGGAGATTGCTTTAAGCGATAAGACAATCCATTGTTTTCACTGTGTGATCTATTTCGTGTAATTTTTATCCAACTACAGCGAACCAGCTAAAAGGAGGATTATTATTGTTTCTGCTTCTCCTGTAATCTTTTGGAGGGAACGATAATATATGTCTGTCTAATATATAACAATAATATATCCTACTCTTATAAAGTTAGATTCTTTACCAGTTGTTTATAAGTAGGTATTATAGGTACCTTGTTATATTTAATACCTGGATTCTATTAGCCACATATTTTTTTTTTTTTATACAACTTAGAATGCCAAACAAGCTAATGGCCCACCTGATGTAAAGTGGTAACCGTCGCCTATAGAAATGAGCAGTACCATGGACATAACAGAGTATATTGTTTCGCCCATGATACCCCCCATGCGTTGCCATTCCTGAGGACTGGCATACACTAAAGGGGCTATAAGGGTTATTAGTAATGGGAACTAGGTACCCCTTAAGAGCAACGTGGCTTGTCAGGTCACGATGGGCCGAAATATAATTGCCTGCGCAGGCAGGGGTTACCATACCATTACCATCCATCGAAATAAAAATGTACACTAAATTTCAAATTGTACTGACCTATTATTGTTATCTCTTATCTTTACAATCAAAATAGCTGTTATACGTATTCGTGAATGCATGAAGCATTCATTTAGAGTCTTATTTTTTTTATTAAGTGTATTCTATTATTCTATGTCCACGATGCTTTTCATGTCTATAGACGATGGTTACCACTTTTCACCAGGTGGTCCGTCACTTTGTATGCCATTTTAAATACTGTAAAAAAATAGAAAATAATAATTAGATTACATAAAACAAGTTATGGAATTTGGATTATAAGATATTGAACCTTATCTATACTTATAATAAATCTGTAGAGAGGTCAATTCTATACATGAAATATATTTCCAAAATAACTATCAGGGGGTGATTAGTGATCGATACTGATGCCAAAAATGCAATCAGTAAAATTTTTGTCTATCTGTCTGTCTGTATGTTCGTTATAGAAACAAAAACTATTCGACGGATTTTAACGAAACTTGGTACAATTATTCTTCATACTTCTGGGCAGGTTATAGTATGTATACTTTTCATCACGCTACGATCAATAGGAGCAGAGCAGTGAAGGGAAATGTTGGGAAAACGGGAGAAGTTACTCCATTTTTAAGTTTCCGTCGCTTTTTAAAATGTAAAAATGTCCACCTGTGCGACGCCGGGACAGGCCGCTTGTGTACTTATAAGAGAGACTTACAAATTTACATGTTCGCATCATAATATCGATACGTATAGTAACTACCACGCTTTGATATCCTCTGTCATAAACCCACAATGATGTTTAATGTTAACTGAAAGTGGTGGCAGATAGTGTAAAGCGGGGTGAACGACTTTACGTTGCTATTACGCCGACCGCATCATTACGACGTGCCCGCAGCACCGCACGGCGTATACAGACATACATAGAGATAGACGACGCAAGTAGTACCTGCCTCAATTATTTTGAAATTAAGCATGCCATATTTTTTTTCTAATTATTAGGGATACAAATGAGTTTATGGCCCACCTGATAAAAACTGGCTAATGTTGCCCATGAATACTTACATCATGATATTATGTGTTACCGGTGCATTTCCCGCCTTTAAAGAAATCGCTACTCATATTTGCAGCATGCAATTTTGAAAGCTTTATATGATCAGGCTAAAATTTACACTGAGGATTGTATTTGGTTTAAAAACTCGAGAAGACGAAACAAATATCGAGCGATTTTTTTGTGGATAAAATATCCCTCGTTTGCACAGTTCATTAGATACTGTAACTTAAAATATATTTTTTTTAAATCATTACAAGTAACTCTAGAGAAATAGTAAAAGGACAGGTACATTTGGTTGCTATTTACATCAGAAACAACAAATTGCTGCTATTTTCTATTTCATACATAGGAAAGTAAAATATTATCTCTGGGTAGACTCGTTTGTTATTTTTTTAAGAGGGCTGTAATATTATTTTACATCAATATTTTTTTTTATCTTGTAAAAATTCCTAATAGAAATGTAATCAAAGCCAAGTAAGTTCTTATGACCTTATCTTTTTATATCAATAAATTTATATGCGAACTACATAAAATTGCGTCATCTACATATATCTAAGTCTGTGCCACACCATCGCGTCAACACCAACACACGCATCGATCTACCACTTTATCGGGAAGAGAAAAGTGATAACATTGTAACAATCCAATATTTCCATATACTTGGTGGCTCAGACGTAAATAAACAATTTTGACTAAAATATCGGTGGAAAATTTATTTATACTTTGTATTCATTTTTCAACTAATCCAATCTTTATAAGTGTTTATTCACAATTTTTATTTGCAAACATCTAATTACACAACTACACAAAAAAAGAAGTGTAATGTTTTAGGGTTTATGCGGGTATATACAAATTGTTCCTAATTTTACCGTAATTTCTAAATGTTTGAACAGATTTGAAAGTAGGTATGATCCTTAGAACATCCCGAGTAACGCTAGCTATAATTTGTTGAAAATACTTTTTGACAAAACATTACAATAGCAAAAAAGGGGTTTGTAGGAATTTCTATTTTTTTATGAATAAAGGAGGTAGGTATACAATATTTCATAATTATTTGCCACTAGTTGTTTAGTCAGGAATATTTAAAAAACGAGTACAGTATAAAGTGGCCGATTTGAGTCGGGCATTAGGAACACGCCAACAAAAAGTCAAGCGATCGGAAGGTGAATTATTGTTCTAAAGAATTCATCATAAAATTATTTAAAAATTGTTGATTATTATTGTTAAAATTTTTTCTTTTTATTCATTGTAATTATTATTTATTTATTATTATACATATTTTTACACAAATTTATTACTTATTAATATACAAATTATACAAATTTATTTATTATATTAATAAATCTGCTCTCGTTTATTTGATTTTGTTTATGTTTATTTTTGTGGAAACTTCACTGCTTCATAATATGGCTATGTTTATTATTTATATGTTTTAGGTATTGTATGTTTCCCTATTAAAATAAAAATAAAATAATACTTCTATACTTCAGTTAGTAAGCAAGCGTATTGAAACGAGCAATGCATAGCGTCACTCAGAACACGTATGCCCAGTTTATCGGTCCATCTTCCCATTGTTGGCACGCGGGCCACATCCACCAAGTATCAACGCACCCATCATGCATACGGGATAAAATTTTACATATGAATAACAAAGACTAGAATAGAATTATTATTGTGACGATGGAATTAAGGATCCATTACAGGTCACTTCAGAAAATTGACAGTTACAGAAATGTTAATAATACAATAATAATACGTGCAGTGACGGAGGTCTTTTTTAGAATGGTCTAGCCGTCTTAGATAACAGTGTAAATTGCCGGGGTACCTGTGAAGGATCAAATCAGATGGTCTACCATGAAATGAAATTCCGAATTTTCGGGCTCAATTTCGTGTTTTTGTTCGTACCAATATCGATTCAGTAAATGAAGCTTAACATTACGTTCATCACAGATCTTATCCTAATAGTCCAGAGGAACGATATTTTAATAATTTTAAACGGCATATATTATGTAATTTTAACTACAAATTTCTGTTTCGTTCGTCCCCGAAATTTCGGAAAATATTTCATGATAGGCCTTCAGGTCAGTTGGTCCATCGTAGCGAATTTACTCGGAATTAACTACGATAGTTTCCAACGTGAACCACGTGGAGATAGACCTGACAGGGTATACTTTTTGCTAGCAATGGAAACTTACCTCTCCATTACTAACAACCTTCCCTCGTTAATGAGACAGCTCTAACCACAATCGAAAATAGGAGCTCACCCAAAGCTGCGTGTGTTTTGATGTCATCGTCGAATGAAGATTTTATTGATTTGGCTCTTTCCTTTGTTATACGTAATTAGTTTTTTTTAGAAAATAGTCATAGCAGAATGGCCGTGTGGTCTCGGCATAGAATAGGCCACCCCTTCCTTTCCTGGGGGTGTCGTAAGAACTAAGGAAGGGCGAGTGATGAGCAGCAGCGTCCCTCTTAAAACATCTTTAAAGCCTGACTGCGGTTGCCAATCCGCATGCCAAGTATGGCAACTACCGGCAAACCTCCCAAAGAGAGAGGCTTATGTTTAGCAGTGGACGGATAAAGGCTGATATGATGAGAATACTATGTTTATCGTTGAATATAGGCCAAAGGTATTAGGGTTCAATCCATATTTCCTTTACGAGGTAAATCTTTTCAAACTGTTATTATGCAAATAAAACAATATGTATGCCGTGCAATATTTAATTGACCAATAAATAAATTCATTCATCTCCAATTGACATTAAATAATTTTAAATCGTTACATGTGACATTGTTTATACATATATAATATATTAATACTTATGTCATGTGTAGGTACATACTTTGATTTGATTAATATACTCTGCATAAATATAGTACCTACAGTGGGACTAAAAATCTGTTTAAAATATAAATAAAAGTTCAAAATTCATTAGAATATCCCGCTATTCATTAGAATATCATCATAAGAACAACAGTAAAAGAAGAAGTCAGTTTATATAAGAATCAAAATAAATTACAATGACAAAAATCAGATAATCACATTTTCTCAAACATGCTTGGAAATGTGAGCATTATTTTGACAATCTTCTTAGAGATAAATCAAAATTGCCGTACTGGCCAGATACATGCGGGCAGCGGCCGGCAAAAGTTGTATGAAAGTCCATATCTGTCGTGTTTTGCAGCCAGATAAATTACTATGTAAACTCATATCTATCCTGTAATTTAAAAATGGAATGACCTTTTACTTCGAAACATGGCTACCAGGGAGGTAACTAATAAAATGTTTTATTTAAATTTCGAACTGGCTTGCAAAAAGAAGCTGTCTATTGAAAAAAAAAAACAAAGGAACATTATGGCGCGTGAAAAAATATTATTGTTCGTTATTCGTCATTGAACTTAAAAAGTAAAATTTTGTTTTTAATTTCCGCGCATTGTTTGAGAAAAGTAGTATACAAGTCTTGGCCACAACTAGACATTGATGGACTCACGTATGTGTGCCTCGGCTACACCTCGGCCCAAATTTGCACGTTCGTTCATCAATGCCTCAGTTGCTGGCCGCTGCAGTATTGTACTACAATTGGCTGGTTACAAATTAACGGCCTGGTGGTTAATAGGTATACAATAAAATGATTTTTTTTTATATTAATTCGATAGAACCGTTGCTGTAAGAATTATACAACACGTAATACAAATCAAATTGTTACAAATTAGCCCGAATGAGATCAAATCCGGAACTTCGTGCACCCGAAGTATAAGCCTTTTCAAACGTCTGACATTTTGTCTGCGGATAAAGTTTCGTGTTTGCGTAATACGCGCTGTATGAAGAATATACAATTTGAGGTGTTTTATTATGGCAGAGCTGGCTTTAGCTTACTTAGCATTACTGGGCAAATTGCTAATGGCGCCCACACTTGCGGTGACGAAAAAAAACAAAGGTCAATGCTGTGACCTTTATTGAGGCGTCCCCTCGTGCCCATCCTCCTCTGACGACGTAGAAAATGGTCACAAGATATTTACATATTCGATATTTACAGGACGTATTTTATGTGAACCTTTAAACTTCGACGCCCCTCTCGGCTTTCGGGATCGGGTCTCTGAACCTTTCCTAAGTCTGGTACTGTGTTTAGAATAGAGCTGTCCCTCGTTGGACTTAAAAGGCAAATGCATCGGGAAATTTTATCCGCGGACAGAATTTGACAGCTGCGTAAACAAAAGACTTTAAAGTCCCGTGTTCTTCGTCTTCGCATGCTATGTCTATAATCCCGACTCCGACTTCACGGAATGCGGGTAACTACCACATTACAGACGCTGTGGGGTCATTATCATACACAAAATACTTTCTAAAACAATTGTACACACAAATAGCATTTTTCCAAATGTAGATATCAACTTTCCATTCCTTTGTATCGATGAGAATAGAGAAATACATACTAGGAAAATCTGTACAAATTATTTTGAACTTTCACATCATAATAATAGGGTTACACGTGTAGCATTATCGAATTGTTGGATATTAAAATGTATGTTTTATTTTTATGTATATTTTGCTTGTGTATTGTTTCTAACATGGATCTAAAGTGATATATTTGAACGATATTAAAATCTTTTATCCAAGCTGTACCTACATAAATAAGTATCGAATTTTAAGACTCGTACTCAATACTGACCTGTTATTTTATATCATAGATTCCGCATTAAAGTATTAAAGGTAAATAAGTATGTATATTTCATGGACAATGTGATGTTCATACATGATTTTAATTATAATAATTTATGTCGAAAAAAATTTAATAAATTGTCGAAAATTGCATTAGAATATATAGCTTTTTTAAGCGAACAGATTTGATGGAATTTAATACATGGGTGAATTTAATACATACAGGGTAGATTGACTTTAATTCACACGTGCAAAGCCGCGAATTACAGTTAGTTCTTTATAAAATTACTTATAACAAATCTAGTACTAAAACAGAATGGTTAAATTCCATACTTAATACAATAGTTTAGGCCGCCACTTAAGTATACATATTTTCATGAAAAGTATATGACGATACTATTATATTTACTTAATAAAATCTATGACAAAATTTTATAATATTTATAAATACAATAAATACATTATGGTCGTCAAAATATAAAATATTTTTGGCTTAATGTATATAGAATACTTGAACACTGCACATAGAAGTCTGAATTTAAAAATAATACGTGCCGAATAAATAATCTCTATTCGTTTTTTTTTTTAACGAGTTACAAAAATAGTTGCACGTTTTAACTTTATGATACAGCGTGTGAAATAAAATAAAAATTGTTGTGGGAAGACGTATTGGTAAGCTTTGATTTTCTTGCCCTCAATACCGTAAGCACATTAACCCAAAATTTCTATAGAGGTAACATAATTATACCCATGCGGGCGATATTGAACGCAGATAATAAAAATGGAACATCACAAAGCCTAAATTCGATTGAGTTAGTTGCTTATTTAAAAAAAAAATATTTTTTTAAATAAAATTTTCTGTTTCAATCAATATTAAGATATCATATATGTTTTTTTGTACCATAATGTTATGAATAATATTTCTATTTTAATAGAGGAAGGGAATGTTGCAAGTCTAACCTATTTCTAGTATATTACGTAATATATACTAAAATTATATAATCATTAGTGTCTTCAAATTAATTTAATGAAATTTCTCTTAAAGCCATAATATGTGAAATGTTTCCCTAGATGTGACTACATGTACGAGAAAAAAGACTTCGCGTTAGTGATGTGCCAAGTCAAGCTGACTCGAATACAAGATTCAAGTACTTCTAGAACTCGAATATTAGTCACATGCTTGTCAAAAAATTTTGTTTTATTTTATGATTTCATAATTTTGAATTTTTTCTTAATTATCAACGGTCAAAACAAAAAGTAAGCTTCAGAAAAGTTTAAAACAATATGGAATCCGATGAAGTACTCGAATATCCATACACGTACTTCTTACTCTCCGATTATTTTTTAATGAGTACCAAAATATTCGAATACAAAAAATGGCCGACACGGCACATCACTATTTCGCATGAATAATCACTAATGAAATATTATCATAGCGCGTTAGTTCGCTTGTAAATACACGGCTCACTCACACATATACGCAATTTCAAAGAGTGTCAATGAGTCCCTAATGCGAGATTTACTACGCGGTTATATTTGTAAATTTTTCCGTAAACATATCTCGCATGAAATAACGTATTATATATAATAATATATATATAGTATGAGAAAATCAGATTTATTCATAATTATACTTATCACATAGGTAATCGACAATAAAGAGAAAGGGCTATGATTACTATAATAAAATAATATTATTTACATAAGTATGGCGGTTAGAGAGCTAATCTGTAAATAATATGTTGCAAATCTCTTATCAACATTAGTAATAAATGCGCCAAAAAACCGGACATTTTCATAAATTTAATAATTTTTTCATAAATATCTGGATTTTTAATTATACTGTATTTAGAAGTCTTTGTAAGTACGTTCTGTTTCACACATTTGTGGCAAAAAGGCGAGATTTAGGATAAATCAATTATTATGGTATAGCAATATGAAAATGGCAGTCTTATTTGTCTTAAGTTTAAACTTAATTATCTACATATTGGTGTATAAGCACGCACCATTTAGTTACTTTGTAACATAATAATTAGGTCCAATATAAAAAGCTGAAGATCTTATATAATTAGTTTAAAGGTGAACACGCACTTATCCGCACCGAAAGAATAGCGTTACAAAGTACACCGCCAGTCGCCTGCAAACCGCTCCCAATCGCGTCATCGAATCAATGACGTTTTTGGCATTTATTGAGAATTTGTTACCGAATCCTCAATAATTCGCTATTGTATCTAAATAACTAATCGATATACCTATATCTATCGGATATTCACCCTGTATACCTATACAGAGAAAAATTAAAATCGTAGGCGGTTATTAAAAAAGAAATCTACACATGCTATAAAATATCAGAGCAGAAATTTTGCGAATCAAAAATTCGGCAAACGACAATAAATTATAAATTTTCCATAGTAACTAAACAGCTGAGCGCGTCAGTGTTAGTGTTAGTTATAAGAGCAGTAAAAAATTTTGTCGTTTTTAATTCCGTGTTTCATTGGTGAAATATTCAGTATAACTGATAAAATACTCTCTAAAGTATACTAAGTTTCGATTTAACTCCGTATAATCTAGCAATTCAACGCAAATCGGTGAGCGAGGTTTTCTAAGATTTAATAACAAGATAAAATTCGTGTTCGACGAGGATAAGTGCGCATACACCTTATGAGTAGGCATAGAATATATGAAATTAATAAGAAATCACTACAATAGTACCCAACACGAAAATTCGGTTTCAATTTCGGCAGCAAACCTGCTGAAAGTAGGCTCGAAGTCGAAACTACATTCATAAGTATCATTTTCTCTCTAATTGGTATACATCACCTCATCACAATCTTGAAGTGTAAGAAAATACTTTTATAAATAACTGCTTGCATATAAAAATATATAACGCAATAATAATAATATTTTATTCATTCCATATAGAGATTTATATAACGCAACTAACCAAAATTGAGACTGAAATATTAAAATATTATGACATTTTGAAAATTAAAAGTGTCAATAACTTCCCGCCATAATCTAATCATAACCTGGCTACTTATCATTAATAACCTGTTGTTTCCCGTCTCCGTAGTACTGATGCGCGATGTCGAACAGCTCCCTTCGTAGTAGCTGCGCCTGAGAGCGCAATTGTTGTTCGCGAGCTCTAATTGTTCTGTACTGCTCCTCCCGTTCTTCCGTGTGTTGCTCAATCAACCAACGGAGATACAGTTCTGCCAACATAATAAAACACAGTATTGAAAATGCAGCCATAGTATATCTGGGACGTCTGTATAATATCTAGAACGGAGCCGAGATATATGAATTAGATGCCCTGACAAAGCAATTAAGTTGTAAAGAAAAGAAGTCAAGACTAAACAAAAACAGGATGGAATCAGTTTTAAGTTTAGTTTAAGTTATCACTGTCTATTTTAAACATACAGCTCAAATTGAAACTCTTTTGAACGATACAAACAGACGAAATATTGTTCGGTTCGAGACAACGAGACGAATAATTTTGCTTTAATAATTTAGTTGAGTGGCGAATAACTAAATAACTAAGTTTTTACTTAAATATAATCTACACTTACTTAAATATTTCGATAAAATCAAAGGAAATAGAAAGTATGCGCGCTATATTAATAATAAAATTTATTTGCTAAAAACGTGCAAGTAAGGCGTTAGAGTTAATATTAATCCAGTTGGGTTCTTACCTTCCCATATGACGTAACTCATAGGAGCCACCGAGGGCCATATGACCGTGGGGGTAGGGTCGTACAGCGGGTTGATGTAGGTTGTGAGCTCATCCGGCTGGTTCACCCACGACCAGATGCTGGTCGTCTGTTCGTATACGCCTCGAGACTCGCGCTCTTGATCGTTGTCGCACAGGAATGTCCCTAAACCGTATTATTTATTTTTTATACATGAATAGTATAGTCAAAGAGATTACAAATAATATGTAAAATTTTTAATGATCTTTTTTTTTAATGGATTATAATGAAATTGTAACCCCGCCTTGCGCTAACGGTATACACTGCCAGCACACCAGTAAGGGATTATAGGTCCGAATGAAACGGCTGCTTAGTTAGCCCATTGTGATGAATGCATCTGGAATTCAACACCATTGTTTCCAAGACCACGTGGAGGTCAACCTGACAAGGTATACTGTTAGCAATGGAACTGGGAGTCCACACTACTAACAATTCCTCCCCTCTCCCCCCCCCCCAAACTTTGATGTTAGGTTTCATATCACTGAGAGTTACAGAAAGTATAGGCATTTACCCACTGATTTCTCTACAATATTGATAAATAAGTTGTCTATCCATGTTTTATATTTTTCAATGGTGTGTATTAATTAGTAGTTCCGATTCTCAGACTTGATAAAAAATAATATGCCTACATACCAGATTGGATCGTGGTTACACATTCACCTGTTGTCTGAACAAGCAGGTTTTCTCAAAATGCCTTCCCTCACCGTGACCATCGTTTTAGTCATGTTAACATATCGTATTTATTTTCCAGTTCTGCATACAACCCAAAGAGACCAAGGAGCACCTACCATCAATATATACATAATGGATAATTTGATTCCGAAAGGCTGACATCACATGCTCCTGATTGGTTTTCAATCTATCATGGTGGGTTGATGTTTTGAATTTTTACTTTTACTAAAATAAATATAATCCCGTTTGTATTGTAACCAAATGTTTCAATATAAATCAGTCTATCATAGAAAATTACATGAAACCGTGATTTCAGTCCTTCTTAGTTAGTGTCATCATGCCTATTCAGGGACGGCGGAAGGTTGGTGTGGCATGCATGCGGCATGCACGCGTAATACCTCTGGTATTGGAGGTGTTCATAGTTTACGGTAACCACTTACCATCAGGTGGGCCGTATGCTTGTTTGCCACCTCAGTGATATAAAAAAAATTACCACTTGCATATTGATGCGTAAGAATGTGCAAACTGCGTGGTAGAGAATGAAAGAAGAAATTAGATAGTGCATAGGAATTGTCACACGGATTCAAAGAGAAGACGTTATAGTGAGGCATATGTCGAGTGGACTGATTCAATAATTACTTACCAAATTGACTAGCATAAGAATGCTCGAAGAGCGTGATGAGGAAGGACTGACGATACTCGAAACTGCATGGGAACTGTTCGAGGAACTGTCTCACGCAGTCCAGGAATAAAGGGAAGGTGGGCGCAGCTCGCGACGTGTGATGCGACGAGTGCGAGCTGTAGGCACCACCACGCAGCCGAGCACCGAACGGGTGACCCGCCTGCAGCCACTCCCGCTCTATCAGAGCTTGTAACCTGGTTAAGAACACAAAAGAGATTCATTAACCTTTGACCCAAGGGGAAAGGGATTGTTAGTAATGCGGACTACCCATTGTTAGCAATATACCCTATCAGGTCGACCTCCCCGTAGTCCCCTCTGGAAACCATCAACCAGTAATTTTAAAATATTGTTGACTCTTATCCTATATTATTTCTATTTTATTAGTATGTTAATGTAGGCAGTAAATTTAAAAAAAATATAAAAAAAAAGTTAAAGGTCAGTTGAGCCGGCAAGTAAGTTAAAGGTGCGTTTACACGTGAAATGTTTACATACATATTTACATGATATTAGGTCATTTAATAGAACACAGATTAACAATCACTTTGATTCTATAAATATTTATATATTTAGATTGTAAACATGTATTTTTCATGTATTAGATATATGGCTAATACATGAAGAAATCGTTTATATATATATATATAACATTATACATAGACTTATATATATATGAATAAGGTATTTTGAAACTTTAATATGTCCCTTAGTTTTCAGGGCTGACTGTACTATAAATACAATTAGTGGAATTATGGTACTTATTTGCTTCATTAATAAGGTTCTTACCCCCTTATAGTCCTGCAGTCGGGATTCAGTATGATCTGCACCAATGAACACACAAGCAAGGTCGCATCTTCACCACGCGTGCCGTGAATCAATACGGGTTCAGCTTTCTGTGAACATAATCATGAAGATTAGTTTTCATAGTAAGTTTATATATTTTTATATAGTTACTAGCTGAACTGGCAATAGTTGTCAAGTTATAACCCTCAAGTAGGAGCAAACAATGCATGTTTTCACCCGTGTGAATCCCATTAACTCCCATTTCCCGGGGGGAAAGGGATTGTTAGTAATGGGGACTAAAAATCCCATTGCTAACAATATACCCAACCAGGTCGACCTCCTCGCGGTTCCCCCTGGAAACTATCATGGTTAATTCCTGTTGAATTCATCATGATAGACTAACTGGCCTGTTTTCATTCTCATCGATCACCCTTTACTGATGCTCCGCCAGCGTATCCCGTTAGCGCAGGCGGGGTTACCATATCATTTTCATCCACCAAAAAAAACTCCCATTTCCCTGGAAAAATCCTTTATTATTATTTAATTTATTTTTTTACTAGATTTTACCCACAACTTGGTCCGCACGACACTAGGATATATTAATTGATTGACAGGGATAAAAAACAATTCTTCAACTCAAATACTACATAATATTATTAATTTATATGAAGATAGAGACATAATATACAGATAAGCAAGACTCGAAAGGAAAATGTAGTATATAACTACTCCTCTCCATTCAAAGGTTGCCTGGAAGAGATCGCTTTTAGCTATAAGGCCCCCCATTGTTTTCTCAGTGTGAACATTCCTTATAATTTTTTGTATCTATTTATAATAAGTTTACTACTGTAATAATCTTTTGGAGGAAACAATAAAGAGTATCTATCTATCTATATACTATGAGGTCATACTTGGTGTATGTGCTGAGCGATAATGCATGCAGTATGCAGCGAGTTCCGTACGCTCTCCGGCCACCCGCACGACTCCAGCTTCGACACCCACTTATCGCTTGATATTTCGCGATCGTTGCACGCTGAAACATATAAGTATTATATAGTTATCGCCTCTGAAATATCTCTGTATCTATACTGAGAAATAAACATTATTTTCTGTGCATATTTTGTACGGTAATGTCAGCAAAATATACGAATATGGCAGTGAACATCCGTCCATATTCTAGTGTAGGAAGATAATACACAAACGCGTTTATGCAAATAAATTTATCTTTATCTGTATGATGACAGTGTTAGAATACATTGAGGTGGATTTTAAAACATCATTCTCATAAACCTATTTTTTAAAATTGAAATTTTAATTCGATATCAGGAAATCTTTATATTAAAACGTGCGCCACCAGTATATCTGGCGGGCCACAAATGAGGGGTGACAGATAAGAATGAAAAGGGAAGTCAGTTAGCCCATCGTGATTAATTCAACAATTAACAATTAATTAATTCTGATATTTAGAACTGAACAGTGATAAAAATATAATGTACCTTCAATTAATTTAGAAAAACTATCTAAGAGTTGTTGTTGGTTGTCCACTTCGTCCATTGATCTGTTGTAGATTTTCCATTGAGAGTAATTGGAGTTACTCTCTGTACCACCACCTGAAATAAAACAATGTTGCTTAACGTCAAAATGCAACTAAACAACGTCTTTAAACAAGAGGTATTTAAGGAAAATTGATATGATGGACCTCAATAAAAGCAATAGTAGCTAAAACAATATTATTTTAGAAATTTTGCCTGCCTCCTGTCTGTCCTGGCATTACACAAAAACTAGTGCACCAAATTGGATACAATTATCGCAGTTGTGTCTCTGAATATCTTTTTATCTTAGAAGTGCTTGATTTATTTTATTGGTTTTTCTACTTCTGAAATCCACGCGTACAAAGTAATGGGCAAAATGCTAGGCATAAATTTGAATTAAAAGCATCTTCATGCATAACTTTTTTCCATTATAATTGGGTGACTATGTAATATATGTTTCTCCTTTTCAACCAGAGGGCAAAAGACAAAAATCTTACTATTTTCTTTTTTTATTTTATAATAAATGGAGATTAAGTCTTGTGTAAGTACCTTTATTCTGCTGCTGTGAGATAGAATTAGAACTACGCAAGTCATATATGACACCCTTAGTGCCCACAGCCACGACAGTGTTCAGAATCGCCTCATCAGGCCGACAACGACGATGTTTCGGGCCGTACAGTGGTTGACCAGCACGAATCAATACTGCCTAGAAAACAGAAAAAAAAAACTTTTAAAATTTTACAGGAGGCTCTAAAAAGAAAAAAAAAAAGTAATGAAATAAGCATTAAAGACTCCAGAAAACTATCATTTATAATATTTATTTAACAGTAATAAACAATAAGTTGTAGAATGCAACACGTGTGTAATGTTTCTGATATTGCAGGCTTATATTTATATGCTTGGTTGCCACCTTAGTAGTATAAAAGAAAATAGCATAGTAATAGGAACAATAAGTGGTGTAGTCTTTGGCATGCCCCCAACAATTACTTGACTATTTGGGATATATGTTCTTCCTAGGCATGTCTTTTGAATGAATGGTAGTAAAGAATTGTTCAGATTCTGGTACTACATATATGTTAAAAAAAAGAGAGAAATGGCTATAGAACCTATATCTGAATTTCAATAAAATAATAAAAACTCTTAATACAATATAGAAAATCAACTGAACTACACCTAAGAGAACATGCAATTAACGGCGAATAGTTTACTGTAATTGATAAGCCCTAGAATTCACCTACACTACATAAGAAACTTCTGTGTATAAATCCATTATTTTATTCTTTACATCGAAAATTCTGAACGTTTTCAATATTATGATTTTTATAATTAAAGTTTGTGTCCAACAAAAAAAACTGACTTCAATTGTGGCAAAACCTATTTTGATCTAAAAACTAAACTACTGAACCGATTTTGATAAAATTCCCATTGGACCATTCTGTAAGTATATCCTTTCAGATAAAAAAAGAATTTTCCAAATCAGTTTAGAACTGATGGAGTTATGAAGTAACTAAAAAAAATACTAAATGAGAATCTCCTTTTAGAAGTTGGTTGATTAAATAGATTTAAAAAAAAATACCCCATTATTATGCCTATATGAAAGAACAGGGAACCTTCCCCCTTGTCTAAAAGTGGCCGCAGCAATAAGAGTCTCATCATCAATGCTCTTCGGTACTAGCACAGCCTTTCCATAGCTCGAGCATACTGTATAGTTTTGATTGACTCGTGACACTCTCCACTCTTCTGTGGCTAGGACTTTTGTAAATTCTTCTTCTAAACTGAAATACACAAATTGTTAGTCAAACTAGAAAATCAAGAGTAATATTATATGGTGGATTATTACTTTAAAGTGATTATCATAATTTTTACAGCTATAATACTGAACTACAGGATGCTCGAAACAGAATGAGGCAGTATGACAGGTTACTAATTACTTTTTACTGTAGCATGTTTTAAAAATATGAGTACTAGTTCTATCCCACAGCTTTACTTGTATGAATCAGTATATAGAATATCTTATGTGCTAAGTTAGGATATTACCTTCTCGTGTACTAAATTCATTACAACTAATTTCATTCAAATCCTTTTAGTAGATGTTGCATGAAAGAGTAACAATCCATCCATTGTTATAAACTTTCACATTTATTATAATAATTTTTAATTCAACCTGGTATATAAAAACTTCCAATCTAGTACTCAAACCACTTCTACAAATCTATCTAAAGGAATATAGTTTCATGTTCATATATATTTATAATGTATATTTATATGTTTTATAGTTTCTTAAATGCCAGTGTTGAGCTTTGTTATAGTAACCAAATTTGAAAAATGGATGATGAAAATTGTATTGCTGGCATGTTTCATGTAAATGTAAAGGGCTGTGCCCACTCCAAAATTAGAATTATCCAGAATTAGAATTTAACTAAGAATATGAGTAGAGGTTTTTACTATGCACAACAATAAATAGATAAGACATGTGTCTTCTTAAAGGAGCCTGACCTTCCACTGGTAAATAATATCAAATACACCAATGATTTTAAAGATGAAAATGATTTTCAAAGTGTAAATCAAACTTATTTAACAAACTATGGAGATAAGGATAAGGCATACAGTAAAAAAAGTATAAATTCAATAGCATTAAAGAGTAGATATCAGTATTATACTACAGGCTGCAGTGTGATATTTTAAAGAGTTTGAAATATAGATTGCAAAAATATTATAACAAAATAATACATTTACATCTCATATTAATACTCATGAGTATTATTGTTTTTTTTTTTTTTCATTTTATTATGTTAGAAGACTGTAAGTTTAAGAAATCTATACTAATATATAAAACAAGTATTTTTTGTTTGGATATATTAATCTATTTTGCAATTAATAAAACATCCAGTAATGAAGCTTTAGGCTATTCAAAATCACAATACAACCATGGGTGATGCCATATGGGGTAATTATATAAAATACAATTTGTTTATATACCTATAAAGTGTATAACCATTCTCCATAATAGGATGCATATGTCTATAAAAGAATGGATAGAAAAGCCCAGGATCTTGCAAATTGGAAAGGTTTTCCAAAGTTTGTGCAACGAGATTTAACTCATTACTGGCAGCTATATCCAGCTGGAATATCCTTAGATCCTTGCATTTGAGGAACAGTGAACCTCCTTGCATCACTCCACTACTTGGTTTATTTTCTTTCTTTTCTATGCTGTCTATATTCTTGTGGAGGAGCTGGAATTAATAAAATGTAGAGACGTAAGCTCAAAAATATAAATGAAATTCACACTAATAAAGAGTTTATATATTCCAGTAATATAAAAACTTATGAATACTAATGCCCTTATAAAATACTAGAACTTATGAAATTACTTGCTGCTATGCCTATGGTAAATTTTTTTTACAGTATGATTTGTCAAAGTGACATATATATATATATATATATATATATATATATATATATATATATATATATATATATATATATATATATATATATATATATATAATTCGGAGAATAATAAAAACCAAATAATTCCTTTTTAATGTCATTGTTACATCTTTAAATTGTAGCTGTGGTTGATAGAACACTTAATTACATTATCGAATTTTTTTTTTAATATTTTTTCAAAAGCGTCATATAGCTCCCTGTTACCCACCTTCCGTTGAACGTTGAAATTAGGGACACCTATAAATATGCTATAAAGTATTAGATTACATACCCATAGTTCGCGAACGCCTTCTTTCCTAGAACTCAAAATAAGATGATGTCCTGTAATACACACTGTGCCATCGACATTCTCATGATGTGGATATTTTAATATTACTCCGTCTAGTTTATTTATCAATATCAATTCAATAAATTCCATATCATTGCCTTTTATTTATGATTAAATTTATTACTACACACAAGGTGGTAACATTGGATAATATTTTTATTACTGTATAACTTTTCAATTTTAAGTTAACAGTATTTATTAAATTTTGTGTCAAAAACGATATTTTAATTATAAATCAAAATCAAGAACTTTAATAAAAATTAAAATTACATCGGCTGGCAAAGCAAATTGTCAAAATTGACATTAAACAGCAGTTCCTTAGTGATGTCGACTGAAAGAAATTTATCAATTAATTATATTAATCGATTTTAATTCTAATGATCAAGTCAATTAATACATAAATTTTATATAAAGAAATATGTAAAAATAATGTTAATTTTAAGTTCGTTATAAGTAAATGTCATTTCAATAAGTATTTATATTTGTGAGGTTCGGATATATAACTTTAATCTCATTGTTTTGCATGAGGACCATGTGTAGTGCTGATTTACTAATTTTATTATTATTATCTTATTTATTCCATTATCTTCATTAATTTTATTTTAGAATAGTTATATCTTATTACAATGTAAAACAATGACTATGCTCTGTAAATAAGGATAGATAAAATACATTTCAGTTCATAAATTTTCGCATGAGAGCTGTAGAAAGATCTATTATCATCGAATCATTGGTTAATTATTAGTTGCACGAGTATTTTAAATTCGTAAAGTTACATTTTAAACTATTTAAAAATATAACTTTTACGTCATAATAATAACGTGAATCTAAAGATATGTGATTTTTTCATTTTATAGAATCGATAAAACTATAATAATAAATAAAAAAAACAAACAACTTGTAATATACAACACTATAAACAGCGACATTTAGCTAAGTTCATACTGGTAAACTGTTCATTTTAATGGTAGAAAGAAATAGATATAATTATGTCAGCTATTAAAAAACAGTACTGATATATACTGAAGTAGACGCAAAAGTAAGATAGATATAGTAATATAAAAGAGAGGAAACGAGCTTTGTTTGAATGAAACGAGCAGTGCCGTTTTTCAACTAGCCTATCAACCAACCAACAGAGCTGATTGAGCTGAACATAGACATAAGAGCGATGGCGATGTGTGGTTTCTTCCGTTCGTTAATATTTTTTAGCTAAATTTGTTGCTATTGTGGAATTTGAATCATATAAATGATATATCCAACTGTTGGAAATCTAATTAAAAGTAATCAAGTGTTACAAGTCAGTTTCCGTTTGAGAGTTGAAGACTTTGTCTACGAGAGGTAAGTTGTGGATGTATTTTGTATAATCGCACCGATGTAGGTACCTATGTAGGGTAGGGTGGCTGAGTTGAGCTTGGTTTAATGACCGGTTCTCATATATTCGGTGATGGAAACATGTGACGTTAAAGTTCTATTCAGATTCCATTTATTTTCATTCATCAAAGGTCAAGCTAAAAATATCAGATGTTTTATCACAGGTGATGGAAGACAGCTCGGTAACCCACATGGAGACAGACGTGTCGTCCACTACCGGAGATGCCATGGATATGCAAGAAGTGACTGGCTCTGACGGCAATGTAGAGATGGTTGTGATAGTGGAGCAAGTCAATGATGATACGAGTAGTAATTGTTTCAATAACAATGATAGCCAGACCAGCCAGGAGGATGATAATAACCCAAATAGTCTTTCATCTCCTCGGATATCTCCAGCTAAGAGTCAAGATTCTCAAAAGTTGATTGATAAGTCTTTAAGACAAAAAGTGATACCAAGTACTGATATGCATCATAAAACTATGTCATGTGTTAAATTAACACACTCTGAAGATATTGTAGACTCTTCAAGTAAGACTGATATTCCAAGATCTCCAAATAAAGATAACCAGAAATCATTGAGTAAAGAAATTCAGGGATCTCCTAGTAAAGAATTCCAGAGTTCTCCAAATAAAGAAACTAAGAAATCACCAAGTAAGGAAACTCAATTTTTTCTGAATAAAGAAACTCACAGATCTCCTAACAAAGAAATCCAAAATTCTTCAAATAAGGATATTCAGAATTCTCAAATTAAAGTAACCCAGAGTTCTCCAGTTAAAGTAACCCATAGTTTATCAAATAAAGCAATTAAAGAAATCTATAGTTCTCCGATTAAATCAATTAAGGAAGTCCAGAGTTCTCCGATTAAATCAATTAAGGAAGTCCAGAGTTCTCCGATTAAATCAATTAAGGAAGTCCAGAGTTCTCTGAATAAAACAATTAAGATTAAAAATCAATTAAGGAAGTCCAGAGTTCTCCGATTAAATCAATCAAGGAAATTCAGAGTTCTCCAATTAAAATAATTAAGGAAATCCAGAGTTCACCCCTTAAAGTGATTAAGGAAATCCAGAGTTCACCCAGTAAAGCAATTAAGGAAATCCAGATTTCTCCAGTTATAGAAACCCAGAGTTCTCCAAATAAAGAATCTAAGATGTCTCCAAATAAGGAAACCCACATTTCTCCAAATAAAGACACCCTAAATAAGCAAATACAAAATTCTCAAAATACAGAAATTGTTAAGGAGTCACAGAAATCTCCAAATAAAATCTCTACTAATGAGTCTGAAGAGCATGACACTCCTACAAAATTAACCATACAAGCTCAAGTTCTAGAATCTATAAAGAAAACACCAATTAAAGAAATTTCATCAGAAAATACAAAAATTAATGGTAAACATGAGGAAGCTGACAGTTCTAAGAAAGAAGTTTCAGCTAGGAGTGATAATAGTGTCCCTATAGAAATCATAATAGAAAAAGAAACCTCTAATGATTCTCAGATTGATACTGGCTCTGATATATCAGAGAAAGATCATAATAAAAGCATTAGTAGGGAGCTCAAGTCTCTGATTAATTCTGCCAAAGAGTCAAAGATTATTAGTGAATGCACACAGCTTACTAGCAAGACAAGGAAGTCAAGATCTAATTTAGATACTTCAAACACAAGTCTGAATGCTTCTGTGGAAGCCGATAAAATATCAGGGGCCAGACGAAGCAGTACCAACTCATTGAAGAGCAACTCCAGTGAGAAGTCAGAGAAGACAGCAGTCAAACGATCTATGAGATCACAAAACCCCGAGTTTGTAAACAAGGTAAAATTGTTTCTCAATTCAGTCACCAAAGGACAAAAGTTTTCTGATGAGGTGTCTGATGGGGAGACAGAAGAAAGTAAAAGTAAGGAACAACAGACCAATGTATTGACTAATACAACCCACTCAAATTCAACTACATCCAAAAGGAAAAAAGTGGGTGGCATTGAAGTAAGTTAAAAATACTTTTAACTTATTTTTGGTTACAGAATATTATTATTAAAATTCATAAAAACAGGTAGGGGGTCTCAACAATGAATGGGATAATGTACTTTTCTTTTGAGGTATGCCATTTAATATTTTCCATATAGTATTTATTACAGCATGGAAGGTCCATCTACAAATAATACTAGTAATTTTGTGTGCTTTCTAAAATCTTTTTTGTTACTTAAAATAGTATTCAATTTAAAAAAAGTACCTAACATCATAATATATTATTTTTTTCCAAGTGATTAAGTAACTTTTTTAATATAGCACAAAATATTTATGACACTTATTGTATTTCAAAATGGCGGCGATATGTCTTTTGTCAAGGAATAAACATATTTTTTGTCAGGTTTACTTATTATGATTTTTTAAATCGGATTTCGATGTTCATATATTTTTTTTTAATTTATACTTTTTAATAAACAGAACCAGGAAAAATCCAATAAACTACGGTCTGATGCCTACTGTTGGAGATGCCACTGGCTTGTTGAGCAGCCAGCCAATGAGAAGACACATGTACCAATGCAGTGCACAGTCTGTCCAAGATCCTTTCACTATAAGTGCCTATCATGGGTGGAGCGAAGTAAAATTGATCCAGAAAAAAGTTGGGTGTGCCCTGAGTGTATGGGTGTGCTGCATGCTGAAAGTTCAGAGACTAGGTGAGATGCATGCTACATATATTTGAATAGAATAATTCTTTTTCTTAATATCATAATATTAAGGATGTGAAAGGGAGTTTCTTTGTTACTCTTTGGCACCTTAATGGTTCAATTAATTATGAAAAATTTGCCATACACATATTATTTGAAATGAGGGAACACAGGTAACTTTTTCTTTCCTGGTCCTACAGATGAAATTGCGGGAACTGATAATCTATAAGTAATACTGATTATTTTTATGTGCCCCTAGAGACTTAAAATTAAAATATATTATTGACGAATAACTTCTGATGTTTCTGTTTAACATATCAGTCTGTACATTTAAAATTTTAGAAGTACTCACTTATATCTTATTGTTTTTATTTCTATAAATATGGCTGAAGATTTAGTCTCGAACACTGTTGTATGTATAATAAATAATAAAGATACACATATATATAACACAAACAGTGAATTATAAAATACTAGCTTTTGCCCGTAACTTCATCTACATGACCGGATTACGTTTACAGAATTGAGGTAAAAAGTAACCTATATCCATTACAATCCCCATATAGTATGTGTATACCAAATTTCTAAACGATTGGTTAGTTGTTAATGCATTATAAAGTAACAAAAAAAACTTACTTTCTTATTTAATAATATTAGTAAGGATTATAAATTAGTATTTATTAGTAAAAACTCATTCAAACACTAGTTTTTAATATAAATTTATTGATTTGTATATATAGAGCCATAATAATTAGTTGCAATATTTGTTTTTATAGTCTTTGAAAATTGATAATTGTTTATTCAGCATATCTATGTTTCAATCCAAATTAAGCATTTGTTATTTTAAAAACAGCTTTCAATTTTAAGGGTTAAAAAATGAACTAAGCATATTCGCAACAATTAACTTTCAGATCAGTAGCTATGAAGAAAATATCACTGGGGATGCTACAAGAACTGCTGAAGCATGCGTTGGAGAGAATGATGGAACTCAATGGGGTAATGTCTCTATTGCCTAACCTTCAGCAACTGTTATCCTTATATTTTTCTATATATAAATAAGGATGGCAGTTATGAAAAATCTATTTGTCTTATTATATAATATATACGCTTCTTTATTTTTTTTAATACTAAGGTCTCATGCATGAAAAGTAGATCGATGGAAAATTCCTATTTTTTTTTTATAGAAACTATTGCTTTGGAACAGAATATCCATACCAAAACAGTTATATACAGAACGTAGTTTACATAAAAAATGTCCTATTGAGAAGGATAAAAAGTATATTAGGTCAAAAAATCTCTAAGAGAAAACGACCTAAACCTAAATCTAATAAAAATAAAGTTTATTATTTAGATATCTACTTATTTATTATCAATAGACAAGAGAATTGTAGCTATATTTATAGTTTTTCTTTTTTTTTAATATTACTGAAGAATGCTTCGCCTTATATTCTAAAGATATTCTAAATTATAAATATTTTTAACGACGATATAACTACGACTATTTTTGCTAAACTAGATGTTATTTTGTGGAATTTAATATCACTGGTTATTTGATTCGAATTATTTTGTTTTATTCTGCTACCGTTATTATGCGTGCGACTGTCAACATTCTAAATTTTTTTTAAATGGTTGATAATGGAATGATAACCCCGCCGGCGCTAACGGTATACACTGGCAGCGTACCAGTGAAGGATAAGTGAAGATGAAAAGATGATTTCACCTGAAATTAAGCACAATGGTATCTAGGGGGACTTCGTGGAGGTCGACCTGACAGGGTTTATTGCTAGCAATAGAGCTGGTAGTTTCCATTAATTACAATTCCTTCCCCCCCAACATTCTAAGGTTATAACAACGACTCCTATTGTATTTCCTCGTAGTATGGGTGTAAAGAAATATCAATACAAAATGACAAAATTGTTCTGATTTAGATTATCAAATCAAATTATAAAATTTGGTTAAAGTCAATCAATTTTTTTTCATGATGAATAACAAACTGACGGACAGATAACTTTATAGTAAGTGTAGATAATATATTTGTAGATTTGAAAAGGGTATGGAATAAGTAGAATATAAATGGAAACGACTACCTATTTATAGTTACAGATTACAATTTTCTATCATAATTTGAGAGTTTTCTTGTATGTTTATTTTATAGAGACTAATTGGTTGGCATAATTCAGTATACTGGAATGTGCATTCATTGGAATTACATAGTTATTATTTATGGTTATGCGACACGTGAATGCAACTACGTTTTATGTAGGCTTGAGTATTAGTTACTTTCACCAAAACCATTGTATGGAGTGTCGATCGTATTAAAATGTATGTAGCATTCGACGCAGCGTCTGGGTAGCGTTGGTAGCGTGGCGCAGACCGGCCGGGCTTGGTAAAATGACCTTGTTAGATTATCTGCGTAGCTGCGCGGTCCCCGATCGCGACGCGTGACGCCGTCTTCTCTCCCGCTCTATCGCCCCCAATCGATACCCAAACATCGATATATCCCTCTCGCTCTATACTAATAATAAACACGTCAATGTGCGTGTGTACAACGTGTAGTTGTGTGTATCTGAGTTTTTCTTGATTCATCACTTTGTCATGCTTTTCTATTAGCAGACATGTTTATTGTATTTTCAAGTGATACCACTATGTTTCGATATCAGATTAATAATGTCCAAAACAATATTACACTTAATTTTATATCGTAAATGGATATGAATTAATTTTATAATCATATTTCGATTCATAATGTATGGTCGAATCAATTTCAGAAAACAACGAGAATTACCCTGAATTGCATTTTTTTGTACACTTAGATTCGTACAATACCTAATTATATGTCATGGAATCATTAGCTTGCAAAGAGTATTAATGATTTAATTGTATGTAATAGCGGTAGTCATGACTGCTTGCCGGGTGGAGGTTGATAGGTCGGTCCCCGCAATAGTACATAGTTAGTTTTTAAGCAACTAGCTACAAAATGAAAGTTCTCAATACGTCTGTAATTATTGAGTTTTTATGATTCTTTTTAAAATGCAAACACGGTTCCATTATCGTCATATCAATCGTTAACTGTCCACTGCTGAACAAAGACTTCCCCCATAAATGAATTTTGCCAGTAGTTCCCCCACACTTAGCAGGCAGATTTGCAACCGTAGTTACGATTTCGGTGATGTTTTAAGAGGTACGCTGTTGCTCATTCCTGGACAATTAAAGTCCCTTAGTCGCCTCCGACGACCGACGTCACCGACAGGAAAGAACAGGGTGGCTCATTCTATGCCGGGACCACACGGCTTATAGGATTTACTTCCGTTTTATTTTTATATGAATTTTGTCACTGTTGCAGTTTTTTTTTTTTTTGAAAAATTGTTATATTGTGGTTGGCGTATCTACGCTAACTCCACTTATTGTATATCTATATATTTTTTTCATAGAAACT
The DNA here is from genome assembly GCF_026898425.1 of Galleria mellonella. Taxonomy (NCBI): domain Eukaryota; kingdom Metazoa; phylum Arthropoda; class Insecta; order Lepidoptera; family Pyralidae; genus Galleria; species Galleria mellonella. The sequence goes on along the minus strand of NW_026442090.1, from coordinate 3,878,319 downwards.
AGAGTTAGTTTCTATTAAAAAAATATTGTAGTTGAAGACCCAATACAGTGGAAATATTTTAATCACTTTCAATCACAATTACATTACTGGACCGATGGGATGAAATTATTAGCCTGATGTTACTCTTGGAGTGTGATATTAACCTGGTAATGCGAATTGAAATATCATACGTAAGAATTTATGTTACGCTGCGCGTGCGCTGTTTATTACTCTTTAATTTTAAATTAAAGAGTAATAAACAAAAAATTTTGAAAAAAGAATTTAAAATAAAAGATTTAAATTCTTTTTTCAAAATTTTGATTTAATTTATACCATTCATCCAGGTGGAGCCATTTATGCAGCCAGTGGACCGAACAACATTTCCTGATTACGACAAGTATGTAGTACATCCCATGGATCTGACACTGATGAAGAATAACATACAATCTGGTGCATACGGCAGCACGGAGGCCTTCCTGGCTGATGCACAATGGATACTACACAACAGTATTATATTTAATACATGTAAGTTTTTCTTATATATATATCGCAATATTTGGCATCTCCATTAAAATTCCCTAAATAATAAGAAAAATGTAAAATTTTGCACAAGAGCTTTTTACATATCAAATGTTTGAGTGGGTTAATGTTGATCTTCACAAAACATGGCCAGTTTGTATGATTCTCGTTAATTTTATTACACGGTCAAAAATTTATTTGCTATCTGCTGCATAAATAGATCTTAAACAAGTAACTAGAAAAAATATAAAGTTTATTATACATTATGTAGTAGTATTTTCGAAAATTTATCCCTTAAGAATGCAATAAAATATTTTATATGTGAAATGTAATTTCATTTTAAAAATGCTTGTACTATTTTATAATTTTATTTTTAAATTCGCCGGTTTTGCCTGCAATGTCATGCATTATCAAGGATCATTAAATCAATCAATCAATCATCTTTATTCATATACATCTGTTATAGATTCTTATGATACGACAATTTATAATTATAATAGTTACTATATAAAATAATATTAATTAAAAAAAATACAATAATTACATTTACAATGCAATTCACATTAATACAATATTCAAATCCATGCAGTTTTGTCATTTAGATAGTCATTTATTTAATAATATACTTTTGTACAGAGAGTCCTTTTTATATATATCTTAAATTTTAAATTTAAGATATATATAAAAAGTTACATACACATACAATGTTTATATGATATGCAATACAATAATTCAAACTCGAAATTCCACTAAGTGCTATATAATTTCAGAACTTTAAGTCACTTTATATACTAGTGATTTGTTCCAGCTTCACACAGGTAGAAAGAATTTTAGAAAATAATATATAGCTTATGTAACTCTCTGATAATGTAGCTTTCTATAAGTGAAAGCATTTTAAAAATCCATTGAGTAGTTGTCGAGTTTATTCATTAGAAATAAATAATTAAATCTTTCCTCATTATAATATTAATATAGATTCTGCCTTGTCTCAATAATATACTTGAATGTTTGCAGTGCAATCAAAGTTGACCGGTGGCGCTCGTGGACTAGTTCGTTCGTGTCGTGCCGAGATGGGCGAGATCGAGGCTTGTCCAGAGTGTTACGCAGGCGCGCATGCTCGTCGTCCCACCTGGTTCACCGACGTGTGTTCCACACCTCACGTGCTGCTCTGGGCGAAGCTTAAAGGTAAAACAGGCTAACTAACCAGATCATTCTCACTTGTCACTGATACACTAGCAGCATATACTGATGGCGTACGCAGGGTTATGGTTCCATTCATCATCTCTGTCCCGTTTTGTGTTTCTAGCATGAAGCAGTTGTGTTTGCATGACTGTGTTTTAGCTTAAAAGATGGGATATGGCAAGGAAATTATAAGGTATAGGGGCATAACCCCTAGTCCTCAAGAATGGCAACACACGAATTGTAACATGGGCAATATAGTGTACTATGTTATTTTTGTTTTTTTTATACAACCTAGAATGGCAAACAAGCTGACAGCCCACCTGATGGAAAGTGGTAACCGTCGCCTATAGACATGAGCAGTACCATAGACATAACAGAGTATACTGTTTCGCCCATGACACCCCCGTGCTTTGCCATTCCTGAAGACTCAGGTGTTATTCCTCTGTACTTTGTACACAGCCATGCAAACACAACTGCTTCACGATAGAAATACGAATGGGACAGAGGTGCCCAAGCAATCGACTTTTGGGCAAAGTCTCCCTCTTAGATGAAAAGTCAAAAGAAAGTCTTGTTATTATGCAATTTCTCCCAATCATATCAGCCATTAACTATCCACTGCTGAACATAAGCCTTCCCCTTAGTAGGTTATGCCCCTAGTTGACACGCTTAACAGGCAGATTGGCAACCGCAGTTAGGTTTTAAAGATGTTTTAAGAAGGTCGCTTCTGCCCATCCTCTGCCCTCCATTAGTCACCTCTTACGACACCCACGGGTGATCTATTCTATGCTGTGACCACACACAGCTATTATAATTTATCAAATCCAATGGTATGTACATATTATATATAGTGGGTATTAGTAAGAAACATTGCATTACCAGAGGGAGACTTTGTACAAAAGTCGATTGCTTGGGTAACTCTGTCCCATTCGTGTTTCTACCGTGAAGCAGTTGTGTTTGCATGGCTGTGTTTCGGTTTGAAGGATATGACGTGAATTTACAGGGCACAGAGGAATAACACCTGAGTCCTCAGGAATGGCAACGCATGGGGGGTATAATGGGCAAAACAGTATACTCTGTTATATCCATGGTACTGCTCATGTCTATAGGCAACAGTTACCACTTTCTATTAGGTGGGCTGTCAGCTTGTTGGCCATTCTAAGTCGTATAAAAAAAAATTATAAATAATGTGCTTCATCTCATCTTACAGGTTTCCCTTATTGGCCGGCGAAGGGCATGTCGGTGAACAACGCGGGCATGGTGGACGTGAGATTCTTCGGAGCGCACGACCGCGCTTGGGTGCCGGCTAAGGACTGTTTCCTGTACTCCGAGAAAGACCCCAACAACTTCCGCACTAAGAGACAGGATATATTGGACAGTATGCAGGTACTGTTTGATAACTTCTCTGATGCAGTGGGTTTTTTAATTAGATGAAAATTAAATTTTGCACTCACCTGTGTTAATGTATACAATGGCGGGACGCCAGGGAAGAAACTCTAATAATAATAAGTCATTAACCAATACTAGCATTTCTGCAAGAATGACCAATGAAAATAATGAAAAGCAAAATGGCAAAAATAGTGATAACAGTCAAGTAAAAGATAACATACTACTATGATAACGAATTCAGGCCAGTTGGCGTATCAAGAGGATTTTTTTTTTGATGGGTGGAAATGGTATAGTAACCCCGCCCGCGCTAACGGGATACGCTGGCAGAGCACCAGTGAAGGGTGATAGATGAGAATGAAAACAGGTCAGTTAGCCTATCATGATAAATTCATCAGGAATTAACCATGATATTTTCCAGGGAGAAACGCGAGGAGGTCGACCTGATTAGGTATATTGCTAGCAATGGGATTCTCAGTCTACATTACTAACAATCACGTTAATTACCCAATAATACAATAATAAGATGCCTTTAATTATTGAATATTTGCTTACTATGGAAGGTCGCAATAGCAATATAAAAGAATTCTTCAAGTTGATGTTGATGTGCGACATCGAAGTGGATCCTTAGTAATATATAAATTGATTATTGCAGGAGGCCGAGCAGCACATCCGGAATATTTCACGGAAATACGGTAAATTCGTTTACCCACCTTTTAAAACGCAGTTCGATCCGTCAAAACTGAATGAACAACTCAAACTTATGGTAAGCCATACATTTAAAGTTACACCCTTGTGAAGTAATAAAAAAGAATTAGCAAATTTATTAGAAATTGTCTAACAAAATGGAGTATGGCTTAACTAATTGTCCAAGAAAGTTTTATTAGATTTAGGCATATTATCATTCATTGAATTGCATTCAATTTACCTGATCATTCAAAGAAACTAAAACCTCCTATTATCTTATGTTTATTGTTTTGTCTTTTTAAATTGAAAAAATTATGCAAAAGAGAAAGAAAACGTTTTTTTTGATAGATTTAGAATGGCAAACAAGCTGACGGCCCACCTGATGGAAAGTGGTAACCGTCGCCTATAGACATGAGCAGTACCATGGACATAACAGAGTATACTGTTTCGCCCATGATAACCCCCATGCGTTGCCATTCCTGAGGACTCAGGTGTTATTCCTCTGTACCCTGTACGACTTTTGTACAAAGTCTCCCTCTGGTACTTTAATAGCTAAAATATTAGACAATTGTTATTTTTTTTTAAATATTCAGGTTTATTAGATTTTAACGCTTTGGGCATGCATTATATATATCCGATTACATCTGAATCATATTTGTTTTGTAGCAATACAAAAAGTTTTTACGCTGTTTTCAGATTCCGTCCTTCGAGGGTGAAGTGCATACTCCAATGAAAGAGAAGAGGCCTTCAAATAGCTCATCACCAATGGTAAAAGATAAAAGCAGGTCCAACTCTAAAAGTTCCAAGAGTTCCATTCGTGAAGGGTGAGTATTTTCTGATAAATTTATGATTTACTAGCTGTATATATTGCTATTATTAAAATGTTAATGAGTATAGTGGAGTGAATAAATAATTAAATTAACACTGACATACTGAAATGACATAATAAAATAATGTAAATAAAGTTAGTATTAAGGACTCAACATTTACAGGCTTATGTGTGGCAAAATATGTACTTATGTTTTTTTAACAACATGTATCTCATGTTTCAAATGAATAATAAATAAATAAAAATATGGTGGTTTCATCATGTGATTCAGTGTATTAACTATCCTAAGTTCTAAGTTAGGATATAACATGTTCATGTACCAAATTTCAGTCATTTAATATTTGAAGAAAGAGTCACAAACACCTATACATTTATAAACTTTCACATGTATAATAGTAGAGAGTCAAAAAGAGTAAAAAATACAGTGGTTGGAATGAATGTGTATATTTTTATGTGGTGTACAATGTAAGATTAAATTTAATATATAGTATGTTATATTAACAACAGAGCAATAAGTTAAAAAAAAATACCTTTATCAGAACATGGGACAAGACATAAAATATTATTTCTTCAGAGCATAGTTTCTCAACCTTATTTTGCCCACCGTTCACTTTACTAGTACGTTTTTTAAGGAACCTGTATTTTATTGTGTTAGAAAGAGTGAGTGATATCTTCATTTTCTTTTACAGTGATAATAGCGAAAACGATGACGTATTACCAGCTCGTAAAATGGCCGATGGCGCTGTTATTGCTCGAGTGGACGACGACTTTTCATTAGATAAGTAAGTATTTGTTACACATTTGGCGGTAGATCTTATTAAACAACTGTGAATTAAACTATCCTATGTTAATTTTGGGCTTCTTCAAAATGTTTAAATTTCAATCTTTCAACATTGCATTGTGTAAAAAAAAAAACTTCATTTCTAACAAATTTTCTAACAAGAAAACATATATTCTTGCCTTATAAATAATAATATATTTTTACCTATTGACAGAGATAAAACAAAAGAAACATATAGCTCTCCATCTCGAACTAAAGTGAATGAGGCTTCGAGGAAACGGCGTCGCTCTGACCTCGAAGAGGCTGTTATCACGATTATGGATAACAAAGAAAAAAGGAAACGTTTAACAAATGATAAATTAGATAACTCTATTCCTCAAGAACCTAGTAGTAGCAAAGACATTGATATGAAATCCTCAGAAAATAAAACAAAAGACAAAGCAGAAAATTCATTGAAGACTAGAAATAGTGATACCTCAAGGTCATTACTAGTAAATACAAGTGGAAGTGAAAAGTCTACGCCTAGAGTGGCTCCTATTAAGATAATAACAACATCAAAAGGTAATAAACATGCAGTTAAAACGAGTACCCCGAAAGATACGGTTATGATTGATAAAAGTGCCCTTCAAAAGGCAAAGTCACTAAAAGTGCTTAAATCACCATCTAATCAAAAGATAGGAACAGTAAAGACGAAAAGTCTAGACGAGAGAAGCGCAGAAACTCTAGAAATAATAAGTCGTTAACCAATACTAGCATTGCTGCAGGAAAGACTGATAAAAATAATGAAAGGCAAAACGGCAAAAATAGTGATAACAGTCATGTAAAAGATAACAGCATTTCAAATACAAGCGTAGAGGGTGACAGTAATCAAGTGGGCAGTGAAAAAAATAATAAGCAAAATGGAGAAAGTTCGAAAATAAAAGAAAAAAGTTACATAATGTTTGATGATGATACAAGCCTTGCAGTTTTAGCTCGGGGAGGGAAGAGCAGTGACAATCAAATGTCCTTTCTTCCTACTATTAGTAGTGTCCGAAGTCTGTCCACTACTGCTCAGATCAGTTGTACAACAACAACTAGCACCGCGTCCAATAAAACAATTGAAGTTACTATAGAACCAACAGGGACTAGCGTTTTTACGCCAACAAGTACTGATGGCGTTAGGAGTATGAAGGAGGCCGTTTCACATCTCGAGAAACTTAGAAACAATGCTGACAGGCCGGTTGTAGGTCGCGTGGGCGTACGGGCTTTCGCACGGATGGCATCATCTCCAGAGAAACAACAGAACAGCAATGTCGAAGTAGAAATAAAAGCGGAGCCAATGGACTTGGATGATGCGGATCGACACCACGAGAAGATGGATCTGATGAACGCATTCAAACTCCGACCTGTGAATCCGGCAACGTCGAATTTACGGGAAGTAAGAATTAATAAGGTCGTAGTGACCCCCCTGAATGCCAAAAAAGTGCCGGCTAAAACGACAGAGATAAGGCCCAGAGCGAAGAAAACGTTCCCGGCGCCTCGCAAACCCGATGAAGGAAGATCGGAACTGAATGGCAAAAATTCGATGGTGTATATCCCTATTCAACCGCCAGCCACACCGGGGCCCGCTCCCCGCCCGCCGCGCCCCGCCGTTATCCCCGCACACTCTGTTTCGCAAATCAGGGCGAAAGCACCAGTCATTACCACAATCGGTGAGTAGTTTTTTCCTATTTATTTAAGAAATTATATGAATCCCGCAACTTTATCATGTGCATGTAAACACATACAAACATACATCATCTGATTAGTAGCAATGTAATAGTGACATCCATGTATCATGATTTTTCATCATTTTTGTGTCCATGGTTTACTCATTACCTGTTTACTGTTTTTGAATGTATGTCACATCTGACATGTAAAAAACGTTTAAATATACCATATAATTCTATAAATCAATTTTATTCTATTTTTCCGATAATCCTCATATCATTCTTTATATTTTGAGATAGAATACAATTACTGATGCCCAATATGCCCAATAAATATTTCCTTTCCATCGAATACAGTGAGTTCGTCGACGTCAGTTGCGTCCGCGCTGGGTACGGCCAACCAGGCTTCGTCACTAATGTCGATAGGTGCAGCGGGTCCAGGCGTGCCCACTGTACCCACCAACGTGCATACCGTGCCGCTCATCACCTCCGTCAACGGACAGTGGACCTTCAGTTTGCAGCCGATAATGTCTGTTGGAGGTGTCGATGTGAGTTTGTAATCTTACTAGTTTGGCTACAAATATAGATGAAGCGTATTCTATATCCTCCTCTAGTGCAAATGCTACGAATATACCAAATTTCATGAGGATTTCTGCTATTTATCACCTCCGTCAACGGATAGGGGACCTTCCAATTTCGACATTGCAAAAGGACGAGGTTTGCAATTTGACTATATTTTTTATAATATTCTTCTTTTTTATTGAAATAGTTTATTTTTATAAATAAATCTATTACTCACACTTAAAGGATGGAATAGATTTGAATAAAATTTGGTTTTCTGTTGGGCGGTCTGTATCTAGAGATAAGCCCACATTTGCTCACAATGGCTGACTTTTCTTTGTAATTCAATGCGCACAATTAAGATTATTTATAGACTAATATGGACTGCTGTAATTCATTTATACACATTTCCCAATTATTTAACAGGGTACAAACTCCCCGCCATTATTAAATGGGCTATCTGAACGGGCGTCGACTACTCTAATGCCGCTATCGGCGGCGGCTGCGCTGGCCGCAGCTTCCGGTCAACCCCCTACGCTCGCGCCACTGCCGGCCACGCCAATAGTCGCCACTGCCACACCTGTTACGTCCACCACACCCATCACACCCGCCGCGCCCGCCACGCCAGCCACGCCAGCCACGCCAGCCAAGCCAGCCACGCCAGCCACGCCCGTCACACCCGTCACACTCGCTACAGGTCTCGCGCAGATTACGACCAAGAATAGTACAACCAACGATGCTTCTGCCAATCCTGGAGAGGTAACTACATAATTATGTTGGCTTATAATCTATAAATAAGTAGAGTCAAGTCACGCGTAATGATTTTTAAAGAAACGAATTTTTACACATTTGGTTGCGATAGCTGACAAATGCAAATTTAAACTGAAGAAATAATTATTTTTTTAATCAAATTTAACCTTTGATTTTTTTACTGATGATACTGTTTTGATTCACTAATAATTGTTTTATTTTACAGCCCCCGCGACTCCAACAGCGGCCGGGGTTGTTGAACCCGCTGGACTCCAGCACGCCTGTCGGCAACCTGCTGCCGCCCACCACCGTCGGGCCTCTCACAGCTAAGCTCAACCAGAACGCTGTTAAGGTACTATTCATACATATCGTCAATATCTGCTATATGAATATAGGTGTCCCCCATAGACTGCCATAAGGAATGGTCCTGAGCCACCTGCATTCATTGACTACCTGCAATGTATTTGAGGTTGTCACTTCATCTAGTGACAGGTTATCCTATACTGTATTTGCCCATACAGAGTCGCTACTCAGGAACCCTTCTTATTATTATATATCGTTTATTAGTAAAAGATAAATAACATCACTCAGGGATTTAGACATTTTGCATCATATTATGCTGAATAACAAAATATCGAAAATAGATTTTGCTTTCAGCTCCATCTGGCATGGTGTCTAATTTTATTTCTCTACAACTATCTTAATGTTTGAAGCCATTTTACGAAGAATTTAATTGTTATTAAATGCCAAATAGTCACTGTAAAGTAAGATAATTATTTTGTAAGAATGTTACGTATATAAGTATATTATGCTCAGCAAATAAAAAAATAGGTCACTTAGGATGATTTATGGGTTCTAAAGATTATGCTATACATTTAAATCCGTTCAGACATTTACAAGTTATGGTGGAATAAAGAAATTTTATACATATATCTACTCTGAAAATATTACAATAATTTTTTGAGCAACCGTGTACTAATATTTCAAAATTGCCAGTTGACAGATTTCTTCCGTACGCTATTAGAGGACTCCCTTGAGAAAGTGGACGAGCCGGCCTCGCAGCTGACCGCTCTGCGGCTCCAGCTCGAACAAATCAAGTGGCGGCACCAGCAGGAGCTCGACGAGATCAAACACAATCATGGTATAGTAACCGTCGAACTTGAATAAAAAATGAGCGCAGTCATGAAAAATTTTGCGCATGCGCATGTCTGTGAAAAGAACTGTCATATTATTTTTTTTTGTATACTACCGTATACTATTTTGATATCTGCACCATTTTAGTATCATACGTAAAAAAGAAATAATTACTTAATTTTTTTTATTATTATTATTATTATATATATTATGGTATTATTCATTAATCTCCGCTGATGAACAAACAACATTTCTGGATGGACTTACTTGAAAATGTATAACATGTAAAATATACTGTCGTGACCATGACGTAGTGCAGTATACTTCGAAACATCGACTATAAAGAAGCAGGTATGTAGGTACTATTTACCTGCAAACAATTTCCTATGCCGTTAAGTCCTGACAGTGTACTTAAAATATGTGTAAACAATGCGAATGTTTAAAATTAACACTTGAAGGTTTTTTTGTTTTGTTTGTTATATTTATCAACGTTTTAAGTTACATTGTAACATCAAAGTGTAGATAGGAAGTAACATCTATCATTTTCTTTAATATTGTAGTGACAATATACCCATATATAAAAAATAATATAAAATAAGCCATACTCATGGTTTTTTTTTAAATTACATAATATTACATGACATTGCGGATTCTGATTAATTTGTATGTTTATTGTGCACAGACTTGACACTAGCGGAGATGCGCGCTTCATTCGAAAGGGAGAAGAAGCGAGCGGTGAACGAAGCACGCCGCGCCGCGCAGGCGGATCTCGAAGCCGCCGTCAAACTCACCAAGTCGAAGCAGTGGTGAGTTATTACTATTTCTACACGGGTTTTTATGCAATTTAGATTGCAAATAAGCAATTATTCAGTTTAATACCAGCTGGAGAGAAGAAGCAAAAGAAAGTGACAAAATAGTATAATAGTTAAAATAAATTTGTAATTTTTAGTTTTTATGAATATGGGGTAAAACGTTAATCGTTGAATATGTTGTACTTAAATCTACCAACAAAAATTTTACACCTACTTTGAAATGAAATATTAAAAATGGTTAATCTTTTACTGATATATAATTTTGTCATTCCCACACTATTATATGAACGCTTCTAAGCTTCACATACACGGAGCGGTTATCGTAATGATCATTCGATTTTTAAAATTAAACGATATATCGCACGTGTGTTAATGTTATATAGAAAAAAATAAATTGTTATGATTATCGTTTCGATTGATCGTGTATGGCGGCCTTTAAACTGTAATCCGCGTGTGCAGGTGCGCGAACTGCAGCCAGGAGGCGCAGTTCTATTGCTGCTGGAACACGTCGTACTGCGATTACCCGTGCCAGCGCGCGCACTGGGCGCAGCACTACGCTGTCTGCGCGCAACAGAGGCTGGAGGTCATTACGCTGTTACTCACTCATTATTCATTTCAGCCATTTTTTTATACAACTTAAATGGCAAACAAGCTGACGGTCTACATGATAGAAAGTGGTAACTGTTGCCTGTAGACATGAACAGTATCATTAACAACAGTATACTCTGTCGCCTATGTAATTTAAATTTATAGTATTATAGTAGTTTTTATCCGCAACGTCGTACAATCGTTTGCATGATTTTTTTAAATGAATATATGCTGGTGCGGCCCCAGTGAGAGATAATAGGTGAGAATGCAAACAGATCAGTTTGCCGGCCAAATTAGAATTCCACAAATTCCATGTCGGTTTTGTGGCGCCGGCTTCTAGAAAATTCTAATGTATACTTATGTTCTTTTGATATTATAATTAGGTCCATCATTAGGTTTCAGCTGAAAGACAGACTCTGCTTGCTGGACAAACAAACGCGTCCTAAACAACAAATAATGAGATTAGAATTATTTCAGTTATGTTATGATGTGTAGCGTCATTGGTGCTCTTCACCCACTTTTTATCTGTCGTGGGTTCTGAAGCCCCGAACAACCATGGAGTCGGCGCCCCTAGCGTGGAGACTACCTGATAGAGAATATTAATAGCAATGGGCCTGTAGACCCCATTACTAACAAATCCTTTTCACCTCGTTTGCATGATTGGAATATTGTTTACCTAAGCATTTCTGCACTTTGCCTCGCAATTGGGCCATAAAATTTCAATTGCTATATTTACACATTACAGGATGACAACACTAGTAATAATAGTATAGGAAGCCCATCAGAGAGCAGACTACAGCCGCAACCAGATCTCCCAGTGAGTTATTTCATTTAAATACATTCAAATATACTCTTGGCCATGTTCCACATCTCATATTAAACATAACTTGTACTATGGAATACTTTCTTTTTGTAAATACAAATTAATTTTTATAATATTTTTTTTTAATAATCATAAGAAATCTTTTTTGGTGAACACGTCAAAGAAACTCCTAAAAAGATTAGAAAATCTAAAAAGATCATTTTCTTCATTCTTGAATTACAATCCTAAATTGAAATTCTCCTAATTAATTATTTTCTACGAAAATCCATTCGGGTAGTATTCAAAGGCCTCTTTATTATACAGGATTTTGTTATATTACTCTCTCTAATAAGTCGATAAGAAACTGGCGTGAATATAGATCTCTAAAAACAGACAGTAACGGGACTGGCGTATTACATAGCACGTGTTATATTGGCCTTACAGAAAGCTGCGCCGGCGCTGACGGCCGCCAATGCCGTCACTAGATTTGGACCCGACCACGCGACGAAAACTTCCATCATAAGTGAGTCTGATACCAATATACTGTTTTGATATGATATGTATTTATTTGGTTTGCAATAATTGTCACTTTTATAATTTACATATATATAACAAATAAAGCAAATATTAATAGATAAATTACAAAGTTGGCGTTATTGAAATGACACCATATAGGGGAGATAAACAATTTCAAAGCAGACGTATGAGGTAGCAAATTTTTATTAAGCGTACAATATAATTTCAATACGTGTTTTTCATTAATTTATAGTTCATCGATAATTATCAATTGTTTAATCATAATAAATGCAAGAATTCATAATTTTTAACACTTTTTATTATTGGTCTAGTGAGTATGGTAGAGGATACGAGCGGTAATCAGACAATGAAGTGCGTCGGTACATACAAGCCGTCCGCTTCCAGCTCTGCGCCCGCGCAGGTCTCACCCGTCATTATCAACAAACAAGTATGTTGTTTGTATACATTTGATGTATATACATGAATAAAAACTCAAACTTTCACATTTATATTATTACTAGAATTATATTTTATAAATGTACATAACATTTATATAATAAACTATTCGAAAAAGTTGAAAGTAACATGCTTTTTTTGCAAAGTTTATTAGCCAGAGTTCATTATAAGTTATAAAAAACAATACAATATGTTTGGGCGTGTTATGGGATTCAGTTTCAAGTCATCTATTTTTTTTCTCTAATAACAAGTGATACTTTATTCCTTCAGGTAATTACCAGCGATGACAGCACCACAACTAAGAAGGTAGTGACCTCAGGGGGTTACCTAATAGTGGGCTCGAGTAATAACTCACCATTGGTGACGCCGGCGCGCCGTTCGCACGCTATACAATACTTTACGTGAACTGTGCTAGTGCATACGCTGTGATTTTTAAGTACTAATTGTAAACCGTGGCTTTGCTTGGATTTTGGATTAGGATAAGTGTGTCCTATTTATTTATTATGTTCTGTGTATCAAATTTTGTTGAGTTTGGGCGTGATTAACGTACATCTTTGCTGAATTTTATGTTTATATCACTAGTAAGGTTTCTTAAGTCGCCCTGCCATCTGGTGGTTATTAGGTTTTTTTAAGTGACATTTCACAGACTATATTAGTTATATTATCGTATGTGTATCACGTCAGAAATACTGAACAACACATAAGAAATAGCACGGATAGTCACAGTGTGGTGTGGTGTTTATAATGCTATATTGTAATGTAAGTTACTAACAGAGATTATTAAAGTTCATCACAAGGGCCGTATGCTCGTATGCCATTATAAAAATAAATCTCGAATCTTTCTAAAAAAGTGGTTGATTCAGTGCTGTGGAGTTCATGAGTAACAAATACGTTTGTATAGAACTATTTTAAAGTATGATTTTAAGCTTTGATAAATGTAATGTTAGGTCTTATTATTGAACATGTCTGAATTAGGATGTAAATATAGTGTCATGATATACTTTTTTGTATCATTTGCTATTTTTAGTCACTGGTCGTAAAGGCTGGTTTATGTCTAATTGTAATAATTACATACTTCAAGCATTATGATTTCTATTTTTTTTTTTTTTTCAAGGTCGCGATGTTGTAAATATTGTAAAATTTAGTAAATTTTGTTTTAAAAGATGTGGATCTATTGTGTTGTAAATATACAATAGGTCGCCTTGGAGATCTTTTTCGGTAACCACGAGAGAATGATCTCTGGAATTATGTGTTTGTTAATACTGTTATTCACACTTTTGGAGCATGAGCGACATAGCTCGAATGATACTATCTTTAAATGTTAACTTTATCTCCATGCAAAACGGTTTATATTTAATTGTATACTAATATAATAAGTTTATCCATAAGCGTATTTAAGGGGGGAGGAGGGTAGCGTTCCCGGCCCAGAATTGTCTGCTACCCATCCCAGGATCAAGAGCTTCATAAATATGTCTGCCAGTTCACATACGGCTTGTTTAAATGACCAGGCCCATCCTTAAAAAATAATTTTAAATATGCCAATGAGTTTATCTCTTTTTTGCGTAAACAATTTTTGTATCTTATTTTGTTACTTTAGTGACTTGATCACAATGTTGAAAATAGTATGGAGTAACCCTAAAGGGGTTCTAGTTCATATGTAAAACCTCTCGTAAACCTATTTTAGATACGTGTTTTGCCCTTTTCTTTTGCATTAATTTCTCAATTTTTAAGACCGTGACAAAACACCGTAATAGTTAAATTAGGCCTGTAGAACGTTTTAGTATTTGAATAAGGGAGGTGTTTTACAAGACAAGAATTTATCAGTCTGTAATGTAACGACATTTTAAATAAAGGATGGTTAATTCCATATTCTGGAATTATTAACTATATTCGGTTTTTGATGTAGCGAGTATCAAAATGCATTTATTACACTTTTATTATCATACACAGGATTAGTCTGATAGCGAACTGAAAGTCAGTTAAACTATTCACTTGATATTGTTGCTAAGTAATCATCAGATATCCATTATTAATCAAGTTCCAATGGAAGTGATAATAATCTATAAAAGCGATTATATATCAATAGTATTTATTAATCGATAAAATTGGTACCTAATTATTTAAATGGCTATGTATGATTGTATAAATCGAGTAGATCGAATAAATGGCAATAAACTAGAATGCTAACGCGCGAGGAGCACTATTACGATTGGTGTTTCCTATGTTTTTTATCTCTATAGGCAATTAGCACTTTTCATATGCTATTAGTTTGTCATTTCAATTTGATACAAAACAATTTTTATAACACTAATTGAAACACGAAAGTTTTTTTTTTATTTCACAAATTACGTCGCTGGCTTTCATCTTCGCTATGTACCTCTGTAGATCAATACAATGTATATTGTGTATATTTTTTAACTTCGTACTACACAATATTTGATTGTTATTATTGCGATGTAGTATTGTTCGACATGGATTCTAAATGATAACTTTTAAGTTTCCATTATATTGTTTTATTTAAATAACTACATGGCAACAATTGTTAAAAATCAAATCGCTGTGATGAAATCACGTTTACATTATATATAACAAATACACTATACGTGAAAATGTATAATTTTGTTTCACTAATATTTGTAACTTTAAGACTGCTAATTTTTAAGTTTACGTATCCACAGTCAATCCATAATACTGATAATTGGTTAACACAATTAGTTTTAGTCCTATATTTGTTTTTTTTTTTTTTTTGCATTGCGTGCAATAACAAACTCCTTATTTTTTTTTTTAATCGTGGTTGTATATTTTGGTACAAATAATAAAACCAATATTCAGGCAAACTTGATGTTATATCGCTCAAGATAAGTCTTATAAATATTTTGAGATATGCCTAGAACTGGAAATATTTTTATGCCGTCAAGAATATTACATATTAGGTAAAGTGGTTCGTGAGGCTTATAATATCCAATTACAAAAACATCCAAAAGGTTTAAATTAGTATTTTATGTTAAAATGTTTTTTGAGCATTCTTTTATTTTTATTATATTAACCATTAATAGTTCACTGCTGAAATTAGGTCTCCCCTATAATTAATGGTTTTGCCAATAGTTGCCACCCTTGGCACCCAGGTAAAAGGAGGGGGTGGCCCATTCTATGCCGGGACCATATGGCACATATGAATCAATAAATATGATAATTCCAATATGACAAGTCTCATATTTTCATTTGGCAGCTATTTTTTTTTTCGATCGATATTGTCAACTTACGTCGCATTTCGTCACATTATACGTACATTATCCTAAAATGAACGTGAATAAGTGTATATAATAATATCATAAATTTCTATTTGTGGGTTTATATCGAATTTATATCGAAAACGGGTCAGTAAACAGCGTCTGTCATAATTTTTCTATAAAGTGGTCAAACCGTAGACGTAGTATACAAAAAAGAGACAAGAAAATGATTATACTATGTGCGTGTTTTGTAAAGGTGTACATGTGACATCTGAATATATTAGTATAAAGTATCTTTAAACAATGTATCCTGGTCACTGAAATAATTCATAGACTTTACATTTTTTTTTTCTGTACTTTTCGATTCTATTACATGTTAATATTTGATAATATATTGTAAATTTTAACATTAAATTTATCGTAAAATTTATTTATTTGGTCCATTGAACAATTTTTTAATGATAAATAGGTGATAAAATTTTATTAGCGCATTTTGATTACTTAAACGACAGATTATGAAAACTACAAATTGTTAAAATGGACGCAAAAACAGATAGGTATCTTAGGTATCTTATTAATGTACTCGTAAAATATTTTTGTATTATTAATGTAAAGATATGGTATATTGTTTAATCATAATATGGGACAGAGGTTGTCGTTTGGTATTTCTTTTGTATACTACTGCAATATTAATTACCAACTATTGTTCAAACTTTTGGATGTTTTAAGCTTTGTTTATTGTGGCCTGAACTGATAAGTTTTACTGTGTAAATACTCGTGATTTTATCGATTGTGTAGGCTTTAGTGCATAAGGTACGAAGTATTTAAGTTTCAATAAAGACTATGTCGAAATTAATTTGCTTATTATTTTACAATAAATATTAAAGTTATGTACTTTTTAAGCAATTTCAAACATTTATTTGAATGGTGATAAATTCGGTGTTATATTCACTATAGAGGCATATTTGAAGCTTGGTCTATTCTGGGTTAAAAACTGCATACAAGAAAGTAAATAGAAGTTTTTTATATATTTTTATTTCAATTTCTTTTTTTTTTTTTTTGTAATACCTTGTCTTAACAAATTATGTACAAAAACAAACAATCACATTGTCTTAAATATTTTAAATATTACATACACAAACAATCACATTATTCTCTATCCATTGTATTAGTCTAAATGTTCTTTTGCTGCAAAAAAATCTAAATATTAAATAATAATTTTCTCTCTATTGAATATAAGAAATGGGTTAAAATAGTCAATTTGGTAGATTATTCAACAGTATAAAAAAGTTGATTTTATAGTTTTTGTCTTATGATGATAGGAAAGCCAGCTTTTATCCTTTTAAATATCACATAATAAGATAGTCATAATAACATAAATAATCACAATTAAGTTTTACATAGTTATTTGTACAATAATGAATAATAAGAATCATAAAATATAGAAAAACTTAGTAGAATCATAAATAAAAAGTCATTTTGTAATCAGATTCTGTTTATGCACTAGAGGCTGAAATTGAAATATTTTAAAAGAATATTTTACAACCAAAATAGAACAATTTAAAAAAGCTTTCACCAGCCAATAAGGTATATCCAAATCTTAACAAATTTCCATCTTTCATACTAAATGAGAGTTTCAAAATTTTTATCATTAGACAATTTATACTTCTTTTGTAACAATTTTCAGTTCTATTAGTAAAATATTTTTCTAAAAAGATGCTATTCCAATTTCATCCTATATTCTATAACAGAATAAATGCTCGTACAAAAAAATTATCAAGGTGTAATTAGAGTTTTTTTTTTATTATTTATTATACATAGCTGCCCCAGCTTTGGCTAGCTGATCAGCCATTTCATTACCATGCACTCCGCGATGAGCTTCCACATAATTCCATTTTATCTGCAATTTGTTTTGAATTTTATCTAAATCTTTAAAATCTTTTTCATTTTTTACTGGTTCTCCTGATCTCAATTTCCAACCTTTACTTTTCCAACCTGAAAAATTAAAATAAGGTCCTGTATAAGTGAACTATAAAGGCTTACAATTTTTTTTATAAATTACTAGACTATTCTGTCTCCTTGTGCAACATTAATTATATTAATTAATTTCAGGAATAGGTTAAGTCAAAAACTTGTTACACAACCACTTAGTTACAGTAATCACTTTATTACTTATTTTTGAGTACTATTTTTAGTATATTTTGCAAAATAAAAAACATCTTAAAAATTATTTTATTTTAATACTTATAGAACACAGACAGTATATTTTAAATAAAAACTTGCCTTAGAATTTATCTTTAAGAAAATCCATAAGGGGTCTATGTTAAAAAATATCCAATAAATAAAGGATAGTGTTGTTGTCGTGTGCTCCTGACATAGAATGGGCTACCCCTTCTTTTCCCGTGAATGTTGTAAGTGGTAATTATGGAAATTTAAGTGTTGAGAGATAGGCAGCAGCATCTCTTTTACAATATCACCAAAGAATGTCTAACTGTGATTGCCAACTTACCTGTTGAGAGTGGCAACTACTGGCATTACCACCCATGGTGGAGGTCTATTTTCAGCAATAGACAGTTAATGGCTGATATAATGATGGAAAGATAGTATACCAAAATTTCTGTACACTATCCTATCATCTGTAGTATAAAAATAATAGACACATACAAACATATTATAAAATATAAAATTTTTACCTGGCATCCATTTTGTCACAGAGTTGATTAAAAATTGTGAGTCAGTATTGATAGCTAACTTTTTAACACCATTTTGTAAAGCTAATTGGATGGCTTTAGTTGCGGCCTGTATTTCACCGCAGTTGTTAGTTGCACGACCCGAAACAGGTGCACTTGTGTTAAGAGGGTGTCCTTCTCCAAAATAAACTCCTATACCAGCCCGTGCACCATTTCGACCATTGGCTGAACAAGCCCCATCTGTGTAAACATGAACAAATCCTTCATTATCCTCTTCAAATTCATAGTTGTTCCTACTTTTTCTACTTCTCTTAGGTTCTGGAGGTTTGATCAATATGGTTTTACGAGAGCTATTTTTTATAATTTTGTCAACACCTCTTTCAAAGCCTTTTATTCGCTTTTCTACATCATCTAATTGCTTAATTAACATCGTATTTATATCATCACCAGAATCTTCATCTGTAAATGTCTGAGAGTAATCTTGGTCACTCTGGGATTCTGAGTTCGCAGACGGTTGTTCAATTTCAGGTGTTATATTAATTTCCCGATTATAATCACCATGATTTTTCTTATCAGAGGATGACGTAGTAAATGATCGCTTAAGGTTGTTTTTGGAATTATTAGGAGCAGAATACTTCTCAGTGTAGGACTGCTTAGTTTTTGGAACAGTTTGTTTACCACCTTCCGCTTCAATAAAACTTTGTGCCTCGACGACAGTGTTAAATTTTTTGTACCGTGCTCCAGGGAATCCTTTCACTTGCGTCTCACAGTCACCCCATGTCATAAAGATTCCAGTTGTTCGCCCTTTTGCCACTGCGTAAAAAGGCATTTTTGCTAATTTTATTAAGTTGTCATTAATTTTGGTTAATACAATATTTTTTTGAAATACTACCCGCCACATTTATTTATTTTTTTACGTAAAAAGAAACGATGTCATTTTGACGTTTGTTTGTTATGACATTAGATTACAGTGTCGCCAATATTTAATTAGAATTTCCTTCCCGGCATTCCGTTTTCAAAAATAACATAAATAGTTACAGTTATCAATATATTTTTAATGGATGATAATAGAATGGTAACCCCCACCCGCGCTATCGGTATACACCGGCGGGGCACTAATGAAGGATGATAGGTGAGGATAAAGTAGGTCAGTTAGCCCATCGTGACGAATTCAACAAGGATTTTCACAATGGTTTCCAGGGGTAACCACGTGGAGGTCGAGCTAACCTAAGGCATATTGCTAGCAATGGGGCTGTCAAACTCCTTTGTTAACAATCCCTTTCCTCCCAGTTATCAGTATATTAAAAGTGTTGATATTTACGTGAGTAAAAGTCAAATTTATAACCATGTATAAAACTTTATTAAAACTGTGTAGGGTACTACAAGTTTTATATTTTATTATGTGTTTTTGGTGAAATGACGATGTAATAGTAATACAAATTAAATTTCTAAGAATAAATGGGTGGTATGTTTATATTTGTATTATTCTAAAAAATCTATAAACTTTTGATTGAATGTGATTTCCTAAATTCAAAGGGAAAAGCTTCAAAATTAGCAACACGGCAATGAGCACTCTACCACAGATGATAAGTTATAATTATAGATTAAAGATAGTATCATAAAAACGGGGTGTATAGAATTCATAGATATTAGTGAAATAAAAAAAAAAAAAAAGAAATCGAATTTATTTAAACATAAATATATTTTTATTGGTTTGTTAAGATTGGTTTTAATGGAGTCCTATTTTTTTTTTATTTCAAAATTATATTTGAAAATATCTAGACACTTCTACTTGATTTAAGGCTCTTAAAACATCAATTATATTTAATATCCAAGTTTTTAAGGTATTATTTATGTAAAGAAGATAATTATTTTTAATTAAGAATTTATTCTGAAACTCACATAATGCAAAAACAAGTGCATTTGTAAAATATTTAAGATAAATTCGTAAAATGTGTTAATTTTTTGACTGATTAGAGGTAAACAGACATACTAAGAATAATGTTAGATAAGGAAAATTCAGTACAAAGTAATTGTAATAGTTTCCATATTTTTATAATGGGTGATAATGGATTGGTAACCCCACCCGTGCTATCGGTATATACTGGCGGGGCACCACTGAAGGATGATAAGTGAGGATGAAGCAGGTCAGTTAGCCCATCGTAATGAATTCCACTAGAATTAACCACGATGATTTCCAGGGGAAACCGCGTGGAGGTTGACCTGATAGGGTGTATTGCTAGCAATGGGCCTGTTAAACCTCATTACTAACAATCCCTTTCCCCCAGTTTTCATATTCAATCTGATATTACGGTAATTTGGTTGCAACTTCTCATTATTAACAATTCTTTCTCTACTTAGTATGGCTGTATTAGGGAGGAAAGAGTAAGAAACGGGCCTATTATATATTGCAACGTTAATTAAAATTTTAATAAAAAATATGTAAAAAAAAAGCTTTTCCTGTTTTCAAACAATGAGAACTGGTGACATGATGTATTTTTATTCAATACTCACACAGAGTGTAGTCACAGCGAATAATAATATAATTGCGGGTTTTGTTCCTTTAATATACATCCAAATGAATCAATTCATACTGATCTTTCATACAATTATATCGATGTAATTTTAGATATAGTGTATTCTATGTTTGATAAAAACATAAGTTTGTGTTTCATGTCTTTAGGCGACGGTTACCACGTTCCATTAGGTGGGCTGTCGTCTGCCATTAAAGTTGTAAAGAAAAGGTAGAGGAGTAAACAATATTTTAGGATTTCCATGAAAATAAAATAACATGAAATAAATACAATAATGTACTTTATTTATTAGGATACTTAACAATAGGTCTGTCACCTCACTTCACGTAAACACACCATTACTATGACATCACTAGTTTTGTAAAAAAAATCTTATGTTAATTATGTTAACAGTATTTGTATGTAATCTCCCGTTTATTTATAACACTACATTGATTATAATCAATAACAGTCTAACATTGGTATTTTAAATAGATACAGCAACGAAAATAATTACATGCACTTGTTAAATTCGTCGTTTACTAAAAAATTTTTCGTTATAATTATTACTCTGGCTGTCTTGTGTAATTAATAATTAATAAAATACTACAAATAAATTTATGTGTGTTATTACAGTTAAACATGTTGATAAAAAGACATTACTTC
This sequence comes from Galleria mellonella, assembly GCF_026898425.1. NCBI lineage: Eukaryota > Metazoa > Arthropoda > Insecta > Lepidoptera > Pyralidae > Galleria > Galleria mellonella. The sequence continues at coordinate 3,856,553 of NW_026442090.1, read as the reverse complement.
TATATCGCTGAAAGAAAATATCCAGATCTATTTTAAATAGATAGTTTGATAATTCTTACCCTATTTAGATACCGTTTACGAGTGGCTTTATAATAGCAACTCAGTATTCAACAATTCCATCGACGCCACCTTGCGTATTATATTAATGGCACTATATATAGAATGGCTTGGGGTTATTCACTGGAAGTTACAATCTTTTAAGAGCAAATTTATATTATAATAATCTAACCATTGAACAAAGTTAACTAAGATTCTATTTAATAGATACAGACAGGTAAAGAACCATTAGAACCTTGTCGTATTTAATTGTAAATTACCAACAATAACAATAAATAGTAAGAAGTAGAAGATTAATTGAATAAAGTCCAAAGATGCATAAAATTTGATATTCAAGATTATAATAATAAGAAATATGTATATGATTATATTGATATTAAGATCTGTAATGTTTCAAAGTTTAAGGCAAATATAAGATTATAACATAACGTTAGAAAAAAGTAAAAAAAAAAAAACGATATTCATTGATCACCTTAGGATTACTGAGTAGTATCTTTGTCCATACTTTTTATAAAGTTTGTATCTATATATTAAATATATATCAGCAAAAAAAAACTCATTTTCATTAATTACTGACTTATGACTCTCTCCCAAAATTAACAAACTTTATTCCGCCAAATTAACTTACAGACCTATATCATCTAAATTAACTAAATTATCATTAAATCTTAGAACAGCTAAGCTCAAACCAGGTAGGTATTTAAAACATACCATAAATTTTAATAAAATTATACTAAGATAACAGTACACAACATATTAATAAAATTTATTAAAATGTGAACAATCGTTTTGGTTAATACTTGGTAAAGTTAGTTGATTCGAGGATTGTAAATAAAGAATTCCATTTAGATATTGAAATGACTAGTAATAATATTAGTTAGAAGACAGAATTATAAATATAAACAGTTAGATTTTTTTATTTGAAAGGATTCCAAATGAGGCACAGGAGTTGCATTTTTAATGTATGGAAGATACATTTTTAACATTTTAAAACTACATAAGTAATGGATTTAAAACCATCCAAATAGTATGTAACTAAAGTGAATACATACAAGTATTTCACATATCTTAGGCAAGTTTGTTATTTAGATATTTTTATGATTTATTCATTGCTCATTGCTAGATAAACTCACTTTGAAATTACGATTTGAAATTCAAAGTAATTTCTTTGATATTATAAAGACTTAAATCATATATAAATAAAATTTAGGGCTACCATCTAACATTAAATACACAAATTTAGAAAACCAATGTATGCTACCATTTTGATATTGATAGGTCTCAAAACTATATTACTCTGGTATAATTTTAATGTAATACTTACATTCTTCAAGCTACCTATCCGGATTCTAAAAAAACTCACTTTTCTCCTTATTCCCCCACAAAATTACTTTAAAATAACCAACCAGCCTTGATGGCAGCCCTAATACAAAAAATAGTTCTATAAAAACAACCGTTTTGTAAAGAAATTTTGTAATAATAAATATGAATGGTAGACCTTCTGTCGATAAGCACCTGCAGACTAGAGTAAAATGTAAGATCTACCTAGCATTATCTAAAAGCATATAATACAGCTGCCATTGCTATGTCACTATAAATTCTACGGCCCTTTTAGTCACTCGGACTAGACTAAGTAAGTTTATCACCAGAAATTGAGAGTAATTTCAATTCACACGAAGCTCACAGAAGGTAGCGCCACCTGAAGTTTACTCGCAAAGAATAATTTAGAAAAAAAAAAGTGCTATAAAGGCGGGAAAGCAAAGTTTTAAATATTCTATTTTCCCGCTTATGATTACAGAGTAAGTAAAATTCAGCTGTTCCATCAAGATATATTTGCAACAAGCTTCCCTATTGTTCAATAATATTGTTAATATTAATAATAATAATAGCTGATCATTTTGCAATCACTTTCAAATAATTTATTAGTTATGTAAATGGTTAATTAATTGTATTTATCTAATAATTTCTGACATGAATATAGAACAATGGTTCAAGTTTGCACCCTTGTACGGAACAGACAACTGATGGTTGAGTGGAGGTGGGCGCAGTAATAAATATATAAGATAAGGGGAGTATTTTAATAACAATATAATAAGTAGTGATTTCAAGTTTATCGTTGTTTTACAAATGTGATGCAATAACTAGCTTTACTAGGTATGTACTATGATATATAATCTGAATGTGGAAACTGTTAATTTATATCTACTCATCATAATTATACCCAGACAGAACTTTTTTTTACATCTAGGTTATAATTATTCTATTTTAGAATATCTAATCGACTTCACATAGTAACTACAATTAATGTCTGGTAATAAAACTTACTGAATGGGCCCGAAACCTTATGTTTTTCATCTAACCATTACTGTATCTACAATAATTTCCGAATTGTTCTATTAACTCGTGGACTAACTAACTACTTACTATTATATTAATTTGACACCGTCCTATAATCGCCATGTACATAGACTCGAGACGTATTCCTGTCTCTATCAAAAATACTTTATTACATGCCTAATACTAATTACTAAATTAATAGTCTGTGCGTGTTTTATTATACTGATTAATGTCTTATTAAATAAAAAAAAAGCCAGCCGTGGACGATTGGACGTTAACAAGAATAAAAATAATAATTTTGTGATTAATTATATTTCATTATTAATCCATCGATATTAAATAAATGCATACTCACAAAAAAACGGCGATATCTAAATGTGAAATTGATAATGCATTATGAAGATACACTTGCGTTGTATGTTTCGTCGACCTATTATTTAGCTTAATATTTTCAAATCTGTGGTTTAAATTTCGCGCCTAATAACTCTATCAAAATTTAAACAACAAAGCCCGCGTAGTTATTTGCTAATATCTATATACTTAGTACAATTGTACTCTCGTTATTAGGTTTTCTTCCCAACCACAGTGATTAGGGAAAAACTGAATAAATGTTTTTTTCTATTCGTAAATGGAGTTTAAATTTCCACCGTTTTAACCGAGGCAATGAAAGGCTCCGATATAATATCAATCCCTGTGGAAGTTACAAGCCCAATAGACAATTTAAATTTCATAATATTTATATAGGCGACAGATTCAAATTGCTTTTTCATAAAGCGCTATCTGTGGAGTTTTAACTTAATCACAGTTCTGTCCGGTCATATAGCGACTCAAATAAATTAATAGACTTGGAAGAGCAATATAAATATCTCTTTTCTTCTTAGTATAATCTGTGGATGGAGCGATGATATGAATGGTTTTGATCATGACGGAATTAAATAGGCCCTATAATGTTTAATACCACTAAATACAGATAAAACTTAGGTAGATCTGTAAACAATAATATTCATGCAAATAAAATAATAAAACACTATTGTTGATATGCTTAAATCTTTTGAGACTATAGTGAAAGTAACACTGGTAAAAAATCTCGTAAATACATAAATACTATACTAACGAAATGCTGTAACTAGCCTATGAGACGTTTTGAACAATGTCCAGTCTGTGTGCCATCACATAGAGCTATAAAGGGAAATAGTTCTTATAATAATCACAGAAGAGTTCAAATTTGCTCACGACGTTACAAGTAACAGAGATTACTTCGTATCTTCTTTGATTAACATCTTTGTAGCTCTGCAGATGTGATAGCACCAGGATTTCTAATTCATATAACACTAGTTCACTCTATGTGTGATCGTGGGATCGTAATGTCTAAACTGTCACAAGGCACGTATCGACCACTAGGATACGCTGAAAAAATATTACTCTGTCAAACACAACGGTATCTGGTCCTAATCTAAAATTGATAACTACCGCTTTAATTGCACATTTATCATCTTTGGTGTTCACTGGAGACGTCAAAACGATTCATTCCGATATCTAAATAGAACACTCGTCACTGTCACGAGCATAATCGTCGTCTTCCTCTTGATTTCTTTGACTATTCTTCTTGACTTTGCTAGAAACGACGCCAGTATTCACTTTACTGAATAGACTGCTCCGATTTAGCCTCGATATCTCTCTTTGTGGACTGAGTCTTTCAGCGACTGCTCTCTCGTAATTGTCCGAGATCTTGTTAACGCCGTTCACGGGACTTGTTATCGGCGATTTCACTGGAGAGTTCTTTGGCTCTTTATCGAACAGTTCCTTGCCACTTGTAGCTGCACTGTACGATGGAGGATCTTTCCGACCAGTCAACAAGTGAGAGTACAGGAAACTGTTGTTGCCGAATCCGGCGTATTTATTGTCCATTTTTCCATTAACCATCATTAAGCTGACCGGTTTTTCGGGGGGTACTGGTTTTTCGGGTCGTTTTTCGGGAAAGCCGTTCTTGGTCGTTGGTTGATGGCTCCACCTGTTGCTGTCGATAGAGTAGATGGAGCTGAGGTTGACGAAGCCGCCAGCGGTAGTGCTGGGAGCGGTGGGGGTAGAGTCTCGGAGACGTACGGTGCCCCCACTCGCGGTACCCTCACTAAGCGTGGACTCATCCACGCTCGAGTCCTCAATAACTTCAGTGCTGGTGATGTCATCTAAATTTGGCGATAGACAGTCTTCATCTGTTTCATCGTATGAGCTGTAACGTATACGACAAATTAGTAAAAATCCTTTCTTATTCAGAAAAACTAAAACCTCTTTTAAACCTATCATTAAGGGTGCTTTACTACTTTCTTTTAAATTCGGATTTTAGCTCAAATGGATAAAATAGTTCAATAGTTAGAATAGGTTTATAAGACGTAAGAAGTTTTTATGAATAAGAGCGTTATAGCATTTTAAATTTGAGCATATGTACTGAATGCAAGTGAACCAAAAATCATGTCATGGTTAGTGTTGCATCATGCCTGATAAATGCCAATGAGGCTTATTATTTACAAACAAAAGCTTTACAGTAATCGACAGTGTGTGGAGTAGGCTTTGCACGAACGGCATTTTCATCAGTAAGGCAGACAATGTCCTGCGAGTGCTATCATAGAAGCCTCAAAAAATGGGGGATTGGTAGATTTGCTGCAATTACACGCGTCATGAATTACACAAACATTTCAGTGCAAGATGTCCACACGACTATAAGTCTGTTTTGTTAGACTGTATTTGAAATGCATATTAACTTGTAATCCATAGTGCAATTTGGAATGTATCATTACTACATGAATATCTTTGAAATAGTTTGATAGATAGAGCGTAGCTTTGTTTGGGGTAGATCTGCAGTAGGTATATATGAGAGGGATGGATCAGTAATGGAAGCAAATGAAGATTTCATAATTTGCTGATTCAATTATTATAATTTTGATAATATAAAATAACATACAAGCTACAGTTATTAATTAAATCTTAGACTGAAAAGTTTATCCTTTATTTAACCGAATATTATTTAATTTCTCAAAAAATCAAATAGTTTATTAAACCATTGGATATAGCTTAATACTTTCTACCGTTACTAAAAATGATAGTACCTAGTTTTCAGTCTTTTTGCCACTGATAATCAACCCATTTACAGTTCCTGATCCAAAAACTTTGCCTGCATATTTACGGAGACAAATTGTACTATTATAGCTGGCATGCAATTCAAATATAATAACAGTCTACGCAGACTCTAAGCGAGAAGTCGATAAAGAGCAAATGCAAGTTTCGTTCACATGTCATGAGATCACCATGTCATACAAGCTCAGTTCTCAAGCAGTTTCGATCAAAATGTACAACTCTCGAAATATTGTCAGTGCAGCAAAATGACACAAATACATACACTGCAATTCACCAACACATTCTTACCCTAGCATAGCCAGTTCTGTCTTCCTCCCTGATGAAAGAAATTTTAATATATAATGAACAAAAAAATATAATATTAAAAATATATTATGGTCCTGGTAAGTAAATATAAATATATATAAGGATTAATGTTTAAATACATACGTGTGTGACTCTAAACAGAGGACTAGAGAGAGGGGACGAAATGTAAATAATAATAATTTTATCAGTAAATCTGTTTAAATTACAATTATTAATATTGTTTAATAATTAATTATTTAATACTTATATAATTTCAATTATTATTAGAAAAATACACATGTACTTACATATAGAAAAAAGAAATAGTAACTAAACTATACAGGCTGAAATCGGATTTATTAGCTAGCGTCCTTTTAAGGGAATATTCTATTAATGGAATACTTTTTCTAAAGGAACGTGACTCGAAAAACTAAAAAAGTTTGAGTGTCAAGTTAGTATGGAGGGTTTAATAGTTTTTGTCGTTTTTTGAAATATGTTCCTTTTGAATACTTAGAAAAAATATTTAGTTTCACTAGTAAGTTGCTAATGCTTTCGATTTCATCCTATAGTGTGTTCTATTGAGCGAGTATTAAGTCAACGAGAAAAAAAGATCAACATTCATTGTTTCCAAATTATTATATATTCTTCAGGTTATTTATTATCTAGAAGTGATTGCATTCAGAACATATTGTACACAGTGAAGTTTAATTATAAATGTTAATCCTAAAGGGGACTTGAGAGCAGAGTTAAATCTGCCAAGATCATTGAGTGCAATGGACGATGCGGCAAAATGCTCGATGTATGCTAACTCTAGTGCTGGATTACGGGGTCCGATGCATTCAATTCATTCTACTATAATTACCAAACTTATTGAACAATTTATTTGTATAATTTGTATCCGTTGAGTCCGTTACTGCGACACAGTTCATAAAATCGGCCCATACACTTCTTTCTCTCTGACTCTCTCATTATTTTATACAATTGCCTGTTTGTAGAAAACAAAAATGTTAATGTGTAATAAATATAATAAATCTGATGATAGTTTAAGTGGATGTGGATAGAATAATGAATGTCAACTTACATTTGGTCCTGTGCGTCGCTGCCGCCCTCCTCGGCGACGAGCAGTTCATATTCCTCGGCTGCGAACCTATCCCATTCGGACATCTGTAAATAGGGGGGAAAGGGATTGTTAGTAATGGGCTCTAACTGCTCCATTGCTAGTAATATACCCTATCAGGTCGACCTCCACGTAGTTCCCCTGGAAACCATCGTGGTTAATTCTAGCGCAATTCATCACGATGGGCTAACTGACCTGCTTTCATCGTCATCTATCATCCCTCACTGGTGCTCCGCCAGTGTATACTGTTAGCGCAGGCGGGGTTACCATTCCATTATCATCCATTAAAAAAAAAGACATCTGTAAATATGAATATAATTAGGTATAATATTATTATTTATTTATCTATTATAAATATTATATTATGCAAGTAGTTTGATATATAATTCGAGGTAATATTTACTATATTACCTCGACTTATATCTTAAGCTCGTATTTAGCGGACATCAAATCGATACCTACTCTGTGAGAATTTGCAACTCTACTGTGAGGGCTTTTTATCACTTTGGATTTTAATATACATATCGAAATGTGAGTCAATAGTCAACTAATGTTTGTAACTCTGGATATGAAGGTTGCTTCGATTAAAAATTAACATTAACATGAAAAAAATAATGTTCTAATCATATTTAGCGAGTTAATCACGTAACATACCGACAATATATAAAAATAAAAATACAGACAAATTGAGAATATCGTATTTTTGGAATTCGCTGGAGACTTCCAAGGCCGCCTTGGCTTTTAAATGTACCTTTAAAGTACAAGGTTGGTCAGAATCATATTTCAGTGATCTTAATATGAAGTTGAAGAATTAAGAGATTTGTTTTTGAGATCCCAAGACCGAAATCAAATGTTGTCCAACTGAGCTGTTACCACAGTGGAATTTGCATTAAAGTACACCATACCATACCATATTACCCATTAACAGTCAATTACTGAACATAGGCCTCCCCCATAAGATTTCACTAGTAGTTGCCACGCTTGGCTGGCGGGTTGGTAACAGCTTTGATGATGTTTTAATAGGGACGTCGCTGCTCATCGCTCGACTATTAAGTTTCCTTAGTCGCCTTTTATCACACCCTATCTATAGCCTATAGGTGAAAGGAAGTGTTGCCCATTTTATACCGGAATTACACGACATCAAAGCATGAAATTTTACAATATTTAAAAGTTTAGGCTGAGATTCGCTCTTGGGCTGGAATCAAGTGTTATTCTTCTGAACTATAACCGCAGTGCAAGTTGCAAATATTAATGTTCTACTGACCTCGCAGTCGGAGTCCCGCTGGGTGGCGAACGGGTCGCGCTGCTCGTGGTCGAGGTACTTCTCCAGGTTGAAGAATGTGTCGAAGAAGATCGGCGTGAGCTTGCACTTCTTCAGGTCTGACAGTGTAATCTTGCCATCCACCGCCGGGTGCACCATGTCGAGCATCTGTAATTACAAAGTTATAGCTTATACTAGCTTTTACATGTGACTTCGTCCTCGTGACAGATATTATTATGTTTTTTTAATTGAGATAAATAGTGATCTATGTCAATCATACACGGGATTTTAAATGTACAAGGACCGTACCGTAAATACACAGAATATGAACAGAAATTTTGTATTACTGTGGCACACGCATGAATAAAAAAAAATGTTACTAATTTTATGCAATCTGATTTTATTTTTGATTTTTTTTTTATTTTTTGTAAATGTATCTTTTTTTATCTTTTTTCACTTTGCATTTGTGTCTTTTGCTGTTTGTGTGCTGTAAGTAATGCAAATAAATTATCTATCTATCTATCAAAATTAGTAAAGAGTAACTATTTAGTTTCATGTAGGTTCTTCTTAACAGATAACAACATAAACCCAGCAGTAGAATTATAAAGGTAACTATAAAAAAAAGCTTGTAAATAGGACTATTTTAATAAAAATGATTTCTATTCTATTCTATCCTATTAATTGTTTATCTTAAATTTTATTTTATACAGTCCAGAATTTTTTTTTTATTTATTATTTTTAATTTCCATTATTGGCACACTTACTTATTCAACAATTGCATGCGTTACGTTTTCCATGAGTTTTCCCTTGGCAGTGAAAAGATTTTTTGTCAGCAATATAACCGTCTTGTTTTATACATACTTATTGTACATATTGTACATATATGTGTATTTATTAACATTATTGCTTATGTTCTTATATTCTCTATGTTATATAATACAAATGTAAGTATATACATTTATTCATTCAAAGCTGCGTGTTATAGTCAATATAGCTTAATAATTATTTTATAATATAGCTTCGGTATAAGACCCAAAACGTACCTGACACAAGCAATCGTTGAAGGGCAGCGTCTCGATGCCGATCGCCTCCATCCTCTGCATCTGTTCCTCGTAGAAGTACTCCAGCTCGTACATCGAGATGTACCCATCGCCGTCCACGTCCATGCACCTGGAACACAATCGATGCTTTACTGATTATTCTTAGCTTTTATTTAAGACTAGCTTTAATCCGCAGCTTTGTTTGAGTGAATCAGTACATAAAGTATCCTATTTTTCATAGTTCAGTAGTTCTTGCGTGAAAGAGTAACAAACATGCATTCATCGTTTCATCCATCCATTCATCGTTACAAACTTTCGTATTTATAATATTAATTGGATTTGGCTAGTTAAATATAAAAAAAAAAATGTTTAAATACCATATAATAATGTAAATATACTTTTGTACAAGTTTATACAAATATACATACTAAACTAAAAACTCCATAATCACAACGCCGCCGTATTTCCAATTGTATGGCATTTCCGTAATGGTATTTTACATAATTACGAAATTAATATAAAATTGTGTGGCCTCTACACATAATTTTAACATAATAATTATTATAGTTTTTATTCCAAATGGTACCATAATTAATAAGAAAATTTCCGCATTTGTCATTAACGTATAAATAAGGAATTTATAAGTACCTACATTTATTAAAGTGACTAGCTAAGTCACATTTACAATCAATTTATACATAAATATTTATCTATTCGGAATTATATTATTAAAAAATTGCTAATTGCCAGTATTATAGTTAAAACAATTCACAATTGAACTAAGTAGATATTAAAATTCAAGATTGTTTAGGACTAAAGGACCATAATATTACTAATGTAAATATGTATATAAATAAATATGTAGTCAAGCATTTCAGGTTCTAAATTTAAATACATAAGGCTAAAAATAAACTGAATAACTTTCGTACTGAAACTATGCCGTGACAGAATTGTACAAAGTTTGTAGTGGTTTCATGCATGTCGCGCCAAGTTTTGAGACAGCCGTAGCCGCGCTCGACGTTAAGTTATGATTAATGTTATTTCAGAACACACGACTACTTAAAATTGTATCGTTATATAGTTCTAAGGCAATTACAGCAATTCCCTTACTTAGAAGTAGTGAACATCTAGTGTACAGGGTTGAAATCGTTAGCATCTTTCAAGGCAGTGTCATCAAAGTAGAGTGCCCAACTATCGTACAAATAAAATACTATAATTTATACCTGTGTAAGCAATAATACTACTTTATGGTAGTATTATTATTGAATTGGTATGAAACGCTCAAAATTTCATGTTATTTTTTAAATTGATTTTATATTTTGTTATATATATATATACTCGTATTTCATTCCGTATATATTAATATTTCTATGTACATATATATACAGCCTATTGATTTTAGTATTTGCCGACCTAAGTACTTACAGTGCGCAATTACTTAATCTGATCGAGGCCTACTTTGTATATAAGAAGGGTATCGAACATTATATAAAACTTTTTAAAAAAACTTAAGAACTAAGGGGGCAGTTTACAGGACCGTTACAGTGTTTTCATATGGAGCTATTCATGTTTATAGGCGACGGTTACACTTTCCATCAGGCAGGCCATCAACTGATTTATTATCACTATCACAGAATCACTAAAATACAGATGTCAACTGACCTGAACCAATATTCAATAGCGGTGGGGTGCGTTTTATCCTCTTCAGCGAGCAGGAACCATACGAACTCTGTGTAGGACATTCTTGGCTCTCCGTCAGGCGTCAGTCGGTTCTGGTTACCGCGCGTCACGCAACCAGATAACACCCGTTCGATCATGCGGCTCGATAGAGCTGAAACGGGAAGGTATATTTATATTATAACTAGCTTTAACCCGTGGCTTTGTCCACATGTCCAAGATATATTGATTTCCTGTGATAAATAATAACCTATTTCCTTTTCCATCCGATAACGTACTTCCGTAAATTTTATGAAAAATGTTTAAACCGTTATGGCGTCAAAATAATTTTTTTACCCACAAACAAACAAACTCACTTTTACATTTATAATATTAAATAATAATAACGATTATTCTACATTTAAATTAAATTTTTTTTAATGTAAGTTGATAGAACGGTACTGTTTTTTAGTTATAGGATTAAGTACCTAATGAATAATATAATGAAGGGCGATCGTTTATGTAAATATATGTTAAATATGTGGTAAGTATATGAAGACTTACCGTGATCGTTGTGCCTGGCTAGGTCGTGCCTGTCTATGAACAAGTCGTGATCCCTGTCCAGTTCCCAGAATTTGCAGTATATGACGTAGAAATGTTCATAACTGAAAAAAAAAACTTATTAATAAGTATTTATAGAGTAGGTCACTTACGAGCTATGTGGAGAGTCGACTGTCAAAGGCGTTTTACAAACTTCTTTTGCTTCACCCACTCCAATAACTTGTTTCATATCGTAGTACGTTATAATAAGTCTATGTTTTCATACATGCACACTAGTTGCACAGACACTATACTCTTTAGCGGTACACGATCTACCTACAATCTAAGGATCTACCATATCCTGACAGCCCATACTAACTAAAGTAGCATTATTTATTTCTTAAAGGCATTTCCTTTCTAATCTAACTAAAAATAATTAAAATAAAGATTTTTTTGTTAATAAAATGCTGATTTGTATCTTCAATTGAATCAAGCGTTCGCTGAACCAGTTGTGGCAATATTGCGGGAAACATTTTATTGCGTAGTTTGAAATTTTAATAAGCCCTCTGAAATTGGCTGTGATTAACAATTTTATATATGGCAATTTTCTATAAAAGTATATTTTTGTTTATTTTTATATCATCATATCAGCTTTTATACCGGAATATTTTTCCATTTTATCTATTTAGCTCCCTGAGGAATTTCATGGTCACTAAACTTGAATTCTATATTTGTATTACAAAACCAAGGTAATAGATGTTAAATTGCAGTTTACCTAGTTGTAATTTACAATAATATGCATAATTGTAATTTCCTAATATACATTAAATCAATGAGAATTATTATATTATCATGATTGTCTCAGACGTTAATTGTCCTTTGCTAAACATAGGTTTCCACTGACTCTATGTAATATATTTCCATTGAGGTCATCGGCCCATCTTGTGGAAATCTGTTTATACTACATTTGCTTATATGGAGTAGTCTCCATAGAATATTTTGCCCTCATTTATCGTCGGTTTACTTTATCGTTTATTTTCTCTTAAATACTTGAACGTTTCTTGTTTCACCAATAGTTTAATTTTCAACGTCAAACTCACCTAAAGTATTGTGTAACTTGATTGATGTCTTCCTCATCTTCAAGCAACTGTATGACTTGAAGTAAATTAGATCTTCTAAGTTCCGCAATCGAAATCCTACCGGACCACGAGCGGTTCACACAGTAAAATATCCTAGCGATCACCTGAAATGTTTGAGATATTTTTTTATAAATAATATATACTATATTTTAATATTAAATTAGGCAAATTATATATTAAAAAAAATAAACAGTTTACTACTTAAAACAATGGATAAGAAGGATTAAATAGCAAAGTATGAAGAGTACTAAGTACAGATATCACAGTGTATTCAGCGATATCTATGGTGACGTATGGTATAGTTAATTTAAAATCTTATCCTGTTGTGACCACGACGGTGCAATCTATGCCGAAACGTCGGTAATAAAAAAACAAATATATATAGGTATTATTTACATGCAAACATTGTTCAACCCGTCAAGTCCCGATAGTGTATTTAAAGACGTATGTCTATAATTGACTGTTACCACTTTCTATCAGGTTGGGCTTCATCCTGTTTTCCATTCTAGGTTGCTACAATCTATGTATGTAGTATAAATAAATAGTCTTATGTAGGCAATATTTGTTTTGTATTTGCTTACAGTAGTAGTAGGTCATTTGGATAACAATACTAACGGTGTGAATAAGTATTTTTCCCGCCCATATTATATAATTACAACGTTTACATTATCTTATAGAAACAATATATTTTTATTTAAACTTAACATACAATAATACACCGTCATAGTAACTATTGAAGGTAATTTACCTTCAATGAGAGAAGAAAAATTTAAATCACGTATCACGGCGTTCATTCACGTTAATCTCCGAAACCACTAAATCGATTTCGACGAAATTATATTATGTATAAAATATATTATGTTATTTTATATTGTTTGTACAGTTCTATCCTAAAACCCTACCATATTCCGGCTACTTCATACAAAAACGTGTTTGTCGCAAGTATAGAAAAAGTAATGGTTGTACATGTGACAATGTGTGCGTGTGTGTAGTTGCGATTAGCGCGGGAAAATACAGTTTAAACGTTGACACGTATTTGAGAGGGGAGTAAGGTCAGATCGCAACGGGCGGAAGGGAGAGAGTCCAAACCAAAAAAAAAAAGCAGAAAAGAAAGGATAGGAATAAATTTAGCGCTTAATAGGTATGAACTATACAAAAAAAGAAACTATGTAAATGTATCCCTTAGCCAAAATATGGCAGATATTAAAAATGTTTCAATAAATATTCTCGAACACTCTCATTCATTCATAGCACTTAATAAACACCAGTGGAATTTCCCATGGGACCAAAATCTGAGCAAGCGATTCTGTTATCGTATTAAAGCTATATCGGCTAAATATGTCTGAGTTAATAAAGCCGTACATCGGGATAAATGTCACGTATTGTTTTAGTTTCGAATAACAATGACAGTTCTCGGAAACTACTTAGTTGTGAAAGATTTTAAATCAAATTGTGCTGGTATTTGAATATTACATTTTCAATTGTTATTATAATTGTTTTTGAGTTCTGTAAATAATTCAGATTATTTCATATTAATAATAAAATTAACATACTTATTAGTTCTAAGACAAAATAAACAGGTAATGGTGATTTTGAGATATTTGTTGAATTCTAAAATACGTATTCGGTTACTCACACGAAATGTAGTAATATATATTAAAAAATATAATGTATTAAACAAAAAAGAAAAAAGAATTGATGAACTCACAGTATGTACGTATCTTGAGTGGAACTCAGTGGCTTCCTTTAAGAAGGAGAGGCCGGGATGTGTATCTACCACGTCTTGAACTAGAGGCACGAAATCTTCTGGAGCCAATGTGTTGCTCTTCCCCCTCGTTAGAATGTACACGAAACGGGACGCCTGATCGTGACATTGGGAGGTCATCCTGAAATGTTATGAACGTTCATTTATTATATTTACATAATAATGAGCAAAAACATTAGCAATTAGTTTGTCTACTAACTAGGTTGCTTACCATAATCATAGACTGTTGTTTTAGGGGTCTAAATAAAGCCATTTACAAAATATAATATGGAAGATATACAGCCATAATATAGGGGGAGGGGAAGGGATTATTAGTTATGCGGAAATTATGCGGACCAGTTCCATTGTTAGCGATAAACCCTGGTTGGCCTTTACGTGGTCTCCCCTGGATGAATGATCCCTTGAAATACTATGCTGAATTCCAGGTGTATTCATCACGCTGGGCTGACTGACCTGCTTTTTCATTCTCACTTATCATTCCTCATTGGTGCCCTGTCAGAATATACCGTTAGCTCAGGCAGAGTTACCATTCCATTATCATACATTAAAAAAATATAGGAATAATCCTATATGTTTTTTATATTATAGGATTTTTATATAATATAGGATTATAGGAATAATATTTTTTACAAAACTTATTTTGTTCGAAGTGACTATAAAGCTACTTGTTTTGTATGAAGTTTATGTAACCAATTTAAAAAATTTCACTATAAAGTAGCTAATCTTCTAATAGTCTTTTATTGTATCCATTAATACCGATATTTAAATGTGCTTAAATAGTTGTACAACATTATGAATATTAATTTAATTTATTGTGTTAATACTTTAAGATGGTTGTATAAATTCTTTATGCTGTCATCGTTAATATAACTCTTTGCTCTGTGGTTTAATTATATCCAGTCAGTGAAGATGTGCATCGCATTGCATGCACCTTTAGTTATTTAATAGTATTTAAGAGTACAATTATATAACAGTTTCATAGTTATCGTATCTCATTACTTAGTAGGCTACGGTAACCACTTACCATCAGGTGGGCCGTATGCTTGTTTGCCACCTCAGTGGTATAAAAAAAAGTCTCTGGGGTCGAATTTATTTGTGGATGGAGATTCCTAGTGTAAATTACTCTTAAAGTCTAATATTTTATGAAACTTTCAGTCATAAGTAATATTATATTATACATGTTAGTAATGTCGACTGTTTTATATGAATATTATAAAAGTGGAAGTCACAAAGTGACAAAAACAATAAAATATTTTTTGTAAATTTATGTATTTATTTTATATAGCCGTCATGTTGCATCCCAGTTATGAAATTTGTTATAAATACCTAAATATAGTAATATTTAAGATGTAGAAAGGCTATTAGACTACTTTTATCCCTGTCATTGAATATATCCCAGTCTCGGAAAAAGTCTCCAGTAAATGCTGGTATAATTCTCTATTTAGCGATAACGACACCCTAAGCGGCACCCCTTATATAGCTTAAGACTATGTAGATAGGTAGAGTGCTTTTACAACACTGAAAAATGACGCGCTTTATATTTTAAAGTAGTAAAACTAAAAAATTAAATTACTTCTAGATGGCATACTGGATAAAACATACAATATAGTCTTTAAATGAGAAAACCTTAATGCTTAGATGGATAGAAAAAATCAAATATTATATATATATATATATTGAACAAAATATATATTTTATTCAAATATTGCAAATGACTTTAGGGGAAGAGGCAGTGAAACGTTTACTTCCTGAGCAATAAGGTGTTATGCCACCTTGCCAAATAATTTTAGTGCCATACAGCTGATTGTCGAAAGAAATACGTACTAACGTTTTCTCTCTCAAGGGAAAAATAAAGTACAGTATCAAATACTTACTCTCTCCAAAAGTCAATGAATTTGTGGCCATCCACAGGCGCGTGGAGACTCTGTTGTGTGGCCAGAAACAGAGGCATCTTCCAGTAGAGAGGGCATTCACACGCCTTTACTATATGCTTGAAACTTTCACGAGGTACCTGTAAACAAACAATATTTTAATGAATAATAAAATCGAATTCAATTTTCCGATTTAAAATAAAATTATCAAAATCGATTTAGAAGTAACGAAACATACAAATAGATACGATCGAATTGATTATAGTCACCTTCATTTTTTTTTTAAATAAACATATCTTTATAAAACGAAAGATAAATATGATAATTATTCTAAGTGTCTATATGTATTACAGCATACTTATGTAAGACCGGAATTTATTGTATTTATTCTAAATAATTTGGAGGATTTTAATAATTCATTTAACCAAAAACTACTAAAAATCTATAAAAAATATTTATTTATTTGATTATACGATAATGATAGTAATTAGGGGAAAGCCCCATTACTAGGATTGTTAGTAGTGGGGTCTATCAGTTCGACCTCCATGCGATTCCCCCTGGTCATAAATCATTTTGGATATTTTTTTTTTGTATTTGTCACTATGCGCTAACTGATCTGCTTTCATCCTCACCTATCTCATCACTCACTGGTGCTCCGCACGCATACAGAGCTACAATTCCATTTTAATCCTTAAAAAAAGATTTTAATGACTAACTAAGTTGTAAATAAAAGATTAAATAATATAACGAAACCTGAAAGACCAAATGATATGTTCAGTATATGCTTATCCGTAATATGGCCTGGAAAAATGTCGGTCAATCAGCCGCCGTTGCCGTCCAAACTGGTCGTATCCGCTAATAAATCATTTAAGCTTAGTTTGGTTTGTACCTACGTATTATTCGGCTATTGTGCGACATTAGATCCATTTGAAATACGTAGAACTGTGCCCCTATAGGTACTCTGTGTTGTAACATGGTGTTGTTATTATGGTAGTATTTACTCTAAAAGAATTGTGTAGAATGATATGTAATACTTATAAAAAAAAAGAAGTTTTATGAATAAAATCAAATGTATTTTGTTGAATCTGAAAATGGTTTTATAAATACTTTTTTACGGTTTTAATGACTTATCTAACTATAACACATGGTGTGTTGACAAAGTAAATTCATTTTTATGTACATATGTTGTTTCGGCTATCTATCCATTTGTCCGTAGTAGTATCATAACATTGCTATAAATCAAAATGCAGTTTAGTGATCTTTACAAGATGTATAAAATTTCATGAGAGACTCATCTAGTACTACATAGGATAGGACCTATAACATAACACCAATAATTATTGTGGAAATCTTCTATACTCAATCCAAACTGTTATTTTTGTATTTATTGCCTCTTTCACAACATATTATGATATTCAAAAATACATCGAAGACTATTATCCAATGTCTGGCATCAGACTGGCCATTAGGTAATTTGCTTGCGCGTTTCCCATCATAATGATATTATGTATAAAAATAACAAAAATAATAATAATATTGACAGAGAATTCACTGGAAACAAAAAGGTAACAGTAGGTTTTCAAATAAAGATATAAAAGTTTATAGAATCTTCAAGAGAAACGATTAGTAAAAATATTTATCGAACGAGCTGGTATTGAAATTTTTCGTTTCATATTCTTTCAAAATGATTTTTACTTGTTTTGTACTTCGGAATACTACGCTCTTATTTGAATAATAGCAGTTATAAAACGTTTTACTGAACAAATACAATTAGAATAAACGGTATGTCATTTTACATAAAATACGCTGTATTGCAACACTTGTGTGCGGCATTGCTTTTATAATTCAATTCTAATCTACCCACGCGTTATAAGGTGGAAACAAAGATTAAATATTTCTCATATTGGTACTCGTACGTGTTCGGGCACGCACGATGCTAATTCCACTGATGTTTTAATAGGTTTATAGCGTGTTCACTGTGTAATTTACAGTGCAGTTTTAATAGGGCCATCCCAAATATAATATAGCTCATATTTTAATATGCCTTAGTACCTACTTAACGAAACGCAAAATAAAATTATTGTTAGTTTTTATAAACAAGTGTTTATTTATAAAATTGAACTAAACAGCAAAAAATTCAAACCAGCATGGGTGTATAATATGTAGTTTAGGAATGGTTATCTGTAGTCTTCATTATCAGATCAGCTTTTTGTATTGTCACCAAACTTATATATTTTCAACTCAATCGAATGCCAGTAAGCAATCGACGAATACATTGCTTGGATGGAAAGACTTTTAAATCAAGTTTAAAAATGAAAGCTAGTGAAAAAAAATATTTTTATCAACATTATTTCGGCAGCAAATTAATGAGACTGTAATCTGCGTCTTAGAAGGTTTAAAAAACTTCAGACTTACTCAAATAAGTCTTATACTGTCGAGTCATCATGAGATCTATTTATTTAGTAAAATGTATAAACCAATTTAAAGAAATGTCATCTTCAGCAATTCATTTTAAAATATTTCATTTATATTTGTAGTAAATATTATCTAAAATAAGTGTCTACGACATTGATTAGAACCTGTGAGACTTTCAAGACAAGACAGACTCGGCTCCGAGAATTTTACAGCTAGATTTCTAAGAAATTTACTGTTGTTCTTCTAATAATGTAAGTGATACTGATTATATGCTGTTTTGTCTAAAGCAGATATCTATAATGATGAAGTCGAGCCACCCAGTTATTGCTGATTCAAGTGCCACTTGGTAGGTAGTAGGTACCTACCTCATTCCTGTGGCAACCGATGGAAACAAATCGGTATACTGTAATTTTATAAATGAAATATTTCATAATGATCAAGTAAATGACAGTGTACATAAACATAATAAACAAATATACACATAATGTTTATTATATATTATATGATTACAATAGAATTATTTATTGTTGGAGATTTTATTATCTGAGGTTTTCCTTTCCAGATTTATCTGGAGTAAACATTTCAATTTATTTGCTGGACAGTTTATTTAATGGACATGTTTTTTTGATAATGGTACGGTAATCCCGTTTGCAAGGACGGTATACGTTAGGAGAAGTATGTCCTTTTCTATCCTAAATACTACACCTTAAGAACAAATCAGAATACTCCAAACAAACATTTTACTTTTGGTATGTGAGCGTTTCTTTAAAACAATATAGGCGATGTTCCGTAAAATAGTTCAATTTAGTAACTAAATATATACCTATAACTTGTTAATTACAACTAAAAACCAACCAAGGAAGTTACCATTTTAAATATTTTACATTACGCTTTACATGCAATATGATCACAACCCGAGTGTCAACCCTAGATAGGCACGTTATTTTGAATAAGAACATTATGACCATATAATCATCTGTGATGAGCGCCGGTGCAGTACGGAGTCACCGTGGTCACGCCCGCCCTGGCCATCGGCCCCACTTCCGCTATAAAGGAATATGGGCCGAGACAACCCGGCGCACGTGTCATAATAGAGCCGGTTGTTACGGGCTAATCCTTAAACAGACACGATTCTATTAGAGTGGGTAAGTAGCAATTTAAACCGCTGGCATAAATATTGCATCGTGTCTTACAGATCGTTGTATCTAAATCGCGCGTTTCGATACTATGACTTTTTAGCAATTTGCTATTTTTGTTATAGCGATATAGTATAAATATATAGTCACTTTGTAGAACTCTTTAAAAGTGATGTCATTGCCGTGATTTAAGTTAATATGAGAAATGAAGCATTTGGACAAAATTCAGTATTTCAAATCGTCGTTTGTCGGTGATAAAGTGGTAAAGGTGTTATGTCGAAGCAAAATAAATAATAACATTGTTAAAAATACATAGTTGAAAAATCTTACTAATATAATAAAATTGTAACTAGACGATTTCTGTACATAAAAGATATTAAAAAAAAATGGTATAAAGGGTCTTAATGAGATCGATAGAAGCCAAAAATAGTTTTTAGACATTTAGTCTATCTGACTCTCTGTATGGTTGTTCTGGCATAACGCAAAAACTGCTGGATGAAATTGGATCCAGTTTTCATAGTTTTCCTGAATGTCTAATTTGAAAACTAGTGTATGTTTTATCTTGATACGCTATCTAAAATGGTTTATTTTATTGATTTTTCTATTTTTAAAATCCATCACACGTACGAAATAGCAAGCTTAAGTTAGTATGAAATAAATGGTATAAGTAGATAAGTATGTAACAACTTAATCTTATATAGGTATAATAGTTAATAAGATTTAAAATTTTTATGTTATACAATTTAATTTATGACTCCTATCGACTATTACTTCCTTTATGGAAATAAAGTTTAGCATCAAGTAACACTGTATCTATACATCGTCTGAATTGGACACGTAAATACGTGATTATACTTACACAAAACAAATAAATATCTGGAGTGATAGACGTCGTTGTACGTGTAAATATAATTTTAGGTGTTCCAATAAGTGCAGAAGTATTAAAACAATGGTTTCTTAGGTACCTAATACTTGAAACAATCGCACGACTTTTTTTGCACTATAATAATGTATATATAATAATAATAATTTCGTAGTGTTCAAGATAGGATACAAGATAGAATAAATGTTTTATGAGAAACTAGGTCACGAATAAAAGTTAATAAAGTTATCATTTAATCATTCAATATCTGAGAGCACAATTTAATTGAATTACGCCTATACCCGAGCCAAATCAGAAAAGATCCTTTTTTGAGTCAGCTCGGGTCGAGTTTCAGGGACTGGAAATTGAACCGGTATCATTTACACAAAGCAATTTACACTTTACCACGGCATTTGTCAAAGTAACAATTAAAACAAACTGTATGAAGCGACTTGTACACAGTACAGAAAAAAAAAAATAGGAAAATAAAATTCAATACATAGAAAAAAAAATCGCGTAGAAAATCCTAGTGCGATTCTGTAAGTAAGACTTCCCCGAGAAAAGTATACCTTAATCTATGGTTGAAATAGAGAATACTTTTTGTAATTAATATTATATACGATTATACTTTTTATATTTTGGTAAAAAAAATTAAATAAAGTATACTACATACTTACAAATCAGTCACTAAACAGATTCTCGAGGGCGTTTTATATAAGATTTTTCATAATAGAAATGTTTATTTATGAAGGTACATAATTAGAATTTAAATGCACATCTTTTAATATACACTATTTACATAATTTCCTTCTAACAATATGTATTAAGTAAATTAATATTACGTCGTATTCAAATTATACGGGCGAAAGTTATAATGTGTTTCTTGATTTCACAATCTTCTAAGGCCATTTTTGTAAAGCGTTACCAATATGGATTCTTATGTGTAGCTCGATACCTAGTAATGGATAAACGAAGTGATGTAAACAAACATTTTCCTTCGATATTCAAAAGTCTGTTTTTTTCATAATATAGTATGTAATTTGCCAGACTATTTATTATATAGGTTATTATATAATCAACCTTATATTCCAATTACATTTTTTTACAAACTAGCAATTCAATCAATAATTTAGATAATTCACACAATAATATCTAAAAACAATATATATTATAAATAACTGAATAATCCTTACTTATATTATAAACGACAAAAGATGTTTGTTTTTACTTAACGGCTTAACCAATCACTATGAAATTGATATATATGCGATGGAGTAGGATATAGGCTACTTTTTATTCTAGTCATTAAACATATCGCGGTCACGCGGACGAAGTCGCGGGTAAAAGCTAGTAGATAAATATAATGTACAGTTATAACGGTACAATAAAAGTAATCCCTATAGTTGATATTTAGGGAACAGTTATATGAGGTTGAGAAGGCTTTGTTTAATCATCATTTCTAAATGAGACATAATATTTTTACTGGCTGTACTCGTACGTGGTAGATTTTATTTATCATAATAAAACGTGTCCTAAGCATGTGTTAATTCAGAAAATGCTCAGTCTGTGTACTAAATTATATTAAAACCATTCTTATAGTGTGATTGAGAAACAAATATCGCCATCCAAACATTTTCACAACTTTCACATTTATAACATTAATAAAAATAGATTTTTCTGTGATATAACTCGAGTAAGACTGATTGTTTGTGTGTTAACACTGCATCTTACGTTAAATTCTTATTTTCACTTAACACTAAGCTTCCCAACGTGTCCTGTTAGAACCCCATAATTCGTCCTGATCCCAATCCCAGTCTCGAGGTCATCGACCGGCGACAAGTAGGTCACAGCGACTTTACGGGGTTTATTTATAACGTGCGTAGACTGTCGTCTATGTGACAATACACCTCATGGCCTTCCGTCAATACTGTGACGTAGACAGGTGGAAAATTGTGAACAATGATTTGCAAATATGAAATTAATTAATATTCCTTCATCACGAGCGTTTGTAGATATTATACCTACTTGGCAGGTCTTTGTATTCAATAAATGTAAATTAAAATACAACATCTCAGAGTTTGTTACTACCTACGTAGATATAATAATATTTCGCGACAAAAACATTCAACCTCAAAATCACAATGATTATGAGAAAAATATTTAATTTAGAAAATAGACAAATAGAATTTATTAATTACGACTAAACGACTCAGCGGATTTTAATTCGAATTGGTATATAGTTTTAATAAAGAGGGAGTGGATTGCAGCCAGTGTAAAATGTAAAATATAAGATGAAGACTGAAAAAGAATGGATAGAAGATCCAATTTAAATCAAAACAAAACAATAACATGGATACCATTGGAACAGTATAGTTATGTTAAACCATAGGGTCAATGTAACAGGTTGATAACCGCCGTTGGTTCTCAGATATTTTATTTTAAAATTGGAATTATAGTGATTCCAAAAAGCAATACGAAATTCTAGTTATTTTTAATAACAATATATGTTCTTTTGTACATAATTTAATAACAAATGACAGTGTTAATGATGATGAATTGTGACCTATAAGCATGTGCGCATAAACATTCATAAAAATTAGTAAGTAGGTATATTTTCAATCGTGAATAATAAATACTTCTTAAGTTTTTCAACTAAATCTTTTACGTAGAACTTAAGACATAATTGAATTTTACCTATTTTTGATATATATTTGCTATATTATTTTTGCTATTTTTGAGAAAAAAAATTTTTACAACCGATTTCAAAAACGATTTTCTTAAATCGGTTGCATTTTTTTATATGTTTCTTACCTTATAACTCCGTCAGTTCTAAACCGATTTGGATCCCTTTTTTATTTAACCAACTGTAAACCATATCATATATTGCTCTAATCTCAGATTAGAGTGGATTCAATTCCTGCATAATACAAGCATTTTTTATAAGTATCTATATATCCATATTGGTCTTAAAAATATCATTATCATCATATAAGCACCGAGTCATTTATGTCTACCACAGGTATTTTTTAATGGGTGAAGATGGAATGGTAACCCTGCCAGCGTTATTGGTGTAGGCTGGCAGGGTACAAACATAGTATGACAGGTGAGTATGAAGGCAGGTCCGTTAATCCATAGTGAAAAATTGAACAAAAACTAACCACTATGGTTTCTAGGGGGAACCGCGTGGATGTTGACCTGATAGGGCGTACTTTTTTTTTATACAACTTAGAATGGCAAACAAGCTGACGGGCCACCTGATGGAAAGTGGTAACCGTCGCCTATAGACATGAGCGGTATCATGGACATAACAGAGTATACTGTTTCGCCCATAATACCTTCCATTCGTTGCCATTCTTGAGGACTCAGATGTTATTCCTCTGTACCCTGTAAATTCACGCCATATCCCACCCTTCAAACCGAAACACAGCCGTGCAAACACAACTGCTTCCCGGTAGAAACACGAATGGGACAGAGGTACCCAAGCAATCGACTTTTGTATAAAGTCTCCCTTTGGTGTACTGCTAACAATGGGCCTATTAAATCTCATTACTAACGATCCCTTTCCCCTATCCCCTCATGAAAAAGCTAGATGGATAAATAAAATAACAAGTCGCAATTTCTCGCGTAAAGAAATTAGAGATAAGAGAATGCAAAAATTACAATTACAATATACGATCAGGTAAGTCGCGTTTAACATTGATATACATATGGTAATAATCTAAATAAATGCATTACAAGTGTGTAGAATGAACCAAATCTCCTTATTTGTATAAGATCTAGAAATCCGCATTGATTCATCCGGGTTATTGTAATACGAGTATGTTATTAAATTGAATGGCGCGGTAATACATTTTTATATCCACTCGTACTTATGGTAAACTTAAACTTTTTCTTTGTGCTTTATTCCGTAGAATACTTACTTTTTAATTCTGAAACGATTTTTATAATTCTATTAACAATCGATACAGTTTACATTTACCTTCATATTGGAATATTCTCATAGCTATTAATTTTGTATCGATCAATGAAACAATTAAATTAAAAAGATAGTTTTTTTTTGTAAAATGTAATTTGTTGTCTACATACATGAACAATGGGAATTTAATGAACTTACTGTATTGGTTGTATCCAACAATCTCTTTTTTTGTTTACTTTTATACATTCTAAAAGTTAATCTCAAATGAGGCAGTTTCTGTACAATAATACATATTTTAAAACATCATACTGTGTTACCTCGACGTCTTGATGGTTCAATCAATCAGTATGAAGGGCAAACACTATTAAAAAAAAATATATATATAATAGTATCATAATTAATTTTGTCTTGAATTAAAATAGTTGATATTTTTTTGTAAAAGTTAATTTATTGTTCCATATAAATAAATTCGGAAAGTTAATCAGATGTATGTATTTTTGTCTATAGTTGTGATACCTACCAATGTTTACCTATACTGACAATTGTATATAAAGGATGTAATTAAGAATGCACGACATACTCGCAGCTAATCATCGCATCAACATGATATTAAATGGCATGCAGGTCGCAGACTGCAGTATTTTGTTACCGACTCGCTTCGCCGGAGCGCAACAGCCTTTACCACTGCACTCAACCAAATTAACGTTATCGCTAACGCCATCACGTTACGTGAAAAATTGTTTGGAATAACTCATCACTGTATTGTGTCGAAGTCTGCACTGCAGCATAAATGTAATTTAATGCGATGTAATAATTACAGTGGTAGAGAGGTGTGATCTAAATAGCAACTGAGGCAGTAAAAGCGTTTGCTATTCATTGACGATTAGTTCGTGACAGTACAATTCATTACTTACTGATATCATGTAATTAATTTATAATACACTGCTTTATTTAAAGATAATGTCAATAAGGTAACACAGGTATTTTATTTATTGCTAAAAATGGTATGGTAACCCCGCCTGCGCTAACGGGATACGCTAGCGGAGCACCAGTGAAGGGTGATTGATGAGAATGAAAAGAGACCAGTTAGCCCATCATGATGAATTCATCAGGAAATAACCATGATAGTTTCCAGGAGAAACCGCGAGGAGGTCGACCTGGTTGGGTATATTGCTAGCAATGGGATTCTTAGTCTCCATTACTAACAATCCCTTTCCTCCTAACACAGGTATTTAATGTTACTAATAATCCTTATAATTATTTTAATGATGTTTGTATTGGCAAAAAGCTGGCGGCTCACCTGGTAAAATATGCAAACCACCTCTTATAGATATGAACAGCATCAAAGACTTTAATGGAACGGTAACCCTGCCTGCAATATCGGTATGCCCCACGTATAGCGGAGCACCAGTAAGGGATGATAGATGAGAATGAAAAAGCAGGTCAGTTAGCCCTTCGCGAGAGAGGGGGGGGGGGTGGAATTGTAAGTAATAAGGTCTAATTGACTCATTGCTAGTAATACACCCTATTAGGTCGACCTCCACGCGGTTCCCCCTGGAAATCGTCGTATTAATTCTAATGGAATTTGTCATGATGAACTAAGTGACTTGCCTTTCTATTCTCACCTGTCATCCCTCACTGGTGCCCCGTCAGCGTATCCCGATAGCGCAGGCGGAGTTACCATTCCATTATTTTCCATTAAAAAAGCCCTTCGCGGGGAATACGCCTGGAATTCAGCATGATGGGTATCTAGGGGTACTAGTGTAGTAGTATATTATCTGTGCTAGGGGGGACTTCGTGGAGGTTGGCCTGTCAGGAATATTGCTAACAATGGGGCTGGTAGCATTACTCCTCACCCCCTCGAGCACTTTTGTATTATCTTGTAATTCATCATTCTCCTCCTATCCTCCATATCCTGTAATTTCATTGTCATATTCTATCTTTTAAGCTGAAACAGATTTTATTTATTTTTATTTAAGCATAACTGTTTCACGGCAAAAATCCAGGGGGGTCAGCGGTATAAATTGTCTACGTTAACATGGTATGTCCGTTCCAATTTTTATTTCAATATGTGTGACCATATCAAAGATGGTGCTATTATTGTGTTTGTGAGGAAATGTCTTCGGCCCCGACAGAGGAGTATTATACAACTTGGTCGAAACCTTGTAAATATTTTTACTTATACATTTTTAATTTTTTGAGTTTTGGAAGAACTTTGTTTCGATTACATAATCGAAACAATCTAATAGTTACGCAGACAATTTTTGTGCAAAATCTCCCTCTATAATAATACGTATTTTAAAATGTTACACATTATTACCTCGACGTCTTGAAGGGTCAACCAAACAGTATGAAGGGCATAAACCATACACAGCATTTGGCATGGAGAGGGGCATAGGACAAATTTTTACAGCGGTCAATTAATATGACCCGCGGTGGATGCCGCGGCATAGCTAATTATTGCTATAATTCTGTCACCACAATTTATCTTATCAATAAATTGTTTTTACGAAATACGTATTCAATGAATTCAATGTGTTTTTTTAGCATTGACTGAAATGTGTATACTAGGTATAAATAATAGCAGACAAAAATATTTTTGACGGAATTTTATAGAGCGATTTTAGGCGAAACTATCCAGTGTCATTCGACATCTATTTCAATGGCTCTTCTTTTTTAAAATGTATACAAAATAGTAGTATAATGGAGTGCCTCGTTTTACAATTTATATGAAAAATCTATCTAGAGTTTTATTTGTTTAGCATCTGCATTTTTGCAAGGAAGAATTATTTGTTATACTTAGTCAGTATGAAATAAATTACAAAGTTTTCAAGAATATGTCTAATACCAGTCTGGTTCATATTACGGGGAAGGTCATGTTCGCAGAGATTGGCATTATAAGTATTTTGTTATAGTTAAAAAAATAGCTGCACTAGTAATATTTAAAATATCTAAATATTTTATTAGAATTGTAATATACCTATTTATCATTTTATGTCTTTATTCATAACCATCTGTTGCATTCACTTTCAATTTGAATAATATAATACGTTAAATATTTCTTTTTATTATAGAATTTTGTCAAGCTGACAGACTGTATCTTGCGTTTATATAAATTTCACAATTCTATGAAGCTTTTTTACAAATAGATTTGTGACCATAAGTAAGCTCTAATAAGAGCTTACATGAATTTTTATAAGTCGAAAGGTGATGGTGTTTTTTAATGTATATAAAGTAGATTACTTTCATTAAATATTTTTGTAACATCTCAATAAGAAGTTTGGTAGTAGCACAGTTAGTTTTCATGTAAGTAGATCGAAATACTAGTACCATTTACGTCCATCTGTGTCTATGATCAATATCGTTAGAATTCCAATTGAAAGTTAATCAATTAACTTACTATGATTTATAACGAATTCGTACAATAAAGTTTAAACAATTAAAATCAAATTTCGAAGTTTTTTTTTGGCATTTATTATTTAAACTAATATAATTAGTAGTTATTAATGAACAATTTTATAAAAATCATAGATTTAATATAACGTACTACATACTTATAATCTAAGATAAAACCTTTCAGCTGGATTTTTCCGATTCATATATTACCTACACAAACTGTTTTCGAAAAACATTCCATATGCGTCAATCATAACAACATATTTGTGGGAAGACAAATATGTTATCTTTCAAATATCGTTGTTATGCTAAGTGACTGAGCTACTTAAGCTCAAATAGGAAGTGGCCTAGAAAAATAAAGATTATGTAGTAGGTGCATGACTGGTTCATATATGCATTCGAAATAGCAGGATAGGAGCAGTTGAAACCGGATGTTTAGTTCCATATAAACTCAAGAGAATAATGTTCCTACGCGATTGTAATTTTGAAATTAAACCTCTTGCTTGTCAAAAAGTATTAATAATTTAGTGTGATTGATTGATTTTACACTCGGGAGACTTACGTTTTTGAGTTTGCATTAGGATATAGGTACTTACTTTACTTATTGTAAATGCTGATCAACTATAAGTGAAATACAAAATCATTATGTAGTTGTTATTTATTATATGCTATCATTTATGTAGCTATTAAATACAATAGAAAGTTTGTAAAAAATAAAGAGCATTTAGATGTTTTTTGATCATGCTCAAATGGCTGAACGAATTTAAATTAAATTTGGAAACTAATAGAACATATGATCCATTAACACATACGGTAGGTTTTATTCAAATTTACAAGGTGAGGGATACAACCAGTAAAGAAGTCGCTAAGGAGACACAGTATATGTACAGTACAGTCCTTAAGTAATATAATGTTATGCTTTCACGTCTAAACCGCTGAATTGATTATGAGAAATTACTCGTATTGTATAAAGATAGATGGAACTCTGGAAACGGTTATAGGCTTTTCTCAGTCAGTGAACATATCTCGGTCACGCGGACGAAGTCGCGGGTAAAAGCTAGTAATGGTTTAATTGGTCAATTAGTTGACAACCATGAATGAATAATCAGGAAGCCATGGTAATTTTTCAGGAGTACTGTGGTGACCACAGATATGTACTTACAAGATGTATGGTGGTATTTACTGTATTTTTAACAGACTTCATCTATGTTAAGAAGTATAAATGAGCTTGTCTGGGTAAAATCAATTGGGGAATTTTTTTGAAATTTAGCTTGGTCTACACCTATATAGCCTAAATATATTGGTATATACTCTAATTGGACTCCATATATTTGTAGTTTATATTTTTTTTTCTTTTTTTTCTCATTTATTTGGGAAAACTAACAGTTACAAATTAAAGAATAATACATAATATTAATTAAAGAAAACATTGGGTAAATTTGCCATCAACACCGTTTACCACAGTTTCAATTCAAATATACTCGTAATACAAATAGCTGAAGCAAACAAGAAAAGTTAAAAACTACAATGATTCTTTTAGAGATTAGTTTTTTAAAAGTGCTTGGGCGTTCATTTATAATATCAACATCATTAAATAAATAAATATTAAACAGCATAAGGGTTATAACAGCATAATGTTTTAAGTCTTACATCTATTTTGTAAATTTTATCACAAAATAATACCAGTTCTACTGTCAATTAAGTTCTAAACCTTGAATAGCAAGCAAATCGTTATAAATTCAGAGATTGCTGTAATATTCGATCGGTAAACAATTTCCTTATCAATGTTGTTTTCAATGCTTCAAAAATCGTGGGCCATCCCGACCCTCCGGTAACCCACTTTCCTCATAATATTCCAGTGTCATTTTGTGTTGTAATTAAAAAGATATCGCGTAATAAAAAGTATTCGCGGCTTGAATAATTCATATTTCTATCTTCAAACAAATTATTCAAGTGCATCGAATTTTTGCATGTTTTACCCATTTTAATATTTATACCACTTTAAAAGAAAAATTTTAGCCGAATTCAAAAACAAGGAGGTACTTAATTTGGTTATAATATTTTTTTTTATGTTTGTTACCTCATAACTCCGTCAGTTCTAAACCGATTTGGAACATTCGTTTTTTTACCTAAAGGGATAAACTTTCTATAGAAATTTTAGCAAAACCGGTTCAATAGTTTATTTTTTAAATCATAATAACTGGTTTTGTCACAATTGAAGTCGGTTTTTTGTCACAATTTTTCATTATTAAAAAAATTCATATTATATACCTTTTATGTTTGTTATATATTTTATTATTCCTAAAGGGATCGTCAGAGGTACTTGTTGATTGTTGCCGAGATGGTAGTCATAACCCTGAACATACATTTCGCCCAGCATATTAGAATTCGATGTGGTAAGGAGCGAACTTACCAACATAAATTATGTTACTTTGGCTTGCTATCGACATCGACTTTAAATTTGCAAATTTTTTTTTTGCGACTAAATTCTCTTTAATTAAATAATTCTTAAAGTAACATTACATTACCTTTGAATTGCATTATTATTTATATAGTTAAGTATATTTTCGACTGCAGTATAAGCTTCGATTGACCTAAATGTTAGAAAGGGGTCGCGAATGGCCACGGGGGCTTGGCGTTGTGAATAGGCGTCTTTGATGTTTCCGCTACAAGCTTGCTCACATTTTGTTGCTAAATAGAGAAGCCATAGCAGCGATTGATTTAAAACGTAAAGATTTAGTAACTGTTTATTTACTGTTCGGCAGAGTTATTTTTCTAATGGACCTGGCGTAACTCTGTATGCAATGAAAACTTTGTATACGTACATGGTGAAGATTAATGTAATTGTGAAATAGAAATTATTCGTTTATATGTATACTTTTAAAATAGTATTTAGCATGTGAAATTTAATATTTTAGTAAAGGAACAGGGGCTAAAATATACAAAGCATTTTCACCTTCAAGAGATGTATGCATAGTAAGTATGCTTCTTGAATGTATTTTTAGGGTTCCGTACTCCCGAAGGAAAAAACAGAACTCTTATAAGATCACTTCGTTGTTCAAGACCTTTTTTCTTAGGAACGCGTGGAGGTATCAAGTTAAAATTAATGTCATTTACTCAAGTCAGTGAAAAAATCAAGCTTCTAAATCGACGCAATCAAAAGAAACGTTTTTGTTCCATTTATATCGTATATTTTGAAATTTGAAAAGGGAATCAAAACCTATATGGTACTTTCCATTGACCTAGAAACATGAAATTTGGCAAAAAGCTATGTCATGTAGCACAAGTAAAGGAAAAAATCAGAAAACCGTAAATTTGTAGTTATTTCACAAAATAAAAATTTTAACTTAATGATTTTGTATCGAACTCTTGTTGTGCAAATCCGACTCACGCTTAACCGACTTTTTTTTCTAATAACAATATCATAAACTTCAGGCGTTATTTTTCATATTCGTTTAACAGAAGTTATATAAATAGTCTGTCAAAGAATATAAAAATCTGTCTTTATTTATTCGTAATTAATTCGTAACACGATTGAAAATATGTTTTTTTTTTGTTTTTTTTTTATATAGTTTTATCTTTTATATATTTATATAACATTTTAATTATTTCTTTTTATATTGTGTGTTTTCTTTTAATGTATTACTCAAGCTGTGCACATAATATAATTGGACTATTACCTAGCCGAATCACAAATGTAATTATTACTTAAGTTTCTTATGGTTGTAATCTGTTTTATGTGTCAATAAAATAAAAAAAAAAAATAAAAAAAAATTCGTATTAATATCCTCTTGTCGCTTCAACGGCCTAGCTGAAAATCATAACATTTAATTTATACGTTCTATTTGCGATGAAGAATATAGGCTAGTTTTTATTGCGATAAATCAATATATCTCGATCACTGGGATAAAGGTTAAATAAAATTAAAATGATTTATTACCAAAAATAAATTACAAAGACTTAGAAGAGAATAGGACTTTATAATTACATTAGTCCCTTATATGTATATAAGTCCGACTTAGTTGGGGGGGGGGGGGGAGGAAAGGGATTGTTAGTAATGGAGACTGAGAATCCCATTGCTAGCAATATACCCAATCAGGTCGACCTCCTCGTGGTTCCCCCTGGTAACTATCATGGTTAATTCCTGATGAATTCATCATGATGGGCTAACTGGCCTCTTTTCATTCTCATCGATCACCCTTCACTGGTGCTCCGCCAGTGTATCCCGTTAGCGCAGGCGGGGTTACCATTCGGCGGGGTGATAGCAATGTTGACTTTTTATAATATTACTCGATATAATTTCTGAGATAAGTAATATTCTTCTTCTGTTCTAAGTCCCTTTTATTTCTTTTTAGTAATAAATAAATTTTAATATAATACCGGGAATAATAGGTAAAAATTCGTGGTTTATAAAAAAAGAATTATACCTATGCTCGACACTTATATAAGTTTATAAAGTTGAACATGTGCCTGTTTTTTATTTGAGTAGGTATTACGTAGGATGTATGTTAAATTGTCTTATATTGTAATAAATATCTAGCCTTAAGGCATAAGAATAAGATTTATTAATTTATTCTTATGCTTAAGGCTAGCTAAGCTGTTATATACATATATATGTTGATTCGTTATACTATTAAATCAATAGTCATGGTAGTCATATCTATTTTTGTTTCATTGGTTAAGCAATTCATCAAAATTGTTGAAGGGATATAGACTCTCAATTTTATTACTGCAGGGAGTTACAAATAATATTTTATGAACACGTTTCCCAAAATACCTCGCTCACTGAACAATCCTGAGTTTGCTATAATCTTGTATAAAGAGATTAGTTCGCATTAAATATCGACTAAACTCGACTAGTTATGGAACGTTAAAATAAATATGAATATTTTATATCAAAATTAATTAATAATTATTTTTCCTTTTTTGTAATCATAAATGTCTATTTAAAAGTTTTGAAATGTATTTGGTGTTTCAGAAATATCTTTCTAACATTCAATGTGAAAGATCGTAAAGAAAACTATTTAAAATGTTTGTAATTTAATCACACTCGAAGTACTGTATAGTTTTGAATGAAATTTGAAACAAT
Source organism: Galleria mellonella (assembly GCF_026898425.1). NCBI lineage: Eukaryota > Metazoa > Arthropoda > Insecta > Lepidoptera > Pyralidae > Galleria > Galleria mellonella. The sequence goes on along the minus strand of NW_026442090.1, from coordinate 3,823,539 downwards.
AGATAAGACATACCCTAATTCACTTCAATATTAAGAGTTAAATACACTTGCTTAAAATTAAATTTCATGTTTGAATTTTGATCACGTGTGTTTAAAGAAATAAATAAAGTATAATAATAAATAAAGTTTATATCATAACGATATAATAGTTGGCTTTTTTGGTTTGATATTTTATTTATTGTATTGTATCTATGATTGAATTAAGTAAATTGACATCAATGAATAAGAAATTAAAGCAAACACTGAATATACAATTTGTATTCAATAAGAAAACGCAATAAAACAGGTTTGGGAAAAGGTTCAAACCACTTTCGTTAGGGTGATAGTGAATTCAACATGTCGCCGATTTTACTCAATACGTAAAGTACAGATGAATTATAAATATTGAAAAGTTAGCGGTAGAAATACAAGAGAGAAAGAGAGAGAGAGAGAGACAAAAGTACTCAAGCAAACGACTTTTGTATAAAATCACGAATGTTTTATAAATATCTAAAATCAAAAAGATTTTTGTCTTCGTTAAATTAACTTTAAGTTCGATTCTTGGTTCTTCCATTTTAGGACAACAATGATAATTGTGTATCTTTTATCACATATGACATTTTCTTTAATATCACAACCGGATAAATGTCTTAATCATTAATCAACGACAAAACAATACTTATACAAAAATACAAGAACAATAAAGCTTATTGTATGGTGTTATAAGCATTTTTTATTCGTTATCTCATAATAAAGTCACGCAAGATTCCCTTTAATTAGATAACAACGAACTTTGAAACGACCATACAATCAACCATTTTGTATTCTCGTATAATTTAGATGAAACATCACCCATTATCATAAACATTTTACCTCAATAAAAATATAATTACACTTCGCACACTTCCTGACTGTGTAGCTTATTACGGACACAATAGATGTATGTTTTAGGTGGTTGTGTCCGTTTACGCTATTATGAAAAATTTCGTAATATCCGTGAGAATGTCCCACGTCCTCCAATGATATTGTGACCTAGAGATAAACAGAAACATAAAAGAACAACACAGTGTTCAAGAATAGAATATATACAGTTTGTACGACAGCCCGTGTGAGTTGAGACAACTGCTATCTACCATTACATACCTATTCGATGGACAACATGAAACATTGTAAGAGTTGTCTATACGAATGATAAGCACTAACGATAAGACTAGTCCATCAGTTGAATGATGCTTAGCGATCTATAGAAATAGCTAAACTTGGAGTTTCTCTGTGAGGTAGAATCTGATACGAAATATTTAGCTAAAGAACCAAAATTATAACCTGCGGGTCTACCATGAAATGAAATTCAAAAATTTCGGACTCCATTTCGTGTTTTTGTTTATACCAAAATGGGATCAATAAACAGAGTTTAACATTTCGTTTCTCATACATCCTATCATAAAAGTCAAAAGGAATTGTTCATTTTAACATTTTTAATATTTTCAAACGGCATGTATTATGTAATTTTAACATCAAATTTCTGTTTTTGAAGTGACAGTGTACTGATCATATTTGCCGTTGGACTTGTGGTGGAACTGACAAATCGTTGGAGTAAACATATTTTAGAATGGCGGATTTTAATTGCTTGACGATCTATGGCTAGATGGACCGATATTTTACCTACATACTCGTAAGGTGACTTGTATAGGTAGGTACTTTTATAGTGGTTAGTAATTCAAACCATAAAACATGGCTTCTATATAAGTAATTATCTATAAAACTTCATTGTTAACCTCATCGAACTTTGAGTCTGGGTACAATGAAAATGAAATTGTTACTTAAGTACATACTTTATTTATATCGTAGACTACAATAATAATAGAATTAGGTTTTATTCGAGTATTTCAACTAAGGGATTTGACCTTTTTCAATGCCTTGTACGTATTTGAATTGCTATTAACTTTGACATTCAGTCAGTGTTATAATAGAATTATATAATAACAATATTCTCCTCAGGGCTAAAGGTTGCCAGGCAGTCCTGGAAAAGTATGAATAATGATGTTTTTTTTTTATTCGTGAAGATGGAATGGCAACCCTGTCTACGCTAGCGGTATACGCTGGCAGGGTACCAGTGAAGGGTGAGGATAAAGGCAAGTCAGTTGGCCCATAATGATCAATTGAATAAGAATAAACCACTATGGTTTCCAGGAGAACCGCGTGGAGGTCGACCTGATAGGATATATTCCTAACAATGGCGTTGTTAAATGTCATTATTAACAATCCCTTTCTCCCTAAATAATGATGTTTTATGAGTGGTATGTGAAGTGTGGTGTCTATACCTATAGAGTATCGTTACATTCGACTTAATTATGAAATTGTTATTCTTAGCACAAATAATATAATGCAATACAATGAATAAATGTAAACGTTGTTTGTTCTTTTTTTTTTACTTTTGTTACTTTTCTCTTGGTGTTTTAACGGCTCAACCAATCGTTATGCAATTTGGCATACATGTAGTATTTGGGATTAAAAAGTATATAGGCAACTTTTTATCTTGGTCCATCAATATATAGCGTTTAGAAAGAAAGAAGAAAGAAAGAACGAAAACATTTATTGCCAACAACAAAAAAGTTACATAAATTATCAATTAAAAAAATTATCAGTTTAAACAAATCCTTACTAATATAAATGTTAAACTGAGTTTGTTTGTTACCTGTTGACACCTCAACGGCTTAACCAATCGAGAAGGATGTACGTTACTTTTTATTTTGATCAGTGAACATATATACTGGTCACGCGCACGAAGTCGCGGGTAAAAACTTGTATGCTGTAATTATGATCAACATGACGGCCATGAACTGTTAAAACTTATGAATAATATTTTTACTGTTTATATATATATATATATATATATATATATATATATATTTTTTTTCTTTCTTTTCTCAATGTCCTCTACCCAAAGGTTGTCTGGAAGAGATTGCTTAGCGATAAGGCCGCCTTTTGTATCATTTCTCATTACAGTTATATGTATTTACTATTCTATAAATGGCGTAATAAAGTGTAAATAAATAAAATAAATATGTTAATAAACCCTTCGGATTTTTGTCCTTACTAAATTTCAAGCAAGTACGTTCAGACATTATTTAGTAAAAAACATGCAATTATCAAAACATCTTTACGATAATTATACGTTGCTAAGAATCTGTTAATGTTTATAGCAGTTAATTTTGTAGTCCGCAACAACTCATAGAGCGTGCTAAATAGTTCTAGTGTAATGAATGGGCCCACAGAGTCTATGAGATAAGAGCTGTAAACTATTAGTCTAAATTATTCCTGGAATGTAGGACAATCTTGTGGAAGGTCTTAAGGTATTGTAAGGAAGATTTAGGTAACGAACAACCAACTTACAAAATAGTAATTGGTAATTTTAAACTGATTAATAACTATTATAAAAGATAAGTTTTATTTGGAGACACTTAGCATTGTCTCATGTCGCATAATAAATTATAAAGGTAGTTCTGAAATTACCACAAGAGAATATTTTTACTTAAAAAGAACCACGCAAATCAGTTCACAAATATCCGGAATATCGGTGTACATACAACATACAACATTTCAATTAAAAAAAACGCATTTCTACCCAAAAATATTTGAATTATCAGTGTTATAAAATATATAAATTTTTTTTTAATGTATAACCTCCAATTTTGAAAATCAATATAAAAAGTTCCCTTAGCAGATCTAACGCGTAAATATTTGTTAAACATATCAAACATTTTTTTGCATAACATTTTTCTTTCAGTTGCAAAGCCTTTAAGATAGTGATCTTTCAAGAGAGATTTATGTAGGTCCGAGAAGATTCATGGATAGCTATTTGTTGCATCAGGCAAAGATAGCAGGGACAAGAATAGCGAGACAATGGAATGGTTGCTATGCCACGGTGAGGGTATGCCGAATTGGATCCGAGCCAGGTTGCACTCTTGTCGTTGTATCGAACTATTCGATATTGATAGATACGTTACAGATTGTCACATTAAAAGATGATACCAGAAGAAATTTGTCTGTACTTTTTAAGTGAATTGTAAAAGAAGTTTGTTCTGAATACGTCTTAATTTTTTTTTGGTACTGTGTTATATGAAGTCGCCATTTTTGCTATTATGTTTGCAATAGGCATATATTAAGGGGTAGTCCAGTGGTCGGACCCACCCTAGAATCATCTAGTGCCCACATCAGGATGTGAGCAAAGCTTCGTAAAGACATGTCTAAGAGTACCCATGCTCCTTTTTCAAGTGCCAGCCTCCCCCCGCCCCTGAAAAATTATCTTAAATATGCCAATGGTATTGTTATATTATTAATAGCAAGAAAAAAAGACAAACAATCGATTTATAAGAAACATTACAATGAAATATATAATTACGAATATACGAATTGTAATATTATCAAAGCAAAAGTTAAAGACACATGGAGCAAAATAAAAGAAGGCTTTTTCTCGTTGAGAGATCCTTGGCAGTAATCAAATATATCCTTTTATTTTATTACTTAATGCATGTAAATATAATCTAATAATATTCTTTCGATGAAATAAATTATTTATTAATTAACAAGTTGAAAGAAATTATATTGTATATTTATTATAATGATTGTAAATTATTAAGTCAATAAATAACAGTAATAGAGTAGTATTAGTGTTATTTCAATTTTGTGACGATTAAAGTTGCTGTTTATTTTTGGTGAAAAAAAAATGTGAATCAAAATCTTATTTCTAAATTCTAATGTTTACAATGTATGAGTAGAGTAAATGTCCAAGGAATTGCTCGACATTTATCGACAAGATATCGGTTTATGTGTTGCCAACACTGAAATCGTTTTATTTACCGAGTAATATATATTTGTCAGAATATAAACATACCTATAATGTTTCGGTATATTTGACTTTTTTTTAAGTTGGGATATGATAAAAGTGAAATTACAAGGTATGGAGGCAAAACTCCTTAATCCTCAGAAATGACAATGTAATAAGGTAGTGGTGACGGTTACCATTAAACTCTAAAAAAATTAATTATTAAAGCAAGTACACCAAATTATAAAAAGGAAATTTGTTAAAAAAATATTTAATGAATTAGAAATTAGAGATTGTTATTAAATATTGTATAGTATCACAATAGTTGTTGACTACCTGCTGAATTTAGTAACTATTTCTGTCACGACTAATTTGCATTTTTTTTTATGGGTGAAAATGGTATGGTAACCCCGCCTGCGCTAACGGGGTACGCTGGCGGAGCACCAGTGAAGGGTGATTGATGAGAATGAAAACAGGCCAGTTAGCCCATCATGATGAATTCATCAAGAATTAACCATGATAGTTTCCAGGGAGAACCGCGAGGAGGTCAACCTGGTTGGGTATATTGCTAGCAATAGGATTCTCAGTCTCCATTACCAACAATCCCTTTCCCCCCGACTAATTTGCATTGCTAATTCCGTGAAAACTACTTATGGCTACTTATATGAATAAATAATTGTTACTTTAAGTTATATATTGTAAGCTATTGGTCTTATAATAAATAAATAAATAGGTACCTATTTTACATACACTATCGGGACTAAACGCGATGAAAAATTGCAAATAAATAGTACCTAGTCGTACATACTCGTACCTAGTTCCGACAGTAAATTTAAAATATGTGTCAATAACGCGAAAGTTTAAAATTAAATAGACACCTATTCTATATCCACCTAGTCAAGCTTTATAACCCTGGATGTTAATTCAATAATTACACATCGCATCGAGAACATATTCCCAGTTGAAAACATTGTTCTGAAGGCAAAAGCAATTTCAGTTAATCCCAAAGATTATATCATAAATTGGCGCAGATGGCATATGAATGGTAAATTAATTCTATTCGAGATAACAGGCTTCAGTCATTTATTCATTTACTGGCAAGAGTTTTATTTATACTCGTGTGTATCGTAAGATATCATGTTAATATTTTATATAAGAAAACTTTGTATTAAGTAGAATACTAGAATATTAATAAAAATCAGTTGCCGAACGTATGTAGGTAAGCGCGTTACTTCAAAATGGTTCCATCTATTAGGATAATTCATTTTCCGTCGTTTTTGTAATTGTTAGGACAAGGTTCGTATGAAAGAAAATGTTTAAATAATCCTTGAATATTAATACCCAAAAAAGCATTATTTCTTTACCAATAAGGTATTTTTTTTTAATTACATATTTATACCTACAGTGAAAACTTCTCTATGTGAGATGGATAATCGGAAGCATTTGTACTGAATAGACATAATTAATATTAATATTGTTACTAAGCACTTATTAAATTTGTAATGTAATTCCCATAATAAACATAAAAAAGTAATTTTTTTTATTCTAACTTAAATATTATATTACAACGTTTTTACTACTGTTCTAAAACAACTACAGACTTAGTTATGTTTTTTTATTTTATTTATAGTGCCCTTTGCGAATAAAAAAAAGAACAGTTTAGGCCTACACAAAGTGGCTTTACGAGCGGTAACTTAATTACAGAGATATCTACTTTGTTATCTTCCTCGTGGACATAGATAGACATAGGTGACGTAAAACCCTCAATTTATTTGAAATTTAAGCGTGCCAACTAAAAAAACTAAAAAAAACTCACCATGAGACAAAATCTATTTTAGCAAATCCTTCCCATATAATCTCTTTTGAATATACCATATAATATTAAAATGAAACAAAAAACATAGATACAAGGACGCCGAAAATGATACATTAAGTTAGCGTCTATGACAGTGATTGGTCCATTTGCATACACTTCCGCGCCATGAGTAACATTTGCCATCTTATTTAATAATTTATATTTATTATTTAACAATTCAACATTTTTTATTCACATGTGATGAGATGTAAGAATAAAATGTGTGTTATTGTGTTTGAATAATTTTTTTATCATTTGTTTTTAACACATATACCTGAAGTATCTACTTAAAAAATAATTGTGTGTTATACTTACTCTTCTCAAAAGAATTTAGAATCGATTTTTAGCTGAAGTTAAATATGCTTATTCGACCTTATTTTAGATACAAAGTATCTACATGTATGTATAAAATGTAGTTAGATCCATATCTGTGGTCCTATAATTTTTTTTTTATACAATTTACTATGGAACCACTACAGCATACAAGTAACTTGACCTTGTAACTTGAATAACAAGGGCATTATTATATTGATAGTGTCTTTGAATGTCACCCAAATTTGTGGGATTGTTTACAAAGAGAATTTATTGAAACGAGCAAGATTCGACTGTTGGACTCTGTGACAAATTGCTTATATTATTGCGCGGTCGAATATTGAAATTTCTTGTTTTTATTGAAACCTTCGTAATACGTCGTGGCCTTATTCGTCGATTTACTTCAGATTGGAATGTAGAAGGTAGGGCGCCTTGTATTTGGATTATAGTCATTAGTATGTACTATTTATAGACCACTTCAACGAACGATTGTATTTCCATTTAACTTTCTTGTTTCACGTCAGTTATAGAATGCAGAATATTTACAAAAATAATAAGAAAATAGTCCAATACTTTTTGTTATAATTATAAGTGACTCCAACAATTCATCTCTACTCTGTAATGTGGTAGTAATTCAAATATTTCTATACTGATTTTTTTTAAATAAGGTCGTATACAATGATAGTTTGGGTTATTTAATGAGTGATTATGGAATTGAAAATGCGGGGTTACCGCTTGTACTATTGGTATACACTAGCGAGGCACCAGTGAGGGATGAAAGGTGAGGATGAAAAGACAAGTCTCTATGGTCACTATGATTTCCAGAAGAACGGCGTGGAGGTCAATTCGATCGATTCAATTGAGGAGAATAATTATTTTGTGTGCTTTTATAATAATTATCAGTTCTTACATCGCGTCTATAAATTATACGAATTTAAATTTTATAAAAAAGTTATTTAACACGTTACCACCTCACTGTGAATAAAAAAAAAACATCTATAGATGTAGAGTATCAATGATTATTCCGTTCGTGAATTTTTCACCTCATGAATACTTCGTATTCAATCTCACTAAAGATTTAGTTCCCGCAAAAGAGCTCTGAATCTTTGATAAGCCCAGCTTGTTGAGAACTTTGTAATTTCGAACGACGGTTTGTTGAACCTCTCTTAAAAACTCAATCTGTTCTTTATTATGGTAATAATATTTAAATCTTCATAAGAATATTAACTCTATTCTCTTATAACAACAATTACAATTTTGCATATAAATATCATCTACTTATAATGGGGAATAAGCAATTTTAGTAATAGATGTGGTAATAAGGACTTCAGTTACCATTGCTAGTATTAGTAATATACCCTGTTACCATAAGTATTCTTAATAGCTTTTGAATTCGCTACTTACCACTCCATTATTGTTTAATAAAAAAATATAGGTACTATCTAGTACCTACTGTTATATATTATTTGTATATGTAATTTTTATACAATGTATTAACGTAATTTTGCTAGTCAAAAACTAAACAAAATATCTTTAAACACAAAGAAGACTATAATACATTTATAGACATATTAATATTGTTTGCTATAATAAAAAAAAAAACTCACTTGACTATTAGGAAATGTGGCGAATGCAGACTGCACTTTGTGTAGCGCATGATCCTGTTGGTGCGCAGGCGGCGGTCTGCCCTTCGGGAAATGGAATCTGGGGATAACGCGTGCGGGTGCGCCACTGTTCGCCGCGCCTCGCACCGTGCGTTGCAGCGTCGTGTGCGCAGGCGCAGACGATGGTTTCGTAGGTGTGGATGCAGCATAGTTCTGAAAGAAAAGAAATGCAAAAATTTTAATTACAGAGGCTTTTATTTATTTATATGTAAATAAATAATAGTTTATGGTGTCTGTTAAGAATACATACAGATACATAGTAGCAAAAAATAAACCTACAAAGGCGAACTCTGAAAGAATTTTACGAATCTAAAGTTGGATTTTCACTTTAGGTGCAAAACTAATCGTTACGTGTGAATATTTATGATGGATAAAATTTTCAACTAATATATCCTAATTCTGAATTTATTTCAAATATGCTTAAACTAAAAAGTAAATTAGTTTATTTTAATATCAATTAATGTTATTTCTCTATATAACATAGAAAATTAGGTAGTAATTGGAAAAAACAAATCTAGAAATATTTTATAAATACTAGATATTGAAAAAAATCATAATACTACTGAAATATGATATACCTATATAATTTGCAGCGAAATATATTATACTGGGATAATCATGGTGTTCATGTATATAGGTTATAGTTTCAACTTTCCATCAGGTGAGCAGTTTGTTTACCAGTCTTTGTAGTAGATATAAAAGTATAAAAATAAATCAATATAATAGTTTCGTATCCAGAAATATTTTATTGCGAACTTGGCTGTGTAAATCAAGAGTTGAAAAATACAAACAATGTACTTGTATAGACAGAGAAAAAATCTGCGTACATACATTATCAGAGGGAGACTTTGTACAAAAGTCGTTTGCTTGGGTACCTCTGTCCTATTCGTGTTGTTTGCATGGCTGTGTTTCGGTTTGAAGAGTAGGATATGTTGGATATATATATGTCAGGAATGGCAACGCTTGGGGGGTATCATGGGCGAAACAGTATACTTTGTTATGTCCATGTCTATAGGCGACGGTTACCACTTTCCATCAGGTGGGCCGTCAGCTTGTTTGGCATGCTAAATTGCATAAAAAAAATCCTATCTCATACAGATCTCGAATACGACACAAATACCGACTATCAATAATAAACATTTAATCTAATTTATAAATAAAGCGATGATTTGTCGAAGGCAAATATTAATAAATAATAACAGTATGGCGTAATATAGAGAGGATTATGAATTACATAAATATACATTAAGTTGCTTTAATATAATAATATCCAATAAACTTTAACTGCGCAATTATCAAATTAATATATAAATACATAATATGCCTAATGCTTACCAATACTGCCATTTTTTATTACTTTAAACCTCTTTTTGTTATAATCGTATAAAAATATGTCGATATCTTGTTTCGATTAGACGCGACTGCGTATTAGGATGTATTACGAACGTATTATACACCAATATGATGGTCCACTCTCGATTTCCATAACAGGATATCAAAAGAAACGGAATAAGTTTTATAATTATATCATAATAATAATATATTCTATACTTTAGGTATATCAAGTTATATATAAGCAATCTTAATAATCTTGGTATATAGAGATATGGAAATATTTAACTCCGTTACGTTCAATTTATTTTCTATTTCCACGGGAGTACGTCGAAAGTTTGATATAATAAAAAAATACGCTTATAAACTCCGATGAGGTAATCAAAAACGTTTTCTCTACTATTGCAATAAATATCCTACGATCCATCCACCGATTAATCGATATTATCAATAACAAAATTTTATTATAAAATAAATATTATATTATATAGTACCTACGAATATATAATAATAAATAATATATTATAAAATAAATATCAACAATAAATCCTTTTTAAAGCAAAAAATATATACATATATTGTAAGTGTAAAAATAAATATACTGAAAAAATATAATTAAAACTATTCTTTTTGAAGTAGGAATGAAAATTTCTCATCAACGTTTCATTTTCATCATAACATAAATAACTAAATACATGAATCAAAACAATATATGAATCAACACAATGAAATTATTTTAAATTTCACTTAAAGAAAGAGATGGTTTCAGCACATCTCAGCAAGAGGGAAGGAGGTTTCAATTTAATTTAAGTTTGTGTTCAAATTAATTTAAATTGTGACAAAACCACTTAAAAATTTTTTTATTTAAAAATTAAACTATTGAATCGATTTTGATAACATTTCAATGAGACTAATCTGTAAATATATTCTTTCAGATAAAAAAAAATTTTCAATATCGGTTTATACCTAACGGAGTTATGAAATAACAAATATATAATAATACCTCTTTTTTCTAAAGTTGTTTAAAACTCCTCACGTAATTAGTACTAAATGCTCTTAGCCGCAATATATACGTATATATATATATATATATATATATATATATATATATATTTAATGCCTGATAATGGAATGGTAACCCCACCCGCGCTATCGGTATACACCGGCGGGGCACCAGTGAAGAATGATAGGTGAGGATGAAGCAGGTCAGTTAACTCATTATGACGGATTCAACAAGAATTGTTCACGATGGTTTCCAGGGGGAACCACGTGGAGGTCGACCTAATAAGGCGTATTGCTAGCAATGGGGCTGTCAAACTTCATTACTAACAATCCCTTTCCCCCCAATATATACGTATATTATCAGTATTGACATGTATGAGTATTTTCTATAAAGTAATACATTATGTTTACATATTCTGTAAGTTCTTCAGAACGAAACGGAAAGGTGAGCCGGCAATTTCCGTGATTTATTGTAGGTACGATTGCAGATATTTTTCAAATTCACTCGGAAGGCGTTTGTGCTTGTCACAACACGAGAAATATCTACGGTGAAAACCACTCGCGTCGAAAAATCTGGCTTCAGGCGTGCGCGGCATAACTTGCTCCGCTTTTAGATATATGCGGGATGCGGGATAGGAATGTTGAAAGGTATCATAATTTTCTATTACATTCATTTAGCTCTACTTATGCGTACGTCTTTTTAACATTTTTACTGTATTTTTTTAAAAAACGTTCGTGATAATCGTAACTTTAAATTCTGTGGTATAAATAAAAGATAACACTGTTTATTAGGAAACGAATCTTTTAATTTTTAACATCAACAAAAAAAAATTAAACTGTATCGATACCTCAATTTACAAACATTACAATAAATTTGGCATAGGTAACTGTAATTGCGTTTCGATCAACTTGCGTAGGTACATAAAAATACAATATTGGCACAGCCGTTTCGGGGTTTCCTTGGCCTATAATTTTATATACGTCACAACACGCAATAAATACCCGTTGTACGTCATTTTCACAGTACACCGTTCTCGTGTTCATTAGGAAGCCATTTTCCAATATCGGTTCATTGTACCCGCCACACTGTGGAATAGAAGCCACTTTTATAAGAGGTGTGAAATTTGGCATAGTTAGTAGATACCATTGCCAGAAATATGTTAAGTACTATCTGGTCAAACAAAACAAAAACAACAGCAATAATTCAAAATAATAAAGAACAAAAATGCGGATATTCCTTAAGTTTTCCAAGACAAAGTTAAATATAATATAGTCACAAAAATATTCACAAAAGCAATCCAACCCATCATTATAATGGTCAAAGTCGTTATTCGTTTACACACAGTTTGTAAATAAAAGGATTTCGTTCTCGCTATGCTACATTCATTTAGAAAATATACTTGTTTTTAATATATTTTTATTTATATATATAAAAATAATGTTAGATAGTTTAAAATATAGATTAGGGATTATAGCTGCAGTTCCTATACTATAGTTTAAAATAAATAAAACGAAAGAGTTGTGTATTTGTTTGCAATATACGATACCTACTAGCATTATAAAACTAGGTAACGAACCATCTGAAAACAAATTTGAAGTGATATTTGATATTGATATTCTGCAATTGAAAGACTATAGGATCGAAAATTTATAATTCGTTTCATGCATATCTGCATACTATAAAAATATTCTATATCATTAGTTTGGTAAATGTTTAAATATTCTCTAGGCTTCCATGATGAATTACTCTACGTAAAGCCTCACCTGGCCTGTATATTTTAACCTTTGCATTGCAATATCTTTTTCATTATTCTTTCCCCACCTCAAATTGCCGACACTATCAAACCGACTCTTTTTTTAAATTGAACCAATCTACGATGTACGTAATAATATTTCATATTATGCTTATCTGAAGTAAATCATAGTAGAGTGAGAGGTTATATAAAAGTCTTCAACAGAAATTTTATTTCTATCCTATTTCCTAGAAAAATAAAATTCGAATATATGAAATATGTAAAATGAGGAGTCACATCACAATAGATTATGTGATATCGTGTATAGACGTCTATAGTAATATCTTTTTATCAGGATTATGTTAAAAAAAAGTTATTTAGTTGTGACATTACATAGACAAAGAACTTAACGTCCATTTTCTGTAAACGCGTGTAGACGACAACTCAATCATACGAAGTCAGTTCTTTTGTGTGCCCCTCATTTTTCACGCTTTGTTTAGGCACTGTCCGTGTACAAGTGTACAAATACAACATCTAAATGAGACGTTGTACAAGCTGTACAAGCGTCTTCGTTCATGAAGTAATCAAAATTAAGTAATTCCTTATTAGGAATCGTTATAAGTTTTTGTTCCGTTAGAAAATTACAACTTAAATCATGGCAAATAAATAAAATAATATTTCAAATCTGATTTTAAATCGAAGACTTCGAATTCACGTATCATAATCGCAAAAAATGCAGATGAGAATCTCGACAGGCGTTTATTAAAAATGCAGTACTATTATTAGGTTAGGTAATTCAGCTAAAGAATAGGTACTAGGTACACCACCTCTTAAGTTGGACCAATACATACCAAATTATAAACCTTGAAATCCATTCAACCATTTTCTTATGATATAACACATATATAGAGAAATATCAGTTCTAAAAAATGGCTAATTTTTAGGTTTCATTATTATATTATTTCATACGCAATTTATGCAATGAAACCTAAAAAAATAATTAATGTTTGTGAATATATTAATCTTTGTGAAATTAACTTAATATACAGACATATTGACCTTCACGAAATGATTAAAGTATAGATACGTATAATAAATTTGTAAAAACGTCTTTACATTTTGCCTGCAGATTAGATGAAGCTAAGTATAATGTTTGGTTAAAATCCGCTTAAAGGTTGGTGTACTTTTTGGATTTTTATACATTTTTATAATTTATTGTTTTTTGACTAAAAATTTATGAAAGTCTGTCTATCAATGTCTATTTTAGAGAAACATGCAAGCCTAAAAATACTTATAATTTTTAAAGTAATCCCAACCTTTAGGGACCGAACTAAACTGACATCTTAAATAAACATTATTTTGAATAAGAATATTGTAGATTCATGTTGATATGTATACATTACAATACGACTTACAAGGTTAAATAAATATGAGAATAGGAGTTAAGAATAATCTGTTCAATATTTACTCGATATGTCGTATGCATACAGACGTGAAGAAAAAAATAAATTACGATGACAACTTTATTCGTTTTGTCTACTTTATTGACATACCACTAGCTAAACTTTATACCGTGACTTTACTCATTATTTTAAAAAGTATCCTAATCGTATTAATCCAGGTCACTGTCTCCCTGTTCAACAAATTTTATTTAAATCCAATCAAGTCGTTTAAGAATATTCTAATAACCAACATACATTTATAAATTATCAAATTTGTATAAGATAGTAATTAGTAGCAGATGAACCTGAAAAAAGTAATCTTTCCATCAGGTGGACCGTCAGCTTGTTTGGTATTCTAAGTATTACAAAACAAAAATAACTCGAGTGAAATTTCCATAAAGTACTTTTACAGCTAGCTTATTTTATAACATTAACTAACTCTCTACCTTTCGTGTTTGAATTTCCAAGTTTTGGCTCGGTGTTAATGAGCTATTTAGGTGCCTTTTAACACTTCTTCCACCAAAATTCATTAGAGGGCAGAAATATTATGATTTATATACTTCATAATGAATAATGCAATCGGGCTGTGACATCTATAAAGATAAATCTGGGGCTGTTAGCGCCGCGCGAGGTCACAAAGAAAGAATTGGCGCCCGCAGCGCTAACACGCCAGTCGGTAATTGGCAACAAAATGATCGATCACCTATCCTTATAAATTGTTTCCAACTACGCGTAAACAATACGTCACTCATCGTGTTAGACTGGATATTTCGATGTACGACAGATTGGAGATATCGGGTTTGGCAGATTTCTAGTTCATCATTATATTCTAGAGAGCGGTTGTTAAAACAGATATGGATAGAAAACAAAATTAAAACCAAAGGATCCTGTTAAGGAATGTTCTGCTAATGAATTGCATGTCGCCCCCACCCCCCCCAAAGAATCACTGATATTCAAATTGAAGGCCAAAAAGTTATGACGTTCACTATATGCTAGATCTGCTCTGTTAGAATCTAAATGAATTATTTGATATTTTTCAATCGTAATTTTTTTTTAAATCTAGAATTTTATTAATGGAACATTAATAGGAGCTAATAATAATTTTGATTTTCACCTGTATTTTGTATATATTGTACACTTATTGGGGGTAGGCGAGAATTTAGAAGTCTCTGAAATCGATGTCTATGCATGAGACGAACTATAAAAGTTAATAAAGTAGATAAAAAGGGATGTAATATAATAAAATTATTAAAGTCGATGTTGTTGGTAATATTATACAAAAGAATAGTCAATAGAATATATAGAACATTCTATATATTTCAATATATTTTGTTCTTTCAATCATTTCATTCAATTTTATCGTCACAAATTCAATTATTCTCCGTTCTGCACATGGGTTTATGATACAACACGTAACAAATGACCATCTACGCCCACATCTCGACACAATAATGAGTAAATTGCGTTGTGCGAATGATGAATATCTAAATCATTTGGTACCACGTTTCTCGTTTGACGACACATCAATGCCAGGCGCAACTCGCATAATGGTTCAGTCATCGAGAGTTGTCTTTGACATGTTAACAATTAAATAAAATTTTGGGCCTGATATCATTTAAAGATAAAAGCACCTTTCGTAAAATAAAAAGAATAATAAAAATGAATTCAAATGTATGTAAGTATGTAATAGCATCTATGTTGAAATATTATTTTCATAATTGTAATAAATTAATTCTCGTAGTATATATAATAAATATATAAAATATATAATTTACTATTTTAAATGTCTTAAAATAAAAAAAAAATCTATTTAAATTCTTTGTATGACTGTTCAATATGTATAGATTGAGTGAAAACAGATATTTATTAAATCATAATGTTGAAATATTGTGCCTTCTTGAATATTCATTTGTTGAATTCATGTAGTATTTACTCTTTCAAATCTGAGTAAGAATACAATGTGTTCCAACTATATTTTCGTCCCCAGGAAGATCGTAAAAGACGTATATGGCCAACCAATTGTCACTTTATCTTGCAGATTATTTAAACTATGTCTGTCATTTTATTTCTTCTGTGGATATTTGCGATCCAGATACTGTAACACAGTGAATCTCTGAGCATAGTGACTGCATCAGACAGCAAGCTCAATATTTTTTTTTTTCATTATTTTTCAGATGTTTCTTTGGCAAAACATTCAAATTCAGTGGCAAAATACTCCCTTCAAAGAATATTAAAGTCGTAAATTTCATTCAGTACACAACTGAGTAGGTATGTATCTATATAAGTTTACGTCGTATTCTCTATTCAAATACAACAATTAAAAAAGTAAATACCTATATATGCAGAGTTCACACGTAATAAATATTTGTATATTGTATGAGGTGTCCGACTCCGTCGCCGTCAACCGATTAATTATTTGGCTCTTGTTCAACTCGACTGCAGCGTTTGTTCACCAGCACCCACGTTGATCGATATACTTTTGTGTTGTTCTGTATGAGAACTTTGGAGTTACCAAGTTCCGTTGACCTTACTTTAACTTATTAACAAAGTCGCTCGCAATCTCCAATTGAAATTTTATACCTATACTTACATATATGAATAACTGAATACTCAAGTATGTCTGAAATTCTTTTATGAGTGTGTGGCTTCACGCAAAATAGTGCTACAGAACTGTTTGTAGTGATACAGAGTTATTTACAAAGTTGCTGCCATTGCAATTTTTTATTTTCTAAGCGATTTTAAAAAGAATTTATCTGATTTTTTGGGCCTATTTTACGCGATTGTATCATCAATTCTAAATCGTTTTTTACAGTTATTTTTAAAAGTGATTATCCAAGCTACAGTTTTTCATAGTAGAGGAAGTTCAGTTCCATTTTATAAATTCAAGTATTTCAAATATAGTATGTTTAAGAAATCTCTCATGTTTCATAGGTATATATATATTTACACTGTCTCTGAAACCGCTTTTTACGAAGCAAAATATACATATTTGTTCAATGCGTCAGAGACTTGTGGATATTAAATAATTTATTATTATTATGTATAACAATGATTTAAAATAGATGTAGTTGGTAAAAAAAATCGAATCAGATATACGATTGAAAATATGTTTTTTTTTTTTAATATAGTTTTATCTTTTATATATTTATATAACATTTTAAGTATTTCTTTTTATATTATGTATTTGCTTTTAATGTATTACTCAAGCTGTGCACATAATGTAATTGGATTATAACCCAGCCGAATCACAAATGCAATTATTACTTAAGTTTTTTATGGTTGTAATCTGTTTTATGTGCCAATAAAAAAAAAATAAAAAAAAATACGATTCTCTTTTAAATTAAAAAGTATTTTGGGAGCTAACACAATTCGATACTTCTGTGATAATTTTCAGGTAATATATATTTCCTGAAAATAATAACAGAAGTCTCAGCGGTGAAGTACGGAGCCCACATTAATAGTAAGCGATAATCTAACATATAAGACTTCACGTTTACCCGTCTAGATAGATAGAAGAGGAAAAGACGAGCCGGGAGGGCCCAGAGCGATAAAAATTAAGGCCGGCAAAATTGAACTTAAGAACGGGAAACGGTTAAAATATAGTGTATTATTACTACCTACCTACACCTAGCTACACTCACTTGCGTTTGTGTTACATGTTACACTTATAAGAATTTTTTTCAATATACTATATTATTTTTATCCGTAATAATCCGTATTTTTATCTTGCATAAAACATTATCCTCCTCTCTTTGCCAGTTTGGTAAAAATAGAAGATGCAGTTGCGAGATCTATTTAAATTTACCTATGTCTATGAAATTGATAGTACCTCGCGATATGCGGGGGCGGTGTGTTGCCATGTTGACTTTGTTATGAATACCAGATGTTTTCACATTTAAAATATAAAGTTACTAAAGACAAAAAAAAAACTTATGAAACTAGTCAATATTAATAAGCCAATAATGTATTATTAAATGTAAATTAAAATTAAACTCAAAATGATTTCAGATTTTATTCTTCACTGATTTGTACCTATACCTACCTTGTTTCTAGCAAGTCTGTTCTCAAATATTCAATTAGATTTCTATTTAACTTATATTTTATATTATCTATGACTTTTCTACCAATTATAGGGCCAGTTAAAGGTTGTAACTGTCTAATGTTTATTGTTTTTATATTTAAAAAAAAACAAAGTTTGTTATTCCTATAGAATTTAACAATGATACCGAAAATTAGGTCAAGTATGGCAAAGTCCATGAATCTTCGCAATCCATTTTAAACGAAGTTTGAGAAAGATCCACAGCAATTGTTTGTTAACAACAAAATTAAAATAAATTGAGAAGTTCTTGGATATCAGACTGTAACATAATGTTTCTCTAATTATACCTATTACCTTCTCTGTTTTAGAATTTTTAAACACTGAGTTCTGATTCGTATACTTTTCGCATGTACGTCGCTCCTGCCCACCGTATTCACGGTTTTATCGACTGACTCATGCAATAGGGTCATCAATAATGCTCAACATCGTACAATTCGCAATGGATTCCCTCGGTCTATATTTATAATGTA
The DNA here is from genome assembly GCF_026898425.1 of Galleria mellonella. Lineage (NCBI taxonomy): Eukaryota > Metazoa > Arthropoda > Insecta > Lepidoptera > Pyralidae > Galleria > Galleria mellonella. The sequence continues at coordinate 3,804,826 of NW_026442090.1, read as the reverse complement.
CGGGATAGACGCGAAGAAGGTGCGGGACGGGCGGGCAAGGCGCGTCGCTCCGACCACGTGGTATAAATAGTCGCACGCGCATGTCCGCGCACTCGCACCACTCCAAATTGGGAAATGGGAATCGTTCACATTGAATGTTGCATAGATACTGAACTGATATCAAATTTGGAAATGGTACCGGTTAAGGCTGAATGTTTGTGACTAATCAGCTGTTAAAAAAACATAATGGTGTATAGATACGTTGTTAGGCAAAATTGAGGCGCTAGTTGTGAGAAATTTCCTTTTAGGAAGACATGGGTGAGAATTATACACTAATATAAAACTTATAAGGCATGTGGTCCCGACTTAGAATAGACCACCTTTCCATTCCCGTGGGTGTCGTAAGAGGTGACTAAGGAAACTTAATGTTCGAGGGATGGACAGCAGAGTCCCTCTTAAAACATCAAAGCTTAACTGCGGTAGTCTACCCGCCTGCCAGGCGTGGAAACTACTGGTTAAACCACCCTTGTGAGGGAGGCCTATGTACAGCAGCGGACAGTTAAAGGCTGACATGATGATGATGAAGGATATTAATTAAGAATTTCCAAATTTAATATGCAAATTTCAATAAAATTAATACTTTATCTATTCTAGTCAGTTTATAAATAACGTAACGTTTATTAAATATAATTTCGATTTGCTCTCAATCCGATTACGTTAAAAGTCACCCCGTTGATTTTGACTATCAAACAGTACATAGTCAGTTTTGAATATTGAATATAAAATACCTTTAATGTACTGAATTACATTAATTTAAATTCAAAAATTAAGACGTACATGGTGCAAAGCCATAGCAAGATAACAAGTGGGTTTAATTGGTCCCTAATAAAACTTGGAGACGTAAATCTTGGGCTCTTTTATCGTTGTTCATTGTAGAAGTCGGGATTTAATGCCTTTTTTTGTAACATGTTACATTTTATGACGAGTTCGTTCTTTCGTCCTATTTTACAAGATTCAGTAGGTACACTATTAACGTTCTTGCAAAGTAATTCTAACACTCAACACATTTAATTTTGGAACGTTCGGAAATATTAAAAATCATTAATTTTAATATTTTTTTATGCAACTTAGAATGGCAAATAAGCTGTCGAAATTTGCACCTGATGAAAAGTGGTAACTGTCGCCTATAGATATAAGCAGTACCATGGACATAACAGAGTATACTGTTTCGCCCATGATACCCCTATGTGTTGCCGTACCTGAGAAGTCAGGTGTTATTCCTCTGTATCCTGTAAATTCACTGATCTATCCCACCCTTCAAACCGAAACACAGCCTTGCAAATACAACTGCTGCACGGTAGAAACGCAAATGAGACAGAAGTGCCTAAGCAAACAACTTTTTTACAAAGTCTCCCTCTGGTAAAATATTTAATGTATATAAAAACATGTACTCGTGTGTATCCCACAATACGTAAACTTTCATATACGAGTTATGAAAGTGAAAATATAAATTATATCACATCATTATATTCTGGGTTTTAATAAAAAAAGGGTCCTGTCTGCGATTTAATAAAAAAGGAAATATACATCAAAGATCGTAAACAAGGTTAAGTACACTCTTAACAAAGGTCACAGACTATGTACCATAGATAATATTCAATGGGACGGATTTCATTATTGTAAAGGTTTTGGAGCCTATATAAAAAAATTCCGGAAAATTTCTACTCTTAAAGATAAATAATGTCTCTTTTTATTCATGATAAATGATATTTGTTTTTATAAGAATCCAAACTGTAAACATTTCTTAGAAATAATACTTTTGTTTAAGTAATTAAGAAAAATCGCGTTACAATACCATTAGGTAGATAGTTTATAAAGATGTTTGTATGTGACAGATATGTATGTACGTTTGTTACTCAATCAATGGCTGAATTGATTTGAATGAAATTTGGTGTACGGGTAGGTAATAACTTAACTTATATTACTTATATTTTACATAATAATTTATGCAAATGAAGTCGCGGCATACAGCTAGTTATAATAACGGTATACAAGTTTGTCAAAACCACAAAAAAAGTTACTGTGAAAATAGAACCTACTACACTGTGTCATAGCATAGAATATTATTTTATCTATGGTCAAGAGTTTATTTGAATTTCCTTGTCGACTATCACGGCTTACACAGGATGGTACTAAATATTATGCGGGTTAGACCGTGGCTAGGGAGCCGCTAACTCAGGACAATGTTGATATGGGTCTAATTTTAATAAAATATCTGGTATTTTATAATAACTGCCATAATTGAATATACTGTGACGCCCATAGTACCGCTTACTGGATGTCATTCTTAAGAATGCAGATGTTAAGCCACCGTACCCTGTAATTTGACTGTTTTGATATTTTAAATGTACACTCAACATATCTCTTTCACCACTATTCATTTTCAAAATACATTTCATTTGTTTGATCGATGAATATAAAATTAAAACTGTTTTTCTGTCACAGAAAATACATAATATATATTAAATATATTTAACAAAACTGGAATAAACTGAACAATAAAAGAAAATTTTTGTATGATCTTTACAAATAATTAAGTACCATTCTAAATTAAATATTTACGACATTTAGGTAATACCTACAATATAAGGGTAATACACTTTTAATAAAATGTTACTAATTTAAATAAGACCAATGAATAATTTTATAGTTTGTCTATATACCAACAGAAAAGTATCTGTATCTGTAAATATGTAAACATTATTTTATCTTCTTTTGCAGAAAAATAAACAATTCATGTGAAGTTAGGGATAAAAATGTCTCTCAAATGTAGATTCCCAGAAAATGTATTAAAGAAGCTTTTAGGCTGATAAATATTTTATTGTGGCGCGGAACGTTTAAATTGGAGGTTGTTTTAATGTAAACTGATAGGATTATTCCTAATTTACAATAAGTATCCACCTACTGTTAACGATGACGACTGAGTAAGGCGCTCTATGCGCCACTGTATTGCTCATATTGACTAATTTAATACATAACTTCAATAAATTTCTACATAATTTATAACTTTACTATGTAAATATCTATGTAAATATATATTTGAATAAAAAGTCATTGAATGACATTGAAGTGTCAACATTGCCTCTCCATTTATTTGTTTATAATAATATTTAAACTTGATAAAACCTAATGGAAAGTAATACATTGGGAATAATATAATGTAAATAATTAGTGACAGTGTTTGTGAGCATATTTGTTGAAGCGAACCCAGAATATTGTGGTAATGTAACAACACTATCAATATTGCCATAGAAAAGATATTGGAGATAATACTTGTTCATACAGCGCACACATAAATAAAAACAACATAAACATATTATATACCCTTTTGATTTTTAAAATAAATATTAAACATAGAAGAAACTAACTCAAAAATTATAATTACAATTTTTACAATTACACACAGATAAAAATATAAAATGTGGGTAATTGATACAACATTTTAGATATGAAACGTAGTGGACTACCCTAAATAAAAGTTACATTTAATATTTCTATGAATGATACCGCTAAATTCACGAATTTTGCTAGCTTGAAAGTGGTCCAATGGCTATAGTGTTCACTACTTATTAAATAATCGCTAGTTCGAAACTCAAATACAGTATATTATTTTTGTATATTTAAAGTGATTGCGAAAGTGAGGGCATTGATAAGAAGCTCTAAAAATGTATACCGATGAAGAAATCATTCAAGAAAATTTATTTATAAAATGTTCACTTTGCAAAAGTATGTTAAATTTAATCGATACGAATATTACTACAAAAAAATATTACTTAATGACAAAACAGAATAAAGAAACATGGAAATGTAAAAACTGTTTATCAAATACTCAACATAGTCATGTTAATGCAAAAATAGGACTATCAAAAATGGCTAACATTAGTAAAAATGACAATGTAACTCTACGTAGACCACGATGTAACTCAGAAACTTCTTTATTGGACATATCCCACAGTTTAAATCAAAGCAGCAGTCATTATAATTCTATGTTAATGGATAGTTCCATGAAAAGCTTACCAAGTATGACCTTAGAAAATAATACTGAAATTAATGAACTAAAGGACAAATTGAATACAGTGGAAAGGAACTTAGTCATAGCACACGCTGAAATCGAAAATCTTTTATTGGAAAATAGCGAACTTTCAAAAAAATTACTACAAAATGATATAACGATTAAAGCTTTAAAACATATTAAGTTTAATCCAGCAGCGAATATTTGCAGCAACTGCCGTACTTCGAACTCTCTTACTTACTTCAATAATGATAGCAACTTTACTCCGACACGTATAAGTAGGAAAAATATAACAAACAGTACACCAAAAGTAAATAAACTACCTGTAAAACTTAATGAAGCTGCAATTAACATCCACAATGAAAGAGATCAAAGTCAAGACGATAGTGATGCGAAAATAAACAGTAACATATTGAAACAAAGTGAAAGAGATAAAACAGAAGTAAAAACTCAAAATAATTCTTTAACTAAAGACAAACAAAGCTTTTCAAAAAATATACATACTGACAACAACCAAATTCCGCCAATGATTGAAGGTCACAAGGTGCTTATTTTTGCAAATGATGAAGGAAAGGGCGTGTGCAAGATTCTACAGTCATTATTAGGATTAAAATTTAAAGTGACTTCTATTACAATGCCAGGCGCAAAAGTGCATCAACTATTAAATTCATGTTTAAATCATTGCAAATCTTTAACGAAACAAGACTATGTAATTATAATAGGTGGGTCAAATGACAGGAATCCATTTAGTTTAAAATCTAATTTATACTATTATATTAACCAATTGTGTAAAACTAATGTAATTTTAACTGAAACGTTTTGTAACTACTTCTTAGATTTAAAAGAAATTCGTTATATGTATAGATTTATATGTGATCAATTTGACTGGGCAACATTCACTGGATATACGTTGGGCACGAGCGGGGAGCAACATTCTGGTAATCGCCTTCTAAATTTGTGTAGAAATATACTAAGAGATATTCTTCATTTAGAATATAAACGCAAATATTTTGAATATTTAAATAGAAAACCAAATTAAATTGTATACAATAAAACGTTAGTCACAACTGGCACTCAGACAGATGACACAGAGTTTTTTCGAGGAAACCAATAATAATAAACTTGTAATTTTTCATCATAATGTTATGGGAATTAAATCAAAAATTAATGAAATTGAACTTTATTTAGATACATTGACATCAAATATTGACATATTATGTTTCTCGGAGACTTTTGTTAGTAAAATGAATAACATATGTAATATTAAAATTGAAAATTATGAACTTGCATCTTACTACACAAGGCGAAATTTGATAAGAGGAGGAGTCTCTATTTATGTAAAAAAATCACTACAATATAATAAAATTGACTGGCTTTCAGATAATTCTACAGAAAAAATATTTGAATGTTGTGGAATAGCCATACCAGAATTAAAAATTTGGGTATTATGTATATATAGGCCTCCAAATAGTAATATAAATAAGTTTATTGACAAATTGGATGAAACATTATATAGAATTTGTCGTAGGGCTAGAAATCTTAATATAAAGCTAATCATTGCAGGAGACTTCAATATTAATATTCTAGAAAATAATAAAAATACGAGGCTTTTCAATGAAACATTAAATAAATATAACATAAAATGTACTATAAAAGAACCTACACGGGTTACATCTCATTCCCAAACTTGTATAGATAATATTATAACCAATACCAAAAATTTTAAATCTAATGTTGTGCATACAGGTTTATCAGACCATGCTGGCCAGATTTTAGAATTGCCCTGCAAACTAAATTATAATAACAAATTTTGGTATGTGTACAAAAGGAAAGTTGATGTTAATCTGAACATATTCTTGAAATATATCTCACAAGCAAACTTTTCTGAGATATACCAAACAAACGACGTTGATCTGGCTTATGGTATTTTTTTAGAACTATTTAAAATGATACATGACTTGTGTATTCCCATAGAAAAAGTGAAAATTTCATTAAAAAAAAAGCCTAATTGGAAAAGTAAAGGATTAATTATATCTAGTAAACGAAAAAGACAACTCTATCTGCAGATACAAAATAATACATCACAACAAACAACAACTCATTACAAGACATATAAAAGATTATTGCGATCATCAATAAGATACTCGAAAAGACTATCTAATCTAAATTATGTAAAGAATAGTACAAACAAAACAAAGGCTATTTGGGGGTTAATAAAACACAATACTGAACAAACTAATGAATTAAGTCAGACGATAAAACAAATAAGGAATGGGAATGAAGTGATAACATGTCCAAATGAAATTGCAAATATATTGAATAATCATTTTATACAACAAAATAATTACTCGAGTACATCAAAAAATCGCAAACCCACAAAATATAGTACAGGTAATAGTATTTTCCTAACTCCTACAGATGAACAAGAAATAATGACCATAATAAAAAAGTTAAAAAACAAAAAAAGCTGCGGTGTAGATGGCATATCAATGCAAATAATAAAATCAAGTGCTACCTATATTGTCAAACCTTTAACATATTTAACTAATCTTATGCTTGAAAGTGGATGCTTTCCAAGTAAGTTAAAAGTAAGCCTAATAAAACCACTGTATAAAAAGGGTCCGAAGGACATTACAGATAACTATAGACCTGTGGCATTACTACCGGGCTTTTCGAAAATTTTTGAACGCGTAATATATAATAGAATTATAAAATATTTAGAAAAAATAAATTACTCAATAATAATCAATTTGGTTTCCGTAAAGATCGCTCTACTGTAATGGCTATTTTAAATATACTTATTAAGACATGTGAGTCTGTTGATCAAAAAAAAAACGTCACTGCTTTATTTTTGGATATGTCTAAAGCTTTTGATTCTGTAGTTCCAGAAATAATTTTAAATCAACTTGATCAACTAGGAATTCGTGGAATAGCTCTTAAACTATTAGAAAGTTATTTGAATGATAGATACCAAGCCACAACATTAATACACTATAATAAAAACTCAAAAACATTGGAAAACGTGGAATCTATCTACAAAAAGACAGAACTGGGAATTCCACAGGGTAGCATATTGGGACCTCTATTGTTCATAATTTACCTCAATGACCTTCCTGAACAGACAGATCATCAATGTGTATTATTTGCAGATGATGTAACGTTATTATTCACAAATAATGGTTCAAGTTTACAAAATTATGAAAATGAGATCAACGCTAATATCGACAATATTACGGACTGGCTATATAATATAATTTTCGAAAACGAAAATTATGCAAATAAGAAATTATAAAAAAAATAGTTTAAATTTAAATATTAATATTAAAGGCAATAAGGTTTTTGATGTTGAAACAACGGACTTTTTGGGAATATCTGTAGATGCTCACTTAAATTGGAAATCACATATTGATAAAATTAATAGTAAAATTGCCAGTTACTGTTATGCTCTATCGGTCCTGGTTGATGTGTCATCAGTGGATGTGGCTCGTAACGCATACTATGGTAATGTGTACCCGTTACTAACATATGGAATTGTCTTATGGGGTAACTCAGTCAACGTAAACAGTACCTTTCTATTGCAAAAGCGTTGTCTAAGAATCATATACAATAAAAAAAGTGATGAGTCAGTACTACCATTATTTAAAAATAAAGAATATCTTACGTTGACATGCATATATATATTAGAAATCAGCTTATTTGTAGTAAACAACATGCACTTATTTAAAAAGAAATCTGAAGTTCGTCTTAGAAATGTACCCATGAGACAATATGATCATTTATATTTGCCGCAAGCTAACTCAATGATATACAATAAAAGTAGTTATATAATGGCTATCAAAATATATAATCATTTGCCAAATAACCTAAAAGAAGTGCCTAATACAAAATTCAAATTATTATTAAAAAAATGGCTACTTGCAAATGCTTTCTATAATATGAATGAATTCTTTGCTCTTTGACATTTTTTTTTTTTTTTACATTGACATTATAAATAATTTAATTAATATATAGGATGATAATTAATATGTTCTAATGGTGACCATGAGTTAGTTTGTGACTGTTGATTGACATGTTTTATTTTATTTTCAATTTTATTGACAATTTTAATGTATGACTGTAAAATAATTAATGTTTTGTAATTAATCGTATTGTATGCCCGATGTATGGGTAGGCTGTTTTCCTTTGAGACGTTAATAACATCTTACGAAAAATTGTAACATACAGCTCACAATAAATTTATTCTATTCTACACTCCTCGCAAAAATTGAGGGAACATAAAAATTTTTGAAATTTTTGGGTGATTTTCAACAGGTTGTATTTCAGTGAAAAATAATCGTACAGGAAATTTAAAAAAAGGGTTTTGAAGCTTGAAAACTCTAGTTTTCAGATTTTTTGGTGAAAAAATTTTTTGAGCTCTGATTTCCATGCAATTCTTAAACAAAGCTGAAAATAATTTTTTTCTAAATTTTCTAGGTTTCGTTTTTCACTCTATGGGCATGGAAAATTTTTTTCGAGCTACTTCATTATATAGGTCTCTTAGCGTGTTTATTCAGCTTCAAAAATCGCTTTGGATGGCTCAATTACGACCATTTGTCTCCGAGATATCGAACTTTGAATGCAAAAGCATCCTTTTCCATTCAACTGCTAATATCTCTGGAACTACTGGTCGCACAGCAAGCGGGCGCCGAGTTTCTTTATCTGCATAAAATTTCCAATTAAGCACAGTCAAGAGTTAGTGAAAAAAAATTTTTTTTCCACCTCTAACATTGAATTGAAAAAAGTGGAAAAAAGTGACTTTTTCTCCTTTTTTGGTTACTTGGCTGTATCTTCGCTAATATGGGCGGGAAAGCTAAGGTTTGAGGAAAATTTTACAGTCTATTGTTCCTTAAAGAACCCCCTAAATCCCTGGAGCGATCGGTTCAACGGTTTTCCCGGACCAATTGATTGAAATTTTGGAAAAAATAAGGGAACAAGGTTTTTGTCCCTTAAACTCACCCTAATCCATTCAAAAATCAATAATTTCATTTGTTTTTCACTTTTTACTCAATTTTTTGTTTTTTAAAAATTCATTATCAAAAAAAAAATCGAAAAAAATCAAGAAAATTTTTAAGAAAAAATTTTTTTTGAAAAGTCGAAAAAAGTTTACAAAAAATTATTTTTTCGTTTTTAAGGAAATCAAAGTTTTTGACAAAAACTTTGATTGATGATCGATCGATCGACGCTTCTTTTGTGCTTACGCACGTAAATCCGACCGTGCAACCTCCACGTGGTATGCTTTGGGTAACGCTAATGCCGGCGGTAAATCGATCATCAATCAAAGTTTTTGTCAAAAACTTTGATTTCCTTAAAAACGAAAAAATAATTTTTTGTAAACTTTTTTCGACTTTTCAAAAAAAATTTTTTCTTAAAAATTTTCTTGATTTTTTTCGATTTTTTTTGATAATGAATTTTTAAAAAACAAAAAATTGAGTAAAAAGTGAAAAACAAATGAAATTATTGATTTTTGAATGGATTAGGGTGAGTTTAAACAAAAACCTTGTTCCCTTATTTTTTCCAAAATTTCAATCAATTGGTCCGGGAAAAACCGTTGAACCGATCGCTCCAGGGATTTAGGGGTTCTTTAAGGAACAATAGACTGTAAAATTTTCCTCAAACCTTAGCTTTCCCGCCCATATTAGCGAAGATACAACCAAGTAACCAAAAAAGGAGAAAAGTCACTTTTTTCCACTTTTTTCAATTCAATGTTAGAGGTGGGAAAAAATGTTTTCTTCACTAACTCTTGACTGTGCTTAATTGGAAATTTTATGCAGATAAAGAAACTTGGCGCCCGCTTGCTGTGCGACCAGTAGTTCCAGAGATATTAGCAGTTGAATGGAAAAGGATGCTTTTGCATTCAAAGTTCGATATCTCGGAGACAAATGGTCGTAATTGAGCCATCCAAAGCGATTTTTGAAGCTGAATAAACACGCTAAGAGAACTATATAATGAAGTAGCTCGAAAAAATTTTTCCATGCCCATAGAGTGAAAAACAAAACCTAGAAAATTTAGAAAAAAATTATTTTCAGCTTTGTTTAAGAATTGCATGGAAACCAGAGCTTAAAAAATTTTTTCACCAAAAAATCTGAAAACTAGAGTTTTCAAGCTTCAAAACTCTTTTTTTAAATTTCCTGTATGATTATTTTTTACTGAAATACAGCCTGTTGAAAATCACCCAAAAATTTCAAAAAATTTTATGTTCCCTTAATTTTTGCGAGGAGTGTATTCTATTCTATTCTATATCAAATTAAAATTATATTACCTTTTAATTTTTTTTTTAATGTTAAGCTAATAACGTAGGCCGATTTCGAGCCAAGCCAAACAAATGCACAAAGCGACAAAATTAGTGATGGCAAAATCGAGGACGGCTGGCTGTTAAACAGGGTGGCAAATCAGCTTTGCCAGATTGTGTACTTTTTTCAAAAATTTTGGAAAAAAAAATTTTGTTTGCGAAATTGTTGAAGATAAAAAGCTCTTGGAGTATTTTTTGAAGGAAAAAATGAAATGCGATTGGAGAAGTTTGGGTATGTTTAGACTGTTTTTTTGTTAAATTTGGTGAGGTATATAAATACAATAAAATAATTAAATGAAGGTAATAAAACAAAAGATGGGATAAGGGAAAGAAAGGGTTAGATAAGTTAAAAAGAGAAATAAACAAGTTTGTAATCGGATAAAAATCCTAGAAATCGTATTGATTTGGAAAAGAAATATTTGTCGTTTCGGTAAAAACAAAAATCACATCTGGTAACCCTGATGGGAATATAATTTCAGACTGGAGAGACAAAATTACTAGGGCGAGCATTGATATTACTTTTCGAATACGCAAAAAATATTGAAATAAGCATATTGAAGTAAAAGTGAAAATAACCAATTTGGCAAGATATCAATGAAATACGACTTTCGAGGTCTCATTTATGAAGCCTTGACTCTTGTAATGACTCTCACTCTTCATATAAATTACGGTCAAGTAAATGTAATCAAACAGTAGCAGAGTCCAACTGTTTGAACAAGTTTATGGTTCGTAACTTTTGTGACTTATGTCGACAACCAGGTCTGCGTCACTTCAAACAAAAATAAGTTTTTATGAAATCTATGTAACCAATTTTATTAAATTAAAAAATTTAATCTATGTATTTTATCATACCTAATAACATCGATATTTTAGACAAATACCTTGTAAGTAATTGTACGACAGTAAATATCCATTTATTTCATTGTGATGTAAATGGTTATATAGAATCATTTTCTAAATTTGTCGATATAAAAATAGTGGCAACTCTTAAGAATAACATAGTGACTACTTGCTCTGTGGTAACCACTAGAGTTAAGACAAGTGTTACAAAATTGGTAGTCAACCTACACAACATCGATACAAATGTCGAACTGATATAATAAGTACTACATAATAGATGGTCTGCGCAGATAAGGGACATTATGTCCCCATACAAATTTTCGCTTTATGTTTCTCCCGTCTTTTTAGGCTTTAAAGACCGACTAGAGACAATTCTCGGCATAAAATCCGGCCACATTATTATGACCGGAATTTTATGCCGAGAATGTCTTATGATCATAAGAATCATTTTTCTTATGATAAAACTTTTTAAATTGCATACTACAGTGTACACGTGATTGAATAAACGAATGAGTATACTTTATTTGCGTTATACAATATAGGAAAAAAGCAAGATAATTAACAAATATAACGATACAATTATATAAGTACAGTAAGGTGGTCTTATTGCTAAGAGCAATCTTTTCAAGACACTATAATAATTAAAAAAGTTATCAACGTAAGACATGAAGGAAAATAATTATAAGTACCTTTATCAAATAAATAAAAAATTATTAACTATATACAATATATAATCCTATACATACCTACATGTTAAAAATGTATCTAATACTAGAGCATATATAAATAATTATAGACACAAGGAAAACAAATTAGCGTAAAATGATGAATGCATGTAGGGTATTATTGGCGATACGGTATACTTTGTTATGTCCAGAGTACTTTCGTGTCTATAGGCGATGGTTACCACTGTCCATCAAGTGGGCTTCTTGACCATTTTAAGTAGCATATAAAAATATATAAAAATTTCAATTATTTAATGAAAGAGCTACTCGTACATAAAATTTGAAATTAAGTGGACCCTAGATAAGACAATAGGCATTGTTATTGTTATTGCCTTGTCATCATAGTGACTATACCGGCATAAAAACTAGCCTACGTCTTTCCCCATGCCGAATACTATAGTAAAATTCATTTTCATATACACAATATTAGTAAGTGTAGGGAAAGTTACTTAACAATTTTGGAGACCGCAATTCATTGAGAATGATTTTGGAGAGTAAACGAAAAAGGGAATTGGGTCGAGCACGGCTGTCGTGTAAACGACGGTAGATGGGTTAGAAAACGATTTCACTTGAAGTCTTGTCGAGGAAAATTATTTTTAGGATGTCTTGCCTTCACATAAACAGATGTCAATCAAAAATTTATCTATTCTCACCGTATTCAGAAATAACTGAAGGATGCTAGAATACGAATATGTTGAGATTGAAATATAGATCTTAAAAGCGAGTAATAAGATTTAAACATATTTATTAAACAAAGATTACTACATTATTTATAATTTTTTTTTAAATACGATTGCATTATAATTTCTCCATAAATATTATATAAATAACTAGCGATCCACCTTAGCTTCGAACGCATAGATAATTGTAGATAAAAAGATAAATTGATATTATAATTAACTTTAAAGGAAAAATTTTAACACCTTGAGTTACATTATTGTTATTTTCGTAGATATCTTTGACTTTTTTAAAACTATTATATAACTTGTTACTCACTGATAATGTAGTAATAAAGTATCTACAGGTGAAATTATTTTAAAAATCAGCTGAGTAGCTTTTGAGTTTATCCATTACAAACGAACATACAAAAAATAAAATCTTTCCACTTTATGACATTTCTTTATAAATTATATAGCTAGCCGTAGAATTTAAGCTGCAGGCGGATCGGCAAATGCCTATCTATGTAGTTTTATATTATTACCTATATAATTTTATGCTATTAATATTTATTACATTACGCTTATCGAGTGTAGGTTTTTATTGTTATTATCTTTACCTATTTTTCTTAATTTAATTTTAATTCTTTAGAATTCTTAAGATTGACTAGCTTTAGCTAGTCAATCTTTAGACAGAGCTCTTATTTCGTCATTAAAGTTATTTAAAAAAATTAATATATTTACCACAATATCTAACTACCTACCTATTACGAGTATATACTTAGGATAGAAATAATTAAGCTAGAAACTGCCGGAAACTTGAGAGCAATCTAAATCCAATAAGGAAGTTTTCATTCCCTAATGACAATTACTCGAAGTTAATGTATAACTTGATAATTTAAAGTTACGTTGCGTCAAATAATTCTATTATAGTAGATTAAAAAAAGAAACTGGGTTTATTATGGTTATTTAACGTTAAATGTATTATAATAAACAGTAATATGGTACGTAATAAATAATGCGAAAATTATTACCTCTGTAAAAATTTAATCTCAAAATACGTACGATTTTTACGTGACCACATCTTTAACTCTGTTTATTGAGTTACTGGGTATATAACATGTAGATTACTGTAATGTGACTACATAGACATGCTTGTAACTTTACCCTCCTGTATCAAAATTGTCCTTATTCTATCTCTTTTACGCTGTTTACTTTTATATATAGTTATCTCTATCAGCCGTGTTAAAAACGGTATAGGAGAATCTCTGTCGTGTTATGGTTTCAGAGTTTCAGGCCAACTCAGCTGAGCGGTCTCGACGCGTTGTCATGGTTACCATTGATCGGTCGCGCCATCTTGAATGCAAGCGTCTGCAAACCTTTATTTATTGTAATGAGTAAATCATTTTAAAATCATTCAGTTGAACTAAAAATTAATCACTACGTTTTATCCAAAATATATGAATGTGAAAGCCATAGATGGACGTATGTCAATCAAATGGTCAACGTATTGAAAAAGGACTAAATTAAAAATACTCATAACCAACAAACGCGTTTGAATAGATTGACGAATGTGGACGAAGCGAAAGAAGTCTATATGAATCGGAGCATTTGACGTCCCATTGTTTCTGCCAACTCCAATTAGAGATAGGCGTGACGTATATTAAATTATTTATATCATATCAATTTAGGACAAAAAAATTGACAAAAAAAAGGGTTTCAATCGTATCAAAATTAATGTGAAGTCAATATGAGAGTAAACTATATAGAGAACAAAAGAATAATTGAAAACAGTTCATAATTGAAAAATATATTGTATAATATATAAGAAATACACAAGTGTATTGAGAAACTGGAGGTAATATCGTAGATGGTTGTACCTGGTACGTCAATTTGCTGGCAGCAAAAATAAAATTAACAAGTATATCTTACTTGTTTATTTTATTTTTCATTAAAAATATTTATTTAGTTGGTTGCACACACAATACATGAAAATTAGATTCATTAAGTAAAGATTAAGATTCTTTTATGGAATTTAATAATTAGATTGAAAAATACAGTCCGTCAGAAAATAATAAATTAAACTAAGAATTAACATCAATCAAGTCAGGGGCGCAGAAAGTAATAAACCTTCCGTCAAGGGTTCAAGTATAATTTACATGTAATGTCATAATATTAAAAATCACGTTCGTTGCTTTTTAGTCCCCTAAAATTTTTAAAGCAGTGGTTTCTGTAATATATTTAAATATTAAATATATTTTTTTTCTTACTAATATAACAAACATTGTAACTAGAGGATATCTGTAAAGGGAGATATTTAATAAAGGAATATGTGAGGCATCTTTATAAAGGCGTTACATAGAAGTAAAGCAATATTTTTTAGAAATTTCATCTGTCTGTCTGTATGTTTGTTTTGCACAAACTACAGCACCAAATTGGATACGGTTTTTATATTTGGAATCCAACTTTAATTTTGGTGTATGTTTTATCTTAATACGTCATCTTGATACATATATGTTTATTTAATTGATTTATTCTACTTTTGAAATCCACGCATAAAAAGTAGCAGGTAAAAAGCTAATTTTAAATAAAATTCTCGGTATGAGGCGAATGCGTACAGAGTGAAATCGAAATAATTTAGCAACCTTTTAAGAGAATGTTCTATCAGTGAATCTAAATATTATTTTAAAAGAAACAAGAGCCAAAAAAGTACAAACAATTTTAAGCCTTCCACTCTAACTTGATAGCTACGCCGTGGGAGACAATTTTTTTTATCGATTCTCCACCCACGTCTTTTAAGAAAAATGTTTAGTTTCGCCGGTAGATACTTTTTATTTAAAAAAATACTAATGCCTTAATTTTTATCCTGTATAAAATGTTTCTAATTCTTAGGTTAAAATTAAACTACAATTTTAGAATCTAATCATTCAAACAGAAAGTTTAATTATATTAAAAAGCTTACTCTGAATAGAATGGTACAACATTTAAATATCTGCCAAATAGACTTTAATAATAATGTCTTTTCATTCATTCAGACTACCTTAAGTCTTTAGATTTGAAATAAATGTCTTATTAATAACTGTATCCTTTATTAATCAACTTTACAATGGAGGGATATTGTACAAAAGTCCTGTGCGTGGACATCATAGTTTATATTGATGCTCATAATTTACTTCCATGTTAGGCACAGCTGTTTTTTTTTTTGTAGAACAAAAGTTTGTATTATTCAAATATAGAATTACAAGCTCAGTTCCTATGCAGATTAGGTCATTTACCTACAGCATTTGTAACACTTTAATCAAATGTGCAAAAGAAATACCTTTGGACAGCCAAAATATTGCAGATGCCACGTATAGTTGACACTTTAAACTGATTCTTTAAACAATATACATATAGCTTCTAAGACAAAGGTTGGTCTAAATTCATCAATTTAATAATTTTTTCCCGTATGTTTGTTTGTAACACATAAAGTCTTAAATTATAGGATACAGAATTCTTAAGAAAAGAATGTATACAATGAGTATATATTTGTAACTATGATTTATACATACGCTGCAATATATTTAATACTGCAACAATCTGTATAGATGGAGTGAAATCAATACTCGGATAGTCTCGCGTTAGCGATCTGCACACGGATTTGAAACAATTTTATAGATTCGATAGACTTAATCGCTATGCACTTTACCTAGACATGTGGAGGTATAAAAGTAAGTAATTAAATGAAAGATTATCTTCGAATATATATATATATATATATATATATATATATATATATACACACACACACACACACACACACATAAAAAAAAAAATAAAAAAAAAATAAAAATTAGTTTATTCATCTCCACAAATTACATATATATATATATATATATATATATATATATATATATATATATATATATATATATATATATATATATATATATATATATATATATATATATATATATATGGTTTCATCATATTATAATGATAATAATATCGTTCATTAGTATTAAAAAAAATATTTACCTCATGGAAAGAAGTAATCGTTACCTAGACATTAGTAACAAACACCATAGGCTAGTATAGTATTATTATTATATAAGGATTATGGTGTAATGTTTCTGTACTCTACAAGTTCACTATCATGTGCCCTTTAAACCGAAGCAGCCATGCAAGCATAGCTGTTTTACAGCAAAAATGCAAGAGGACAAAGATACCAAAATGAAATAATAATTTGATAGGGATCATTTCATTATATCAAAATCAACACATCTGAGTCTGTTAATATGAGAAACCGTAATAAAAATCTAGATTCAACAACTAAAAACTTAAACTGTACAGTTTTACAGGTGAAGCATACGTTTATAAAATGTTTTACCTCATTTAAATTCCTGTATGCCATCGTAATGAAATTTAATATTTAATTTAGGCTCGAGGGAGGGAGCAGGCTAGAGGGCGTGGGATACTCAGGGTTGGTCAAGGGCGTTGCAACGGTGCAGTAAAAATCTTAACGTAGAATAATGTGTCTTAAAGTCAAACACTTAGAGCTCATTTTTAAGGTATAGGCGAAAATCCTAAAAAATCTTTTAACATTTTAAAGCTGTGAAAACTGTCGACTGCACTACAACGTCCTGGATAAATTAAAAAAGAAAATAGAATTTTCAAATAGGTATAAGACATTTTGATAGAAATTAAGCCCAATATTTACTAATAATATAGATTAGCAAGCATAGATTAAGAATTGCACTTGAGTTGGTAAATAATATCAGTGACCATAAATCGAAATCGTAAATAATAAAAAAAAATAAAAGATATTTCACAAGCTATTCAACTATTCAAATAATAATCATCATAATCTCAGTTATTATCTGTCTATTGTTGAACACAGGCCTAATGATATGAAATGAAAACTTTAGTATCCTTATTTTTAGTTTTTGCACTATACTACTTTTTATACGCGACGTGTCCGGAATGTATTGATTGATCTGTAAAGTAAGTTGATTTCTCCATTTCAAATAGTACCTACGTGTATCTAATTTTGCAACATTTAGTTTTTTTAATGGATGATAAAAACGCAGCAGCTTATACACTGGCAGGGCACCATTGAGGGATGATAGGAGAGAATGAAAAGGCAAGTCAATTAGGCCATCGTGATGAATATACCTGGAATTCAGTATATAGGCTTCTAGGGCGGACCGCGGGGAAGTCGACTAGACGGTATATTGCTAGTAATGGAGCAGTTGTAGTTGTAGTAGTTTCCATTATTAACAATCCCTTCCCCTTTTCTACCAACTATTAGAAGTGGCGTTAAAGCATTAGAAGGTAAAAAAATAAACAAAAAATAAACTCATTTTTATAATTTTTTATGATATTATTATTTACTTTTACTAAAATAAAGATAAGGATTTTTACAATTTGATAATAAGTATTAAAATAGATTTTGTAGTCGAAGGAAACCGGAAACAAATTATTAGGACACTATTTTTTTTTTTATACCACTGAGGTGGCAAACAAGCATACGGCCCACCTTATGGTAAGCGGTTACCGTAGCATATAAACGCCTGCAATACCAGAGGTATTACGCGCGCGTTGCCGACCCTGAAGAAACCTTTTACCCCCTTTTGAAGAACCCCATGCTGTAATAAGTCATTCCAAAATGTTCGTGGGAGAAAGCATTCTGAAACCGCGTTGTACGCGACCCTTTAGGCTGTAAGGTATGAGGGTGAACTCCCTGCCGATGGCGAGCCGTACGATGATAGACACTATGTATGTGCGCAACCTTTCTCGCCCACGCAGCGCACTCGACTTGAACTAAAGTGATTCGAATAGCACTGCAGGTGACATTGTTGTCTTTGTTGATAGTAATAAAGTGTTTATACTGTCTTAAAAGTAGTCTAACATATCTATATGTGTTTATACAAAAGTTGAGTCATTCGCACTCGCCGTTTATGTACTCAATGCGTTATTAAACAGTGTACAGAAATTCTATTTTCGGCACACATGTATACAGACATTGATAGAATCTCAGAATATTATTCGAATAAAACATTTTCTCTTACCATACTCAATCATTACTAATACTATAAAAAGTAAATTTGTTGAAACGACTTGACGAATTGTCATGAAATTTGGTAAACGCTATTATGGAATGGAGAAGGATATACCATAGACTATTTTTATTATATTTATTAGTAATAGGAACAAAAAGCCAATGGCATGGATTTTTCGGATAAAGATGGTTAATGTGTTACTGTACTCTAGTTTTTTTTTTACTATATGGAATAAGATACGATCTGACAGCCCACCTGATAGAAAGTGATAATAAATATATCGTCTCCCATAGACATAAACAGTACCATAAATACTCAGAATAAACTGTGACGATCATAATACCTATGATGTGTTAGCATTCTTGAATTTTTTTTTAATGGATGATAATGAAATGGTAGCTCCGCCTGCGCTAACGGTATACGCTGACGGGGCACCAGTGAGAGATGATATGTAAAAATGAAAAAGCAGGTCAGTTAGCCCATCGTGATAAATACACCTGAAATTCAGTACAATGGTTTCCAATGAGGACCACGTGGAGATCGACCTAACAGGGTACATTGGGACTGGTAGTCTACATCACTGAAAATCCCTTAACCCCCTCCCCCCATTCTTGAGGTTAGGTTAATACTATATAATGTCTCTCTACTATCTTTATCTATATTATACATTCACTATCACACCTAATCTTTCAAATCCATATACCAGTCATTCAAACGCTGTTATGTCAACAAGAGTGGGACAGACGTATCCAAGCATACTACTTCTATACACATTTACATCTCTTGCCTTATATCTTACAATTCATAATCTGTAGAGCATAGAATGAAAGCATATCATGGGCGAAACAGTATACTCTGTTATGTCCATGGTACTGCTCATGTCTATAGGCGACGGACCAGTTTCCATCAAGTGGGCCGTCAGCTTGTTTGCCATTCTAAGTTGTATAAAAAAAAGTTCTTTTTTTTTTGGGAGAAAACGCAATTGTATATTTAATATTCTGGTCGTGGTTAAGCAATATCGACTGGCAATACCACTTCTTGGTAGAAAGTGTCCTTTCTATGCCAATTAGATTAAATTGAGAACTGAATTCGGAATTGCTTATTGGGAGGTGAATTAATAATACCAATACGGAAAGCTTTGACACGTAATGGAAATAGTTTATTAGATTGTGTAAATTGTGTGTCCCAAATTTATGTTCGTTGCTTATAAACTTAGTCGATAGAAATAATCATTTATCGTTGTTTTTACAACGAATTCAGTGGTGCAGTGTTAAATATGTTGCTTTGTGTAATTAAATTTTCGAAGTTTAATTCTCGATTGGGTCAATTAAGGGAACATGCTGTTTATGACTACAACGGTAACTTGGACCGTCCACTTGTTCCGAGTCCTATAATATATTTATTTATTTGTTTATTTATTAGTTACTACCTTTTAACAGCGACTTTGTCCGCGTGACCGGGATATGTTTACTGACCGGGACAAAAGTAACCTAAGTGATTAGTTAAACCGTTTAAATGCTATAAGGTAACAAACAGACTCACTGTAACATTTATAATATTAGTAAGGATTATTATTATTGTTTTGATTTTTAGAGAGAGGATTAAGATGTTTAATATTGTACGAATAAAAATTAAAAGTAAATTATGTAAACGTCTGAAGATTAATAGTATATTTGATAAAAAAAAGACTTGTCTAAGTATAAAAAAAAATCGTAATTAAAATACTTCTAGTCTATGTAGTATTGATGATTTAATAATATTTAACTTACATAAATGGCATAACTGAATTCCAGATAAATTTGAATAATATTAATCAAATTGAATGATTAGTTTAATATTTGGCTTTGTCATAATATTTCGACTCATGCTCCTTTTTAGAAGATATTTTTTACTAATAGTACATTTACATCATTATAACATACATAACCATGCATGTTGTAATAATGAAAATATGTATTTACATTGCATGTTAAATGTGATTAATAATGGAATAAGTAATGTTACTTCCATTCCAGATTATGATTAAAATAAAAAAATAAATAAGAATAGAATGAATATTACCGAAATATTCTATAGAGAGCATTAAAATATGAAAATAATTCTCGAACCCTTTAGAACATGAACGAAATTTGTAGTGAAAAAAATATTCTCAATACGTTTTCTCAGGCGGTTACGTGATCAATACAGTATCTGACCTCGTGGTTTATATGAAATATCAATTTTTATATTATTATATTCTTGGGGAAAATTGTTGTTCCATGAATATCGGTGTGGAGAGGTTGTATATTTCTTATTCTTTTTTTTTATATCACAAAAGTGACAAACAAGCCGTCTGATGATAAGCGGTCACTGTAGCCTATGGACGCCTGCTAAACTAAGAGTCTCACGTGCACGTTGATGACTCTAAAGAAACCTTAATATACCCTTTTTAAAGAACCCCATACTGTATAGAGATACAGGGAAATCCTCAGCAGGGAGCTCATTCCACAGCCTGAGCGTTCGCAATTCCTTTGAAATTGCACTGTACGTGACCATTTAGGTTCAAGCGTGTGAGGATGAATTCCCTGTCTTATACTATTTCCGATACACCTTGCATGTGTACATAAAAGGAGTTGATAGTGAATAAATATATGATAAATTTAACGAGCACGTGAAATATGTATTACAAAAATAGTGGCTTCGTATTACACAAACAGCGATAAGGCGCGTACGCACGATAACACCGCAACTGCAGGTAAATGCAACGAGCTGTGTGCTTATCATTCGCTTATCAGGTACGCTTCAATGAGCAGTGACATCAGGTTTACGTATATCTTTAATATTTATGTACACATACATACGTGTATGTAAATATGAATACAAATTAAGCTACTCCAGATAAAGTTTTATTTGAGAAATTAGTTCAGAGTACGATAGGGCTGATATACCTGAAGAAGGTAAAAGCCCTTAAAATAATATTAAAAAAAAAAAGGTTCTGATGATTTTTGTAGGTACGGCGTGTGATATATATTTACCAGTAGTGAATAGATTTTAATAACAAATATTTTTTTATTATTAAAAGGATAATTAAAATTGGAAATTAATAAGGTAATTTAAATTGGGTTTTTTGTTAAAAATGTTAAATCACGTATCACAAAAAAGGCGCAAAATATCTAGATTTTCAACCGTTTTTGTATGCCCACCCACGTAAACTGTCCTGATAATTACAAACACAAAAAAAATTGTTAAATAAGTGCAGCCATTGAATTAGCAATTGAATTCAGCAATTGAATTAGAACAACGACAAATAAAAAAAATATTTATTTAAGAATAGTAAATATTAAATGGTATTCAATTATAGCATACGAGGATAACACCATATCATTCTTTGCATAACTAACCCAATAGAAACTCTACTCTTTATATACGTTCTGCTGGACCATATTCTTGTCTGACATCTTTGTAATATAAATGAAGAAACAAAAACAGAATGTATACGTATAGTCAATAGTATAAATTTGGAACTATTTAAACTGTTTTAACTATTTATAACTCTTTTACTATATTAATGAGTTAAGATATCATTAAAAGGAGTATAAGTATCATTTATATCAGTACATAATCGAAAAAGACGTATTTTGAATCTATTACTTATTACGTACCTACTTCTATGTGTAAGTATAAAACAGAATTGAATGAAGTCGAAAGTGCAAGAACAGCACTATGAAACCGAGTCAATGAACGTTAAAATCCCTGAGCAGTTATGCAACAATACCCACGCCCAATTCATTACCGTTCATTACTACATGGCCCAGTATACACTGCACAGCTGTTCCACACAGATTAAATAATTACGTTTTACTAGGGGGCGTCCATTAATTACGTAAACATAAAGTGGGGGATCTAGTAAATTTCACCAAATTTCATTAATAAGGAAAACGAGGAGCTGGTGGGGGGGGGGGGGGGTATTCAGTGGTAATATTATGAAAATAGTTGGTGGAACATAAAATTAATAAATTTTATATTCTCTGCTATAAAAGTTGTTATTTTATATTTTCCACTTATTTTCATTAAAACAAGTAAATAAAGTAAAATACATAAATTTTATTGTAGCAAACTTCACGATTGGATCTTACGTAAACGGAACTGGGGTTTTATCATTTTTCTTCAAAGAGATGAGAGAAAAGCAAATGCAAAAAACCTCATTTTATATAGAAAGGACCTTCTCTACCACCCAGCATTTGCATCTGTTACAATTGGGTCATAATTCGACGATCGCAATTAGTTACCTTACTAATACTTTTAATTCCAGTTGGCTTTACATTTTTATAAGGCTTTCTTAGAGCATTATTCAAGTGCAAACTGAAATATGCCAAGTGTAACATCCTATATCGTTCGACGTTCATCTTATTTAACTTTACAATTATGTATATCAACTACTGTTCACGAGATTGTTTGTATATTTTAGATTTATACGAGACACGTATTTTATCATTATCTCAAATAATAAAAATGCTTGGATTAAGGAAGGAGACTCACGACAATGAATAAAAGTAAAAAAAGACAGCGCTTATATACTGATGAAATTCCATACTCGAGCAATGGATACGGATCCTTGAATGCAAGCCCTCATTTTAACCTTCTGGAACAATCCAAGGCTAACCGCACTCCCTAGAACAATAAAATCCACTGTGGCAGGGGATAAGCTTACCGCCATCATTTGGATTAATTCTTTATTCAAATTATTATCAAAGTAAGTAAATAATTGTTCTTAGTTTATTAGGGTATTATAATTACAGCCATACACACCAGCAGGGCCCACTTAGGAATAATTTACTTAACAGGAAAGTGACATCAATCAAGCCGTTATGATATACCCGCCGATAACTTATTTACAAGGGTTCGAGAAGCCTGCTCAGATGTTAGATGATATCAACAATATTGTTATGTATTAACAAACAATTCACCCCACTTGCTAGATACTCCACAAGCGGTTGCAAACACTGGAAAATGTAAGCTAACAACCATTACGAGCGTTTGTTTAGATATTGAAAAAAGTATCTTTAAGAATATTGACATCACGAATTCGTATTATCTGTAGTTGAACTTTTTCTTTTTTATTTTATGAAAGACAACCTAAAGGTCCTTATAATTAGTACTTGCCAAACAAAGAAACAGTATTTTATATTGTTATTAAATTAAAAGATTGTTTTATAATATGCTGTTGTTATTTGTAATCAAAATTCGATTTATTGCGAGAATGCATAATCGTTTCGTCCAATTTCCTTTAGACGAGTGGCTAATGAATCTATAGATAGATACGTTATCGTTTATGCATTCATGAGATAAAACAGGTCAACAACGGGCGGCGTAGTAAAGTGCCGAATCAGGCTGACTCGAGTAGGTATTGATACGAATACCTAATAGGTACATGTACTCAGATACTCAATATAGGTACTAAACTCAGATACATGCTATTCGAATACAGATTTCGAATATTTACGATACTCGAGTACAACTTGTGTTTTTATCATAAGTTTATATATATTTATATTTCAACATTTTTTTAATATTTTCTTTCATTATCAAAGGAAAAATAAAATTACTGAGTATTTATTATCTTCATAAAAGTAAATTTCCGAAATTAGTCGGAAAAAGTACTAGAGTATGAAATACTTGAATACCCATATGAATACTTGAGTACCTGTTCGAGTCTTCAGACTCGAATCAAGGTTCGATAAATTTTTTTAGTGACTACTAAAATACTCGAACAAAAGTCGAGTCAGTACATTACTATAGCAGCGTCTTGTTCATTCTCTTGCGCACAGTAACAAAAACGTATGTCTGTTTAAAAATTTATCTTCTTCCTAAGTTATATGCAATTATATTTTGCTATTCACTAATTTCATAATATATTTTTATCACTAAATTACAATGTTTAAATTTAAAAGAAGAAATTGCTGCTTGATAAGGAAGTAAGTACATATGTAAGTAATCGATATCTTTATCAAAATGTGCAAGCGTGTTCATTATAACAACTTTGATAGATAAAACGATGATTAAATCTATCATCCATGGAATATAAGTTCTTGACGGCATAAAAATTTTAGAATTAATTGCCAAAAAATGAATTTAGAAATATGAAAATAGATGTGATCATGAAGATAGAATGGGTCGCTATTCTATATTATATAGAGCAAAACTCACTAGGGGCTATAAAAAGTAGTTCCGTCCCGGAAACCCATTTCCGTTAAGCAATGATGACTCCCAAAATATACCCTAAACTCAAACTACATTATAATAAATCGATCGTTGCTGTCAAAAATATTAATACAAGCCCATTTTTGATTTTGTTTTATTTACGAGTATATTTCAAACGATCCATTATTATTATTTATTATTATGAGCACAATATGAGCCCATGTTCTTCTTTATGCCAAATAGTTTGAGAGCCGAAAGATGAGTAGCAAACAAACCAACATACATTTATTTTCATAAGTATAAGTTATAAGATGATGTAATAGATAGACAATGACTTGATTTGTATCTACCTACAGCAGACAAACAATAACAAACATACATAAAAAGAGAAAAAAAATGCGAAGTAGATAAGAAAAGTAACGCTGACTGTTTTGTGTGCCACAATAAAACAAAATGACCTGGGAGGAAGAGACTGTTCGTATTATCGGACTACCAGTTCCATTGCTAGTAATACACCCTGTCTGGTCGACCTGAAATCATTGTGCTGAATTATAGGTGTATTCGCCACGATGTGCTAACTGACCTACCTTTTCAATCTTACATATCATCCCTCACTGGTGCCCCGCCAGCGTATACCGTTAACGCATCTCCCAATTACGCAGACTAACTCGCGAGTAAAAGCTGATATAAATAAATGCTGTACGATCTCATCTACCACCTAACTCACCCTGAGATGTGTTATGAGAAACAAGAAACAACTGGGGCACAGCTTAATTATATTTCATATCCTACTCAATTACAAAATATTGTTTCCTAAATTGGAACCACTGAGAATCGAAAACAGGACCTTGCTTGAATAAAGCAAGTATCTTCCCAGTGCGCCATGGAGGGCACATGATCACGACAAAATTGGACAGTGAATGTCCATTTCAAAAAAATTTAAAATTAAAAAAAAATCCATTGTTTGTAAATTTTCATCATATGTATGTATAATTTCTTGATGCTATCCGAGATAAACTTAATTTATTGGACAATTACTAGTTTTACGCGAATTTCAAGTCTACAAATTCGGATAATATCACCATACGAAATACGAATGGTCTCATTGAATACCAGAAGAACCACCTACGGTGATTTTTTTTGTCATAAAAACTTTTTTGGTAAAAGCTCATTGTCAAGTTTACTGATTGTTGTTTTTTTATGGAAAAACAGGTGTTGCCTCACTCAATAAATCTCACTGTATTGTATAAAAATGTTTAAAGGAAACAATGAATCTATACATATCTATATAAATGAATGTTTCGATTCCCCGTACACTATCCCCGTAGTTACATCAGTCTAATGTCCGTGCCGTTCCGTTCTTGGTGCCAACTCCACTGTACCACGTCTTTGCAAGTTGTTGAATGATTGCAAGCAACACTTGGATATTCACTTCGATACAAAAGGGGATTTCTATAGGAAAGCATTGCAGTTAATTTAAATAGCCAAAAAACTTATGTGAAGCAATCATCTATTGAATCTAAAAAACTATACCAATGTCAAATACTCAAGAGATTGTTATACTATATTATTGTTTTTGTTAATTAGCATGCTGTGTTTCCTTTAAAATGATTGTACACTAAGTATAAATAGACAGTAATTTTAATACTAAATCTTATCAGTGTAACAATTGCTAGGAGACCAAATAAAGATAAAATAAGATAAAATAAAATATACAAACAAAAATCAATTGCCAAATGTATGTAACCGCATCACTTCAATCAACCAATTGGCTATTTTTTTTGTACTGTACATATTTGTAATTATAAGAACAAGGTTTGTATTAAATGTTTGAAAATTGTACGAAAAAGAGAAAAAATTGTGTAAAAAATCTCTATTTGTCAAAAAAGTGAGTGACACAGAAGACAGTAAGTTCTATTCCACACTATAACACCGATCTCGGTTCGCTCTCGATCCGTTCTCGGTATGATCAGTAGAAATAGTTCGAGTTTGATCGTGACTGGAACGGAACGGCACTGGACTTATAGTATTATACACACATTATTTCTTACGTAATAATAATATTATACCAGACCGAGATCGTACTAAGACCGAATCGAGACCGGTATTATAGACAGTGCGGATTCGGTGTAAGGAAATGTAAAAAAAAAAAATAGTGACAGAATTAACAGCCTAATGCTCAGTTGTTTACTTTCTTACTTTATTTTCATTTCATAGTCGTACTGTAAAGGGAACGTTTGATATCATTTTCTTTATTAGTATATCCATGCAAAGAACGTGCGGGCTTGTATAATACAAAACACTCTACAATATACAATTAAACATTTGCGACAGAAACTGATAATTGGTTTCTATTATCAATTTCTGTAATTTAATTAATTACAAAGTACACACCAACAATATTACCTAATTTGTATCACAACAGCTGTTCCTAAGCTCACCTGTAACAAAGAAACAAAATAATTAGAAACTAAACAATTATTCGATGAGTAAAATTAATTTTCTGTTAAATTAATATTAAGTTACTACAATTATCTATACACAAAATTTGTTATAATATTTATTGGTAATTGTGTAATATTATATTGACTGTCTAAAGATTAATTGCGAAATTTAATTATAACATCCAATTAGTAAAATATTTTATGTTTCAAAATAAAGTTGAATAATGTTAATAGGGTATCATAAAATTGTAAAAAAATCTAGGTTATAAATAATTTTAAATACTATTATTTCACTTATTCCTTTCTTTAATATAAAAAAATAAAGATTTAAAGATATTACTCGACGGATTTTAATGAAATATCACAAACTAACTATGTATAATTATACCAGATTAACAAATAAAGTATATTTTGCAAACAAAGTAGCAGAATATAATTAGTAATTGGATTCGGTTTAACTTTTATAATATTTATATTTATTATACCTCTTATTTACATATAGACAATTATACAGGTAAGTGATGTTGTATATTACATACGAGTACATTTAAGTAATTTTTGTAATTATTATTTCGTAACTTGATTTCAAGCGTCTATAACAAATTTTGCAATTTTTTTATTTGATTAAATTCCTGTGAAATATCATATCAATTACATGTATATTAAGTAAAGTCATAGGTGTTAAATAATTCTACGTTATGGAGCCTCCCAGTCGGTCACTAATCATTGTTATATTTTTATTATTATACGTAAGTTAATTTTAAAGTTATTTCTTACGTTAAATAACAAAATTGTTATATTATAATCAATATTTTTAATGTAATAATTTTTATTTAGGTCATATGCGTGCTCTGTCAAAAGCCACCAACAAATGAAGTTATTTCAACACAGACTTCCTCTTTAAATATATGCTCTGACACCAATGCAGGATCACCTACACCTAAGCTTATGCAATCATTGCTAACATTAGCAGCAGCAAAAGGTGTATTGCCAGATATTCTTCCTGCTTTGCAGACAGTAATACCGGAAAGTTTGCTAAATGTAATTGGCTCCACAGAAGAAAATTTTCTACCTTCTGAAGCACCGGTGTTAGAGACAGCATCTCCTAATACAGCGGAACCAATAACTTCATGTAACGATATGTTATCGTTACAAAAGCCAACGAATATGGCAATACCGGCGTCAACTACTCCATCCAATTTTATTCCAAGCTATACCCAGACTGTTCCATTAACAGTAACTTCATATAATCCATTTACTATCAATGATATTCAACCACAAAATTTGGATTTATCACAACAATCTGTAAATTCATGCTACTTCGATGTCAATGACGCAGAAGTCGCTGCGCCTTCTAGTATAAATTCTCTTCATACAATTACGAATAGAGAATATATTACAGAATCATTAGGAATAACAAATTTTACTGATATAATTAGTGGGATTTCAAATGATTATGTTCTACCTTATCCTGTCCATTTACGTATCAATGTTTCCGTGCCAAATGTACAAGCTCCAAGACATATGTTACCAACAGGACCAGAAGCTTATATGACTACATATCCATATAGTTATCTTAAACCACCTCCTATATCACAATTCATTCCAGCTCCACCTATTATTATTGAAACTTCAAGGTCTAGATTTAAGGATTGGCTTCCGGTAATATTAATCGCAATGTTAAATAAAGGATACGTCGAAGATTGTTGTTGTTGTAACAATGGCAGGTATATTCCCATTCCATATCCAATACCATATCTTGATAATAGTAACTAAATTTAACTTTTTATTAATTAAATTTAATCTAATTTTATGTCTGTTTTTTACTTCGTTTCTTTATTAATAAAAAAATAAATAATATCTAAGTGAAGAATATTTTGTTTTTTATTTCTACGTCTATATTATTCCAATAGACATATTGAGAAACTTTTCCTTTTTGAAGAAATGAGTACTTCTTATATGTCTTATAATCGTACATACTTCATATTTCTATATAGAAAAATGATGAAGAAATTAATTAAATAATATCAACCTACACACAAATGGGATTCGCCTAATTATAACTAGACAGCTAACTCACATTCAAGAAAGTTCGTGTCCTTAATTGACTCGGACGAAAATCCCGATATCTCTACGTAACTTCTCGCAGTTAAACAATTACTGTCAATTAAGTTCAATAGGAGAAAATATAAAAGAAATGTCTATAAATAAATATATGATTATACAATAGAATACTCATCATCATCTTCCTAGCCTTATCCCAATTATTATTTGGGGTCAGCGTAATATGGTTTTATCCACATTACCAAAGGATTTGGCTTATAGTTTTACGACCGGCCGCCTACCTGATGTCAACCCTCTTTGGGTATATCAATAGTATATTCATATATCTATTAATTGGTTGTGTGGTCCAGTCATAGAATAGGCGGCCTCTTCCTTTCGTATAGTCGAATCATGTCATAAGAGACTACTAAGGGAACTTAATGGTCGAGGGATGGGCAGCAGCGTCTTTCTTAGAGCATCACCAAGGCCTAACTGCGGTTGCCAATCCGCCTGCTAAATGTGGTAACTACTGGCAAAACCCCCTTTTGAAAAAGGCCTACGTTTAACAGTGGTCAGTAGAGGGCTGATATGATAATAATATCTATTAACATATATATAAATAAAAAGAGAAACTTAGTGATTGACCTAAGCATAAGACGAAACTGCTGTGCCTAGAGACATGAATTTTCAAAATTACATAGAATGAGTTAATACCTATACATAAGTGTAATAAGATACCAGGTTTTACCTGAGACTTCGTTTACATAATCGAGATATGTTGATTGATCAGGATAAGTCTAAGCCTTTCTCCATTCTAAATAAAGATAAAAAGCTGATGTCGAAACGCCTGAACAAATTTTGATAAATTGTAGCTAAGAACCATCTTGATTATGTCTGCTTTTAAACAAATAAATGTATTATAATCGATCCATTCGTTTAGAAACTACGATGCCACAGACATACACACAGACACGTCAAACTTATAACACCCCTCATTTTGCGTCGGGGATTGAAAATAGAGCGTCGTTACGACAACTACGTCAAACGTGCTTAAATCTTCCTACATACTTTTGTAAAAATATGACGTCTAGACTTGACACGGAATTTCGTAATCGCGGAAGTTCATCCATGCCTTGTTCTACGTCAAATACTTTTTTCTAATTTTAAGAGTGGTCAACGTCGAATTTTTTTAAAAAAAACAATAAAGCATTGTTTAATGGTTCTAACCGATTATTTAAAAAGTGATCAGCTAGCGAACTAAAATATTAATTATAGAATAATAATAATATTTTGCTTTGCAATTTTTTAAATACATTTGTATTATAAAAATCCAAATTTTTTGTGACAGTTTACTCTCTTTAGAATACCACTGCATGATTAATGTTTAAGTTCGCTAGAACTTTTTAAATAATTAATCAGAAACAATGTTCAATTGTTTTTGAAAATTGATAGATAATTGCAACGTTAATTAATTCTTTCTACGCAAAGGTTGTCTGGAAGAGATTGCTTAGCAATAAGACCGCATTTTGCACTATACTATGCTTAATGAAAATCATTCAACAAGCCCTGTAATATTAGTACAGTAAAATGTTACATAAATAAATAAATGATAAATGTATTAATTATTTAATACACTATGCTTAATAAAAATCATTTAACAATCCCTGTAATACTGGTGCAATAAAGTGTTACATAAATAAATAAATTATAAATTGAATGAAAGAATGGATAAATGATGAATGAATAAATAAATAAACGTTGCTATACTTTAATACGAGTAAGCTAAAGTTGTGAACGCTTTTAAGTCTATACAATTGTTTATGATTAGAAATTAAGGATAGTACCTGCTGTCTATTACTTATTTATTTTAATATGAGTATATCAATTGACAACCCTAGTAAAATAAAAAAAAATCATCAGTATCAAAATATCTTTACATCGTAATTAGGTATAATAGATATAATGGTAAAGCGTAGATCTTATATTATATCTGCATAGAAATTAAACAATTTTTTAAATTAAAAATATACAATGTCTCACTACTTTAATTTCTGGCTGATATTACCGTCATATATTTTTTTTATTTTTTACATAAAACCCGTTTAACCTTGTATTCATACATACCCATGATGTATGTAAATGCGATTTTTATTGCCTTATTGTTTTCTACGTTAAAAACATGACCTTAGACTAGGATGAGACAATAATAATATTTCATGTGCCTTCTAGTATCTACTTATTATCTTTTGTATGTTTATCACAATCAGTATATAATATACGTATACGACCTTCACTACGTTATGTTGTCTACCATAGATAGGTACTCATTCATGACATTAATTGCACCGATTCACCGATTCAAAACAAGCAAGATACGTTCTTTGTATTCTCATCTTGCTGTGTCATAAGCGTCACAGCCAACGAAAATATCTGTAAAAATTGGACATACAATCACAGATTGAAATGCGCTATTGAAAACGGTGCATACCTACAAACTACTACATACTACAAACAAATTATGCATTTATTTTTAAGCTAAAGATATTTGCTATCAAACATGCCGAAGAATTCTTAGACTTTTTTTTTAACATCTTAAATATAATATTTTTGAGATGCCTTTACTCTAATGATCTGAATGAAATTTAATATATTTACTAGCTGTGCACGCGACTCCTCTACTGATATATACTTATTAATAGGCTATGATAAAACGGATTATTGTCCGTTCACACTGGCCGGCTGAGCAAATTTTGATCGCGTTTAAAA
This sequence comes from Galleria mellonella, assembly GCF_026898425.1. Taxonomy (NCBI): domain Eukaryota; kingdom Metazoa; phylum Arthropoda; class Insecta; order Lepidoptera; family Pyralidae; genus Galleria; species Galleria mellonella. Next base: position 3,772,752 of record NW_026442090.1, on the reverse strand, counting down.
TAGAATTGTAAATTATTGAAATAAAGTTTATTTTTACACTTATTTTGTCGACGTTCGAGCATTCTTATTTAATAAAAAAAGCGAGACGTAAATAAATATAATCCTTATTTTAATGATCTTAAAACTGTTATAAACACAATCAAAATCAGAGGACCTACCATGAAATGTTTTCTGAAATTTCGGAGCCAAACGAAACACAAATTTGATGTTAAAATTACATAATTACATAAAATTACATACGGCATGTACCGTTTGGAAATAATAAAAATGTTAAAATATTGTTCCTTTGGACTTTTATGATAGGATGTATGACGAACGAAATGTTAAACTTCATTTATTAATCCGATTTTAGTATAAACAAAAACACGAAATTGAGTCTGAAATTTCGGAATTTCATTTCATGGTAGACCCGCTGCTCTGCTCTCCGGGTCGATCTGTATGAACAAACACTAAGGTATCAAACATACTTTCACGTTTATATTCTACCGAGTAAACATTTATAGGTTACTATGTTTAATGTATTTATTCATATACAAAATGATTTAATAGGTAATAGTCAGATTAGATAAATAGCCTTTATGCAATCCCAACATATAAATCAAATTACAATGTTAGACTATGTTATTGATGAAATGTTATTGATTAAATCTACTTGTAAATGAAGTAGATTAATTGAATAACAATGACAGCATTGCCTGTTTATCTATGTATAATTGTGACATAATTTTTAAGTTTTAAGGTAAGTTATCATGGTTTTTTTAATAACATATAGGTAAATACTACGAGTATAATGTAAAAAGAGAAAAGTATGGTAAAATTTTGAACTAGTTTAGGGCATGAATAATTCAAACGTAACATAACATAGTAATCTGAGACTTTACTTTCATCTTTTATGAAGCACGATAAAAAGTGTTATATCTAGGATATAAATCCTCTATCATTCACAAAATGTTATTTCCATCTGTTTAACTGACATATTCGAGTAACAAACATTCATTATACCAGTTATAAATTACCTAACACGCTGTAATCTTTGCTTATGTAAATTATTATAAAAATATGTATTAAGATCCAATGAAATGCCATTAATAAATGGTCTTATAATATAAATTTTCACATTTATTATAATAATAGATTGATAGCACTATATGGGCACAACGGTAATAGCAGTATAGATCCGATGTAAACAAGTAATTGCCTAATTTATCAAATAAGATAAAGAAGAAGTTAGCTTGTCTTATTTTAATATTTTTCTATTTTCATGAAGATTATTATTTTATTAAAGTATGAATTATATTAAAATTAATATGAAGACTGGACGGACTGGTAGATAATAACTAATTAACTTGATATCACCTGTCTTGAGTATCAGTGTATAATACTTTGGTATCCCTAAATCATTTCTTGCTGTAGTAATAATACTCGCGCACTTGTCGTCACAATGTTATTTGCTTGAGCATGAAAAAGAAATATTAGATGATTAAGAAACATTAAATAGATATCTATAATAATAAATTTTGTTACTTTTCTTTTATTTCCTGTACATTTTTCTATATAACTCAAAAACATTTGCTCTGTCCCTAAATATGTTATTTATTACATAAGCTACTACGTTAAAATCTTTGTATATATGTATATATGTAACACAGAAATAATCACAGATATATGTAAGTATTTTTTTTTGTTTATAAACGAGAAAGCTAAAATGTTAATTTCATAATCCTGTACTTCAAATACGGAATGGTCTTTGTTAATAAAGTTTATAGACTCATTTAAAAGGTCAGCCCAATCTCTTCAATTACTTTCGACCACCATTTTTACATTTGGGTTACAATATAAACACCTAATTTCTTCAGAGATTATTTGAACTTATTGCATATTTTAACAAGAGGCTTTAAGAGCAAAACAGTTTAATATTCTGAAGTGGATTTCGGTTTTAGATTATGACATTGAATAAGTTTAAACATTATTTTTTCCTTGGCACATTTTAATATAAACAATATTTTTCTATGTCTTTTAGCGAAATAACAGTACTTAAAATTGCTAGATAAAAAAATGTTGATTATATATTTATTTCTATCTCACTTTTGCAGACAAATTCATCAAGCTTATCATCAGGTAGATCGTATGCTTAATTTGACGGGAACAGAAGATAGCAAGATTTAATAAAAAATCCGTGTAATAAAAAATATAGGATATTTTAAAGCGCATTCAAAAACAATACAAGTATAAAATTCTGACTTTCAATAAATAATCAATAACTAACTATCAATCGGCGGTGACAAGCTCGCAGCCACGTTAATTTCCAAAAAAAAAAAAACATAAAATGTACATGTTGAGTGTTACGTTTACCATAATAGTTATGACAAATACTCCTGATTAGTCCATTAGGAATTATAGTCGTAAATATATTATATCCTTTTTTATTTAATTTAATAAGATCATGTATTTAAAAAAAAGCCAATAATTTTTAACAATAGAAATTTAAATAAAAATATATGAGAATATTTTCCTTTAATAAAGATAGGAAGTTATGATGCTGTGACATATTATAAAGTAATATTTATAATAGAGAAATATATAAGCATTGTTTTATCTTACGTTTATCGGTTTTGTTAAACATATTATCATGTCATTTTATCATCATCAGGTAATGAACGTGATGGAGATTCAAGTATACAATCATTATCGTCGTCAACAGATAAATCATTACGAAACTTTTTTAGATATAATAGTATTTAAGAGATTAACAACATCATTTCACAAATTTTCAAGATGTGGTTAACAACAATTTTGTATATATTTATATTTAATATGTGTTTTCAGGTAAGTTATGGTTTTTATTTAATTTCTTCTGGCAAACATTTTTAAGCGACTTACAAACGGAGTTGTTCTCAATTCGTTCTTCATCGATTGTGATAATTTTTCGAGTATTATTAATATTCTTTGCAAAACAAAATCTTATTTGTTGAGATGCAAAATAATTTGCAACTTAATATTTTCATATTTTTAATCGCGTATGTTTAAAATATATGCTTATAGAAACACGATTATTTATTGATGTACATATTTTAATAATTAAAAAAAAACTTACTGATATTACTAGTCAAGAATAATTATGTTGCAATTTAGGATACTGTTTTTGCTTTACTGAATAAGGTGTTATCTTGCGGAAGTTATATCTCTATTATATTTTCAATATTATAATAAAAAAAAATAAAGTTTCAATATTATATAAAGTTATTTTTTTTAATTCCACTACAATTAGTATGTGTGTGACTGTCAACACTCGAGGATTGACCACCATTATTACTACCAGAAGTTCCATACCTTCCATATTAGCGATCAATCACCGACTGTTATTTAATATGTATACATTTAATTTAAACATGTGTGAAAAAAATATCTAATCTGGTTATTTACCAGGAATACTGTTTTTGCATAGCAACATTTATATTATATATTTATTTTAAATAATAATAATTAATAATATTTGTTTTCTTTCAGAAAGTTCTTACACAACTAAGTACGTCTTCAAATACAGGCCTAAATAATCCTATAATATCAGCAGCATTACAAAACAATGGATTGACAATACCGAAAAATTTAAACCAAATACCCAAATCACAAAAATATTTAAACCTCCAACAGATTAATAAAATGCAACAACCAGTGAATTTACAACAACTGAACTTACAACAAGCATCAAACTTGCAAATGGAAAATTTACAGCAGGGAGCGAATTTGCAACGAGCCACAAATTTACAACAAATGAATTTTCAACAATCCGGTTTACAACCAAATTTACTGCAACAACAAAATTTATCACCCGTATTAAATAATATCGCAAGTCAACGGCCTGATTTTTCCCTAGCTTCTTCGCTTATCTCCAATTCTAATTTAGCAAAAATAAATAATCCACCAATGAATAAACCTGTCATAAATGGAAATTCTATTCAAGGATTTCAGTCTCGTTTCAATCCAGGATTACGTAACGTTGCTCCTGCCACATCTAATTTTAATTTACAACCAACTGTACAAACGTCATATACAGGTTTTATCCCAAACGGACAAAATGCATTCCTTAATATGCCTCAAGTAAATCAAGCAACGCCAGATCAGCTTTCGTCCATTTCAGAGACACCTGTTATCAATCAACCAAGTCTAACCTTAGTAGCACAACCTGCTCCAGATCAGCAGTCTTTAAATATAATACAGAATGTCCCGATGGATTATCAAAATCAAATTTCAATAATAAAGTCTGTACAACCTCAAGCATCCCTCGAAGGAATACAAAACCAATTACCATCACTCAATATGAATCAAATACCAGTACTCTCGCCTAATCTTCCACAATCTCCAGATTATCCATTATTTCCTCCAGACTATTCTATCGATTCGTTATTAAATACAATGTTATCGAAAAAAGATTCAAAATCGTCAACTTTGAAGATGTTATTGCCTCTTATATTTAATTTATTGAAAGAGAAAAACACTGGTTGCCGGTGTCAATGTTGCGGATGCATGAAGGATAACATGCTAGTACCCCAAATATTTAGTGAATACGCGAAACAAAACAACTATGGATTGCGATACGACGAAAAGGATGATATCGAAACGTATAGGCCAAGAAATAATAAAAGAAAACATAAAAAATATAACAAAGAAGACACAGATAGCAGAGAATATGATGATGATTACAACGATTCCTATGAAGATGAAGAAGATTAGATTTGTATAATTTTTATAGTTTTAAATTAAATATAGGCAAATTATGAACTGTGATGAAAATTTATTTAATGTAAGTAGGTTATATGCGATGTACGTTTATATTAAAAGAAAAATGTGTTATGTTACTCGGTGTAATAAAATATAATTTTTATGTTACTGCGTTATTTCTTTCTTTTATATGTGTTTGCAGTCTTAGAAGTAAAACAAATTACTCTCGTGTTGGTTTCATAATAATTGTATCATGATTGGAGAATATTTTTTGTTGTTGTGAAACAAAATCTTAAATTAGTAGTATATTTTGTTGTCAAACAACAGGACATTCCTAGTTGTGATATAGTATAATTATCTTGTTACGTACGGTAATTTCTGTTAATCCATCCATTTTTTATTAGATATAAAAAGTATCTACCAAAAGACATATTTGCTAGAGCGTTAATAACTTATTTTAAGTCAAATATTATATTATGTCATTTATTAAAAAAGACCTTCTAACTGTACAAGAACAAACTAAAAAAAGCCTTTGTTTAAATACATTATTAATTGATGTTTAGAATAAACAGTTGTCATCATTGTTTCAAAGTTCTCGATTAGTTTCAGGAAAGCTAAAAAAATCTACCCACAAGGACAGACGAAAAAAAATATCTGTACTCTAGCCACTATATTAATACCCAAACATTTTTCTGGTAGCATTTCTAGGTAGCGACTGTATCTATCTTAGTTTAGAACAAACATAGTTGTCATAATAATAAAGTTTCAAGGAACTTTGTAAAGAATAAGACAGCTTTAGAGCTCATCCGGCGTGCCATTGTCTGTATCGCGGCTGGTACATTTTTTTATATTTTATCTTTATTATAAACAAGTACAAAAATAAAAATAAAATAACAGCGTTTATAAATTACTGTCTGTAACCTTTTTATAATATATTAATAGAGTTTTTTATGCAACTTAGAATGGCAAACAAGCTGTTGGCCCAACTTACAGAAAATGGTTACTGTCGCATAGGCGATATGTCTACAGAGAATAGACAAGGAGTACCATGGACATAACAGAATATACTGTTTTGTCCATAATACCCCTAATATATATAATTTCTGAGGACTAAATTGCCCTAAATTACACTTCAAACCGACACATACTCATGCAAACACAACTACTTCACGGTTGAAACACAAAGTTTAATTTGTACAAAAGTCGTCTGCACGAGTAGCCCATGATACAGTTCGTAACAGAAATGTCTACAAAAGCATTGGTCAACAGTTTTGCCATTAAGAAATGCATAAAAAAAAAAAATATATAAAATCTCAATCACTTACTTCACCGCTTACTAAACCGCTTATTTAATATTTTTATGTGACATTTAATTATTATTATAATATCTACTCAGAATAATTAATACAATATAAATTGAATACAAAACTATAAATAAAATTTTAAAAATTATAATGTATTTTCTTTGTGCGTATGTTACGTGGTACTTACGTCATTTTAATTCTGACCCGACTTTCATATACGTCAATATATTTTGCTTCCATGTCTCCATATAGATTTTTATTATCAGACTTTGTTTTTTATGTAACAACTTTAGAATATCGTTATACATGAAATAATTTGATTTTTGCGAATTTATAATTATGGAGACCTTTATAAATACATATTTTATTATAACTATCACGCACAAACCCTTTTAGACAATTATTAATTTACCAAAAAAAATCTGTTATCAATTTAAATTAATATTTTAGTTGAAATTTAATTATCAAAATTAGCCCATCATTGATACTGCTACATGTATAAATAAATAATAATATTACTAATAAAGAGCCTCTCCACCCATTCCATTTTTAATTTTATCCCTCCTCCTCCTCCTCTTTAAATCCTCAGAATCGTTTAAACACTGCATGTGACAGTCTCTGTCAAAAGAAAATATTGCCACCGAGCTACAACAATTACTATAGATAAAATAAATAAAAACAATTATGTATAATTTGCACTGTGTTTCGTTTATCACCGAAACAAATTAAAATAAGATTCTTAAGTTCGTAATGAATAAATTAACTAACTAAAAGGACTTTATGTTAAATGAATACATTTGCTGTAAGTCCATCTACAAATTTATAGTCTATTAAGTTTCTTCGTTGAAAATAATTAATTAATTAACTTTAAATATTTAATTCATTCAAATCTACTCCTACAAATTGTTTTAATGCCTGTATTTTAAGTTTTCCAAACAATTTTTTTTGTGATTTTAAATTAAAAAAAATATATATTTATACTTCATTGCATACAAATATTACGAGTAGATACATTGTTATAAATTATTTTGAACAAAATGTACAACAGGCAAACTTAACATTATAACAATTTTCATATAAAAAAAAAAAAAATTAAAATAATTTAAAAGAATCAATCATTTTAAAGTATTTTAGGATTTTTTTTCTAATTAATATGAAATAATTCCTAATATATTAAATAACTAGGGGTCCACCCTGTATCCACATATTTTTTTTAAATAAAATATAACCCATTACTCGATGATAATGTATTTTTACTTATTTATTTGTTTATTTAATTAACTTTATATTACTCTAAAACATAAAAATATACAATGAAAATTAAAATTTTTAAATGAAATATTCTGTATTTCATTTAAAATTTTAAAAAGCTTAAAGTACAAATCAAAACTTCTACTACTGCTAACCAAAAGTACGACTTTAAAAAGAAAGAGATTCTTAATTCAGTTATATTTTTTATATTTGTTACTACATAACACCATTAGTTCTAAATTGCTTTGGAAAATTCTTTTCTATCTAAAAGGATATACTTACAGATTAGTTCCATAGAATTTTATCAAAATCGGTTCAGTAGTTTAGTTTTTAGATAAAAATAACTAGTTTTGTTACAATTAAAGCCCTTTCTTTTATAGGACACAATCTTTAATTTTTTAAACTGTCCTATCTCTCAAGGTTCAAACAATACACATTTATAAAATTTATTTAAACTTGGCTGAGCAGTTTCAGAAATCAGTGTAAATTTTCCATTTAATGTCTAAAAAAATATCTCCTCATTTATCAATGTACTTGATCATGATCAAAATAATTTTTTTTTGCGAACCAAATGTACTGATATGAGAAAAAAAAAGTGATACTCGCATTGGTAGTGATATTTTGGCTCTATTTGATGCGCTTAAACTCTCACTAGTTACAAAACCTCTGTTAAATTCTACTAGCTCTTCCTTTAATACTATTTTCCTGCGCTCTTTCATCATCTTCCTCCGTCAATCTCTCTCTCATATATATGTATGTGTGTGTATTTGTATACATTAGTATCCATATAACAGTGCGCTACCTTCCCTTTGTTTTTTTTTCTCAATGTCCTCTAACCAAAGATTGTTTGGAAGAGAATGCTTAGCGATAAGGCCCCCTTTTGTACTTCTCATTAATATTTTCTGTATTTATTATTTTTTTAATATAATATATTTAAAATAATAATACTTTTTTAAATAAAAATGTAAATAAATATTAAAGTATAAATAAATAAATATTTTTACTACAAATTATAGGTAGAATCACCAATAAATTAGTACAGAGCCTACGATAATTTATTGCGAACTTTCCTCCAACATGATAAATGGATGATAAGGCTGTCACTAATGTGGCATAACACGACTTAAGGCAACACTTTTTAGTTACATATATTATCGACTGACATTAAATATAATCTTGATGCAATATTACTAAATTATAAATTGATAGCAATAGTTTTATATAAAAGAAACACAATTATATTTTATATCAGTGAACGATATACTGAATACAGTAAAGTATTTTATTACATATATAAGTTATATAATTAGAATATAATAATTATAATTATATAAGTAACATGGACTCATTCTATTGTCTTACTGTCCTAGTAATAATAAGCAGCATTAACGTAAGTATTATATACTATATTTTGTAAAAAAAATAAAGTTTCATAAATAATAGATAATAAGGACATTAAGGAAAATTTTGGTTATTATAGATGAACATGTTACAGAAAATAATTTAATTTATAAAATATTTTTTTGCTTTTCCTATCTATTCGTTTTATATCCGTCGATAGTTATACAATTTTTTATCTTTTATAATATTTTATGGATAGTCATTGTAAAAATAGAAATATTCTTGTTTACTTGGATTAAACATTTAAATACAAATTCAATTTCAATCAACCTAACTTTTCAATAACATCGAACAACGCTATACCGTTAGCGTAAGCTACCATAATGCATAATTTCAAATAAGTTTGGAATAATCATGGTTTGTCTTATTTTAACAATAACAGAAACAACTGAAAAAATGCCAATAACTACCTAATTTGCGACATAATTATTACTATGTCACAATGTCACAAATATGTGTTTATGCAAATAAATTATTGATTGGTTGAATATATGTTGTCTATATATCCGCTTGCCAAGCGTGGCAACTACTAGCAAAACTTTCCTTATGGGGAAGGCTTATGTTTAGCAGTGGACAGCTAATGACTGAAATGATGATATGTGTTGTAATAAATATTGTTAACATTTTCAGGTACATGTCTATGCTCAGTATGGATATGGAGGTCAGCTCAGCGGCGGTTATGGGCCACCACAATATCCCGTGGTTCTTAGATCTGGTGGGTCAGATGGAGGCGATGGTCTTAATAGTATGTTGCCCATATTAATGCTGCTATTACTTGATCGTGATGGCGGTATTGGAGGTGGATGCGGTGGTGGATGCGGTGGCGGATGTGGGGGCGGATGTGGGGGCGGATGTGCCTGCAAATGTAAAGGAGGCTGTGGGGGTGGATGTGGTGGAATTCCTTATCCCTATCCTATACCTACTCCGATCGGATTTCCGGGTTAAATTGCATGATTGATATTTTTTTTTATTTTAAAAGCAATAAATATTTATTTCAGTATTCAATCTTAATATTTTCTTTCAATTTTATATTTTTATTATATATTTATTTATATAATATATCTATTGACCATATTACAAAAATGTATGATATAAAAGGCGGACTTAATACTATATAGCATTCCCTCTTTATTATGGTGCCTATAAACAGGTTTTTCATCAAAACTAATCATTTAAGACAAATGAGTACAATTGAATAATTACACTGTATACGCAAAAATTACAAAATTGTTGGCATTAATGATATAGGTAATTTCGAAATTATATATTTATTTTATATAACTGAATATAACTGAATTCCTTTCTATACGAGTATATTAATAAAAATGGTGCTTTATTTTACTTATATTGATATGAATCGATTTGTTTCTATACCAGTAATTATTGACTCATAGATGCCAGAAACATAACAAATGCGTTCGTTGTTTGAAGACATGAAAATCGTCATCATAGAATATACTGTAATGCCCTCATGGGTTGCTATTCCTGAAGACTATGATATAATTCGTACCTTGCAATTTAACTGTCATATCTCACCCTTCACATCGAAACATAGTTTTGTAAGTATAGCTGTTTCACAACAGAAACAAGAACTGGAAGGAGAGAAAGCAAAGCAAATAACTGCAGCATAAAGTCTTCCTTTGGAAGAGAACAATTACTACTCGTATCTCAATCTTTCTCCTGCTTCTCAATGTTTCTCCTGCTCCGATTTAAAATCTTCATATCATAAAGTATTGGCAATGCGCAAGTGAAGCTCCTAGTTGTAGTAAACGGATAATCAAGTTCTAGCAAAATTATTGAATAAAATTGCCTGAATAAACCACAACACGACGCTATAAATTAGCGATGCTTAACTGCAATACTCTGTGAGACGGCAAGCAACTTAATCAACATTGATCAACATTAATCAATCTTCTTCTGTTGTCGTCTGCTTAATTTTTCCACCACAATGAAAAAAAAACTTATAGATACTAACACAGATACAGATATAGCTATTTCGTATCCATGTGATCGTAGATACATCCACATATTTTTGACATATTAGCCATCTGTGTATGTATAATAATATACATTTATGTATGTTAGATATTTATCCATGAGCACATAATAATAATAACGCCCTGTTGGATAAGACTACAATGATATTAAATATATTTTGTTGTGTAAATATCATTCCTAATAGGCTCAAGGACTAAAATAGGACAAGAAATAAATCACTTAAAAATATTATAGAGCAGCATTTTTAATAGTCATATTTTTTATTATTATAAACAATTAAAAATTCATCAATCAATTATAAATTAGTACCACTACTCTCTCTTGTGTTACTCTTTTTTTTTTCATCTTAATTTATTTTTAGTACAAACATAGGTATATAAAATAATTATGAATAGTATCTTGTGTCATTTAGTAGACAATTATGATATAAAATTATAAAAATTTTAATACATTACATGGCATAGTAAATAAACTCAAAATCTTTTACATTAATGCGATTTATACACATTGTAATAATTTTGTAACAATAAAATGCATCATTGTTTAATTATAAATTATAAAAACAAATAGCAATAGTCACATTACAGTATTGTTGATTATATTATCAGTTTCGCAAATAAAGTTTAATAAATTACAGTTAAAGTGATGTAACCAATTCTATTAAAATAATGTAATGTAAAATTATTTCATAAAATGTTGCATTTTATTATCTATCAGATAATATTGTAATCATACATGTAATTTGTTACTTGTTATAAATAACAGTTACGTTTGGCGTGCAATTTTGCATCTAACTTATATATAATAATATTTTTTTTTTCTATATTAATAAAATATCCCATTTAGGTTTGTTATTTCTAAATACGAACGTGTGGGTATATCATATTATTATTAGTAGGCATTTAAAAATAGAATGTATATTTACATATTTATAGAATTATATCAAATAAATTAATATTTTCTTAAATAATTAATGTTGACTAATTAATTGTCTGTCACATACCTACCACGCACAGGTAATTAACGCTATTTCCACAATAGATTTGTTTAAAGAAAACTCTCGTCTATTATAGAACTTTATTAATTTGTGTGACATCAAGAATAGATACATAAAAAACGTCCCATATAGTTTTTAAAACAGAATTGAAGAGGTACAATATATTTTTTTAAAACACTATCATGTCACGTATTGCTTTCATTTCTTTTAAATTATCTTAATGTATAAGCAAGTTGTTTTTAAAGTGATGTATTTTATAGTAGGTGTATTTCGATAAATAATTGGTGCAAGGACATAAAATATCATCTACCACATTACGTGCTTTTGCCCTCTAAAACCTATTTACATCATAACCTATTAACTGAGGTCTTTTGAAATATTTTGTATATAAATACAAGAGTATTGCAGCAACAATTAACCGTACATTATGGATTCGCGGCTATTGACGGTTTTTTCAACACTTTTAATATTATTAGAGGTATGAACTTTATCTATTTTCATATTACACATGCAATATGTAATGATAATAGTGATTCAATTTATTTTTAGAATTACAGAGTATGGAGTCAAGCAATCCAACCCACAGTCGGACCAGGAAATAGCGAATTCTCAATGCCCACATTAATAAAGGCCTTTGCTCCACCTTGGGATCCAAAATTTCCTAATTACGGTAACTTTCCTAGCTGCCCACCACCAATGCCACCTCCAATAGTATTAGCCGATGGAGGTTATGGTGGCAAAAACAAATGGTTCAACTTTTTATTACTCTTGTTAGCTTTAAGAAAGAATAAATCTGGTAATACTAGGTGTGGAGGTTGTAATGGTGGATGCAGTGAATCCTGTGGATGTATTGATAGCTATGATGGCTGTGATGGGCCTTATGATGGAGGATGCGATAGCTATGGATATGACAGTGGATGCTGCAGCAGATGCGGGCGCAAATGTAATTGCGGATGCGGGGGCGGATGTAACGGCGGATGCGAGAGTGGATGTGACAGCGGCTGTGGAGGTGGATGTGATGGCGGCTGCGGAGGTGGATGTGATGGCGGATGCGGATGTGGATGTAATGGCGGATGCGGAGGTGGATGTAAAGGCGGATGTGGGGGTGGATGTGATGGCAGTTGCGGAGGTGGATGCCATGGCAGACACGAGAGTGAACATACTAGCGAAGTTATAAACACAATAATGCCTTATCCCACTGCAGTTTATGAATTACCTGTGCTACCACCTTCGCCGCCTCTGCTATCTTTGCCAACTGGTTATGGCGCTACTACTCTACACGATACTTCTATTGGCTCTTCCCTGGGTATTATCAATAATTTGGCACCACTAGAAGATATTTATACTTGTCACCCTACAGTACAAACACACCCCGGTCGAAGCCCCAATGAAGTACACCTAATTATTAAAACCGAATGCTTATAAGAAATGTGTGTAAGCAAATACGTTGTATGAATTATGTAACATATAAAGATTATGTAAAATCGTTAATTGTGTGATAGTAGTCGATATAATTTAAAGAAAATTGCAATATACATTACATATGTGACAATAAAGCAATTTTATATATTTCTATTTTGATATATAATGATAAGCTAATAATATAATAAGCTGCTAATATAGCGCATAAGTTGTAACTATTTCGTTCAGTTTACTTAAGATCGTGTTCTAGCTTACAATGGAGATATTGTAAATAAATAATATTATTTGACCCATGTCAAACATATACATACTGGTACAAATCATAAAGAAAAAGTAAAAGAAATTGTAAAACGGAAATATGAAGAAGACAACCCATAAGCTAATATATATTGTTGTATCAATTATACAGGTAATAATTTATTAAAGAACTAATTAAAGAATAGCAATAATATCTTATGTTTATCTGATTTTGATTTTGAAGATTTGTTAGAACTCCCTTTTTTTATTATTCACAATTCCATTAATAATCAAGCTCGTCAATTCATTGGACACGTTTTTATAGTACAATAAATATTCAAATATAAATAAATAAATTCAGTTCGTTGAATAATATAAGGTGGGTAAGTATTTAATTAAATATTATTGCTTATAAATAAAAAAAGCTAAAATTACAAGTTTAACGAATCAGTAATCAATATATTTTTTTTTTTATAGAACATAAAATGGCAGACAAGCTAACGGCCTACCTAATGGAAAGTGATAACCGTTGCCCGGAGACACGAATAGTACCATGGAAAACACAAAATATACTGCTAATGGCACTTCTCACGTTTAACAAAAAGAGAAATATAATAAAGTGCATAATTAAAAAAAATAGTGAATATAATACTATTTAAAATCATCTAAGATTGGACTATAGAAGTTCTAAAAATGTGATCAATACAATAATTGTGTTCCTTATAGTGATTACAGTCGACAAAAGGCACTTACTGATACGAATACAACTAGGAATACAGTTACCTTATTACCAGAGGGAGACTTTGTACAAAAGTCGATTGCTTGAGTACCTCTGTCCCATTCGTGTTTCTACCGAGAAGCAGTTGTGTTTGCATGGTTGTGTTTCGGTTTGAGGGTGGGATATGGCGTGAATTTACTGGGTACAGAGGAATAACACCTGACTCCTCAGGAACGGCAACGCATGGGGGTATCATGGGCGAAACAGTATACTCTGTTATGTCCATGCTACTGCTCAAGGTGGACCGTCAGCTTGTTTGCCATTCTAAGTTGTATAAAATCTTTTATTTACAGGGCTATAACTAATAACGAAATTTCGTAAAATACATTTAAATGTTACAATTATTATTACAGATAGATTTAGTACTAAGTCAGAGGACAAACTGTATGTCGACGCCATACTCTACACCGCCTTCGTGCAGCGGATATCAAGATCCCTTCTTATGTGGTTCGAATCAACAATATTACCCTCAACACCCTTCATCATCGAATGTTATTATATATAATGAAAACAACAGTCGAAGTTTCACCATTAAGGACTTTTTATCATTATTATTTACAAAACAAAGTAATAAATGTTCGCCAGTTTTCTATCCGTATCCTATCCCCGTACCTTATTGGAATGCGAATTATTCATCAAATAATGAAAAGGACAGCTTAAACAATTCAAGCTCTCTTAGTATAGAGAAAACAAAAAATATTGGATATAACAATAACTTACAACCACTTTGTAAACCCATCTGTAGTAAAAAGAATGCGATACCAGGCAGCAACACTAACTCAAAAACCTATTTATATCCAACGTGTAATACTCCTATTTCGATACAAGTACCAAATTCAAAAGCGGAAGCCAGTAATGATGATGAAGAGGATAGTGATAGTAATAGTAGCAACCCAAAAGTTACGAACACATATATTACTTTAACACTCCATAAATAAATATCAATAAAAAATATTAGAATTACTTAGTTGGTTTCTATGCAAATTAATGATATTTTAAATATATAATGCATATAATTTTTGCCTGGCTGTTATATAAGTTCAAAGATAATTATTTGTACTACAAAATTAGTTATTAAATTAACAATGTTAACTCACAGAGAATGAGCTCAACGAGCAATAAGTACAAACGCGCGGCGGCAATTTTGTAAGAAAATCTTATTCTCCGTCTTTCCTCTGTCTCTACGAGTATGTACAATAATATGAAAATTAACTAAATAATTTTATAGTTGGTCCATATACAACGTTATTACCTATCTACGTGTGATATTATGCAATTGACAATGTTATAAGTAATATATAAGTTTTATTAAATAAAATATTAAAGTCACCTACTATTTTTTTATTTATCTTTAATTTAATACTCATGTTTATTTTATAGAATTAAGTACACTTATTCATTGTTTTGACGCAATGCAGTAATAATGATCAACAGCTTGTTTCTAAATATAGAACAATTATATAGGAATATATACCCACTGAAACACAATAATAACGCCAGCAATTAGTGGTGAATGAAAGTGTATATTCACGGAAAACAATATTATTAATATAATCTTAATTATTAATATTTACTGTGTATTATTAAATCAAATAGTCCAAATGAAGCAACAGACAAAAATGTTTTTAATATGCATAAACATCTACGTAAAAAGTAAAAATCCCACAGATCCAATAATAAAAAAAAAAAAAACTAGCAAGTGAAAACAGTTTTAATGATTTTTAAAGATAATCATGTATGCAGCGCTCGTCGGTTGAACAAACATTCAACAGTGCATCTTTAAAGAGGTTTGGCAGGGTCCTAGATTTTTCATCTTAATACTTCTAACTATAGCATATAATATAAACTGAAAACGTAAATCATATCATGTTCTTTATATAAAAAAAATAATAATAATAAATTCCTCTATGACTGGTAGGATACTTAGGAGTCTGGCCATAATTAATTTAAAGCCAAATTTCTTTAAAAATGATATAGATAATTCTTTGTAGTTTTCTTTTAAATTAAGTATAATTTTATACCATAGACAGAATAGATAATAATTACAAATTTTATTCATCCTTTGTGGATAATTTTCATGACATGTTAGGGTGTACTTAAATGTTTTTTGAATTGCGAATTCAAATAAGGCCCAGAGTTAGATTCTTAGTCGAGCTAACTCAGACAAAGATTCTTATAATACTAATTGCGATATTAACTACTATTGCGACTAAGGAGGCTTATGGTGGAGAAATGGGCAGTAGCGTCCCTCTTATATATATTGGAAAGTGGTAACCGTCGCCTATAAAGAGCAGTACCATGGACATGCGCTGTTTCGTCCATGATACAAATATTCCTGAGGACTCATATCCCTGTACCCACGCTTCAAAAACCGAAACACAGCCATGCAAACACAACTGCTTCACGGTTGAAACACGAATGGGGCAGAGGTACCCAAGCAATCGACTTTTGTACTTATGTATATAGTAAATATATACATATGTATTTGATATATTTGGAATAGAGTAAGGCAGACGTTATTATTTTTCTTGATCATATCAACATATGAAGACAGGGGTATAAACTAGTAATAATATAAAAACATTTGGAACATAAATTCTCGTTCTACGTTCATATTAATAATGTTGATTCTTTAATCACTGTATTAGTTTTACATTAAATTACGTGGGACTACTCTTTCGAAATTTTATGATGGATTTCCTAGAAAACAGTTTATATGAATCATTATTTGTTACTTACTTTATTTATTCAGTTGGTTATTCTGAAATTATTAAAACGACATTGAATGAACTCAACACCTTGTTAGCAATTAAGAGAATATGAAAAAATTTTGTAACATAAGTAGTATTTAGGTAGTTTCTAGAAGTATATTTATATTTTTTTGAGCTTTACATAAGTATTTTTTATACATATGTTCCATGTTCATATAAAAACTATCTATATTTTAAGAAATTAAAATGTTATTATTAATTATTTATAAAATAGTTATCACGTTTGTAAATTTATATATAAATCGTAAATATTTAGTAACTACCTTTTGCCAGATATTTCATCTTTAGCCAATCCAAATAGTAGATTAAACTTATACTCAGGAAACAAAATTTCATAATTATTGGTTGAGCTATTAAGATGCCAACAGATAACAACGAATAAACAAACAAACTCACTTTCCCATTTATTATAGGATTTTTTTACTGGACTGTAGGATTTGAATACTATGCTCAATGATCTCAATGGTTCTTCTCAACAGATAGGTCTTAAAATGAACATGGACAAGACGAAAATCATGTCAAATGTCCATGTTGCACCTATACTGGTTACGATGGGGGGAAAGGGATTGTTAGTTATGGGGTCTGACTGCCCCATAAGTCCAACTTCGACCGAGAGGGGGAAAGGGATTGTTAGTAATGGTGACTGAGAATCCCATTGCTAGCAATATACCCAACCAGGTCGACCTCCTCGCGGTTATCCCTGGCAACTATCATGGTTAATTACTGATGAATTCATCATCATGGGCTAACTGGCCTGTTTTCATTTTCATCGATCACCCTTCACTGGTGCTCCACCAGCATATCCCGTTAGCGCAGGTGGGGTTAACATACCATTTTCACCCATCAAAAAAAAAAACTTCGACCGAGAGGTCAAACAGTAATTTCAACTCAGGAATACAGCTGAGTCCTCAGGAATGGCAACGCATGGGGAGTATCATGGGCGTAACAGTATACTCTATTATGTCCATTATATACATTATACTGCTCATGCCTATAGACGACGGTTACCACTTTTCATCAGGTGAGCCGTCAGCTTGTTTGCCATTCAAAGATGCATAAAAAAAAACTCGGCTGGGCAGCGTTTGGAAAACTACGCCACATCTTTTCATCCAAAATACCTCGGAGTTTGAAGACTAAGGTCTTTAACCAATGCGTCTTCCCATTGATAATTTATGAAACCAAAACATGGTCCTACAGAATAACCCGTATGCAAAAGCTTCATATTTCTCAGCGAGCTATGGAGAGGGCTATACTCGGAGTTTCTTTGCGTGATAGAATCCGAAATGAACCAAAGTAACCGACCTAGCCCGAAGGATAAGCAAGCTGATGTGGTAATGGGCTGCTCACATAGCTCGAAGAATCGACAACCTATGGGGAAGATAGGTTCTTAAGTGGCGACCCCGTACGGGCAAACGCAGTGTAGCACGACCCCCACTAGATGGAGTGACGACCTCGAACGCATTGCAGGATGCCAGTGGATGCAGGTGGTTTAGGGCCGTCTTTTATGGCAGTCTATGAGGGAGTCCTATGTCCAGCAGTGGACGGATAATGTTTGAAATGATGATGATGATAGGATTTTAAGACTGACATAGAACACAGTGTATGATAATTTTTTTTTATTTCTTTTTCTTTCATAATTTTTTATTGTTTTCCTACTCATCATAAAAGGCTACTAAGAGAAGTACGTTAAAAAAGACACGACTGTCTTGCCAGAAACGATTCATTTTAAAAAAGTTATTGCCAGTGTCACTCGGAACGATACCTACCCCATACATCCAAATCTGTTCAGACATTTAGAAGTAATGTTGGAATAAAGAACATGAACCCTGAATACATTACACTTCTTTTTTTGGCAGTCGTTTAATAAAATCTAACTGCATCGTCAACCATTGTCTTTCAATTAATACCAGTGGTACTGCGCCTGCATGTAATAATACTGTGTGGATAGAACTACCATTTAATTTTTATAAACAAAAAATATTGCCATGCAAGCACAGCTGCTAGACTCTAGAAACATTAGTGAGAAACAAGGTAAGTAGATAGCTATGTAACCTCTCAGACCATTTTGCATAATGTCTCCCTCTGCTATAATCTGATATACTTATTATATCTATATTATTATTAGATATTTTGTTATGATAATCACTTTAATTAAAAACGACATCGTATTTGCTCTCTAATTGCTTGATTGTATCTTATCTCTCTCTCTCTCTCTCTCTCTCTCTCTCTCTCTCTCTGTGTGTGTGTGTGTGTGTGTGTGTGTGTGTGTGTGTGTGTGTTGAGAGTGTGTGTATATTTGTGTGTGTAATGCAATATTATCGCCAATGTTGAATCCATTCTGATAATTTACTTACTCAAAAGATTTTACTCACGTGTTAATTCTGAGTAGAAATTTTAAAATTATTTTATATTACACTCCAATTATACTATAAAGTAGTAAATATTTTTCTTTGTTAGTAAGTTTAAAAAATCAATTACATTAGTTAAAGAAGTCTTGAAATTATTTACATTAAATGTAATTTTGCTATTGCCTCAAAGGAAAGATAAAGATGAAGCTGTTTTACAGAAATACACGTTCTATATGTTATTGGCGACATAAAAACCTAATTACGAAATTATGAAATATCTATTGCAACAAAGTCACATAGATATCCCATATTCTTTTGTTCGTATATAAGCCATTGGCATGACAATGGCAGAAAAGACAACAAAATGACCTCAACGAAATTCGTCGCATTCGTGGCGCTGCTTTTTATACTACAGGTAACAAATTTTATATAAGATAATATTTTTTTAATGTTAACACTGCATTTGAGAATTTTAAAATAGATTATACTAAATTAACTTTACAACAGCTAGATTCCACATGATTAAAAACAAACGAATATAAAATTTCATATTTCCACCCAATTTTATCAATTCGCATGTGGGATCAACTAAGTCCCTGCACATTGACCCATTGGGATCTTTTGTGCTTACCCCTGTCTTATATTTTATAGATCCTATGTGTTATCTTTGTGATATCTTGCGCCTATTTTGTGATTTTCTTCAATAAACTTTTATTGTTTCTCTTCTTTAACAACCCTTCAAAGTCCTGCTACGACACATGGGTTTGTTCTCATAATCATGGGGAAGGACTTGTCTCATTTAATCATTACATACTGATATCATTAAAACCTATGAGATTTTTAGTAAACTTGACCTTGACTTTCAATTGTGTATTATAGACAACTTTATACGGCTGTATTCCATGATTTAATTATCAACTATAGTAATGTTATTTACTCAATAAGAAAGGAGAGAGAAAGGTCTGATAGTCATCAGCTTTTAAACTTGGATTAAAGGCATTAACGAAACCACAATCTTGGAGATTAGATGCTTGAAAATATTCAGTTAATTTCCTCGACAATAAAATTAGCAAGGGTTTTTATCTCAGTCTTCTCTCTTAATGATTTAATATAATTAATGATTAGCTAAAGTATCTCTTTTTCCTTAATATTGTTATTAAAATAGACTATAAATAATACATAAACAGAATATAAATAGATATCCCAGTCGCTTGTAATTTTAGATCTTTGCATGCCAATTATTAGTATTAACTAAACCGTAAATTAGTCTCTTTTAATCCTAGTATTGAACCTAATATACATTTCCATTTCGAATGCCTACATAAGATGTATATTAAAAGTAGTTATGATAATCGATGTCTGTAGATACATGGTACCATAGCAAAAATGTAGAGTACAAATTTTTTTTTCAGTGCTCTGTGGCACACTGTCAGTTCTATGGCCCGTATCCAGGATTATACGGCCCAGGCTTCGGCACCGGTTTAATCGGTGGTGGATGGGGTGGAAACGACAACGATATACTAATGCCTATCCTGATGATGTCACTCCTGAATCGAAATGGTGGTTGCGGCGGCGGTTGCGGGGGTCACTGCGGAGGTTGCGGCCGCTGCTAAAAATTAAGTTTATGTCATAATTAGAGCTTTCTTCGTGTCCTTTTATGTTACTCAAATTATGTAAATAAATGTGTAAGGGATTTACCATGGACTAAAAGAGAGGCGGCAGAAGATTGAGCATAAGTTAATGACGATCTTGATCCGCAAACGATTATCTCCCTTACACAAATTATAATACTATAGCACTATCATTTATCTAAGTCTTCTACAAATACATTAAATAATCCGAGTTTAATGTCGACACAGACTGTTTTAGATATCTGTTCTTAGATTTGTTTAAACTCGAAATGAACAAATTAAAAGGAATGTAATTTACTTAAATACCTAACTTCTATTATATTAATACTTACAATAAATGAATTGTTATCTACTAATTATTTCTTACGACTCCTTCAAACAATTTCAATAACTCCCAAATTTACTTGTCTACATTGTATTTTAACTTATTTTCGATAACAATACGAAATTTTAACAAATTTTCATTATCATTCATCATGGTGACTATAAATAATTAATGTTATTCTCATACCGGGTTGGATTTTGAGACTTAAGTTCCAATAGCAGTTCCAACCTTGTCAGAAAAACAATTTTCTAACTATTCTTCTATATTTATACTAATTCTAAAGAAGTATCTAATAAAGGTTTGAACGAAATTTAATAAATAGAGATACTATAGAAAACTCATATTTCATATTAACAATTAGCATTTTTTATTTAAATATTTAGGGTATCTCAAGACATTTAAAACTGTAGTACTCTTATCTTTTAAAATCTATTGTACTTGCTCATTTCTATAGTTTATTAGAAATCCTGTTAGTGATAGAAATGTTAGAATGTTCTTACCAGGTATATTTTTATCTCCTTAGAACTAAGAGAATATTTACCAAAGAGATTTTAATCATTTGTGCAAGAGTGGGCTATAACTATTAAGAGCTGTGGCATTCGCTTCTTATTTTTGAAAAATCTACAAACAGCATATACTTTATATTCTAATTCACAAAGACAGACAATATAAATACGAAAGAAATCTATATTTATGTTAAAATAAGCTAAGTCTAATTGAATCCAAGAAAACGATATAAAGCTCATTTAAACAACAAATTAATTAACTTTGTCGGGCTTTAGAGTTATACTAATTACGAATTCCCTGAGGGGATATCTCACAAGGTTATCACAGGCGCTTGGAATTTAAGGTATATTTATATAGTATATAAACTTAAGTCTCTTTAGCAGTAGTTAATGTAAACCTACGTAATGAGGAAGATGGCGCCTTCTCTTTTTTGCATTCGAAAATGCTCGACGGAACTCTAGTTATACATCCATTTCAGTGGCTATGGTAAACAAATCTGAGATTGTAGCCGGAAATAGAAAAAAGTTGATTTCCACGAAGAATGATAATCGCCATTTAGAACATAAAACTACGTCATAAATGTGCATCTAATTTAGTGCTTTAATTCATACGGATTAATGTATTAAATTAGTATCAAATATGATATTGATATACTGGCCTTTTAGATAAACCATCAAGCAATAAAATATATATGACGAAGACCATGTTCAAATCTGTACGACACTTACTCAGTCGTTCAGTAATACTTTGTATAACTCAAATTCTCAAACTAAATCAATTTAATATTATTTAAAATCTGAAACGGCTTATGTCTAATCGAATTTTAAGTGATTTGAAATGGCCAACCTAATCCGATATAGTTCTTAATAATAAAAATCCGAACTTTAACTGAAATCACAGATTTGTCAGTTCGTAGATGATTCTAAAGTTTTATATAGTATATATCTCTAAAAGAAAATAATGTGTATAAGCGTAAAAATTCCCTATTTAATATATTCAAGTTATTTCAAGGCCGTAAATATGATCCGTAATTCATCAGAATCAAATTCAAATCGGTTTATCTAATTAGAAGTCGAAGAACAGACTTCAAATCAATTTATCCATTTATAAGTTGCAATGGTACATAAATAAACATTTCAAATTCATAACATTCCATTCTTTTGTCGAAGATTAAATCTTTTCACATTAGAAAGATACTTTTGTTTATTATTCTTCGATAGCTTTACCAATCGTTCTGAAATATAATATACGAGCAGCAATTTAGAAGAACAACATAGGCTACTTTTTATCCCATCAATCAATGACTTCCAGTCATGCAAATAAAGTCGCAATCATAACTAGTGCATGTAATACATATTATGGATATGTAACGATTCAATTTTGACACAATATTATTAAATTGTGTTGATAAAAAATTGCTATTTCAAAATCATACGTAAAGAAATCAATTACTGCATATTTAGATAAAATTTTGTGGATAATACTATTGAATAACTCCGTTTGTAATATTAAATAATAGTAAATAGTTACACAATGTTTTGAAAATATTTGTAAACGAATTCGTCGCTAGACCTATATTAGGGTAAGATTCGTAAGTATTAAATCAACTGAATCGTACAATCTGTTGTGTGAACAACTTCCAATATAATTAATTTTAACTGAATATATATTATTATAATAATGTATTTAAATGTCTTTGCACTTTTGACTATATTTTTTGTAAGTAGAAATATTTTATTTATTTTACCTTAGGTGTATAAAAATATATTTTAAAATTTAACAATTGTAAAATTTGCACGTATAATTACTCTAAAAAATTATTTAGAACTATAATTACTTTTATATATTATTTTTAAAAAATTAATTAAGTGCATAGTTACATATTTTATACAAAAATGTTTTTATATCTATATTGGATCTATTTTCAACAATGAATATGTAATATTACTTAATATTGATAATAAATGTCTTTACAGAATGTGAACCAAAGTCTAGCCGAGTACAATTTAAACAAGAACTATCAAAGCATATCGAACTCCAAATTATCCAAATTCAATATTGATGAAGTTAATTTTGATCCATATACAGAAGAATATCATTTAGAAACTTTTTTCCACAAGTTGAGTACCCAACAGATGTTTTGGAAGTACATCGACCGTTTTTCTTTAAAGGAAAAAATACTATACTTGATGCATTTTCTGATGATGTGAAATCGTCATTCTATTCTACGTATGTTACAATGCACAAAACAGATGATAACAAGTCAAGTAATAAAATAATATCAACCGATAAGGAACTTTTTGAACAGAAGAAGGCAATATTTGAAAATAGTAATGATTTTAGTCAGGATTATAATATAACTGAGATCAATAAAGGCAATATAGATCTTGATAATATAAATGAAGTTAGTCACATTGATCACAATGGAAACATTGCTGAATTTAGTTACATTGCAACAGATAATAAAGGGAATATAACAAAACTAAATCATAGACAGAATGATAATATTAATAATACTGAGGTTAATAATGAAAATAAAAACCAACTTGATGATATAAGTGAATTTAATACTCGTTACAATGCAGATCACAATGTAAATACTATCGAAAATATTAATACTGGTATAGATAAGGAAGAAAATATAACTGAACTTAACGATAAACAGAATGAGCAATATAACAAAACTGAATTAAATTATATTACAGAAAATATAACTGAACTTAATAATAACCGAGTCCATAAACAGGAAGAAAATATTACGGAAATCAATTGGGTCGATACAGACAAGAAAGAAAATGTCTCTGAACTCAATAATAATAGTACAGGTCAGATAGAAAATTTAGATGAATTCAATAATAATGACATAAATCAAGAAGAGATCACAGCTAAGGACAATTTTATATCAAATTCTGATGATACTGGCAATGTAATTACAGATAATATACACGATCTTAGTCTCGATTTAGAAGAAATAGAATTTGAAAACGAAAAAGAAATAACTGACTAAATTTACTAAATTAATGACTCTGTTATCAGAGTCAACAAGAATTTTAAGTAATACAAAAAAAAAATATTTAATTATACGTTTATATAAGTGAATAAAAAAATTTATAATAGAGAAACTATCTATTAATTTATTTAATAATATTATACTAGGTATGGACAATAGAGATTTTTAAATAATAAGGTATTGAAATAATAAACGTTATATTAAATACACTGTGTATTTTTAATTTAATTTCAGCACATTTATTTTATTTTAGCGCATTTTAATTATTATATTTTATTGTAATGTACCAAATTTTAAGCTAATAATTGCTAACAGTTACTTGTAAGCTAGTTATTTACATGCTTGAAAATTAAAAATAATAAGTAAATATTTATTAACCTTAATAACTTATAATAATTTTATTTTGGAAAAAGAATATGATTA
Organism: Galleria mellonella; assembly: GCF_026898425.1. Classification (NCBI taxonomy): domain Eukaryota; kingdom Metazoa; phylum Arthropoda; class Insecta; order Lepidoptera; family Pyralidae; genus Galleria; species Galleria mellonella. The sequence goes on along the minus strand of NW_026442090.1, from coordinate 3,747,630 downwards.
CTTCAGAGTATCAAATAATCTATCTAAAGGTAGAGATCACTTTTAATGATAAAATCGCCGACGCCGATTGTTATATATATCATCGTCATCTTCATATCAACCCTTATCTGTTCACTGCTGAACATATGTCTCCCCTATAGACTGCCATAAGAATGGTCTTGAGCCACCTGTAGCCACTAACTTCCTGCTATGCACTTGAGGTAGTTACTCCATCTAGTGGGGGGACATCCTATACTGCATTTGCCTGTACAAGGCCGCCACTCAAGAACCTTTCTACTTCATCAGTTGTCAGTCCTTCGCGCTATGTGATCAACCTGTCGCCACTTCAGCTTGCTTATTCCTTCCACTATGTCGGTTACTTTGGTTCTTTTGCGGATATTCTCATTTCAATTCTATCACGTAAAGAAATTCCGAGCGTAACTCTCTCTATAGGTCGCTGAGTAACTTGAAGCTTTTGCATATGGGCAACTGTGTAAGGTCAAGTTTTAGTTTTATAGGTCATCGCTGGCAACACGCACCGGATAAAGACCTTCATTTTTTTATATTACTGAGGTGGCAAATGATACTACTTAATGGCTAGCTGTTACCGTAGCCTAACGAACTTTTCCCCATTTTTAAGAACCCCATACAGTAGTTCTTGGAAGAACCTCGTCTTCAAACTTTAAGGTTTTTTTAAAAAAAAAAGACGAACGCTACATTGCCAAGATGGATTCGTCGATTGACACCGTCGTCGAAGTTGGTCTCACCGAGTCGACCAAATTGTCTCAAGTTACTAATCGATAACATCGAACCTACCTGTTGAGAAGCACTGTCGTGGTCATCGAGCATAGTATTCAAGTCCTTCAGGAATTCCGCCATAACTATTTATCATCAGCAAATCGGAGGTGAGTGATGTATTCGCCATAGATTGAAAACATCCTTTAATGCAGCTGTAAATAGTTTTGGGGACATGACGTCACCCTACTTTACACCTTCCTTTACTAGGATAGGTTTCGTGGTTTTATTCTGTACTCGGATAGGCATGATAACTTTACTGTACATACACTTCAGCACTTCGATAAACCTATAGTCAATCTGGCACCGCTGGAGACACTGTAGTACCGCTCATGTCTTGACCAAATAAAAGGCTTTCTCATAGTCCACAAATACAAAACAGTGGCTGATTATAGTCTTCTATATAATCTGCCGTAGCTTATGTATGTGGTACTAAAGCCCTTTCGGAAACTAGCTTGTCCGAGTGGCTGGAAGTCGTGGAATTTACACATAAAACAATTGGTTATATATATATATATATATATATATATATATATATATATATATAATATATATATATATATATATATATATATATATATATATAATATATATTATTATTATCACATGACATGATATGACATCAAAAGCATTACGAACATTACAGAGTATAAATATACTGTGACGTACCGTACTCTAATACATAAATATATTATTGACAGTTTATTATTATTAATAGACGAAATTATCTTTAAGGTAGAAATAATAACGACAATAAAAAAAAACAAGGGAAATAATGAACCTAAATAATACCTACCTCAAATTGTTATATTTGGAATTATAGTTTTTTTTTTCAAACGATTTCCAATAGAAGGAAATTCTCAAATTGTTTTAGTATGAACGTTGTGCGATATATTCGGAAAATCTACATTACTTTTGATGATTCTTTTTTAATCGATTCATCGTTTAATTATATTACAATAGAATAGTATATATGTCAGTGGATGTTCCTTGTATTCGTACATAATACAGTAGACATTATTTATTATATAAATGAGTCACTTACGAATTTAAAAGCCAAATCACTCCATCTGCTCTTAAATGTACAAATTACCTGTAACAAAAATTAAATAAATAATTAACGCTTTATTTATTACATGTTATATCAAATTAAGCTCTATCTCTCTCTATAATATCAAAATTGAAAATAATATAATTGATCAGAAGATTAATTTCCTCTAAATACCGTATCTCATTATATCGTAGATCATTTTTTTATAAATTTTCTGATGTGATCACACTTCACTCTTTTTAATTCAATAGGAATATTATATTAAATAACAGAATAATACCTAAGTATGGACAAATCAAAATAATAATGTCAATTATTATATAATTATTTATTTCGTGTTACGACAACAAACTCTACGTAACAGATTATATCAGATATTTAGATAAAAAAGGACAGAAAATTTCATATAATCACGTATAATGAAATAACGTATTTGTATACGAAATCAAAGAATATGATAGTATAAATAATAGTATATTATGTATTCTAAGGTTTGCATTCAACAAAATGGGTGTTCGTGAAAAAGTGACGTTGCTATTTATATTAGTGATAATAGTTCAGGTAAGAAATTGTATTTGTTTAAATACACAGTGTTTTATTATTTTAATATTGACTACACATAATTTTCTAACAACGGTTTAATTAAAAAAAAAAATGAAAAATGTCTGCAGAGTGAATCTTAATCGAATACCCCCAAGAATTTTGCTCAAGTCTATAGGCGACGGTTACCACTTTCCATCAGGTGGGCCGTCAGTTTATTTGCCATTATAATTTACATAAAAAAATAAAAAAGAATATATTCTGACTTTTTTATCCCCGATACTTTACATTAACAACCCCTTAAAACCCCACTCCTGGCACGGGTTTCTACTCAAAAGAAGATATTACTTTTACCGATCGACATTATCGACTTACCGATTCAATATACAGGCTGAAATTAAAATCGTTAGCATACTTTGAAAGTAGTGTTCTACTACTGGAAATAAACATTTTCATCAAAAAATGTGCAAAAATTTCAAGCCACACAAACTCTCAATGGCTCAACAATTGTTGTCGGTTTTGAATTCTGAATTCACGAAATATCTACCTTAAAATGTTCTATAGCATGAGCCGATTCTTAAATTTACGTACTACTAACGATTTCGATTCTCCCCCGTGATAGTAAAATTTTTCTTCTCTTGTTTGCACTAGTGTGAGCTTTGTTCTCTTGTCTCTATGACATCTTAAGATTAAAAAGCAATGGTGGCTATCTATTCCATTATCACACAGATCTTACCTTAATAAATAACCAATTGTAATAGGATTGCCTATTATTATATTACACGCTTACAGTAACTACAGCCATTAAATAGATATATATATATTGGTTAAATTTATAGGGGATTCTATTCAACGGTATTTTATTGTATTTTATAATAATATGTTATGTTGTGTCTCCTTGCAATCGATAATACTAAAATTTTGTCCCATACTGATTCCATATTAATTTTACCATGAATGAAGTTTTTCGTGTAGTATAATTTTAATAGTTTCTTTTTAAACGATCGCAAGTGTTATCTACGGTTCTTAAATAACGAAATTTATCAAACCAAAGTGATTTTGAAAATTAGTAAAATAGTCATACTGTAATGCAAATAGCAATATATTGGTATTTTTGTTATGTAATTATATTTGCTAATAATTTCATTTTGAATTACATGCATACAAGAACACATTTTCATAAGATACAAGTAATATATATTGAACAAATATATTAAACAAAGTATCCAAGTTCATTTAAATGTTATCAGCCGTTTAAGTGTCATTAAATAACAAAATATTATAACATTTAAAAAATACGTTTAAAATTTTTGTCTTTATAGTATTAGTAGGATAACGATTTTACATTTGCCCACTTACCATATATATAAAAATTAGCAATAATTTGGGACATTTGCGTAGAGAATCTGCAATTTATGAATATATAATCTATCATTTAGTATTTGATCACAATATTATTTAATATACAAGTACTATTCCTGTAACATTTTCAGATATCTTACATATTATGTAAGCCAAGAAGTTTAAGGAAATCAACAATAAATAGCCACGCCCTTAACCAAAGGACATCACAAATAAAAACACCTATACGCAAGTCGTTGCCTATAAGAAAAAATAGACGACCTACTTGCTTATCCAAAGAAATGAATAAATATCAAAATCTTCAACCGAAAATTATAAAAGATTTAAAACTTCCAATTATAGAATATCCTTCACAAAACCTTCAAAGCCAGCGAAGCTTATTTTCTGAATATCCAAAAGATATCACAAACGAACATAGCAAAAATAATTTTGATTCAAAAGACATGAGCCAGCTACCAGGCCTTATAAATAAACTTAAAAGAAAATTGAAAAATAAACAGAACCAAACTGATGTAGATAATAAAAATATAAATAATACCTCTCAATATGCCGCAACAGAACATTTTTGTTACAAAGACATAGGTTCATTTCCCGAAGTAGAATATCCACTTTCTGCGAGAGATACATGGACACCTAGATACTGGAATAATCATCCGTTTCCTGAAGAAGAAAAAGAGGTTAAAACCAGTGACCTTCTATACACTTTAACTCATTTACTACATAACAAATACAAAGAAAACAATAATTCTAATTTAAAAAATAAGGCAGCTTATCAAAAACAAGATAAATCAAAAGAAAGAAAATATACAGATTCGACCATAGTCCAAAAATTGGATATTTTTAATAGTAATGACTCAACTTATGAAAACAACGTGTCATCCAATAACAACATAAAAATGTTAAACGCCACTGCAAACAGAGAAAACCTATCAATTATTACAATTGATAATTTACCTAACTCAGTGAAAAATATTACACCCGTGATTAAAAATAACATGAAAGACAATGATTCTCAATCCCATGACAATACAATACCAGTTGCAAACTCTACATCACTACTGATTGATTACTCAACAACGATAGATGATAATGCTTTTACATCTACCAATAATTCAAAACTATCTACAAATAATCTATCAGTACCAATGGAAACAATGAACCCCGTAACAGAAAATAATTCCTTATCTCTCGACGGTACAATATCACCAGTTTCACAGTTACCAGTTTCAAATTCTATACCAGTACCGATTGACGACGTAGCACCAATAGAGAAAAATGTATTTACATCTTCAAATAATTTATCATCTTCGACAAATAATATCCCTGTACCAAAGGAAATGATACTACTAGTGATAAACAAAATCCCTGTACAGTTTAATGACATTTCCTATGCTACAGCATTAATACCCGACAGCTTATCACCGAAAGTAGACAAAATTATAATATCTACTAGTGATTTAACACCAGATCCAACTACAACACCATTAATAACTGATAACTTAGCTCCGACACCTAATAATATCTCTCCGTCTATCCATAACTTAATAATTATTGAAAAAGAAAGTACAAACTCGGTAAAAGAATCTATTCACCTACCTCACAATAAATTGCCATCATTATCAAATTTAACACAAGTACCGACTGACAGTTTAACACTGACAAATAATGGTGATTATGAGTCAACAAATAATTTAATACCTTCTCCAAATGATATTCCAGTACAGATTGACAATACAATCCCAATAATTGACAATAATACCTTGCCTGTTGACAACATGCCACTACTAATTTCAAAAGCCACAACATCACCGACTGACGATTTATCTCCCAAAGACGGTGACCTTCCATTTGGCAAAAATTTAATACCATCTACTGAAAGTATGCCTGATCCAGTACAAAGTATAACGTCCATTCCTGACAAAAGTACGATTCCCGTGACTGGCTCTGATTCCCCGCCTTTTGACCATTTGCCACCAATTTCAAATGCTACACAATTATCGACTGACAGCTTAACACTGCCTGGTAATAATGATTCAGAGTTAACAAGTATATTAATATCTTCTCCAACTGATATGCCGGTACCGATTGACAGTTCGATCCCAATGATTGACAATAATTCCTTGCCTCCTGAAAACATGCCACCACCAATTTCAAAAGCCACAACATTACCGACTGACGATTTATCTTCCACAGACGGTGACCTTCCATTTGACAAAAAATTAATACCCTCTACTGAAAGTATTCCTGATCCAGTAGAAGGCATAAAGTCCATGTCTGACAAGGGTACGATTCCCGTGACAGGCCCTGACTCCCTACCTTTTGACCATTTATCACCAATTTCAAATGCCAAACAATTACCGACTGAAAGCTTAACACTGCCAGGTAGTAATGATTCTGATTTAACAAATAATTTTATACATTCTCCAAATGATATGCCAGTACCGATTGACAGTACAATCCCAATAATTGACAATAATTCCTTGCCTCTTGACAACATGCCAGCAGTAATACCAAATGCTACAACATTACCCACTGGCGATTTATCTCCAACAGACGGTGACATTCCATTAGGCGAAAATTTAATACCATCTACTGAAACTATGCCTGATCCAGTAGAAAATATAATGTCCATGCCTGATAAGAGTACTATTCCCGTGACTGGCCCTGATTCCCTACCGCTTGACCATTTACCACCTATTTCAAATGCCAAACAATTACCAACTGACAGCTTAACACTGCCTGACAATGATTCAAAGTTAACAAGTAATTTAATACCTTCTCCAAATAATATACCGGTACCGATTGACAGTTCGATCCCAATGATCGACAATAATTCCTTGCCTCTTGAAAACATGCCACCACCAATTTCAAAAGCCACATCATTACCGACTGACGGTTTATCTTCCCCAGACGGTGACCTTCCATTTGACAAAAATTTAATACCCTCTACTGAAAGTATGCCTGACCCAGTACAAAGTATAACGTCCATTCCTGACAAGAGTACGATTCCCGTGACTGGCTTTGATTCCCCACCTTTTGATAGCATGCCACCAATTTCAAATGCTACACAACTACCCACTGACAGCTTAACACTGCCTGGTAATGATGATTCACAGTTAACAAGTAATTTAATACCTTCTCCAACTGATATGCCGGTACCGATTGACAGTTCGATCCCAATGATTGACAACAATCCCTTGCCTGTTGACAACATGCCACCAACAATTTCAAATGCCACAACATTACCGACTGACAATTTATCTCCCACAGATGGCGACCTTCCATTAGGCAAAAATTTAATACCATCTCCAGAGAATATGCCTGATCCAGTAGAAAGTATAAAGTCCATGCCCGACAAAAGTACGATGCCCGTGATTGGCTCTGATTCCCCGCCTTTTGACCATTTCCCACCAATTTCAAATGCTACACAACTACCCACTGACAGCTTAACACTGCCTGGTAATGATGATTCACAGTTAACAAGTAATTTAATACCTTCTCCAACTGATATGCCGGTACCGATTGACAGTTCGATCCCAATGATTGACAACAATTCCTTGCCTGTTGACAACATGCCACCACTAATTTCAAAAGCCACATCATTACCGACTGATGATTTATCTCCCACAGATGGCGACCTTCCATTAGGCGAAAATTTAATACCATCTACTGAAAGTATGCCTGATCCAGTAGAAAATATAATGTCCATTCCTGACAAGAGGACGATTCCCGTGACTGGCTCTGATTCCCCGCCTTTTGACCATTTCCCACCAATTTCAAATGCTACACAACTACCCACTGACAGCTTAACACTGCCTGGTAATGATGATTCACAGTTAACAAGTAATTTAATACCTTCTCCAACTGATATGCCGGTACCGATTGACAGTTCGATCCCAATGATTGACAACAATTCCTTGCCTGTTGACAACATGCCACCAACAATTTCAAATGCCACAACATTACCGACTGACAATTTATCTCCAACAGACGGTAACCTTCCATTTGGCAAAAATTTAATACCATCTACAGAGAATATGCCTGATCCAGTAGAAAGTATAAAGTCCATGTCCGACAAAAGTACGATGCCCGTGATTGGCTCTGATTCCCCGCCTTTTGACCATTTCCCACCAATTTCAAATGCTACACAACTACCCACTGACAGCTTAACACTGCCTGGTAATGATGATTCACAGTTAACAAGTAATTTAATACCTTCTCCAACTGACATGCCGGTACCGATTGACAGTTCGATCCCAATGATTGACAACAATCCCTTGCCTGTTGACAACATGCCACCAACAATTTCAAATGCCACAACATTACCGACTGACAATTTATCTCCCACAGATGGTGACCTTCCATTTGACAAAAAATTAATACCATCTACTGAAAGTATGCCTGATCCAGTAGAAAGTATAAAGTCCATGTCCGACAAAAGTACGATGCCCGTGATTGGCTCTGATTCCCCGCCTTTTGACCATTTCCCACCAATTTCAAATGCTACACAACTACCCACTGACAGCTTAACACTGCCTGGTAATGATGATTCACAGTTAACAAGTAATTTAATACCTTCTCCAACTGACATGCCGGTACCGATTGACAGTTCGATCCCAATGATTGACAACAATTCCTTGCCTGTTGACAACATGCCACCACTAATTTCAAAAGCCACATCATTACCGACTGACGATTTATCTCCCACAGATGGTGACCTTCCATTAGGCGAAAATTTAATACCATCTACTGAAAGTATGCCTGATCCAGTAGAAAATATAATGTCCATTCCTGACAAGAGTACGATTCCCGTGACTGGCTCTGATTCCCCGCCTTTTGACCATTTCCCACCAATTTCAAATGCTACACAACTACCCACTGACAGCTTAACACTGCCTGGTAATGATGATTCACAGTTAACAAGTAATTTAATATCTTCTCCAACTGATATGCCGGTACCGATTGACAGTTCGATCCCAATGATTGACAATAATTCCTTGCCTCCTGAAAACATGCCACCACTAATTTCAAAAGCCACATCATTACCGACTGACGATTTATCTCCCACAGATGGCGACCTTCCATTAGGCGAAAATTTAATACCATCTACTGAAAGTATGCCTGATCCAGTAGAAAATATAATGTCCATGTCTGAAAAGAGTACGATTCCCGTGACTAGCCCTGATTCCCTACCGCTTGACCATTTGCCTCCAATTTCAAATGCCAAACAATTACCGATTGGCAGCTTAACACTGCCAGGTAGTAATGATTCTGATTTAACAAGTAATTTAATAACTTCTCCAAATGATATGCCGGTACCGATTGACAGTTCGATCCCAATGATTGACAACAATTCCTTGCCTGTTGACAACATGCCACCAACAATTTCAAATGCAACAACATTACCGACTGACAATTTATCTCCAACAGACGGTGACCTTCCATTTGGCAAAAATTTTATACCATCTACAGAGAATATGCCTGATCCAGTAGAAAGTATAAAGTCCATGCCCGACAAAAGTACGATGCCCGTGATTGGCTCTGATTCCCCGCCTTTTGACCATTTCCCACCAATTTCAAATGCTACACAACTACCCACTGACAGCTTAACACTGCCTGGTAATGATGATTCACAGTTAACAAGTAATTTAATACCTTCTCCAACTGATATGCCGGTACCGATTGATAGTTCGATCCCAATGATTGACAATAATTCCTTGCCTCTGGAAAACATGCCACCACCAATTTCAAAAGCCACAACATTACCGACTGACGATTTATCTCCCACAGACGGTGACCTTCCATTTGGCAAAAATTTAATACCATCTACTGAAAATATGCCTGATCCAGTACAAAATATAACGTCCATTCCTGACAAAAGTACGATTCCCGTGAGTGGCTCTGATTCCCCACCTTTTGACCATTTGCCACCAATTTCAAATGCTACACAACTACCCACTGACAGCTTAACACTACCTGGTAATAATGATTCACAGTTAACAAGTAATTTAATACCTTCTCCAACTGATATGCCGGTACCGATTGACAGTTCGATCCCAATGATTGACAACAATCCCTTGCCTGTTGACAACATGCCACCAACAATTTCAAATGCCACAACATTACCGACTGACAATATATCTCCAACAGACGGTGACCTTCCATTTGGCAAAAATTTAATACCATCTACAGAGAATATGCCTGATCCAGTAGAAAGTATAAAGTCCATGTCCGACAAAAGTACGATGCCCGTGATTGGCTCTGATTCCCCGCCTTTTGACCATTTTCCACCAATTTCAAATGCTACACAACTACCCACTGACAGCTTAACACTGCCTGGTAATGATGATTCACAGTTAACAAGTAATTTAATACCTTCTCCAACTGACATGCCGGTACCGATTGACAGTTCGATCCCAATGATTGACAACAATTCCTTGCCTGTTGACAACATGCCACCAACAATTTCAAATGCAACAACATTACCGACTGACAATTTATCTCCAACAGACGGTGACCTTCCATTTGGCAAAAATTTTATACCATCTACAGAGAATATGCCTGATCCAGTAGAAAGTATAAAGTCCATGCCCGACAAGAGTACGATTCCCGTGACTGGCTCTGATTCCCCGCCTTTTGACCATTTCCCACCAATTTCAAATGCTACACAACTACCCACTGACAGCTTAACACTGCCTGGTAATGATGATTCACAGTTAACAAGTAATTTAATACCTTCTCCAACTGATATGCCGGTACCGATTGACAGTTCGATCCCAATGATTGACAATAATTCCTTGCCTCTGGAAAACATGCCACCACCAATTTCAAAAGCCACAACATTACCGACTGACGATTTATCTCCCACAGACGGTGACCTTCCATTTGGCAAAAATTTAATACCATCTACTGAAAATATGCCTGATCCAGTACAAAATATAACGTCCATTCCTGACAAAAGTACGATTCCCGTGAGTGGCTCTGATTCCCCACCTTTTGACCATTTGCCACCAATTTCAAATGCTACACAACTACCCACTGACAGCTTAACACTACCTGGTAATAATGATTCACAGTTAACAAGTAATTTAATACCTTCTCCAACTGATATGCCGGTACCGATTGACAGTTCGATCCCAATGATTGACAACAATCCCTTGCCTGTTGACAACATGCCACCAACAATTTCAAATGCCACAACATTACCGACTGACAATTTATCTCCAACAGACGGTGACCTTCCATTTGGCAAAAATTTAATACCATCTACAGAGAATATGCCTGATCCAGTAGAAAGTATAAAGTCCATGTCCGACAAAAGTACGATGCCCGTGATTGGCTCTGATTCCCCGCCTTTTGACCATTTTCCACCAATTTCAAATGCTACACAACTACCCACTGACAGCTTAACACTGCCTGGTAATGATGATTCACAGTTAACAAGTAATTTAATACCTTCTCCAACTGACATGCCGGTACCGATTGACAGTTCGATCCCAATGATTGACAACAATTCCTTGCCTGTTGACAACATGCCACCAACAATTTCAAATGCAACAACATTACCGACTGACAATTTATCTCCAACAGACGGTGACCTTCCATTTGGCAAAAATTTTATACCATCTACAGAGAATATGCCTGATCCAGTAGAAAGTATAAAGTCCATGCCCGACAAGAGTACGATTCCCGTGAGTGGCTCTGATTCCCCGCCTTTTGACCATTTCCCACCAATTTCAAATGCTACACAACTACCCACTGACAGCTTAACACTGCCTGGTAATGATGATTCACAGTTAACAAGTAATTTAATACCTTCTCCAACTGACATGCCGGTACCGATTGACAGTTCGATCCCAATGATTGACAACAATTCCTTGCCTGTTGACAACATGCCACCAACAATTTCAAATGCCACAACATTACCGACTGACGATTTATCTCCCACAGACGGTGACCTTCCATTTGGCAAAAAATTTATACCATCTACTGAAAATATGCCTGTTTCAGTAGAAAGTATAAAGTCCATGCCCGACAAAAGTACGATGCCCGTGATTGGCTCTGATTCCCCGCCTTTTGACCATTTCCCACCAATTTCAAATGCTACACAACTACCCACTGACAGCTTAACACTGCCTGGTAATGATGATTCACAGTTAACAAGTAATTTAATACCTTCTCCAACTGATATGCCGGTACCGATTGATAGTTCGATCCCAATGATTGACAATAATTCCTTGCCTCTGGAAAACATGCCACCACCAATTTCAAAAGCCACAACATTACCGACTGACGATTTATCTCCCACAGACGGTGACCTTCCATTTGGCAAAAATTTAATACCATCTACTGAAAATATGCCTGATCCAGTACAAAGTATAACATCCATTCCTGACAAAAGTACGATTCCCGTGAGTGGCTCTGATTCCCCACCTTTTGACCATTTGCCACCAATTTCAAATGCTACACAACTACCCACTGACAGCTTAACACTACCTGGTAATAATGATTCAGAGTTAACAAGTAATTTAATACCTTCTCCAACTGATATGCCGGTACCGATTGACAGTTCGATCCCAATGATTGACAACAATCCCTTGCCTGTTGACAACATGCCACCAACAATTTCAAATGCCACAACATTACCGACTGACAATTTATCTCCCACAGATGGTGACCTTCCATTTGACAAAAATTTAATACCATCTACTGAAAGTATGCCTGATCCAGTAGAAAGTATAAAGTCCATGTCCGACAAAAGTACGATGCCCGTGATTGGCTCTGATTCCCCGCCTTTTGACCATTTCCCACCAATTTCAAATGCTACACAACTACCCACTGACAGCTTAACACTGCCTGGTAATGATGATTCACAGTTAACAAGTAATTTAATATCTTCTCCAACTGATATGCCGGTACCGATTGACAGTTCGATCCCAATGATTGACAACAATTCCTTGCCTGTTGACAACATGCCACCAACAATTTCAAATGCAACAACATTACCGACTGACAATTTATCTCCAACAGACGGTGACCTTCCATTTGGCAAAAATTTTATACCATCTACAGAGAATATGCCTGATCCAGTAGAAAGTATAAAGTCCATGCCCGACAAAAGTACGATGCCCGTGATTGGCTCTGATTCCCCGCCTTTTGACCATTTCCCACCAATTTCAAATGCTACACAACTACCCACTGACAGCTTAACACTGCCTGGTAATGATGATTCACAGTTAACAAGTAATTTAATACCTTCTCCAACTGATATGCCGGTACCGATTGATAGTTCGATCCCAATGATTGACAATAATTCCTTGCCTCTGGAAAACATGCCACCACCAATTTCAAAAGCCACAACATTACCGACTGACGATTTATCTCCCACAGACGGTGACCTTCCATTTGGCAAAAATTTAATACCATCTACTGAAAATATGCCTGATTACAAAATATAACGTCCATTCCTGACAAAAGTACGATTCCCGTGAGTGGCTCTGATTCCCCACCTTTTGACCATTTGCCACCAATTTCAAATGCTACACAACTACCCACTGACAGCTTAACACTACCTGGTAATAATGATTCACAGTTAACAAGTAATTTAATACCTTCTCCAACTGATATGCCGGTACCGATTGACAGTTCGATCCCAATGATTGACAACAATCCCTTGCCTGTTGACAACATGCCACCAACAATTTCAAATGCCACAACATTACCGACTGACAATTTATCTCCAACAGACGGTGACCTTCCATTTGGCAAAAAAATTTAATACCATCTACTGAAAGTATGCCTGATCCAGTAGAAAGTATAAAGTCCATGTCCGACAAAAGTACGATGCCCGTGATTGGCTCTGATTCCCCGCCTTTTGACCATTTCCCACCAATTTCAAATGCTACACAACTACCCACTGACAGCTTAACACTGCCTGGTAATGATGATTCACAGTTAACAAGTAATTTAATACCTTCTCCAACTGACATGCCGGTACCGATTGACAGTTCGATCCCAATGATTGACAACAATTCCTTGCCTGTTGACAACATGCCACCACTAATTTCACTTCAAAAGCCACATCATTACCGACTGACGATTTATCTCCCACAGATGGTGACCTTCCATTAGGCGAAAATTTAATACCATCTACTGAAAGTATAGTTCCTGATCCAAAACATGTTTCAGAAAATATAATGTCCATTCCTGACAAGAGTATAACGATTCCCGTGACTGGCTCTGATTCCCCGCCTTTTGACCATTTCCCACCAATTTCAAATGCTACACAACTACCCACTGACAGCTTAACACTGCCTGGTAATGATGATTCACAGTTAACAAGTAATTTAATATCTTCTCCAACTGATATGCCGGTACCGATTGACAGTTCGATCCCAATGATTGACAAAAATTCCTTGCCTCATGACAACATGCCACCACTAATTTCAAAAGCCACATCATTATCGACTGACGATTTATCACCCACAGATGGCGACCTTCCATTAGGCGAAAATTTAATACCATCTACTGACAGTATGCCTGATCCAGGAGAAAATATAATGTCCATGTCTGAAACACAACTACGATGACAGCTTAACACTCCCTGGTAATAATGATCAGAGTTAACAAGTAATTTAATACCTTCTCCAACTGATATGCCGGTACCGATTGACCGCTTGACCATTTGCCTTCCAATTTCAAATGCCAACATTACCGAACAATTTATCTCCCACAGATTGGCTTCCATTTGCTTTAATACCATCTACTGAAAGTATGCCATCAGGTAGTCCATGTCCGACAAAAGTACGATGCCCGTGATTGGCTGATTTAACAAATTTCAAATGCTACACAACTAATAACTTCTCCAAATGATATGCTTCGGTACCGATTGACAGTTCGATCCCAATGATTGACAACAATTCCTTGCCTGTTGACAACATGCCACCAACAATTTCAAATGCAACAACATTACCGACTGACAATTTATCTCCAACAGACGGTGACCTTCCATTTGGCAAAAATTTTATACCATCTACAGAGAATATGCCTGATCCAGTAGAAAGTATAAAGTCCATGCCCGACAAAAGTACGATGCCCGTGATTGGCTCTGATTCCCCGCCTTTTGACCATTTCCCACCAATTTCAAATGCTACACAACTACCCACTGACAGCTTGACACTGCCTGGTAATAATGATTCACAGTTAACACCTTCTCCAACTGATTTGCCGGTACCGAATTTTCTTGCCTGTTGACAACATGCTCCAACTCCCACAGACGGTGACCTTCCATTTGGCAAAAAATTTATACCATCTACTGAAAATATGCCTGTTTCAGTAGAAAGTATAAAGTCCATGCCCGACAAAAGTACGATGCCCGTGATTGGCTCTGATTCCCCGCCTTTTGACCATTTCCCACCAATTTCAAATGCTACACAACTACCCACTGACAGCTTAACACTGCCTGGTAATGATGATTCACAGTTAACAAGTAATTTAATACCTTCTCCAACTGATATGCCGGTACCGATTGATAGTTCGATCCCAATGATTGACAATAATTCCTTGCCTCTGGAAAACATGCCACCACCAATTTCAAAAGCCACAACATTACCGACTGACGATTTATCTCCCACAGACGGTGACCTTCCATTTGGCAAAAATTTAATACCATCTACTGAAAATATGCCTGATCCAGTACAAAGTATAACGTCCATTCCTGACAAGAGTACGATTCCCGTGACTGGCTCTGATCCCCCACCTTTTGATAACTTGCCACCAATTTCAAATGCTACACAACTACCCACTGACAGCTTGACACTGCCTGGTAATAATGATTCTGAGTTAACAAGTAATTTAATACCTTCTCCAACTGATTTGCCGGTACCGATTGTCAGTTCGATCCCAATGATCGACAACAATTCCTTGCCTGTTGACAACATGCCACCAACAATTTCAAATGCCACAACATTACCGACTGACGATTTATCTCCCACAGACGGTGACCTTCCATTTGGCAAAAAAATTATACCATCTACAGAGAATATGCCTGATCCAGTAGATAGTATAAAGTCCATGCCCAGCAAAAGTACATTTCCCGTGACTGGCTCCGATTCTTTACCTCTCAACAATATGCTACCAAATGCAAATGATGCACCGTTATTACCTGCTAATTTTCCTTTACCTTTTGCTTTTTATCTTTACAATATGCTACCAGTTTCAAATGCTACGGTACTATCAGTTAATGGCTTAGTACACGCAGATGACTATACTTCTACGTCTGTTAGTGATTTTATATTATATGAAAACAATATGCCAGTACCAATAGGAACAATGATTCCTGTGACTAACAATAATTCCCTTCCTCTCGACAATTAGCTGTAATTTTCAAACGCTGCGCCTTATTATGGACTGTTAGTTCACTGCTGACTTCTGACAATACTTTTACGTCTACGAGGAATTTTATACTATCGCCAAAGTAGATACCTATATCAATGGTGAGTGTGACGCCTATGACTGGCAGTTATTACATACCTTTTCCTAATATATAGTCAATTTCAGATGCTAGTCATTATCGGCTAACTTCTACTGTTAACGCCATTTTTAAGCAATACATGTAAATATTATAGTTATCACTTAAGTATAATTAATAATATATTTATCTGTATATCATTTGAAAATCTGTGAATATCTTAGAAATTTTACAGTTCATGTTTTCTGACAGGACAATTCGTTTATTGTACCTACTTTACGTTTGTTTCTTTTAATTGACAGTATTGACCATGTTAGAATTAAGTTATTTATTTATTTATTTTATTTATTAAGTTATATAAATTAAGTTTAATTATTTATTGTCATTATTTTGATTGTTTATAATATTTTAGTATAAGTAAGACGAATGAATTAATCTTATTAAAACCATTAATCAACAATAAACAAATGTTGTATGGAATGTTTATTTCATTTATTATTTTTTATAATTACATACATACAGAATTGAAGTGTTTTTGTTTAATTATTACAATTAAATTGATATCTATTCCATTAGAAAGAAAGTCGTTATTGTTATTTGTTTATACTTGTTTGTTGGAGTGGACTCCGAAGGTATAGTGAAAGTCGATGTTAAATGTACGTAGTAGGTTTAGGCAATATAATTCCACTGCTGTTTGCATAAATCTTTACATGACTTGATGCCGCGGTGCATGCGGTCTTAAGAGATTTTCCAATATTGACGCACTTAGAGCCAATCATAATATTATATAATTTATGATACACTATACTGTATTCTTTTCTAAATGAATTTAGCCTTAGAAAAAATGAAAGTAGATATGACTGCAATTGTAAACTAATATTATGGCATTGTAATATTAGTAGTTACTTTTAAAAAAAAATTGTTCGTAACACAATAATTAAGATTGTGTTCCAAAGAACTGACTTTTAATTTGGCAAAACCAGTTATTTCGATTTAAAAACTAGACTATTAAACCGATTTTGATAAAATTTCTCCTATATATCTATACTTACAAACTGCATATGGTCCTATAACAAGTCTGTAAGTATATCCTTTCAGATAAAAAACAAATCCAAAATGGTTTACAACTGACGAAGTTGTAAACCTTTTTGGTTGATGAGATTGAGATAAAAAAATATAAAAATAAAATACACCCGAATTAAGAGCCTCTTTCTTTTTTAAGCTGGTTGAAAATATTAAACAAGGATACGACCCGCTTACTAAACGTTTCCTTACCATAAGAACTTGGTATTTATGGTCCTGATGGGGCATAGAATTTTTGATGATAATGATGATTTCCAAATAACCTCATTCCGTCTCTGTTAACAGCATAGTGTTCTTTTCAAATGGCCACTTTATAAAAAAAAATCTTCACTGGAAATATAGAAAATATACCTAGTATATTAAAAAAAAATTGTTTTTTTTTTTTAACATGTAACTTCCAGCCAGTGTGTTTATATGATTGTGTATAGTAAAAATGTTGTAGATACGATGCTCGCTGTGCAGTGTTAAGCCGAGCTTAGTGTTAGGACCTGTATGAAATCCTCATTAGAACTACGGTCAATGCATAGAACTGCATTCGTAAGGTTTCACAGTTGTCACGGACTCTTTTTTATACACTATCGTGTCATCCACTTTAACAATATCCCTGGCTTAGGTTCTAAGTTAGATACTTAATAATATTGCCTTATTACGGGTATAATTCAATTATAAGAAACCGGTCAATGCTTGTATACCTGTTAAAGTATTATTATAATAACAGAAATTTTATTTTGTCTGTCAATTCTCGCATCTAGTACAGAAGCAATTGCTTCATAATACGAGCTTGCACTATTTTCAAAATGAAATGGATATATTAATTAGTAGCAGCAGTTATATAAGAAAGACCATCGCAAATTATTCATTCGGTGATTTTAACAACGTTTAGCTTGTGTTTGCTCACTTATGAATTATCTATCTAGACTGTAACTAATTAAATTGTAAGTTAATAGGCTTTGGTGAATTAAAAAAAATGCCCCATAAATTTGTTCACATCTATATTTAAGATGAGTTACCCTGAAATCCAAATGTCAAAAGTAAATCCTCCTTAGAAATTCCCATTATCCCTGTGTCGTTATACCAGCATTTACTTGACATCAAAGACAGTATATTTTCGACTTAAATTCTTGCTTAAGGACTGATGCAGAGGTACTTACTTTATTTTTTTAAAAGTAAAATAAGATATTTATAGAACACGAAATGCCTCTTTTTTCTGTTCTCTTTTTGGTTATGACTAATACTGACTTCAGAAATAAGGCAAGGAGGTACTTTATATTTTCAGTTTTCAGAAATAATTTAACTTTATTCGAGACGTCGCCGCGTCGTCTGCGCGCCAATTTCTGTGTGCATCAACACGAGTTATTTTACTACAGCTCACAAAAATTGAGGTAGTTATTATCATCGGAGCAAACTATTTTAAAATCTGTTAAGTATTTCGTTTTTTATATGTTAGATAAATAGAAATATAAAAATAGCTAAAATAACTTCTCATATGCATATCAGCTCTATCAACTCTTAATACATCATATTTTTTACAATTTGCGTTACTAACCTTTTGTAGCTTTAATAAAGAAAGAATCTATTTTGACAATTTTGTAATTTAAAACATTACATTCAAAATGGCTTTACTAGGTATATAGACATCGTGTTGGATACTCGGTAGTCGTACAAACGGGAACCCGAGATCCAACATAAGCGCCTCGAGGCACGTCGTGTGGTTTTTAGTGGGTACGAATCCCACACACCCCAGCTGCCCTCCCTCCGGCAGATGGGACGGTCTTGCTGAAGATTTTCCAAATTTTTTAAACAAAAAAAAAAGGTATATAGGTATTTGATACCTATCTACAATATACGAGATAATAAAAATGGGAATTGACAAACATTGCTTACGTTTTGCATTTAATTACATCGCATTAATGTACGTCAAAATATTTTTTTTTATCCTGATTGAACAATTTAATGTCAAGCAAGTCAGTCCAGTCACATGGACACGATTTAGTTAATTGTTAAACAAGTTTCCAATTCTACTAATCTAGCCAATTAATTGCGCAGAAAACAGCGCGGTACCGACAGCGAACCGGTTCTGGGTGTGCAATGGAGACGCGACCTTGCGCCTCGGGCGGATTACATCATATTGACAGGCCGAGCGCACTGGCGCCACGGTGGTGTACCAGATAGAGCAGTACTGATATACTTTTTTCTATTTATTATATCCGCATTGACAATTTACCAGAGTGAGATTTTGTACAAAAGTCGTTTGCTTGGACACCTCTGTCTCATTCGTGTTTCTATCGGGAAGCAGTTGTGTTTGCATGGCTGTGTTTCGGTTTAAAGGGTGGGATATAGCATTAAGTTTACATGGTATAAAGGAATAACATCTGAGTCCTTAGGAATGGCAACGCATGGGGAGTACCACGGGCGAAACAATATACTCTGTTATGGCCATGGTATTGCTCATGTCTATAGGCGACGGTTACCACTTTCCATTAGGCGGGCCGTTAGCTTGTTTGCCATTCTAAGTTGCATAAAAAGAAAGTTTATTTTCATTTAGTATAGTTTTTTAAACGGTCAAAAATCGTTACTTGGTAGTATAAAAAAAAGGTTCTCGATTCCCTGTATTTTTTATATTGTGAGAAATTTTTTAGCGCGTACAGATTACTTTATAACAGTAGGTACTACCATTAATATCGATGCTACTGACTGTACAGTTGTATTAGATAGGGAAGTTATAATAAACATTTTTCTTTAAATTATAATGAAAGTCTCTTACATTGTATTTAATGTATTTAAAACGTTCCAAACGAGGAGGGTCCCAATTCGCTTTGTGACTTTTTTACTATGGCCTACAATATATTTGTCAAATCTGTACTGTGTTATATGTCGATAGTTACTTTTAGAATCGATAGGATTTGTTTTGTTGCACCAATATTAATTTGTCAGGTTGAAACTACCGTTTTTCTTTGTGGAACATAATCTACTTGATGACAAATGAATCCCTCATTCTAATGTAATGTAATGTACTTCTCGGCCTCCATTGATGTATTTTCTTTTAAAATAATATATAACGTGTAAATTTTATACATTAATTATTTGGTGTGATATATTACATGCAAATTATATGTAGAACAGTTCGCATAAAAAAGGTCGCTCTACTAATGCCGTCTGGTTCGGTGGCGCCGTTTCACTTCGTCGATCACCACCGCCGCGCTCGTGCCGAACCCATGGATATGGTCCATGCTTCTGCGTTTGCGGCCTGCGTACGCGCACCCGAACTACGCGCACCACACCCGTCTGAGTATCATCCTACATACTGAATATTTTTCCCAGCGTAAGTATAATCATTATATACGGAATACGCGAAAATACATACGTCGAAAAAAATAAAAAAATCATACTACAAAGTGAAATTTAAATCATTAACTTATTTTGAATCTCTCTCTCTACCTCTCTAAAGCTAACCATTTTCAAAGAAACACAAGTAAAAAGTAACAAAAACTTATAAACCTCCTCTCCTATAATAACTTGATTGATGAACATGTCGTGTTTGGGGGAAAGAGATGGTTACTATTGAGGTGTAATAGATTCATTGCTAACAATATACCCTATCAGATCAACATCCCCGTGATCCCCCTAGAAACCATCATATTGAATTCCAGGTGTTTTCATCACGATAGTCTAATTGATCTGCTTTAATCCTAACACTATCACCCCTCACTTGGGCCCAGCTACCAATCACTGATAGCGCAGAAGGGGTTACCGTTTCATTTTCACCCATAAAAAACATGCTGTTGTTAGTATGGAAGACTTATAATTTTATAGTTTTTCAACCTTTTTCTAGTTGAAAATAGTTTTATATATATTAAGTTAAAGGAAAAAAATAAAATCAATTGCATCCAGTAGGTGATGCATTAATGATGACTTCAAAACGACCTAACTCACCTTGCCGCAAAGTGGGTAGCAACTGATAAAAAATACATTGTACTGTCATAATAACAAATTCGAATACATTAATAATAATTTTATCTCCCTAATGTGTGCGACGTCTGGGTGTATATGATGCATTCAAAAGAAAGAAATTCTGCGATATTACTAAAACAACTACATGCAGTCTTATTATAATACTCTAGAAGTCTTCATAAGATGAAGTTCCAACTACTAAATATATAATATTGCCCAGGTTGTCTGTAAGAGATTGCATTTCGATAAGGCCGCCTTTTGTATATACACATTCTGTATAAATACTTCTTATATAAATCTCTTTTCAGCGCAATAAAGAGTTTATTATTATTATTATTATAATTAATATATAGAAATCTCATATCACGATTTTGTTTCACGCTAATCTACGAAACTACTCAAATGATTTAAACAAAATTTCATAAATCGAAAAAAAAATCCGGTAAATAATACGGATGGGCAATATATAGCAATGGGGGGGGGAAGGGATTGTTAGCAATAGAGTCTGACAGCCCCATTGCTAGCAATATGCCCTATTAGGTCGACCTCCACGTGCTTCCCCCTGGAAACCATCGTGAACAATTCTTGTTGAATTCGTCACGATGGGCCAACTGTCCTGCTTCATCCTCACATATCATCATTCACTGGTGTCCCGCTAGCGTATCCCGATAGCGCAGGCGGGGTTACCATTCCATTATCACCCATTAAAAAAATGTATAGCAATGCTTATATAATTTAGTTACAGTATCTATATATTGGCTCTATAACCGATATAATACATATAAATTATCCTATATATAATATCGAAATATAGAAACCCAACTGCTATGGGCGATACCAAAATGGGTGATGACCATATAATCCAATATAAAGATATGGGAACGGTACTGATATTATGTAAGACTAGTAGATAGTGGTGAGAGATATAATGTTTTCCAGGCTAGCTACTACGTACATAATTATAAAAGAATACGAAGAGTGATAACGCAGAGTCAAATCCACTGTAACTAAAACTTTGAATCTAACTAACATAGACACTAAAAAATCTTTTTGGAAAGTCTTCCTAGATTCCTCAATTCAATTTGCTTCCAATACTATATACTTCCAGTAAAATGGCTGTGGTGATTGTAAGAGAAATCCATTGATAGTATACAAATTGTATTGCTGTTCTATAATGTAATTAACCTTTACAAGGTAAACTGGTCGCAGTACGTCCATAAATCTCAATCAACATGATGATGCAATCTAAATTTGTAGATGGGAGAAGCGTCTCTACGGAAGAATGACACGGACGAAATACATCCTGTCTCGCTCCTCTGTTTATATCCTTTGTTCTCTAAGATAACAATAGTAATTGCGTTTTAATCTTTAACGCTCATTGAACAATCGCAGAAAAAATAAATAGAACACAAAACATCGTCGTAATTGTATATTTTTGTCGTCTAACAAATCTTTGTTAGCTGCTTCATGTTTGCTTCTTCAGATTTATTTCGATATCGACCTCCTTAATCACTGCATAAACCTATGGAGTAAACAGTTTGTAAATCTTTGCAAATTGTCAAATAAAAATTCTAGCATATAGCATGATTGTTTGTTAATTGCGCAATGATTGAATACACTTTTTTTATGATAAATAGAGCCATTTACGATTTAGTGACAAAATAAAGAACTAATTCATAATAGTAATCTTAGTTTATAATTGGCCTACAGCAGCAGCACCAACGAAATGTCAAAATGTCATGAAATTTTGTGAAAAAATCTGAATTATTAACAAAGACATTTTGTTGAAAAAATGAAGATGTTAACAAAATTATTATGACACATTCATAACAGGAAATATTTTTGTTCACATATTTGTAATATTATTAGGAAATAGGACGATTTATATAAAATTATCAATAAGGTACTTAGTGGTGGGGCTTCTGTGGTCAATAAAAATACAAAATAAAACAAAAAAGATTAATACATCACAAGCTCACCGAGAATAAAACGTGGACAAGACTAATTAGCGTCTCATAGTCGTTCAATTGCATACACTTCCGCCCAGATGATAAATACATTTCAATTTATTTTTTTCTTATTTTATCACTTCATCGCTTTTAAATTGTGCAAGGTCATTGTGTTTAATTTTTTCAGCTGTTTTCGGAGCACGTTACGAAATTTAAAAAAAAAAAACTGCCTTACAAGTTTGTTATTCGAAAATATTTTTCGTCACAAACTGTGTCTATTGTGCCTACGAGTATTAATAAGAATAAATTGCTTTTAAAATATTTAAATACTTTTATAAAACATGTTATTGGTTTTATATATATATATATATATATATATATATATATATATATATATATATATATATATATATATATATATATATATATATATATATATATATATATATATATATATATATATATATATATATATATATATATATATATATATATATATATTTATTTGCTTACAGCACACAAATCATAACAGATATAGACAGACATACACAAAAAGCGAGATAAAAGAATTTACGGTGGTTCAACGATGGCGCCAAACTTCTCATACTCGTACTGTCAGAGCGAATCCATCAAGTCCCTCGCCCACATGCGATTCACAATGCAAATTGTACAATAACCAATGCCACAATATACAATACACATCGTATTGTGTCCTCTTATTACCAAGTCGTCGCTTCATTGAATACGCATGCGGATTTTATCACAAATAATCCATTCAGAGATTTCTTCACTCGCTACTGGAATTACATACATTCAAATACATTACGCTTGTCTCCCCTTGGAGTATCTAGAAACGATAGTAAATCAATAATTCGATTTTAACAAGTAAGTATAAAATAATAACAAAATAAAGAACTTAATATGCAGGGTTTATAATGCAATTCAACATTTAACTTGGTCGATTATGTTTTATTATTACCTATTTGATTGATGCAAGTTATTTTGAACGTAATTTTATATCTCTGTATATTTCAAATTCAATATTTCAATAAAGATTTTGTTATATAAATAACGGATAGACTGTCAATTCCAAAAAAAGATTGATATAGGCGCTGTGAGCTGGTATACTGATAATACTAAAATAATCAAAACGGGTGCCTAAGCCTTACACATGGTAGACCATCAGTTATTTCCCACTGATAATGGTATTTTCGAAACTCCCAAAACAAAAGTCAAATGCTAAATATGAGCAATGAAGAACACAACAGAAATGTTCACAATTAATACTGTACAGATATTCATAAGGAAAAGTATATAAAATATTACAACTTGGATATAAGCTTTCCTTTAGAAAGCATTCCACTATCTCTCGATATATCAAACCGCTTCACCAAATGTAGCTCCATTTGGCATGTGCGTACAGCGTCCTTCTAAGGTACAGTCGAACGTATAAATCTTCATTAGTGCCCGTATCAGCCGGCGGTTGCTGACCGATCCTTTACTCCCACGAATTTATCGCTTGCTCACTTTATTGGCTATAACTATGAGTAGATCACGTGACATTGCCCTTTTGTGAATCGATCGTAAAATAGGGGTAATTGTCTGTTTGGAGAACGAAGTGAGGAAGATAATTTATTAATTTACCCATTGCATAGCCAATGAGTCTGTTAAACTAAATCCAGTAACAATATTGCTCCTCCAGACAAGCGTTAGTTACTCTGCGAAATAAAAAAAAATGGGAAGCTCATAAATTTCTTCCTTTTATTAAGTCAATCTTTCTTATGTCATAGATTTCCTATATATGTCGACCTTAACATGATGTAAACTTTATGCATCTATAAAGTCAATTATTATTGTTGAATTAAAAAAACTAATATCAATTTATTTAAAAAAAACAAAATTAATAAGAATGTCAGAATTTTTATTTACGGTGTTACATTTTTACAACAAAAAAATTGTAAGACTTGGTAGTGGTATTTTGAAATATTTACATGTTCTTTTTATGCCTTTATAACTATATTTCTAAACTAAGAAAAGTAGCAAATATCCTGGGTTATCCTTATCCTGAGTTCTAATAAAAATAAATAGGTTTATCCTGAGTTCTAATAAAAAGTTCCTCAACTTGTTGAATGCACAATTATTTAAAGTATATGAGACTACTATTATTGAACTCTTTTGTCTCTTTCTTTTGTGCTAAATTCTCAGTTTGAATGAAAGTGACAAAACAGTGTTAGTTAAAATAGGTTTGTAAAAGGTTTTAGTTTTTATGAATAAGGGGGTCAATTCTATTTTTAATAAACAAGTGCAACTACATTAAAACTTTCAAAAAAATAACATATTCATTGCAATTTCTCTGATGGTGCAGATATTTATGGGCTGCGGTTATCACTTACCATCGAATGAGGCGCATGCTCATTTTCCGCCTGTTTTAAATATATATAATAAAATATATATAACAAAGTAGGTACAATGATTTTAATAATATTATGTAATTGAAATGTACTGTACAAAGTTAAAATAACCTTGTTCTGGTAGGTCATTCCTTTATGTTCCACTTGCGAAATATCGTCGCGCAGTCGCGTGACATTTTGAGTTTGACATCAATCAATTGACTTGTAAAGTTCGTGTCTTGGTCTTTAAGAAAATAGTGCCGTGATTGTATAACGTAAGTATGCATCCAAATAATTGAACATCATTATAACATTACATATTACTATCACATATTTATAACACTAGTTAAATAAGAATCAAATGTACAGACAGAAAATAGCCTAAATATTAGTCTTGTACAAACGCATTTGGACAGGCTTTTTTCTTAAATATTTTTTTTTTATATGGAACTAATATATAGTATCAAAATCAAATTATAACGAATGGAGAATGCCCTCGCTTGTAATAAAAACTCACACAGATGAATAAATATAGGAATAAGGAGATTCTGTTAAGAAATTACGACACGTAATACGAACATAATGCGAGGAAGAAGGGAAAAATACCATTAGCTTTTACTATATGTATTCTAATCACAGCATTGACGTCTTTTGTATTAATAAATTTTTAAGCGTTTATCTGTGGAAATAGAAAAAAACAATCATTTAATAGTATTACTACGTTAGTATTTAGTTACTAAATATTATTTCCTCTTACTTTTTTTTTTGTGCAGAGCCCTAACAATAAAGTACATGAACATTGCAGTTTTATTATCTCTTTCTAACAACGAACGTTTTTAGATTCATATTTTCAAAAATCTTGACCTTTAGCCATATATCACAAGGTTTGACTTAGTTTGAGGTCTTAACGTTTCTGACAAGTGATGCAAGTGGAAGCAAAGAGGCGCGGGGGCGGAGTGGGCGCGAGGCCACTTGCACAACTGCAGGAGAGACGCAGTCCCACAATTTACCGCATTCTAGTCAACGAGACTTTAATGGCGAACAGGCGAACATGGTTTGTATTTTGCCGATTGTTTATAGTACAAGTGAACAGTATTTAGAATACTGATGTTCCAATACACTGTCAATTATAAAATTGATAATTGAAATAACAGCGTTCATACTGAAATATGGCAACATTTCAACTATCTGTGATATTTTAAAATAAATAAAATTTTGTTTTCAGCAATTCTGACTGAGCGGATATTCGAAAAGCGATCCGATAACAAACCAAAATATTTATTGTGCAATGCGTTTTTGAATTAGGTTGGCAAAAAAGTATTTGGAAAGTTCAAAATCAAAATATAAATATAATAAATATATAATAGACTTGTAAATTTTTAATAGTGCGCTGTCAAATAACTTTTTAACTTTCTGGATGGCCGCGTAGCTGTACGCGGTTTCAGAGATATTTCCCCATGAATGCTCGGGTTATGGAATGAGGTCCCTGTGAAGGGTTTTCTCGAGACTACGGCATAGGGTTATTCAAAATAGGGGTAAAGAGGTTACTTCAGTTTCATAGGCTACGGTTACTGCTTAACATTAGGGCATAATAGAGGTGGGTACCCCAGGGGTATAAAAAAAAATCTTTTAAATAAATTTACCAGTATCTTACTAATCTTACCAATGTAATAAACTTGTCACTAAATGATATCTATGCATGGGAATTATTTAAAAAAAAAATATTATGACCAATAGAAACCAAAACAATAGTTTTTTTTATAAATTTTGTCCGTCTATCTTTGTTCTGGAACACGCAAAAATTACTGGACCAAATTGGATTCAAAGTTGTATTTTTTGATATAACATATTTAATTACTTTTCCTACTTCTACATTCCAGTATCAAGTACCTAACGGGGAAAAAACTAGTTATTTGTAAAAATGTAATTCCTTCGATTTTTTTAAGAAATTAAGTTCGAAATTATATAATATGAATATCTACCAAATGACGATAAATTGGTGTCGTTATCTAGGGTAACCTTTGGGTATAAATACATACGCAATGTGGATAGCCAAAAGCTTATACGTTGGCTGAAATAGGCTCCATCCACCCATGTAATAGTATATTTTATCACAATGTACTTTAATAAAACATCGTACATCTAATATGCGTGTTTTTTTTTACATTTGGCGGCTACTAATAATTTAAGGATTGCAGTAATAATGTAATTGTTAAATAATTTGAAAAAAATTTTAGGCTGTATAGCTATATATTGAGCCTAATGACAATAGTAATAAGTTCCAAATATGGCAACACTTTTTGAACGGTGTGGACTGCCGTTCGGTGAGCGTGGACTGTAGGGGCGTTGGTTCAGGCTGGAGTGAAACACAGCGATTACTATTCTGAAGCCTCCGGTACCGTCTGAAGAGAGTATTTTTTCTTCTTGTCCTATTTCTTCTCGAGTGTAGTGCGTCGCTGCCCGGAAGCGAATGCCGCTCGACGGGAGGCGGCCTATCTTTATACCCGCCCGCTCGCACGATAACATTTCCAACTTGCGTTAGCGAATCTGTGTGAGCGGGACGGGGCGAGAATGAACGAGACGCGTGTCTCTTCAGATCGGTACCCTATAGCGTTTATTTATTTATTACAATTTACAATTTATTGTTACAATTTCTATTTCTATTTGTAGGTAATAATGACAACACACAAAGGAATACTTTATTTAACTTACACTATAGGTATCTTAAATCTATGTAAAATCTATATAAAATAACAGTATACAAGAACGATTAAACTAGGGACTTAACAACTATAAATCACGATTACATATATACAAATAATATCGCGAACATAATCTCCCGCCGCAGCTCTCGTAGCTGGAGTTAACTCGTGTTCGCGTCGCTCGATGTCGATGTGGGCAGTATGATCAGCTTCTTAGTGGGTCGCCGTAGAATGCCCTTGTTCGTCCGCACGTCGACCGCTCGGATCTCGCCGTCTGGTCCAGGGTAGGTTGCCACCACCACGCCTCGCGGCCACGTGTTGCGAGGCAAGGTCCCATCAGCTATCAGGACCAGGTCGTCCATTTTGATGGCTCCGTGTGTAGCTCGGGGCTCCCGCCGGTGTTGCAACTCGGGTAGGTACTCCTTCACCCACCGGTTCCAGAAGCAGTCAGCTAGCCTCTGGCTGGCACGCCACTCCTTGTGTCCCGCCGCGTCGCTCTCGGTGAAGCTGCCTGGCAGTGGGACGCGCGATGGACCGCCCAATATGAAGTGATTGGGGGTTAGGGCGCTGTCGTCGTCTGCCGATGTCGACACGTGGGTTAGCGGTCGGCTGTTGAGGGTGTGCTCGACTTCGACCAGTAGAGTGTGGAGGACCTCTTCCTTGGGCGCCCGTTCGTTCAACGTGGCGGCTAGTGCGGTCTTCACGCTACGCACCAACCGTTCCCACGCACCTCCCATGAAGGGTGCGCTCGGGGGAATGTAGCGCCACCGGATGAAATGGACTGATGACTCTTCTTGGATGGCTTCCTCGGCTGCCTTCTTCAACTCGACGTCAGCACCTTTGAGGTTGGTGCCTTGGTCGGACCATAATTCCGTGGGACACCCTCTGCGGCTTATGAAGCGCCGCAGGGCCATTATGGCGGAGTCCGTGCTGAGGCTGCCGGCGATTTCCAGGTGGACTGCGCGCGTCGTTAAGCAGGTGAAGAGCACTCCGTACCGCTTCTGGTGAGTGCGGCCCACTGTCACGGTCATAGGCCCGAAGTAGTCTAGGCCGGTGAACGTGAACGGTCGTTGATGATGCGCCAGCCTGCTCTGTGGATGGTTGCCCGTTGACGGCTGCGCCGGTCTTGCTCTTCGTAGGCGGCACAGCTGACACCTCTTCAGTTCACTGCGGACGGCGTGTCGTAGGCGCAACACCCACAAGTGTTGTCGCACCTCGTTCGTGGTGATCTCGAAGCCGCCGTGGTGAAGTTTCCGATGCACCCATGCGATGTATAGGCGCACCCAGGCGTGGTTTCCGTCGACGATGGGGGCTCTCGTTGCTCGGCTGACAGATCGGCGGCGGCTGCTATTCTCGATCGAAGTCGCAGAATGTCGTCGTTGTCTATGACGACTGACAGCTGTATGAGTCGACTGGATGACGGCAGCTGTTTCCCATGTTTCAATGCTGCGATTTCGTCGCCGAACGCCTCTTGTTGTATCGCGCGAATCCATAGCCGTCGCGCGCGATCGAGATAGTGTGTGTCTATGGGGATGAAACACACAGATGGACTATTGCTGTTCTTGATTTTCATCTTCGTCTTCTCTCTATCGACTTTCTTCGTGCGGGTCCAAGTGGGGTCGGCGCTCTCTTTCTTCTTGTTTCTCTTTCGGATAGCGGTACAGCGTTGACTGGTCGGTCGCAGGAGGTCGATGAACTGCAACACTCGTGCTGAACTGCGAACAAGTTTCAACCAATTAGAAAAACGTGACGGATCGGGTAATGCTATAGACAACTGCGTCGCGTTCTGTAGCTTGTGTACGCGTTCTTCTCCCGTTTCCGCTTGACTATCGTCGCTCGTACTATCTTCACGCGGCCACTGTTCTTCGTTTTTGTCGAAATTCCTTTCGACCGGTCGGAGACGTCGCATTGCCGATTCGTAGTTGTCCGGCGGCACAGGGTCGTCCTTCTTCCATAATAACCCCGTCTCGTATCCTCCCGCCGGTAGCGGACGAGTTTTCTCTTCTAAAATGCGCAGGGCGCGACGTTCTTCTTCATTGTAAGACCTCTTCGGTGCGATTCCCAGCGATTCGAGCGCGAAATGTTGCTTCATCATTTCTTCCATCGATTGTTCCTCTTCATGTGTCGTCACTATGTGGCTGATTCTGTGCACCTGCTGTCTTGTCCTGCCGCGACTCGTACCGTGCAGTACCCATCCCAGGTCGGTGAGTGATGCGACCGGCTGCGTGTCGGATCCTCTTCTGATTTCGTGGGCCAGCAGTAGGTGCCAGTTGTCTTGCCCCAACAGTACCGTCGGTTTGCCCTCTTCATAGACCAGTTCCCTCTCTATGTCTTGTAGATGTGGACAGCCCTTGATGACGCTGCGCGGTACCGACTGCGGTGATAACTGCAGTCTGTCCATCGTCCGTGCCCCCACTGTGTATTCTTGTGAATTCCGCCCGTGGATCTTGAAGTGAACACGCGTCGATTGAGCTGCGTTGATCCGTGCCCCGGCCACACCTTCCATGTAGAATGGTGCGTTCCCGTAGCACCGATTCGCTCCGCCACCGCCGTCTCGATGATGGTGCAAGTCGACCCGTCGTCCAGTAGCGCGTAGGTGTCGCACGTTCCCGTGGGACCGGTGACTCGTATCGGCAGGATCTTCAGGAACGCGATCTTGTCGTTTTCCCTTGCCGATGCGGCGACTGCGGCGGACTTGTGTCCTCGATGACGTGTGTTGTCACTTCGTTCTCCGGCTGTTGTCGCGTGGTGTGCAGCAGAGGGTGATGAGTCTGCGTGCACTCATCCACTCCACATCTCTTGCTCTTGCAGGCGTGGCGAAATCTTCTTACTTTGAGGCAGCGGAAACACAGCCTATGAGTCTTCGCTAACTCCCATCTCGCCGATGTGTCTGCTTCCTTCATCGTCTTGCAGTCCGATGGAGCGTGTCCCTCTCGTCGACACATCGGGCACGGTGGTGTAGCGGGTTTCTCCTGCGTCGTGTATGTCTTCGCCGTCTTCCTAGGAGCGGACTCCCGCCGGTCTTCGGACGGTATCTCCTCGGCGGGGGCGAAGTTTCCACATCGTGCGGCGGTCCTTTGCAGGAATTGAGAGAGTGTTATGAGGTCCGGTTGTCCCTCTGGTTGGTCGTTGGCGAAATCGTAGTACTTGAAGCGTAGTACCGACGGCATCTTCTCTGTGACGTTTCTCACTATTTCTTCGTTGTAGAGGTAGTGACTCTTGTTCAGCGCTCGTATCGTGGCGACGACGTTCTGCACCTTGCTTGCGAAGAGGCAGACGTCTCTTGCGTTGTCCGAGAGTCGTGGTAGCGCGCGGAGTTTGTTCAGTTCGGCTGTGACGAGTGCTCCAGGGCGGCCGAACCTCGCGGCTAACATCTTCATCACTTCTTCTGCGGTCGTAGACCCGACGAATAGGGAGCGTGCCGCGTCCTTTGCGGCCCCCTTCAAACTTCTGCGCAGTCTTGCTAGGTTCTCCTGTTCTGTGTGTTGACTTGCGCTTTCTTCATAGGCCATCTTCCATGGTAACCACTCGCTCGACGATCCATTGAAGACTGGCAACTCGGTGACTCTTGACGCTGTGGAGGGCAGTATGTTGCGAGCGGCCATCTGCATGGCGATCGCAAACTCATTGCAATCGATGCCCACCTTCAGCACCGGTTCTTCTTTCTTCATCGACTGCATCGCTGCTGCTATCGTAGGCATGGCGGCATGCGGGTCAACGTGGCGTGCGTGGTTCCGGTGAAGTGCGTCGCTGCTCGGCTGTGGCGGCGGCGCTCTCGAATCCTCTTCAACGGGTCTCGATGGGACGAACCCCTGACGCTTGCCGGTGACTTCTTCTATCTCTGGTACATGCGGCTCCATCGTGAGTGCCAGCGTGCTTCGATGAACCCAATCTGACGTTCGTTCTCTTCTGACGGTAGCGTCGTCGTCTTCTACTTCCTCGTCGTCCTCTGATTCGGCTTCCAGGGCGGCGACACGTGCAGCGGCCAATTCCACCTCCTTTCGAAGTAGCTCCTCCCGTGCCTTGGCCAGAGCCTTCTTCTTCTGCGAGGCCGTGGTGCGAACCGTGCGTGCCGTGCCGTGCTTCGGTTCCTTCTTCCTTGCTGTCTCCTCTGTCGTTCCTGTGGCTTCGGTAGTCTCCGTGGCTCCTGTGGTCGTCGTATCGCCGGACGTGTTCGTAGTCGATGTGGTGGCGGCGGTAGACGACGTGGCAGCGACAGATGACGTTCTGACAGCCGCAGACGACGTGGTGGCAGCAACGGACGGCGTGGCAGCGACGGACAGCGTTCCGGCGGCCGTAGTCGACGTGGTGGCGGCGGACGTTGTGGCTTCGGTGACGGCGATTTTTTGTTGCGATGACTTCATGTTTCTCGTAGTCGGCATTTCAGTGATCCGGCTTCAGAATGGTCTTCCTCCAGCGATCCGGCTTCTCGATGTACCAACGGTGTTCCTCCAGCAATCCGGCTTCTCGAAGGACCACGGTGTTCCTCCAGCAATCCGGCTTCTCGAAGGACCACGATGAACGGTGTGGACTGCCGTTCGGTGAGCGTGGACTGTAGGGGCGTTGGTTCAGGCTGGAGTGAAACACAGCGATTACTATTCTGAAGCCTCCGGTACCGTCTGAAGAGAGTATTTTTTCTTCTTGTCCTATTTCTTCTCGAGTGTAGTGCGTCGCTGCCCGGAAGCGAATGCCGCTCGACGGGAGGCGGCCTATCTTTATACCCGCCCGCTCGCACGATAACATTTCCAACTTGCGTTAGCGAATCTGTGTGAGCGGGACGGGGCGAGAATGAACGAGACGCGTGTCTCTTCAGATCGGTACCCTATAGCGTTTATTTATTTATTACAATTTACAATTTATTGTTACAATTTCTATTTCTATTTGTAGGTAATAATGACAACACACAAAGGAATACTTTATTTAACTTACACTATAGGTATCTTAAATCTATGTAAAATCTATATAAAATAACAGTATACAAGAACGATTAAACTAGGGACTTAACAACTATAAATCACGATTACATATATACAAATAATATCGCGAACACTTTTGAGATATGGAATGTGAGAACTGTATTATAGTTATTCAAAACTAAACAATCACAAAGTTATTGCCTGCAACCTCAGCCAGAGACATTTCCCGCAGCTGTTCGGAATAATAAGCAAGTCCTTACAAAACAATAGCCTGCTTTGTTGTACACTTAAAATGAGTCCATCAACCCTAAGCTTATTGCTACAGGATATTTGGAATGTTAGTGAATTGTGATTGTTCGATGAATCTTTACCTTGAAGATCTAGTTTGAATTTATTATTATTATTATATCAGTCGTTAACAGTCCACTGCTAAACATAAGCCTTCCCCATAAGGGGAGTTTTGCCAGTAGTTGCCAAGATTGGCAGGGTTGGCAATCGCAGATAGGTATTTAGTTTTAAGAGGGACGCTGCTGCCCATCTCTCTACAATAAGCTCCCATGGTCGCCTCTTACGGCACCCACGGGAAAGTAAGGGGTGGTCCATTCTATGCCGGGACCGACACGGCGGTTTATTGGTTGACACACTAGTTTGAATATTACACTAAATATCGGTTTTGATGGACACGCTAAAAAGTCTTTAGGTATATGATAAAATTTTAAATATGGAAAACATAAATGATCACCAGAGTGAGACTTTGTACAAAAGTCGTTTGCTTGGGCACCTCTGTCCCATTCATGTTTTTACCGTGAAGCAGTTGTGTTTGCATGGCTGTGTTTTGCTTTGAAGGGTGGGATATGGCAGTCAATTTACAGGGTACAAAGGAATAACACCTGAGTCCTCAGAAATGGCAACGCATGGGGGTATCATGGGCGAAACAGTATACTTTGTTATGTCCATGGTACTGCTCATGCCTATAAGCGACGGTTACCACTTTCCATTAGAAGGGCCGGCAGCTTGTTAGCAGCGTCAAGTTGCCATTCATCCAACACTGATGCCCCGCCATTCTATACCGCTAGGATAGGTGAGTACAACATTACATCTTCATCCATTTATTAGCACTCAATAAAAAAAAAACTTAGCAGTACGCGAGCGAATTATATACAGTAAATGGTTTTTGTTTGAATTATCAATCTTGATTTTTTTCTTATTCTTGTCACTTTTTACAAAATAAGCTAATCACAATACATAATTGTAAACAACGATATAGTTACAACGAGTCGGTGGAACAGGAAACCAGTTGGAGGTGCATGAATGAACGGCGGCGTGGGCTCCACGGTCGAGTTAATATCAACTTCACTATTGCAGCACTATGGCAGTATGGTCTTTGCCCATTTATAACAATTAATAAAAGAAACACTCTTTCGCATTTTTATAGGTTTTGTATTCTAAGCACCTACATTTACTAGCTAGAAGTCCCATTATATTTGATTTACAGTGATTAAGTAATATATTTGTATGTTAGGTTGTAAAAAATATACAAAAAAAATTATCGTTATTACTTTATTAAAATAACTATTTCCAATAAAAACGATTGACTAACAATTCATTGAAATTAAATGTATTCTGACGTTTAAAATCACTTATATAAGTTTTTGATAGTTTATGACCACCATAATTATTATATATGTACTAGAGATAATAAATATATATACATTTATTGAAATCTATCAAGCCGTTTAGACTTCATGTTGCAATGAAGATTTGGACATAGATGCATCTCGAAAAACATTAGGTATGTTTTTTTGTTCTAATATGTTATTAGAAAAAAATTTATGTATCTACCATTTAAAGTCTTATAACGTGGTAATAGTTCTTTAACCCATTTATATATTTAATGAAATATAATTTTTCTTGCGCATTCTAATGTTTCCAACTCAGCAACAATAGCTAGGTAATGTTAGTGCTAATGTAAAGCGACCTTCAGTATAAATAGATGGAGGCAGCACGCTCTATACCTGCTCATAAATTACTACAAATATTTGGCACATTAATAATTTCCACTTTCCCTAGAAATGTTGTTTCTATTTTTTTTTTTAGCAAACATTACTATTTTATCAGTTCATGACTTATTTAGTTATTATACATCCATTGCAAAAATATAACAACCCATGTCTATAAAACTTTTATAACATTCTGTATTCTTTGTGCTAAATATTTGATAAGCAAATTATCAGTATCTTTACGATTCTCATATTCGTCAACTTCTCTTTATCAATTCTCTTATACTCTCTATTCCATTTTTCCATTCTGTTCTCATATCAAACTCCTTTTTACTTCAAACTGTACTCCTATGGAATACGTTATCCTATTAATATAACAAAATGTAGGGTTAGATATTAAGTACTCAATCATTCATTAACGTTGAAATTAATTCAATTTAAATAAAATTTAATATTAGATAATATTATCCTAGATGAACACACAATGTAATTTATATTCGTTTATATATATTTACGAGGCAGAGTCTCTGGATACACTTGTATTTATAATGTCGATTTTTGTGAAACAACATTATAATGTTGTTCGACAAAATCCGACATCAACGTGTACAGAATTCATCACATTTCTTGCATTTCACAACACATTATTAGGTGCATTGTAATTGTTAGCTGTCCAACATAGTATTGACAGCTTAATTATACTAAAAACTCTTATATTTATAGAACGATTTATTTATGTTTATTTTTAAAATCAAATGTATCTATGTAAAATTCAATACATTATGTTTTTGAATAATACTGTAATGATAAACATTTTCCTTCTCAGCGATGAAAAATTTCTTATATATAAAAAACATGTCCGTTGAAATTATAGCATGTAAATTTTTCTATTATTTAATGTTATTTTATAATTTGATTGACATATATATAAATATATATGTCAATCAATCATAATACACTCTGTTACACAGGTTGCCTTGAAAATATTGCTTTCAGTAATAAGGTCGCCTTGTTACACTCATATCATTTGTCTGTATGTTACTGTTATTATTATTCAAATTTACCTATGTGTTTTACAAATAAAAGTAAAAAAAGAAAACTAAAACATAGAAACAGTAAGTAATATAAAATAAAAAAAAATAATCTCTCTTACTATAATTGTTCTTCAACGAAATAACAAATGTAATTGTAGTAGACACGTCATATATTTGTTTGCAGCATTAATAACAAGAAATTTAATAATAATAAACACTATGCTGCTGTACCGAGGGAAATGATGTAATTCACTTCACTTGATTCATTCCTTTCATTGTTTTCGTTTCATTTCAAATATAATAAATATAAAGTAGTTGTTGATTTATGAAATCAAAAATATACAAGTTGATTACGTTATGTATAAATAATAAATATAAGTGTATTATTAATTTGTTTTTCATTTTTACATAAGTATAATAAAACTCTACCAGTTTCAAAAGAAAAAAATATAATTTCTTTTGTGTTTCTTTTGAGATAAAATTAAAAACTTTGTGACTTAATGAGAATTACTTATAGAGAACTGAATAAAACATAATGCAATTACCTTTCCCTTAATAATTACTTATAGCAAATCTAAGTTCCTACTTAGATTTGCTATAAATAATTTCTATGACAAAGGAACCTACACAGAAATTTTATATTGTTTTCCTGTATTCATGATTACGTAAATATCTGACATTAATTAATTCAGTATTATATAATTTAATAAATAACAAATAACAATCACACACTAACACAAATTTAATTTTACAAAATTTATATGTTAATGCTTTTTTTCTTTTATAGAGCCGTAAACCTAATTCCTCTTAAATAACTACTTTAGCAACTAGATTACAATAGAAAAACTATTTGTAATTTTGCGGGTATGTCTACCTGTGGAATGGCATCTACAGAAATTTTGACTGCGCCGAAATTTTCTACAAAACAGAACTATTTTTGGTACTATTTTCTAACCAGTGAACCGTACAACATCAGCTCAAAGTAACCTTCAGCAGCTTGTTCCCACTAGGTAAGTTATCCAGTTGACTTAACTTGTTCACTTGTTGTATTGAAAATAAAGTTTTGCAGCTTTTATTATACTAGATTAATAATTATGTTTTTAATATCATCTAAGGTTTTTAATTAGAACTACCATAAGATTAAAGCCATATTTTTTTTAAAAGTTGAAAATAGAATGAAAACCCTACCTGCGCTATTGGTATACACTGGTAAATCCATATTATACTCTCATTAATTTCAAATTAAGTGACGATTATACTTCCTATTTTTCTTTATGGAACGAAGTTCTTCTCATTGTAAATAAAATTCTACCGTAAGATTCTGCGTTCTAAATTCAAAATATTTCATTGTTCATCGTTGTGTTCTATCAGATTGCTTATTTGTTCCTGTATTACCTATTAAGGCATATAAATAGTTACTCGTTTTAAGTTTACGTTAACTCACGTTGTTTCATTGTTCCATAGTGGCACAGATTCGCACGCTCCACATACCAACTAAAATGGAAAGCAGTGTATGGCGATTTCAGATTATGAACATTCATTATATTTGCATGAATGAACGTACGTTTTACCAAGAATGCTACCTATTCAGTATGGTCATACTGTACCATTGTGTGTCTCCATATCAATCATACATAACTGTTTGCTAACAAAAACGTAAACAAAACTCATGTTTTATGTAATTAATTATAACACTAGTTTTTATTCATTACTTTTCATAGTATTTTACTAGTCTATATAATCAGTTCGTTGATTAAGACACATTCTATTGGAAGCAAAACTAAACAAAATAATTCTGATCAACTGTCTAGCAATATCATAATATTATTTATTTAAAAATATTCCCAACTACTTACGTGAGTACATGCAGTTGCAATAAGGCCGGATATATAACGAGACCAGGCACCGGGCGCGGAAACCCTGTACGTGACGTACAATTCGAGTCTGTCCGGTCTATTTCAAACGTATACATCCAACGTAATCAACAATCATCCAAATATATACCACAGATTATCCAGTAGACACGCTACGACCTAATTATCGAAAATATGAAAGGAGTTACAGCTATGCTTAATCGTGAAATCAGTTAACTTTTGCTGCACTTTATGGGTCTACTTTGTCATCCATGTATTACAAAAAAAAAAAAACAATATATTACACTTACACTTTTTGATGAAAATCTTATTAATTGAATCTCATTTATAAAACATTTCATAATTTGTAAAATCTTAAACTGCACATTTATCTAAAAACGAAAATTATCGTCATAACGATACAGGTAATGGTATTTCATTTACATGAAACTTACATCCAAATATGTGTGTTATTCCAGCCAAAAATTCTACTGATTACCTCTTACATTTATTTAATCAATTAAAAACGAATAACTCTTTATGATGATGTGGCCCTACTGTCAAGATCATTGACAGATGTAATACATATAACCCCCTTAAACCTGGTAAGCTTATTGTTCTATAGTCACTTCATTTGTACAGATTTTGAAGTTAATAACTACAGGAAAATTATTTCAATGTATTTTAATAAAAAGAAATGAAAAATGTTTCCTTGTAACCGCTTTTTCTAATTATTCTCAACACTAAGTAGGTAGATAGATATAAAATACCTTATTCATGTTTTATTCACAACAATCTTGCTAAGAGGACTTTGCCCTTTGCGGAGAAATGTTATGAAGGCTTCCATTCATAATACTGATAATGTTGTAGCGAATTATTTAAAGAATATTACACCTATTAGGTAATAACTTTTACTAATGCATGCACACGTGGCATGCCCGATAAAACAGTATTTTTTTTTCTTTTAATACAAGTCGTAGATGTTTTAAAACGAGTGATACTGATCTCTAACAATATTTTTTTTTATACCTTTTTCTTATAATACTTAGAATGGCAAACATGCTAATGGAAGGCCC
Source organism: Galleria mellonella (assembly GCF_026898425.1). Taxonomy (NCBI): domain Eukaryota; kingdom Metazoa; phylum Arthropoda; class Insecta; order Lepidoptera; family Pyralidae; genus Galleria; species Galleria mellonella. Next base: position 3,708,480 of record NW_026442090.1, on the reverse strand, counting down.
ACCTGATGGGAAGTGATAGCCGGAACCTATAAACATGATCAGTACTTTACACATCAAAGTTTATATATGTTACTGACAAACTGTGTAATTCAGATTTCTAAGTTTTTTTTTAATAGATGATAATGAAATTGTATCCCCGACTGCGCTAACGGTATACGCTGGCGGAACATCAGTGAGGGATAATAGGTGAGAATGAAAAAACACATCAGTTAGCACATCGTGATGAATGCACCTGGAATTTAGCACGATGGTTTTCAGGGGAATCCACGTGGAGGTCGACCTGACAGGGTAGGTATTGCTAGCAATGGAACTGGTAGTCCGCTTCATTTTACTTTACTATTTTTATTTTACTTTACGATTACTAACAATACCTTTCCCCTCCTATACAATAGTTAGTCAATATAAATATTAGAAAGTAAAATATTTTTTGTTTATCCTTTCCTCTTTATAATACTAGTTAGTGATAAAAGTTCTTTATTCTATTGTAGTAAGATATTTAATAATATTTAGATAATTATCATCAAACAGGTACCTACCTGTATTGAAAGGTGAAACTACACGAAAGATATAAATAAAATGAAACTTTATTGGCCGCTGGCGTCACGTAGGAGAACGCCCAAGATAATATTTAGGCAGGTGCCTCTTTCTAGGTATATGTTATTCATGAGATAGTATTTGCTAATATTAAATTGGATTGTTTTTCTATTACAGTAAGGTATTGTTGAGGTTTCGTAAACAGTTTTCACAGTTTTATTATAATATAATATTTTAATATAATTATTATTAAAATATTATAGGCCGTGTAGGTCCCGGCATAGAATACGCCACCCCTGCCTTTCCCGTGGGTGTCGCAAAAGGTAACTAAAGGGCGAGGGATGAGCAGCATCCCTGTTAGAACGTCAGCCATGGACTGATATCATGATTGCAATTATTCCCGCAGCTTTGTCAATGTTAAACATTATATAAATATGTTTTAAATTAAGATATAACCACGGAGAGGTTATATCTACTAATTAATATTAAACAGAACTGCTTATACAAAACTAAATTGTTCTTTTACACTAAAAACTCTCCTAAGGTAGATGTATTACATAGTCTAAATTATACTAAGTGTATTTTCGAAATTAGGTAATATTCAAAATAATAATTTATTTTATTAAAAACATTAACCTATTTGTAGATGTATATTTTTAAATCATGTAAATATACCATATCATGTAACCGTATCGGAAAAGGATATTTACCAGTTTTTATTGCAAACTCTGTCCGGTATTTGTAAAGTTCCGTTGTATTTTTTTTAATATTACAAGAACACCAATTCCTTATTTGAGTAATTTATTAGATAATTATGTATATCAATCGTTTGAGAAAACGATCCATTTATGAAAAGTTGGTATAGCAAAAAATCGTGCGTTTACATGGGTCTACCAGCATATACATACATATATATACCTATTTCTCGATCTGCAATAACTCGATATAAAATAGTAAATCTATAAATGGCTAATGCTGGTTTTTGTTTTTATCGTCTAGTATTCCTTACTTTAAGTAAGGAATACTAGACAAGACCATGTACTCTCATTATTAGTGGCATAATCATTATAGTTATAAATATAGGGTAATTTATTCAAAAATATTTTTAAACACTTGCATTTTGGAATTCAAATATATATACATTAAAAAATATGACCTAACAGACGAATAATACGCTAAAATATATTCTATGTAATGATTATCCAAATCCCTACAATATTCGATTATCTAAACTAATATTACTTATTTAATTATTACGAGAAAAGATTTGTTTTTCTTTTTTTATTTTTTCTTTATGTAAGTGTTCAAAAAATACTAAATCGATTTTAAAAATTCTTTCACCTATAGAAAACTATATTATCATAAAGTAACATGGCCATTTATTAAAGACTGTACAAAGCGTTAGTCGCTAATCTTTCATATTTCACATATTATCGACTACATAACAGCGATAATATATTAGGAACATATAAACCATATGTATGATGAAAATCACAAATTTTAATTTAATCTTTTCTAGTTATTAAATTCAAATTTATTTATTACATGCACCAACAGTTGCCCTCTGCTTCTTTCACGCATATAGAATTTGAATAATGGGCTAAAGTTCTTTTTATTTACATTCTTAACTAATAATTTGTCTGTCTGCATATCATTATACCAATATAATATTATAATTATTATATTTTACAAAATGACATAGAATACTTCTCGTTCCTTAAAATATATCTAATTATGTAAATTATTATTTATTTAGTATTTTCCCCAAAAATTAAACAGATTTTCGATCTGAAGAACAAAGTTATTTTTATTTTTAATTATTTTACGCTCAACAGGCCGAAACGCGCGGTCAGGCTCGCACTCGCGTCACCGCCGCTCATGATTAAGGATGCCGAATGGTCCCGAAACTAGTCGAATTTTCTCGATCTCATTACACGTAAGTTAAACCGGTAGTTATTACACAATATTTACAAAATATTTTAGTTTATTTATTTATTTTTTCTTAAGGATCCTTTACCGGTTTCACTTACACTATAATAATGTGACATGAGTCTCATCTATACAATTAAAAAATGTATTCAAGCACAACGGAGAAAATGTCTTGTTAGAAATTTAATTTCCCGATTGCATACCCGCCGCGGATATAATGTTATCATATGCACATACATTATACACAGTTGTACACATACAACGCACGCGGATACGCTATGGCGGCTTTCAACCTGATTGACCATATTTTAATATATACTTAAGAGTTTATAAAAAGTATATTAAGTGCCTATTGGAAATTTTTAACTAATAGCTGTGGTAACAACCCGTGTTTTTGTGGAAAAAATATAAATACCATGGAAAAAATGCACGTTTCGAAATCAAAAGTATGCTGTATATTCACTTAAGTACAAAATTATTAACACATTAAATTTTATTCAAATTCATCAAATATTTTTACACGACGGAAAAAAAGTAGTGCATTGTTATCTAAAGTTTATTTGTTATATGTATTTAGATACACTATGATTGCTATTTTAAAAAACATGTAAATTCCTTCCAATCCAGTGCTTTTATAATTTTGTCGTCGAATTAATTGATAATCAAGTCGTAACTAAACTCTATTCAGAAGTCAGTTTTTATTAAACGTTCCGACCCACTAAATGAAGTGAACTCAAATTTAATGCGGAGAATCGGTGTATATTTGTGGCTCAGTCCTTACTATACGCTTTAATAATAATAAAAGAAAAACCTATCTTTATATACCATGCTCCTTATGAACTAGGCAAAGAGAATATAACACGAACAACATCCTTATTATATTAAATTTACTTAAAAAGCTAATCTCAACGAGCAAAACAACTATAGTGTTTATTATTTATTTAATAAATATTATATTACAGCTTAATACGTAATATTTTCTAAGCAAAATATTTGAAATATTTGACTACTATTAGCCATATTTAAAATTCGATTTATTTACATGACCTTGTGTACATCTTCGTCTCAAGAATCTCGACAGATCACGATTTTGCGGAAAGGTAATTCAACCTGTCGTTAGCACCGGTCAGTTAATTTATCAAATCATTTATGCATACAGAGGCCGATACCAAAGCGATAAAAAGTCAGTCGAGGGGCAACTATTTTTTTTATGTAGGTATTTAGATAATAATTAAATTTAGAATTCTACTATTTATATACTTTATCGTACACGCTAATAACAGAAACAGACAGATAGTAGTGGAACAAACAATATACAAAAGCTGATCTTAACTTAGTAATTGTTTTATTTTATTTGCAGTACTGTGGACATAACAGAGTATACCGTTTTGCCCATGATACCCCTCATGCATTGCCATTCCTGAGGACTCAAATGTCATTCTTCTGTACCCACTTTAATGTATGTATGTTTTTTATATATCCTTCTATGTCTTCACACCTTTTTATAATGATTGTATCATTATATATACATATCATGCTTCCATTAATATTAATAGTTGAATATTGCATAATCTACTTACGTATACGAACTTGTATTGCTGGCTTTCTGAGTGATTTATCAACACACAGCCAAAGTGGTTTAGACCGGATATTTATTTATTTACATATTTTATATAGATATTGACTGAGGACTGATTGAATAGCTTCCTACTTTTCGGCCTATTTTTGCGCTACTAGCGTAAAAACGTTACTCCCAAAGAGCAAAACCCTAACAACTAATTATGGATTCGAATTCGAATTAACCATGATAGTTTCCAGGGAGATCCGCGAGGAGGTCTACCTGGTTGGGTATATTGCTAGCAATGGGATTCTCAGTCTCCATTAGTAACAATCCCTTTCTCCCCTACCTAGTTCTATCGTTAACATTTTTCACTCGATGGGATGCCTTACTTAATGTAAATAAACCAAAGGATCCGAAAATATTCCTTTCTCAATTTATATTTACACTTACAGTACCTATCGGTTTTTCCAATTAACAATTCCGTATAGTGTAGATAGATATAATGCATACGCTATTGTAAACAAAATGTCGAATCAAAGAGCTGTTACACACACCCAAAATGTATTTTTAGTTTCAGTTCTCCATACCCAGGATCCTTATTAGGTAATGGAATGTTAGCATGAATAACATACCTTACTATGTTATCATATGCAGCACAAGTTTCAGTTATTATTCTAAATATTATAATAAAATGTCAATTCTGAAGATATCGAGTTGATGGGCAACACTGTGAGCACTGTATGTACACGACGGCTTAACAACTGAAGTAGTAGCAATAACCCGGCAGACGAAGAGGTAAACCACGGAAACCAGACATTCATACTCGAAGACTTCCGAATACCGTATTTCTTATCTGTGACTATGCCACAAGCGCCTACAGCTCGCGCTCAGCGGGCCTAGGCACACAGTTAGGCTTGTGTTCGCATCACGATCACTCATGACTAAGGATCACAAATTGATTCTAGAACTAGTCGAGGTTTTTAGATCTAATTACACGTAAGTTAAACCGGTGATTATTATATTACAATATAATGTATGCTTACGAAACTTTTCACAATAAAAATATAAACGTCATGTACATTTAACTTATTTACAAGCTATATTTCTCAAGATAATTTACTAACTATGCCTATTCTAGCTATAATTCGACCTCGATAATAGCCCTTTATAAGGACACATAGAGGTTACCTACCCTTACATCAATAAATTTTATATGTCCAAGTAACAAAAGTATCCCACTGGGCCCCATCAGTGGCTTGCCTACCTACTGTATACCACCCCTGAGTCCTTTTCTTCGTGACACATCCGTTTTATATCTATTCAAACTGTAACAGTTCGATATTCTTTGTTATATATACTGTACCTATGATTACAAAAGAACTATATTTTTTATATTCACTACTAGCTTCTAATAAGAAACTACATAGAACTGCTTCGCATAACCATTAGGTCCTTACTCTTTGACATATTTTGCGACTGCCTGACTCTTCCACAATTTGCGTGTACTAAAAAACAAGGGTATTAATAACAGAGATTAGCGACCTCGTATATATCGTAAAAATGAACACATTAGGTTTTCTAGGATATCTATTCCTAACGATGGATTAACTAACCTTATTTCAACTTCCACCCACCATCTCTATGGAGGTATGAGCGTAAACCAATATTCCAGGTATAAAATTAATAAAACAGAAAAGAAATCCGCGCAGAGATATATAATTCCGCAAAGTACTTATAATATTGCGAGCTAAACCAATAAGCAATAAATCATTATGTAACAATAATTATTGTCTAAAAATTTATTTAACTTTTGCTTCGTTAAGCCGCCTTTTTCATGTAGATTTTAAACGATTATCTTGGTATCAGCAAATTGTACTTCTTAATTATATGAAATCATATACCTTTACCTTACTATAGTATCGCAACATCACAAATATTTGTCAATTTTCAATAATAATTGAACATATTTCAAATTTTCTGAATAATTATTTAAAAAGTACAATGCTAATGAACTAAACGTTAATAATCACACTTCGGTAAGCTAAAGTTATCATAATTATCACATCAGTCGGTTACTGTCCACTGCTGAATATAGGTCCCTTCGAGGGGTTTTTCCTGTAGTTGCCACACTTGGCAACTACAGTCAGACTTTGGTGACGTAATAAGAGAGACGCTGCCCAGCCCTTGACCATTAAATGACCTTGACCATGTCGCTTCTTACGACACTCACGGGTAAGGAAGGGGTGGTCCCTTCTATGCCAGGACCACATGCCTAAAGCTAAAGTTATGAACCCTAAAATATAAACAGTCAGATAATCTTATTATATTTATTTGTTATTTTTATATAAATACACATATGTAATTACATTATATGGAAATACTATACAGTTTTCTATTTATTTGCACCGTCAATTAAACGAGAATGTTATTCTTGTCTACGGTTGATTGGTACGGTTGAGTCTTAAATCCACCTTTTATACTACTTAGGTGTACTAACTCAATAAATATATAAAATTATACGATTAGTATGTTTTTCAGTGATAATGAAAAGAATGAAATAATTGGCCCGACCTAACGGATACGGACCTACGGACCTATATTACTATCGGATATCAACGGCCTGTTGATATCCGATAGTAATATAAATAAAAAAAAAACTATTTATAATTCTTTATACTAAATTGATCGAATGTCCCGATTTATAACTAATTTCATTTCGAGACTGTATCTGTAATAATTAAAAAAATAAACTTGGTGTACTTTATATATAATGTCAATTGAAATACAACTATAGGTAATTAGCCTAAATATCCTATTGCAAGTAACGTATTTCCAACATTCAGTTGACTGCAAATATTAAAATTCAACGCTCAATACTTTCGAGTTAAAAATAGTGAATGACCCAAACAGAAGATGGAATATTATGTCACGTTGACTCAGTATAATGTACGCATGACGGCCGCTTGTTCTCTGAATCTGCTGAACATTGTAAGTGGGTCAGATGCGTAAGACAATTCCTACAAATAATTATTACTTATTCTATTTTCACAAACAATGCGCATATTTAAGGTACAGAATTAGAGATAACCTTTGGTTTGCAACTATGATGTGGTTAAAAAAAGAAAAGACGTGAATTAAGAATACATTTTCAATGGATTTTCGGCTCTATATTTTGTGTACTCGATATTTTCATTGTAATTATAAAAAAAAAAAAAACATGTAAAATAACCTTATCAAGAATAAAAACAAATATATTTTTTTAATATTTTATTGTCGGAAACGACAAAGTACATAAAAATCTTATAATGCAGTAATATATAATCAAAAGATTTCTTTAAATCGAAATGGTTTACCCCGTATGGGTTTTTTGTTGACATTTCACTATTTCGGAACTCGGTTTCCCTAATCAGAATATTTGATTACTCATGTTGTTTTGATTCAAAAACATACGCTGACAGACTTTGAATATCTACCAACTGTAACCATTGTAATTCTAACCATCTTATCAGAAGAGCAATTACAATAGTTTCACGACTTTACACATTTACTGATATGTTTAAAATGGCGTGTGGTTAAAGGGCGTTTGGGCGAGAGTTTCAAACCTGCCGCAGTGGCGTGACGAAGCGTTAACAACACTTGCGTCTTTCGTGTGAAAGTGAAAGTCGTTTTTGAATCTTAATGTTTCCCAAAGGGTTTTTTGGGTCTTAGAAATGTACAGAGAGAAATCGTAATCTATATGCATCCTTCTATATAAGAGAAGTGTTTTACCAATGAACTGGAACGTTTTTTCCAAAGAAACATGGGAATTTGTAGTTGGTTACCCCGCCTGCGCTATTCGTATATGCTGACGTCATGACCCCAGTGATAGTCATGATGAAAACAGGTCAGTTGGCTCATAATGATAAATTCAATGAGAATTAATAAAACAAAATATAGCTTAAAAAACAGAATAAAGTATTGAGCCTTCTGTTGCAAAACAGCGTGTCCTAGTTGCAACTTGTCTATAGCCATTTGCGCATATGAAGCAGTAGGAAACAGTTAATTACAAAATGATAATATGGTCTAAACAAGCTTTACAATCTACAAAGGTAAACAAGCTGACGGCCCGCCAAAGTTATAACCTTTAAACAAGAAATGCATCGTGGACCTCGCAGAATACATACACTGTAACGCCCACGGGATCCATCATAAGTTGCATTAAGACTTCATCTGAGTCATTAAGGCATCTGTACTATAATTTCACTACCATATCAAATCAAAACACAGCCATGCACACACAGCTGCTCGGCGATAAAAACACGAATGGAACGGTTATAACGATCTATTTCAATTAATCAATCGAATAACTGGTTTAATAACTGAAATGTGGGTTGTATAGAATAGTAATTCCGTTTCCGACGTAGTCGATTACGAAATTGTATACCAAATATATTATTTAAACGTAATATTAAATGTGATGTAAATAAATTAATCTTAATGTCAAATATTTATTTTACAAAATTTACAAATTAATATTTTTTAGAAATTTTACGTAAAGATTAAATATTAGTTTACGTATTATTTATAGGTTGGTATACTAGTAAGACTAGACAAATGTCGTCGCGCCTGCGTAAATATATTTATCTCTGTATGTGTATAAAATACTATAACATATAAAGATATAATGAGCGGGGCATAAAATAGCCTATGTCCTTCTCTATTCCAGATACTGTATATAAACTACTACTATACAAAATTTCATAATAATTGAAATTTTATTTAAATCCGTCCAATTAATTTTAACCGTTTTAAAAACAAATAAGAGGTTTTGAATTCGGTTTGTATTTATTTTATTAACTCATAAATTCGTCAGTTGTAAACCGTAGTGGAAATTTCTTTTTTTATCCATACAAATTGGTCCCATTAAAAATTTTATCGAAATCAGTTGAGCACTTTTATTTTTAATTAAAATAACTTGTTTTACCATAATTGAAGCCGGTCTTTTGTAGAACACAATCTTGAATTATACGTGAAAAGTAACAAACATCTGGTAGTTGTAAAAAGAAATTATTCTCCAATACATTGCTATCCAAAATATCCATTTTCTGATTTATAAATAGACCATGTTACATAATCCTGGAGAAGTTACTGTTAAAACTATTAAGAGTAAAATACAACACAAATGTAGCCGCTCGGTGATTATGGTTACTACTTCGTAATTATCGTTGGCTGGTAGACCGAAACAGCCGGTTCATGGTTATTATAGTACCAATGTTATTGTAGTTTTTATACATTATATACATATACACAAACTTAAAATTGTCTACTCACAAAATTTAATACTTTTTGAATTTGGTTAAAAATCGTAACTAGACGACGCCGCGACGTCTGTACACGGAAGATATTTTAAAAAATTGATATAAGATAGAAGTCAAAATAGAAACTTTCAATCACACACTACTGCACCAAATAGGATGTGGTTTCCTCGCTTGTGTTCATAAGGATTTAACTTCAAAATGTGGCATATGTCATCAACGCAAAATAGCGCGCAAAAAGCTAGTTTAAAAATAAAATTTTATTGATTTTTTAATGAGTATCAAATCACAATTAAAGTAAAATATATTAATCAATACAGTTAAATATTTAAAATTTTAAAGGGAGTTATTGTTAGCGTAAAAGTCATACAAAATAACAATAAATCTATCTATATCTATACTTGTTAGAATCCTTAATACGTACATACTAATTAATACGTCTCCATAGACTTTTATTGAAATCTATTCTAGAGCTAGTCCTAATTTATAAATGTTAAAGCTGTAAAAGGGTCTGGACGTTTTAAATGTTTTTGTGTTTATCACTCAATCACGCTATAACGCCTGAACAGAATTGAAAGAAATTTTGTACACAAGTAGATTAAATCTTAAATTAACACGTACAATACTTGATATACTATCAAATGGGCATAGCCACAAGAAACAGCTAGTTTATAAAAATTAATTAAATATATCGGATGAAATTTATAACTATTCAAAAATATTTATATATTGTGTACTTAAAAGTAACAAAGAGATCATTTAGATAATAATAATAAATTTTTATTTACTACTTACAAGGAATTTTAGGTTACATCTAAATATTTAGATTTACATCTTAAAATATTAGGCCTTGTCAGATTCTGGAATCTAAACTATGTCGTAATCTGTACTACAAATCTCCAGGCTCACTCTGGGATCTGATATTATATTACTATACATGTATATTACATCAAAACAGTTTTTGTTATTAACTAAATTGCTGTCTGTAAGTAACTAAAAGACATTAAAAGGTTATTTAGCCAAAATTTTGACAAAAAACGACATTGTTACTAACTTGTTTTTTTAATTTATTTATTTAGGTTCACCAACAATTGTTTCCACAAAATAATGTAAATATATATACAATTATGGAGCTTAGAACTAAGTATAACAATTTTTTATAGGCAAACACAGCATATATTGATACATGTATAACAATAAGTACGGAGAAATATATATATAGCTTACATCTATTATTAAATACTTAACAACTAACAACTAAAGCCACCATATCCATAAGCAGATCCAGCAGCACGACTCATTTTATATTTAAGAAAAAAAACTTTAAGAAAAAAAATAATAAAGAGAAACAAAGTCCAAACATTAGTGATACATTACTGTTTACTTCCTCACTTTCGTTACATTGTAAACGAAGGTAAATGCAAATTAGTTGCCTACTACGTAGTTTCACTGGTCGTACCTTGCCGTCGTGAAAAACTAAAATATTTTACTAATGTCCCTGTAATAAACTGACATTATTGCAAATGTTTTTTCTACCATATTTTTTTTATATATAATATTAGACTGAGATTGAGTAAGGAGGTATTTTTATAATCATATGACGCAATATCATTACAAATTCTTAACTGATTTTGATAATCCTTTTTACTACTATCAGCGTTCGACTGTTAGTATAAAAGATTTAATATTTTTGTTTTTTTTTTTTTATTTGAATATTTGATTCATGAATTATCTGTCATAATATGTTCTTTAAGATGGCTAGATTCTCAGCTAACAGTTACAATTTACTACAATTCTAGATTTCACTCTGTATAAACTCAAAAACTATACCGCTTAGCCAATGATACTGCAAGAATAATTGTTTTGTGTAAATAATGATGATAATAAAGAACGAGGCGCAAGTAGACATTTAGTTACTGAATAAGGGCATTAAAGTGTCAGAACGTGCGTAAACGACAGAGTGAATGCTATATGTTTCTGCAGTACATACCTAGTTTCTGTAACGATCTTATTTGTGCTTTGTACCCTACTACCTACACGAAGAACAAACTAAATAAGCCCAACAAGATAATTGAGCATTTACCACTAACACAATCTAATGTTAGTGTGTTTATCAAATACAACAACCAGATTGGTATAGATAAGAACAAATAAGTGGCCTTTTTAAACACTTCCAAAAGCAGGAAGTATTCAATTTGTGCGTTTTTTTTTGTTGTAGCTATCTTACGTAATCACGTCATCAATTCTGAATCACTTTTAATAATTCCTTTTACAATACGAAAGGTTTACTGCCATATTAGATCTCATACTAATTTTGTAACTATTGAAGCCGTAATTTTTTTTACGCTGTAGTAAAATGCTTGTTCTGAAGCAATACTTACTTTTTACACAATTCCACATACTAAATTTAATATTTTTTCAGTCTAATGTGTGTAGAAAACATCTCGTCATTAATCGATGTTTTGTTACAATTGTTAGTTTTTAAAGGGACTAAATATAATTGTAGTTAGTATATATCATATTTATAAAAACTAAAATCTTTTACAAACCTTTTTGAACTATTGTACTATTGTGTCACTTTTTTTTTAATTTAATTTTTTTTTATACAACTTAGAATAGCAAACAAGCTGACGGCCCATCTGATAGAAAGTGGTAACCGTCGCCTATGGACATGAGCAGTACCATGGACATAACAGAGTATACTGTTTCACCTATGCGTTGCCATTCCTGAGGACTCAGGTGTTATTCCTCTGTACCCTGTAAATTCACGCCATATCCCATCCTTCAAACCGAAACACATCCATGCAAACACATCTGCTTCACGGTAGAAACATAAATGAGAGAGAGATTTGGACAAATGAATTTAGTACAAAGACTCCTTCTAGTGGTTAAATTAGTTTGTTAGGCGTTCAATTTTTTTTATGAATAAAGCGGTCAATCTCACGACAAAAACAAAAGCCAGATGTTATAATCGCAACGTAACATGTCCACTACCGTAACACGTAACCGTTTATCATAAAATCTTGATATATCAGGTTTAGACGGCCAACAAATTACACTTTCTCTACTCTCTAAAGTTAATAGCGGTACGCGTATGAGCTGCGACTCATATTGAGAGACGCAACGCTTAGTAATGATTGAATGAATATAACACGTACATAGATAAAGAATTTAAATTGTAAACTAATCTATGGAGATAGCAAAAACAACAGAGTACAATTTAAAAATGTTGTTTTAATGGGTGATAATGAAATGGTCACCCCACCTGCACTAACGGTATATGTTGGCGGGGCACCAGCGAGAGATGATAGGTGATGATGAAAGCAGGTCAGTTAGCCCGTTCTGAAGAATTGCACTAGAAATAACCATGATGGTTTCCAGGGGAACCACGTGGAAGTCGACTTGATATGGTGTATTGATAGCAATGGAGCAGTTAGACCCCATTTTAACAATTCCTTTCCCCCCAATTTAAAAATGTCATTTCAATACATTTACATTAGTACTGTACATATATTTAGATGATCATTATTAAGAAGCTAAGGAAATGATCCATGAATAAAGATTACGCGCCGTCGAATGAAATAAATCGAGCCTTCAATTATAGTATTCATTTTCATAATATTACTGTTATACCATATTGTTTGGGCGAGGGGTGGCCAGCAGCGTCCCTCTTAAAACATCTCTAAAGCCAGACTGCAGTTGCCAATCCGCCTGCCAGGCGTGGCAATAACTGGCAAAACCCCACAAGGGGAGGCTTACATTCAACATGGACAGTTAAAGACTGATATGATAATAATCATATTTTTTAAGTGTAATAAGTTTGTAAATCTACAAATAAAAATTATTGTAATAAAAATATGTTTATCAGCTATCTTGTATTCGTAGTTGTAAAACCTGTGTAGGGTTAAAATACTAACGAATCCATGAAATAAAAAGAGAGACGACATCTGTTGTCTTGTTCTATCTTATGCAAACTCTAACAGAAATGATTCTATCGATAAATCCGGGAAGCTGCTTAGGTAGAGACTAAACATTGCTGTATAATATATTTAGAAATATATTTCTGTTTCAAGTAAACTGTGTACGTGTTTAGGTACTATGACATGATAAGTAATGGTAATGTATGAGTGTACCGTGCATTTACAAAAGCTGCCATACTTTAGAAGCTTTACTTGAGAACCCAATGGAGCGGCGCTACTTTACGGGCAGTAGCTATTTTGGTATATTCAAGAACTAACTTCATCTCGCGGCTTTATTAGTGTTTAGGTTAAAAAGAAACGCAGGTTTGTGTTAATCTAAGATATCGTTCCTTTATGTACTAGATTTTATTCAAATCTGTTAAACCGTCAAATAAATATCTTTACAAACTTTCACATTTATAATATTAACTAACTGATCCGACAGATGTCGTTCTGTCAAAAGCTAAGACGGCTGGGAATTGAATATATATGAAAATAAATAATGGATTTTTACGTTTTACTGAGAAATTTTTCCAATTTTTCTCTTCATAAGAACCGCCCTCGGACTTCAACGAATATTTTAAATAAAAAAAATTATAAGAATTGATCCATCTGTTCTCGAATTTTAGACTTAAAAACACACTAAGCTTTTCATTTTTATTTATATTGATAAATATAAGACTAGATTTAACAGAGTAATAATTAAATTTCTTTATGTTCTTAGACGATCAAATATAAACCAGTATTGACGTACCCTTCTTCACCTTCCGACCTCATCCGTATTAAAGTACGAGGACGTAAAAAAATCATATTCACCAGAGGTTATTTCAACACTTTAATCATCTCCTCTTTAGGAAAATGAAAGTAACCGGTCACGTATTGACGAGTTGACGCTATTAGTTACTATTTGTGATCAGAATTTGAACTTTAACATTATCTGTTTGTTGTCTATATTTATATATCATACTCTTATATCGAATTATGAGCAACTTCAATAGATATAGAAGCATGACATACAATATTTTTAGAATGTATATTAATTACGTGTCTATATTCTTTATTTCATTTTACCTAAACTTTAATAGTTTCTAGGAATATTATCTTTTCTATTATTTATAACACAGAGAAAGAAATAAGAACAATTTTTAACATAAAAAACTTGTATAACTAACAATAATTACATAAAAACTATATACATTTATTTTGATGAATTTTCACAAATGTATAATTAGCAAAGCTTGAAATAAGGAAAAGGAGTCTAATAAACTACAGTAATTTTCGAAAATCAACCCTCAAAAGCATGAATTAACATAATCAGCAGCAGCATCACCTGAGGAATAACAAAAAAATAATAACGTATGAGGAGTAGGTACTCTGGACATCACAGTGTATTGTTCTTCTTGCTATTCATATATATAGGCGACGGTTACAGTTTATATCAGACAGGAAGTCAGTTTGTTTGTCACTATAAATTATAAAAAAATAAACAATACAAAAGTATATATAATAGTTTCACAGAAATTGTATTAATAATAAAATATATTTTTTAAAATTTCATAAGCACACATTATATTTTAATGTAATAACTATCGGTTTAACTTACATGTAATTATGATCGAGAAAGCTCAACTAGTTACTGAACCAATTCAGGACTCTTAATCGTGAGCGGCTGTGACGCAAACGCGAACTTAACTCAGTCAAACTCTCACTCGAATTGGTCCCAAAACTAGTCGAACTTTCTCGATCTATTTACTAGTAAATTAATTTAAATATAACTATAAAATTGCTACAATTCCTGAGAAGGCAGTGTCTCTGGTGTCAATTTTCTAAACCACACTCATTGCAGATGAAAGCTTTTGACGTGAGCGACTTAGCTTACTGAACAACGGCTTTAAATGCCGTCCGAAGCATATTAAGTTAGTAGTCATTTTTCAATTATCCAAACATAAGTTTGAAAAATCAATATGTTCAAACTAAGATTCAATTTTGGAATCCCCAGATCTAACCGCAGTATTACTAATTCAGCTTACTAATCGTATTAATAATACAGTAGTCCGATCTATTAATAACTGATAATGGACGTAATTTTTCGCATTAAATATAGTCGCAGATTATACATATTTTTTAATAGATAAAAGTTGAATGATAACCCTATCTACATCAATACACAGTCAGGATACAAATGAAAGCTGATATATCACCTATGAAGACAAATTAGTTCACACAGTAATGTGAGTTCTCGGAAATGGCGAAGCATTGGGGTATCATGGGCGGAACAGTATTCTCTGTTATGTCCATGGTACTGTTCACGACTACAGGCGACGGTTACCACTTTCCATCAGGTGGGCCGTCAGCTTGTTTGCCATTTTAAGTTGCATAGAAGAAATATATGTAGAGAGGGAGCGTATTATTAGCAAAGGGGCGTCCTCATTACTAATAATCCCCTTCAAATAATTAGTAACGTAGTAACGAGTCGATGGCATATACATAGTTGCTACTAACGTTACCAGATTGGGTGTTATTTACGCAATTTTGTGTAAAAAATTTTGTCTTTGCTAAATTTTGGAAAAATGAAATAAAATCGTTAAAGAATTTTAAAGTAAAACAAAATAGACATGAAGAAATTTGGATAATTTTATTGACCATTTCAGTATTTGTAAACCGTATGGCAGTATATCAATTTAATAGAATATATAAGGTAGCAACAAAGTGAAACAGATGAGGAAATTAGATTACGTGTACATATGGTGCTATTTTTGTCATTGTTTCCGTAGTGTCTACATGACCAAATGGTAGTAAAAACCGGCACAAGTTTGTGATTAGATAAAAGTAAGTTAAACACAAATTCATATAAATCTGGAGATTTTTTTTATATTTCGGTAAAAATCAAAAACCGCATCTGGTAACCCTGATTGATTCTCAGTATTCCTCACAGGGCACCTGGGTTAGTCAGATTTGAACAATAGTCGGGTCATATTTGTTTCCGGCAGTAGTAAGATCGCGTGCTAACATGCGACCGGCCGGGCCGCTGGCCTTGGTCCTTGCTAACCACTTCAAATCAACTTTTATTGCGGAGCTATCGCTTTGGACAAGTTTTACTTATCGCCAATAGTTTTTGGGCGCGGTGTTTGCTCCACTTACAAATACAGTCAAATTACACACGTAAACTTAAAAGGCCAAACTTGTAAACATAAGAAAGTATATGAACGCCAATAAATTTTTAGAAATAAGGACTTTAAGGCATAACATATAACGTCCACATTACCTCTTACTACGTTTTCTTTATCTAGATTTACAATGATTAAAATAATAATAGGATCTTACCGATAAGAATAAAAAAAAAATAGTGTTATTATTATTCCTATAAAAAAAAATATCAATATTGTCTCTTGTTAACGGGTGCAATATAAAGAATTACAAAGACTAGCTATCCAGACATGTGACAAACAAATCTATGGATAATTACGATTATATGTACTTCCAAATGTATATCTAGTATAGAATATAACAAAAACGTTTGCTATCTTCTTCCTTGTTAAATTAGCGGCAATGAGAACTTATCTATATTCTACATATATTAATAGATTTGTTTACCGATAATCTTCAATTTAAAAAATTAATAATATACGATATAATTTTTCACCACCAAAACAAGATACCTCCAGCAAATGGTCTATCCCTCTTGCATATTCAGAGAACCTACGTAACAGATTCCATTACGTGTTTTCAAACAAACTCAATCCACATTTGGCGAGCACAGTTCACGCGTCATTGCATACTAATGATTAAAAGTAAATAAAACACTAATCCAATAGCTGCGATTGGAGCGAACACCCGGAAATTAAAACGAGACTCAAACCAATATTGGTGATTATGTATGTATTTATTTATTCTTTATTGACCACATTACAAAAAATACTGGTACAAAAGGTGGACTTAATATTATATAGCATTCTCTCCCAGTCAACCTTTGACAAAACAGAAATTTAATTATGCGGTGAAAAACGTGTATGTAGTATGTATTATGGTATACCTGCTTACTTGCCTTCATAGATAGTATCGGAGTCACAAAAAATATATAATATATTGCATTCAAGAATTTAATCGACAAATGAAGCAAAATCAAAACAAAACCAACTAACAGAACTGAAGTAAAAATCGATCTAATATTTATTTCAATGGAGAATATTCTATAATGTACCATCTATTCCTATAGGTTTTGAAATTCATTGTCATATAAATAGAAATATTTGTATTGTACGAGAATCGAAGCCGTGACCTTTGAAAGAAAAAGCGGTCTATTAAACATGTGTTATAATGTCAAAGCGTACAAAATTTCACAGCCACTATCCATACATTTTATACTCTCTCTAATACATAATCCGTATAAATAATGATTTTTAATCAAGCTACCAACTATTGAATATAAAGTTTACATAATTATATTATAAAAAGGCAAGAGTAGGGGAATATTATTAACCTTGAACGTCGACCTTGTCTGTTAACTCCTTTGCCATAAAGAAAATTTACTGCCCATCTACATTGTAAGTATTCACAATACTTATAAATATTATATTAAAAGCCCACGAAATCTGTCTCTCTGTTTTGACCGCACTGAACTTGGTACCAATAAAATGTATGCGGTTTTGGCTATCAAAAGGTTTGTTGAGGATGGGTGGTTTAGCATGTTTATATTATACTATCTATATAAATATTTTTCATTTTGTAAGATCTTCGGTAAACCGCAAATGCTCGTAATAAACAAAGCTATTCTTGTACAACACTAAGTACTACTACTTCTTATGGCGCCCTAGTCTCGACTTACAAGAAATACTTAAAAATTGTGTCCCAAAAACAACAATTTAAATTGTGACAAAATCAGTATTTTGATTTAAAAATTTCAGTTTCTATCGGTTTATAAGTATCGGTTTAGTAGTGAAAAATTTTGATAAAATTTCTATGGACTCAATCTATAAATATATCCTTTTAGATAAAAAAAAAATCCAAATTCGTTTATAACTGATGGAGTTATGAGGTAACAAACAACAAAATAGATGAGAATGAAAACAGGCCAGTTAGCCCATCATGATGAATTCATCAGGAATTAACCATGATTTTCCAGAAATCGGTTGGGTAAAAATCTCAGATTACTAACAATCCCTTTCCCCCCAAGGTTGTTTGTTACCTCATGTGTGTGTGTTGTGGTGTGTTTAAAATAATAATAGTTATAATACCGTCATTCTATTAACAATTAGGGCATTAGAAATTAATTCAGTACAAAGTAATGGGTACTATTAATATTTTTATATTACAAATTTTAATTATTCTAATCAATTAACCTTTCTCGTGACCATAGAACATACATAACTCATACATTATATTGATTAACCGGGAATAAAAAAATATATAAAATATTTCTTAACTCTATCTCTAAAACCTTTATGTAAATAATAAATATTTAATGAATTTAAAAAGATATTCCAAGATGTGACATATTTCACAATAAAAAATAGGCATATAAATATAATACAAAACAATCACTTTCAATGGGAAAACTGTAAACTGTCTGGCAGTTTACATTACGTTTATTAATTCATAGTTTCCATATTCCTATTCATAAAAAATAGCAATTTCTAAAATAACTAAATAACAAACAGTCTTATACTTTCTCTGTATTGAATATTGAAGTCTTCTTCATTAGCATAAAGTAGCCCACTTTTGGGCATATGCCTCTACAATTTTTATCCACGTGGCACGATCTGCAACCTGTCGGCTGCAGTTGTTGCATCATCAGAGCAGATGGTTGGTGAACTGTCTGCACTTCCTTTGGTTCCACGAGACCTCCACTCCAATACGCACTTGCTCCAACTACAGACATTTGGGCGACATATGTCCAACCCATGACTACTGGGAGAAGAGATTGTTAGTAATAGAGAGGTTAATCCCTATTGCTATTAATATACCCCCCCATCAGGTCGACTTCCACGCAGTTCCCCCTGAAAACCATCTTGATTAATTTATTGTTGAATTCGTCACGATGGGCTAACTGAGCTGCCTTTTCACCCTCACCAATCATTCCTCACTGGTGCCCCTTTAATATATACCGATACCGTAGACGGGGAAACCATTCCATTATCATCCGTTAAAAAAACTCATGACCGCTGTGGAGGGAGTGTTAGTACGTAATGCGGACTACCAGTCCTATTGCCAGCAATATACCCTGTCAAGTTGACTTCCACGTGATCCCCCCTGAAAACCACCGTGCTGAATTTCTGATGTATTTATCATGATGAGCTAACTGATCTGCCTTTTCCATCCCACTTATCATCCACACTGATGACAGCGTATAGCGTTAACGCAGGCAGGATTACCATTCTATTGTCATCCATAAAAAAAACATGACCACTTTAACTTGGCAATCCGGTATCCGATGTACTAATTATTACATAAAATTTCACGTTCCAATTAGCGGCAATGACTGCGCGAACGGTCTTTAACACGCCATACAAGTGTATACTAATCTGTTCTGTTATAATTGTGAACAATCACTTCCGTTGATCATTTCCGACTGTGATCCGATTTCCTGACAATTTTACTATCTATTTGTCCGGTTGGGAACTATAGGACGTGTGTCAGGTTACCGAATCGCATTTCATCATTGCCTTTCTCTTCTACATTTTGATACAATACGAGTACCTGTATAACGCTCAGGTCTTGCTGTAACACTTATGGTGGCAAAAACATATAAAAAATAATCAATCAACATAGAAATATGAGTCGTGCTTTCTTTTTTGTAAATATCTATATTATTTCTTTGATGACAAGCAATCCCTTCATTCTTTACCATCCATCCTTCCATATTTATCATTTACACAATTAATTTGCCTTAGTATTTTAGTATATAATTAATAAATTAAAACACATCTCATTATTTTCAACAAGTTTTTGGATTATAAATTAACAATAATAACCAAATTAAACTTACCCACTTATCCGTTAATCAAAAATAAATATGTTTTACTGTTTTGTATGGATATAAAGATATAAAGATCTATTTGATATTGATGCTGATCGAGCAGTGACATTAATATAAGCAAGAAGACAAATCTTTTGTCTTGTTCTATATCTGCGTATCTAAGTACGTAAATGTAGGAAAAAAATGTTTAACCATTAATAATTATTCAGGGACTAGCCCAAAACGTATTGAACGTACCCGTCTACTACATTAGGTACATTTCCGCGGTTGAACTACTTATCCGATTTGTATGTTTGCCAAAATTCATATATATATATATATATATATGATACCCAAGAGAGTGCGGAAGTTATATATGATATCATTGAAAATTTTACCGGAACCTCTGCCAAAACCGGAACCGAGTCTGGGGTATCGTCTAGTCAGTTACCAGATCAGTAAAACACTAAGTACATAAACAAAGAATTATGTTAAAAAATAAGTTCCATACTTATTCCAAATTTAAAATTACTGCAAATAAATATAGGAAAATTATAAAAAAGTAAATATATCTTGTGAATTACAATAGTCACTTAACATGGTCGTCACAGTGGGATGTGAACATTCAATGATCCATTTACATGTCACATTTTACAAATAATTGCCTATTTTCCCTAGAAAGTGATATTCATTAAGCTTTCTACGATAACTTCGGCTTTGATCGGCTGCATTCGGGCTCCGCCGGCTATAATCGGATGCCGCTGGGCGTTAGCCAAGTTGTTCCCGCCGTTCCAACGGTTTAAATTTGGAACACTATTTTTTCTGTGCCGTAGTAGTTAGATACGACCAGCGAGGTGAACAATCTCCAACATTCGAATTAATGTACATAAGAAAACATGTTTCAATTGTGTGTGCAGGCAGCAACAGCAACTGTCATAACATAAACAATGAATATAGATATTATTTTTAATAAAAATATATTACTAATGTTCCAGCATAAATCTATAAACACATTTTAATAATTTATGATCGTCTTGTGAAACTAATTCCTATTATACCTAAACAAAGAATACGTAGGTAGACATACTTTAAATCCTATTATTTTTCTAACAACATTATTAGTCAAACTACGTGTATATAACTTATCAGTACAAATACACCCTTGTTCAAATATATCTTGTTTAAGTAAATTCATCATAGGCTTATCTATTTTTGTGTCGAAATTATTTAAACTAGTACAGTTACAACAAGAAATTCACTAACATGTTGATTATACCTATATAATTCGTTACACTTATAATAATTTACAAAGGGATACTTATGGGGATCCATATGGGAGATCGAAAGTATAATTCGTTCATTGATCGATATTGATTTTTTTACCGGTAGTGAGTTTTTAAGCAACATTAACAAGGAGGAAGTTTTCAATTCACCCATATTTTGAATGTGTATAAAAATTGCGCTGTATCCTCTTCGATTCACAAATACGATAAAGTTGAATTCTGTATCATATAAAAATGTTGACGTACTCGATGTAGCTGCTTTAGGCATATTTATATATTATTATTTTATTTTTATATATATCCTCTACATATTATCCTTACAAACAAACTCACTTTCATATTTTAATATTAATAAATATGAAAACAAGTTTGTTTATTTGTTATCTTATAGAGCCTGAACGGTTTAACCAACTACTATTAAATTTGATATACACGTACCATATGGCATGGAGGTTATATCGTACTTTTTATCCCGGTCAGTGAACATATCCCGGTCACAAAGACGAAGTCGCGGGTAAAAACTAGTATGTAATACTTAAATATAAAATTTTGTAAAGATATTTATATGTTTATATATTAAAATATTTAGAAATATAAATTAACGCGAGCATAGTGGCAAATATCAACTAAATTTATATATGTTATAGTTTGTAAATATATTCGGATATTTGATCATCAATCACGCTTAAATGCTTAAAGGGATTCGATTTAAAATTATGCATAGATAGATAAACCATATTATAGATTAACATAGATCAGTATAAGTCCTAATTCACGTAGACAAATTTACGGATCGCAGACAGTTTTTAAAAAAAAGACATAATGACGTTAGATGTCGCCAAACAATAGAACATCTAAGAATAGTCAATATTAAGTTAATAAAGTAAAATGTAAAGTATGCCTATTTATCTATTTTCACACCAAGTCCCTTGCGGAGTAGAGAGACAGAAATTAATTTCAAAGCCCCCTATAGCATAACTGTTATTGTATAAAAATAGAAAAATATATCTAACCCATATAAAGCGCCTTATCATTTCTAACAACTTAAGGTTATTCACCTTTACAAATAATACCCGCAAAATGTACAACTATGAAATTTAAAGATAAGTATATCAGTTACCGTATTAAGATATTTAAATTAACAAATAACCAAAAGTCTACTTCATAGTTTGTCTACACTGAGATAAATGTGGTAGATTTTAGATAATGACTGAATCATTTGGATCAGAATGTGAATATAAATATTTATTTATTAAAACAATTAAGTTTTTCACGTTTATATAGAGCAGAGATGGCCAACCGGTCGATCGTTCAGACTATTAGTCCAGTCGATCGTAGTAAGGCAAAAAATATAATATTTTGCTAATCTAGCGTAAGATGCTCAGACGCAAAGCTCGCACTGATATAAATAAGTAGTTACTAAGAATAATTTTGAGTGTTATGTTTTCCTTCTTAATAAATTAAAAATACTACAATACTGTAGTATGTTGTACTGAACTATGTTGCTTCATTTGAGATTTCAAGAAGTATATAATTGGTAGATCGCACAGGGTTTCGTCAGTAAACAGTAGATCTTGGGTCTAGTCAAGTCGGCCACCCCTGATATAAAATATATACTTTAGTGATAGGTAATTGAAATTTCTAAGCACTCCAGTTATTTATGTAAGATAAATACAAATAAGAAACAAGACAAGAATGCAAACTTGAATATATAGATTAAGAATAATACCGTTTGAATGCAAATAAATGATCGAGTGATTGATTGATGAATGTTCAATTCATTCGTTATAAAAAAAAGTAAACAATGTTGTTGGAGTTTTTGTTCTGAATTTGAAATAAATGAGTATATAACAGTACGAATACTCATTTAGTTTATTGTGTTCATAAAGGAATTCTTTTTTCTCAATACACTCATTATGAAATATCAACTGATATTAATACGTATTGCCATTCGATACTCCATCTAGATGCATTTGATCAATAGAAATACTCGCCTAGTTAGTCAGCTTAGTCAGACATCAATACAAAACTTACAATGAGAGAAATTCTCAAATTGGAAACATGGACGAAATTGGTACAAAACTTACACCTGGTCACTCCGTGACATGAATACTAGTATTACCCTGCTTACTAATCATTTGTGATTCCAAATGCGTACAATATACTGTTACTTGAAGATGTATGCCATTCTTATTAAGATCAAAGTGAAACCTTATATGTGCATGTGGAAAAATACAAAATTCTATTAAAATATTCATAAATAAATATGCTTAATAAAAAAATTAAATATATATAACACGTAACAATAATAATAAAACCGTACTAGTATTGTAAATGTGAAAGTTTGGATGTATGTTACTAAAACACGCTTAAACTGCTGAATAAAACTGAGCAAATCCGAGGCAACAAATACAAAACACAATCCTTCTGAGTTCTTATTTTTATCATCATTATATCACCCGTTAACTGTCCACTGCTGAACATAGATCTCATCATATTGGGGGATTTTGCCAGTAGTTAGAATGCTTGGCAGGCGGGTATGGCAACCGCAGTTAGACTTTGGTGATGTTTTAAGAGGGACGCTACTGCCTATCCCTCGACCATCAACTACCCTTAGTCCTTCGACACCCACAGAAAAGGAAGGGGTGGCCCACTCTAAGCCAAAACCACACGGCAGATCTTATTTTTATATGCCAGAATTAATAGATTTTGTCCACAACTTTATCGATTGACCAAAATAAAAGTTGTTTATTTGATTACAATTATTTTGTTTATTTTTTCGTAACAAAAATAGCCTCTCTTCTTCTCCATCCCAAATCGAAAATACACACACATCTAGATTTAGTTTTATCCTATTTAACACCTAGAATTATTATTATTAGATATTTACTATAAATTTTGTTGATATTTCGATGAATTCCTTTTATTAAGGCTTGCTGTCTTAAATTAATTTTGAAACCGAATGGACGTAAACATTGCACAATTCTTTCATCATCATCATCCCATCCGTTATTCTCAATACTGTTCTTTATAAAGAGTTAATATCGACAATGTACCTTTGAGATGACTAATCCAAACAAACAAGAATATAGTAATTACGAATTCAATTACAAGAAATATATCCCCGTATCTATTGTCTGGTTTAATTATATCTATATAAAACAATCATTAACCAGTTACCAACTGTAAAGTTCGGCATCGTTCGACATAATCATTTTGATGCAAAATTAAATTAGGTTGGATAAAAAAGTTAATTCAAACGTTAACTAACAAAATTGTAACCGCATGATGACCTCGCGACCCCATTGAAGGATACTGAAACGTAATATGAACTTGAACTATGACACAATGCAAAATACCAAATAAAATACAGATTAAATTAGATAACAGAAAGCGAATATTATTTATCACATGTTGCTACACTCGATACAAAAAAAGGGATATTTCGTCTCAAGCTGTAGGTACATAAAATAATTCAAATATACTCAATAAATATCCACAAATAAACGTATTATATTGTACTGGTAAAATTCTCAAAGCCACAGAATTCATTTCTTATTGTAATAGGTATTATTGAGAATTTTTGTAGGTCTTGTAACATGCGAATTATTTGAAACTTAATGTTTAAAAAGACGTTATGTAAAAAATAAATAATTATTTTATCCGTGTGATGCTGAAGCAATTAATCAGGCCTAATATACATACCTGATACATAATTCATAATATCCGGTCAACCTTTTTATAATTTCAGAAACAACCTTTATGTTCATTACAATTACAATGTTAAACTTTCGCACAAAGCAAATACAAAGTTGACACCTAAGGTTGAAACTAAAATTATCCATTAAAATATTAACAAAGACACATTAAGCCCTACATTTAGAATTATAGAACGTATAGCTTCATACAGCAGGGTAAGTACATCGCGCAACATACTGGCAATTTGTCAAAAATGCATTGACCCAAACCATACTACGTACATCATATGCCCAACTACATAGAGAGATACGAAACACGTCGATTGAATAACACTTAACATCCAACTAAATAGTTCATTGGACTCATTCTGTATCAAAATGGGCAAATCATACTTTGTGTTTTTAATAAATGTACGAATGTACTAACTTTATTTTATTCTTATAACTCTAAAAAAACCTAGTTTTAAACCCTTGAAATTACATTCTTGATTTTAAAAATTTCTTTAAATTTTAAGATTTTTAATTTTAATATTTTCTTTAAAATACTTAATAAATTTCCTTAATCTGTGAAAATGTTACCATACACCAAAATTCAATTATACATGGCGTATAAAATATGGCTGTGACCTTAGGCTCTGAACTTATTACTTTTCAGCCAACTGTTCAATCCATCTTTTCGAGTATAAAATTAGTCACAGACTGTTATTATGAATTGCTTTTTTAAACACTAGCGAACTGTTTGTAATTGTATTTATATATTCACGTAACAAAGTATGAAGATGATGTCAAACATGACGTACTGGATAATACAAAACAGTTGTAGTCCGTATTTACATATCCCTATGTACACTACGAGTATATCACATGCGACAGAGATGGCTTTAGCTTGCTGCTACTCAATGCTTTTATGTAGGTATGATCATAACGTGACAACAAACATTATTTACGAATAATCGCTGTTTACAGAACTCGTACCACTGTTTGCCTTTCCAAATAGTTATTCTAGCTAACTTACGTTACAGGAGAGAATTCTATTTAATGCAGTTTAATCATTTTTAATACTGAATATAATATCAACATACCTGTGCTCTGTTGATGACATCGTGTGGCCCTCGCCAGGTTGTCGCTGCTGGTGACTTTCTTTTAGCTAATTCCAAAGTGGCTTCGCTGGGACATCGCTCAAACATAAGCACCCTTTCAGCGACAGACCCACGTGTGAGGAAAGGGCGCACAGGCGTAACTCCCGATGCGGACGCCGTAGCGGTCTCACCGGCGCCCGCGCTGGACGCACGACGAGCGCGCGCTTCGAATTTGGACCGAGCTTCTGTGACGTGAGACCCTAAGGAAGCTCGTCGTTCACCACTTGCACCAGCTACCGGCTTTCTTGCTCCAGTATCCAATCTATCTTGATACCGGCTTTTTGCATAATCTACAAGCGATATCGGAGGTACTACGTCAGGCCTCTCGGCCGAACGTTCGGCTACGACACCGCCTGTACGCAATGCTCTCAATAGTCTTTCCTCCTCCCTAGCGACTTCTAATCGCATTGCTGCAGGATCCGTTCGCCGTCCACCTGCGCCGACGCCACCCGTACCGTTTCTTTCAGGAACCAAATCCGGAGGTAATATCACTTCTATCGTCTCTCCCTCGGGCTCCGGTCGGATCTCTCGTCGCGTATCAGAGCGCTCTCTCTTAACATCCGGCCTCTGCTCACGAACTAATTCTGGTCTATGCTCCCGCCTAAAGTCTGGCCGTTGTTTAATTTCAGGCTTGGGCTCTGGTTTCGGTTTGGTACGCAAACTTTCCGCCAGTTTTATGCCTGGAGCAGGCCTACACGACAATATTTCTGTTGGCGCAAGGCCACGCGCTTTCCACGTCTGGTAAATGGCTTCAGCATGATCGGAAATTTGTTTTGCGATAGCGGCGATGTCCTCTTCGCCGGTGTCTATCTCACGACGGGCCGTGGCCGCCATGGTCGAGCCGCTCGCTCTCGAGCTCTGCGGAGGCGCGCGCACCGCACCGACCGCTTCAGGGGCTCGTCGTATGCCCCATCTACACACACAGCTGATTACACAAAAGCACTGGCTGATACGCACTGCTAACTGAAACCGCACAGAATAAACCTAATGAAACTAACACGATGAAACAACACACGATGGGGCACTGTGAACAGCTGCTGCTGGACTGCAGTGAAGCGCGCGTATGACAATAAACAAAGGCGACGATCGCGTGTTTCGATGCGGGCTACGGTACACCAGAGTAGACAACGAACCGTCGGCGGCACCTCGCGCGGACTGCGGCGCGGCGCGACGGTGAGAGGCGCCGCGACCCGCGGCCCGCGCCTCCGGCCCCGTGCACCGCCCTCTGTGACCATCTCCTTATTCCTGACCCTGGCCTCCTGGATTGTCATATAATTGTTAATATCATCTTTATCTCTAATAAATAATTTTAATAACAGCGCCCTTTGTTGTGCTAAGTACAGTGCGTATTTTTTACTTTTCTTTCATGCTCCATCAATAAAATTCAGTCAGTCGTCATGAACATGCATTCAGAGCATCTAAAGTTACAATAAATCACGACCTTGAGTTTACTCGAGTTGGGCGGAATGCATATTAAAAGGCAGAGCAACTACATAGTGAGGATCAAAGCTTATTTAATACGAAATGGTACAGGACAGCTTGGTATTAACTTATTTTTTATATTTTCTGCGAATTTAGATTCTTCAAGAATTTGAATGATTTCGATTAAAGATATTAAATTGATATATACATAATATAAAATATATGCCAGTCAAATAATCGTAAAAAATATACCTATTACGAATACATAAATCGGTGTAACTGTCCATACCAACTTGAATAAATTACAGTTAAAAGCAGATGACATAATAGTTCTGCTAAAGTGCGTCCGCTTTAATGAGCATTCGTGGCCATATGTGAAAAAATACTTTATAAAATCGTCCACCAACTGCGAAGAACAGTGAAGACATGACATAAAATTATTTTATTATACCATCCAGCCACACATACCACGTCATGAATACCATATATTTGGACATTTCTCCTAGTGAAGTCACCCATACAAATATACATAGTCTAGGTCGTAGTCCTTTGTTTACGGCACGTCTGAAGCTACCGAATCTATGACGGGCGCTGCGACGGCCGGCGCCGCGTCGCGCACGCGCCTCGCGCCGCAAATAGCACGCACGTATATTTATTTACATCCTCCCCTACTTTTTACTTTTTTTACACTTTCGATGAACTGGTGGCAATGTACGCTCTTGTCTTGTCCTAGTTGGAAAAAAGAAAATGAAAAAAATAATCTATGATATACCTACAGTTTAAGATTGTGTTGTGATGGTGCACAAAAAAAAACAGACTTAATTTGTGGCAAAACCAGTTATTTTTATTTAAAAACTAAAGCAGACCAATCTGTAAGTATATCCTTTCATAAAAAAAGTTATTTTTTTTTTCAAATAGATATGACGACGAGCGAACTTAAAAAAATACAAGCGAATTGACAACCTCCTTTTTTTTGAAGTCACTTGAAAAAAATATTACATTTTTAAAAAAATTATGAAATCTATAAATTATTATTACACTATAAACTAGCTGGGTCTTTCATGATTGTTACCAATATCGATATTTTGAATAGAGGCGTATTAAAAATGGTTATAACATTTTTAGAATATGTAAGTAAGTTATAATATGTTAGTAATGGCGTCTACCAGTCTCATTTCTAGCAATATACTCTACCAGGTCGACCTCCACGCGGTTCCCTGGAAACCGTCGTATTTAATTCTTGTAGAATTCCTCACGATAGGCTAACTGATCCGATCCTATCATCCTTCACTTGTACCCCGCCAGTGTATACCAATAGCGCAGGCGGGGTTACCATCCCATTCTAGCTCACTAAAATAATACACTGCCGTATGCCACGCTATACACACAGAAGGAATCAATGTATTTCAAGACTTGTATCTCTACGTATATTTCTTTTTCATCCACTTTCGTAACTCGTCTCATATATACACACCAGTTCCAGTGATTCTATCTATATCCAGAAGTACTTGTTATCAGGGAAAAGAGATTGTATACTATCAGGTTGATCTACACGCGCGCTCTCCTGGAAATCAACTTAGTTATCTCCTTATGAATTCACCACGATAGGTAAACAATTATTAAGGTTTCTTCAAACGCGCTCGTGATACTTATAGTGCAGCAAGCGTCCATAACTCCATAGGCTATAGTAACCGTTTACTATCAGAAGAGCTGTATGCCTGTTCACCATTTTTGTGATATAAAAAAAGAAACAAATCTAACTTTACCTTCATCATTTTGTCCTCCACACCAGTGGAAATGATGAATTATTATAAATTAATATAGACCTCCGCTTACACCTACATCGTTTCACTTTCGCATTACGTAAATATTATGTCTTTCATTTGGAACGTCTATTGACCAGGATAAAAAATAGCGTTCCGAATACTACATTCATACTTAATTTCATGACGATTGGTTGAGCCATTAAAGCACCAAAAAATTCTTCAAAAGGGAGGTAAAGAGGTAAGAATACCCCTGGTGTTGCAGGCGTTGATAGGCTACGGTTACCGCTTACCATCAGGTGGGCTGCATGCTTGTTTGCCACATCAGTGGTATAAAACAAAAGAACCAAAATGTGACGCTAATTTTATATGTAATTTTAGTATAGATAAGCCAAGATGCCATATTTCAAGAGATAACAAACAAATAAACAAAACTCACTTTCATGTTTATAATATTAGTAAGAATTGTTTAAAACTGATAAAAATATACAAATATATATGCACCCGAGCCAAGGACCCATCTAAAAAAAAAATAAACTACATCATGCAGCCGATAACCTTCGAGTCAAGCTTTTGTGGTTATCCGCTTATTCGTATAAACCCACATTTATTAAAATAAACATGCGGTTATTCCAAGATGTTCCAATTAGCCAATTACATGTTACTGTAGTGATAATTTACCGCAACTATTGAAAATAAATACTATCTTATTAACATATTAATAAGTACCTAAATTTTAAAAGACTGACCTAGTTAAGAGTCACAACTTAACAAACTGGGAGGAAGGGATTGTTAGTAATGGAAACTAAGGGCCCTGATGGTCTACCATGAAATGAAATTCCGAATGTTCGGGCTCAATACCATGTTTTTGTTCGTACCAAAATCGATCCAGTAAAAGGAGCTTAACATTTCGTTTATCATAAATCCTATCGTAACAGTTCAGAGGAACGATTTTTTAACATTTTAAATAATTTTAAACGTCATGTATTATGTAATTTTAACATCAAATTTGTGTTTCGTTCGGCTCCGAAATTTCGGAAAACATTTCATGGTAGCCCCTCTGTTGCTAGCAATATACTCAACCAGGTGTATTCATCACGATGGGCTAACTGACCTGCCTTTTTATCTCACCTATCATCCCCCACTAGTTCCCCGTCAGCGAATACCCTTAGCGCAGGCAGGGTTACTATTAAATTATCAACCATTAAAACAAAAAAACTTAACATACTACTGTATGAAAAAACAAAAGACTTGCTACAAAAAACCTATTGGTACTACGTATGTCAAAGATTATATCGATTGCAATGATAATGATCAAATTTAGTTCAAAATTGGAAAAGAGATCGCATTATATGCGTTTATAAAGAAAAATCGTCCAAGTCGATTAAAACAGTACCTACTTAATTTTTGTAGTTTCTGTAACCACAAAAAAAAAACAAATATTAATAATAAATGTAAACCATAAGTACAATTATATACCAACTTTTTTTACTATATGTTTACTGTTTTTTTTCTTTTCGACTTATTATTTCTATATATAAATCAAAGATAACGATCCGTCTGTATACTAAATTTCATTCAAATGCATTGAGCTAGTTAAACACCATTGAGTAAAAAACAACCGATTACTGTGTGTAGAGATACCAAATTTCATGACGTTTGGTTAAGTCGTTAAAACACTAGGAGGTAACAAACAAACAAAGTATCTTTTACATCTTACTACAATATTATAAAGGTGAAAGTTTTAAAGATGTTTGTTTATTACTCAATTTATTTATATATTCTTTATTTACCACATTACAAAAAAAAATTTTTTTATACAACTTAGAATGGCAAACAAGCTGATGGCCCACATGATGGAAAGTGGTAACCGTCGCCTATAGACATGAGCAGTACCATGGACATAACAGTATATTCTATACTGTTTTGCCCATGATACCCCCCATGCGTTGCCATTCCTGAGGACTCAGGTGTTATTCCTCTGTACCCAGTAAATTCACGCCATATCCCACCCTTCAAACCGAAACACAGCTATGTAAACACAACTGCTTCACGGTTGAAACACGAATGGGACAGAGGTACCCAAGCAATCGACTTTTGTACAAAGTCTCTCTCTCTCTTGGTACAAAATGCTGACTTAATACTATATAGCATTCTCTCCCGGTCAACCTGTGGCCAAAACATGTCATTATGCGGGAAAAAAATTGAAAGTTGTCGTAGAAAAACACTGTAACTGTCAAATCAATCATACTTAAATAGTTAAGGTTAAGTTGTAAGTTAATAACTTATTTACTAGTATCAAATTTCATTTAAATATATACACTACTTTTTATGTGAAAGAGTAACAAATATCCATTCAAACATTCACACAAACTATCGCATTTATTTACTGAGATAATGCTATAAAATTGATCTGCACGTAAGAACCAACTCTAAGTGTTTATATACTGCCAACAACAAAAAAGTGAAAACTAAAATGCAAATTAGCTCTCCACGAGTGTCATAACCCAACAATGGGCATCGAAGCTAGACGCCGTGACAAATTGTTTCAAATAATAATAGGCACGTACAGTTAGCGCCTAATGTACTTACTCTATAGCATTTACTCTCCCGTTTAATATCTAATGATGGTGTTGGTATAAGAATAAATAGTATAATAAGCCAGGGGAAAGGGATTAATAATAATGAGGTCTAATGAGTCCATTGCTAGCAATACATCCCATCAGGTCTATCTCCACTCTATTCCACTTGGAAACCAAAACGTGGTTATTTTTTGTTTAATTTATTAAGATTGGTTAACAGATCTGTTTTCAACCTCATCTATTATCCTTCACTTTCCAGGGGTGACCACGCAGAGGTCGACTTGGTAGAGTATGTTGCTAGCAATAAGACTATTCTACCTTTTTACTAACAATCCTTTTCCCCCAAGTGACTGGGTTGATAAGCGTGATGTGAGAAAATCCGATTCATTCAACCGTCTAATTCTTTCATCATTGAATGCCTTTGATGTTTAATAAAAATGAAAACGATAACTTCCAAAAAGAAGAAGGCTCTCGAATCGTCTGTATTTAGATTAATATTTTTTTTACTCTTCAATAACACAGATGATAATGACGATTGATGATAAAATTAATATGCCTTATCAACTTAAAAATAATTATTATCGATTCAATGATATCGATCTAAAATTAACAAAGATATCATATTAACATAAAGACAAAAAATACAAGCTTAAATCAGAACCTTCTTCCTGGTATCGCTTAAAAATACAATTGAGTTGTGAATCTCATTATTTTTAAGTCGGTTAAAAATAAGACAGTATATGAATGGTTGTTCTTTAAATAGACCTGTTTACAAGCACTTTTAAGTCGTCACATCACGATCGTACCGCCAGAATCGGGATGTTATTTCCTGTCGACGAAAACTGGGAAGAAACAAGATTGATTATAGTGTATAATATAACCTATATATAGTTTTTATTCCATAATATGTACTCTTAAAGTTAATCATAGTTAAAAATATTTATCTTTTTAAGAGACTTCAAATGGAAAATTTCCTTTTCTCAATTCGCCTGTATTTTTATATGTATTAATAATAAATAAACAGCGCCATCTAGTTTTAATATTATAAATCAGCTAATGCTAATGCTAAATACAGTAATCTTAATATATTTAGCATTAATATAAACCTACGTGATTCTTGAACGCTAATATAACATACTTTCTGTAATTCTGTATTTTTGTAATAATAAATAAATAAAAAAGTTACATACTAAACAGATCTTGCACCATAAAAAAATATATACACATACATATATATCAAGTAAGGAACAGAGAAGAGGCCCTTACTACCCAACGCAGTCGTAACAAACATGAAGAAGAATCCACGCCGTTTTTATTCAGCATTTTACCCAATGAACTAAATTAAATCATATTGTAAATGGAAAACAACCAGACCAATATAAACAGGCATAGTCATGAATTCAAATGTATGTATTGTGCAGGAGTCGAACCCGCGAACTGTGAAGTACTTACTATATTAAACACCACCTAGTTTGGTATATATCAGGCACATATGTAGGTTAAATATTTGAATATTTGTTACACAATCTCACTTAAACGGTTAAACTAAATAAATGAAAAAGACTACGTCCTGTATTAATATGTAGACTATATAATTGCATATATTGCTGTCTCTATTTACATAAGCAATTTTTACATTTCCCTGAATAATAAATAACCTTTTAGACTTTTTTCACCAACACTCATTGCCACATATCAAATGACTGTGTTTATAAATCTGACGTCGACTGTACGGAACTGAGTGTACCTACGTAGACAAAACAAACAATGAAAACCATACCCATGAAACTAAGCAGTTTATTAGTATATGCAAAACAGGAAGTCTAAATAAGTTTTGTGCTTAAAAAAAATGCTAATTTCCTTTCACTTCTGTAACATTGGTATGGTCGTGTGAATATTGATTATACCATTTCTGGAACAGTTTACATAGATATAAAAATCTAGATATACTCGTATATAAGAACCTAGATATATCAGATGGAGACTTTGTACAAAATCGTTTGCTTGAGCACCTTTATCCCATTTGTGTTTCTACCGTGAAACAGTTGTGTTTTGTTTCGGTTTGAAGGGTATATGGTAGTGAATTTACAAGATAGAGAGGAATAACACTTCAGGAATGGCAACGCATGGGGGATATCATGGGCGAAACAGTATACTCTGTTATGTCCATGTCTATAGGCGACGGTTATCACTTTCCATTAGATGGGCCGTCAGCTTGTATGCCATTTTAAGTTGCAAAAAAAAATATATTGTTATACAAAATGTACTCATATAAATGTGTGAAAAAAAAATTATTATCGCGGAACAGAACATGAGTGGAGTAGACTAAAATTGTAAATATAAAACTCTATGTATAGTTATATTTTTACGAAGTAAAAACATTTCGGCGCGTTTGCCTACAACCATCATCAACAACATCACTGAATGTTTATAAATGAGTGTATAATATGGCTGAACGTATTCTATTTTCAAAATCGTTGTTAGTATCCGTTTATGCATCTAAAGTTGTTTTGTATATCAATGATACGATGAACTCAATGACGTAATGTAACTGCATATTATAGATACATTATTAACTACATTTCTGCTTTGTATACTTTTTTTAGTTAAGGAAACTTCGAAAAATGAATTTCTAGATTTTATAGTATGCTATACTTTCACAAATACTTATGAGATTACAATTCCTTACAAGAATCTTGAAAGCTGAAGGAGGGACAGTATGCGCTCTATATCATCATAGTCATCAAATACTCGCATTAATCAGTAAATTCAATAGAAACGAAATTAATATGGGACTAACAAGGAAGTTGCTATTTATTGCAGAAAGAGTTACCATAATCATGGCCACAGCAATGTATTTTGAGAAGTATTATTCATTAGGTGCTATTTATGTCTGCATGCGACAATTATCACTTACTGTAGCTGTCAGAGACGCCCTCACCTCGTATGCCATTTCAAATTGCATAAAAATAATTTTAGAACTGGCAAAGATATTGCATACAAAATATACCTAAGCTATACAAAAAAATATACCCAGTCGAATTAAGAATCTCCTCGTTTCTAAACTGTATTCTTTTACAAATTGTACGAAAGTAAATAATTTTAAATTTTAGCGTTGTTGATATAAATTTTAAATTTAATTTTTCATTGCATTAAATCCCGATCATAAATAATTTTATACTTTCGCATTGTTTACACATATTCAAATACGCTATCAGGACTTAGCGTCTTGTCGTGAACAAGACGTGGTGTAAACAACATCGAAAAGTCAACAATAAAGAAGTAGGTATGTAGCTACTATTTACCTGCAAAATTTTTCATCGCGGCAAGCCCCAATCATCGTACTACGTATCAAGTCCCGATAGTGTATTTAAAATATATAAAAATATGTATACCTAGTAGTTTAAAACAAAGGAAGCGGGAAATAATGCATAACTAAAATGTCAAATATGCTTCACCCTACAGGGCGCGGTGACCGTTGACCTCGACGGAAAGAGCAATGAAATCACATTGTGAGGGTACTGGCCGTTTCGCCCTAACTAATCAACCTGTATTGTAAACTAGCAATATTCCATGGCTTAATCCGCGTGAATCAATATACTTCCGTCTTACTTGGTTTGTTTTGGAATCCTGCAATGAGGAGGGCGTTAATATTCGCGACACAGTTTTATACTTCTACGGATATCATAATTTTTCAATAATATTGTAATCAATTTTTTTTGTTTTAAATAAAAAATTATTATTAATAATAATATATAAAGAATACTGTGTTAAGTTACAGTATATTCCACCCGAGTATCAAGTTTATTACAAATCTGTTAAGCTGTTTCATTATAATTGAGTTTCATATATCCTAAACATGTTAAGAGAAACAGGTTGATAATAAAAATACTTGATATTGCAGTTCTCTTTTATCACGTTTTCATCGGTAGGAAAACATAAAGACTATCTATGACAGAATTGTAAACCATAAGACAATAGAAAATCAGTATAAAATATAAAAGACGGATTTTGACGGCCAGTTATATAAATGGCGTATTTGATGGCCAATAACATGCCACACATAAATTGTCATATTTATAATTTATAATATTAATATAATTACACAACACTATATTAGTACGGACAAATTTTCTTTCCAATTCAAATGAATGAACACGATTTTTGTCTAAATATTTTGTACGAGTACACAAATTAAGAAAAAAAAAACATTAAACTGTTTACGTTAATACGGCACGCCTCTGTAATATTTTACTTCAATTATGATCATATATGGTAAAGACGTGGTGTTCTGTTTGTGTTTCTGAACTTGATCGAAATCTTGTAAATATTTTACTCACAAATTTTTTATTCTTTGGATTTTTAAGAGGCGTGCCATGTTATCATAGATATCTATACTTCAATATTTTGTTACTCTTCTTGTTTAATTTTTCAATGTTGGTTTGAACTAGTGAGAGACTTTGTACAAAAGTCGTTTGCTTGGGCACCTCTGGCCCATTCGTGTTTTTACCGTGAAGCAGTTATATTTGCATGGTTGCGTTTCGGTTTAAAGGGTGGGATATGGCAGTGTTTTTTAGGGTACAGGGAAATAACACCTGAATCCTCAGGAATGGCAACGCATGGGGCATCATGGGAGACAACAGTTTACACTGTTATGTCCATGGTACTGCTCATGTCTATAGACGACGGTTACCACTTTCCATCAGGTGGACCGTCAGCTTGTTTGTCATTCTAAGTTACATAAAAAAAAAGTTCTATTTCCTTGCTAAAAGAAAGTTGCGTACTCTATGTTTGACAATCTTGAAATCTATACTTTATGATATTGACATCTGACACAGGAGGTAGAACTAATGACCATATGAGCATTTTTATACTTTTTTTATTTAAAATTTATTTAATAGAAATAATAACTTTTGTAAATGTGACGACAATGTTTCAGAGTAAAAAATAATTCACAGTTAGAAAATATTATTTTAGTTTAATACAGTAGAAAACTTGTCTAATCAGATTGCTAAAACTTTTTCTCTTAATCTGTTCATATCATTTATATCATAAATAAATTATAAAACGTTTTATCTTAATGGAAAATGATTAATGAGTATTCGATTAAAAATGGATGAAGCTAAGGCACCAAACAGTAGTATAGACTGGAAGGCAATCGACATTTACTTATTCTTAAACGGACAACAATACGGGGTGTATTGTTGTCCGTTTAAGAATAAGTAAATGAATACATATCTGAACACATACACATTGATACGTCCAAGAATACACATCTGAACACATACACATTGATACAAAATAAAATTACTTCTAGAAGGAACAGCAGAATACGACTGCAGAAAAATGTGACCTCTAATAAACTGGCCCAAGAATTAGCAAACATCGTAAAATCTTCTGAAACTATTACAAATCCAACTACATTTCTTATGAAAAAAGAAGATATGGTTAATTTAAAATTAAACGTACAAGTTAAAAATTGCACGACTGGTATAAATATATATATAAATGGTAAAATGAATAACAATATACAAAATTTGCAGTTATATAACAATAAATTACGAGAAAATAGTTCACAGTCGAATATCGGTGAAGGTATATTTATGCAAAATAAAGTATTACAGATGATTCTTAGTGAATTAAACCAAAGTCAACCTAATCAAAAAATTCCCTTTTTACTTGTAACGATCTTAACCACCTCCATGACTCCAATAGAATTTACGTTGCATCAACTTGTAGTGACAACATAAAATATGTTGTAATACTATTAAAGAGCAATGATGATACAAGTGGTGATGATAATTTTAGAAGGTAATTATATTCAAACAACTTTCATATTATTTTTTAAATATTTTTTTGTGCCAGATATTAGGTGTAATTGTGAAAAAGAAAATCATAAAACAGACAAACAAGTTCAAACTACGCAAAATATAGAATCAAATAATATTATTAATTGTGTAAAAAAAGGTTCTTACACAACAACTGAGTTAGGTAACACAGAAAAGAAATTCATGGTATAAATAAATAATAATAATGAAGTAACGGAAATTCTTAATACTCCAACTTTAAACTATACTGAAGACAAGAATAAAAATGAATGCGCTATGACAAAACGAAGAGTGGTTATATCTGAAGAAGAAAATACTGTACCCGAATGTGTTATAACAACAAAAGAACATACAACAGATGAAGTACATACAGCAGAACGGTTAATGACGCCAATGAAACATCAAATTAACAAATATTCTCAAACAGAATGGTGTAACAATATGGTAAAATTTTATTTATGCTATGATAATATTTTTTTAAGGTTAAACAGAGTTCAGTTAAAGTAAATTATTATTTTTCACTTAGACATAAGATGTCACGCTGATGACCATTACAAATTCCACCTACCTCCACTACGTGTCCTTAAATGTTATAATTTTTTAAATTGATTAAAAGATAATATTCCTTTAGACGTTTTATTAAAATAACTTTTTATAGCTAAATGTTAAACCTAATGAAAGCAGCGTACATAGCAATACCGAGTTTGGCTATGCGACGATCATATACTATAGAATATCCTAAGTTTTCATGATGTTCTTCTTGAAACATTTTCAATTTCTTTGCAAGTATATTGAGAGGTTTCTGTCCAATGTAACGCAGCTGCATTTCAGTGATGTATTTTAAAGTTTGTGGCGGTATTTCCATCATTATCTGATAGGAAAGTGATATCATGCCTTATTATTTAGAATACATTATGGTTAAAGATATTAAACCACTGTTAAAGAACTATTACATATAATATCGTACAAGTAAGACTATGATTCGAATAATGCTTACTTGAATATTATTATCGAATAAATTCATTATATAGAACAGTGTCACACGTCAAATGAAGGAAATGCTATGGATTATAAGAAAGTAAATATATATGATCCTATCTATAACTAACTACTTAAACTGTAACTAATAACAAAGCCCATAAATTTCATTTCAATTGTAAAACATATAAATTTATAAACATAAATTGATTAAAATACATGATTCCTAACCTGTGCTGTGATACCAGACATAGCTTCAGGGTTAATAGCACTAAAAGCAGGTCCTTCTACTTCGGCTAATAGCAGACCTAAGCGAGAAACATCTCGAGCACTCCAGCTGTACGATTTTCCTAGTGCCTGGACAAATGTTATTAGCCAAGTTGTAAATGTAAATAATTTCATTATTGGGAAGTAAAGGAGTGTCTAGACTAATATAATGAAGTGAATAGATTAGATTTTTTGTTTATAATTAATATATAAATAAATAAATGGAATAAAAATACTTTTATCCATAGATAGCTTCATTGTCTAATCTCAAAGGCTGTATTTTATTTAAAAATGATAATCTAAATATCTACCTATGCGAAGCCGGAGCGAGTCGGTTATAAAGAAGATGTAGTACATATAAATATGAAGTAGGTATTTATAAATCGAAAATTTATACAACATTTTATTATAAATATAATTTCACCTGAGTTTTTGTCATCATCGCTAGATAGAATCTTCGTTGCAACGGATCACACGCTCTGATGTGATAAAACACCTGAAGAATTTAAATTATAAATAGTCTTTGCTTTATTTTGAATTTAATAATATTCTTTAACTTACCTGATGAGCGAGTTGCAAATAAGTGTTTTCGGGAATTTTTCTCATAAAGGTCATAGGTACACCGCATAGCAAATTGTTCATCATATTTAGATATTTCGGTTGCATCCAATTCTTATTCAGTTGTATATATTTGCTGGCTACCACGCCTACCTATTTTTAATAAAAATTTTGTAGATATAATATTACTAAATAAAAAAAAAAGTAACTATATGAAAAATAAAAAATATATGTGACCTGATGTCTATTAAGATCAGCGTGTGTACCAATATACATAAGTATTCTATCATCGCTCAAATTGAGCCGGGCAATTTCCCTTCCATTCAAATACTTGAATAATGGTCGGTACATCTCAAGAGTCTGGTAAGAAATACTACTAGGCTTATTGCCGGCCTTCACCACAGTCCACGTCGCTGCCAGTTTTTCACGGCCGATCTTCATCATAGCTATGGTACGAGCCTACGAATAGTATAGCAAGCCTATTGCAAATTATATTTTGTTGAAATGGTCATGCATGTGATATTTATTTGCAATATTATGAATTGAGTCTGACATATCTATATTTCACTATATTTGACATATAATTTAATGCAATATTTAGAATAATATTAACTATTAATTTGGATAAATAAATATTGTTCTGTTTGGTAGTCCGTACAAATAGAAATTTATAAGTTGTAAATGCAATTTTGTATGAAAAAAGCAACAGTTGAGTTGGACAGTGGAATAATAAAATAGTGACTATATATATAGTGTAAAAATGCTTATATTTAGTTTACTTTTTTTATACCGCTATAGTGGCAAACAAGCATTACGAACCACCTGATAGTAAACGGGAATGGCCTATGGACGCCTGTAACTTGAATATTTTTTTTTTCTCTACTGAAAACTTAGCTGCGCCTCTAGTAGATGTTTTTAGAAACACAGATTTTCATACCAACTTATTAACGTAAAGGAGAATGCCTTGTTATATACACAAATATTTGTTTTATTACATAGTTATGATAGGAACGCATCACATGTATGTTATATATAGTCTGTGACATTTGTCATCTGTCATGTTGGAATATCTATTATCGCATCCATATCGTGTCTTAATGGCATCTCCTAATAATTGTCGCACTATAATAAAATCTATATAGTTAATGCCTTTTATTGATATATTCCCATAAGCCATCCTCATAATAACTTTTTTTAATAATTATAAATAAAATAGATAAATGTTTCGGAATGCAGTCTACAATAGACAACTGCTTCAATTCTAACAAAATTAATATTAACTACGCTCATCTCACTATTTTTTTATACAACTTAGAATGGCAAACAAGCTGACGGCCCACCTGATAGAAAGTGGTAACCGTCGCCTATAGATATTAGCAGTACCATGGACATATCAGATTATACTGTTTCGCCCATGATACCACCCATGCGTTGCCATTCCTAAGGACTCAGGTGTTATTCCTTCGTACCCAGTAAATTCATGCTATATCCCACCCTTCAAACCGAAACACAGCCATGCAAACACAACTGCTTTACGGTTGAAACACGAATGGGACAGAGAATAAATGTAAATAACAGAATAATTTATTCTTTTTAAAGTAATTCTAATTTTTAGAGTGAAACGGACATAATTATATAGGAATAATTTAAAAATTGCTTACCGAACGCAATACATACATAGGTGGTAATCGCAAAATATCGTCCAAATTTCCTTCCAGAAATATTGAGAAAGCGTTTACAGCCGTCTGCATATAATCCTTGGTGATTTTTAAATTACAATATCCTCGATGCATATACTCAGATATTGGCATATGTACACTACTTTTATTCTCAAATAGTTCGGCTCTAAAAAACGTTTAAGTGCATGAATCAGTGACGAATAAAAGCTAAATGGATTTTGAAGTTAACTACGGAACTATATATTCAAAAATTTCAGTTGACTTATTACATATTATTATATAACTAGAATTACCTCATTATGTTTCCACTTGGATACTGAATCAGAGAATCTGTACCGAATTCATCGAGCTTTAACTTTTGAACGTTAGACATTTTTATAATATCATCTGAAAAATTGAAGTCTACTCATGTTTACATATTTATTTGTATTATAAAGCTGAGCACCAAAGAAATTTATATGACTTAATATAATTATTAAATTAGCATTTATAATAGCCACCTATAATACAATAGGAGAAAAAACATAGGTATATGTGTTTACTTATGTATGTGTATATGACTATGCTGTCACAGATATTATTTTTTACAAATCTATTTTTTTTAACGCGCCACCTACCTATTTATGCTTTAATTCGTTCTACCCAAAGGTTGTCTGGAAGAGATTGCTTAGCAATAAGACCGCCTTTTGTACTACACTATACGTATTGAAAATTGTTTAACAAATCATGTTTTGTTGGTGCAATAAAGTGTTAAATAAATAAATAAAATAAAATAATATATTTTGAAAAATACAAGAAAAATATTATAAAATTAATAATTAAATCGTTCATTATGTTTACATTTATCTTACCGTAGGTTTTATGTCCAAAAAGAAATCTATGTATTTGTTTGTTAAATGTTATAATGGGATCTGAAATTTAACATGAAATTATTACAAATTATTAAAGATTAATGTTGTACCTAAACAAACTACTAAAATATGGTATACTTAGAAAAGTAACAAATAAATACTGTTTACGGTAACCTTCTTTGATATTAATTGCTGTAGGGATTGTCCCAAAAGCAATGCCACTCGTGTTGTATCGGGCCGTCGTAACTTGCAGATGTTCAGGCATATTTAACTTTTGCTTTATATAGTTAAGTTGTAAAGGTGCTTCGTAACTCTTGCAATGGGAATCTTTAATGAAACACAGGTAAAAGGAGGCATACAATTGCATATTATACGTATAAGGTTCACATTCAGTGATTTAATACGGGCAGTCTACCATGATACGAAATTCCAAATTTTCTAATTCAATTTCGTGTTTTTGCTTATAAAGAAATAAGCTTGGCATTACGTTCATCATAAATCCTACCACAAAAGTACAAAGAACAATAGTTTAGGATTTTTAATATAATGTAATTTCACATTTTATTAAAAATCCTAAAATATAATTTCTTGGACATTGTTTCGTTCGGTTCCGAAATTTCAAAAAACAGTTTATGGTAGGTCCTCTGGTGTCAACTTTAACGGTACTTTAATCACTGTCGTAGGTATTAAATTTTAATTTTATTTATCCAACTTAGAATGGCAAACAAGCTGACGATCCACCTGATGGAAAGTGATAACCGTCGCCTATAGACATGAGCAGTACCATGGACATAACAGAGTATACTGTTTCGCCCATGATACCCCCATCCGTTGCCATTTCTGAGGACTCAAGTGTTATTCCTCTGTAATCAGTAAATTCACGCCATGCAAACCGAAACACAGCCATACAAACACAACTGCTTAACGTTTGAAACACGAATGGGACAGAGGTACCCAAGCAATCGACTTTTGTACAAAGTCTCTCTCTGGTAAATACTCACGCTCTTCTCTATTTAGGTTTTCTATCTAACAAATTTCATACATTCAAAAGTTCGATATATTTTTATTTTCATAATGTATTTAGTTCAATGTAATAAACTTGATTTATTTATTATGAATGTTATATGAATATTATTATGTTATTATTCGTTGTTTGTAGAAAGGATTTTTTTATATTGTTTAATTTTATTTATATTTTCACCATACTTTAAAATCCATATAGATACTTTTAATCACCAGAGAACAGGTACTGCAAGAACTGCACTTCTTTTATCCCAAATATGTCATCCTTCTTTTAAGTCTATACACTGAATTAATAATAGTTAATCTTACCTTTCAATTCATCTTGATTTATGTCTGTAATAGTATAAATACTCTTCATATAACCAAGTACACTTGAATATATACACCATTGCAAGAATAATTGATAACTAATCATAACTAACGACACCATTTGCTTTGTAATATTTTACAACTGATCCATATCTACTCACTCAAGTTGGCTATGAAATTATAAAAATCCATTTTAGTAAAATATTCCTTAATTAGGATAAAATATAATATGAAGTGTATATTATACCAGTTACTGTGACAATTACATTATGATCAATGATAAGATCGCTACTCTCTAAATATGAACAAGACGCAAATCTATATACAACTTCTCATTACCAAGAATCACCAGAGGGAGACTTTGTACAAAAGTCGATTGCTTGGGTACCTCTGTCCCATTCGTGTTTCTACCGTGAAGCAGTTGTGTTTGCATGGCTGTATTTCGATTTGAAGGGTGGGATATGGCGTGAATTTACAGGGTACAGAGGAATAACACCTGAGTCTATAGGCGACGGTTACCACTTTCCATCAGGTGGGCCGTCAGTT
Source organism: Galleria mellonella (assembly GCF_026898425.1). Lineage (NCBI taxonomy): Eukaryota > Metazoa > Arthropoda > Insecta > Lepidoptera > Pyralidae > Galleria > Galleria mellonella. The sequence continues at coordinate 3,664,322 of NW_026442090.1, read as the reverse complement.
TGTTTGTCATTCTAAGTTGTATAAAAAAAAAATTCAGAAGCAGGTATTCTTGTCGTCACTCTACGCACATGATAAGACTCTCCCGTAGCCTATACCTAAAATTCTTGTTTCTCTACCTTACGTATATATCAATTGGATATTAATTAAATTATTATATTAGATATTATTTAGATTCCGAATATACAGGTCTATATAAAAAGTAGAAATGGAAATCATTAGCAGTACATAAAACTAATAATCTACCCGTGCTATAGAATATACTTCTCCTCCTCCATTACGTACGTCTCGTGAGGCGCAACAAAATATTCAATTCAATTCCAATCTGGACTTATTTCACTGTACTGCCACAGAGTTTTGCAGAGCGGTAACAAATTAAGCAGAAATGCATTATTAATATTTACTTTATATAACATAAATAGATTTTTATTATTATTATTATTATTTCAATATTGTATTATTATATTGTTTGATATTTTAATTTTTAATGTATGTATTTTGAGTGCATTGGTAAAAACTGTAAAACTCACCAAAAATATGTATATAAATAAATATTAATAGCATATACATTTAATTAATATATGTCTACTGTAGGGAGATTTGTGTAGTCGTCTGCATATCTCTCTCTCTCTCTCTCTCTCTTGCTCACCAGTGCCTTGGGTTCTGCTTTCAAAAAAATTTCAGTGAAATTAGAGAGTACTGTACTGTAACTGAAAATCTTCATATTATAAGAATCGTCAATATGCGATTTCTATCTTTAGTTTTAAAAGCACCAATAAATTATTGTGATAATCTACCAGGAGTCGGTAGGTATCCTTTATTACCACTCATGTTTTATTACAAAAATGAGTTCGAATGTATAATATAAATTATGATTTTCCATAAATGTTTTTATTAAAATTTTTCAGCTCCGCATGCCAGCCTTGCAAGACTAAAGTATTTGCGCGGGTGAAGAGGTATTTTTTCATCTATATATAAAGGTATTTTTTTATTATAATCACATCCTTTGTCCAATTCATTTTAACATTTATTATATTTTCTCTATTAAAGTCCCTGGGGGAGACGTCGACGTTCTATAAATAACAAAGAAGGTGATATACACAAAAAGTAAATTTCCTTTACACTTGAACAAATAATTTAAGTTTATAAGATAATAAAGCAACGACGTTATATATCTAAGCAGGATATAAATTATTATTTAATATATTCTTATTTATAAAGGTCACATGAAAGCTTTAAATTCATAATGGCGCCTAGAGAAGTCATTCGGCAAACGTCGTGCTGTCAACAGTATGTATTTGATCACAGAAACCAAATACTATTCTTGTTTTACTCATATTAGTACTTATAATAATTAGATAAATAAATAATCAATCTCAATTACAAGTCAATTGCCACAGTCGTATCCAATACTAAAACTGAAAAGAAAATAGTAACAAAACTCAAGGTTTAACAAGCATCCGTATTTGCGGCAATGAAAATGAACTTATAAATATTATAAGTGTACAAGAAAATAACAAAATTACAGAATTATTAAGTGACATAGGCAGCAAACTTGAATTTACAAATATGGATGTCAGTTATGTACCAAATGTTTATAAATAAAAATTTTAAAGATGCATTTTGTCAATGTTCTGCGGCAAGCACTATGCAAAAGGATGCACAGACGCAGTACGAAACTTTTGCTTGCCCAAAATGTGTTGATTGTTTTTTATATAAAAATTTTGTTACCAAAAATAGATGAACAACAAAGATACGTTCTGCAGGTTTTGCAATATTTTCTAATAACTCTATTGTATATACGTTTCTTATAAAAAATCTCTTAAGTAAATAAGTAACCAAAGTGGATTACTTTACTAACATTATAGATTTGAATCGAAATTTATTTGTTCGTTACTTCTTGGCGTCTTAACTCTATCAATCGTCATGCAATTTAGTACACACGTACTATTTGGGATAAAGAAGGACATAGGTACTGTTTATTTTTATAAAGGTATTTATTACTATTTATTTTTATTTATCATGGTCACGCGGGTGAAGTCGCGTGTAAAAGCTAATCTGATTTCCATGAATCACGTACTTCACTCACAACAATAAACTCCTCTATTTCTAATGAACAACAGTTAGTAAACCTAATTATTTTAATGACAAAAAGTAGCTCCCTTTTTGAAACGTTGGATTCTATAATCTCTTCGAAATTCGACAATTCAAGTAATACGTTCGCCATTATATCAACATTTTGTAAAATATCTCGGCCTACTTCAATATAATTTTGATTATGAACTTTCCTTTATGAATTTGTAATTAAAATTCAAAGCGACTATTATTACTACGTATCTTGAAGTTATTAGCATCAATAGTAAAACTGAAAACGTAGAAAATGAAACTCTACATATACAGCAATCCATGTTTAATTTTATCAAATATAGATACCTAAGAAAGAGTAGGGGAGACCGAGGAGAGTTGAACCATTTTTTATATTGAGACTCATAAGTTTTTAATTAAGCGATAGAAATTAACTTGTATTATACTAAATTAAACCTTGTTTAACTAACTAATAAATGTTTAGGACAAAAACTGCTACTATTTCTTTTTTACCCATAAAAAGTTGACTTAAAGACAACTAGTGAGTTTGTATCAACTCCCCTCTTACTGAGATAAATTGAAACACTGGTCTAGGAGAGTTGAAACAATTATTACCTGGAAGCAATCCATTATTAAGAGACACAGATTTATAAGTAAATGTTATATTAAAGTTACAATTATTCTTAATTTGTACTATCAGTCTCATAGTTACAATATTGAGATCTTAGAAACAAAAAAATAGCAAATAATTATACACTGAAATTTATAGAAAAAAAAAAAAAAAAATCTTAGTAAAACAAATAGTTATGGCACACATAAGATATTTTGCCTTCAGTGCATTCCATTTACACTCCATACACTGGATTCATTATTCATTTAGCTTATTTCTATAATCCCTGAAATATTATATATTGTCATAACTTTTTCTGGGTGTGAGTGCATCCAGTTATCACATGTCCTGTTGACAGCTTTTTTCATAGGGCCAAAGATAGCTCGATCCATGGGCTGAAGTTTGTGAGTACAATGTGGTGGAAATGTTAACAAAACAATTCCATTTTCCTTACAGAAATTAATGTTCTTTACAGCAGTATGTGAGGCATGGTTGTCCAGCAATAACGGAACTACAATATCTTTAGAATGACCGGACTTAATTTTTAAAATGTTCAAGAAATAAATAAAAATCATCTTCTTGGATCCATCCAGATCCGTTGGCTACTCCAATAGATCCAGATGGCCCATCACGAATACAATGATCATTAAAACGCTTGCGTGGGATTATAAACATTGGTGGAATGCAATTTCCTATTGCATTACCAGCTAACGCGATGGTGACCAAAGTGCCTCTTTTTGTCGAGGTCATGGCACTGACCTGTTTTTAACCGCGTTTGGAAATGACTCGATCTGGTTTTTGGACAGTTGTTATTCCAGATTCTTCACCATTCCAGATGTCCTTTGCGTCCAAGTGGTGTTTATCAAGCACAGATGTATAGTTTTTAAAAAACAATTCTACGTTAGTTTTGTTAAAGCTGGTCGCACGACCAAAACAAAATACCAATGCATAACAAAATGCAAACGAGGTGAGTTGAAACAGGCTGTTTCAACTCTCCCAGGATACAGAAGTCGGCTGCCATTAGGTTTGAGCTGATATAACTTTGTTACACTACACAGTCATTCAAAATCTTTATTGCAAAATAACATAATACACTTAGGCTAAAACAGTTAATTAATAAAAAATTTTTTAAAGATATTATTATGATGAAAACTTACTTTTATGTATTTTTTCACCTGACATTTAATAGCGGTGTAAGCGTCGATCATGGTGCATGAACGAATACTGAGCACCCGAGCGGGTGGCAGGAGGATAAAATTAGCAAAGTTACCAACTTGCTAGTGCTTTTAGATTTCCAGAAATTTGTATTGTTTCAACCTACCTTTGGTTCAATTTTCCTCGGTCTCCCCTACAAAAAGAAATCAATGGATAAAAGGCAAAATACAAAATCTCAAAACTCGTATCTAAATGATGTGTCATGCCAATGTTCTGATTAAATAATTACCAAATTGAATGTTCGATATGTGCCTGATCAGCAACTGTTATCAGAGTGCATATTTTATGTACCGCCATCTACAGCAATTACGAATTAAAAAAATAATATAATTCGTAATATTTAATTTTTAATGTTTCCATTATTATTTCTAATCTCTAATAGTACTTTAATAAGCCGGCAGCACACCTGCAATGCCGCTGGTGTTGTGGGTGATCATGGGCGGCGGTAGTCACTTACCATCAGGTGAACCGAATGCTCGTTTGCCCCCTGCGTTGTAAAAAAAAAATACAATTAACAATCGACTTAAAAAGTAGGAAGTTCTTAATTCTGAAATTCTCACTTGCATTTGTTCTTTTTTTATACAAAAATAGAAAAGGTAGTGGATCTTTTTAATTTTTATCAAAATTGAAGACGTTTTAATATGCTACAATGAAGATATTGAATTATTATTTGAAGTATATAGTATTTATTTAAACTAATTCTCGTTGATAATATGTATCATGCTGTATCATATATATTTTCTACGAACTGACAGACAAATTTATCATTAACATATAAAACATACTTACACAAAATGTGCTACTTTATATCTACTTTTTTCTAGGACATGTTATCATTATCTCGTTGTGTGTCAAAAAATTGTCAAGATCAACAATACTCTGCAAATAAACTGGCATTACCAATAGGTAATAGTTTGGGCACGTCTAAAGTAACTAGTTACGATGCTTCTACAGTAAACAATACAACACAAACCTCTGACCACTCTATTTGTTTCGTAAGTCTATTATCACATAATTTATTATTGCGTAATCATAAGCATAACAAAACTTGCTAAAATCTTAACGTTTTAGGAGAAACATGGCGAGTATCCGCTGTTTATGAAAATAATTTGCGCAGACAAATTGAATGAAGACTGTGTTTATAAATAAATAATCTAATAAATAAAAGGATGATTTATAAAAGAATAGTGACAGTGAATAAAATAAAAAAGATAGTGGATATGATTATAATATAAATTTTATTTACAATCTTACATATTACACTGTGTACATGATATCTAGTTTAATATTAAATTTGGCGCGCCATACGCTGCACTAGGCTGTGTCTGAGGCAAGAAATTAGAAACAGACGTGTCCTGAGTAGACTGACTGTTTGCTGTGACCGTTGGCAAGCCGTAACTTCCTGACGGACCCGATGCAGCCACTGCCGTTGATGAACTCACTGATCTTTGAGAATCTGAAGAACCTGAACTTAGGTTTACCCTTAAAGGTGAATTTTGTACAAAAGATGATATCTCTACGCTAGGTTTTGCATTCTCCAAAGATATTCCCGAAACCAGTGATTGATAACCAGCTGATTTTGCTGAACTGTGCTCATCATCCCTTATAATATTTTGCAGGCGATCGATTACAACCGAATCTAGTGCCTCTTTATGCGTCTGTTCCTGCGCTCCACTGTACTGATTAGAATCGGCTTGGTAGCTTGATAAAGATGATGCCGCACTATTGCTTACTGACTGAGCTTGAAGTGGTAGCTGCTGAAGTGGTTGAATAGGTTGAGGTTGTTGATAGGAGTATCCAGATTGAGAGTGAAACTGTTGGGACTGATAATGTGCAAGTGGTTGCGACTGAGGTTGCGGTTGAAATTGGGGTTGAGAATGAGCATAGGTAGGCTGTGACGGATATTGAGGAATGGGTTGTGGTTGGATTTGTGGAATAGGTTGCGGTAGAGGGTGCGGTGCTATCTGTGGCTGTGGCAAGCCGTATGAAGGACTAGGTTGAGAATAATACGGTACTGGTTGAGGTTGAGGGTAAGATTGTGGTAAAGGTGCTTGTTGGGCTTGTGGTTGGGAATATGTAAATTGTGGTTGTGGAACTGGTTGTGGCGGTGCATTGTACTGAAATTGTGGCTGTGGCGGTTGCACGAACGCAGGTTGTACGCTTGGACGTTCGTAATTATAACCAAAGTTGTAGTTATGTTGTGGAGCGGGTGGCGGTGGGTAATGCGGTCGTGATTGCGGTGAGTGCGGTGCAGGAACTGATGGATAATGGAACGCTGGCACTTGCGGTGCTGGCCGTGGTAAATGGTAAGGAGCCTCTGCAACAATCGCTGCAACCAGCGACACTAGCACTACCTGAAATTGAAGAAATATTTGAGAAAATGATTCAATTTTTATCTTGTGCCTATCTGCGAAATAAATATTATACTAAAATTAAAATTTCTCTGTCTATTCCATAAAAAACTTGCGTGAAGATAAACAGAACTTAAAACCTTTCTAAATAAGTGTGTTGTGTCCACAATTAATTTCAAACTAGTTAAACATTACCTTCCATTATCAATGGCAGTGTACACAGTAATTTCACTTTTGACGGTGTTTGTACTTACCGCGCGTTTCATGTCTATGTGTGAATGAAGAAGAGTGTGATGACAGCTGAGAATTCAAAGATTTATACTCTCCACCACTACTGGCAAACTATCGCACTATGGGGATACCTACTTGTTGCACAATTGGCTTTATGTTATTTAGTTATTTATCAATGTGTATTGGTATAAACGGTTTCAGGATAACCATTACAGCACTGAACGTACATAATGTCATTCCTTTCACTTAGACCTTGTTGCTATGCCTATTTCCATATTAAGACCATGTATTATTAAATATGTATTTAAGAATTAATATTTTTAAATTTTTAAGTTTAGGTAATTAAGTGGCGTAATGGTAAACGCATCTGAGGGTTACAAGTTGAAAATTTGTCAGAAGATAAATTTAACAGTTTAAAATAAAAGATTACTTTATGGCGGAGATCTGTAAGCAGGTCATTTCTACAATTCAATATGATGATAATAATAAATAAAGTAATAATTAATTAGTCTCTAGTCTTCAGACCAATCCAGTACAATACATACTACAACTCCCCAAATTATATGTATAAGGAACAATGTCGTGATAGGTGACCAAAATTAATTTTAACAGTGTATCACTTATTTAAAAGGATTATTGTAATGAAATAGTGGTTCCAGATACATTACATATATATATTTTCTTGTAAATTAAAAATTTTGTTTTAAATACTACGAATGTATATTGGTGTAAACAAGGTAATGATATTCCTGAAGAATTTTATAAAAGAAAAAATAATACTTGCAATATATTATTTACATTGCATCTACAAATGGCCATTAATTATTAATATTTTATTGTTAGTAATACCGTAAATATTATGCCATACGCTTTCAAATACAAGTTAACCAACTAATGCCCATGAAAAACTAGGCTTCGTAATTTTTTCTTTGAATAGTATCAATAGAGTTTATACAAAACATTACGTTAAGCTGGAACTGAATGAACACTCGACTAATTAAGGAAGTCTTTAACCAGTTTTGAAATATCATTATGAGTGAATGCATTGAAACTGTAGAGTACTATTGGCATTGTATTGTAGATAGATAGTTTCTTGTAACTCACTCATGAAGTAGCAGGCAATACACGTAGCGTTCTGAGCTTTCCATGTTTCGGTACTAGATTGAAATTGCCTATACTCGTATTGTGCTAATTTGCTTAATCCTATTACTATATTAAAAATCTGGTGTCGTAAGAGGCGAGTAAAGTACCTTAATGGTTGAGGATGGGCAGCGGTGTCCCTCTTGGAACAGCACTAAGGCCTAACTACTGTTGCCAATCCACCTGCCAAACGTGGCAACTACTGGCAAAAAACCTCTTGTGTATGTTTCAGTATCAGCAGTGAACAGTAGAAGGCCGATATGATGATGATGATATTAAAAATACTACTACTACTCGTGTATAATGGTGCTCTCTAATATAATTTTTTTTATACAACTTAGAATGGAAAACAAGCTGACGGCCCACCTGATGGAAAGTGGTAACCGTCGCCTATAGACATGAGCAGTACCATGGACATAACAGAGTATACCGTTTCGCTCATGATACCCCCCATGCGTTGCCATTCCTGAGGACTTAGGTGTTATTCCTCTGTACCCAGTAAATTCACGCCATATCCCACCCTTCAAACCGAAACACAGCCATACAAACACAACTGCTTCGCGGTTGAAACACGAATGGGACAGAGGTACCCAAACCTTTATTCATAAAAACCAATTTTAACTATTAGAATGTTTTGTCACTGTCTTTAATATGGAGAAATTAGTGCAAAAAAAAAAACAAAACACTTCAAAAGCTAAATAGGTTTATAGGAGGTTTGACGTTTTTATGCATAAGAGGGACAATAACGATGGAACGGCTTTTCATGTTCTGCAAAGCATTGGTGTTATGTTTATTATATTTTTTTTGCCATATTTATTCCCTAATATCAGTGTTAAATTACTACAAGGTGCCAAACCGTGTCATTTGTAAAGAGTTTTAAATGATAAAAACCTTAACCAAACACATGTTCAAGGCCCTCATAAAATATTTCTAGTGACATAAAACATGTTTACGCCATGTTCATACATTTTGTTACACTACAGATAGGTATATTCACCTCAAATGTTCATAATTGAATCGATTAGAATAACACTTGCTCAAGTAGTCATTACCTCATTTGGGCGCATCGACATCTCGTTCAAGAACACCGCTTGTTTAATCAATGAGTTCGCATAATAAATTTCACGTGAATCTTCATTCAAATTATAAAAGCAAACAAACGCAGTAATGACCGTCAAAGCTATGATAAACTCGGCTGAAACTGTTTGTTTAGCGGATTTGTCAATCACTCAAGCTCACAAGTTCACTATTGATGATTATTTAAAATTTACCAGAAAAGCACCAATAAATTTGATTACTTTATAATTATGAAATTTGTTTGTTTGTTAACTTATAGCTCCTGAACGACTTGACCAATGACTATGAAATTTAGTATACACGTACTGTGTAAGATAGAAAAAAATATAGGCTACTTTTCCATCCCGATCAGTAATCATATCCCAGTCATGGAACGAAGTCGCGGGTAATAACTAGTAACTAATAAAACCGGTTCAGAATTTACTCAAAAATACAAGCAAATTGAGAGCTTTATCCTTTTTACAATCGCAAAAAAATATGCGGCATAGTATATAATGCTCTCGAATGAAGTCATTAGGGCAACCCACTAAGGGTACATTAATTACTGATGATACTATAATTATTGGTATAATAATAATCCCATTACTATTAATGTGTTATATCAATTTGTTGCCAACAAAGATTTTTCTGTTTTCCTCAATATATCCTAAAAGGAAACTCTGGGAACTGTTGCGATAAATCCTACGCATATCTGTATGTTACATACACATATCTACATATACACATACATAATCAAAATCATCATCATGAATAGTCATCATGAATACAAGTACAGTGTCTATAGTACTACCAAATAGTGCTTTGGAACATCATTTTTTGTACAAAGAAATTAAACAGCTTTAATCGTCATAAAATACTTTTTTTTTTATACAACTTAGAACGGCAAACAAGCTGACGATCCACCTGATGGAAAGTGGTAACCATCGCCTATAGACATGAGCAGTACCATGGACATAACAGAGTATACTGTTTCGCTCAAGATACCCCCCATGCGTTGCCACTCCTGAGGACTCAGGTGTTATTCCTCTGTACCCAGTAAATTCACGCCATATCCCACCCTTCAAACTGAAACACAGCCATACAAACACAACTACTTCACGGTTGAAACACGAGTGGGACAGAGGTACCCAAGCAATCGACTTTTGTACAAAGTCTCCCTCTGGTTAAAGAAACTAACACAGAAACGAATAAACTCTATTGATTGTGAAAAGAATACTCAAGATCAATTCAGAATTACGAAAAATATTAATTTTAATGAGTCTTTTTGAAAGTCACTTATAAAGCGAATAAAAATGTATAAATTTAGTATTTTTATAATACATGGTAAAAACATAAGTCACCTACAGGTAACAAATGCAAACAGTGAGGTAACAGTGAAACCCAGCGGCCAGTCCGCAGCACTCGGCCAATTTGCACATTCGCTTATCTTTCTAACTACTTATTGACATATTACAATGCACCATTTTATTATATAGCAATTTATCAACATCCTATTTTTCTATGAATAGAAAATTTGGAAAATAAAACTATATTATAAAGAAATAATATATTTATTTGCAATAATACGTGCAAAAATACACACTTATTAAGAATATTTTTTTTTAGTACATCTGTTCCGTTGTGGAACAGGCTAAGGTCGGAGATCATGCTGCCTAGTCTTCAATATGATAAATTGTTATTAAGAATAATATTATATGTCACTGTTTAACTTCAAGACTGTTTGATCATAAAGAATTTTTGATTTTTTATTTATAATTATTAAGCATGGCAACAATTGAACTAATTAAAAAATATAATTCAAACTATCACTTAGTCTTTTTCTAACCACCTATAGAATAGCTGTTACTTCTTAAAATTCTTTATAACAAAAATAACAGTCTACGTATAATTTCAAGCAGTTTATCGTTTTATTTAACTAAGAATTACCATAAAGTCAATATGATGTAAATATATTATTTGATTATCTAATTTATTGGTATGGATAAAATAAAAAGCAACGATACTGTACATAGTATACTATGTATTGATTGATACATAACATATATATATAATTATAGAAAATTGTGTATAGTTACAACAACACGTTTATTTTAATAAAAGGGATAAAGAGGTTTCTTCAGGGTCAGCAACACGCACATAATACTCCTCGTATTGCAGGCGTTCATAGGCTACGGTATCTGCTTACAATCAGTTAGGCCATATGCTTATTTGCCACCTCAGTGGTATAAAAGAAAAGTGACACATTTTTCAGGATAAATTTTTTCTTACAAACTACTGTTAATAAACTATATTAAATGGTTTAGTTTAGACAATTAATACGGTTATGATAAATATTTATTTCTTATAAAATACTTATTTTATTTTTTAATCGGGTAATCCTTGGCAACTGTAGGCGGGAGGGCGCCATGTTGTCCCTTAAGTTGTAAGTCCCGCTGTGCCCTCTTCGCCACGATACGGTCGTGTGTGCGTTTCATTTCAAGGATCTCTTTCATTTCTTCTTTATCTTCGCTCTGTACAAAATATATTTTTTATTACATAAATCAAATTAATTTTCTTCCTGCCTAATCTATAACAGCGACTATAATGCATCTGGGATAAAAAAAAAATAGTCTATATCTTTCTCCATACCTAATACTATGCGTATCTATGTTAAAATTATTGAAAAACAAAATTTAAATAAAACGTCTCTACGTTTTATTTAAATTATTTCAATAGTTTAATTTTAATTGTGTATATAATCAGCTTTGATAGATCGAGTATTATTCAGTATTTTGAAAAAAAAAAATGTGTTGACGATATTTGGATGAAATGGAATTGCTGGAGAAATTTTTAGAGAAAAATAAAATGCACGTGAAGAAATATGTAAATTTTATAAATTCATAGAATATACCAATGAAGGTAACAAAGCAACTTGAATCATGAGGTGAAGATAAGGTAATTATTATTTGAACGCTCACATTTTTGTTACATTGTAGTGAAAACTGACACAATACATTTTATTAATTTGGCATAATAAATATCGTAACATGTTTACAAAATTTTTACTTTTAATATAACGTCAATTTGTATTTATATCAATGTATGATAAACGCAGCTATAAACAGGAAATGGCTAAAGTATCGATTGTACTTTAAAATAAAGTCATAATGATATAAAAACAAAACGAATATGTTACTGAATTATGTGTTATTTTACGGAAGTCCGTATCACTGGTTAGTTGATTAAAATTATTCTGTTTATTTCATATACTAGTATACGTGCGAATACCAATATTTGATACTGAAGGTTAACTACTAGTAGATGCTCTATTACCTTTTCTATTAATCAGCAATCTCTGATCAAAATAATTAAATAATTCTAATTAACTAACCAGCAACAAAATGAATAGCTATATTTCTGAGTTTAGATATTAAATTATTTAATTAAAAACTAAATAATAGTGACAAAATATAAAATAACATAAGATCAACACGGAACCCTATTGATTATAAAAAAAATAACAAATCTAATCTGAGGAAGCGAAGATATCACATAACACACACAAGACACAAAATAAAGTCGAACTTAGAACCACTAATGGTTTGTTCTTTTTAATTCACTTAAAAAAATATACAAATATTAACATGAAAAAGACTTATTACAAAAAAAAATCTACTAACATCGAACTTAATAATCCTACAGTAAGATGTCGAGAGATTAGACTGAATCAACTGTAATCAAATTTACATTAACTCGATGACGCAGAATGCTAGCCCTAGTTATTACAGAATTTTACGAGCCCTGCAAATTAGTATGCTAAGTACCTAGATTGGTCTCTTGAAAGAAAGTTGTTGGAATTGTCATCAAATTATACGACCCTATTATAATGTTTTGATATTTGAAGAAAACAGGAATAACAAGAAGTGAATAAATTAAATTGTTCGTTAGCTGTATTCGAGATATTTTGTCTAATTTGTTATTGAAATTTATCAAAATGTCAGAACATTACATTTTACACTCTATTTACATTGCAATGACAACTTAATAATTGAAATTTGTATTTGTGTAATTATAAAGGGTTAGTCTGAAATGACATACTAATCTTGATACTAGTAATGGAAAAGAAAGCAAGTAATAAAGGAAAAGAGGTAGTAAGGAAAAAAATTCTCTAGTACAATGAACATTCGCATATAATAAATGACAAATAAATGTGATTTACTAACATTATATACGTTATGATGTAACATCATGTTATATATTTCACATCATGGTCATGTAAAGTAACATTATTAATAAATAATGTAATGTATGTTTTAACCTACATTACATGACAATGTCAAGTCTAATGTATTATTACACGAGCTTGTGTAATGACCTTACACACCTTTTTACAAACTTTTCAAATTATGAACCTTCTGATTATTTCTAAGCACCAAAGCCCTCTTTCTATTTGCCATCGGCTAACTGTATGCTAGTAAATATTTCATCCTCCGAGCAGGTGGCACTCCTCTTTCAATAACGAACAGAATTTATGTCACGATCATGTAATGTAATATTTATTACATATCGACGTCATGTAAAATGCAATGTAACATTACATATCTCTGTTATGTATTAATTTATTATACAATTTTCAAGTTACGAACCTTCTGATTAATTCTAAGCACCAAAGCCCTCTTTCCGTTTGCCATCGGTTGACTGTATGCCAGTAGCTGTTTCAACCTCTGAGCAGGTGGTACTCCTCGTTCAACGACTAACACAATACGAGCCCACTGTCGCTGCCACTCATTTCTGGTCTCCGCTATCTTCTGGTATGTGTTACCCATCATGGCGATTAACATGTTCACCAGAAGTATTGCTACTATTATCATGTAAATTACGAACAGTAGCTGAAACAAATGTTATTATATCAGTTCAGCAGTTTAGTTTTTAAACCAAATTAACTGGTTTTGTTACAATTAAAATCGATTTTTTATTGTAGAAAACTATCTTTAATTATTGTCGACAATGTCCAATTAATTTTACCAGAGGGAGACTTTGTACAAAAGTCGATTGCTTGGGTACCTCTGTCCCATTCGTGTTTCAACCGTGAACTAGTTGTGTTTGCATGGCTGTGTTTCAGTTTGAAGGGTGGGATATGGCGTAAATTTACTGGATACAGAGGAATAACACCTGAGTCCTCAGGAATGGCAACGCATGAGGAGTATCATGGGCGAAACAGTATACTCTGTTATGTCCATGGTACTGCTCATGTCTATAGGCGACGGTTACCACTTTCCATCAGGTGGGCCGTCAGCTTGTTTGCCATTCTAAGTTGTATAAAAAATAAAAAGTATAAAATTTTGCAATAAAATATATATATAGTTACAAAATTTTATTTAAAATAGAGCTGATACATATTTATTTAATAAACTAGCTGTATCTCGCAGCTTTATCTGGCCTTTTTGCAAACTGCCTTATAATGGAAAAAAACGAAACTGCAAACAAAATTATAAAATCTCGAATTTGAATATATTCATAATTATTATTGAAGGGACAGATAAAGAATAACTATGTAATGCAATTTTTTCTTTACATTTTGTATATTTGTTACTTATAAGTTTTATATTATTTATATTCTATACAATAAATATTTTTGTTTCTTTTCATACCACAAAAAAAAATTTACCTTCGCCTCAATCTCGTGATCCGTGTGCTCAAATGCGGTGTAGTAGTCGGAGAAAGAGGTGAGTGACATTAGAAACATTGCCATGATGCTCTCCATGGGTGACGGCATAGGGTTCGACACTGAGTCATCGACACCCTCAGGTGTGTTCGGATTGTCAAACGATAGAAAAATAACGTAGTAAGCTGTAATTGTAAAGTTTTTTAATATATTACATACATTTTGTTTATTCATTCTTATTTAGTTTATGATTTTTTTAGTTTCATAAATCTAATACAAGTTTTTTTATTAATATTTTAAGGGCTTTTACCTTCTTCAGGTATATCAGTCCTAAAACATAGTATACAAAAAGGAAAAAAATTAATTATAATTTAAAAAAAAAAGAATAAATTAAAAAAGGATATATTCTCAACAGACAGCAACAGAATATTTAAAAAAGGACAACGTAAAAAGACATTTTAAAATTAGAAACCAATACTACTTAACTAATCGGCTATGGACTGAAATGATTCATTGTTATTTATTTATTAATTATTTGTGTCATAATATTTTTAGTAGAAACATCTTCTATTGTGTTTCCTTTATTTATTTTTACAAATTTATAGATAAAATAGCACTGTAAACAAAATTCCAATATATAATAAAAAAATAAATTGTATATAAAATTCGTTTAAAAATCTTATTAAAATTTTTACAGCGTCTTCATCTGCGCGATGGGATGTTACGTTGTCCGATCAGACCAAAAAATAACCTATATTCGTCTCCATCTTAAGTACCCACGTGTATACAAAATTTTAAGACTATTTATAGTTAAACAATAAAGCAGCCAGATGTCAAAAGAAAGAAATATGCTTTCGCATTTGTAATGTTTATAAGGATATTATGATTTTATGTAACATTTTACGCTATTAACATATTCTTTTCTTGAGTTAATAATAAAAAAATAAATAAAGCGCAAATTATATCGCTATATTATATGGAATATTATTATGATGTATTATTATTACATGCATTCCATACTTTCAAGTAAATACATTTCAAACGATGTTAAAGATTTAAATATGAAAATAAAACAAAAAGGGATCAAAGTTTCTACTACGGTGGGGTGAAGAAATACTTCGATATATCTTGAAAGCAAGACCACGAATCATGTGGTTTTAGAATTCAATTGTAGAGACGTAGGGTCGGATTTGGTTTAGAAACCAGTAGGACTGACGGCGTGGCGTCAAATTGCATTACAATAGCCCCCCGATAGCGTATTGTAGAATGCGTCGGGGCAAATATAAGCGGCTCTGCCCCACCGCCGCTTGACCGAGTAGAAATGGATCCCCGACAAGGATATCGTCCTGTTTTTATATATACTTAACGAGCTTAAATATTTCAATAGTGCGTTTCAGGATTCATGTCATTCAGATAACAAAGAATACCATGTTATCATTTATTATAATTGTAGAGTCATTTGTGGTAATTTGTATACTATTTAATTAATTGTAATTTGTATTTGTGGCTATTTATATAATATTAATTATAGTTTTTATTATTATTTAGAATGTGTATGTAAATATTAGTTATTTCTTTACGTTTAACCTAAAATTGTGTAGCTTTCAATGCATTAAATGATTATGCCACATACTCAACAAAGAATCTCCTGTAATGTCACATACAATCCATAACATGACAATCTCCACAGTTGCCCTAATGTGGTATAAATAGTTCAGCTTTCTTTGTTAGTCTGTTACACAAGTGAAGTTCAGTGTGTCACGTACACAGTTTGGTCACACCTAGACTTTTAGTTTGAATAGCGAACTGACGCAGTGAGTTTAAGTTTCTCAGAAACAAATCGCAGTGATGGTGATGTACCGACCATCTCGAGTACTAATTCGAAAAGTACTAGATACTCCAGTACTCGAGTATCTGATATATCAAAGATAGATACACAATATTTTAAAAGGATTAAATAACTGAACATTTATTAAGTATCTTCATTAAAAGTAAGCTTCAAAATCAATTGAAAAATTCTCAAACTTGATGAACTACTCGAGTACTAATCCGAGTCTCAAAATCGAGTCAGGATTCGATTACTTTTTTGAATGAATACGAAAGTACTCGAATACCAAAAATGCTGACTCAGCACATCACTATTTTGTGGGTGGTTAAATAAGTGTAAGTACACGTATCACAAAACTTATGACAGCCAATATTTGTTTTAACGTGTAAATAAAATTACCTGTCTTGATTATTTTTACTATGTTTTCACCAGAGTTTCTTTCATGATGCTTCTATTGGTAAACAAGTTGACAGCCTACCTGATGGAAAATGAAAACTGTTGCCTATAAACATAAACAACACTATAGATATTACAGATTGCACTATAATGCCCATAGTAATCATGTGTTGCAATATCTAAAGACTATCATGTCTTATCCCTCTCTATCATATAATTTCCCTGACATTATCCACCTTTTAAACCGAAACACAGCCCTGTACTCGTAAGCACAATTTTTACAGCAAAAACAATAAAATAAAAAAAAATAAGAAGAAAGATACCTCTTGCCTCATTAAAGAGGCAGGTAAAATCTCATTACCTATCTTTCTAATTTGCTTTGACGTTTACTACGTGTGATTTACCTTGATCTATTTAGTATATTTATATATTATTGTTTATATTATATATGTATGTTTATGTATTGTAATCTTATTTTTATATAAATGATATTTAGAATATTTTGCATTTTGTTTGATTCCTTTTTTGTATTTACTGTGTCTGACTTGCGTCATTTACCTTCTCTCTGTACCTATCTATTATTTATGCCAGGTAGTCTGTAAGAGATTACTTTTAGCAATAAGACCGCCTTTTGTATATGCACATTCTCCTTGTGTACATCTCTATTGTGCGCAATAAAGAGTTATTGTTATACTCAACTAGACGACTTATAAACGAGTTAAGAAAACTGCTTTACACGCATCATAATATTTATTACTAGTATATAGTAGTATATAATCTGTGATTTATTTAATATAACCTGTCTATAAAAAATATTTTTATATTTTTTTTTATAAAAAGAAGCTTACCTTGAGAGAATCCCATCACGAAAACCAAGTAAATACAAACAAAACGCAGAAGGTCGCCCATCACCATTCTGTAGATCATCACCACGAACGGACCTACTGTTTTAAAACCCCTGCCGACGAGAGAAAAACATTTCTAATTGACTATTATTTGAATTTGAGTTCCCCAAAAAAAGAGAACTAAATTAATATTGGAAAAAAGTAATCAAAATATATTAATTCAGAATTATATTATCATTATTAATCAGAGGTAAATATATTATATTTTATGACATACACACGAAAAAATCTACGCAAATTAGAACAGTCTGACAGTCGCTTAAAAACACATTACATTTACTTAAATTTCTTTGTAACTGAGCTCTCACATTAAGTTATCCTATTTCATAGGAGACACGCTCTTTCTAAGAACTGCCACTGCCTTCTAATGATTGTCTTTTGTTTCTTATTTCAGAAAATTCTGTAAGATTTCATCCTGTAAACCTTGTCGGAGGCTTTTGTTTACAACAAGTTTTACTAATAGTTGCCACGCTTGGCAGGCAGATTGACAACAGCTTTAGAGATGTTTTAAAATGAACGCTACTGCCCATCCATCGCCCTCCCTTAGTCGCCACTTACGACACCCACGGGAAAGGAAGGGGTGGCCTATTCTATGCCGGGACCACACGGACAATAGAGAATAAACCATATAGTAGTAAATTGTATGCAATTACCTGCAGAAGAATAAGAAGTAAGGAGCGGTAGTCAACATAATGATAACTGCTAGATGATCTTCCTCCACGTCAGCACACCACAGACGTAGTGTGGGCAGTATCAACATTAAAATGCATGAGAACAGAAACATTACCCTGAAAAACAACACACCGTCGTATCAACTGCCTAGTCTTTAAGATCGGATATTCTATGTTATGAGAAACCATGCCTACCTAAACATGTTCCAAATGAATCAATCGAGAGAATAGATAGGTACTCTTTATTGTTTCCTCTAAAAGATTACAATAGTATTTTTTTTATAGATGTTAACAATTACAAGAAATAATCACACTGAGAAAACAATGGGCGACTTTATTGCTAAAAGCGATCTCTTCAAGGTAACCTTTGGATGAAGAGGAATAATTATAAACAGTTTGATAGGAGACACGATAAGAATACTTACTACTACCGATTCCATGATGGAAAACTGTATACAAAAGTTGTATGCATAAACGGCTTTACATCAAGGTTGGCAACGTGAAATGGAAATGAGGGATTTATGTTTTTACCAATAAGTTATTATGGTTTAGAGTCAGATATTGTAGTAAAATTGTCTAGATATGAGTAATATCGCTTATGTGCGATATCGAATTGCACATTGATATTAAAAAGAATATTTGATCCACTTTTTCGATATTTTATTTTATAGGCGGGGAACAAGCATACGACGCTCCTGATGGTAAGCGGTTACCGAAGCCTGTGAATGCCTGCAATACCAGAATATCTAAAAAAAACGTCACATTCATTTTGATTTTATCATCCGATCTCATAAATATATTGATATTTGATATCGTACTCAATATAATAGTTATCTAATACCTAATACATAGATATTATCTTGTTAAATATAGTTACTCAGTAATGGGCCAATATAAAGATTTTTTAACTATAGATGTAGGTACTATTTAGTCCTCAATGACTTTACATTGAGACTATCTTAACAGTTGCAAGCTAAACTTAAATTTAGACTTTAGTACATAATATACAGTGCTGTTCTATGACTGTTAGTTAGGGTTATTACTTTTCACCAGGTAAATCGCCATATCTATTTCCAAAAGTTTTTTTTTTAATATTTAGGCATACTATACCTATATTATGCCTTACCTAGACGGAACAGTGCTTAAGTTTTCAAAGAACATCTTTAAACCAAGAAATCTTGCTTCTCTTAACGCAGCTCCAATATAGGCAAAGGCTCCCAACCACAGCATAAGTTCAGCTGTTAGTCTGACCTATAACATTATTGAGTTGGGTTGAATAGATTGGTTGGACTATCGATATTGGATTACGCGAGACACCAATAACCAGTAAAGTGATGAAAGGATGAAGTAAGGTCAGTAGCCCTAATAATCATGATGAATGCATGGAGACTTAACCACTATAGTTTCCAGAGAGCATTGCGCGGAGCTCGACTTACTGTCAATGCCCCCCACCTCCAGATTGGTTGGGTTGTATTGAAGATTACTGTTAGAGCTGCTTTGTTACTACACCGCATTTGTGATATTCGCGGAAATTTTAATAAACTATTTTTACATCTGATATGCAGACTGCATATAATAGATGCGATTTTTAAAAAATTTACTCCGTTTCAATAGTAGAATACTTTAAAATGATGCGAATGCTTTTAATTTCAACTTGTATATGTGTAACAATGTTGTATGAAAGGTAATAATGCAGACTAAATAATGCAAATTGTCATTCTAACATTAGATTTATATAAATATAATATTATTATACATACTTTGGCTTGAAAACTATCAAAGTTCATCAGTCGACATTCTTCAGTTAGGCCTTCCCACCAGCCTTCCATATTAGTTTCTCTAGGAGCTAGAATAAACATATATCGATCATAATTCAATGATTATATGAAATATTTAAAATCAACAATCCAATTACAAATAATTCTCTTACGTTTATCCTTGTCTTTTGAATGACTCTTAAATCGAGCGCACTGCGGACCTTCGGATTTTGTTGCATTTATAATTTCGACAGCTCCAGAATCGAATTCCGTACCGTTCATTGGTACAGTACAATTTTCTGGAAATGGTATATATTGGATAAATCGATGTGTTATATCCATTATTACTTTTTTTATAACACAGGAGGCAAACGAGCATGCAGCTCACCTGATGGTGACTACCGCTGCCCATAAGCACCCGCAACACCGGAGGCATTGCAGATAAGCTGCCAGCCTTTCAATTATTTTATTAACGTTATTAAGCCTCACTGCGGTTGCCAAACGTGGCAACTACTGACAAAACCCTCTTATGGGGGAGGTCTGTGTTCAGCAGTGGACAGTTAACGGTTAATATGACGATGATTATGATGACTCCAGTGAAGCATGATGATAATGAAATTAGGTCTTTTATCTATCTTGTTAAATCCACCAGAAATTAATTACTACAGTTTCTAAGCGACGCAGATTGACCTAACGTGGTATACTGGGGGGATAGGGATTGTTAGTAATGAAGACTGAGAATCCCATTGCTAGCAATATACCCAACCAGGTCGACCTCTTGCCTATTTCACAGTTCTATAGTACTCGTATATTCTTAGATGCACACTTACCCACGTCCGCTACCAACTCAGTATCAGTTACATTCGGACCAAGAGTAGCATTCAAGGTGGTACTATTGAGAGCTCTGTCTGGTGGTCCAGGCCTTAGTGTGAAGCATACCAGAGATATAAGAAAGTAAAAAGAGAATAATATAAATTGCCGATAGAAACGAAACTTAACAAAAGTGTTCCACTTTGTCTTTAAGAGGTCTATTAACATGCCCTCTAACAATTCTAAATGCTCGTCTTTTTCCTGAAACCAAAAATAAGAAATAAATTTTTTTAGTCCTTATGGTATACGAAATAAGAATATTACTATTAAATATTACTATTACTATAACTATTTATATATTATACGAAATATTACTATTACTATTTATTTCCAAAGAATCGAGATGTTGTAATAGCCGATTAGTGAATACCAGAGTAAGAAGAAGAAAACTCGACAATAAATCCTATACCAAGCTGCCTGCCAGCATGGTAATAGTGCTACTACTGTATTATATTATTTTCAACAATAATAAACCTATCCTTCTCTCATGAAAAGAGACCATATCTAACCAAGACGAGTCAGTAGACACAATATTTTCTTAGTGATTGGTAAACAATATGTGAACCTAGCTAATGGAGAGTGATATGTCCATAAGGAATAGTCACCTCCTGCATCCACGACTTCCTGCAATGTATTTGAGGTCCTCACTCCATCTAGTATGAGGTCGTCCTACACTACATTTGCCCAAACTGGGTTTCCATCTAAGAACATTTCTTCCCTATTGGTTGTCGGTTCCTCGAGCTATGACCAGCCTATATTATGCATGCACGCATGCAGATAATCCCTAATAAAACTTTACATTTAATACAAAAATACACAGTCAGCTATATAGATTGAATTTTCATAAAAAAAATATCAATTTTTTATTACATATATATCTTACCCCAAACACGACCAAATTCAATGCGGAATCTTTACTTATTAGCCCCGTCTCGGTATCTATAGTATCCACTTGACCCAACGGGTAAGCAGCACATGTAGTGGCGCCAATCTGCCAATATATCTCGCGTTCTATATTCAAAATGTGGAAAAACAATTCAGTTCGCGCCAATTTTGCAGCCAGCGTCAACGGTGTAAGGTTTTGGACGTTGCGGATATTCAATGATGCACCCACTTCGTACGCCATGTCGAAAGTACTCTGATGAATAAAACATCGTTAATTTATCTTTTTTTTTTTATACAACTTAGAATGGCAAACAAGCTGGCGGCCCACCTGATGGAAAGTGGTAACCGTCACCTATAGACATGAGCAAGTACCATGGACGTTTATCAGATGTTTTCTCGTCTATCTTATAGGTACTGATAAACTAACAGCCTAAGGAATTATGTTATAAAAAATATTATATACAAAGCTTGATCTCACATGCATAGGTTAAAGTCTTGGAATAAAAATCTATTCTTAAGTATTTTTTTACACCTAAGATATGAACCTAAATATCAGATTTATTTAGCTTGTATTTATCTATTTCGTAATGTATTTCTGTCGGCAAGCTTACCGCTGTAGTACCAGCATAGTTGTGTATATATTTGAAGAATGGGATACGGTAGTGAAATTACTAAATCTATAGAAGCGCCCAGTAACTACGTACGAGCACGTAGACGGCATTATTTGATGTTCCGTTAAGAAGAACAGAATCGACCAAGCAAGCTCCCTTCTTGCGTTGAGACTACTCAATGATGCTTTGAGCCAATATCCACAACTAGACATATTTGCCTGCAACTTGAGTTTCATCGGATGGCCATTAAGTGTTTGTGTTCAGATAATTAAAGTCATCATAATATCATCATAAAATGTTATTTCTATTATTGT
The DNA here is from genome assembly GCF_026898425.1 of Galleria mellonella. NCBI lineage: Eukaryota > Metazoa > Arthropoda > Insecta > Lepidoptera > Pyralidae > Galleria > Galleria mellonella. The sequence goes on along the minus strand of NW_026442090.1, from coordinate 3,641,735 downwards.
TATATAGTATTTATTCTTATTATTATTTATAGTTATATAGTATTTGTTATTGTACCGGTTCTTTCTTGGGTGAGTGTATTGTGAAACTGTAAAGTTTACCCAATTAATCAAATAAATAAATAAATTACATAACATATTAGTTCTCCTGAAAGAAAACGTATGTGGTGATATTTATAACTATAGGTAGTGGTCACCACTTTTCATCAGGTAGACTGTCAACTTGTTTGCCATTTTAAGCTACATAAAAAATACCTAGGTGTAAAACTGCTTTATACTTGCCATCTTTTCGTAAATAACAAGCATGTGTAGTACAGTGTTCCCATTGGTATCCTGTTTGTTGGGGTCGGCCCCTCGTGCCAGTATCAACCGGTAGCACTCCTCCTGGCCGAGACATGCCGCAAAACTCAGCGGATATTCACCCCAGTACACGTAACTGTCAAATGTAAATATATTTTAAAATGGTCATACTCATCGTATACCGGACTTACGTGTGCTACTGTTAATTCGGATCTTAACATGTTAATGATAATTAAATATTTATCTAACTTGAAGTTTCGACTCATAGAAAAATAAAGCCAAAAGTATTATTTTTAATCTATTTTTCAAGATATTAAATTATTTAAATAAATTTTTATTTATTTTTAGTTGCATGTACTCGTACATTATACTAGCCGTATTTAATTATTAAATTAGATATATTTATTTCATTATTATTTAATTAAATTTTAATAATAGAAAGAAGTATGAGAAGCGGGCTTTAATGCTATTAACATTAGCTAACTACGAACTAAATGCAGACTGTAGAGTTTCTTTAAAGTGGACATATATTAAAAAAATACTATGCTGACTACAACACAGCGAAAACTACTAAGTTAATTTTATAACGTAAGCGTCTGCCTTAAGAAGCTTTATTAAATTTCAACTAAAAGGGGAAACGTGACACCATAACACCTCGAGCAAGAACTGGTATTAAAGAGACTAATGAAAATAATCCATGAGAGACTAAAATATTATTTTTTATTCCAAACATACAGAAACTGTCACAGCCTATAAATCACATCAGAAATTCAGAAATAAATCTAATTACCCGTCATAATTTGTGTCTGGTTGCACATTAACCCATTCATGATCTTGCGAGTCCGACCTCGATGCCTTTTGGTCTTCAGGGCACATGAAGTTGCCGAAACAACGCTCGTGGTAATCAGCGCCGGCATCCAACAAAAACTTCACCATCGTCGGATCTTCGTTCACTATAGCCATGTGAAGGACGCTTTCGCCTTTACGACAGAAATAATGTAAAATAATGTACAATGAACTTGTAATATTAAATGCTAAGTTACATTTAATGCTAGTAATAAAGGGTGCATAGAAAACATTAGGTATCTTGTCATACAGGGAGGTCAAAGAATAGAGTAGGTTGGAAAAAAATACATGAAATAGTTGCCCCGTCAACAGGAAAGTCTTAAATAAATAAAACAACATACATGATACATGAAAGTCGACTACCGCGTAGTTCCTCTTGGAAACCATGATGGTTAGTACTTAGTGAATTCGACACGTTTGGTCTACTGACCTGTCTTCATCCCTACCTGATCCAGTGTAAATGTATAGCACTGGCGGGCTTACCATTTTACTTTTATGAATAAGAAAAAAAAAATTAAACGCCAGGTATAATAGTAACAAAGCACCCAAATGAATGAACCAATTTTTATGCATTTTTTTATGGTGGCAGATATAACTCGCCACAGTGCTAGGGCCACGAGGACACTTTCGCTTTTGACTATACCTAACCCCACCAATTTTTGGAGACAAAACGAGAGAAGATGGATAGTATATATATCCTAAATATATTCATACGCTATTAATTTACGTGTTTTGTACTAAATTTTACTTCAAGATCTCCGTGTAATGTTCAGCACAAGAATGCAATGTCATCTTCACTCCTTTTTATTGCGATGATGTTGTAGTTTGTCCCCTAGTCGCTTTTTGCGACTGAGGGACAAAATACAATAGATAGACCAATGTAAACGACGAAATAAAATATTTAACATACTTATGTAAATAATACTCACATTAGAATAAATTTCTCGTAAGCAATAGATAAGGTGGAAACTTATTTAATTACAAATTGAACGTAACTTAAAGGTCCGTAAACAAAAGTTAAATGAGTACATTGTAAGCGCCCTTAAAAGTTCATTCTCTAGGTAACAAGATAAAATTAATTTAATATCCCCTTAGTCCATTCTCCAATAATTGGAAAGCTTCATACTCTGAGTAAGGGAAGTACGTGTCCATAAATCACGATTTATTTAATTTTTTAACGCCCGCCTATCGCGCACTCTATCTAATTAGGTATCATGATGTATGAAACTTTAATATATAACCCACAGATAACATAATGTACATAAAAGGTATACAACATTAACTGTATATTTTTAAGATTTATACAAATTAAAAAAAAATATATCTGTTATTCAATTATACAACAACAACAACGTAAGTTTGACATTCAACTTATGAATAAAATAAGTCCTGTATAGACTTATTTTTACATAATAAATATTATGATGAGCAAAATTATGAAATGTAATAATTATTACATGCTAACATCATCTATGATATCGTTTCGTTTTATTAAACCTGACTATATAACCTCATAAAAGAAGGGATTACGCTGTAGCTCATATTACACTACACTAATTCTCAGAAAATATATATTATGTTACTTTAGTTTTGACACAAATATACCTCAATTAACATGAATTCTAACCAGCTTGCCGAACGAATGATCACGAAAAAACTCTATCAACAAGCTTATGGAGCAATAAGATTTTATGATAACATTACTTACCGTAATACTCATCACTCATGTAGATGTCATTTATAAGTTTTGGATAGAACCGCAGCAATCTCTTGGCGAGGTCGGCCACAAGGGAGGTAGCATTCAGCAGACAGAGATGCAGTATCGTCTCACCCACTGCGCCGCGCTCCTAATGTATACAAACTATTATTAGAGTCTTAAATTTAATTAATCTGATAAAACAACCCGCAGGGTTACTTTTTCAAATACACAACTACCGACGGAAAGATCAAAGGAACTATAAATGTATTCTTTTTAAAATGGGACAGTAAATAAGAAGTGATCTCCTCCCGATTCCCTTTTCGCATAATATTGAGCTTCAGTCGATTTTTTGAGTATGTATACCAATATAACTTAATATATTATACTGGGCTACCCTGTTGCGTTACCCGATTTCTTAATCTATATAAAATTAATAAGCAAACTTAATAAGCAAGCATACGTAAACAATAGTACATTAATCAATTTGTATATAGAATTGAAGCTGTACAGTTATTTAATACAATATATTTAATCGATGCAATTTTCAGAAAAAAAACAAAAAAATATATTCAAAAATTTTGCAATCTTAATAGTTACATAAAAATCTAAATATCTATGCAAATGCAACATGGAAACATACCTTTAGATCCCAACAGAGTTCTCTGTATGCTGATGGATTGGCATCATACTCTGCCTGTGTAACTTCAGGCCAGTCTTTCTCTACGTCAAATTCCTCATCTGGATTCTCCATGCCTCTTAAAGGTGGCAGCTAAAGTTTTGGTATAAAAATAAGATGTTACAACACTTTATTGTACATTTTTTTAGACTTTCCTTGGGTGCGGTTAGGGATATAATATCTTTGTTAAATACTAATAGTATTTTAGAAATTGAAATGAAATTTAGAGAATGCACTATTCCAGAAACTTAGATATACTTTAAAATTCATTGTAACTTTTTTTCACGGGGGTATGACAAAATTTCTGTTTTCAAATTTCTATATCAAGTAAAATTTTTTCAGAAGTACCTATCTACGAATATATTGAATTAAGCTCCATTAAAATTTTAACAGCATTTACATAAAATGAGCAAAAAAATTCATATCACTTTCAGTCACAGTTTTATCTGCAACCACCTGTCTGTTATAAAGGATAAATTATGGGGGGAAGGGATTGTTAGCAATGGAGTTTGACAGCCCCATTGCTAGCAATATGCCCTATTAGCTCAACCTCCGCGTGGTTTCCCCTGGAAACCATCATGAACAATTCTCGTTGAATTCGTCACGATGGGCAGGTCAGTTAGACCTGTTTCATCCTCGTCTATCATCCTTCACTGGTGCCCTATCAGCATATACCGATAGCGCGGGTGGGGTTACTATTTCATTATCACCTATAAAAAAAAAATATAAATTTGAACAGATAAATTTATCTATATTACATACCATATTAAAATCTATCCAGTCGTTTAAGAGTCATCATAGGCGTAAATTAAGAGAGAACCGGGTGGGCCATGTCCACTCTATAATTGTCTGATGCCTACCTCAAAATTCGAGCAAAATTTCACTAAATCACCTGAGAATACATACGACATATACCTTTTTTAACGGGCCAAACCCACCTTGGAAAATAATCTTAAATATGCGAATGAGAGTAATTGAATATCAAACATCCTTACAAAATTTTATATTTTATGAATACCTATTTGGATTACTAAAATACTTTGTAACACTATTATCCCTGACTATCCTACAAAGGACTAGCATGAAAATAAATGATAGATCGCAGCTGCCTACAAAAAAATTTGTGTATTATAACGAAATCGTAGAATATTACTCTGTGTTCTATTCTAAGATTTTTACCAACTTATGTCTCGGCCGTTCCTTATTACGCAGTAGCACCAGATGAGATATCGGTATGTATCGCCCATTACCCTTATTGTACAGAAATGGCTCCACTTTAGTCTTGATAGCGTGGTCTATCTCTGCATACTGTTTGTTTTGCACAGCACGCTTCATCATATCCACAAGTAAACCACCACCTGAGATACCACAGCACACATTTGTCATATTCACTAGCTGTATCTAGCGGCTTTTCTCACATGAATTAGGTTATAAAGTACCTTTATTACATTAACATATAGGAATATGTTAATCTAGGCTATGGTCTATTATCTTTTCAGCCGTTAACTGTTTTGCCAATAGTTGTCACACTTGGCAGGCGGGTTGGCAACCGCAGCTAGGCTTTTAGACATGTTTTAAGAGGGACGCTGCTGCCCATCCCTCTACCATTAAGTTCCTCTTACGACACCCATAGGAAAGAAAATAGTTGCCTATCCTATACCGGGACCACAAAAACGAAGGCTATGCTCTATACTTGTACTAAATTGCATTCAAATTCGTTCAGTTAATTAAACGTGATACAGTAACAAACATCCTAACTTTCACAATATATTTTATACCACTAAAGGCCAGTCAAATAGAGAAGTCCAATAATGTAGTATGCTAAAGCTGGTGATTGTTGACTCTAGGTAGAATTTGAATTTGGAATGTAATATCAACGCTTGTACTCTTCCACAAAGTTTCACTCTTGAATTTTATTTCATTAATATTAATTAAACGATAAAATAAACATAAGATATTTTGATACACACATTCTCACTCATGACACAATATAATAATCACAAAAGTAGTACCTTTCAAATCAATAAGCTTATAAAGTTTCTGTTCTGATGTTCCAGCTTGTTTCTTAACACCACTCGTAACATTACTCTCCGTATTACCCATATTTAATTAATGACTATTATTTTTAAAAAGTAATCTTGATTCGAATGTCTTACACAAAATAATACTTCCCTGCGGGAGGTTTCTCATCGATGTAACATTTTCTGTTGCTATAACAATGTTCAAGGACATAAGAGAAAATATAACAACCATATCTTTGTTAGATCTGATTTATTCGAAGCGAGCTTTTATAAATTATTACAGCTATCGTGAATTCCTAAAGAATAGATAAAATATTTCCACAACGGTCAGAATAGAAGCACTGAAGAATAGCCCCACCATGCCTCCCACCGATACTGTAAACAAAGAAGTATTAAAAAGAAACTATTATAAAATTAAAATTGGTTAAAAACGAAATTTGCTGTTTTACATTCAAATAATTATTCCATGGGATATTTGTTAATAAAAAAAAAAGTTATTAAAAAAATATACGCATTCTTTTATACAAAGTTAAAGGTTGATAGTACAGAATGCTACTAGCATTAAGTTTACCTTTTGTATCATATTCTCATATGGTCAATGAAGTAATTATTTAAATTTTATTTCAGACTTTTTGGTCCATTAAATATTTATTAGTAACAATATTCTTAAAAACTAATGTTAGTAAATTTACATACACAATACACATACACACACATACACACATACAATATATTAAGCAGTATACAGATAATCACCGCTGCACAATTCCATTGGAAATTGCGCAGCAGCGATTAACGTACACACAGTCCAGCCTGCTTGCTATCATATTCAGGATGCTGTTGGTGCTGGCACGTACTCTGCGCACCAGGGATGCACACCTTTTTCGCATCGTGGCATAAAAACAATCTACACGATGCTCAGCGAACATCCCTGATGCGCTGCAGAATCGTGGCAGCCCCATCAACACCCTGAACGCAAAATGAAATAAAGAAATAAAATAAATGTGTCATATACTTGACGCCTAAAAGAAACCTTTAAGCAAAATTTCTTGTTCTAAGCGCTCAAGATCGGAAAATTTGATGATTTCACATAGAGTTAGACCAATATATGTATGTATATCATTTGTATTCCCCTTCGGGGTAAGTAGTGATAATCAAGTCCCAAAAGCTTTATAATAATCTATAGACTAGATTTCTTATTCACACAACTCACCTACTAAATCTAGACCGGTGCGCAATAAATTCCTCTGAAACCGTATGGTGGGCAGCGACGCCATTCGAATGGTCACCAAGGTGCCTTTCTGTGGCTCCTCGAGCACCCAATTCCTGAGGAATAGTACATCAGTATTTATTTTAGTAATATATTTTCATTAGACAATATCTGTACATAAAATAAAAAAAAATTGATTTGAGAGGTTTATATAATAGGAGCAATAAAGCCTAAAACAACGTTTTTTAGACTTTTATCAGTTTGTTCTGACATTACGCAAAAATTACTACACTAAATTCAATGCAGTTTTCACAGTTCTATTCTTGGAGGTTGAACTTAAAATCTGATTTATTTATAAACAATACATACATACATACATATAATTTACAGAGGATGTAAATACTCCAACACACTATAAGCAGTTAATAAGTAAATTACACATGCAAAATTTCAATCTACAAAATAATTAAATTACTAAAAAACAATAAATTAGAAATGTTAGCATTAATAAATTAACAAAATAAAGTATCAAATTCAAGTAAAAAAAAAAAGAAAAATAATATAAATAATTTTAAACGTCTATTCATAGTTGTGTATTATAAAAATACAAAAATTATGTTATGTCACTAGTAGTCGTACAGGACTGAGTAATAATTTATCACTTTTTTTTTAATCCAGAAATCTGTAAATTGCATCAACCAATTTTTCAGGTCGGTCAGCGAATGTATCTAATTAATTACATTTACCAAGTAGATGATGCATGTTTTATTTTAGTACACTATTTATGAGTGGTTACCTACTTTCCAAAGCTAATTATTAAATACAAGTTAAAGCAAACTATTTTTCTTTTTTATATAAAGAGCCAACAAGAAGTTTATATACCAGTTATTAATCGAACAGTATGTGAAATTAATAAGTAATGAAGTATATTCCTTTTCACCAATAATTATACACATATACTATTTTATACAAGCTGATGATCTATCTAATGAAAATTATTTCTCGTCGCCAATAGACATGAACAGCATTATAGCCATCATGGAATATTCTGCGACGCTCATGATATTCTTCAAGCGTTGCCATTTCTAAATTTGGGCACTGAAATACTTACCTCGTCAAGTGAATAGAGGTCACTTCTATTTCGTCACATGACGGCAAACAATCTAGAGTCATTGTATTTTTGTCCTTATCCGCTTTCAGCTTTTCATCTGAAAAAAAAAAATTGCATATATCTTACTTACACCGATAACTGAAAGTTCCTATTTTTGATCGTCGTCATTTTTTAACTTTAATTTTTTAAGTTCAATTATGGCCAATATTTTTTGTTTAAAAAGCATTGGCCATAATTCAACTGAAAGTTGCTGACTTTTATACAAATACAAATAAACAAGTATCGTCACTTGTTAACAGGATGGTCCCTGGATTTAGCGAAAAATAGTTATCCAACATAAGCGCAGTTCTTTATAATGTTTATTTAACTTTAATGGTTCTTAGTGTTGTCTTCTAATCTTAAATAACGGAAAACGACTTTAAAGACTTAACAGACTTTGAGAATAAAACTCTAATAATGGTGGAGTAGAAAAGGATGAAATTCCTTTAAAAAAAACTTAATAATTCTCATAAGATAAAGTAGATAACGATAAAGTTCTTTTACATAATTAAACAAAAGAAAGAAAATATTATAAAACTTACGCTCTTGTACCAAAGATATGCAGTTTAAACCGGTATAATTGCAGAACTTATTTTTATCTGTAAGTAAACAAAGTATTAGCTTACGACGCATTCTACTTATAAAAAAAAATCATAAACGATATCAACTTACAGAATATATCTCGAATTGGATGAACACATCCACAATGTTCAAATAAATGGTTTGTTTCATGCACAAGATAACATGTGCCGAAAGAGTACACCTATAAATAATAAAGAAGAAACATTTTTAATAAAAGTATTTATATTTAGCCAGTATTTTCTATGCTAAAGAGATGTTTAACAAACAAAAAATCGCATCCATCCCTCGACCTTTTCTGTGTGATTAATGATAAAAAATAACTTATGTCTTTCTTTATTTATTTATACTTTATTGTACACAAAAATTACATTTTTAGAAGTTATTTTTTATATTATTTTTTTTTAAATCCTGCGACTAAACTCAATTTTATTTGAGAAGTCATGATGAAGTCGAAAAACGGGGATATATTTTTTTATTAACTTATACATTTATGACATTAGTGAAATAATCATATCTGTAATGAACTTCATAATTAAAGAAGTAGTAGTATTTTAATTACCGGATAAACATAAAGAGGGTCTTTAGGAAGCTCTGTAAGAAAGCGGCACCGCCTGGTAGCCAAGTCCTCAGACTGCAGCATTGGATCGTTCTCTGTCTCCACAAGCGAGAACAGATACTCCACGCGATTGGCCAAATACAACATTACCTCAAACTTGTATTTGATGCTTAGTTGATTTGTTGATAATTCTTCTGGACTATGCACAGATACCTGACACAAAAATAGTACCCATTTACATTATTCTTCAAGACGAGAAATGATATTAATTAGTAATCAGTGAATGAATTTAGTGTGCCACTAGAATTGACCACAATAGTTTCCAGGGAGAACCGAGTGAAGGTCGACCTGATAGGTGGTATTGCTAGTAATGGGGAAATTAGACTCTATTACTAACAATCCCTTCCCCCCCCCCCCAATATATATTTATTTACGATTTTAATTATAGAGCACGCTCTTCTTTGAAGGTTTTTCTTGTCGATCAGAATTATTATAATAAATAAATATCATACCGTAGCATTTTTTTATTAACCTAGTTAAAATTTAACAAACTAAAAAAGACCAGAATTTAGCATATTGTGCAAGTCATTTAAAAAATAAACTTACTTCAGCATTAGACAATAGTCTAAACTGTAACACTCCCGGCCCAGTAGTTATGTTTACAGTGTACAAGTCATCTACGCCAGCTTTTCTGCAATTGTATTAGAAACTAATTAATAGTGGATGGTAAATAAGTCGCAAATTGTATTCTATAATATTTATGGCATGTTTTATTTTTATAAGTGACGGTTACCACTAGATCAAGTGGGTCAATGCAATTTTTAAAAGTGGGTATAGTAATTCTGTATCGCTGTGATCTTTTTTAAAGTATCCCATATTCTGACAGGTAACTAAGCAATCATGTCTTTCAAATCGCGGTCTTATCTATGGTAATAATCAAGTGATAACTAATAGATATCACGCCTTATCAGTAGACATAATTTCACTCACACGTTCTGCAATGTATTGAAAGAGACACAAGGGCCATACTCAGAATCCACTATGTGAAATTTATCACAACATCCGAACTCGACGTTATTGTATGAACAGTCTGATAACATTTCCGAACATTGAAGTCGTATCTGTAAACGAAATTGAGTAAAAATGATCTGTTGTTCTGTGACACGAGAAATTTCTTTCCTCAGCGTATTAAGTGTTGTGATAAATATGTTTTCTTACTTTAAAATTTGTGATCATTAGACATGTTACAGCTAAAAGTATGTAATTGCCTGAAGAACTAGATCATCGGTCGACGAAAAATAAACGTAATGAATAAATTAGATAAAGGTAGGTGTGCATCATGACTTTTGAATATACTTATATATTACGTAAAGCAAAACATTTACTAAGTACTTTAGATAGTCTAATTTACCTATACACTTGTATGTAAAATATAATTATATTTAAGACAATTTTGTTCAATACCTAGTTAAGTTTTAATGGACCGACATAAAAACTTATGTCAAACATAGTGTATATGCCAAATTTTGTAACGATTGGTTGAGCCTTTAAAGTACTAAAATGCAACAAACAAACAGACAGATAAACAAATTCATTTTTACAATGTAATATTTTAGTTTTTTTTATTTATTTATTGTTACCTGCAGTTTACAGATGATTAAGTATTATTAAAAAGTAAGTAAGTGCATAATTAGAAATAAACCATCGTACGTATCAGCCGTAAATTGTCCACTGCTGAACATAGACCTCCCTCTATTAGGGTTTCAAATAATAATTAAAGATATAAAAAATTAAAACAATTATATTACGTTATTTGCCATATCTCTCCAAGGCAAGTCGCAAGGAATGACTCCGCCACATGTCTGCTCTAGCTTTCTAATGTTGTTATTATAGCGGCCATAAACTATAGCACTCAGGTGTTTCTTATAATCGCTATTAAGTGTTTTTGTCTGATTCGCTACAACAAAATAATATATTAGAATAAATCGAAACATAATGTATGTTTAGGTAGCTATTAATTCATTCATTTTCATTTATTTTATATATAAATAAAATAGAGATACAAAAAAGAAATTGTACTTAACCAATTTCCTTTCGATATTCTAAGCATTTCCGAATAATCTTTCAAATTAGTTATCTATCTAGACCAGAGGTGGCCAGCCGGTCGATTGCGACTTAGTCTAGTCGATCGTGGCAAGTCAAAAAATATAATATTTTGCGAATGTAATGGAAAATGTTCAGAAACAATGCTCCCACTAATATAAATAAATAATTGCTAAGAGTAATTTTCAATTTAAAATTTTTTCCCTTAATAAAATAAAAAATATATATGTTAATTGTGTACTGAACTATGTTGCTTCATTTGGGATTTCAATATATAATTGGTAGATCGCACAGGGTTTCGTCAGTAAACAGTAAATCTGGGGTCTAGTTAAGTCGGCCACTCCTGATCCTAGACCCTCATGATGTCAGCTGTTCACACAGTCTACAATATAAATAATAGTATGTACTATAAAACAATTGTCCCGAACCATCTGTGTCTATTGTCTTCAAATTGAATATAAATATATTGTAATAGGTTGTATTTGATTATGTGATCGTCCATACATAGTATGTACCTTTAAATATTTTTAAAAACGTTTTCATGAATCGATTTATAATTGTTGTGGACAATTGTTCATGAACATTGTCATTAAGATTCCAACTGTTAAGTATCTATACACCTTCTTTATTTTATACTTGTAGTCAAAAGCATTTGTCGACTATATTTCCCCAATTATATTTAAATCCAACATGACAGGATGTGAAACTACCAATGTTGTTAACGGTTTTTCCATTATCTGACAATTGGTCGAAAATTTTAATTCATATAATAGGTAAGTTTCTCTTTGTCCTGAGGTCTTTAAGTGCTATTCAGATTGGAACCCAAGAGCTCGCAAATAATTATAATATTAATTATAAAATTACGGTAACGTTCAACGAGCTTCTTTTCTGCTGTTCTGTGATGGTAAATCTCGCAGACGGTAACTGCTGGGAATGTGGTAGTCCAGGTCAGGTAGCGGGTGTCCAGTCCGAAGCCGATCTCATCACCACGCTCCATCACTGGCACCAGCAATAGGTATAAACACCACGCGGATGCCAACAGGATTAGTATCCAAAATAACCTAAAATATCAAATATCGGATATCTAATCTACGTTATTGGATATAATAAAAATCATCTGTATAGACTGTTTAACTCTTTTAAATCATCAACTGCTAATTTATTTATAGTTTATTCTAAACAAAAAAGTACATTAATATATTTTATATTAAATAAAGATGTACAACAGGCAAACTTAACTCTGTAAGAGTTCTCTTCCAGCAAACCCTGAGTATAAAGGAACATTAATTACCAACTGGCAGTGTCTGTACAATAAGAGAAGAAAACAGTATAGTTGTTTCTATTAAGAAATAATAAATATGCTGATTTCATATTTTTATCCTCTATGAGAGCATATTGCAAAAAAGATAATATACATAGATAACTGAAAATCTCTCAAGTCTGTCAAGTCTTTTAATAAATTTCCGAAATTATAAATTTTAATGTAATTAATAAAAGATAAAACTTTTTGTTTGACATTACGATAAAACTACGCGGCAATAAGTATAGCGTGGAGAGGAATGCAATTGCTATAAATACTTCCCTAACAAAAGTCATTGAATTGATCAAAACGGAAAATGCTATAAGGATAATAGTTTATGATAGAGATGATAAATAATGATTTGTGACATTACGTTGTGACTTCGAATTATATTACTGGAAAGTATGACAAGAATTATGTGGAACGATGGAAATGTAGACGATCTCCATAGAGTTAAAGAAAGAAGAGATTTTTTATAATCTATCAAAAGTAGAAGGGGAAAATATTAAGATACTCGATATATGATACGACGAAGTCAGTGACTTTTTAAAAAAATATAAATCGAGATGAGACGAAAAAATCACACTTTTAAAATTAAAATTTCAACTAGACATTTTTTTTTTAAATATCTCCCATGTATATGGGAGATATTTAAAAAAAAATATATGAGGGGATATAAAAATTGATGTCAAAACAAAAATTAAAAAAATGTATCTGTCTCTCTGTATATTTGTTCCGGTATCACATAAAAATTATTATACCAAATAAAATACGGTTTTCACAGTCGAATTCCTTTAAATCCAACAAAAAATATTTATTTATTTATCTTGATATGCGATCTAGAAATTGTCTATTTCGTTGATTTTCCTACTACTCAAAACCATGCGCAATCACATAAAAACATCTACTACAGATGTATTTCAATAATTCCTAATATTCAGGAATTCTTCTGTACCTAAGTACGGAAAAGTCCCATTGTCCATACATTTTGATTTAACACGCGTCATTCCTCTTAGTCATTATTTTTGGCTTAAGTACAATTTACTTACGTACAATGAGAAGTGTACTTCCTTGAAACGGTTATATTCAGAGTTCATTCTATCTATGCATTATGGATATTTAGAAAAACAAAGTCAAATGTTGAAGCGGAAAATCCCGAAACGAAATTCCCAATTAAATACATTATTTTCCTTTGTGACAACAATCCTTTCTTACCTATAGACGATGTAAGCATTTTCCTTAAAGACATGTCGGCACCCATGCAAACCGCTGTTTTGTCCAAAAAATAATATTCTCTCTTTGACAGTATTCTTAATATAACGTGTTGTATGAATTACTTTGTACATTTTTATTGCAAACACATGCCAATCTTTTTCATACTGCACATACAGTAACCTACCAAATGGCTACATGTACGACGTATTGAATGTTTTTCAATCAGTTTAAAAGCTTTCGTTATTTAGTATAACGCTAGTTTATCTACTCCACTATTATTATAATCACAATGGAAATGCATTTTCACCTGCTATGTTAAATATACTTAATTTGAAATTAGTTTATGGTTTATTGAAATAAAATTCATTGTCTAATGTGTATATATTTTTTATTTCTAATTCTGTACAACATTCAATTAAATCTAAGACAAATATTCAAATTAAACATCTGTATCACAGTATGTACCATTTTTAAATTATTTATATGTTTTTAAAATCTTAACTGGTAATTTTAGTGTACTTATTCAAACTCAATTTTTATTGTTAAAGTTAAACACTAAAAAGCTTTAGCAGAGCTTTGTTATAACTTCAACTATTAACCATTAAAATGTAAACTCCCTCGGCATAACAAAATAAATGTGATAATTGTAATACCTATATTTTTAATTCATCTTTTATTTTTATAATTATACCTTTTTTATCGTATTTACTCACATATTTATTCTTTAAATTGCCAGTTTAATTTCACACTTGATCGAATCCTCACTAGACAGTAGGCAAATGTACTTATTGATTAGATACAATTTTGTTGGGCGTATGCATGAAATAGAATGGGACAGCAACATATGACGTCTTATTCTTTCTCAGATGGCGGTAACGAAATCATCTACTGTTTACCGCTTTCAAAAATTAATAATAAGTACTTCGTCGTCTAGAGAGAATAAATACTTGAATAAATCCAATATAAAAAAAAATATAATTCATTATGACCAAAGATTATTCAAGAACTATTCAATTCATCATAACACATTGCAATAACTCCCCGTTCAATAATACCTTTATGTCTTCAACCGAACCATCTCTTGAACCAACTTTTGCTGGTGGTGGTCACAATTTCGTCGTCAGCATCACCGCCCTCAGGGTCGGCGTAGGCGGGTGTAACAGGCGTCTGCACTCGCCGCGATCGGTCTATGTTAAACCCATGTCGAAGATCTCGGAGTAAATCCACTGGGGAGTGACGAACCTCCCAGTCAGTTGCTATGGAACATAATAGGTTTCTATTTTACAACTTAGAAGGGCAAACAAGCTTGAAAGCAGCGGTGACCATCACTTTTAAATGAGGGGGTGATTGTTAGTAATAGAGGCTAATGGCCCCATAGCAATTATTTCGTAAATCAACAAATTCATCTCTAACTATGTATTACTTACTTAATAGTTAAATAGATATATCACAACATAAATTTTTTTTAACACCTTAGAATGGCAAACAAGCTGACGGCCCACCTGATGGAAAGTGGTAACCGTCGCCTATAGACATGACATATATAGCATTATACGATGAACATTAAATATCTTACCGTGTTAATTTATATTAATAGGTAAATTTTTATTTTTTGTGTAATGTATGATAGCCACCACTACCCTCAAACATATTTTGTTTTTACCTAATGGTTAGCTGGCAGAGACGCCAGATGGTATTAAGCTCATAACTTGTATAAACTTTATTATCCAATAAAGAATAAATAAATAGCTACTAATATATCCTATCATTGATTGATCTCCATGTGGTTCCTCTGGCAACCATCGTAGTTAAGACCCGGTAAATTCGTCGCAAATAACATAGAAGATTTTAACTTTTACTTTTTTTAATTCAAAAAGCATTAAATAATATAAAAACATATATTCGCAATTTCAAATTTTCGAAATTATTGTGGTTTTATTAGAAATATTAAAATATGCCTTTTGTACTTCATAAGTATAATAATATACTTTTTGTGTTACTCTTAAAGTGGTGCAGTAAAGAATAAATAAATAGTCCAGTAGATGCTCTCCTAATTCTAATAATAACTATCTTTATCAGGCTAAATACAAAATACAAATTTAAATCGAAAAAATAAATTTATATTTTAAATAGATACAGACTAGAACTATAACTTGGACTATTTTTTTTAATAAGATCACAGACATCATCTTCGCAATGGATGTAGGTATCTCTAGAGAGATTCGTCTAATTTGCATAATACAAAAGTGAAAATCCAAGTTAGAACATGAATTTATTCTCCTTCGTTAGTATGTATTCAAATTTAAAATGAAAAATGATTGCGCTCACACTGTAAGCATAGATGCTCTTCTATATCTATGGTTATGTTGTAAAATAAACAACATTTATAATATATAGTTAGAATAAAAGAAGTGGCATTAATTACTAACACACTAAGTATTACTTAGTGTATTGGTAATAACTGACACAGGACTTATTATATATTATAGAAATAAAAAATGAGACACTATGTTACACACACCACAAAAGGCATCAGAAATGCGCACACAAACGCGCACGCACACACGCTACACGTACACGTGCATGTATGCATGTGTACAGCGTACGCGTGTGTGTATATGTGTGCGAGTGTGTATGTGTGTGCGTGCGTATGGTGTGTGGGATATATTAGACTTACGGCAATAGGGTGCTTTTTCAGTGGTGAGCACGAAGTAGGGTCCCTGTGCTCTCGGCAGGCCGGCTCCTCCAACGGCGTTTATACCCATCTCGACACATGAGCCCTCTCTATCACATAGAGCTTTCAGACTCGCGTTTACTCTGTTTCAAATAGACTCCTTTATGATTTAGTCTTATGAAAAACTTAATTGTAGTAAAATTAAAAGAAAACTCGGAAGTAATCCCTGTCGATTGCAAAAAGAATGATCAAAACCGATTCAGAATTAGCTACCTTGTAATATTATTTTTCTCAATATTCTCTACCCAAAGGTTATCCGGAAGAGATTGTATAGGTATAAAGTCACTATTTACTGTATTTATTTATTTTTTTGCTTGGTGCAATAAAATGTAAAATAAATAAATATTTTTTATTTATTTATTACGCTAATTTATTGTTCAAAGTTAAATTTAAAAATTTACTATAAAACCGTAAGTGAATACCTTATAAAATAATTATCTCAAAAAGTAATAAGTGCTAAAAAATAAAAGGTCAATAAAAATTCTTAATATTTAAAAAAGTTAATAATAAGTTATGTTACGTTGCCGTGTGGTCCCGGCATAGAATGGACCATCCCTTTCTTTCCCTTGAGTGTCGTAAAAGGCGACTAAGGGAGCTTAATGATCGGAGGATGGGCATAACAACGTCCCTCTTAAAACATCACCAGAAACCTAACTGCGGTTGCCAACCCGCCCGCTAAGTGTGGCAACTATTGGCAAAGCCCCCATTACGGGAAAGACCTATGTTCAACAGTGGGCAGTTAACGGCTGATATGATAATCGTGATGATGATAAGTTATGTACCTACCCTTCATAAGTCAAGTTCCACCGATGTGCTCTGAACGTACAGTTATTGTTAATCAATGATTCCGTGAACAGTAAATATGCCCGTCCGTGGCTACAAATAGCTTGTTTCAATCCTGAATAAAAATATTTAATTTGATTATATTCATTTATTCTGTTAAACAACGTAACATTACCAGTTAATTTACAAAAATTACAAATTTTCTACATTTTTGAATGATTATTTATGCTGTTAAAACGAGCTGAAATATTAATCACAAAATAAATTTTACATAAATATACCATTAAAAATTCTATAATTAGGTACCTCACTTTGTAATTTAATTATATATATGTATACTATTTAACGTCTCAATTCGCTATATGAATAGTTTATTAAGTAATCATTCGAAAACAATTTTGAATTATTTCTCTACAAAGTGGGTATAACCAATAGAAACTTACTTGAAAAGAATGAAGGCGTAAGGCGAGACCACAATGAATTGGTTTCATTGGAACATCCTGGCTGTTTCATGCCGCCGTTAGGGTAAAAGTCAGCATGACCTATATAGATGAAACTATTAAAAAAAAACTTAGGTATATCATCTCGACGATTGCTAGATTAACATAAATCATATAAATCACGATTACATATGACTAATAATAAGGCAGCACTGACACCTCCTTATCGTAGATATTTTCCTTGTGGTGATAGAATAATAAACGTCGTACAACTTCTTTTCCTCCTAACTACGTCATAAAAGGCAACTAAGGTAACAAAGCACAACGCACAAGCACAAGAAAGGAAAAATTCGAAATAAAATCTTATACTGAGATACCTGACTTACATACTTTACTACGCCATTTTTTCCAATATTATTTGGTTCGCGATTGAGTAATGAGTATTAAGCTTAAGCGTCTTAGATGACATAAGCTGCGATTCGATACATCATAGATCTCTAGTAGCTATTTAAGTCTTGCACGCGTAGTTTATTTTAATAGTGCTTCGGGTGCTTATGTTTCACAGCAGCAAGAAGGTGATATGTATTAGGATCATTTTTGGTACCCCAAATACCACCTGAATATGAGAGATCACCTCTTTACGCACAACATTTGCATCCACATAATAACAATATACAATTTTTTTTGATCGGGGAGAAGGAATACGGACTACTAATCGCATTGCTAGCAATATACCCTTTCAGGTCCACCTCCACGTGGTTCCCTCTGATAAAAACCATCATGATGAATTGTAGGTTTATTCATCACGATGGGCTAACTGGCCTACCTTTTCATTCTCTCCTATCATCCCTCACTGGTACAATATTCCCGCCAGTGTATACCATTAGCGCAGGGTGGGTTACCATTACATTATTATGAATTAAAAAAAAAAATTAAGCAATTAAAAACAAAATTAACTCCCATACTAACAGCTGTGAAGCCGGACTGGCCATGTTAATAAGGAAAGCTCGAATTGAATGTTTAAGTTTCACCAATATAATATTAATTTTACATTCTATAAATGAAATTTATATTGTCTAAGTAACAAACTACCCGGATATTAGGTAGGGAGGTTGCTAAGTTTAATAGATCCCGGATATTAGGTAGGCAAGCTACTGAATTTGATAGAAGTTTTACTAATGGCCTTTGAAATAGTAACATTATTTTAAAGGCTATGAATAGTATGGTTATACCTTAGATTATATAGACAGAACATCGAGCCTCAAAAACGGGTCAACTTTTTGTCAGCTAATTATCAAATTCGCTAACTCTTACACACATAATGTAATTTAAAATGAGTTTTTACGCATTAAAAAGATGCAAAAATTATAAAACAAAATAAATATAGAGGTTATATAGGAATCAATCATAACTATATAACTATATCATAACTAGATAACTATTTATCACACAAAATTGTATGAAAAAGTTTACCTGCTTTTCTTGCATTTGAATCTATATAATCAAAGGGTTATACAAAATAATGTTAACATAAACATCACATGTGCTTACTCCAGAGGCACTCCAAACGTCTAGTAGATTATAAAATGCTTTACTATTTATCACGCAAAATTGTATGAAAAAGTTTACCTGCTTTTCTTGCATTTGAATGGAGACATTATCTATATAATTTAAGGGTTATACAAAATAATGTTAACATAAACATCACATGTGCCCACTCCAGAGGCACTCCAAACGTCTAGGAGATTATAAAATGCTTAGCATTAACCTGTAGGATCTGGCAGCCCAAATCCAATCTTCTTTAGTAATCTGCCATTAGTGTGGATAACATCCACAAAATCTGCATCAGTACTGTCTAATCGTTCTGTGTGATCATTCGTGAGGAAACAAGGTTGAGCCGGGTCTAAACCTTCAGAACATAAAAAAAAATACTTTTAAAATATACATCATATCATAGCATTCATCTTTTAATCATTAAATTTACGGAATTTGAAAAAAAATACACAAATAATAGCTCTTGACATATCACATAGTACTGTCCAGTTCTAAATTTGGCAGACCTCCGATAGACAAAGTACAAACGACTCTATTGATAGAATCGTTATCGCGAGTCCTAAGAATAGAACGAGATGGCGACGTGCACTGTCTTATTCTTTCTCCTGCGAACACTGGCCGAAACGATACTGTAGATAGATTCGTTTGTACCTTATTTAGTGAGGTTTGTATTAAGTAAACGAATGATAAATATACTATAACATTCGCATGAAAAAAATGTCAAATACTTATAACAGTTTGCAAACAAAAGAAAAGTATTTTAATATTTCTTTCAGAAATTTTTTATGATTTTTACTTAGAATAGCAAACAAGCTGATGACCCAACTGATTGTAAGTGTCTATACACATGAGTAGTACTATAGACATCACAGTAATGCCCATGAAGGGCACCCCTTCATACATTACCATTCCTAAAGACTATGGTGTTATGCCATATATTCATACTTTGTAATTCCACCTCTATATCCCAACCTTCAAGATCACCATGCACTATATATTATGAATATTTGCTATCTTTATATTGAATTAAACTGCTTAGTTAAACTTACCCGTGATTCTATAAACACCGCCTATGTGATACGAAACATAAGACGCGATATGAGCACCCAAACTATGCCCAACAAAATGGAAGTCTTTTATCCTAGCTCCTGTCGCACCTATCAGCTGACGCATAAACCTATTGATAACAAAATAAACTGTTTATATCCCTGCATATGGGTGGAAGGGACTTTTAATAATTTAATCTAACAGATCGAACTCCACGCGGTATCCCCTGGAAACCATCATGGTTAATTCTTGATGAATACGTTACGATGAGTCGACTAAACTGACTTCAACCTCACCTATCATCTCTCACTGATACCCGCCAGCGTATACCGATTATTATCATAAATTACGCCTACATCAAGTATAATATTATACTAAAGTAACCCATTATTTATACCAAAGAAAAATTGTTCGAAAAATGACAATAAATTTTAATCCACCCATACCAACTTTGAAGACGAACGCGCTGTAATAGTATGAAGGGTTCGAAATTTATTATCATTTTCAAGCTTAGCTTTTTCGAGAAAAATGTTTAACTTTACTAAGATAAACTTAAAAGAATAATAAAGATTTCAATTTAAAAAGAATACAAAACAGTATCTACCTAGTGACGTCAGATCCGACGCGCCTCGTGTTTGCCACAGCTCTCCAATATTTCCACGTATCGCCTCCCTTACTCCAATCCACGGCAATTACATTGACGTCCTCCTGGAAATTGTTTTATATAGGTATTATTACTGTTTGTTCATATTGAAAAAATTATCGTAAAACCATAACAAAATTATAACATTATTAACCGTTTAAGTCCCAGCATAGAACAGGTCACCCCTTCCTTTCCCGTGCGTGTCATAAGAGGCGACTAAGGGAGCTTATGGTGGAGGGATGGACAGCAGCGTGCCTTTTAAGACATCACTAAAACCTAATTAAGGTTACCAACCCGCCTGCCAAGAGTGGCAACTACTGGCAAAACCCCTCTAATGGGAGAGGCTATGTTCAGCAGTGGACAATTAACAGCTGATACAAAACAATACAATTCATATTATTAAATTATATTATACCTACTCATATTACTGGTTATACGTGACTTAGTGGGATCGATTATGTGGTTTCAATCCCTAATTTCTAAAATTTTTGTTATTATTATTTACCATGACTGCTATATTGAAAATTAAATGTTATACATCTCTAATGCAATTTTACTAAAAATGCAGTTTATATTAGCCCTCGAAATAGTTATTTCGACTTAATATCAATCGAAATTTAATTTCAGAGATAGAGATACAGAATTATGCTTCAGAATAGACCTCAAAATTAATATTAATCAATAATTAATCAACAAAGCTTGTACACCTCTGTCCCATTCGTGTTTCTACCGTGAAGCAGTTTTGTTTGCGTGGCTGTGTGTCAGTATGAAGGATGGGATATGGCAGTGAATTTACAGGATATAGAGGAATAACATCCGAGTCCTCAGGAATAGCAACGCATGGACAAAACAGTATACTCTGTAATATCCATGGTACTGCCAATGTTATGCTAATGTCATGTCTATAGGCGACAGTTACCACTTTTAATCAACTAGGCCGTCAGCTTGTTTGCCATTCTAAGTTACATAAAAAAATGTTAACCAACCTCAGACATGTGACAGATTGACCTATAACATTTACATAACAGCCTATAAAAATATACTAATTATAAACTTAGTCAACTTACAGCCTTTACAGTTTTAATATAAAGTATAGCTAACAAAATTGAAAGGACAAAGTGGTTAATAATTTAAGACTTTTATACCCTTTTTAGAAAAGCACTAGTCATATCCAAAACCCAAGATGCATTGCTGTGACTCATGAATCCATGATAGATCATCACAGTTCGCCTACTTGGTCTGAAATCCACCCATTCTAATCCAAATTGCTCACCAGGATATACCTGTAATAATAGAAAAAAAATATGTTTCTGTGTGTAAAAAGGTCGATAAAATAAAACTTACACCACATTTTAAATAAAACCAGAAAGATAACTGTAAAAACCACGTTCATTTTGTTACAGTAATTTTTGTGCGATGTCGAAACAAACTTTTGCGACTCACCCTAAGACCCCTTTTTAAATGTTTCTTAAATATCTTTTATGTACAGACATCGACTAGTTACAACTTTATTATAATAAAGTGTTGATAATTTATAATTAATATATGGTTTCCTGGAGAATTTTATCATTGAAATAAATTTTTAATAAAACCTGAAGTAATAACGCTGATAATATTTATTGCCTTTCCTTACCTGTACCCTAAACGGTGTATTTCGGGAAGAAAAATAGAAATGAGTATTGACTATGTCCGATGTATCAGGCTTCATATTGAAGATTGCTTGCACCTGTCGACTTATGGATCCCAGACCGAAACAGTCCACATTATTGGGGACAGGTAGAGCTGTTGTAGTTTCCTGTTAAATACCATTTTAAAGTTAGTACAAAGGTGAAATCAAAACAATTATAGTCAGTTTAGATTTTCTCTTTTAACTTGTCACAGAAACACTCTCTAAATAAAATTAGTAACAATTCGAAACATTCAATTCATTACTATTGAAATCAGCAAATTTTCTTATGCTGAGGTTATTTAATTAGATTCAAAATTTAAGTGAGTGTTCTATTAGTGAAACAGAATATAGAGTATGTGTTAGTATTTAGCTTGAGATATCAGCTTATATTTCCGTAGTCGAAGGGAATAGGATAAACACAATATAAAAGTACGATAAAATTTAATAGAAGAGCAAATACAGAAATGCAACGATTGTTTCTAACAGTGTGTCAACTAAATTTAAAAACATATCTTTTTAAATTACAACCGGCCAGTAGTTTATAGCTGTATGAAAATAAACCTATTTCTAACAGTATGTCCTAAAGGAACAAGGATCGAAAACGACAATAAGTTATGAACTATCCCATAATAACTCGGCATGTCCAACTATCCATTTATCATGAGAGACTCAAGTTTCTTGTTACTTCGCAACTCTTGTTTCTTTCGGTAAAGTGCTCAGTTGCAATACTAAAATACTTCCTTTAGTTTCAATTTTATTTAGTATTTATAAAGGCTATTAAATAAAAACAATTTGCCTGAAAGTACATAACATTTTTCTTATAATTCTTACAACTGCATTTATGGAAAATTTACATTTATTTTAATTTATACTGAAATATTATAAACCTGAATATGTGACTAACAATTCTCGAATATTACAATGTGTCATTAATTTTTCTTCCGCAAAATGTCGTAAGAAACGATTAGGGGAATAAAGCAAAATGCCACTGCAAGAGCAGTAAAAACCTATGACAAGCTTTCTAGCCAGCGTAGTTATAAGTTAATGTCTACAGAACAAATTAAAAATAATTTATTACACTATTCAAAAATTTTAGATTGTGTTAAAAAAAACCGTCTTTAGTTATAACCAAACTAGTTATTTTAATTTAATAACTAAATTACTGATTTTGATAAAATTTCCAATCTGTAAGTATAGTCTTTCAAATAAAAAAAATATTTTCCGAATGGTCTTACAACTTACAGAGTTATGAAGTAATAAACATAAAAAATATGCTATCAAACTGAGAACCTTCCTCTTTTTGAAGTCGATGGAAATAGCTTATAATTAAGTTTACCTGAATAAAAAATATATTTATTCTTCTTCTTAAACTTCACCTGAAGCCGTATTGTAATATTGAATAGCCTTATTATCTACTACAAGAAGTGAGCTAGTACATAATTCCAAAGATTAGCGTATTTAAAGAAACAAACAAATTCTTTCGTTTTATTATATCAGTATGACTCCTGATTCATTTTCATGATTAATTTACTTTATTGGTCTTATACCATTTTTGTCTTTTATGTTGTTACTTTGGCCAATTCCACTTGTCCCTAGCAATATTATAACATATTTATGAAAAAGAAACTAGCAAACCGACTCAACCGTGAATTATATTAAACTATACCATAGATTTATCTTATTTAAAGAATGTACACCAACTCTTGCTTTTGCTAGAATTTGATATACCGTCACATATCGAGCTAATATAAATATTTGGAACAAACCCCTATAGTATCTAATGGTATTATAGTAAAATAAATAGTAAGATATAAAAGTTTATTTACCTCAACTGCGGCATAATCTTCATCACTTCTTGGGGTGGTGGTAGCGGATTTATTGTACATATTCAGAAATTCGCGTAAATCCTCGATACGAATATGATTCTCCACTGTGTGAAAAAGAAATTGATTATGTATAAATTATTTCCTTTGGATACTCCATAAAAATAAACATAATATAGTTTACATTAAACATTTGAAATACGTTTAAGAGATATATTTTAAAGTTAGAGCTTGATGAAATTTTTCATTTTAAATTAGCGCTCCTCTACGAATTTGCTTGGATAAATAGATAGAAAAATAAATTTGTATTTCATATTAGCTTTAATAGGCCATTTTTTGATATTTTCGATTCCATTTTTGTATATTTATAGAATTCGTTAATTTGAAAAAAAATAAAATATAGTCTTTGTTACTCGCTAATAATATAGCTAGCTTTCTTAAAATGAAAGTATTTTTAAAATCGTTTGAGGGATTTTTGAGTTTATTTACTACCAAAAATATTACAAATACAAGCATAGAGATACCGCATATCAGAGTAGATCCCAATACCTTCTTATTTAAATCTGACCTACTATATTTCTCTGTATAAATATTGGTTTATACCTCGTAAAAATGGTAGAGTTACTATGGCAACTATTCAACAATTCCTGACCTCGTCAATATTGTCACTAGGGTTATGAATTTCGTAAAAACATGGTGCATGCAATGAGCATTCCTAATTTTTCTAATTTTTACATGTTGAACCAAAATGTAGAGGGGGAAAGGGTTGTTAGTAATGCGGATTACCAGTCCCATTGCTAACAACATACCCTAATAGATCGACCTCCACGTGGTCCCCTCTGGAAACCATCATGTTGAATTCATTTTAACGTATCATCCCTCACTTGTGCCCCTCCAGTGTATACCGGTAGCGCAGGTGGGGTTACTATACCATTACCATCCGTTAAAAAAAGCAGATTGTACAAAAAAGTGTACAAAGACAATAAATGTTTTGTGACATTTAATGGTTTTTATGTAAAAATACAAATATCCTATATCATTAAGATATACATATTTGCAGATGATAATAAAGGGAATTTATTATTATTATTCTGTCAATACCTTTAATTACCTATAATTCTACATGTGTTTTTAGTCTTTTATAATAGTTTATTTATTTATTTATTTATTTATTTATTTATTTATTTATTTATTTATTTATTTATTTATTTATTTATTTATTTATTTATTTATTTATTTATTTATTTATTTATTTATTTATTTATTTATTTATTTATTTATTTATTTATTTATTTATTTATTTATTTATTTATTTATTTATTTATTTATTTATTTATTTATTTATTTATTTATTTATTTATTTATTTATTTATTTATTTATTTATTTATTTATTTATTTATTTATTTATTTATTTATTTATTTATTTATTTATTTATTTATTTATTTATTTATTTATTTATTTATTTATTTATTTATTTATTTATTTATTTATTTATTTATTTATTTATTTATTTATTTTTATTTATTTATTTATTTATTTATTTATTTATTTATTTATTTATTTATTTATTTATTTATTTATTTATTTATTTATTTATTTATTTATTTATTTATTTATTTATTTTATTTATTTATTTATTTATTTATTTATTTATTTATTTATTTATTTATTTATTTATTTATTTATTTATTTATTTATTTATTTATTTATTTATTTATTTATTTATTTATTTATTTATTTATTTATTTATTTATTTATTTATTTATTTATTTATTTATTTATTTATTTATTTATTTATTTATTTATTTATTTATTGGAATATATATAGTATTTTTTTATAATAGCTAAATAAATAAACTATTATAAAAAAAATCTCTATTATGTATAAAATGCCCACTGCAATGTCCAGTAATTTGAGTATCAGTTCACATGATCTCCTGGGTGCGATTAAACGGCCAGATGTCATATAAAAGCAATGAGTTTATTTCTGTATTGGGAGCTTTTTTCAACACTGATTGTTAGAGAATATAAACGTATTATTTTTAAACAACTCTGAAACCAACGTGTAAATATTTTTGCTTTACTTCAAAAAGAATAAATATATGTGTTTATTTCTTTTTTGTCTTTACTAATAAAAGACTTTGTAGTTAATGAAATTGCTTGATGTATAAGAATAACATCTTAGTTCTCAGAGTTCACAAAAATAGCAGCATGTCCAACGCAATTACTGTTTTATTTGTTGTGGTCGTTATTCTATGTTGTCCATGGTACCTTTCAACGTTCATAATTTGTGCCGACAAGCCAAGTCATATAAAAACTGTATGTTACGTGATATCACTGCTCCTGACTTTAATTTTTTTTTCAATCTATTGTGTTAATTTCAACCTAATTTCATCTATTCTTAAAAAAAAATACATTATATTTATTTATTTTTGAGGAGTTCAACCCTATTCATATCCATATGATCGTGACCTAACCAAAGCGAGGAATAGTAATGATTATCGTATTCAATAAACTGGCAGCCGCGGAGTGGGTCGGCTACTTCACGCTACAGCTAGACACGCGTTTAGTTCGCGATAATAAAACGAAACAATGTCGTGATGAAGTCGTTTCTGTACCTAATTAGCGTTTAAATTACCACCTCTTGTCCCCATTATGATATTTAAGTACCTTTAGCATGTCCTGTTATAAAAGACGTCACATTATTTAATAATCGAAATGTGTTCAATATATGAATTACAAATTTGGGGTGATCTTACCAAATGCTTGATCTAGTTAGATTTAATTAAAAGCAAATTAAAAATCAGTTAAGTATGAAAGAAAATATGTCACATTGAAGATCGCGTGACGTGACCGTTTTAAATTGCAAAACTGAGAAGACAGTCATCTATATCTGAGCAGGTAGGTTTATATTAATAAATTTATTCCGGACCGCAGATATTATGCTTGATCTATAACTCATTCATAATTGAATTCAATTTAAAGTCCTCCACTTCTGCCACATTTAATAATTTTTCAAAACATATAGATGTAAGTATAACGTTTATAATAAAAGATTCATTTATATGATTTATATTAAGTTTAAATTTAATTTAATAAGGAATATAAAAGTTTTATTAACAGTCTAAAGAACTTTGTTGAAAATTTCACATTTTTTTGCACAAAAACACGTGAAATACCCGAATAAACAACCCGACCTCCATTGACAAACAACTTTCTACAAGAACAATACAGAGGCTGACGTTAAAAAGCAAAAGTACAATTCAATTTTAAATTTGGAACACGTTAAATTCTTTACCAATTCCAAACCGATGTCAAATAATCCTGATCCTTGACATAACTTTCTCATGACTAAATTTCTTATAGAACAAAATCTAATAAATTACTAACTTTTCATGCTAAAGTATCAACGCGGGTCGGTTTGTTTTAAGACTCAATTTCTTTTATATTCGGTCTTCGTTGAAGAAAATTATTCATTGTTATATATACTGACGTAATTCATATAAAAAATTTACAAATCTAAATAAAAATATGGTAATTGTATATTTAATATTTGTAAAATATGTTTAATTAAAAATAACAATAGTTAATAGTAATATCTAAACACGAAATATTTGTTTGAATGTGAGAAATTAGTTATTCTCAATACCTAGGACAATATGCTGGTGTTGAATTATTTATAAATTTTGATATATATTCTACTTAAACATTAAATATTTATTATTGTATACTAATTTATTTAATTACCTATATTAATATTTGATTATATAATAAATGTAATTACAGTAGCAACAATAAATAATCTTACATTCGTCGACAGTGACCCATAATCGCTCGGCACTTCCGCAACAAATTAAATAAATCACAATTAATATCACATAAATAAAATTCATTCCCATCTTGAACTATTAGGTACTTAGTAGAAATTACATTTAATAATTAAATTAGTCGATTAATTAATGAACACTATTCAAAATAATAGCGTGCTTACTAAAGAACACGTTTATACTGATTGATTTGTGGAATAAATAATTCGCATTAAATCTATGTATTGCGGTTACGGCCTGCGAATCCCGCTCGCACTTGACCGATTTTTTTATTAATTAAGCTGCACGCGGGTGATTAGCGTATAGCGGAGTGGAATTGAGCGCATCAATGTTTATAAGCGTATTTAGGAGGCGTGTTTAAATCCGCTAATGCCAATGTTGCGAGCTGCAACCACATGATTAGTAGTATGTATATATAACCACATGAGTAGTATCTCAAATATTTAATATCCCAGAAAAAAAAAAATTTAATTGTGACAAAACCAGTAATTTTGGTCTAAAAATTAAACCACCGAACCGATTTTGATAAAATTTCTACGGAACCAATTTGTAAGTAGGTACTCGTATATCCTTTCAGATAAAAAAAGTATTTTTCAAATTGATGTTAGGTCTAACGGAGTTATGAGATAATAAACATAAAAAAATAACCAAATCCAGCACCTTCTTTTTGGAGTCGGTTTGAAAGAGATATTCAATTTGCCTGTGTTTTTATGTTTATATGTTATGCAATATCTTCACCAATTGTAAACCAGTAATTGTTTTAACAAACGGTAGGATTTATTTCCGTATTAGTTCTATATTAATTCTGACTAAAGCGAAATAAAAAAAAAATTACTACCCTATTTTTTTTGTACATGTATCTTTTTTATCTTTTTTCACTGTGCATTTATGTCTGTTGTTGTTTGTGTGCTGTAAGTAATGCAAATAAATCATCTATCTATCTATCTTACCCGCCTTACTACACGCTTAATCTTATAACAATATTCGCAGCTAATTAATTTTGTTCGACCATGACAGTAGGTTGCTCAGAGTCATCATTCCTGAAAGCGATTGTTATGAAGCCCTGTCCATCACAGCAACGACATCACAGGAAGCACTCCTCGAACACACATGAGATAACTCCTATCGCGCCTTGATTATGTTATTGACATTACGAGATATTAATAAAATGTCAATGATGTTTTTATAACATTAGCTAACGAGATGTTCCGAGTTGACAAATTCGTTTACTTATTCTGACTAGTGCTATAACATTTTTTATAGATTGAGTTTCGGTCATTAGTTATGTACCTAATTTCCCTAACAACTAATCGACATATATAAAAATACATTTTTTTTATAAATAAACACTTTACATTCATATATAAGGTATATTAAACATATATGTAAGGGGCTTATAATATAATACATACATATTATAAAATCTACGGCCTATATCAATACCAACTTCATTAGATTGAAGTTTATGTTTAGATTGATTGCAATGACTGTTGAAACCAAGTAATATTTCGTAGCAGATAACTATTGCTCTAATGTACTTATATAAACGTCTATATACAGCATTTTATCCCTACTACGTATAATATTATAAATACATAAAAAAGTGAGTTTGTTTGTTATTTTATAACGCCCTAATGACTTAATCAATCGCTATAAAATTTTATATACACGTACTATATGGTATGGAGAAGGATATAGGTTCCTTTTTATCTAGGTCAGTAAAGATATGATCATGCAAACGAAGTTACAGATAAAAGCTAGTTTTCTTGATAATTTCATTTTTTTTATTTCCTTTAAATTCATTAATCAATAAGGAAGCGAAGAGAAGAATTTGCAGTAAGCATTTATCGACATTTTAAATAAGTGCTTATATATAAATACAATTTGAATACTCAACAAAATTAACTTATCTACGAACTATATAATTAATCACAAACTAGCATTCAAGTCCACATCTCGCATCGCACTCTACCTTAGGACAAGAGCAAATAGTTGCTACCTTATAACCTTCAGTACCTATTTTTTTTTTCTAAGATGTATTTATTTTTTAAGTTTTATAACTCTTACAACTCGTTTAGGGGGAAAAGGAACAATTCTTGTTGAATTCGTCACGATGGGCTAACTGACCTACTTCATCCTCACCTATCATTCTTCACTGGTGCCCCGCCGGTGTATACCGATAGCGCGGGTGGGGTTACCATTCCATTATCATCTATTTAAAAAAAACTTACGACTTTTGTGTAATCTAAGTATATGCGTTATTACGTTAAATTTAAATTTGATGTATTTTACCGCGCAAGTCTAAATGCTTCCCATAGACACATTACTATAATCTAGGATTTAGGCAGTATCAGTTCTCTTTCTACGACTATAATTATGTAAGTCATTATTGACCTATCTAGATAATGACAGCCAAAGCTGTCAAATAGGTTGCGTTTTAGAGGAAAATACCAAGTTAAATTATTATATTCTATATTATATCATATAAGATACAAACGAAGAATCTAGTTACCTAATTATTCTACTAATTATTACTTTTATTATTTATTCTTAATCATACTACCTACATCTTCTATACTTATAGTAAATCCGTAGAGAGGTCAATTCTGTACATGAAATATATTTTCAAAATACCTAACAGGGGGTGATTAGTGATCGATACTGATGCCAAAAACGCAATCAGTAAAATTTTTGTCTGTCTGTCTGTATGTTCGTTATAGAAACAAAAACTACTCGACGGATTTTAACGAAACTTGGTACAATTATTCTTCATACTCCTGGGCAGGTTATAGTATACTTTTCATCACGCTACGATTAATAAGAGCAGAGCAGTAAAAGGAAATGTGTCTGTTACATCAAAACCATTGAACCGTGAGGAAGGACATAGGCTACTTATTTTACGAAAAACGACCGAAACGCGGACGAAGTCGCGGGCAACAGCTAGTATTTAGATAAATACGTCAGTACCTAGAGTAGTCCCATATAATAACACAGCCTCTAGTGAGTATGAAAATTTTCTGTCTATCTCTCTCTAACATGCATAATATTTTACAATCTAAATTACAATATAATAAATTAATAAATTCTCTAATTAAGTGTCCAGTTGCAATCCTTAGATTATAAACGTACGTTATACTACATCTATAATATTCATAACAGAACAGAATAAGAATTAAGGATACTACCATCGATTCTTTGCAGTCCTACAAAATATCAGTCTATCACTTAATGAAGGAATTATGAGAAATGTTTATTTATTTACTCTTTATAAATATATAAATCACATAGATAAAGATGGTACTGCGAATCAATGTAAATCTAAATTATTTATTACCTATCTCTTTTTGTATCTTACAATACTGGAATCTTCATTTCATTTCTCCAATAACTTGCCATATACAAAAATTATTGACTGTTACTTCTAAATATATTAATTCGAGTTTGAATTCATATCTAATATAATACACATATGTCGTAAAATACGAAATAAATAACTTAAAAAAATAGTTTAAATATTTTAATTATGATAATAACCGGTTCTTATATAAATTACTGTCTTTATATAAAAGTTGACAATCACAAAATCATTTATTTCTGTTTGCAACCCATAATAAAAATTTCCGTCGATGATTGGCTGAAATTTACAACCGTTTAAATTGAATGCAACCAACAGCAGGAATCAATGGTCATCAAACATCAAAAGTTCAAATCTTCAAACGTAAAGCCGTTTGAAATCTCTTTTGTGAAATTGTCAACAATCATCAAAGCTGTTTTTGTTAATTATTAACATTTTATTTGACTTAGTTTATATTTAAAGCTAGTGTAAAATGACGTCGATCAAAGAAGACGAAAAGAAAGAAATCCCTGAAATTATACACGATCCACAAACCAGCTGCACATATCAAAGGTTAAGATTTTTTGGTAAGGTGAGTAAAAGTCTGTTTATCTTTTTAATTACTGCTTTTTCTTTTATTTTCTTGTACACTACACAATAAAAGGAAAATCTTTCAATGTTTAAAATTTATAATAGTTCTAACTTGTTGGTAAACTTGTAACGTATTTAGCATGTGTCAATAAAAAATGCAGGCCTTATTAATAGAAGGTAATATTGAAAGTAACTCTATTTTTTTTTAATAACTGGATTAATAAACGATTTACGAACTGTAATAAAGAAAAAGTTATATATTTATAATATGTCGACAGTTGTATTTTAAATATTCATATTTCTTAACAGAGGTACTATTAGAAAATATGAATATTATAACAAGAATCTAAATTATATCCTCTAAACTCAATATTGTTATTTAATATCTTAATTACTATATTTACAATTATTGGTTAATGTTTCTATTATCATAATGACAATGATACTGGTAACAAATTAATAATCACATATTATCATTACAGTATTTAGACTTTTACTACATAATATCAATTTTAATTATAACTTAAGTATATGAATATTTATCTATTATTTATCTATTCATACAATAAAAATGTAGTTAACTCTTTAGTTATATATGTTATTCTTTAATCAGTAATGTAAAATATTCATAAAGGTAAAAAAAATACCTTTACTACTAAAACAGCACTCAAATGCTCATATGGATGCTCTCCTACTTACCATTTTTTTTTATACAACGTAGAATGGCAAACAAGCTGTCGGCCCACCTGATGGAAAGTGGTAACCATCGCTTATAGACATGAGCCATACCATGAACATAACAGAGTATACTGTTTCACACATGTTATTCCTCTGTACCCAGTAAATTCACACCATATCCCACCCTTCAAACCAAAACACAGTCATACAAACACAACTGCTTCACGATTAAAACACGAATGGGACAGAGGTACCCAAGCAATCGACTTTTGTACAAAGTCTCTCTTTGGTTTATATCACTTTATACTACAAAGGTGGCAAACAAACATACAGCCCGTCTGATGGTAAATAATCACTGTAGCCTATGAACGCCTGCAACACCAGCCATGTCACATGTGTATTGAAGAAACCTTCATAAACCATTTTTGAAGAAACCTTTACTGTAGTCTTTAGGGAAAACATACTATATTCCTTATTTATGATTACTATTGAAATATATTAGTATTTGTTACCTTTTAATGTTTGGAACATTATTTTTAGACTATAATATTACTATGAATTAAATTATTGGTAATTGATAATGATATTGCTAATTAAAATTCCTACTAAAAATTTATTGCCAAATCAATTTCATAATATAATGTAGTGATACATTAACTTCATTAACAGATTCTAGTCTTTTAAACTACAAGCTTGATTGCCATTCTAAATTGCATAAAAAATTCATACATACTTACCATTGATTTAATTATTTTTTACTAATTATGTTGTAGAAGTGTATCATGAAATTAAAACTTGAAACTCATGAAAGTGTGATCTCAAAAATACTACAGATTACCATAGTAACACTATTCTAATCTCTTGAAACTAGTTTTATAAAAGTAATTAAACCTTTTATCATGTATTAAAATTATTTCAAAGTATATCCCTTAATAAGTTACAATAACCAATTTCTAGGGTGGCTTTGCAAAATGCTACGAAATACAAGACATAGCTACCAACCAGATATATGCTGGCAAAATTGTATCCAAAAAACTTATGGTGAAATCCAGTCAAAAGGAAAAGATGGCTCAGGAGATCTCTATTCATCGCTCACTACAACACAAACATGTAGTTGGCTTCCACAGTTTCTTCGAAGACTCCCTCAATATTTACATCATACTTGAGCTGTGCAAAAGGAGAGTAAGTATTTTTGTAATAATTAAAAATGGAATATTTACTTTGCCTGCACTATTGTTTTATGCGAACAGAGTACATATGCAGAATAATTGTTGATTATCAAGTCACGTTAATTTAAACATAAGAAAATTAAAAACAAAATAAAAAAAAATGAATTTTTAAATCTAAAGACAATATTATAACTAGAAAAAAAATTCTTTAATAAAAGGCCAAATTAATCAACTGTAACTTTTGAGCTGTTCTTTGTTTGTCTTTAGGAATAAATAAGGAAACAGTGTTTTTAACTGTATCAGTATATTTTTAACAACATTAAAATTATAACATTATTATAATATGGCATAGTCACTCAGGTGTACTAAAGCCACAACAAAAATTTGAATAAAAAAAATGTAATATATGGAACACATCTTTAATCAATTAACCATTTAACCATCCTTACATTATTTTAGTCTGGAACATATTATTATGGTGATGTCATATTCCCTAAAATTTACCAATAGAATGCATCATATCTGGCCAATTATGACAATATATTAGAAGATGAAATATATTTTAGTAATGCTTAGCAATTTTTATACCACTTTTACTAATATTCATAATGATGAAATCAAGTTTGTTCACCAGTAACAATAAAAAAAATGTTTTGGATTGTAGTTACTGTTTTTTTCTCCTATAGTCAATGATGGAGCTTCACAAGCGTCGGAAAGCTATAACTGAACCAGAAACACGGTTCTACATGCACCAAATTCTGCTTGGTGTCCAATACTTGCACAGCAAAAGGATCATCCATAGGGACCTAAAGCTCGGCAACTTGTTTCTTGATGATGATCTACATGTTAAGATTGGAGACTTTGGCCTTGCAGCTAGAATTGAATATGAAGGTAATGTATCTATTTCATCCATCAACTATATGTATTTTATTTTTTTATTTTTAGTGAGTAACAAAATAAGAAACTTCAATATTTTTTGTATATATATATATTATATATATATATATATATATATATATATATATATATATATATATATATATATATATATATATATATATATATATATATAACTATACTAGACTAAAAGTCATTAGTAATTTTAAATTAATACATTGTAAAATTTTTGATGTCATTTTTAAATGTCCACTTTATTCAACAAATTGAAGTCTCTTGCCACTAGGTCACAGGTTTCAACGCTTTCGAGTATAATAACAGAAATACTTTTCTATACAAATAAATGTTTTCAGGAGAAAGAAAACAGACTCTATGTGGGACACCTAACTATATTGCGCCCGAGATATTGACGAAGAAGGGGCATTCCTTCGAAGTGGACATCTGGAGTCTTGGCTGCATCATGTACACTTTATTGGTCGGAAAACCGCCATTTGAAACGTCTACACTGAAAGACACATACAAACGCATCAAACAGTGTGAATACAGGTATCAAATGTATTTTTTGATAATTTAGATAATTTTTATTTGCTTCTTCAGTACACAAAAAAATACAACTACAAGTAAACTAGCAGTACAGTACAAATTAGTATGAATACATACATTTTACTAATATCACAGATATTGTCTGATCCTGTCTGTGCATAGAAAGTAAAAAGGAAAAAATTATAGATAGGGCAAAAACAATAGAAACAGAAACAATATTATTTTATATGCTTTTTCCGAGATTTGTTGGTGAAAGTTTAAATAGTCTCAAGTGTACATATGATTTATCAACTTTTAAAATTCATGTGTACAAAGTTGGTGGCAACAGCTGGACGTACTTATAACACTTTTTGTATTAATTGTTAACAAATACTATATAAAACACAATTTATAAATAAATGAAATTCTTTTTGTTATAGCACGAAAATTCGTTAAATATCCCATTTAAATATTTGTCCTTGTGTCTTGACTACGTGCGTGTATGAACAGCCTTGTGTGGCATACATTACACATGCCTTCATGCCACCACTGAAGGATACATGGACTATCTGAAAACAGTCTTTATTTAAGTCAACAAATAACAAAATACTGATATATACCTATACGTTTATAAATACAATGCAACATGATATGCGCGATTTCTAAATATTGTCAAGTATAAAAGTTATACTAACATAATTAAGAGACTAACTACTTACGAATCAACTATAACTTACACTATATTCCAAATTAAATATAACATAATTCATTTAATGGCATTGAAATTAAGTTTCAATTTTAAACGTCGACAAAATTTCGTCGACGTGCTCGGAATACAGTGTAACGTTTATTACCTCACCCTTAATGTAAGTTGCATAAAGTTTTCTTACAAGAAACATTTCTATAACAAAATTGTATACCATATTTCAGAATTTAATACTCAACAATTATATATAATTATAATATTCAGATCTCGCTTATATTGTTTATAAATAGCGAGGGCGTATACCTAGCGATGCTGTTACTTTGCGCGGGCTCATGGAAATCAATGGGTAGCCGTTACGCTCGGGCGGTAGTCAACTATAATACAATCAAACACCACTACAGGTTGTTACGAATTATACATTGAATATTAAGGTGATGGCGGGATTTAGTACAGAGCTTATGTGCATCTGTCTACGTGCATCATTTTGTGTATAAGCGCTCTTAACAGAC
Source organism: Galleria mellonella (assembly GCF_026898425.1). Taxonomy (NCBI): domain Eukaryota; kingdom Metazoa; phylum Arthropoda; class Insecta; order Lepidoptera; family Pyralidae; genus Galleria; species Galleria mellonella. Next base: position 3,605,152 of record NW_026442090.1, on the reverse strand, counting down.
GAGTGTCGAATGTGTAAGGTATTGATTGTTGCTTGTGTAACTACATGGGATTGTCAATACCATTAGTGACTTAACAATTGGATACAATAAACTAAAACATTACGCTTTATGTGGCACAATATTATGTAAATGTAATTAACCACACTATTCAAATTATATAAATATCTACTAAAAATTTAAAACCTTAAAATTACTCAAATACGCGAAAACTGTACTTATTACTGATAAATATCTATAATTGTCGTTAAAAATGAAATTTAAATGGAGTTTCATAATTTTACAAAATTTATCTAAAATAGTAACTTTATTGAATATAGCAAATAAAAATCTTCCATTTTGATACATATATATATCGCAGTATCATTTGTTGATACATAATATTTAGTAAATACCTCATGTCTCGAAACTCTCGAGAGTCTTGTTTATTCTGTAAACAATTACAAAAACAAATATTATATAACATTTGCTTTTGTATAAATGAACTCCAAATATAGAAAAGCAACAGCAAATTTTGTGAATAATAACAATATTATTTTATGGAATGATTCCTAAGATATAAATTGCTTTATGATATTGTTGTATGACTTATACTAAATATCTGTGCATGGTGTGCTATATCTTGCACTACGAGTAGTATAGAAACATACTACGGTTTCTGTTCTAAGTACCTTCTTATATTACGATACGATAGTTCACTCCAAATACCAATGAACACTACTACATCTTTACATATTCTTCGTCTATTACTCACTCACCATCGTTCGTCAATGTCTCACTACCATTAAGATCTCTTAGTCGCCTCCTACGACACCTACATGAAAGGAACCTACAGGAAGGTGGCCCATTTTATGCCGGGATCATACGACGTTGGCATTAGGATGAAAGCAGGTTGAGTCATCCTATTTCAACAACCTTGATGGTTGAAGGGATAGAGATTTTTTAGTAATAAAGTCTACCTGTCCTATTTCTAGCACATAAGTTATATTGCTAGCAATAGAAATCTCCACACGGTTCCCTCTTCGTCACTATCGACCAACTGACTTGCTTCTTCCTCACCTGTCGTCACTCACTGATGCCCCGCCAGTATATACTGATAGCGTAAACGGGGTCATCATTTTTCATCCATTAAAAAAGCCCAATGCTTAATTACAACGCCTCCCCCAACAACATACATAGGATATCTGTAACAAAGTGATGTAATACATTAAATTATTATTAAAATTTTCAAAATATTCTGCAGCGACTCAACCTTAAAACAGATTCTTACCCCATCTCTAAATGACTAGTATTCTATACTAGTCATCTTAAGTATCATAATGTAAGAATGTGCTAAATATATTAGTCAATATGCAATCTTAAGTCGTGCCGCTGTAAGCTGTAATTAAAATAAATGTTTGTAAGGATCCCATCATCGCTCCGAAAGCCCGCCGCGTCAATGATAGTACTGCAACTCCAGTCGAACCCGGCGCGGCGGCCGTCCGTCGACAAATTACTGCAGCACGAGTTCTTCTCGTCCGGAATCCTGCCAGCAGCGCTACCTCTCTCCTGCCTCACCACCGCTCCGCGTACAGATCAGCTAGAGAGCATGTCGCTGAACCGCCGACCTCTTAATGAGGTTCATTCTAATGGTAAGTGATAATGTTTATTATATTTATCATACAGGGCGTTATCGAAATCTATAGCATTAAGAGAGCATTCTCTCTTTGAAACTGAACTAACGAAACAGAAAAATGACAAAAAATTTAAGCCTCCAAAATTTTTTATTTTATTTAATCAGCCTGTATAAACATCCCAGATCGGGTCCATTGTAAGCAATTACATTTAGCTCTATCAATATTGTTGTTAAAAAATAAAGAAAACCCTATAGAAGCATTTTATAAATTGAATATAACCTACCAAATGGCATAAAATCTTTATCATAAAATTAAAATAACAAATAAATCAGTCATAGTGACTAGAGCAGGTGATCATGAACTGGTCCTTTAGCAACAACTTAAAAGACACTTGCTATAATTGTTACCTTTTTCTATATGACCTTAGAGCAAACAGCAATGGGCGTGGACTCGCCAGTGAAACGCGACTTGTTGAATGTGGAGCCACGGGCCGTGGAACCGAGCTCACACAGGCAGAACCTCATTGCACTCCGCGACCAGCTTGCTGCTCTGCTTGTTAGCAAGGTATGTCATGATGTCGTAAGATTTTATTACTAAAAGTATATGCAGTTTCTTGCTCTCATATTTCTTCTACTAATCTATTACTCTTTGGTGTCAAGTTTAGTACTAATATGTTGTATTTTGTTTATCTCGTCTATCACAATATGTGATTATAATCAGTCAATACATGGATCACTTACTAATATTATAAAAGTAAAAGTTTGTACATATATTAACTCTGATATATAGTCTTATCCTAAATCTATGCAGGCAATGCTACAAATTACAGCCAATGTAGAATGTAGTTTTCGTTACTGAGTAAGTATTAATTATTTATGATATTCGCCCAGCTAAAATGCCGTCCAGAATGCCTGACCGACGAATTGAGCGACCCGGCCGCTCAACCACTAGTGTGGGTTGGCAAGTGGGTCGACTACAGCGACAAATACGGCTTCGGCTACCAGCTGTGCGACGAGAGCGTCGGTGTCATGTTCAACGATACCACCAAGCTTATCATGCTAGCTAATGGACTGTAAGTTCTGTTTTATGGTAATAGTAAATTTAATATAAGACTGAATTAAGCTATGTAGTCATTATGTAATTCTTAGGCAGTACTAGTTTCAGAGATATTCGAGACGTCTATTTCATAAAAAAATTGTTGTCAAATCTCTTCTAGACACATAACAATCTTCAGAATCTACTACAGAAACGTAATAAAAAATATATAAAAGAAAGCTCCTTTATATTTTTTTATAAAGATGTATAAACCTACTTGAATCATAAATATGAATAAAATTGTTTGTGTATAACACTGTTCTTTCTTTCTAGAAACGTGCACTACATTAATCGACAGGGCCAAGAACAATACATGACGATGCGCGAGTACCCACAGGAACTTGACAAAAAGATGAAACTGCTCACATACTTCAGAAGATACATGACTGAACACCTCATGAAAGCTGGTATGGTTTCCTTACAATCCCTAGATATAGAACCCCATAAACCATATTTTAGCTGTTGAATTGTGTTGACCTAATTTTTATTTTTGCTTTAAATTATCTATTCGAAAATCAATAAAAATGTTATCAACTTTTTATTATGTATGTACCAGGGGCATCGGTGCCAGTGAGAGAGAGTGATGGCCTGTCACGGTTACCACATCTACACCAATGGTTCAGAACCACCCTGGCCGTCATTATGTACTTAACAAATGGGACGTTACAGGTATGTCTACAAACCTAGCTGCAACACTATTTATTATATAATATTTAAAGCACGTGGCATTCGCGCGGCAAGAAAAGATATATACGGGGGTGTAGATAGAGTAGATAAGAGTAAAGAAAGTTCTGTAATCCGGAAAAATATATTTATCACTTATCTACACTTATAGCACACGCTATTTTTAATTTAAAAAGTGCTGTATGGTATTTGTTATTAGAAAACATCCTTTCGAAAAAATCTTATAGAAAAATAGATATCGCTATGAAGTTTGGTATATTCCTACTATTATGTGATAGATATATAGTCTACTTTTTATCTCAGTAAACACAGGGCTGTGTTAAAAACTAGCAACTCATATTGAATTAGTAGCTTTTACGGTTAATTAGGTAATTACCAAAAAATGTTTAAATATTGACCTAATATTTTGTGTTTTGATAGATAAACTTCCAAGATCATACAAAAATAATCCTGTGCCCACTGATGCAAGCTGTGACTTACATTGACATGGAGAAAAATTTCCGTACATTCCGCTTCAGCACGATCGAGGAGCACGGCTGCGACAAGAAGTTGTACACTAACCTCACATATGCATTAGAGAAATTAAACAGCGTACTAGCAAATAAACTGTGCTAGCTCTATTATATAATTTAATTAAATGAGATTTTCCAGCAAAGGGTAATAAAACCCTTCGACGTTAACCAGTGAACTAGCGTTCGATAGGTTATTACCCTATTAATAGGCTACAAAAAGTTTAACTACAACTTTTATGAATTTGTTAAAGTTTTATCGTCTCAAAAATCAATTCCCATTGATTTATTTTAATCTATATTTCTTACTCTAATCTATATTTTAATCTATATTTCTTTGTAATCCACCAGTGCAGTTATTTATTTTATAAAAATGTATTTTTACAAACTTTCATAATTTGTAGTGTTCTCAATTGTTAAATACAATTCAAATTTTTAACATTTTGCGAACAGGTTTCAAAATAATAAAGGCTCAAAAAAATCTTTATCTCAGAAATATCCATAATGCCATATATCGTAATGTATCAATTTTTAACTTTAATTGAAAATTTGTTTAAACCACTTAGATAAAATAAGACAGAAATGTTTAATATTATAAAAAATATGTATATTTTAAAATTATCCACTATAACAATAAACCCTTATTTTTACCTTTACCCTTTAAGAAATATACCACGTTTATACTATCCTTGCTTTGCAGAAAATTATGGTATTCTGAGATATAGAAGTTTTAGGACTTGCATATTTTGAGATTAAATGTTTTAAATAACCATTAATACAAAATGAATAGCATGCAACAGGTATTATAGAAGTACAAAATTCAATATTTAATAATAAAATTCTCATAGCTCTACTCGATATTTAATAATAAAATACAACTGGGTATTTTGTGCCTTCACGATTGAAGTAGGATAAATTAAATTTTAGTAATGATCTTACGAACATAGTTAATAATAAGCACCATGACTGAGGGGCTAGGGTGCGAGTTCATAAGTTTGGAGTTGTTTATTTAGTTTTATAACTATATTTTTTATAACATGTTTCCGTGCTTCAGTAACATCGGAACGAAATTATTTATATTTCATATCAATGCATCATTTCAGATAAGCTATATAAGTACTTACACTTTCTTGCTCAGAAAGAAACGTCATTCACAAGTTACTATTGAGAAGAATTTGGCATTCTCTTTTAATCAGCAGTATTATTAAATTCGATCGTGTTGAAGCACTCATTTGTAACTTGATGTTTCTCAAGAGGTTAGTTACCTCATGTAACAATGAATATTGACAATAAAGTTGTAAGGAAGTAAAACTGCATTTTTTATTTATAATTATCTATTTTCAATATTTTTTAACAAATATTCATAAATAACTAGGCATACAATTGATCTGACTGAAACATTACAGTGAGATCAGAAATAAATGGACGCATTTATATGTACAAGCAGTGTACGCACGATTATAAGAAACTGTTAATACATATCCTGTCTTTGAGAAAAATACTCAAAGGTCTAATCCAGTGAATCTAAATGCAAAGAAGATTTTTAAAAGGTTCTTTTAATTAGTCTCAAAAAATATGATGATGATGATACTAAGTTTTTATTTCGGTCACACATTCCATAGTTATTTGTAAATTTTCACAGATAACCAAGCCCCCAGTCCGGAATAAATAAACGTTACCACAATAACTACAAGCCGCATCAACACGCGGCAGTCCTTTTGATAATAAGAATAAAACAATTGTATATATATTTAAATTTTCCTTTGTTATAAAATTTTGTTACTTTTTCAATCCAATGATTGCCGTCGATCTTTAGCAGTAACAAATAGAGAGTACCATACTAATCAATTATATTATGCGCTTGTCTTGTTTTGTCGTACATAATGTATTTGCATTTATACACATTTACCTTAAATTTACAATTGTGACAATAATGAAAACAAGGTCATGATCACTTTTATGATCACTTTTAATTTTTCACACACTAATTGTTCATGTGCAAACTATATACCATGAATCACACAATTTAAATAGGTGTGATACGCCAGTTACTTTTCTACTTCTATAGATTATAATACTACCCAGTGTGAAATATATATATATATATATTCTAGTACATTCGTACTAAAAAAAAATGCTCCACAAATTCTTTGGCTGAGATAAGATTAAATTTATTTCATAGTCTGACTACGATGTCATAGATATCAATTTAGCATAATTTTCAAAAATCAACTATATATAAACCAATTTATATAATAAAGTGTGTGTTTATCCCATTTACAGATGTGTAAAATTAGTTGTCTTTGCAATGTATGTATGCCATACTTAATATTTATCATTTTAAACACAAAAACACTTATAAACAGTGTCTATTTATAAATAATCACTGGGAAGTGTTGAGCAAAGTTTAACCAGGTATATATACATTTGTATAGTCATTCACCAGCTCAGCACAGACGTAATCCTATTGCTTAATAGCTTGCGCAAATAAGTGACATTTTGTCCAAAGAATAATTTTTTTTTATATATATGATACCTAGTCTAATAAAACCTCCATAATCCTCCACATACATTATATTTCATCATAATAAAACGACTAAAATTAGATGCTGCAACACCCACATGCAGAAAAGGAAACACTGTCTGTGAACAAAATATCCGTTATTTACACAAAGCTTAATGGTATCACAAATTACAAAAATTAAAAAATTACAATTTTAACTAATCTATATTACATATTATAACTCTGTGTGTATTGCATGCTGTTGATGTGGCAGAGGGTCACTAGGATGAACAAATAAACCCTCTTTTGCTTGCCAGTCTGTGTAAGCTCCATATTGTGAAGTGACTCCCACAATTTCACCTTGTCCACTAATTGGACGCCCAAATGTACGACCTGAGCCAGCTAGGAATCTGTAAACAAAATATGAGTCACATAATCACATAAAGTTTAAAAAAGGCAAAGGAATCTACTAAAACCTTGCTCAAATACCAGTTATAGGAGGTTAATCATAGGCCTATTTGGGGTGGGGGGAGGGAGCAGTGCTCCATGCCCATCTTAGTATTGTCTGATATCCACCCGAGAATTTAAATAGAGCTTGTTTTTTAAGAGGTTTATCAATTTTGTCCAAATTCAAATCAATTTTTTAAGATAAAATCTTTGTACTTACGATGCTGTATCAACATGTTTCAACTTGACTGGAGTATCCCGCCTCCAAAAATCATTATTGCAAACAACAGTCCAGTTGTCGCCACTATCGCCCTCACCATCATCATCCCCATAACAAGACACTTCCTGATTACCAGACAGTGGAGATGAGAAATAGTGGGAGTGCAAATTCTTCTTAGTACTAATATGTTGCAAGCGAACCACCGAGTTGCATTTGATTGGTGCCCTGGAAAATATTATTACTAAGTAGGATGGCCAGGATCATGCACAGATTTCGAAAATAGGAAAACCCATGAAATAGACTACTTCTAGATGGTATATCAAAATAAAACATACACCAATTTTTAGGTTGAATCTTCAAGAAAACAATAGTTCAACAACAAGTAACAAAACACATTCAATTTGGTGCAGTAATATTTATATACCATAAAGATGTGAAGCTGGAACAAACATAAAGACAGACAAAATTAAAAAAAAACTAATATTATAATAGCTTCTATTGCTCTTATTAAAATCATTTTTAATTAAATATTTTCCCTGTGCAGACATAGTACAATTACAATTTTATTATATTAGTAGTAGTGAAACATCAACAATGGCAATAAACAAATAATAATAATATAAACAATATATAATCTTTTTAGACTAGCCGTTTTCAGAGGATACTGTAATAAATCCTCAATTCTAGCATCTGAAAAATTGTATGACATATATATATTTAGGGCTGGTCTTAGCCCGCCTAGTACCCCGAGCAAATTTTTAAATCTCTACAGCCAAAAAAAAGGCAATCAGAACTGCCCTATTCAATAAATCCCTTATTGTCCCTGCTTGTCATGACTATAGATAGTACTGTCCAGGGGGGGGGGCCCCAACGGCAATACTGCCTATAACTGTAACAGAATTATTATAGGATATATGGACTAAAAAATCATTATATCTATTCAGCCATTATCCGTCCACTGTTAGACATAAGCCTTCCTCATATACTGCCATAAAGAACGGCCCTGAGCCATATGCATCCACTGATTCCCTGGAATGCATTTCAGGCCGTCATTCCATCTAGTGGAGGATCGTCCTACACTGCTTTTACCCATACGTGGTCACCACTCAAGAACCTTTCTTCCCCATCGATTGTTGATTCTTCCGACTATGTGACTAGCCCATTGCCACTTCAGCTTGCTTATCCCTCGGGCTATGTCGATTATTTTGATTCTTTTGCAGATATCTTTCAAAATCATCAAATATGAATTTATTTGTAATATAATAGTTACAATTTTAATTTTCAGAGTTCCAATCTATCAGAAAACTAACTTTCATAACTTAAACCCCGGCCTGTGATCTGCCAGTCAAAATAAATATATATATAGATGAATATATTGAAGTTTACCCTCTTTTACAAGACTCCCCTGAAGCTGCTTTCACCAACCAATGACTATTATGGTCGTCAGTCGTATCTACAGCAGTGACTGACTGTTGGCCCGATCCCGAGCCATACTTAACGTCATGAGAGTGCAGCCGAAGTCGTAAGTCCGTGTTCATCAACTTCAATATAGTACCACATGTCACATATTCGGCTTTGGAACCTAATTACAATAAAAAAGGAATAAATTTAAGGACACTTTTATTCATAAATTTACAAAAAATAACTTATTCAAATTTTATATCAAGCTAATCCACCCATAACATAGGGCCACGTAATTCCATGCGAACTCAAATGCCGCTAACGAAATGGGAATTGTTCCTTCAGCAAATACATAAAATTATATAGAAAAATTTTAATACCTTGAGATGTTTCTATGAGAAATAATGAATAGAAAAGCAATATCAACAATAAACTAGGAAAAACACAAAAAATTCTAATAAAATCCATTCTGACTTATTATTAACCGTAGAGTTATCGTATATTTTATGACATATGACAGTTTGATTCAGTGTTGTCAGGTAAAATGGATCGGAATTTGTCATAATAGAACCCCAAGAAACTAAAATCGCTTAGTTTTTTTTATTCTATATAGCCTAAAATCATCTAATTCGACCATACTCTCCAGTCATTCACCCCGTAACATACCTGTAAATAATTGAATTATGGCAAAACAAATTATTTTCGTTTCGAAACTAAACTACTGAACCTATTTTAATAAAATTACCTGTATATATATATATATATATATATATATATATATATATATATATATATATATATATATATATATATATATATATATATATATCTGTAAGTATATACTTTTTTGTGTAATATAGTACTAGAAATATTTATTAACAATAAATAGGGGGTTGATAAATATGGAAATACAATTATTATGTACACTACACATTCAACTAGTTTTAGCATGCAAAGTTACTTATAATTATAAAAAAAGAGTTTATGACTGACGGAGTTTTGAGGTAATAAACAAAAATAATAAATGAATTGAGAACCTCTTTCTTTTTGAAGTCGATCTTCGCTCATTGCTTTGATTGCTTAACAGTCAGATAATATTTTTATTGACAAAAATTGGAGGGAAATAAGAGACTATAAATTCTAACAAAGGCTATGTAGGTATACATAGTCGTATCCGCTCGCGTATTCACGCGATATAACATAAAATATCCTATATGCAAATTTAGAATATAACCTACACGTGTATCAAAATTAATTTAAATCTGTTTAATAGTTTTTGCATTAAAGAGTAACAAATATCCAACCATCCATCCATCGTTATATACTTTATTTCAACTTTTTAACAATACACGACGAACAATTGTATTTTAATTTTAATGTAATTTGTAAGGTATGGAAGCCAGGACATCACTATCTTAAAAGTGGCAATAAATAGTGAAACAAACAAACAAACATACTTACATTCAGAAAGTTCCGTTTTTATCTTAATAACCTGTAGCTGCCCGCTACGTAACTGACAGCATGACACAAGAAGTTGATGGTCTATTTACGATTGACAATGACTGATGACAATACACCTACACAGCACCTACCTAAGGTGTATTTTAATTTAGTCTAATTTTATTAATAATTTTTTCTCCTTATGCACGCCGTCTTTCTACCATATTTATAGTTTCGAAGAGATACAATAATTTCCATCATTAATTGAGTAGATTTATCTAATCAATTGTAAATTAATGATGGATAATTGTAATACAACTCCAAATGAAAATGGGAAAGGTATGCAGTTTATTACTCTTAAGTTTTTCTTATTTTCTTATTAGGTCGTATAAATTGTTTAAAATAAACTTTTCTATTTCAGTATCTTACGATCCCGGTTGGAATGATCCCCCAAAATTTTCATATAACACCCAACAGACTACCCCAAATAGGCCTCGCAACTTCCTGAATAAGAGGGTTGCTTTTCCTTTATCTAGTACAGGCACGAGTCTTGCTCCACCTCCCCCAGTTAATCTGCCACCGATACCTGCAGGCTTCTCACCTGCACCCTTACATGTCTTTTCTACACCTGAACCTGATCAAGATATAAATGTTGATAGTGAAAGTGCCCTAATAGAGGTAAAAGAAACACTATTAACATTATTAGATAATAATAGTGAGTTGGAAAATAAAGCAAATGACATTAGAAGAAGAATAAGTATTATGGAAGATATGTGGAGTAGTGGGAAATTAAATAAAAGTATACATTTACATATGAAAAATTTAACATATGGTAAGTTTACCAACATGTTACTCCTTGATAATTCAGTTTAGGATAATGGCATAACCATGAGATATATTTTTATACTCTTGTATTTAGTAAATAATTTTAATATATGTTTATCAAAACATCAGTGCATAAAATGTAAAAAAGTCTATGTATTAATTATATGACTTCATGTCAGTATATATTATTATTTTGTAGGCTGTTTTAGTTCTAAATAACCAAATTTTGTTATGTTAAGACATGGTAAAATCATTTGTTAAATAGAAAAATTGTACACTATAAGGCAAAAGTATTAGAAATCCTCTAACACTAAAATATACTAATAATTTTGATTTATTGTTCTCTCAAGTACAAAGTAATACAGGATATTGCATCATAAAGTTTTATAAATATTCATATACTATTTTTACTATGATAAATTCTGAAATAATATGAAGTGCTGGTTAAGAACACACACAAAATATATTTGAATAGTATTTCAAAACAATGTTTGCTTGCCAACAGCTTTCAGCAGAGTGTTATATACACAAAATGTAATGTGTACACTTCCTTGAAGTTAAACATTGGTTTTGTATTTGATTTATACATTACTAGATTGAAAGTAGAAAGTGTATGCAGATGGTTGTTGCACACATCACTTAGCCCTTACTTAGGACCCTTGCATTAATAATAATGACATATAAACACATAAATATTGTTGACATAAGTCAACAATTTTTTTAGTGTTGTATCTCGACAGTACTAGTAAATAACCTCTCATTTGGACTTTTGTATGTTCGAGTATAGAGTTGCAGCTACCATACCATGTATCATATCCATAATACATAGAATATATTTTAAGACTTTACAAAGCAACTTCTTTTAAATATTTGTTATTTAATTGTGTTATGACCACTGAATGTCAGCCATTTGAATGAAATTTGATAAACAGACAGACACTATCCTAAATCAACACAACTGCTAGCTAGTGATAATTAATATTAATATATAATTAAACTTTCCAGCTCTTAAAAATAATGAACCACAAAAGGCAGATGACATACATCGGGCTCTCATGGTGGACCATGTGAGCGCAGTCAGCAGCTGGATGCCAGGTGTTAAACAATTGATCCACAACAGTATAGCTCGCTGTGAACTATTGGCAATAGACAAGGAATAACACACTCAACTCAGTGATTCTGTATTACTGTTCTGTTACTAACCTTTCTTATTTAGTCACCATTTAAAAGACTACATATTTATAAATCATGTGTTCTTAAAGTTATGAAACAGGCTTCCTCAACTAAAGTTTTATTAACATTGGGCCCTTGTGTTACCACACAAATAAAAATCCTGTTTTATGATTCTCTTATAAGGTCAAAAAGATTGTATTTTAATAATATTTTTTCAAAATACTATGTCATATTCAAACATTTGTTTGTAACACTTGTGTTACTGTTGTATGTTTGGTATAAAATAAAATATTTACTTATAAACATCAATTTCTTTATAATATGTACATAAAGATATTGTAATTTTTGTCATACATTTGTAGCAAATCAATATTATTTATACTACATAAAATTTATTATCCATAGCATGTTTATTATTATAATAAATAACTGCATTGGTTAAATAAACAACATAACTGCAGTATTTAAAGGAATGAAGAACCATCTCAATTTTATTTAATAATGTCTCAAAACCTAGTATGTATTTATGCTTTTATGTGTGCAATGAATTAAATAAGTATTAATTTTAAGGAAAATATGTGATTCTTATGTAATGTTATATGAAGCTTGTATATAATATGCAAAGGTAAATAAAAGTTATGTGATATTACTGTACAATATTTATTTATTTCGTCTTATATATTTCCTTAATCTACAAATGGTTGTCTCGTCCAAAATTAAGTTAATTATTAATTGGTCCTGCCGACAAGTTACAACAGTGTAAAACAAAATCGGTAAAATATATGTATATTTTGGAAGTTATTTAAATTAAATACTAAAATTATCACTATATGTAACAAATTACATATACTGACAAAATTAGTATATAAATTGAAGTCAAATTTGATAACAGAATAATTATGTAGCATATCGCTACTTATCAAGATTGCAGTATTAGAAAATAGTCTTTTTTTTTTGTGAAATTCTTAAATGTCCATTAATTTTTTATTATCTAGCGAGGAAGGCAACCAAAACGTTGATTTTTTATTGGAAAATCCAAATCTTTACCTATCAAACTTTTAAATCCAATGACACGAAATACTTGGATATCAAACAAGGACTGCATCATGTATTGAATCTTGTCCTTAGAACAGAGTGTTTGAAATGGCGATTGCTTATATTCCCCGTTTAATAGGTTTGGGCGCGACGGTGACTCTCACGGGCCGGCTGAGCTCGACGAGCGGCGCGGCGTCGCGAGCACTGCCAACAGCGTCGTCGACCGCCAGGCACACTGTAATATCCACTCCACACGGGTCCGTCCATACGCCGTGCGATATCAACACCTTGGTCAGCAAGCGCACATTCTGTGTGCCGTCTTCGTCTGTAAAATATGTGATGAATGTAAATAAAACAGATTCATTTACAAGTACACCTCGTGCGCCGAGTTTCTGTATCGTACATACTAACTACTGGGATAGATTTTGACAATAACAGCTACAGTATGAACACGGTACAGAATATGCCCCTTCTACCTACCGTCACTCCTCTAGGGGGGAAAGGGATTGTTAGTAATGGAGACTTAGAATTCCATTGCTAGCAATATACCCAACCAGGTTGATCTCCTCACGGTTCCCCCTGGAAACTATCATGGTTAATTCTTGAAGAATTCATCATGATGGGCTAATTGGCCTGTTTTCATTCTCATCAATCACTCTTCACTGGTACTCCGCTAGCGTATCCCGTTAGCGCAGGCGGGGTTATCATTCCATTTTCGCCCATAAAAAAAAACCCTCACTCCTCTACTTATAGATATAGTAAAAGGTAGATAAGTGAATATAAATGATCGGCGATCTAGCTATTAGTGACCTCAATAACATCACCAAATCCCCCATTCTGTCAAACAATCGCGGCAACTATAACCAATAAACTCCTATTTATTACACCATTATTTTATAACAAAGCAATATTCATAATATTTCACACTAGATTCCCTGATAAGGAGTTTTTTTTATACAACTTAGAATGGCAAACAAGCTGACGGTCCACCTGATGGAAAGTGGTAACCGTCGCCTATAGACATGAGCAGTACCGTGGACATAACAGAGTATACTGTTTCGCACATGATACCCCCCATGCGTTGCCATTCCTGAGGACTCAGGTGTTATTCCTCTGTACCCAGTAAATTCACACCATATACCACTCTTCAAACCGAATCACAGCCATGCAAACACAGCTGCTTCACGGTTGAAACACGAATGGGACAGAGGTACCCAAGCAATCGACTTTTGTATAAAATACTAATACTGGTAAATATCTCAAATTACATGTGGTAAAGAGGGTTGACGTCAGGCAGGCGGCCGGTCGTAAAACTATAAGCTAAATCCTTTTGTAATATGGATAAAACCATATTACGCCGACCCCAAATAATAATTGGGATAAGGGTAGGAAGATGATGACATGTGGTAATTAGAGACGTGATACAAAGATAATTTACTGTGTGTACATAGCATTGATGGCCATAGATTGCAGCTCCTCATATTAGACGGACTGCATACTCAGTGCATCTTGTTTTATATTTAAAAATGGAATGAGGTAATCCCACCTGTGCTGTTAGTTAATGTTAGGAGAATATCAATGACTGCCTGACTATAGAATACGTCACATAGGTAAACTAGCCTGACTGCAGGCTAGTTTACCTATGTGACGTATTCACCAGGAATTAATTTCCACCTCTAATGATCAACTAAACAGGGCATATTGCTAACAACGAGCTAAACTCCACCCCTTTATTCTAAGTATGGTATTTTTTAATAGCCGATAAATGTAATGGTAACCCTTTACTCTTTTTTTTTAATGGGTGATAATGGTATGGTAATCCCGCCCGCGCTATAGGTATACACCGGCGGGGCACCAGTGAAGGATAATAGATGAGGATGAACCTGGTCAGTTAGCCCATCGTGACGAATTCAACAACAAGAATTGTTCATGAAGAGGTTTTCAGGGGGAACCACGTGGAGGTGGACCTGATAAGGTGTATAGAGCGCCTGCGGCGTGGATACTGACTGTGGTCGAGGTGGTCGAGCGGGCGCAGGTGGTCGCGCGGCGGCGCGAGCGCGTGGTGGCGGCGGTCGGGGTAGGCCACGCGCACGCGCAGCGCGCCCGGCTGCCGCACGCGCACCACCTCCGCCTCCAGCGCCACGCTCGTCACCAGCCCCGCGCTGAACCGCAGCACCGTGTCGTTGTCGCTCGCCGGCTCGATTATCGTCGCCGTGCACATGCGGATCTGTCAGTGTAGACGTTTCAAAATGTTTTTGAATGCAATTACAAATATTCAATTATTGATTACTTAAACAATTTAACTTCTCTAAAAACTTAACTCAAGCACACATCTCTCAGCTAACCAGGCAGAGTGGGGGGAAGGGATTATTAATAATGGGGAGGTTAGTCCCCTTCGCTATTAATATACCTTATCAGGTCGACCTCCCCTGGAAAACATAGTGACTAATTTATCGTTAAATTCGTCACGATGAGGCAGGTCAATTACTGCCTTTTCATCTTTACCCATCATCCCTCACTGGTGCCCCGCCAGTGTATACCATTAGCGCAAGCGGGGTTACCATTCCATTATCATATATAAAAAAAACAGACAAAGTGTGTTTCCAATTACTTGACTTACTCAAGGATGTGAAAATTTTATTGTAAATATTGTTTTTGTAAATGTAATTATTCATATAAACTTTATTTACATATTAAATTCGGAAATGCCCAATTAGTTTCGAAATCGATAAGTAGCGCTTATTCATGAGTGTGATTCAAGGCTGTGTTGTTTGTATCTATTTTTCTATGACAAAAAAATCGTAAATAACTGCGCATTTTGTGTTAAATATTGTACCTTAAATCACTTTAGAATTAAAAGGAAGAAAATAGTAGAAAAACTTACATATTTGCATCATTAACTGCATGTTATTAACAACATTTTAGTAAATTAAACGCTGCCCGAACATATGATATATAAAATAAAAGAATATTTTCCACACAACTCACTTTGAGACTGGGCTTCGGTATGACGGGCAGCGGCGCAGCCTGCAATAGCGGCATGAGAGCACGCGCGAGCGCCGCCGGCTTGTTGTCCGCGCTCATCGACAGCTGTTGGAATACTGCTATTGTGAACGGGTCTGGCTCCACACCTGCAGTATACCAACATTACGATAGATAAAATTCTGGGAACACTGGCCTAAATTTCAAATTAAATTTAAATTAAACAAAAAAAAAATTAATTTGAACATGGAATTTATGCCGACAAAATTTAGAGAATTAAGTGTCAAAAACAATATATTTTCGACAGGATTTAGCATAAGGGGAAGGGCCCTACATTCCATGCTATAAAATATAACAAACCCTTGCCCTCCTTCATGACGACGAAAAAACATGCATTTTTAAAAAATAATAATGGTAAATATTATATTCATGAACATTTTTTTAAAATAACCAACTGCTTGTCAATAATTATTTATTGAATTATAAAATGCATTTTTTTAATACCACTGAGGTGGCAAACAAGCATACGGCCCACCTGATGGTAAGTGGCTACTGTAGCCTATGAATACTTGCAATACCAGAGGAATACCTCTGGTATACGCGTAATAACGCGCGCGTTGCCGACCCTGAAAAAATCTCTTTTGAAGAACCTTTTATATCTTTAATTGGTCATACTTTTAAATGTATCTTGTTTTTGTACGGGAAAATACGTCCTGGATTCCAACGTGAACAAATGACAATAATGACATATATAATACCTGCGGAGGCCAACATCCGATCAAGTAACTCAGCGTGGTGCGTGAGGGCAGCGGCCGCCGAGAGCGCGGCGGCGGTGGCGCCGGTCGCGCTGGCGGCGCCGGTGACGCCGGCTGCACTAGTGGCGGCGCCCGGCGTCGTCGGCGGGGTGCCGTTGTTGGCGCCCACCGTCGCCGCGTACAGCCGCGCGGCGCACACTCGTAGCGCCAACTGCCACACGCAAGCATTCTCTTGCTCTGTCACGCCACTGAACTGGTGCTGAAGGCTGGAATACGAAAATCAGATATAATTTTTATCGTTCTTTCAATTCGAAACTGTAATGTAATATGGGAGGGGATTATTAATAATGGGTTTACAATATACCGTTAGCAATATACTCTATCAGGTCGACTTTCGCGGTCCCCCCTGACATCCCCGGTTCATTATCACAAAGACAACCATCATATCATCCTTCACTAGTGCCCCATCAGCGTATGTGATGGTAGAGGCGAAAGTTACCGTTCTATTATCATAAAAAAAAACTGCAATACGATTGTGAGATTGAAATGCACTGACTTAAATTTAGTTTCCTTTATTTGATCTGACAACAAATTGAATGTACCATATTAATGTAGCAATAAGTTAATAACTCTGTAAATTGCACACTCATTTCACACGCACTAATACTGTATGTGGGGGGAAAGGGATTGTTAGTAATGGAGACTGAGAATCCTTTTGCTAGCAATATATACAACCAGGTCGACCTCCTCGCGATTCTCCCTGGAAACTATCATCGTTAATTCCTGATGAATTCATCATGATGGGCTAACTGGCCTGTTTTCACTCTCATCTATCACCCTTCACTGGTGCCCCGCCAGCGTATCCCGTTAGCGCAGACGGGGTAACCATACCATTTTCACCCATCAAAAAAAATACTGTATGTAATGATGTGATAAGCGCGTTCCGTTCTCGTGATCGTATCTGATGTATAAGTCGGCCACATTGACAATCAAGCGAGTAGTATGCTGAGCAGCAGCGCGCGTACCGCAGGCAGTCCATGTGCAGGTGCTGCAGCGCGAGCGGCGGCGGCGCGCCGAGCGGCGCGGCGTGCAGCGCGGCGTGCAGCGCGCGCACGCACCGCGCGAACAGCGCCGTGAACTGCGCCGCGCCCGCCACCTGAGGCTCCATCTCCGACAGCCTGCACACCAGTACATCGTATCCCCAATATAAATAACAATACTAAAGCGGGAGAATTGTAAGTAATCCAGCTGACGCAATGACCCATTGCTATGACACCCTATCGGGTCGACCTTCACGCGGTTCCCCCTGGAAACCATCGTGGTTATTTCGAGTAGAATTCGTCACGATGGGCTAACTGATCTACTTTCATCATCACCTATCATACATTCCTCACTAGTGCCCCTCTAGCATATACCGATAGCGCAGGCAGGGTTGCCATTCCATTATCACCCATTAAAATAAAAACAATACTAAAGTACAGTATTGACGCTCCCTGCCGTCTGTTGCGATTTGACCTTACCACCTCTCAAGTAAGCGTCAACACCTAAACTCTATTCTCCCGCGCTAATAGTGACTACACACACACACACACACATTGTCACCTGTACAGACGTTACTTATTTCTCTAGTTGTGACAAGCAAGGATCGCGGCATTCTTGTATGAAATGACCGGGGTGTAATCGTATGTACACAGAGTAGTAAAGTACAGTATGGACACTCCCTGCCACCCGCTGCGATCTAACCTCACCACCTCTTAAGTACATGTCAGAGTCCAATTTTCCCGTATTAATTGTGACTACATACACACACATTGTCACATATTGTATACACACACACACATTGTATACAAACATTACTTGTATCAACATTCTGCGGGGATTATCAGTAACAAGTATAGGCGGTTTCAGCGCTAGCACATCCCTGTCAGGACAATCACGCGGTTACACCTTTGAAATCGCCTGACGGATTCCCATTCTCGTCTATCATCCCTCACTGATACATACAATCAAAATGCCTCACAACCAACATAACAAACAGTATCTTTATATGTACAATGTACATGGAAAGAATTTCCCGAAAATTACTGCTGGGTGATTATGGCATTTCTTTTACAACTTAAATGTTGAATTAACATTCAGAACTATACTTGTTGAGTTGTTCCTCGGCGGAGCGCAACATCTTGAGGCGCACGTTGGTGGAGAGCGTCACGTTGTCGATGTGCTGTAGTACCGACTCGAAGAAACGCCGCACCGCGCTGTCGTCCATAGCGGCCTCTATCTTCTCGGCGCCTAGTTGCGCTTCCCCTACGTCAATACATTAAAATTTGTCCATATTAAAAAATATAGTTTTTTTTTTAATGAGTGAAAATGGAATAGTAATCCCGCCCGCGCTATCGGTATATACCGACGAGGCACCAGTGGAAGATGATAGATGAGAATGAATGCAGGTCAGTTGTCCTACCATAAATTCGACAAGAATTAACCATGATGGTTTCCAGGGGGAACTACGTGGAGGTCAACTTGAGAGGGTATAAAAAAATAGTTTGGTTTCAAGGTTGGGATATGACAGTGAATTTATATGGTATAGAGGAATAATACCTTAGTCCTCAGAAACGCTAATGCATGGGGGTATCATGGGCGAAACAGTATACTCTGTTGTCCATGGTACTGCTCATGTCTATAAGCGACGGTTACCACTTTCCAACAGGTGGGCCGTCAGCTTGTTTGCCATTCTAAGTTATATAAAAAAAAAGTAAAGGACAAAAGGCTAGTCACATATGATGGGTAAGGGAATGGGTCATACATAATGGGAAAGAAAGGTTCTTGAATGGCGACCGCGTACGGGCAAAAACAGTGTAAGACGACCCCCTCCCATAAGATGAAGTGACGACCTGAAATGCATTGCAGGGAATCAGCGGATAAAGGTGGCTATGGCAGTCTATGGGGATGGCTTATGTCCAGCAGTGGACGGATAATGGCTGAAATGATGAAATAGGTAAATAGCGGTACCTATAGGTAAGTGTGGTACAAGGTGCGGCATGGTGTCCCGCAGGTACGTGTAGTGCTTGATGGTGTGCTCCTCGAACAGCGGCAGCATGGTGGTGCAGTGTTGCGCCGCGTTCAGCGTCAGGATCAGCACGCACATATCTGTTTCATTATTGTTAGGAAAACTATACGCAGCCGCCGATACACTAGCGGATTATTAAGCACTAGCTGAAATATAATGACGTCACATGTATCCGTCTGTTGACATTAGGTCAGTGGCTAATTTCAATTTAGACATATAAGTGTCACTTGTATTTATTTATTTACTTATTTATTATTATAATGCATTCATGTACATAATATAGAGTTGTTACAATGTTCTTATGATGAGTAAGTACATGAAACCCTGTTTGGGTGTAGCAAAATTATATTGATAGGTAGCTAATATACATGCATTAATGTCAATTTAGATTAAACAAAATAAACAACAATTTAAAATATCATAAAAATAATAACAAGTCAGTCTAGTTATTGAAAATTGTAAAATTATTATGGAATATATATTAAAAAAAATGAAATAGATAGGCAATATGTGAACATACTAAGTATCATATTCTACTACTTATATTTACACCATACTCTCTCTGACCACTCCATCTGGAATTACAATAGTGAGAATCTATGCACAATATATATAATAAAACTGTAACAAGTCAAAGTCACTTAAACTACACTTTTTTTTTTCTCCTTTACTTCAGGCACAGATAATATAATATAATATTATACTATACATTATATATATACGAGGACAGGACACCTAGTTCGACTAAGTGTGCATAACAAAAAAAAAAAAACAACTAGACAATGTTTATACATATCACTATCATTACATAGTATACCATAAAGTCGATTCCCGTCTGTCTGTCCCTATGTATGCTTAGATCTTTACAACTACGCAACGGATTTTGATGCGGTTTTTATTTAGTTTTAATAGATACGAGTGATTCAAGAGGAAGGTTTATAACACATGCATAATATAGTAGAGAAACACTGATAATTTTAGAGGTGTCTAATGTGATATCATAATGTTTTTGGGGCCGGCGGCGTTATTTAGTATCAGCATTGCACCCGAGCGAAACCGGGGCGGGTGGCTAGTATATTATACATACAAATTAGACCAAGACGGATATAAATACAAATGTTTTTATTGTGCGGGAATCGAACCTACTATTGGAAGGTAAGGTAATAGGTTAATTGCTGCACCACCAAGGTTGTCTTATCATATTAGTTAAACCAGTAAAGGATACAGGCCGGGTCCTCGACGTCAGGCTCAGGCATGTCGAAGAACGGATGCACGGACAGCAGGCGCGGCGCCAGCGGCAGCACCAGCGTGGCGTGTGAGCTGCCCAGCCGCTGGGCACAACGGAACGTCGACCGCTTGTCCTGTACGAGAGCATTTGACACTTTAGACCACTACTAGTTGTACGCCGCGATAAAAAATTACCCCATGTAATTAATGTGGTACAGCCTGCAAACATTGGGGGGGAGGGGGGGGGGGAGAAGGGATTGTTAGTAATAAGATCTAAATGACCCATTGCTAGTAATACACCTTATCAGGTCGACCTCCACGCGATTCCCCCTGGAAACCGTCGTGATTAATTCTAGTGGAATTCGTCACAATGGGCTAACTAACCTGCTTACATGCTCATCTATCATCCATCACTGGTGCTCCGCCAACGTATCCCGATAACGCGGGCGGGGTTACCATTCCATTATCACATATTAAAAAAAAGACTGCAAACGTTGGGGGAAAGGAATTATTAGTAATGGGAATTAGTAGCCCCATTGCTAGCAATATACTATATCAGGTCGACCTCCTCGTGGTTCCCTCTGCTAACCATTGTGATTGATTTATTGTTAGATTCGTTGAGGTAGGCTAACTGACTGCTTCATTCTCACCTATTATCCCTCACTGGTGCTCCGCCAGTGTATACCGATAGCGCAGGCAGGGTTACCATTCCATCATCATCCATTAAAAAAAAGCCTGCAAACATCTTTATATAAGGCTTTTTTTTTAATGGATGAATAATCATAAACAAATTTTCCTTCATATATAGTAGTTAATCAACGAAATATAAAGAATTTCATAAATAAAAATAAATATAGTACCTGTGGATATCTTTTGAGATTTTCTAAAATTTTGTCAATACACATCTCGAGGCAGGTCTTCGATGCAACTGTACAGGAACCCAACATTCTGTGCAGACCTTCTCGCACATCCATTGAATAATCCTGTTGAAATACAAACCTATTATTTAAAAATAATCCACATAGATTATAACAATCATGATCATGTCTTCCCTTCTCTTTTTTGTATAAAAACTATTGTACTTTGGGGGTACATGTAAAACATTCTACATTTCATTAATTTTAGGTCAAATTTTACAGGCGATGTTCTCCTCCAATTATCAGCAATTTCAAAATAATGCATACTAAATTATTTACAAGTGGTTAGCGAAAGTTTACTGTACATTTTTCGTTTTCGCGTTTTTGATTTGTCATTTAGTTAACCAAAAACACGTACTAATCAAGTTTTCGTAAATAATTCAATATATAAATCAAAATTTATTCATCTATACATGTCATTAATTTTATTCATATTGTACATTGTTCACCTCTAAAGCGCCCAATATGATCTCGAGCTGATCCTCCCTGAGCACGATGTGGTGCGAGATCTTGGTGAGACTGTCGATGGCGCGCAGGCGCACGTCTTCAATCTCGTCATTGAACATGTCCACGAGGAAGTCGAGCGACGTCGTCGCGAATATCGTGTTCTCCATCGACAACTGGCACACCGCGTCCACCGCTGCCGTGCGCACCTCTGTATATCGTAATACAATGAAAGCTAAACTATATGGAATCATTTATCAATATTAAATGATTTTTTTATACGACTTAGAATGGCAAACAAGCTGACGGTCCACCTGATGGAAAGTGATAACCGTCGCCTATAGACATGAGCAGTACCATGGACATAACAGAGTAAACTGTTTCGCCCATGATACCCCCCATGCGTTGCCATTCCTTAGGACTCAGGTGTACCTTTGTACCCAGTAAATTCACGCCATATCCCACCTTTCAAACCGAAAGCCACAGCCATGCAAACACAGTTAATTCACGGTTGAAACACGAATAGGACAGAGGTTAGGGTGGAAGGGATTGTTAGTAATGGGGTCTAATGAACCCATTGCTAGCAATACACTATCAGGTCGACCTCCACGTGGTTCCCCCTGGAAACCATCGTGAACAATTCTTGTTGAATTCGTCACAATGGGCTAAGTGACCTGCTTTATCCTCATCTATCATCCTTCACAGGTGTCCCGCCAGTGTATACCGATAGCGCGGGCGGGGTTACCATTCCATTATCACTCATTAAAAACAAATAGGACAGAGGTACCGCAAGCAATCGACTTTTGTACAAAGTCTCCCTGTGGTTGCACATAAAAGCTAGTATATAGAGTGTGTTAGAATGTAAGCGCGCGGTACCCATGAGCTCGTCCTCGAGCCCGTGCACGAAGGCGCCGGCGGCGCCGCCGGGCAGCAGCTGCACGCGGTGGCTGCTGACGAGCGCGCCGGGCGCGTCGTCGGCCCAGCGCCGCCCGCTCGCCCACGCGCCCGACCGCACCAGTTCAGCGCCGCGCTCGTGCGCCGTGCGCTTCTTCTGTACAACAAAGTTAACCACTATAGCTTTTGACCTTTTCATGGATGTATTTTTTTTTTATACAACTTAGAACAAACAAGCTGACGACCCACCTGATGTAAAGTGGTAACCGTCACCTATACGGGTGGGAGGGATTGTTAATAATGGGGACTAGGGGCCCCATTGCTAGCAATATATCCAAACAGGTCGACCTCCACGTGGTCCCCCCTGGAAACCATCGTGCTGAATGCCAAGTGTATTCAACACGATGGGCTAACTGACCTGAGTTTTCATTCTCATCTATCATCACTCGCTGGTGCCCCGCCAGCGTATACCGAAAGCGCAGATGGGGTTACTATTCCATCATCACCCATTAAAAAAAAACCGTCGCCTATAGACATGAGCAGTACCATGGACATAACAGAGTATACTGTTTCGCCCATGATACTCCCCACGCGTTGCCATTCCTGAGGACTCAGGTGTTATTCCTCTGTACCCTGTAAATTCACGCCAAAAAGTATTGAATGTGAATGTGAAAAAGACTATTTTCCGCGCTCAGCCTCTCATTTGGGCCGTTGTGCGTATGAATCGTGGCTAGTGCAGCCAACCTAGCTCCGCCCAGAAGCGCAGAAGCTTCCTGAGTTCTTCATAGGCCTCACGAGGCGACCTCACCGTTCCGAGGATTTCTAAACGTTGATGGACCACAGCCTCACATTCCAGGATTACGTGGATTTCATGGATGTAAATCAGTGTCGGCCTTTTCAATGAATGATAATGGAATGGTAACCCCGCCTGCGCTATCAGTATACGCTAGCGGGGCACCAGTGATGGATGATAGATGAGCATGTAAGCAGGTCAGTTAGCCCATCGCGACAAATGCAACAAGTATTAGTCACAATGGTTTCCAGGGGGAACCGCGTGGAGGTCGACCTGACAGGGTTTATTAGCAATAGGGGCATTAGTCCACATTGCTAATAAAGCCTTTCCCCCTAAGCGTCGGCCTTAGGGAATGCCCGGTAGGGCGGCGAGGCTAAATGTATATGCAAAATAAATAAATAAAAAATGCTTAAAATTATCTTGAAATAATTTTGCATGCAAAATAGAAATTTATTAATTAAGCTAAGGATAAAATCTTTCACGAAATTAAAAAATATTTTTAATGTCACCTTCATGTTACTCATAAGCTGCTTGTCAAGTGTTTGCAATAGAAATCTATCGGAGACACCTCGCGTTGTACCAAGCAGGGTACAAGCGAGAGCACGCACTTGCATACACAAATCGTTTACTGCAGAACAGATGCGGACAAATGCGTCATCGACTAGACGCATCGTTGTCTCGCCATCTTTAAGAACTATTGTGCTGAAAAGAGAAAATTATTATATATATGTACATACATAGTAAATCAAGGAAGCTTTTAAAAAGTGCACTTTATGCATTTCATAATTCAATGAAAAGAATACAGGTTATGGAATGAGCTCCCTGCCGAGGTTTTTGCCAAAAGACTACAGCATGGGGTTCTTCAAAAGGGGGGGTAAAGAGGTTTCTTCAGGGTCAGCTACGCGCGTAATACCTCTGGTATGGCATGCGTTCATAGGCTATGGTTCCCGCTTACCATCAGGTGGACCGTATGCTTGTTTGCCACCTCAGTAGTATAAAAGAAAAACATGGTTAATAGTCTACCACGAATTCTATTAATATTCTCTATTTTTATATAAACACCTAATTCCATCCACAGTTAAAATTTTTTTAATGGACAAATATTATTTTTTTTATTTAAATAACCTGTATTTGTTTTAATGGATAATTATAATTTCACATTTAGTTTAATTGTTAAAAGTACTCACTTTTCAGGATATTTATTTCCAAGTACCCATACCAGTTTCAAAGCCACTTCTCTAACGATCTCATAGTCATCAGAAAGTGCAGTACACACTTGGTCATATAAATTTGCACTAAGAGTTTGGCCTCTCTCATGCAATGTAAGAAGTGACTGGAATGCTTCACAGCGCACCCGTGCATCCTACATAATTACAAACAGTATATAATTAAAATCATTATTATACATGTAATTTATTACATTTACAACATTACATAACATTAACCCATGTACTTTATATCATTTTTTATTATCAATTATTTGCTTTAAATATAAATAGTAGAACACTTTAAATAATTACAATTATGTTTTTTATTATATAAATTCTTTAAATTTCAAGGGAATATTTGATTTCTGTGTATAGAACAAAAAATATATATATATAGAATCAAAACATTATATGAAGTAGACTCTGTGAAGACATGACAAAACAAGTATAAAATATGTACTAACCTCAGCATAAGAATAATCACCCAGTAACTTTACAATAGCATCAGATTCAGCAACCATCTCCATGGTCCTGTCTGACTCGGGGTAGATGGGATACAGTTCACTGATCAACTGTAAACACCTACATTTCACTTGATGACTTGTGTCTTTTAAATTGTCCTTTGCAACCCCCACCAAGCGAGTCATCAGAATTTTATCATCACTTAACTTAGCACCGAGTTTTAATAAGGTTGCTATGCCTTGAGCAATCACCTAAAATTCATTAAAAGTGTTAAAAATACTTTTATAAGAAAATCACTCAAAGAAATCTTAAAGATTTGTATTACATTATAAGTACACAAGAATTTTTATTCCAAAACAAATTCAAAATTAAACAATCCATTAAAAGTATAGACACATTGACAAATTTATTCCCATGCAAAAAAATTTGGTTAAAATTTAAATATGGTCAAAAATTTACTTTTACTGCTGATTCATTTACACATGGTGTTCGATTATTCATGGATTTTTTTTAACCATGAGCCTAAATTTTTATATTTTATATTTTTAACTCCTAATGATATTCCATACAAATTTCCAACCCCTATTTTACTGCCTTAGGGTTTGAATTTTTAAAAATACTTATTACCTATGCTATGTTAAGAGCCTCTCTAGAAAATTTCAAAATTCCAGATGCAGCAGTTTCAACTGCAATTTATATATAAGTCAGTCATCCAGCATCCTCTTTTATATATTGATACCCCCTGATTCATAAAAACATCAAATGAACTATAAACCTGTTTTAGCTAATGAACTGTTTTATCTCTTTCTTTAACAATAATATCCCAATTTCGAAAATAAATTAAAAAACAGTATAATAGTTAAAATATAATAGTTAATTTATAAGTTTTAGTTTTTATAAACAAAAGTAATAGATTTTGCTAACATAATTACATTTACCTTGTGAGAAGTCTCATTTTTAATCAAGTGTATTGTTTCATCTATGAGATTATTTAAATTAGCGCCAGGGCATTCCAAGCCAATGTCACAAAATAACCATAATATTTTCACTCTAACAACAGATTCCTCTTCTGATTGAAAATGCTCTGATAACTTTTTTATAGCTTCCTCCACATCAGATTCTTGGAACTGGAGGCAATCAGAAATGCGTAGTAATAACTGTAATGCTTCATCACTAGATTTGCACTTTTCTAATAGTCCAACAAACGCAGCAGCCGAGCTACCGATCAATGGCTTCTTAGCCAAATGTAATTTTTTTGAGGGTGGACCATCCTGGAATAAAATTGGAATTACTTAAAATACATTAAATTGTTACGATAAATACGGCTCGTTTTTAATGTTGTAAATTTTTAATAAGGTTATGATTTTACCTGAAATGATTTATTATATTCAGCTAAAGCTCGCTTTTTTAATAAAGCAGCCATTGCTGTGTTTTAACAATTTAATTTTATAATGAAAATTGAACTAAATCTCAAAGAAATATATAAACAAATAGTAAATCGGGACCATATCTACTGATCAACACAGAGCATGTAATCTCTACGTTAAAATACGTTATACTATATCCAAGTAGGTACTATATCTATGGTACGACTGATCTCTTTCTCTCTCTCTCTCTCTTTCTAATTCTATGCAGAATAAATAATGATGACCATTATAATGGTTTATAGAGAGGCAATGTAAAAGAGAGAAAATAAAATAATCATATGTTAGAGAGATAGACAATAGTACAATTATTTACGATTTGACGGGAGTATGAACAAAATAATTTCTAATAATTTAGCTATTCAGCGTGGAAATGCAGCAAGTCTCCTAGGTACCCTACCAGCTGGCAGTGATCTTAAGGAATTTTTTTATCTTTAACTATTTAAATTTATTTCATTAGAATTATTTATCTCATATTATTTGTTTATTTCTAATTATTTTCACGTTTTGAAGTGGAATTAGTTTTAAATGAATGTAGTTAGAATTATGTGTACCTTACTGGATGTAATATAAATAACAGAAAAAACAGTTACAATTTCATGTTTTACGTATAAATATGGTTGAAACATTTTACTTATTTAAATAAAATATTGAAAACTATAATCAATATGTTGTATATGAATCGTCAGAGAAATTTTCACTAAGAATTATCACATGGAAATTAATTAATACTCTGAAGCCTCAGGTTTTCAAATTATCGATAGTATCGATACAATAAATTGACAAATGCAACTTAAAGCAACAGTCTAAGCACAGAGCAAGTAATCACTACGTTATAGGTACTCTATGTATAATAAAGTACTCTATGTAGTTGACAGTGGCAGATAGCAGTGGATTTTTTTAGAAAAATTTAATGAATTTTGGCTAAGTTATTTATAATTGCCTTTTTTATGTTTTGTGATGATTTTTTTATTTAAAAGTAAGTATAGAACCAACTTGACAATTATTGAAGTTGTATTAAATAATTTAATCATATCTACATATTGTAACTAACACATTAAATGTTTATTAATCTGAAACTATCGAACACGTAATAATTTATATAATTAATTAGTTGTCTGAAGAAGTAATTTAATAATTGAAGAGGTAAGTTTAAAACCATTTTACCTATAGACAGTAAAATGTTTTGTCGCATGTAAATTTAATACTACATAATTCAAAATATGTAACATTAAACACGCTAAGTGCTATCGATACTCACTGACTAGACTATACCAAATATTCAATGAAAACATGTGTACATGCTCAGATTAAACTCGGGTTTAGTATACTGAAATTAACTTTTATTATCTTAAATAAAAAATGGTATCTTTAATATACCATGCCATCATATTAGATAGATGCTAAACTGGTATTGTAATTACTTAAATAGTGATTAATAACATTCTAATCATTTCTCATTATTAAAACAAACCATACATGTACAAAACCTACAAATCATTTAGAATTTTATTATTTATAAAAAATAGTATTTTGTTGTGTTCTCTCAGATTCATGTATCATTAAGGTCAATATGGAACTTCAATGCTGAGCAGCTACTACAAACAAATTCATTAACCTTGTCTTCCTAGTCTAAGAGTCTCATATTTATGGGCTAGTTGATACAGTGTTCTTTATGTTTGCTGCTTACTCATAGCTCTTATGATACATTATCATCAAGTTATAACAAGTTTTCAGTATAGATACGAATAGGTTAATATCTAATAAGGTGAATTTTTCAAATAATCTAATATTTATAGAAATTATATATTAGATATTGTGGCAAAATATGGTTGTATAAGGATCTTATTTTTTTGTGTATTTTTAGAAATGGAACACAAGTAATGTCATGCGACAGCAAAAAGGTTGATATATCAGAGTGTCATCTACTGGGGAGAAATTGTTTCAACAAAGGTGATATGGAGGTGCCGGTGCCCACTCCAGGATTCCCCATCCATTGGAAAGAATTTGTCTGTGGTGGGGGTTCTGCTTTCTGCAATATACTAATAAGTTATCCACTCAACAAACTCATCTTTAGACAGGTTAAATATTATTGTATAATATTGTTTTTTTAAAGAAGCATTCATATAAAGAATGTGATCTGAAGATTAGTGTATAATTATTAGTAATAAACAATTAATTTAACTTAAATAATATCATATTAATATATAACCCTATATACTTTATAATAAAATGTAATAATTTATTTATATTAAATCTAACAGTTAATCTTAGCTCATAATGATTAAAAAATGTTATGGTTGTACACAAATGCATATCTATAAAACAAATAAATACCGCTTTGGTTACTGATTGATAGTAAGATAAAAAATACTAATTAATTTATTTTTAGGGAATTTTAAATTATTAACATATAATTATTTAATATATGTTAAAAACTTAAATTTTCCTAAAAATATATTAATTTATTCCAACTATGTAAATTAGTTTTCTGTTAAAAGTGTTAGGTCTTTTAAAACCTAGTCTTATTACAATAAATGGATCAAAGTGTCTCATTAATGTTATTATCATCTGATGTATTAAGTCACATGGTTATTAAATATTAATTCTTTTCCCCCATTTTTTTACAGATGATGCATGGAGTGGAAACTACTTTTGCATTAAATCAGTTGCAGAAAGAAGGATTAGCTTACTTATATCGGGGGATGTTGCCTCCATTGATGCAAAGATCCCTGTCAATGTCACTTATGTTTGGTATATATGATGAATGTCTAAGACCACTCCTTAATCATAAAGTTAATCCTTATGTTGCTAAAACAATAGCTGGAGTTGCAGCAGGTTGCTTTGAAGCTACACTTATGCCTTTTGAAAGAATTCAAACACTACTCATTCATCCGAAATACCATAAGCAATTTAAGAATACTGCTCATGCTGCTGGATACATTCTAAGACACTATGGCGTTAAAGAATTTTATAGAGGATTAATTCCTATATTATTAAGAAATGGCCCTTCTAATGCTATGTTTTTTATTATCCGTGATGAAGTTCGTGATAGGCTACCAAGGCAAGAGCGTCTCATATATCAGAGTATGCAAAATTTTATAGCTGGTGCATCAATTGGAGCTTTTTTGAGCACACTTTTCTATCCTCTGAACGTTATTAAAATTGCTATGCAGTGTGAACTAGGCGGACCCCATAGAACAATATCGTATGAATTTAAATATATCCTAAGTAAGCGTGGCTCGAAATTTTCTAATTTCTATCATGGAGCTTTATTAAATATATCACGAGCATTTTTAAGTTGGGGTATTATAAATGCTTCATATGAAATTTGTAGGAAATTATTATATGCCTAGTCAAATAGTATTACATAGGTATTGAAATGTATATTGAAGTAATTGTAATTTAATTGAATTCGAAAGTGATTTGGGTGCTGTGGATTATAAAAAGAACAATTGTTAATAGCTTACCTGACTATTTATTCATGTCATCATTCTGTCTCTGTGACTATATATCTATTCAAAGTTATAGATATATATTCGAGAGTTCTATATTCAATTCTAGTATACGTTTTCAATCTTTATAAGTATTTTCTTAATAGTACCTATAACTCTTATTTGGTACATGGCTATTGAATGATGAATGTGTACACAAAAATCACAATGCAATAATTATTTACAATATATATTTATCAATATTTATTATTGCAAAGTTTATTTTAAGTAGATAATTTTTATCGTGAATTTTATTTAAGCATTTATTTGTAAATATATTTGTTATTACCGAGTGCTTATAATTGACAGTCCTTGATATTGATTCCTATCAGTTGTATATACCAATGATGTAATCGTCATCAATCAAAACATCTAATATGCTATCTTTTTTGTTTTACAATATACAATAAGGAGTTGCAGTAGTAGGAATCAATTTCTTTGGCTAAATTAATGTTATCCTGTCCCATTTTAGAGCTTTATCAATGTGAATATTATATAAACATGATCTATAAATCAAAATATCTCATGAGAAACTCATTCTGCAATCTGTATTATGAATAACGTAGTAGACGCTTATATGTAATACTTCGAACAGTGTATTTTGTAAATTATAAAAGGGTATGGGTGAATGCATAAACCAGAGATAGCGTTTTATTTCTTGTAATGGCGGCTGACAATTTTATTGTTAGTTTATAATTACTACTTTA
Organism: Galleria mellonella; assembly: GCF_026898425.1. Classification (NCBI taxonomy): domain Eukaryota; kingdom Metazoa; phylum Arthropoda; class Insecta; order Lepidoptera; family Pyralidae; genus Galleria; species Galleria mellonella. The sequence goes on along the minus strand of NW_026442090.1, from coordinate 3,573,833 downwards.
AGAAATATTTATGATTAATAACTTTTACCGTATATAATATCGGAGCTGAGATGATTGAGTTTAAAATTGTATATACCTGTACATAGATATGTAATATTCTAATTCAAATGCCTCCGATATTCTTTATCTACATGGTTCCAATCATAAAATTCAAATATTACATTTTCTTGAGTGTCCATTTAAGCTCAGTCGTCAGTCGAAAAAGACATCGAATTTACTCATACCCCTTTATATATCACTTATTTGTGGTCTCTTAGGAGCAGGCTATAAAGGCCACATTGCCGGATTCATAAAATTATTCATTTCGTATAACTTAACTGATGAAACGATATTGGTGTTATTATGGTGCACCACGAGATCCTTAGTATACAAAATTAATTTAATTGTGATTTGCGAAAAGTAGCTATTTTAACCTCCCAGGCAGTGTTTGTTTTACCTAAATTGCTGTATTTTCATAGAGCAATACTTAAATGTATCGGTGCATTACATGATGTGTTACATATACCTAATACAGACTAATACTAATCTCATAAATTGTATTTTTATTTTGAAAATCCGCAATGTTTTGCTAATCTTCGTCCCAAATCAGTTTAGTCATTTAATTGAAATGTGTACATATTGAATCCTTACCTTTAGATACTAAATCGATCGAAAATGTAAATACTATTAAATACTTACATACTTTATAGACGTATAGAAGAAGAAAAATGAACCAATTACCTACCTATGATCATATCTACTACCAGAATTCCAGAAAGCCTTAAAGTTAACACTGACGTTCTCTATTTGAGGTTATATCACGCGGCAAGCGTTCGTAGTACCGGCCTTAAGACAGGTGCCAAACGAATCTATCTATAAAATCGTTTCGTATGAGAAAGGCGAGTAAAATTATCCATTTAAAAAAAATACCAGGTATGTCATGTCAGTCAGTTTATGCTACGTACCTACCAACCATACGTAAACGTATAATTGAAAGAAATATATTTTATGAGTACTTACAATAATTGAATCAATAATTTTTCCGCAATGATTTGCCTATTGTATTTAAGTAGGTAGGTTCAAAGCGTGAGTCTCCTTTTGATCTAATATAATAGAGAGTTTGTATTCATTCAGAATCACAGCGTACTACATCTCGTGAAGACTATCGCTACGAAAAGGAATTTAATGCTTTCTATAAAGAAAGAGATTGTTAGAAATAGGAATTAGTAACCCTATTACTAGCAATATGCTCTATCAGGTCGACCTCCTCGCGGTTCCCCCTGGGAACCATTGTAATTGATTCATTAATGATTTTGTCACGATGGGCTAAGAAACCTATGTCATTCCCACCTATCATCCTTCACTGGTACCCCGCAAGTGTACACCGATAGCGCAGGTGGGGTTGCCATTCCATTATCACTTATTAAAAAAAAATGCTTTCTATAAAGTGCACCATGCCGCAGCACCGTGGTCAACTGCGAGGATACGCTGCGAAGGCAAAGGGGCCTATTTGTTCCTAAACATTTAGACGAAGCTGACACTATACCGATACTTATTACGTCAATACTAAACAAATTCCCGGGTGTATACATTGGAGTGCATGACTTGTATTCAGAAAGAACCTGTGTTTCTATTAACGGTTAGTATCATCATCATCTTTTAGACATTTCATTGATAAACAAAGGCTACCCAACAACAAGCACCTGCATCTCGCTTACACCGCAACATGTTTCAGGTCGTGGTTTCATTTACCTGAATTTTATACTACTATGGTAGCAAACAAGCATACGGCCCGTCTGATGGTAAACGGAGTTACCGTCAGATAGGCCTATGGACGTCTGTAACACCAAGAACACCTTGGTGTTACAGACGTCCATACGCGCGCGTTGCCAATTCTTAAGAAACATTAATACGCCCTTTTTGCAAAACCCCATGCTCTCTAGAGAGAGCCTCGACAGGAACATCATTTCACAACCTAAGTGTTCGCTGGAGGAAGCGTCTCCGAAACCACACTGTGCGTGACCATTCTTGATGTTGTTCCACACTGCGGTTAGCTACACAGAAGCTCCACTTGAAAACATTTCTTCCGCATCGGGTGTCAGTTGTTAACGATTATGTTGACACAGGCTGTAATGTTACCTATCAGAGGAATAACACCTGAATCCTCAGGAATGGCAACGCATGGGCGGTATCATGGGCGAAACAGTATACTTTGTTATGTCCATAGGCGACGGTTACCACTTTCCATCAGGTGGGCCGTCAGCTTGTTTGCCATTCTAAGTTGTATAAAAAAATCTTCTAGTATGTTCATTGTATTCTATATTGTACGTACTTTATGTTAAACGATACTACTTTTCATCAGGTGGCCCATTAACGTGTTTATCTTCATTAAATTTTTAATAACAAATGTATTTATTGTAAATTAAACTTTTTATTATAAAATCTTTCTTGTGGGATACGCCTGGTCATTTTTGTGAAACAGTTTCGACTCTATTGTAGAATTAAATCTTGGTCTTAAGAATACATGATATATAAGCCACATAGAGCCTCAAACGTGGTACGATGCATTTGCTACATGCGTTTTAGCTGGTGGCCATTTGGTTACTCTGCAAATAGTTCTAAAGTGTTCTAAAGTGGAGTACATCAGCGATCTCTTCACACAAATCTCAGAGCGAAATGTATATGTATATATGTGTATATATATATATGTGTATATATATATATATATATATATATATATATATATATATTCTATTCTACCTATTGGTTTTTATTTTACGATGATAGACATCACTTATATATTAATTACTTATATATTTATTTAACATTTTACTGCAGCTGCTTTACTGCAGCAACTTTTTATTACAGGACTTGTTGAAGAATTTTCAATAAGTGTAGTGTAGTACAAAAAGAGGTCTTATTGCTAAGCAATCTGTTCCAGACAACCTTTGGGTAGAAAGAATTAAAACATAAATAGGTAGGTGGCGCGTTAAAAAATAGATACATTCCTCGCTTATGTAATATTTACAATAAAAGAGTATTCAAGAAAAGCCCTATAAAAAGTGGTATATACAACATTTTAGTGACATTAAACATATTTGTATAACCAACGACCTTTACTATTTGGCATGCATAGGTTAGTCGATTACGATCGTTATTATAATTTAATTTTAATTAATTTCCGCGCTTGTCAAGGATGTTGACTGCGCAACGTGCATACCATATAGCAATATTAATAAATAAAATAAAAAAAAAAAAAAAAAAAAAAAAAAAAAAAAAAAAAAAAAAAAAAGGAATTCAATTGAGTTTCTTGCCAGTTCTTCTCAATTGGATCTATATACCGAACTGGACGGTAGGGTAAATATAAAATTATAATGTAAAAATTTGACGTTCATAAGCGGCTAAAATGTCCTACATGAATAAATGATTTTTGAATTTGAATTTGAATTTGAATATCTAATTGTAACAAACAAAAAGTAATTCAACAGTGACTTTTCATTTATAAAGAAAAAATATAGGAACCAATACTACATCCTCATGGTCCTTCGAGCCAGATTAGCGTTCATCAACCAAATTGACTGCGTATACCACAAAGGCACTTTAAAATTATAATAATTAAAAAACAAAATGCAACAAAAATGTTTATAACTTATATTATTTATCAAGAAAAATATATGTCCATAATTAACCTTTTTATATAGGGGGGGGGGAAGGGATTGTTAGTAATGGAGACTGAGAATCCCATTGCTAGCAATATACCCAACCAGGTCGACCTCTTCGCGGTTCTCCCTGGAAACTATCATGGTTAATTACTGATGAATTCATCATGATGGCCTACTGATGGGCAACTGGCCTGTTTTCATTCTGATCTATTACCTTTCACTGGTGCTCCGCCAGCGTATCCCGTTAGCGCAGGCGGGATTACCATACCATTTTCACCCATCAAAAAAAAACCTCTTTGTATTATTTAAAAAAATATGACTTCCTCTAGAATGAATGAAGGCGTAATTTACTTATTAAAGACCTTTAAAAAAATAGAATTTTCAATTACGGCTTGGTTTTTTCGCAATCGATAGAATTTTCATTAGTCTATTTTCCATATTAATTTTGTCACGCATAAAGTTTCTTTTTTGCAAGATAAAATCAGAAATTACTTCTTGCTTTTTTTAGGATTGAAAACACTGGTTTCTCAGACTGGGATAATAGGGATAATAAATGTAGTTAATCAAACGAGAGCGAAACTCGCTGCGGAGGCATCAGGCGGAGCGGCTAGCTGGATTTTTCAATACCCGCTATGTTTTTCTGCCAAAAGTCCGCTAATACAACTATAATTACTAACTTGAGAGAGAATGATCCAAACCATAAAACACAGCAGCAGCAACTAGAATATTATAATAATGCGAGTACATTTGAGGATCCTACTTTCAGGTAAAAAAAAACGATAATAATTGGAGCTAGAGCTGAAAGCAGCCATCTTTAATGGGCATTCAATGTAATTTGACTATTTTTTCGTAACTAGGTCCAAATAAAAATAGGAATAAATTGATGCATTAAATTATATACGAATTCTGCTGATTTTACATAAAAGATAACGGTAAAAAAATAATCGATTTATACTTACGATACCCGTACTTCTACCATATGTGATACTCTAAACTTCTATTCAATAATAAACTAGCTGTAAGTGCATATTTTTATTATAAATAATAGGCAACGCTTGGGTACATACCACCTATATTATATATTAACACATAAAATTTTGTATAAAAGCAACATTTAAACAGTGATAACTATATTGACACGTTGTGATCAACTCGTGCTAAAATGTTTCTACACTCTCAACATAATTATATATTTTACTAGCTGTTTCCTGCGACTTTACCCGAGCCTTTATCAGTATCTATATATAAAATATCCTATATTTTCAGTTAGGATTTAATCTGCGTGTTTACTATTCCATCAACCAAATAATGAATTAGTTTCTAGTTTAATGACTGGGAAAATAGCCTATACCCTTCTCCACCTAAAATATTACGTGTAAGCCAAATTAAAGTTGAAGCCATAAATGTACTGAAAGCTAATAAATAAACTCACTTTCATATTTATAATAATAATAAAATAAAAATATCCGATCAATGAGGGTATATTTTACATTTACAGTATTGAGAAAAAATAGCCTTTCTACTCTATCCACCAGTTGCGTTAATCTTCACCCGAGTAGATAGGGTATGCCTAAGTAATATATTTTATGTATACGGTTTTGTGAGTTGTATACTTGTCATTACTTGTAAATAAATGACAAAAGACAACAAATCCTACTATTTATCTTTAACATTCATTATTTTTAATACTATATATAGTCTCTACTTAAACATACAAAAAATCAAAATATAACTGATTATTTGCATCACACTGTGCTTATTCACTTTGAGGATTCAATTATAAATAGACATAAATAGATGTAAATTCAATAATATAAATTAAGCGAGCAAATCTTTTGGCGGATCAGAATCTCCGAAAGCATTATAGTTCTTTAAGTTCAGAGATTCGATAGTCTTGTCCCAGAATTTAATTGCAAATTCTTCATCTTGACATTGTTTTGATGGACGTTTCACCTCACAATCACTGTAACAAACAAAAGTGAATACATAACTGCTCAAGTAGATATTTACAAATTAGAAATATCTTGATAAGTCTACCTATAAAAGATGAAACTCAATAAAAGTAAAATCTTTCTCAAAATTTTAGCGACTTCAAAAATTTGTCTAGTTTGTAAAACAAACTGGTAACTTAATTTATTTATCTACAATAATAAAAAAATTGTAGATAAATAAATTAAGAAATCTCCTCCTTTAAATTGCACATACAGGAGATAGCAAGTACAATACAGTTGCGATACCTAACAAATAGGGCTTCTACATTAGGTGTAAAAAAGCTTGACCTAATAACTGTTGTAAAAAAAAATTAAGAATGGTATGGCTCAAAATTTTTAGTTTGTTATTCGACTTTATATTTCGTTGATTTTTTTTCTGTTCCACTGGTAGCATACTTTCCCGAAAGAATGTACGATTTTTATTTTAACTTGTATATGTAACTTACCTATAATAGAGGCCACTTTCTACAGAACAAGCTTCATCAACAGCGCAGTATATCGAAGTCTGTGCGCCACATTTCGGCGACTTCAAGAACAGTCCAGCGTTGTTGAACGCCCATGTAGCGCCACGCGCTACGGTTTTGTCAAAGTGTCTGCTGATGTCAGTCTTTATTACTCCTGGGTGTAGACTGTAGGTTGTTACATATTTTATGTTTTGTTCCTGCAAATATAACCACTTATGTCTTTGCAGATTTTTCATCTTAACATACACGTACTATATGCTTGGAATATCATTGTGAAAACTTTTTGTACATATGTGCTTATTATGTTAGGCTTTAAAATAATTTATATAAAAAAAAAAGGAATTAAAAATGGAATAGATATTAATAACATAATCTCTCAGATAAGATAGCAATAGTCACTTTAAGAACATGACTCTAAAATTATATAAAAAAAAAATACGTTTTAGAATTACATGGTGATAGCTTGGGTTCTTGGGCTAAAACAAACTGTTCAATTCTAGTCAGGCTATTTTATGTCTCGTAGATTAGATATAAGGACCAGCCCATTGTTGAAATTGTATTACCCATTGTGTACATTAGTATTTGTATAATATAATTTACCTTCAATTTCATATCCAGTGCTTTGGCAAAGAGCACATTCGCAGCCTTACTTCTACAATATGCTACATTAGCGTTATACTCAGATTTTTCAAAATTAAGATCATCCAAGTCCAGTTTGTGGGCTGTGAAAAAACAATGTAAAAAGTGTGTGTAAAAACAAAATTATTTATTCAAATTTTTAACATAAGATAATATTAATTACTCATATATTATAGACAAAAACTTAAAAATAAAAGATCTCATAAAATTACCATACGATAATATTTTAATTATTTTTTTTAATAGTTAACATAATAATTTTCAAATCATAACTCTATTTATAGCGTTACTGCCCTAATAATTTTATACCGACTTTTATTTCGACTTTTTCTTCTATTGTATGTAAAATAAAAGAAAAAGTAAAATTAAAAGAATGAATTATACTTTGTTACGATATTTCGAGGATAAAAGGAGTTGGTGACACATTGTACTCATATTCTTACTCTATTAATACTACAACTTGGAGAAAAGGGATATTTAGTAATGCGGATTACCTGTCCAATACACCCTGTCAGGTTGACCTCCACGTGGTTCCCCCCGGAAACCAGCGTGCAGAATTCCAGATATATTTATCGCGATAGGCTAACTGTTCTGCTTTTTCATTCTCACCTATCATCCCTCACTAGTGCCTCGCCAGCGTATACCGTTAGTGCAGGTTACCATTCCATTATCATCCACTTAAAAACAAAAAATACTACAACTTACATTGATGTAGCTTAGATGATACAAATACTACCCTCGAAGGAGCTGATTTGATCATCCTTGGTAGCAGTAACAGCGTCAGTAGGGCGTGTCCAAAGTGATTGGTGCCGATGTGAGTCTCGAAGCCATCCTCAGTTTTAGATTCAGGGCACATCATGACACCCGCGTTGTTTATTAATATATGTATCTGGGACTCAGTCTCCAACATTTTGGATACAAATTCACGAACTGATTTCAGACTAGATACGTCTAGTTTTTCCACTACCAAAACTCCTCTGATTTCGGTTTTATCAATTTCGTTTTCTATGTCGGTTTTAGCCGCTTCCGCCTTATTAGTGTCTCGGCATGCCATTATGACGCGCGCTCCTGGAATATAAAATTTATCTGTTGATATCTGAACTCCAGGGTGTAAAGTCCCATGCTAAGCAATATACCCTATCAAGTCGACTTAACAAGTCCGCTTGGTCCCTCTAGGAAACTTTCACACTGAATGCCAGTTGTATTCATCACGATGGTCAAACTGACCTACTGACCTTTTATTTTCACATCTTATCCCTTGCCGTCAACGTATACCGTTAGCGAAGGCGAGGTTATTCCATTATCATAACCTTACCGTTAAGGGGGAAGGGATTGTTAGTAATGGAGAGGTTATTCCCCATTGCTATCAATATACCTCATCAGATCGACCTCCACGCGGTTCCCCCTGGAAACTATCATGACTAATTTATCGTTGAATTCGTTCGAGGGGCTAACTGACCTGCCGTTTCATCCTCACTTATCATCTCTCACTGGTGCCCTGTCAGTGTATACCGATAGCGCGGCCGGGGTTACCATTACATTGTCATCCATTAAAGAAACTTTACCATTAGAAAAAAAAACTACGGGTGTACTAGTATAATACCAAAGTATAATGATCGCAGTTGAAATACTATAGCGTCTGTCTACTGATTTTATAAAGAAAATCCTAGATTTAATAGAATACACAATAGATAGATAGAGAAACATAATAGCATAATATTGTTATTATAACTATAAATAACTTTTCATAAATCTTATTGGTAATATTATACATAAACAGATATAATTAAATACTATAAATAATTCATTGAAATGAATCAGACCTCTGGCGTACAGGTCAGCCGCAGTCTCCTTGCCAATGCCGGTATTGCAGCCCGTGACGATGGCCGTAGAGCCGAGTAGACGCCGCTTGCTTCTACACCAACCGCTTATGCAATCCATTTTTACGTAATTCTACAAATTGACATATACAATTATAATTGAGTGAATAATAATATATGAATAAAAAAAATAAAAGAAATAGCATTGTCAATTTTAATGTATGAATATTTACTATTAGACAGATTATTTTTATTACATATTAGCTAAAAATACTTAAGTAAATATATACCGCTTAATTCATAAAAACCAACAATTTCCACAAACCTATTTTAATTATTATGCTGTTTTGTCACTTGATTTCAAATTAAGCATTTAGCATAAAAGAGATAGACATAAAAGTTCAATAGCTAAAATAGGTTTTTTTTTATTTATACAACTTAGAATGACAAACAAGCTGACGGCCCACCTGATGGAAAGTGGTAACCGTCGCCTATAGACATGAGCAGTACCATGGACATAACAGAGTATACTGTTTTGCCCACGATACCCCCCATGCGTTGCCATTCCTGAGGACTCGGATGTTATTCCTCTGTAGTACAGAGTCTACAGGGTACAGAGTCTGTACCCAGTAAAGTTTATGAGAGGTTTGCCGTTTTTATTGGATAAGAAGGATATTATATACTTACTATAGTTTTTACTAGCGACTTAGTCAATTGACCGCAGTTAATAGTACCCTATTTCAAACCTATTTCCTTCACCTTTGATAACTACGTGTGTGCCAACATAGGTAGGTAATAAAGAAGCAAACTCACTTTCACAATTATAATTAGAAAGGATAGAAAACTTAGAAATACAAATGTTTGTATTGTACAGTCTTATGTAAAAAGATGTCTAAAACCTAACAGACCAAATTACAGACACCATCAAAATACTTAACACATTCCGTATATTTAGTTTATAAATAATAATGTTTGTTGTCACTATATTAATTACATACAATTTCTATAATTTTGTTTATTTTAGAAAACTGTAAATACAGAAAAAATTGATAAAAATATAAATAGAAATACATTCCTAGACGAATCTTTGCCAGTCAATCAGACTTTATTTTTGTTTTATAACTTGCCTACCTATCTGAGCAACTAAATAATATAGAAGCACAGCGTAACGCTGTGATGGCGGTAATAAAATAGTTGCATCATTGAATTGTGGGAAAATAGCGTCATTCAGTTAATTATATATGTGGGTATAGGTTTACTAATTATCTAAATAAGCAATGATGACTTAATACTTAATAATATAAAATACTAAAGTACATATATCTGTATAGAATCAGGGAGAATACACTAGGTTTAGTGAATTGCGGAAACAAGGTTAGCCTAGAAATGTATATGTACTGCCTAAACCCAAAACAGAAACAGAAAAAACCCCCAATTAGTATGTAGAATACCATAAGGCACTTCATTCTGCTACACAGCATAGCAGCATTATCCATGAACAATTAGAAACACTACCATTATAAATTTTTGTTGGGATTATAGCAATCGCCTTCAAAGATAAAAAAAAAAAACAAACTAATAGCTCAGTCATATTGTATGAGTCAGAATCATTATCATATCAGCCATTATCAGTCGACTGCTGAACATAGGCCTCCCCTATAGACTGCCATAAGGAATGGTCCTGAGTCATCTACATCCACTGACTCCCTGCAATGAATTTGAGGAATTGTCCTGAGCTACGTTTTCCTATATGGGGTCGCCACAAGTACCTTTCTTTCCCATCGGTTATCAGTTCTTCAAGCTATGTGACCAGCGCATTGTTACTTTAGCTTGCTTATCTTTCGGGCTATGTCGGTTACTTTGGTTCTTTTGTATATCCTCGTTTCGAATTCTATCACGCAAAGAAACTCCGAGCATAGCCCACTCCAGAGCCTGCTGAGTACCTAATTTGAAGCTATTGTATACGAACAACCGTGTGCAAAATGTATAACCAATGCAACATGCACTGGTTAAAGACCTTCGTCTTCACATTTTGAACAAGAAGACGTGACATAAATTAGAACGCTGCCCAGCCAAGTAAAATTTTTTTGGTTGACCTTTTGGTCGAAATTGCATTTACCTAGTCGGACAAGTTGTTCCACGTATACATAATCGTCGATAACTTCGAGCTTAGTGTTTTCAATCATAACCGCTATAGGCGTGACATGGACGTTAGATATAGGTCAGAATACTACCTAACAAATGTGGTGAAGTAGAAAACTAGATAAATACAAAAATCTCAGAAAGTAGCACCAAGTGATTGATGAGAGAAGTTCCACTCCACCGACATAAAAAGACATCTATAATCCATCAGAAAACACCTTAATTTCCTTTGGAAATATGCGTTTATCAAAGCAGTCTGGACAAGATCCTTATGTCAAGATTATCAGAGTATATGCATTCAACATGCTCAATTAGCAAATGCCTCTGATTACCCCGTTAGAGACTGAAATCATAAGTATATTTTTTCATTTAACGTAGCAGGGCACTTAGGTAGTCGAAGAGCAAAATATATATTTATACAGTTGTATAGAGATGCTTTTAAATTTCCGTACACATACATAATATCAGTATTTCATGCACGTTTGCTACATTGTAACAGAAAATTTATAACGATAATTATGAAGACGCTCTGTTGTTATTGTAGGTGACTTGATGACTTCACCCTCACTGGTAGGTACCCCACTAACGTAATCGCATAAGATTAAGAACATATATTATTCTACCATAGCGTAAATATGTACCACACCTGGTGGGATAATACCAGAGGGCCTACTATGAAATGTTTCGTTAAACACAAATTTGATGTTAAAATTACATAATACTTACCATTTAAAAACATTAAAAATATTAAATATTATTCCTTTGGACGTTTATGGTAGGATTTCTGACGAATGAAATGTTAAGCTTACTAGGCCGATTTAGGTATGAACGAAAACACGATTTTGAATCCGAAACTTCGGAAGTTCATTTCATGGTAGGCCCCCAGATAGTAAAGTTAGCTAACGTGCCATACTAACATTTAATTTTATCTATACATATAAAATCGTTTATCCTGACCGATTGATCAACGCATAATCCACAAGGGCTAAAAGCTTGAAATTTTGGCAGTTGATACATTTTATAATGTAAACTTCCCACTAAAGAAGGATTTTTGGAAAATCTACCCTTAAAGAGAGAAGATAAGGGATGAACGGTTGTACGGAAACCCGTCAATTTCAAAGTTAGCATGTTTCTAACTTTGAAATTGTTTTATTTTAATGTTTGAATTTAATATATACAAACTTCTAGTTAGAAATAAACAATTACGTATTTTTGTAGCGTTTTTGTAAATCTATCTCCTAAGAGAGTAAAATAGGGATTGTAAATTTATATGTAGACTCTGTTATATTTGTAATTAGAAGAATGTAGTGAAATTCACAATGAAACAACTAGTATACGTATAAGCTTATATACCAAAATTAATTTATTTTACTTAGATACTAAAGACGATAAGTATATAATTTGGATCATCTATGTAATGTACTGTTTATCTATAATCAATACGAAGTAAAACCATTTACACCCACCTGAAATTCGGATCACGAACACCAGCTATCGATTGACGAATTCAAACAAGTGCGCGGTATGCAATGTCGATGTTATTTACAACGTCACGACTTCCACTGACCAACGTTGATTGTATACTAACATATAAAATGAAATTTAGTATACGTATGACTATCAAGGACTCTTCACTATTGCCGCCAATATAAAGGGATATTCAGATATTACATCTATATTAATGTTATAAACTAACAATTTGATTGTTTGTTGGTTAATAATGGATAAACTCAAAAACTACTCAACCGATTTTAAAAATTCTTTCACTTATAGTAAGCTACATTATCAGCAAATAACATACGCTACTATAGCCTAATATTATATTTTTATTTTCTAAATTGATATCTACCTGTGCTAAGCCGGGCTGGATAGCTAGTGCGAGTACATAATATAAACAAATTTTGAATAGGGGGAAAGGGATTGTTAGTAATGGAGACTGAGAATCCCATTGCTAGCAATATACCCAACCAGGTCGACCTCCTCGCGGTTCCCCCTGGAAACTATCATGGTTAATTCCTGATGAATTCATCATGATGGGCTAACTGGCCTGTTTTCATTCTCACCTATCACCCTTCACTGGTGTTCTGCCAGCGTATCCTGTTAGCGCAGGCGGGGTTACCATACCATTTTCACCCATCAAAAAAAAAAAACAAATTTTGAATTATTTTCTACTACATACATATTAGGGGAAAGGGATTTTGTCATCTTATAAAAGCAAAGGTCGTTTAATAAGTAAGGTGGCTGGACTTAAACTTTATACAATTCAAGCGGTGTTCCGTTTATAGTCTGTCAGTGTTCATACAAAACTATTTATATATTTAAGCCATTTATTTATAATCTTGTCAGTTTCGGGGAGGTACTTCAAATTTGACTTCTTTTAGGATAGATGCATTCGGAATAAAACAGTAAAGCAACACCTACATTAATTCACACTTTTCTGTGTGAAAAACGCGTTATAATTAGTTTTTGTTGTTATTAGTGAATTAATAATAAAAAAACGCATATATGCGTATGTGGAAACATTTTTTTATTAAGAATGGTCCGTGCGTACCAGTTGACCTTAGCTCTAGTGTAACTCGTTTTGACAGCGAAGTAAAATAATGTCGAAATATTCGTCTACAGAGTCCTTGTATGAAAGTACCTAATATTTTTTATAAGTTGTGACCACGTCTTCGTTTAAATGGAGAAGTATGTAAAATAACCTACCGGTGGGTAGGTGGGTAGGTAGGTGGTGACCTACCCTTTGTCTTTTTCTCAATGTCCTCTACCCAAAGGTTGTCTGGAAGAGATCGCTTAGCGATAAGGCCGCCTTTTATCCGCCGTATCACTTCTCATTAATATTTACTGTATATGTTATTTTTCTTTTTACTTGGTACAATAAAGTGTAAATAAATAAATAAATAATTTCCATAAAAAATAATTTTATAACCATTCACATTTATTTTATTACGTCAACTGTTATAGAGAGCCCAAAAGATTAGATTCCCAAAGAGGGTTGACGTCAGGCAGGCGGCCGGTCGTAAAACTAAAAACCAAATCTTTTTGTAATATGTATAAAAACATAATACACCGACCCAAATAATAATTGGGATAAGGGTAGGAAGATGATGATGAACTGTTATAGAGAGCTTTGAAAACAATATAATTAAGCTCTTTGGGAGATAATTTTTAAAGTAAATCAGAAAGTAATAATCAGAAATAAGTAATAAGAAAAGAGGTACGAATTTAGTAAACGGATGTAACAATAATCATAGCAAAGAACATTATATGTTAGGTACATATAATGTTCTTTGCTATGATTATTGTTAACCAAACAACTTCTTTGCTATGATTATTGTTAAACAAACCTAAAAAAAAAATACAAATGTTTTAGGTCCTTAAAAAATAGTACCTACTGTATTTGAAACTAGAAGTCTGAAAATAATTCATCGAGATAACCGGTTCGAGTTTTAAATTAATACAACATTTATTAGTATAGAATACTAGATAATGTTTTTAGTAAACGCAAATACCAGAAGGAGACTTTGTACAAAAGTCGTTTGCTTGGGTACGTCTGTCCCATTCGTGTTTCAACCGTAAAGCAGTTGTGTTTGCATGGCTGTGTTTCGGTTTGAAGGGTGGGATATGGCGTGAATTTACAGGGTACAGAGGAATAACACCTTAGTCCTCAGAAATGGCAACGCATGAGAAGTATCATGGGCGAAACAGTATACTCTGTTATGTCCATGGTACTGCTCATGTCTATAGGCGACGGTTACCACTTTGCATCAGGTAGGCCGTCACCTTGTTTGCCATTCTAAGTTGTATAAAAAAAAATATTTAAATATTTTATTTCCATAATAAAATAGTAGAAGAGTATTTCCAACCACGTGAAGTAATATTTCAAAATATTATACAATATGCTCACGACTATAATCCCCAGTGAAGTAGCCAGAGGCATTAATCGACTGCTATCGTCATGGTGGATGTAATACTCGATACGCCAACATTTCGAAGAACATATTAGAATATCTAGGTCTCTCGTAAATGGCAATAATCGACAAATGTCACTAACTACACCATTGGGTATTATAGTCGTGAGTATATACTTTTTTTCACTCATAAACTCATTTTGTCCGAATAGCTTAAATCATAAACGTACCTGTATGAGTTTAATACTTATATCAATATCACTAATGTCTCCATTACTAATAATCCCAATCTCCACTACTTATAGGTGGGGCTAGGGATTATTAGTAATGGAGACAAGAGTCCCATTGCTAGCAGTATACCCAATCAGACTAACCTCTACGTGGAAATAATAGTGTTGTCTAGTCTTGGTGAATTCGTCATGATGGACCGATTGGCTTTTTCTACCACGAACGCTATGCAGGTTATGCAGTAAGTTCCTTATCGAAGTTATTCTAAGAGACTACAGCATGGGATTCTTCAAAATTAAGGGATTAAGGGGTGCTTTCAAATTCGACAACGCGCGCGTAATGCCCCTGATATTGCAGACGTTCGTAGACTACGGTAACCGTTTGCCATTAGATGGGCTGTATGCTTATTTGCCACCTCAGTGGTATAAAAAAAATTGGTCAATCTTCATTATCACCCATAAATAAAAACTTTCTTATATCTATATAAATAGAGACCAAAATTCACTCGTCAATATCAATTAAAGGCTTGCAAAAACAAAGAATATTTTGTTCATGGGTTTAACTCCTTATCGAATGATAATCTTTTTAACATGTAGTATTACTTTATCTATATAATTTAATATGTAGACAGTGAGAAAAAATAGCAACAGGACACGTATTTCATCATAATAATAAAATGTATTAAGTTATAATTCAAATAAAGTATACCTGATGTCTGATGATACTTTTGACGCCTGTTAAAATATTATCAATTTCACTCTCTTCCAATAATCTTTATTATTGGAGTACCTATAAAGTAATCACGACTTGAACTAACCGACGTATGCCGTGAACTGACGCACAACATTATCTAGGTCGGTGAAACTTTATATTGTTGTAAGGGCTCATAACTTATACTTGAATATTTATATATTTACTGCACAAAATTAAATACATTATGGATTATAGTCTCCCACTTCGCTCTTCAACTTGCTTGAACTTTTTACTTACTTTTATGTGCAATTTTGTTCCCACGAATGTAAGTAGGTACTCGTAATTCCAAGTAGGGTAATTACAGGCATTTTGTCTGTTGTTACCGTAGTACACGTAATTTAAGTGGCAATTGACTAGTTACGTAGATCGAGCCAACAATCGATGGGGAAGAAACGTTCTTGAGTGGCGACCTCATACGAGCAAACGCAAGGACGACTTCCCACTAGATGAAGTGACGACCGCAAATGCATTGCAGAGTCAGTTGGATCAACGAGCCTACTTTCATCTTTACTTGTCACCTTCCACTGGTGCACCGCCAGCGTATACCGATAATGCAGGCCATACCATTCCATTTTCACCCATAAAAAAATCTACGACGGTTTCTAGAATGACCGCGTGGAGATCAACCTATGAGGGTATATTGATGACAATGGGATTGCTTATATAAGTTAGAATCATAGACGGAGTAGTACTCACGTAAGTACCTATATTTAAGTATATAATAACAAGCTTTTTTATAGCAAGTAACTAAAAGTTATAGTAATATAACTTTAAAACTCTATGTATTGATTTCCACAAAACAATTATGTCGTAAAGCGTCTACGCTTTTTGTCCTTGGCTGTGACCTTTTCATAATGCTTATGTTATTATGATGACTAATATATTTAACAATGTTTTGATCTACCTATATTTTAACACAATCATGTGATACGTCTAGGTACCCAATTACCTACCTAGAATATTCCTTGTTTGTGATAACTGACAGTCACCATGAATTGTAGTTTTGATTGTATAGACAAGATAAAGATAATTGACGGAAACTGGTCACTAAAATTAAAATTTATCAGTTCCTAGTTAATGATTGATAGATAGTTGAAAAATATTATTTTTTACATAGAGACTAGTTGAAAGTACTTAGTTATAAAATACATAAATTATTTTGGCCTAAGGGATACAATGATGATAAAAAGAAGGGGTTCAGGTACGAAAGTGGCAGATCTGTATCCACTTCTGTTCTCGCAGTTTCGAAAATGAATACGTAAAAGATCCTCTGACATACAAAACTAAAGTTGGATACAGGATACCGATTGCAGACAAACAAAATTGGCCGTGCGAACGTTGAATAAACGACTATCAAAACGTTTATTACATTTAGACAGGAAAAAATATTAAAACAATGATAGGGACAATAATGGGTCCGTGCCCATTAAACAAACATTTATACACAATAGAGCCCTTTAGTGCCTCTAGAGTGTCCAAAACCCCTTTGTCGAGGCTGTTTTGAAACCGAAGAAATGGCTGCTTACGTAATCTTGGAATGTGAAGCTGTAGCCCCTCAACACTTAGAAAACGTCGGAACAATGAGGTCGCTCCGTGAAGCCTGTAAAGATCCTAGAAGCTTTTGTGCTTCTGGGCGGAGCTAGGCTGGCTATACTAGCCATAACTCATACGCACAATGGTCCAAATTAGAGGCTTAGTGGGGAAAATAAAGTCCAATTTACATTACATTACAAAGATTATACATATATATACATATATGAATGAACATCAAATATATTTATGTGACACACTCTCTTCTTGTCTTAAATTGCAAAATGGGACATGATTTTTTAATCAAGATTATAATATTCTGGAAAAATAAAAACGAAACATCTAATCAATATGTTTTTATTTTGTTTACTTAAACTTTGTTTTGTAAACGTATGAATATACTTGGTTTCCTGTAACATTTATATAATCTTAATAAAACATGCATAATAAATTAATAATAACAACAATTAAAACAGATTAAAAAAGTGAATTCAGTACAAAGTACAATTTACATTCTATTACTATTGTTACTTTAAACATATTTTATTTGTGACATTAGCTTTATATTTTTTTTTTATAAGATAGATATTTATTATTAAGTTATATAACTAAATATAAATCTTACATTACAAAATGAGTAACATATAAGAAATACAGTACCCCCTAAACTTAATTAGTAGCAATCAAATAATTATGACCTATGAATCTATTAAATGTGAGCAAATAATCTATACAAAAATGTATGAAAATATCAAAACGTCTGATCCATTAATTGATTGTCAGATAATAAGATCAGTTAAAATTGATATGGTTCTAAGCACTGTGACGAGAATAATTGGTAGTTTTTTTTTTTTTTTTATTTCTGGCATAAATCATATTTTCGCAATACCAAAACACAAAATTCTCCTGTCATTGAACGCATATAATTAAAAATTATTTCCAAAAAATGATATTTCAAAAGAATCATAATTATTAAATATATACAAACCATTTTATAAATGATTTACATAATTATAAGTCAAGGATTCATTATTAAGTTAAACATTTATGTATAACAAAATATAAAGTATCGTCTAATTAAGGCCTCATTCATACCCCGCATGAATATTTATTGGGAATGCTAAACAAACTGGCAGTAAGCCTACCGGATAGGTAACATAATATAAATATGAACAACTCAACAGTAAATATAAAATAAAATACCAATATCATCGTCAAATATATCACGCCCCATACATTAGATCACCTCTTCTATTATGGCTCTTGCCTGAGGTATATGCTGTTATAATTTTTCAGCGATACTTATATACACTCTCTATAGTAAATACGTTTTAAAGACCTCTTTACACAGACATGACATGGTTATGCTCTATAATTGTAATTATCATTCTCAAATGGAATATAATCGAAACGTCATGAGTCTTTCGAGTTGTCAATTGAATAAAAATGTCTTAATACTAGCAAGTGTAGGTACATAATACTATAAAAAAAAATGCAACATCTGTCTTTCAGTTATACATAGAGATATATGAAATTAAATTTGATTCAGTTACTACTTGTTCGATTTATCGTCCACTGCGGTGAAGGGATTATAGTCCCCGAGACCGACTAAATTCACCGACAAATCCCATAATTTCTTCGCATATTCAGTGTTTAACGCGTCTTGTGAAGGTTTTACTGGTACGCAGTCACTGTTAAACGAAAAAACATAACAATATTAGGACAGAAGATCCATTGTCCTTCTAACCCATTGTCCACAGAGTTAAAAACAAACACTGATGGACGACTAATGTTACGTAGACACATTATTATTAAATATATAATATATTAAATTAATCGTATACAGAATTCCAGTATAAGAATTCTATACGAAGATTCCATACAATCCCTCTAGAAAGTATCGCGGTTAATTCCTGGTAAATTCGACATGATTTGACAAACCCTGACTTTATACTCGCTTATCATCGCTCACTGACGCTCACTTGATGCTGCGTCTACAGAGTGGCGTAATAACTGGAATCACTGTTATGAATTAATTCTGTCTATTGCCATTTTTTGTTTGTGGATGAGGCTTCAATGAGGGATGATAGATGAGGATGACAGCAGGTTAATTTAACCATCGTGACGAGTTCTTCAAAAGTTAATCACGATGGTTTCGAAGAGGAACCATGTTGGACCCCATTATTACCAATCCTCTAATACTACCTATATGGGGGGAAGGGATTGTTAGTAATGCGGATTATCAGTCCCATTGCTGACAATATACCCTTACAGGTCGACCTCCCCGTGGTCCCCCTGGAAACCATCGTGCTGAATTCCAAGTGTATTCATCGCGATGGGCTAACTGACCTGCCTTTTTATCCTCATCTGTCACATCTCACTGGTGCCCCGCCAGCGTATACCGTTAGTGCAGGCGGGGTTACCATTCCATTATCATTCATTAAAAAAAATACTACCTATATATATAGTAGGCACTATTATATAATTTTAAGGACTTTTACTTTCTTCAAGTATATCAGATCTATCGTACCCTGAATCGACTTCACAGATAAAGTTTTATTTACTTTCGCTAGTCACAGAAAGAGAGGAATTAATGGGTATCAATAATTTTAAAATTAAACAGATTAGTTAAAAAAGATGTGATTTGTTTTCAGCTAATATAGATTGAATAAGACCAATAGTGGGAATTAGAATTACCTGTAATACAGGCCGGTCTCGTCAGCACATTTCTCATCGACGGCGCAATAGATGGTGGTCTGAGCGCCGAGTTCGATTGACTTCGTGAATGGTGTGAACAACAGGCCGATGATGGTCCGCGCGCCAGGGAACAATGTATTGTCAAGATGGCGGCCTAGTTCCGTCTTTATAACTCCTGGGTGAAGGCTGTACGTGTTCACGCCTTCTATGTCATGTTCCTGTATTGGGGCAATTTGAAGAGTTCGTCAATGTAAAATGCATTTGAGGTTGTCACTCCATCAAGAGAGGGGTCATCCTAGACGTTTGCGGTTTACAGGGTCGTTACTCAAGAACCTTTCTTTTCATTTGTTAATTCTTCACCACTTCATTGACAAAATTAACATTTAGTATGAGAAATGTGAAAATCAGTTCGTTTGTTTGTAACCTCTAAGTGCCTTAACGGTTTAACCAATAACTTTGAAATTTGTTTATTTTAATTATACAATATACGGGATGGAGATGGACATAGTTTACTTTTTACCCTGGTCAATAAAAATATGCCGGTCACGTGGACGAAGTCGCGTTTAAAAGTTGTTTTTTTTTTTAAATTGTAAAAATAATTACTTATTCTCATTTTTAAATATCGTTGAAGTTAAGAAATAGTTCGATCTCAACTTGACAACTGACAAATTGAAATTAAGCGAATACGGTCATTTTAATAAACTAAAACCTGCGGTGGTTTTAGTTTAAACTAAATAATGGCAACGAGAACCAGTTTTATATAACCGGTTAATAGTCAAGAGTAAAGCAAATCTCGATAATAACTGACACCCAAATAGACGTGAAATAGTCGTATATTACCTTTAATTTCAATGCTAATTCCTTTGTAAATAATATGTTAGCAAGTTTGCTCTGTGCATACGCCTCTATAGATTTATACGGTCGGGTTTCATAATTTGGATCCTCGAAATTAATGCCGCTTCCTGAAATAAAATGTATTTGTAATATTCATTTCTAGATATATAACTTAATATTAATTATCATTATATCAGCCGTTAACAGTCTACTGTCCCCCATAAAGGGGGAGGGGAGGGGGGAGGTTGTCAGTAGTTGCCACGCTTGGTAGACGGATTAGGAACCGCAGTAAAGCTTTGTTGATGTTTTAAGAGGGACGCTGCTGCCCGTCCCTCGACTATTAGGTTCCCTTAGTCACCTCTTTCGACACGCACGGGAAAGGAAGGGGTGACCCATTTTATGCTACATGGCAAATAAAACATATACATTTTGCTAATTACAATAAACATCCTAACGAATTTTATAATAATTATGATGCTATTTATGTTAAGCGACAATTACTTCTTCCCATTCAGCCGTGAGCCTGTTTGCCATTCTAAGTATCATAAAAATAAAATTCGGTATATATATATAGAGAAAAAAAAAATGCAAGGACGATGGAATGGAATGAATTAAACATTAGAATAAACCGTGTCTATTGCAAAAATCTTATCAAGCCACGTAACATACAAAAAAATAAAACTATTTGATAACCTATTCCTTTCAGGGGTCGCTTAAAAATTTAAATGTGTTGATGCGTGAAATTATTTTATATTTAATACGTACTTGTATGTCCCCTTGACGAAACTGTCACAATCCTGGCAGGCTTGCTGTTTATAATGCGCGGCAATAACAGCATGGTCAATAGAAAATGAGACAAGTGATTGGTCCCAAATTGGATTTCAAAACCATCCTCAGTCTTGCCCTTGGGACACATCATCACCCCGGCATTATTTACCAATATATTTATCTGTGGCTCGGTATCTAGGATTTCCTGTGCGCATTCCCTCACAGATTTCAATGATGTAAGATCACACTTCACAACGACTAGATTGCCAGTGTTAGATAAATCTTTGCATTTTGTTTCTATGTCACTCTTTGCTTGTTCAGCCTTTTCTATACTCCTACATGCCATTATAACCTTAGCACCTGCAATACGAATACAATTTGTAGGTTGCTAACCTAAAAGTCTATACAGATGATGAATATTTTGTTCACGCAAAAAATACGTTTGTGAAATCATGTGTTTGTCCAACACGTGTGTGTGCGTTGTAGTGTACCTTATAATCACATAGTATAATATAAAACAAATTCGCTTCCCGTCTGTCTGTCTCTATGTATGCTCAGATCTTTAAAACTACTTAACGAATTTTGATGCGGTTTTTTAAATAGATAGAGTTATTCAAGAGGAAGGTTTATATGTATATTGCTAATATAGTAGAGAAACATTGATAATTTTAGAGGTTTCTAACGTGCCGGCCAGTCGGCGCTGTTTAGTATCAGCATTGCACCCGTGCGAAGAAACATTTTTAGTCAAACTTAACTATATCTGAGAACAAAAAAATGGGAAACTATTCGGTTTAGAAACCAATTCTACCATTATTGTCGACGTGACATGAAAAATAAGTTCTCGAACGTGGTTTTGCTCGCAGTTTCAAAAAAATTTCTATTGAAACTATAAATTTAAGCCGATTATAGTCAAAATCAAAAGTTCGGTCAGATAATGTTAGACTGCGTAAACCCAAATTATATTTCATTTGGCCATTGGTTTCTAATTTAGATAAAAAAAAATACTTTTCACACAGTTTAATAAATATTAGAAATTTAAATAGCCCAGCTACGTAGACATCTTTATAAACTTTATACTGGAATCTTTTCATAATGATGTCACACGAAAACTGTGTAAGAGCGATTAAAAATCGCCTCCTTTCCGAAAACTTATTTTATAATCTTCTCATGTAATGAGTGAATAGGTTTTGTCTGATTCTGGTAATCTGTTACCAACTAATTGCGCGCATATCCTATTTAAAAAACAAATATAAAAATATTATGTCACGAAACTATTTACCATATGGCGGATTGTATGATCACATTTGAGATTTGTTGCATGAATAAAATTATATAATATACCTATTAGTCAAATGAGGGGGAAGGGATTTTTGGCAATGGAGTTTGACAGCCTCATTGCCAGCAATATGCCCTATTAGGTCGACCTCCACGTGGTTCCCCCTGGAAACCATCGTGAACAATTCTTGTTGAATTCGTCACGATGGGCTAACTGACCTGTTTCATCCTCACCTATCATCCTTCATTGGTGCCCCGCCGGTGTATACCGATAGCGCGGGTGGGGTTACCATTCCATTATCATCCATTAAAAAAAAAGTCAAATGGAGTTAAAGATATATCAGTACCTACTTATTAAATTATTGTTTTATTCAAAGTCGATTATGATCACAATTCAATAATGTCGCATCTAACAGGAAATTACGAAAATTTTTTTAACCTTAACATCACAAATTATTTTTTATCTAAGGAGTACATTATAGTAGATGACTACTATGGTTATTTTAAGAAACAACGGCATAAAAAAGCTAATTGAGTAATATTTTTATTTATAAGTCAACCGAATAGAATTAAATTATTCTACTGTTAAATGGGTAAAACTTTGAATTTGAGGTAAAGTGGTGTTCCGTATAATATAATTCACGTCATTTTATTGTACCAGTAAATAAATGAAAACGATATTCCTAATATATAACTTTCGTTACGACTGATTGCATTATTAAGTCAAATAAGAAGAAAAAACGTTCGTTACCTCTCTTGTAGAAATCCAAGGCGGTCTCTTTGCCGATTCCCGTATTGCATCCCGTTATAACGGCAGTCTTGCCCACTAATTTGACAGTACTCAAACAACGGCCACTGAACAACGGCATCTTAACAAACTGGTACCTGAAAATAGAGAGGAATATAGTCTCGCCATTACTTGGGTAACAATTTAATATAAAAAAAATTGTATGTAGATGATGTTTCTATATATGGAGCATATTTACGAAACTATTATATGAAGAATCTTAATTTTTAATAATCCTAATTCGTAATTACATCTAAAAAAGAGCAATTGTTCTTTTTTAAATGTAATCGCATAGGTGAGACGCAAATATGCTCAGGATTGTAATCATATATCACAAATGATATAATATGTGGAAAAATATTTAATGAGAATTAACAAATAAACTCAATGTTTTTTACTTTATAAAAAAACTAAACATATCATTTTAGGTACATGGATATTTGATAGATACGATTCATATCTATCTACATAATGAATGTGGATTTATATTATATGAACTAAATTACTTTAGAATCAACATATTTACAAATTTTTGTTTTTACTTGATTTCTTATTATTAAACAAATATATATCTAACAACATTAACACAAATTATTTTTAATGTTTTTTAATGAATGATAATAGAATAGTAACTTTGCCCAAGTCATTGACCCCCATTACTAATAATCCCTCAGCTAAGATAGATTAGGTAATTACAGTTTAATTATCTACGTTATTATTGATCTACATTTGTAACTGACCCTAGGAATAGTAGACAGATAGATCGACATAGGTATATACATTAGTATTATTACTTCATTCTGAACCAGGCTCGAATATGAATAAAACTCATAAAAATATATTTAACAAAAAATACCAAATAGTTAAGAAGAGGAAAAGGATCCGGTTAAATGAATTTAATTTCCAAAACCGAGAACGGTTCAGGAGCCGGAGTCTTTTCCTTAACCTGAATATAACGTGCACATTTGGCGTACACAGCTCAATATTCCAATGCGAATGTGTTGCAATGCTAATCACAATAAATGGTTTTAGCATTAGATTCTTATCTGACAGCGCAGCAGTTAATAAACAAGACAAACAACAAATTGATAATTGAATGCCACCATTCACTGGATAGATTTTTCCAATAACCGAGTTATATATATTTTATGGTAACGATGCCGCAGACGAACTGGCTAGAAGAGGCTCAGGAACGAGGGTGGTAGGCCCGTATCCATCTTCCTCTTCCGTTCTCGCAATTTCATTTAAAGATCCGCTGACATACAAAACCAAAGATGGATACAAGCTACTGATTGCAGACAATCAAAATTGGCCGTACCTACGTTGAATCAATAACTATCAAAACGTTTATTACATCTAGATAGAAAAAACCTCAAAATAATGATAGGGACAATAACGGGTCATTGTCCATTGAACAAACATTTATACACAATAGGAGCCACAGACAGCCCTCTATGTCGAGGCTGTTTCGACGCTGAAGAAACGGCTGCTCACGTAATCCTGGAATGTGAGGCTGTGGCCCATCAACGTTTAGAAATCCTATGGAACGGTGAGGTTGCTCCGTGAAGCCTGTGAAGAACCCAGGAAGCTTCTGCGCTTCTGGGCGGAGCTAGGTTGGCTGTACTAGCCACGACTCACACGCACAACGGCCCAAATGAGAGGCTAAGTACGGAAAACAGAGTCTTTCTTACATTACATTACATTTAGTATTATTACTTCATCTAAGCTAATAAAACCATAAAAATATTTCATAGTTAAGTATTTAAAATTTAATTTTAAATGACATTAAACTCAATATAATGATAATGCTAATCACAAAATAGGACATAATTTCTGTACCATTAATAATTTTACCATTAAAGATTTTTCAAATCATATATATTTGAAATGAAATTTAAATTTAACTCATTTGTAATCATTTAAACTCTTTGTTTTACTTTCTACAGATTTTACCTTAGAATATATAGAGAATATATCTATATATTCTAAGGTAGGATAGGATATAGGAATAGGTAAACTTTTTAAATAACTTTTCAAAAAAGGGTCTCAATTTTTTTTTATGATTATTTTATGCATTATCTCAACTTTAAGCACCAATTTTGACAATTCCTTTTGCAATCAATCCCATTTTAGTATATGCAAATGTGTATACATTTCATTCTCATTTTATGAATAGTTTCATCATTAAAAACTTTCATATAATTTTTTCCTATACCTTTAGTTCTGACATTATTTTCCTTTCAACTATTCTTTCACAGTATAATTTTTAAGCCATTGCTTTCTCAATTGTTTTGAAATTCATTTATTTTTCTTAATTTCTTCTTTTGTTTGTTTTCTTTTTGGGAGCATCATGAAATTAATATCTACAAGAAAGATACCTTTCTCACTCTCAGAAAGTAAAAAATAAACATTAAATCAAACAGGCCTTTGCAAGCAGAATAATCCTGTACCATACAATAGCTTAAAATCATACCATCAGTACACACAGGGGACTGTTATTTACATATCCATAATATTAAATCCTCTTTTTTTTAATATTATAATAAAAAATGTTAATGTTCATATTACATAATTATTCTATAAAAAAAAAATGTAATTTAATCACTTTGAACAATGAAAAACAATTTACCAAAAGAATGTCAAAGTAACTTAGATATATGACTCTTCTTACACACAGAGTTGACACTGAATGAAATGGCCATCACTCATTTAGCTTTGTTCCAAAATGAAATTTACACCCTTTACATTCTATTGCACATCATAATATTCAAAGTAAATATTATGATTTAGATATGATTTCCATACCAGAGGACTGTGCAAAAATTTCGCAAACAACATTCAAGTAACAATTATTAGTGCTAAAAGGCACTTAAAATAATTATTGTATTTTATAAACATGGTACCAATAATTTATAATTACTTACACAGGTTTAAATTCACCTATTTTAATACAATAAATAAATATTTATTGAAATACTTATATAAATGTTAAAATACTAATATTATTAAAGACATTTGATTCCTTTCACAGGATATTAGTATATTATCATTAATAATAAGCAAAACCTAGTATTAATATCGCCAAATAAATTTGTTTAGGTTTATATACTTCTGGTAGGTGATACTATTTTACTTATAATCTCTGCACTTAGAAGATGGAAACATATTTAATATAATGGAATATTTTTTCCTTGATTAAATAGTAAAATGTTGTCTTTTTTAGATTGATATTTCACTAAAACTCATTTCAACCAACTTTAAAAAGAAGGAGGTTCTCAATTAATCTAAATAGAACTTTCTTCTTTTTAAAGTTTATGTTTGTTATTTTATAATACAAAAAAAAAAAAAAGAACATAATAAAGTTAGATCGTTAAATCATAAGTGAGCCCATTATGAAACATCTTCTTTGAAAATGATAATTAGCTGTTTTGGTATTTAATAGTTGGATTTACTCGAAGAAATCAATATTTAAATTAATTGGGTAAATGACCGCTACAAAAACGCGATTGTGACACCAAATAAGAAGATATTTGCATCATTACACCTGTAAATAATAAGTGTTTGTTATCCAGAAGAAATATCATTACAATATTTACTTACTGCGTTTATGTAAATTAGTACAAATTACAGAGACCACAAGAAACTTTCAAGTTTCTAAAAGAACAAAAATTAATACGAACTATATGCGCGTGAGCCGATTAATTTATGGTTTTTTTCTACTTGTTTATTTTATGGTTAGTGACAGCACAAACAGTGTTGCCAGATGTAATTTTTTATTTTTACCCTAATGTAAAATATATTTTATTTAAATAAATGCGATTTCTAGATTTTTATCCAATTATAAAGTTGTATCGTTATTCACTTCGTTTTGCCATATATAAAGTAAAGGACAATAACTTCGATTCGTACTTTTACCTCATCTTACCTTCTCCTTATTTTATCCTATCCTTAATTTTGTTATCTTTTTTCATATATTTTTTATTGCATTTATATACCGTTATACACTTTATAAATACCAAAACTGTCCAAAAATAACACCAAAATTTTTAAAAAATATCATACAAAACATATAATCCTATCTACAATCCAAAAAGTCACGATAAAGAATTATCAAAAACCATTTACACAAGCGGGACTTAACGCCTTTATATATAAATAGTACCTACATACCTGCTTCTTTATTGCCGACGTGTCTCTGAATGTTTTCTTCTCGAAAGTTTAAAATTAATACTCATATTCACACCAAAATATTATTAATTTGGTTTCTAATATCACTACTTCGATGCTATCGATAAACAATAATCGATGTTCTCTAGTGTTGCAGGGGTTACGATAGCCGCTTAAAATGAAAAAAATATTTCTCGTCCCTGTACATATAATTTGACTTTTTTCCTTTTCTGATAGTGGATAAATTAATTATAATGATTGATGATGACCTAAAACACTGCAACCAAACTATAAATATTCATAAAAACTACTACTACTGCTACTACCAAAAATTTCCAAATAGTTCTTAGACTATTACTACTATTATGACATATAATGTCAATTGTCTGTCATTTTTATTAAAAGTCAATATTTAAATTTGATGATAATTGGTGACTTTATAGAAATTCGAATTTGTTGCTTTACTTCAATCCAATTAATAATTTTGTCCTCATTGGTTCTAATCGTCGTTGTAATTTATAATATTATTTTATAGCATTTCCATAAACTTATAATATGTAACACTTATCAATTTATTCAATTATAGCATATTTGTTTTAACATTTGAAAGGATTGTATCTAATACTTATTTACTTAAATAAAAATAAGATCAGTATGGAGTACGATAACGATGAAAATACTTGGCGGAGGCCGTCTACACCCAAGATGGATAATTCCAAATGTCATCCTATTCCGAAACGTTCTACGACAGTCGCAGTGATAGTATTAGGCTTGGCCGTTCTTAGCTGCCTTCTTGGATATTGTGTGCTCAGTGAAAGCCTGCCCTATGAATCCAAAACTTTGCGTCTTGTCATTATTGTAAGTTATTTTCATATACTTATGTTACTGGTTTAAAATTTTTTAAATAAATTCCGCGTTTCATCATTAAAATATACGAATGTAAAAAACTGTTATAGTTTTTGAATGATCGACGTTTGTTTAGTGGCTAATATATCTATCTATTTTCACGCCAAATCTTTTATCTGGTAGACAAAATAAACCAAAAAGTCTCCTTATATATTTATGTTTATATTAATAGTGTTACCTAATCTTTTTGATCAATTTACCATGATGAGCTAATTAATCTAATTTCATCCCCTTCTATCATCACAATCTTTGTATATTTCATTATATGAAAGTCTGCCTTACTATTGACAATAAGGTAAGAAATGACAAATGCTTTTCTGTATTTTCAGCTTTTCCGACATGGTGCTCGTACTCCAACACACACATATAAAAGTGATCCATACAAAAATTATCAATGGCCTGATGGACTCGGAAGCCTCACCAATGTATGCATATTATTATTTAAGTTCATCTAGCTTATTTTATAAATGTAAATATTAGTAAAAATGTTAAAATATTTGTTACTTAGTCATGATGAAATAGCTTAAATATATAATATATAATAAATAAGTTTAAATTCATGGATATGCAATGTCCTGGATCAATATATAGAATACTTTTTTTACTTTTTATACTATATATCAATTCAATAAAATATAAGTTGTCTTCTGTAATTACCATCACTTGATTGATGGATATAACTGATGCAAAGTTAGAGTTAGTTAAGAAATTATATCTATTGACTGCAAAAATACAAAGTACACTCCAGATATTGGGTTTGTTTTGTACAATTAGAGTTGAGAATACACAAGTAGTGTAAATTGCATGAAAATCACACTTATTTGTGTTTTTTAGATAAATATCTTATAAACTTGTCTTAAATAATTTTATTTTTATTTATCTTTGAGATCTATTAAAATATAAAAAAAAAACCATTTTAAATAATACTACTAATACACAAATTTTTACCTACTTTTTAGACTGGCAAACTTCAGTTATATGAATTGGGAAAGAAGTACCGCAGTTATTATGCAAATTTCATACCTGAGGAATACTATGAGAAAGATGTGTATATACGCAGTAGTGATGCGTCGCGATGTTTGATGAGTGCATACACCTTTCTAGCTGGTCTCTACCCACCTACTGAACGGCAAATGTGGCACCCAGAGATGTCATGGCAACCTATTCCTGTACACTCATTACCAAGGCAGCTAGACAACGTAAAATTTCATTTTTTATTTTTATTTACTTAAGTGATGATGATTACCATCAGGTGAACCGCACGCTCGTTTGCCTCCAGTGTTATAAAAAAATATTTGACTCTATTGGGCCAATTCGAGACTAGACATGTATATATAATTTTTTTATTTCTGTAACAAAAAAGATATGGTTCATTAAATTGTAAATAGTAACCACATGTAACTAATTTCTAATTTAGTACTGATGAAGTAAGAATAAACTGTATCAGGACTCCTTTATATCTTCAGAATGATTGTTTTGTTTTTATATTTGTATCATAAAAACATTTTTTTTTTACAAGTGGCATATAAGATGATATCTCAACTGAAACTATGAAAACTATTGATACATGAACTCATCATGGACATTTTATCAAAACTTAATGTTACCACATACACACACCTAGTAGTAAGCAGGTCATGTGGTCCAAATGTAAGGGTTGCCGTACAAATTTAAATATTATTAATAATTACAATTTTTAATCATGTTTATTTATTATCTATTCCTTGTCTAGGTAGTGGCAGCCACAAAATCATGTAAACTGTGGTCTGCTATGTACAATGAAGTAAAAGCAGAAGTTGATGCACAGCCAAAGTTTAGTGAACTCTTTGACTACCTCACAAAACATACAAACCAGAGCATGCGGAGTGTTCTCAATGTGGATTTCCTATATAGCTCACTATTAATACAACGAGAAACAGGTCTTAAACTGCCTGAATGGACCAAAAATGTGTTCCCTAACAAAATGCGTCTACCCTTTATGTTGAGTTTGGCATTGCTGTCTTATAATGAGACATTACAGAGGCTGCAAGTAGGTAAGAAGTAATACATTTAAAAAAAATATGTAAGGGGAACATTATGTAATCAAAATAAAAATCCCCCTATACATATTGAACTTATACTATATAATTATTAATTTTGAAAAGCTTCTTCAATATCTTTCATAATCCACTATGTTACACAAAGGTTGCCGTAAAGGATTGTTTTGTGTTGTTATACTTATATCAATTGTTTGTATATATGAAACTTAAAAGTCGATTACTTGGGCATCTCTGTCCCATTCGTGTTTCTACTGTAAAGCAGTTGTTTTACATGTCTGTGTTTCGGTTTGAAGGGTGGGATATGGCATGAATTTAAAGGGTACAGAGGATTAACACCTGAGTCCTCAGCAATGGCAATGCATGGGTGGTATCATGGGCGAAACAGTTAAAAAAACCATGGTAATGCTTATGTACTATAGGTGACAGTTACCACTTTCCATCAGGTGGGCCGTCAGCTTGTTTGCCATTCTAAGTTGTATAAAAAAAAAAACTTAATTTTGTCTAAACCCTATGTTTGATGCAAGTAAAACATGTTCCTTTTCTTTGTGTCTTCTTAAAATATAAAATATTAAATATCTATATTGTACTTACAGGCCCCCTCCTCAATGAAATTAAGCAAAACTTTGACAAATCTGTGAGCCACGAGAACATTGATCGATCTTTATACTTATACTCTGGGCATGATGTGAATGTTGTCTCGTTGTGGCGCGCACTCGGTTTCCAGGAGCTGCTTGAGCCAGAATACGGCGCCAGCATAGCTCTGGAACTTCATGAAGAAGTGGAACAAGATAATTTCTTTGTAAAGGTATTTGTCAGTTATATCATTTATGAATATAAACTACTAGAAACTCACACAGACGTTCAATTTTTTTTTTATATAAGTAAAAAAGAATTAAAAGAATTTTTAAAATCGGTTTAATAAATTTTGAGTTTATCCATTAGAAACACAAAATCTAATCTTTATTACTATAATAATACAATATATAATACCATATTATATTATTGAAAGATAAGTTTTTATGGCAGAAATACCTGTAAGAAATGTTATATTTTTTTATGCAGTTACACTATTAAATATACAGTCCGCCTGATGGTAAGCGGCTATCACAGTAGCACAACCTATGAACGTTTTGCAATTCCAAAGATATCGCTAACGCATTGCGCATTTTAGATGTTACTATTTATTTGTCAGAAATATTTACAATGTTGATACTGGTTTTATTATCAAAATGTAACTACAATTTTCAGGCGTTTTACCGTAACAATACAAAAATTGAGGTCCCTATGGAGTTGAAATTAACCTTCTGTAGTGATCCATGCCCATACACGGAGTTTAAACACCATCTTGAAAAACTAATACCAACCGACTGGGAAGCAGAGTGTCAAAATGACGTTTAAACCTTACATTAATGACGTCTAAATAGTGTCTTACTGCAAACAGTTTGCCAAAATCTGCCTAACTTTTTTACTCTTATATGTATGAATAGTGATATATTAGAATGTCAATATTGTAATGTTGTAAAATAAAAATAAAATACAATACTCTCACTTCCATATTCCAAAGATGTACTTAAGTACATACATAGCCCCTTATTCATAAAAACTAAAATATTCTACAAATGTACTTTAAACAATTACACTGTTTTGTCACTTTCTTTCAAGTTGGAAATTTAGAAAGAGACAAAACAGTTCAATTGGTTTGACGTTTTTATGAATAAGACTGTAAGAGTATGTATTCATGGTTAGAATTATTGAAAGTGGCCCCCGTTTTAATAAACATATGTATATTCATTTGTATGCGTTGACGTCAGGCAGGTGGCCGGTCGTTTTGATATGGATAAAATCATATTACGTAAATGATTGGGATAAGGGTCATGATGATTCATATATAACTTATAGGTATATTATAATATTTATAATGATCTAAAAAAATAAATCAATTCATATTTACAAAATGCACCTGATCTAGGAAATT
Source organism: Galleria mellonella (assembly GCF_026898425.1). Classification (NCBI taxonomy): domain Eukaryota; kingdom Metazoa; phylum Arthropoda; class Insecta; order Lepidoptera; family Pyralidae; genus Galleria; species Galleria mellonella. The sequence goes on along the minus strand of NW_026442090.1, from coordinate 3,541,266 downwards.
CAGATTACTTGTAAAACTGAAAAATAGCGTGTTGTACAGGGTGTAAGGACACGTCGGCAAAAACTGAAACCGTGAATTTAGACCATTATTCTGAACTGAAAACAAGTCTAAATTCTTGCCAGAATTTTTCAAAATATTTTGTTTTTTTTTAGAAATCATGTAATTTGTGATATTATGTCATAAAGAAATAATAATATTTTATAGTGAAATACTATGAAATACCAAAAAAACAGCAATGTATTTATTTGTATTAAAATCTTATCGCAGTGCATGGAATCATCTATGTAAAAAGCGTACGAAAAATACCTACGAAGAAGCGCCATTAACCAGTAGTAACATATTGTACGTGCTGTAGCTATCTCACGTCGTGTGGATCATAAAATTTCAAATGCATTGCGCGGCGTTAAAACTAAGAATTGCTAATTACATGACTGGTGCATTCCCGATGGTAAAATAATCTGTTGTCTAATTCAGACCATTCATCTGAAACAGCTATTTTTATTTTGACTAACCTGTCCTTTTCACCCTGTATATTGTTGTTTTTAGTTAGTATTTTATTATCGTTTTTTGAGATGTTTTTAAACACTCATCACTCCACCTAAATATATACGATGTGTTATAATTTGAATAAAGAATGCTAGGTTTGTATTAGAATAATATGTATTTTTAAGTAGTTGGCAAAAAAGTTAAATGGCAAGACTACCAAACTGACTTACGTTTTTTAACTCGTAACTAAATCTATAAGAATTATTTAATTATATTAAAAAAATTTGAAACATAAGAAACTACTGTCTCTGTTCTTCACCAGATTACTTCACCATAATTTTATTGATGTTAAAATAATTATAAACATTTATTATAACTTTAGTTAGTGATTATATTGTAGTAGTTATACAATTGTTAATTAGTACCAACTACGTTTTGATTACCTACGTAATTTTTTATGACCTGCCAATAACTTTATTGTATTGCATTTTATATACTATTGTCATTTAATTATGTTTTTACACATTTTAAATAGGTATATATATGTAAATTTTATAAGGCCTGTAACAGTTTTAATACTATTTTTCGTTTAAATATAAATCAAATAGTTACTCAGTGCTCACATACTGTATAATATACAAGGGGAAATTGATTATATTGGATTTGAATTAATATTGATACTGCGTTTATATCGAATGTATATTCAGTCAGCTGTCGACAGTAAACACATAATCAGATTGCTTCGGCATACTGCGTATAGACAGCGGCTTTCTATACTGGCATCTACTACTATTATATCCTCTAATCCTCAGCTGCAACATATACTCCGCCTATCTTGAATAATTTTCTAGTAAATAATTGTAAACTAGTTTTCGTAATGAATATACGTAAAATATGATCTGTTACAATTCAGTGTGATAATATTAAGTAAGCATTCCATTAAGTACTGTTTTAACTTTTATATAATATTTTGGTGTTTCTTGCACGTTCAACAAAAAGGCGACATAACCATAAAGTTGCGATATTTTATTTTTAGGAAGAAACACCAAAAATTTTGTTGTGTAATATAATATAAAGAAGAATTTATATGCCGTTATACTGTAATTAGTTATTATTACTTATTTACTATAAACATACATGTATTAGATAAAATATCGAAGTTTAGTCGAGAATTTTAATAATACCTAATAAATGTAAACATTTTGACCATTAATTAAACATATGTGTACTGTGGCTACAGTTATGTGAAAGTATTCATAAGTAGCAATATACTGATGTTATGCAAGTTGTTAGTGAATGATCACGAAAACCCTTTATTGTGAACTGAAATTGTAGAAAACAAAACGCCGGTTCGTGTTGAAAAGTTGTACTGACAATTTATAAAAAAAAAATGAACAATTAAAAGAATAAAATATTAGAAACAAATTACAAAGGAGTTTGTAACATCCTTGTAAAAAATAGATGCCAAAGCCTAACCTACGGTTTGCGCAAGAATGTTTTGACTGTAAGAAAGTGTCAAATTAGGTTAACCTTGACTACAAATACCGCACTTAACTCTTATTGTGTGAGATTAAAATCTCACCTTATCTAAATGGAACTAAGAAAAATAGTGTCAATATAAATCATAAATGTAATAAAAAGTTTCACAAGCCGAAACTGAAATAAATAGTTGTAAAACCTCCTTTACGTAGGACATTATTTTTTACCTTTCTTTCATTAGCCATCAAATTTTAATATACTCGTAGAACTCGGACGAATATCGGCTTTGTAAATATTATACTCTTTTGTAATTGGAATTGCCTAAATTTTTTTTCTTAGATAGATGGTACCTACCATGGACATTATAACTATATCAGCTTAATTTTCTTCATAGTCCTTCGAGCCGGATAATTTGAATTTGTTATCATTTTATCAATGATTGCACATATTTTATACAAACTATTCTGTATAAACTAAGACTCATGTAGTCAAAGAATTGGTGGTGAACTTTTCTCCATTAAAACTATACATAATAAAACGTGAAATGTATATTGAATAACGCAAACATAGAACTTGACTGAACAAAAGTTCTCAACGTGCAGTGTCAATAGATCCAAAGAATACATCTCAATATACCTACCAAAATCAAAATAAATCCTGTACCTAGATGTTAGAAAACAGCGTAAGCCAAGCTGCGGACACTTGCCAGTCAGAGAATGATGTTGATTTTTTATGGTTAATATATTTTATGTGGACAAATGTAGTTTTATTTAAAAAGTCTTGTTCAATTTACATTCAGTCAGTCGCCCACTACCTTCTACCCACAAGATAGTCAAGGCTAAGTAATATTTGAATTACTTGTAATTCAAATTAGAGATGAAACGGATAGCAGTTTGGCTGCTCTTGTACTGCTCATATCTGTAGGCGACGGTTACCACTTTCCTTCAAGTGGGCCGTCAGCTTGTTTGCCATTCTAGTTGCATAAAAGAAATCTATATTTTCACAACAAGTTTTTAGGTTGTCAAGTACCATAGGTACATCTTTCACTAATAAAGAAAAATTAGGATATTTGCATTAAGTATTAAAAAAATCAGTAAACACCCAATTAATATGAATAACAAACATTTATTTTGTACGATTGTATAAGTATGTAAATAATGTACATTATTATATAATTATTAAGATTGTGTTTTACGACAAAGAACCGACTTCAATTGTGACAAAACCAGTTATTTTTACATAAAAACTAAACTCTTGAACAAATTTTGTAAAGTTCTATCTATAAGACCAACCTTTAAGTATGTAAAAAAATAATTTCCAAATCGGAGTAACGACGTAAAAAATAAAAAAAAAAATGCAATCGAATTAAGAACTTCCTTCTTTTTGAAGTCGGTTGAAGATACATGTTTACCATAAAAATTACGTTACTTAACTAAAAATGGACGGCACAAGTTAACATTGACGAATTGTATAAATAGTTTACTATATTAAAAATTAAGTAAAATACAAGTATGCAATTAACTATCTATATAAATATATTTAAAATAAACGGCACAAATTGTTAATACAACACACAAAATATGTATGTACCTTAATGTCATAAAACACTTAAATATAAGTAAATCATTAGTAGGTGGAATAAAACGTGTTTTAAAAAAATAGCTATTTTATGTAGTTAGATAAAATACATAAAGAACATTTATTGTTATTGTGATTACCTATTATCTTATAATAGATAGATGTCTAGGCACAGTTACTATTTCAGTCTTTACAGTACTTGTCTTTAACTGGAGGTAACTATCAATAAAAAAATTGGTCACTTGGTTAGAAATTAGCATTTTTATAATGGACTAATCTTTACATTAGATAGATATTTCGTTGTAATTAAAAAAATAAAATAAAATCATCTCAAAAATACTATCAATAAACACTTCAGTCAAAAACTACATTGGTAGACTTTATTATTGAATTATGTCATTATTACTTATTACCTACTTGTCTGATTGCTTAAAAAGTAAATGAACACAATATATTACACATACATGTTATATTAATCATTATTTTTCCGATTTTGCGATCAAATCCAACACTGGATTATAGTTGGAATAATGTAATAGGCACTGACTGGAATAGAATCCAGTAGCTGGATTTGATTATTCACTGGGCCGGGGCGTAATAGCAGACTACACGGCAGCAACTGATCGCATACAATCGTCGGCGACCGGAGCTTGACAGAATTTAAAATAACTATAGTATAATGTGGACCAATCATAAGAACACGCCTGGGCTTGTGTAACATTTTAATATAAATAATTCAAATATAAACAAATTTGATTTTCATAAAGTAACTCATCAAAATTATGTAAAAACTGATGAGCTTTAGCTCATTTTATTTTAATATAGTTTTTATTATTATTTGATTTTTCAGTACTATAGTTTTATTTTATTGATCTCTGGGTTAAATAGCTGAAATTTAATTACCGCAGCATGTCAGTACATTCCTCTCCTTGTATGCCCTGATTGAAGTAAGGATGACAACCCCTATCCACAAAGCTACAGCCACCCACGAGGTAATAAGTGCGATTTGCAATGCCACACCTGTGTTTATGAATTCTCCACGGCGACTGTTTGGTGCATTCTTCTGCAAGTAGTCCATAAAGTCGAAAATAGCTTGACAAGTGAGACGGAAATGAATAACGGAGACGTGATCGCCAGATGCGTGGATTTCCTGTAAGAACAAATATTGTATATTAGTTCTTGCAAAATAAACTTCTTTTTCCATATCATTTATTTTTTATAGTTAATCTGTAGGGGCTGCCTAGACGAACGTATGTTAACCAAATAGGCGACGTGCTAAGGAATGACTAAATTAAAAGTACCAGTAACCGGTAAGCGTGTACGAAGAAATTGATGAATACGAAGGTCTGTTTGAATCGGAGCATATGGCGTTCTTTTGGGAGAGAGGCATAATGCCTTTACATCCAGTATGAGAAAATTCTTCCTAAAAATTTTTCCCTAAATATAAAAAATTGAAATATCAATAAAACTTATAATTAGTATGCTCAAAACAACATACAATTCACTATTTATTTAGTAATGACGGGAATATTAGAAAGTTAAGAACTATTTGATTATGAAGATTAAATTATTACCCTAGCAAGGTATCCTCTGTACTGTGAACAAGTCTTCAGAAAGCCGTTGGTTATAATAGCAGCATGTACCAGATTATACAGGCAAAAGATCGCAGCAATAGAAGCTGTTGGTATCCAACAATATATTACTGCATCATTTTTTTGGCTTACTCTTGTCCTTGTTGTCACTACAATGGCTTCTCCTTCACTAAAAAAATAATGTGACTGTGATATATATTTAGTATAGTTGCTATTAAAAAGAGATTTTTAAAACATGTTCATAAAAAAAAAAAAATTTCTGTGGAAAGTTTCAAACTCTAGAAACACAAATAAATAATCATAAAAACTAAAAAGTAGCATAGAAAAATAAATATGCACAGTAGTTGAGAAAATAAGGCAATTGAGTCAATTTTGAGGTACCATATCTCTAAATCTCTCTTACCCATAGACAGGTTGACTGGAAGAAATCTCTTTTAGAGATAAGTTTGCCTTTGCTAGCAATGCATGGGGAGTATCATGGGCGAAACAGTATACTCTGTTATGTCCATGGTACTGCTCATGTTTATAGGTGACTGTTACCACTTTCCATCAAGTGGGCCATCAGCTTGTTTGCCATACTAAGTTGTATAAAAAAAAATTATTGTTGTTACTGTATGTTTTGGTGCAATAAAGAATATATGTATATATAGTTTAACATACTATACACTGATACACTGGCAATCTAATCACAAAAAAAAAACTACAAAATTATTACACTAATATGTCTTTTGCAAGTGTGTGTACATGACAGTTCTAAATTTATATACAGCTGAAGTTGCAAAAATAACAAAATCTCATGTATTTGTTATAATTTTAATTTCAATTTGTGAACATTTAGAACTTTATTTAGGGTCAAATTAGATATGTTTTATATTTGTGTTCGTTGCATAATTTATTTTACATTAAGATACATCCCACTTAATTCTAACTACATTCACTTAAAACTAATTCCACTTCAAAAACTAAAAATAATAAGAATTTTTTTAGTTCAAGCTCCTGCCAAATCAGCTTCAAGCTTATACTGTGTAGGTGACTGTACTACATGCCTATCTTACTCTAACTATAGTATGTTATTATGTTTCCCTCTTTTATATTAGTAATCTATATACTTTAAGTCTTAATATTTCAATTTAATATTTTTGCAAAGTTATCGTTTTATAAAAATTTTATTTATAAACTAAATTTATGATCAATTTACTTTATTAGAAATTTACTTCATATTGGCCATTAGAATAAAGATTTTACTGTAATATCAAACCAAAATATACATTTTAGAGATAGGTTTGGAGAAATAGCTCCTCAATATCAATCTATTAATTGAATTGGTAAAGAATTAAATTAATTTCGCAGTTTGAGTGCATAGCAGTTGGAGATTGATGGCTAATCTGGAAGATTGGGGAACTTCTAATAGTAATAGTGGTGTTTGAGTATTGGCAGTCATACACATACTAATGGTAGTAGAATTAAACAAAATAATTGTAATCAAATAATCTGTGATATAGACTTCTGCAATATAATATTTAGTTATTTTGATAAATAATTGTCAAAGCAAAAATATTTGTATTATTGAAATATACTTAACAATAGTTCATCTATTTCTTTAGGGAAAATTACATTAATATTTTCATCAGTAGTAACAGTCATACAAATGAATATAATCATATAGAAGAAAAACATTTTGTCTCTACATGAAAATCTAGATTATAATAATTTCATTAACTCGGTGTGTATTTTTTTGATGGATGAAAATGGTATGGTAACCCCACCTGCACTAACGAGATACACTGGCGGAGCACCAGTGAAGGATGATAGATGAGAATGAAAACAGGCTAGTTAGCCCATCATGATGAATTCATCAGGAATTAACCATGATAGTTTCCAGGGGGAGCCGCGAGGAGGTCAACCTGGTTGGGTATATTGCTAGCAATAGGATTCTCAGTCTCTATTACTAACAATCCCTTTCCCCCTATACAAGGTGTGTATTGGGAGCTTGTATTTAACTTATTATTTTATTTACTCATTATGTTACTGTAACTGTATGCTTCCTTTAATATCCACATACATTTACTACTTAACAAATAGGCATAAAAATTAATATGTAATGATAATATAATGGAATTATAATTTACTTTTTTGCTTATTTTATAAAATGTAAATATTTACATGCCTACATGGATTTAGGCAATAAAACAGGTGCCAAAATAGTACTATGTGGTTTTTGTTAATAATTTTAAGACTGTTTAATTTAAATAAACTCATTTCATTTCATAAAATTTAGTAAACACATATTATTTGGGATGGAGAAGGACATGAGCAATTTTTTCTCCCAGTTATTCTTAATAATAATTAATATAAATTCAAAAGTGAGTTTGTTGGTTTGTATGATACACTTTCATGTGTTCAGACAGCAGTTTACTGCTGAATTATGATGAATTTCAGTATAGAAATAGATGAAATCCTGAAGACTTACACTATACATATATATACTATACTATACACTACTTTTTCTCCTTATCTGTGGGCATATCTCAGTCACATTGAAATAAGTCACCGGTAAAAGCTAGCAATTAGATTAACTACACATATTATATACATACTAATCATGTAAATATTTGGTAAAATTATTTGCTTACATTTCTTCCATTGCCGTAGATTTCTCATCTTCATACTGTCCCACATTATTGATGCACACTCTATACATATGAAACAGCGCCATAATAAGTGCATAGGCCAGAATAGGTAATGGTGCAAATATTGCATACAAACAATATGAATTATGGCCTCCATTGAAGTACTGAAATGTGCTGACACCAAAGAATATGCACCCACAATTGGTATTTTCGAGCCAACTTCCTGGACAAACGTCGAGTGTCGCCCGCCAGTGATTATATGGTATTGCTATGCAAACCACCGAAACAGCAAGAAAGGTGGCGAGTAGAGCGTAACACCAACAAAGTCTTCGTTCTGTTTGGTACTGATTCATGATGATTCATATAAAAACTTATGTCGCATAAATATTGGTACGAAATACTTTGTCACTCTGCTATTGTTATTGGTCTTATGATAGTGACCAAGATATGTGAAAATACAGAAATAGATAGACATTCATTATGACACTAATAATTTCACGAATTTGGTTGCATATAAATAATTTACAAAAATTAAATTAACATTTATGTAGTCTAAAATAGAGTTAACAGCATTGATACTAAAACGATAAGCAAGCTCGATATCCTGATAATACAAATCAACTAAAAACAAATCTAGATCAACATCAACAATTTAACATATCGTATCAAACAATCGTTACAACTATTTTAATCAATTATTTATGTCAGAGAGACCTAAAAAGAAAAAAAAATCTTAAGAAAAAATGTATTTCAATTCAGAGAAAACAATTTAGTTCGGTTCGTTATAGTCAAATGAATAGTGTTTGACTTCCAAATTTTTTTTTTTTTTTTTTTTTTTTTTCTTCTTATGTGGCGTTCACCCCGATATTAGGGTATTTTGCCAAGAACAAAACGGGGAAACGATAATAGTAATAAAAATACCTAACACAAACGAATTTAGAAAGGATAAGGATTAGGTCTAGGATATTTATAGGATATGAAGGATATACTTGTACATATGAGAATATACTTATAAATATATAGGAAAAGCAATTGATGCAACTATAAATGTATTCATGTAATATAACTAAATCTTAATATTGTTATCATATATATATGAAGATAGTATTTTATAGATAATAGGATCATTGGAAGAAAGTAGAGTAAGAATAGAAGTTGGGAATGGAACACGGATGGATCGGAGATGATTAAAAAGGGAGGTGTGGTCAAATTTAGAACATGAGAAGAATATATGATTCAAGTCCGCCACTTCAGCACCGCAATTACACGACGAACTTTGTACAATACCAAGCTTGTATAAATGAGAAGGTGTGCATACGTGACCTAGACGCATACGAGTTATAATAGTTGTTGCGGTCTTTCCAAGCTTTAATTTACAAAACCATGGTTTGAAAGGAATATCGGGTTGTATAAGGCGATAAAATCTTCCTTTTATTGTACTTGTTTTTTCCCAATATTCCTTCCAGGCATACCTTAAATATATTTTTGGGAGACAAGCTAGGTCACTACAGTAATTATGATACGGATACATATCACCACAAGTTACAGCCTCTCTTGCCATAAGGTCAGCTTTGTCATTGCCGCTAATACCACTGTGTCCTGGTAACCAGGCAAAAGAAACGGAATACCCTCTCAACATGCAAAGATAAAGACTTTGTCTTATGTCACAAATAATGGGATAAACTGGTTTTGATTTAAACGGATATTTGGCTAGAGCTTGCAAAGAGCTCATAGAGTCAGTGAAAACTATTGCCTTATGTAATTTCATTAAAAGTATATATTCTACAGCTTTTAAAATACCATAACATTCCCCGGTAAAAACTGAAGATTCCGATGGAAGTTTAATTTTTTGAACGATATTAAATTGTGAATGAAACACACCCACACCTACACAACCGCTATTGTCTGGTTTTGATGCATCTGTAAAGATGTAGTGCCATTCATTCCATTCAATGTCAGTTATAAACATAAATTTGGCATTCAATTCTGAATCATTTTTTGATAACCCAAAATCATATTTAATATTAGGAGATAAAACTAAAGATTGATATGAGCATTTATAAATGGGAAAACAGGACGATGTAAAAGTGGGAGATTCTATGGATTTATATTTTTCATAACTTTGTATTAAACATGGAGGTTTTTTATGTTTCCAATAAGATGAAGACGAAATAAAGATATATAGTTGAGATAACTTTTGAATAAGCGGATGATCAGATAATTGTAAACAACGAAAAAAGAAGCGATCAGATAAATATTGCCTTCTTAAAACCAAAGGTGGATCACCGACTTCGAGCTGTAAAGCATTGATTGGACTTGATTTCATTGCTCCAGAGATAATCCTCAAGGCCTTTGATTGAATTAAATCCAATTTCTTAAAAGCAAATGAACTTCCTGGAGCTAACAAAAAAGTTCCATAATCAATGACACTCCTTATAAGACCATTATAAGCAAGTTTTAGTGAAACGGGATGTGCTCCCCACCAAACTCCAGCAAGGCACCTAAGAATGTTGAGGTTACGCTCACATTTCGTGGAAATATAATTACAGTGGGACAGACCTGTTAATTTATTATCTAGCACGATACCTAAAAATTTAATTTCAGTCTTTATAGGAATGTATGAGTTATCATAAAGAACCTTAATTTGTTGCGGTGATCTCATTCTTGAAAACAAAACTACACTACTCTTGGTTACAGAAAGATTAAGACCATTTGCATCTAACCACGTTTTTAACAAATCTAATGAATCAGATAATTTGGCAGAAGCAGATTCTATGGACTTCGCAATAAAATATAATAAGAGATCATCAGCATATTGTAAAATTTTGACGGATTTATCAAGGAATGATTCTAGATCGTATGTGTATATGTTGAATAAAATTGGACTGAGAACAGATCCTTGTGGAAGGCCTTTCCATACTGTTCTAGATAATTTGGTATCTTCATCTAGATCCATATGTATTGTTCTTTCTGATAAAATATTAATAATGAAATTAGAAAGCATTACCGGTACATTTAAAGCTTGTAATTTAGTTTTTAAAATAGAAATTATTACATTATCATAGGCAGAATTTATATCTAAAAAGGCTGAGAGGATTGACAAATTTTGTGAGAAAGCTATATGAATATCTGAAATAAGAACACTCACATTATCTAAGGTGCTCTTACCTTTCCTAAAACCAAACTGGTTCGGGGATAGTAAGTTATTACTTTCTAAAAACCATTCTAGACGGTTCTTCACTAAATGTTCAGCTAGCTTTAGTAAGACAGAGGAAAGTGCAACAGGACGGTATGAAGATGGTTCAGAAGGTGGTTTATGAGGCTTTAGAAATGGTATAATAATCTGAGACTTCCATGAAGTAGGTATATTTCCCGAAATAATTATGGAATTAATTATATTTAAAAAGTAAATTAATGTCGCATCGCTAGCATTTTTAAAAAAGGAATACGGTATACCGTCTTCTCCCGGTGCAGAGTCTTTAATACAAGCTAGAACACCTTTAAGTTCTACAAGAGTAAAAGGAGACTCAAGTTCGGATAATTCGTCAGAGACGGATAGAGAAATATTGTAAAGGCATTCCGGCACATAACTAGGAGCAAGGCGATCTAAAAATTTATTCGCTAAAGTTAAATCGAGTGCAGAACGTGATGTATGATCACTAAAGGCAGATCTGAATCTTTTAATATTATTCCAAACGACTGATGAATTAACTTCTGGACAGATAGAAGAACAAAATCTTCTCCAACCTTCCAATTTCTTTTTTTTCAGTAGTTTTCGAGTAGAACGTGAAACTGCGGTGTAAATTTCAAAATTTTCTGATGTCATGTAATTATTATAATTTTTTTCAGCCTCTTTACGATTTTTAATTGCTTCCGTACAATCTTTGTCCCACCAAGGTGGGGAGGGAATTTTCCCTGAAGCACTATTTTTAACAGGAAATAATAAATCAGCAACCTCCTTCATATTAATTATCAAGTCATTACAACATTGATGTTCATTTCCATGATAAACAATAGGTAACTCCGATATTTTATTATCTAAATATTGTTTGTAAATATTCCAGTCTACATTTGATAAATTATATTTAAGTCGAGGACTACTCTTTCGACTTGAGGGAATGGAAATTGGAAAAGAAAGAATGAGGGGAAAGTGATCGCTTCCGAAGGTAGAGGAATGAGGATACCACGACAGTGAAGAAGCTAAATCAGAAGAACATATTGAAATATCAGGAGCACTAAACCCTTCATTCGGTGCAGTTCTACGTGTCGGTACATCTGAGTTAACAATACATAAGTTGTAAGTGTCAATTATCGTCAGGAGTTTTCCACCATAAAAATTAGAAGTAGAACTGCCCCACGATTGGTGCTGAGCATTAAAATCGCCCATTACGAGAAAAGGTTTAGGTAAAATTGAAAATAATTGTTCTAGTTGTGAATATATTTGGCATGTAGGATCAGGAATATATAAAGTAACAAAACAGATACCATTTATAATTATAGCAGCTGCATTAATGCCGCTATATACAGGAAGCGAAAAAGAAGAAAAAGAAGGGAGTTTTTGACCAATATGGCAACACCGCCATATCCGTCAGCTCTATCATCACGGAGACTTGTAAAGCCTGAAATCCTAAAAGGATATCCTGGCTTTAACCAAGTCTCTTGTAGAGCTATTATAAAAGGATTATATTTATTAATCAAATAAAATAAGTCTGATTTCTTATTTGTTATGCTACGACAGTTCCACTGAATTATTTGGACTTTGTAATCCATTGCGAGAAGTTAACAATTGAGACAATACATTGTACATGGCATCGTTGGACGGTGGTAAAGTTGTTTGTATCATTTTTGATTGCGATAACACTTTAATAAGCATGAGAATAATATCAATGATGGATTGATTATTGTCAATATTATTTGATGATAATGCACAACCATTAGAGGGAGCAGGAATATTATATTCCTTAACTATGGCTTCATGGGCAGAACGATCATATCCTTGTTGTATTTTTGAGGAGAGCGTGGTTTAAGTGTAACTGTTTTTTTATATGATGATTGTATATGTGGTAATGATGATTTCTCTTTAAGGAAAGAAGATTGAAAATGAGATTTATTGGAAGGAGATGATGATGTTAATACATCTGAATATAGTTTAGAAGTTGGAGGATGAAATTTTGATGCTTCAGCATAAGAAACACAACTATGGGCCATTGTTTCTTTAATGGCTTTCTGACGTGCATATTCAGGACATTTTTTACTAATTGCTGAATGAGAACCATTACACAAGATACAAGAAACATTTTCCTCATCTACTTCACATTTATCACCTGTATGATTTTGCCTGCATTTATAACACCGAGGATTTGAACGACACTGCATCTTGACATGTCCGAACCTACAGCAGTTATAGCATTGGATAGTAGGGTAAATGTACAAATCTACAGTTAATGATGTGTAAAACATAAATACTCTTTTTGGCAATATTTGTCCATCAAAAGTAATAACAATGGTTTCAGTATTAATAAAACTTGGTTGTCCTTCATTAATTGTCTTTTTCTTTATTCTTCTGGTTTTTAGAATTTTCCCACAACCTATCGGTACTGATATATTTTGGATTACTTCCTCTTCTGTCCAATCTTTAGGAATACCCCTCACAATTCCCATACGGGTTACATGGAAAGAAGGTATAAATGCCTTAAAATTATGTGTCACTAAGTTACTATTATTTAAAAATGCATTTGCATTTTCAAAATTTGAGAAAGAAAGCGATAAACGGTTTCTTCCTATTCTTTTGAGGCTACCATTCACTATATTATTTATCTTATTAGTGTGTAAAAAGCGACCAAATGCAATAGGATGTAATGTAGTGTTATCATTAGGATGTGTTTCATTTTTTTGTACATGAACGACATAAGGTGCTATATCCTCGGCATTGTACAAAGTTCTGCTTAAAGTACTGGGTGGAGAAGCAGGTTTAACAGACTCGGTATTGTTTACAACTGGTATTGATTCTTGAGTTTGATTCTCATCTTCAATACATTGACAATCACTATCTTTAATTTTAGATTCAAGACCCTTGGTGTGCCTCCTTCGTTTTTTATTGCAATGTTTGCAAATGCGACGTTCACCACGTACTCGCTTACGTTTAGAACTTGCAACGCTAGAACCATCTGTGTCCATACTAGATTCACCTAATATATCAAAACTATTATTGAATGGAATAGTTATATTTGCAGACACCTGGGGGGTTGTCCCCCCAGGGTCTATAGGTGGATCCATAATGTTAATATAGGTAATTTACTTACCAATATTTACAGCAACAAACACTATTACTACAAAATATACAATTAAATATACAATCTAATACACAATATATAAAAAAGACTAATCCTTATATAAATAAAAATAAAATTAATTTAAAGAAGATCAAAAAACACTCCCGCTTTTTTAAACGTTTCCCGCGCTTTTTAACTTCCAAATTCCAAATTTAATTTGACAAGTTGTAATCTAATCACTAATTCAGGACGTCAAGGGTTATTTAAGTGTCGGCACTGCCTTATATTAATATAATAGGAAGTAATTCTGTGTTACCTAAAATTATCAATATATAATAAAATAAAAGAATATTTGCAATATTGTGAAACTTTTTATGCAACTTAGAATAATAAACAAGTTAACGGTCTACCTAATGATAAGTGGTAACCGTCGCCTACACATAATAATAGTAACATAAATATAACAAAGTATACTGTGTTGTTCATGATATTTTCATGCATTGCCATTCTTTAGGAATAAGGTATTATGCCTCTGTACAAATCTAAACACAGCCATATAATTACTAAAGAACTTTTGTAGAAAGTTTCTCTCAAATATAAAACTACATAATAATATCCTTTTATCGATATATATATATATATATTTATTATTTATGGTTGGAAGAATTTACGATAAGTGAAAATTGCACAATAATAGCTCTCAAATGACATTTTTGTATTGCCTTCAGTGCTTACTTAAGGCACACTGTAGTGTACTCTGTCTGTGATCGACACCACTAACTGAGTAACACTGAGTAAACAAAGGAACAAGTAGTATTTCCCTAATGAATCGAATTGGGGGAAAGGGATTGTTAATAATGAGGAAGTTAGTCTCGATTGCTATCAATATACCTTATCAGGTCGACTTCCATGCGGTTCCCCCTGGAAACCATCGTTACTAATTTATCTTTATATTTGTCACGATGAGCTAACCGATCTACCTTTTCATCCTCACGAATCATACCTCACTATAGCCCCGTCTGTGTACATATATATTGTATATCGATAGCGCAGGCAGGGTTATCATTCCATCATCATTCATTAAAAAAAACGAATCTCTATTCATTTTTATTCTATGGATGAATTCAAATGGTTGCATAGCATAATTTTTCAGAATAGATTATCTATATATTTAATTACTAGTAGCAATTTATCGTGTATATGAAGTAAACAGACTTGAATTAAATTCTTAATATACATACCTATCATATTATTATGTTTACAGAATTTCTATATTTTTTTTCTTTATTAAGACAACAAAATACACTGATTTTTTTGAAACTATGAAACTTAATATTAACACACAAATTAATGGACCAAATATTACGTTAGTGCCTTACAGAAAACATCA
Organism: Galleria mellonella; assembly: GCF_026898425.1. Taxonomy (NCBI): domain Eukaryota; kingdom Metazoa; phylum Arthropoda; class Insecta; order Lepidoptera; family Pyralidae; genus Galleria; species Galleria mellonella. Next base: position 3,525,839 of record NW_026442090.1, on the reverse strand, counting down.
TGTACCAAAGTAAGTAGTCAGTGTATTTCACTGAAATACAATTTAATAATAATATATAATTGTATTATTATATACTATAATGAACTTTTCCATGTGTAGCAGTTATTAATCTATGAATGCAATAATTCCAATAAAATACTCCTTTCCCCGAAGTTCCCTTAAACACTAGAAAAGGTGGTTATAAATTTATTTACATTTAACAAATAATTTTACAATATAAGCAACTCATGCAACATATGTGTGAGTGGACAAGTGAGAAGCACGCACACTCTCATTGCATTATCTTTTGATTGCTAGCCCTGACACAACAGCTAAAAGTAATTATTATAATATTTAATACATGTCACTTATACCTAAATTCTTATTTTCAATATAAACCAAATGTTCCTTTCCCTGAGCAGTAACTATATCAGGCAATGTTGCAGACTGTAATGCTGTTAAAGAAAATAGACATGAAATCATTAGGGTATTTAAGAGTATCTTCCAAAAAGGCCTGGCCCCTTAAAGAAAATGCATATGTACTCTCAGACATTTTGATCTTTGAGAAGCTTCACTTGCATGTTGGAGTAAACACAAGACAATTTTGAGGTGGCCATGGCCCACTGGCTCCCCCTTATATACTATTGACCATCAAAATCATTACTTCATGTTTTATATACATACATATTATATAGCTGCTTTGATTATTTTAATTATTTACAGATATCATATGTGGATGAAATCAGAGGAACTACAAAGACTCACTGCATCAGAACCTCTGTCCTTAGAACAAGAGTATGAAATGCAAAAATCTTGGCAAGACGATGAAGACAGTAAGTTTTTTTTTTAAGATATAAATTATATCATAAAATATATAATAAGCAATAACAAATACATAAAGTACAAAGAGCAAAGAGTATATAACAAAGGGATAAGATAATGTATTTCATACAAGTTGCGTAAAACGACTCAGTCTAGAATATCTTACCAATCTGCACAAAAACACCTCGTTCTCATTATGTTGATGTATAGGATTATAATTATACTATAGTTTGTCCTATGGTTAGATTTAACACTACCTATGCCTTAGATGGTCACATATGTTTCTAAGTTTCATATTTATTTATAAAAACTTGCTAGTAATTTCTTTTTAATTGTTTGGAATAATTTGTTTTCTTTTCTATATTATCTGCATTAACCAAATGTCTTTTTTTTTTTTCAGAATGTACGTTTATAATATTGCAGAAGAATACAGAAACAAATGAAATAGGTTTGTTTGTGTTATAACAAATATTTTTTAATTAATATCCACAAAGATTCTCTATGTAACTGGGAATGGTAAAAACCATAACTTATAGACATGAACAGCTATAAAATTAGACATGATGAAAGTTAAAATGAAACAAAAACTTAATACTTGTTTCGGGTATAGATACTTAACTACTTTTTTTTGCAGCTGCATAAAATAACATATCCTATATATACACATATAAAAAAATAATTTATTATATTTCATGTTGTACTTATTGCACCTGCTCTATTTTTTTTTAAATGTGAGAATGGAATGGTAACCCCACCTGTATACACTGGTGGAGTACATTTAAGAGATGATATATGAAGATGGAAGCAGGTCAATAAGCCCATGGTGATGAATTACATAAGAATTAAACATGACCGTTTTCAGGGGGAACCATGTGGAAACTGACCTGATAGGGTATTTTGAGGTTGTTAAACTCCATTACTAACAATCCTTTCATCCCTTACTCTGCTCTAATTAGGTATAGTTAGATATTGTATTTATTTTTATTTTTTAATTTTACTAAGGTGCTCACTAACAAGTGGAAATCGGGATGGGATATTAAAAAGGAACAGATGAAATTTCAGTATTATTGATCAAGGAGTTACATTTTAATGTTGAAATTAAGAGAAACTAAATATTTATAAATCAGAGAGCTATCAGACATGAAAAGGATGTAAAAAAAAGCATAATTTCTTTGGAGATGAGTGTCTATATGGGTGAGAAAGAGAGTTAAGGAGAGAGGGCCAGGGTAAAAAATGTTGTGAATCGCATCGAATAAAGGATGGTAAGGCCGTGCTCGCCTTGGCAATTAGGTATTCATATTATTTGGGAAGGAGAGGATTGTTGTAATGTAAATTGGACTCATTTTTCCGCGCTTAGCCTCTCATTTGGGCCGTTGTGCGTATGAGTCGTGGCTAATACAGCCAACCTAGCTCCGCCCAGAAGCACAGAAGCTTCTTGGGATCTTCACAGGCCTCACGGAGTGACCTCACCATTCCGAGAATTTCTAAACGTTGATGGGCCACAGCTTCACATTCCAGGATTACGTGAGCAGCCGTTTCTTCGGCGTCGAAACAGCCTCGACATAGAGGGCTGTCTGTAGCTCCTATTGTGTATAGATATTTGTTTAATGGACAATGGCCCTTTATTGTTTCTATCATTATTTTGAGGTTTTTCCTATCTAGATGTAATAAACGTTTTGATAATCGTTGAATCAACGTAGGCACGGCCAATTTTTATTGTCTGCAATCAGTAGCCTGTATCCATATTTGGTTTTGTATGTCAGCGGATCTTTGACGAATCCATATTCGAAATTGCGACAATGGAAGAGGTGGATACGGGCCTACCACTCTCGTTCCTGAACCTCATCTTGCTAGTTCGTCTGCGGAATCGTTACTATAAGATCCACTGTGCCCTCTTATCCATTGGAGGATAACTCGGTTATTGGAAGATATCTTGTCCAATGAATAGTGGCATTCATTTATTAATTTGTTGTTTGTCTTGTTGTTTCGTAGTGCTTTTAGTATTGCTGCGCTGTCAGATAAGATTCTAATGCCAATACCATTTATTCCTAGCTTATGTACAGCTGCAGCAGCCTCAGTAATTGCTACACATTCGTATTGGAATATTGAGCTGTGTATGCCAAGCGGTATGTGTATGTTTATATTAAGGTCTAAGGAAATAACTCCGACACCTGAATCGTTCTCAGTTTTGGAGCCATCGGTGTATATGCGTAATTCATGTACTCCAGATTGGTCCTTTTCCTCTTCTTTTATTTGTATTTTGTATTTGTTGTTAAATTATATAATGATTATGAGGCTGTCACATGGAGCCGTAATCAAAGATTCATATTCGATTGCCTGGTTTAGAATAGAAGTGTGGGGACTGTTGTGATTTTTACCCCATAAATCCAGATGTATTAGTCGGATAGCGGCTAAGGCCTCTTCCTGCTGTATGTGCAGATCTAGGGGTGTTATGTTGAGGGCCAACTCTATTGCTGTTATAGGAGCTATTTACATGCAGCTGCTGACAGAAGAACAAACCAGTCTCTAAAAGCTTTTTAGTTTGGCGGAGAGGATTGTTAGGGATAGAGTTTAACGATACCATTTGATCGTTTTTGGCCGATCTCCATGTTATCATTATTCCAATAAATTTGTTATTAACATTTACCCTCACCTATCATTTCTAATTGATGGCTCACGAGTATGTATTAATAGCGCAAATAATTACATTTCAGTTCTTAAAACAAGTCATCATATTATTTTTGCTTATATTTTCAGATTCAATGATAGGTGATACAAATATATTTGTAACAGACAAAGAAAATTATATTGGAGAAATAGAAATAATGATAGCAGAAGAGTCTGCAAGAGGAAAGAAACTTGGTTGGGAAGCTGTAATTTTAATGTTGATTTATGGTATTAAATATATCAATCTTAAAATGTATGAAGCAAAAATATCATTAAGTAATATTATAAGTATACAAATGTTTAAAAAGTTAGGTTTTAGTGAGAAATCAAAAAGTGAAATATTTCAAGAAGTAACTTTGCAGAAAGAAGTTACGAAGGAGTGGATTGTTTGGCTAGAAAATAAATGTAAATATACTATAGAGAATTACTCTTAATAAAAATAATGATTTAACATTATTTAATTTCTAAAATGCTCAATATTTCACTAAGATTTAACATGGCTATACTGATAAGATACTGTGTTCCACAAATAAAAATAGTATATTATACAGTTGTCCCAGAACTCAACGTCAAGCCGAAACGGGGTGATAGGATTGATTGTAATAATCATGAGAAAAATCAGAAATCTATCCCATGCAGTTTGAAAATTATGGGCATTTAAGAAAAACTGTGGCGGGGCACCAGTGAAGGATGATAGATGAGGATGAAACAGATCAGTTAGCCCATCGTGACGAATTCATCAAGAATTGTTCACCTGATAGGGCATATCAAAGATCAGAGGTCGATCTGCTAGCAATCGGGCTGCCAAATTCCATTCCTAACGATCCCCCCCCCCCCCTCCCGGCGACGAAATGTTAGGGGTACGTCCTCTAACAAAGTTGATAAATTTTCTCGTAAAAAATGTAGGTAATTCATCCCGACAATTTTGCCGTTTCAAATTCCGGTCCAATTCACAAAAATCCAAGTCCAAAAAGAGAAACCAAAGTTGCCAGTACTAAATCAACACAAGCGAATACGGAAAAGCGTGCAGTAGACGAATAAGCGAAACATAAATATATAAATTGGTGTTTAATATATAAATTGGTAAATAAAAATATTAATTGGTGTCAGACTGGTAGCGTAACCTTTGCTTGGTATGGCAACTGTATCTGTTTCATTCGCACGCGTGTAAATGACGCATCTCCGTCTCACTGCGTGGCGTCACTTTTGATGGCAGCTCCTTTTTTTAATTACAGTAGGTGGCCAAATTATTATATTCATCATGATTTTTTGATGTTCATTCGAAGTATTCCACATTTTCGGTAATTCACTGGTCTTTATTTTTCTTCTTTCGGTTATTTTCTGTTACTACGGACTTACTTCTATATTTTGTGATATAATAACATTTGTATTCATTAAAAATTTTGACATGGCAACACCATAAATCTCGGACATCACGTCGGCCATTTCTTTCCGGCGTTTGGCGCGTGTAACACAAAGTTAGAAAAGGGTGTTTTAAAATTTTTTTTGCTGTGAAATCTTTTGATTCAAGGTAATATGTCATATTTCTATTATTATTAATTATAAATAGTGGATATCAATTTTTTTTTTGTATTGTTACTTGGTTTTTTATGTTGTTTTGTCATTCTAACATCAAATATCGATTATTTTAGCCATGGGAAAGTGTTCCGACATTTTACCCAAGAAAAGATCGGAAATAAAGACGCTTTTGTATCATACAAATCACTCACAACGAAAAATTGCTGAATTAGCAGGCGTTTCACAGTCCACAGTTAGAAATATAAAGAGAGTGACAGACGAAAACAAATCTTTATCACCAAAACGTGCTGGCAAATGTGGAAGAAAACGCCTTACGACGCCTCGTACAGAGAGGGAAATAAGGCGTGTTACTATAGAGAATCGCAGAAAGCCCCGAAAAGTTATTAAAGCTTTGTTAGATGACGCTGGCGTAACATTGTCTGACAGAACGTTAAGGCGAAGACTTAAGGAGCTGAATTTCAATTGTTGCCGCCCTTTGAAAAAGCCTAAGTTGACTAAGACGATGCGTGCTAAACGATTGGCATTTGCTAAAATGTATAAACTGGACTGTGAAAGACTGGGAGAAGGTAATCAAGTCATATTAATTGTATTTTTTTCAATTTTGATATGAAATAAGTGATCCTAACATGAATCTATTGAATTTACAGGTCTGCTTTTCCGATGAATCGTCAATTCAAATTCTCCAGGACAATTCCCAGTTTGTTCGTCGCAGGCCAAATGAAAAATATGATGAAAGTTGTGTTGTGGAACGAATTAAACATCCTTTGTCCGTCATGATATGGAGCGTGATTAGTTCAAAAGGGAATGGTCGACTATATTTAGTTGAGGGAACTATGCGTCAAGACCAATACCTACGAGTTTTAGAAACTCGTCTTTTTCCCCAGATGGCCGAATGGTATCCGGACGGCGACTGTATATTCATGCAGGACTCAGCACCTTGCCATAAGGCCAAAAAAGTCATGAAATTTTTAAATGATAATAAAATAACTATTTTGGACTGGCCTGGAAATTCGCCAGATTTAAACCCGATAGAAAATGTCTGGGCTGCTCTTAAAAAAGAAATTTCTAAGGAAAAGGTCATAACTACGAAAGTAGAATTGATAGAAAAAATAATAAAAGCATGGTACAATACACCATCACTGCAAGAAATTGCATCCAATTGCATTTCTAGTATGCCGCGCCGCCTACAAGACGTTATTGCCCAGAAAGGAGGTTTCATAAAGTATTAAATAAAAAAAAACATATTATTAAATATATAGCCTTTTTCGCACATTATAGTTTTTATTTATATTATTTAACCCATAAACTAATATAATTGACAATAAATATTGTTTAAACTAGACATGATTATAGATAAAACACATAACAAGCACGAAAAACAATTTTTTTTTTCAAATGAGTATAATAATTTGGCCACCTACTGTACATTTGCATAACAAAAAAAGGAGCAATCACATGATTTTATCATTCCTTTCTGTAATTCTTGTTCTTAGATTCATGTTACTCTGGATGGAAGGTATGTGTCAACTTGACACATGTCATATTACAGATGATGTCCGGTCTTTCCGTAGAATTTTTAGTATTTTATGAATATACATCTATTATTGCAATAATAATTCCTTAAATACTATTAATTTAGTCATTCAATAGTTGTTTAGTAGTAGTACTTCTATTTCCTCGATCACATTAAATTGTTTTTTAAAATGCATTTACTCACCTTCTTTTTATTAATATTATTCGTTAACATAATATATACATACGATAATGAAATTAAGTCTGAAGCTGATGTTGGTGTCAAATATGCAAATACATGCGAAGTCTGCAAAATTCTCGCCACTGAATTGCAAGAACGTCTCGAAGAAACCGGTAAAGTACATGATGTGATTGAAATAGGGTATTCTCTCGATGACGTCCAGCCTAAAAAGAAGACAAAATACCAAAAATCTGAGCTTAGATTGATTGAATCGTTAGAGGGGGTTTGTGATAAAATTCTAAATTATAACATTCATAAAGAACGAGAAGATAGTACCAGATTTGCTAAAGGTATGAGTGAAACTTTCAGAACTCTTCATAACCTAGTAGACAAAGGAGTTAAAGTTGATCTTGGCATTCCACTCGAGTTGTGGGATAAGCCATCGGCAGAGATAACACATATGAAAATACAGTGTGAGACTCTGTTGGAAGACCATGAAGGAGCTATTGAAGACTGGTATTGGAACCACCAAGGGGAGACTGAGTTGAAACACCATTTATGTACAAAACATGTTTTACAAGGTGCTGATGATTCTTGCCTATATGAAGAGCTGAAAACCAGAGAGAAGGGTGACAGATCTGAACTTTGATATGGAGTGTCAGTTTAATATGTCACCTAATTTTATAAAGTTATTACAAACAATTATAAGTATATGAAAAAAGTACAGTGCTATACAATAAGATAACCTGTTATTTTTTAGTGATCTCTACATAGTATCTTAGCTATAATTTGTCATTATTCTATTATCATACTATATTCCTTCTGGGTCATTTAATCATACTAATTATATTTGAGGTGCAACTTTCAGTTGGGCCATACTATAAAACTGTGAAGTTTAGTATTTTAAATTATGCTGCTAGATGCTACTTAGTTTTTTTATATAGGAAAATATGCTGTATTCTATTTTAAGAATCGAACAAAACTCTCCCAAGAGGAAGGCCTATGTTCAACAGTGGACAGTATGGATAATAACACCATCATTGTATGATACTAATATCATATACACAATAATTAAGTTTGATTGTTGTCTTAAACCACTTTAAATAAATTATTAAGTATTTGACATTATTACAATATTTATATGATAAGGATATTTGTTTTTAATGTAGTGTATATAGAATAATAATAATACAGGATTACTTTAACCTAATTATGTATTTTTATTTTTTATATAATATTATTTAGCAGTTTTTATAAAATCCTCTGAAAAGTACATTTTCGGTTAAATCAGTTCTGTATGTATTTAATGCAATAGATATCCGATATGGATCTAACATACTGATACACAACATAATCATGACTCTCTAGGTCTAACACACTATTTCATTTTCTGTTCTTTCATTGGATTTGATCCACACACAGTACAAATGTTTGTATTCGTAATTATGTCTGCTTGTATGGGTCTGGATGTTTTTTATGTATAATATATAGGTATTTATAAAGGTAAGTATTTTCATCAGTTACCTATAGTAGGTATAAGCTTTGTTTATTTTGGGACTGTATAGTAATACAGTAGTATTTATTATTGTATGATAGAGCATATAAGGAGTCTATATGAGTTTAGCTTTGTTACTATTTTGGTAATTAAACCAAACTATAATGAACTTCTATTCACCTCTTTTATTATATTTACTTTTATGATGGACGCTTAATTTTAATTTTTTTTGTCAAGTTAAAATGGTAAACAAGTTGATGACCCACCTGATAGAAAGTGGTTACCATCACCTATAGACATGAACATAACAGAGTATATTGTTTCGCATATGATACCTCCCATAGTTGTCATTCCTGAGAACAGGTGTTATCACTGTATGTTGTAAATTCATTGCCATATCCCACCCTTCTAACCAAAACAGCTATACAAACAATTGTATATAACACTGCTGCAAAAAATGTTTACTTATTAAAAAGCTGCAGAAATTATAAGATAAAATAGAAGTTATAAAGGTCCATGGTACTGCTTATGTCTGTAGGTGACGGTTACCACTTTCCATCAGCTTGTTTACCATTCTAAGTTTGTATAAAAAAATTCTCAACAACAATAATAATATATATACCATAGATTACAGTATCTCCATAGAAATGCTTCGAGAAAAACTATAACTTCTATATTTATTTTGTTTTATAATTTTTGGATCAAGGTACACAATGTGCGTAAGTATATAGAACAACAATTAAAAAAGAGCTAATTTGACAATTAGCTGACAATAAGTACAAGTAGTAAACTATTACAACAAAAGTGAAACCATGGTCCCAAGCTCAATATCAATCAAACCATGGGGCATTTGCACACAAAACCATGCTCATAGCTTATCTAAATTGAGGTATTTTTATTGTCAGATATGTTCTAAAATTATTTTGATGTAGCTATAACCCGCAGCTCCGTCCTATATTATGGATACCGCCATAATATACGTCACTCCTAGATGGCATATTAAAATAAAACATATACCAGATTTTAAGTTAGACCTTTAGGAGTGCAACTGTTAAAAATCTCATGCAATTTAGTGCAGAAGTTTTCGCAATAAATATACAGACAGAAAAAAAAATGTATTGGCTTCCATTGCTCTTACTAAGGCCCCTCAAAATACTTATTTTTTCTTAAATATCTCTCATGTACAAACATCGTCTCTTTATAATTAATTATATGAGTAAGATTAAAGTAAAGATAACTAAAGAACAATATAAATATATATTAAATGAAATTGTATGCTTAATGCAAAATATTATATAATACCAGTTATGTCTTATGAATAACTAAAATTTAATTAATCTTCAATGTCCTCTTAGATATTGAATATATTCAGGGGATTTCACACAAATACATAAATTATTTATTAAAAGGAAAAATATATTTTCATAACTTCTTTGGTTTGGATTTAAGAAGGGGATTAATTTGGATTGGGTATAAATAATACAAAATCTTATAAATAATAAGCACCTTTTTAATCGACTGTCAAAAAGTATTATATAAATAATATCTATGTAACAATTTATATGCACCTTTTATCTTACACAGTGGTATTTACGGTGCTAACAAAATTGCAGGTGCCCTGCAAAATTATATGAATGAAAGTACTAAAAGAATTATAAATAATATAAACTAAACCTAATAGGATAATCCATTCACGCAATTGTACGCAGACAGCATAACATAAATTTTTTTATGTCTCTTACTCTACAATAATTTAACATTTGAAAACACGAAAGAGAAAAATAACCCATTTGCATGTGCTATGTACAGAGTCTCCTTCGATGTTAATAATGGACAATTTACATCGTATAAAAATACTTTGCATATAGTACCATTGTTATTATCAACGACGGTTTCTCTTATGCCTAAAGATAAGGACTGGTGTCTTGATAATCGTCGTCGCTGTCGGAGCCGTCATCCGTCAACTGGCGCTGTACGGACGCTTCCGACTCCCCAACACGTTCAGAGCACGATACATCTGAACAAACGCAAATTATTATTTAGTACCTACAGTTTGATTATAGTTGTGTATAGTGCCGGATGAACATTACATTTTTTTAGCAAAAATCAGTAACAGCTGTACAGTCTTAAACTATAAAAGGTTAAATTAGATAGTAGTAGGGATTCAATCATTACTAAAATGGTTTTAGTGTGGGTATACTAGTGCCAATATCTGTTATAATATCTAATATATTAATTGTACATTATGTTAATATGTATTAATGTCATGATATCGTTGCTATACAAGTAAAAACGATTGTAATTTTATGGCAATATTTCTTCAGTCAAATAGATTTTTTTTTCAAAGAAACATGGCTCGAACACGAGAAAAAATAAAGCTTCCCATAAATACTAATGAAGTTTTTTTTTATTCTATAATATTTTTTTCTTGTATTATAAACATTCGATATTAAAACGATTAAATATTGTAGTATCTAAGATGCCTATATATAATTTGTAAAGTTCATGTCTAATGTGAATAGTACCTATGTTTATATGTACTGGTTTTAAAAATAATTTGCTAATTATTTTACTCCCTAACTATTAGTATTAGAAGAAAAAGAAAGGAACATATTAAAAAATTTAACAATGCAATTAGATTATTAATCTAAATATTAACTAAATACGTTTTGGGAAAATAGAAAAAAAAAAAACTATCTACTGAATACATGCAGCAAAAACATTGTATACATAACATTACTACTCAATTTTATTATTCATATAACACATACAAGCCTTCCATACATTTTATAGATATTTGGCACAATTAGTAAACTTAGCATGTGACATGGTATAATGTAATCAGTATTTTTTTAAATGTAGGGTAATAATTTATGTACTGTTATTTGATAAAAAAAAAGAATGCCAAAATTGTTTATATTTAGTGCGAAGTGTAAAATAAGAACATTATATAACATGTTAATACTACGCTACTATATTACATACGTTATGGATTTTTAGTGAATTAAACAAAGGCGCCACTACAAAAGTTGTGTCTTTTTAGCTTGTGCGTGTGTGAGCGTGCTAGCTAATAACAAGCAGCGAATAATTACCCAGTTACCTGCTTGCGCCTCCCAAAGTGTTTCGTATCGCCGGGACTTTGGCGGCGGTGGGGACGCTGACCCTCTGAAATGTAATATACTAAATCACCTATTAGCTACCACAACTGGAACGCTCACATGAAGAGAGTATAAAAAAATAAAATAATACATGTATGTAAAGAGAGGCGTTTACCACTTTACTCTATGCCTATCTAGTTAATTCCAAGTGTGAAGCTGCGTATTTGCAATATACTGTATTTATTTAATATTTGTAATCTGTCAAGTGGCTATGTTATTTTTTTCATTTATACTGTTTCGATTATTTAAATTTACATATTTCATTTTTATACAAATTAATTATTTAATCATGATTATGATAGATTTTTTTTTATATCACTCGTCGAATTTATAATATTAATAATATGCTTCTTGAATTGAAGACGTATTATTAACAAACTAATGGATTTACATCACAGAGTTATATAAATTCTATTATAATCCATATACATTGGAGTTACTTAGCCCAAATTTTCGAGTACTTTAATTTTTTTTGTATTTATAGTAACAATATATTGCGTGTAACGATAGCAATCGTCATGTTACAGCTCACAGCCAAACGACAATACACCTAGAGATAGTATGTGACCTTCATGCTAACAATCAACACTCATTGTTATAGTTTACAGCATGTTTGAATAAGTTGTATCTATTATTATTATCGTAATCTATTATTGCGTTTGTATTAGTATATTTTTATTGTTGCTGAGAATTTTTTTATGCAACTTAGAATAGCAAATAACCTGATGGAAAGTGGTAATCGTCGTCTATAGACATGAGCAGTATACCATGGTCATAATAATGTATACTGTTTCGTCTATGATCAAACGACTTTTATACTAAGCCTCTTTTTGGTAGAATAGGTCAGTGGTATTAAGTCAGTGACAATAAATACAGTTTTGGGAAGATTTTTATTTACAAATATAAATAACTTTATTTTATTTGAAAAATGGTAAAAAGGTTGGTACATAATATACATTAAATAAGTTAAATATTGTTCACACTTTTCACCAGAATCTGACATACAAGTGCTATGTGTGTGTTCATAGAAACAAAACACATATTTTACTTATGTCGTCATATATATGTCAACATATTTAGTTATTAATAATGCATTATACAAGTTACAAATAATAGTTAAATAATCGAGCCACATTATATTTAAGCTTTAAAATGATTAAAAATTCATTAAATGAGTAAAAACATTTTTCTATTTGCCGCTTTTTAAGTATCTTTATAAATATATTTAATTATTTATGGATAGTGTTTTCATTTCGTCTGTTAGTTTATATAAATGCCTATTATCATGCAGTAGGCGTTTCTGCTATACAAAGTTATAATTTTATATATATATATATATATATATATATATATATATATATATATATATATATATATATATGGGACAGCATATCTCAAAATAAAACTGACATAACCATGGTATGCCTGTATAGCTGTTTCTTTGTTGCTAATCCTTCTTAGTCGCCAAAGAACATATGTAAATGAATTTAAACACATTTTAAACTTATAGAAAAGTAACATTCAGAAATAATAACACATTATTATTTTTGTTATTGTAATGATCTGTGTAGACAAGGAACAATTCGAATGAAATGTATGGCGAAGTTGTATGTTTTTGTACATAGATCACTAAAATAAAGAACTCAAAACTAAAGGGGTTGTTGTAGTTAGTGTGGTAAACGTGATTGAAGACGATCCGGCTCGAAGGACTAAATTTATACGTATAGAACCTATACAAAACTCGATCCTAGACACTTAACGGTCTCAAGTTCCCAGTACATTATTCATACAGAATAAATTACCCTGAACCGTTAGGCTGCATTAGGCTGCAGACAATGTTTGTGACAATGTATACGGTGGGTTATTTCGCTCATTCAGTCGCTGCTATTAAACCCTACTGTCTTATGGAAGTGTCTATTAAAATTATATTCAATCCCTGGGGGCCTAATAGGTAACTTATTGATAGCATGGTATCAGTTACAATAGGGCAACAAAAATGACCATTTCTTTATGACGTTCTGTCATATAGAAATGGTCAAGTCTGTTTAAAGTTGTGAGAAACTTGCTTACTTTCGTATCTATAATAAGTCCCTATTAGATATAGACATAAAGGACGTCGCACTGGATATGGGCCGCCTTTGTTGAATATTCTACTTAAACTATCGACTATTTCTTTTATAAATACTTATTGTCTATGCGAATTACATTATTTTTACGAGGTAATAAGTTTTTACAACATAACAATTTAAAATAAATCCAATGTACCTATCCTATTCGCATTAACAAGTTATACATTAAAATCACCCATTATCAATCCGTAACAGTAATTATATTGCTACAATCGATACCTGTCAGTAAAACGCTAATGTGCTACAATGACGCACTGACATATTAGTCTTAGGTGCAAAAAACAAGCGAAAATGTTAAAACAATAAGTATAAATAGTAAAATTATTAGATATTTTTTAAGCTATTGAGATACCTTCTTTCGAGGCTTTGCCCGCGTAAATTATGATAAAAAATAACCTATATGTTAATCTGTATAAGATTCATTTTATACCAAATTTCATTTAAATCAGCAGTCGAAGTTTGACCGAGTAACAAAATTTATACTTTTATAATATTAGTAGGATTGTAATCGTTTAAAAATATTATTACAGCCTATTTTTGTTCTAGCTATGACTGTATATGTTCGATAGCCAATGCTAATACCTGTGCGTGGGCGAGTGCGAATGCGAGTCGCCGTTCTCGCTGGGCGGCGGCGAGGAGCGCGGCGACGGCGGCTGGCTCAGCGCCTGCATCAGCCGCCCCTTCGACTCGTTCCAGATGCTCGACAGCCTCCCGTCCGGGCCGAACAGTAGAAGGAACGCATCGATCAGCTCGCGCGATTTCTCCTCCCATTTTGTTAATATATCCACTCGCTTCTCACCTATGTTTGTCATGACCTGAAAACAAACATGTTTATTTATTTATATGTTAATTGTAATTACGTGAATTTTAATTGGCAACTAGCTAATCGGTAGGAAAGGATATTTAGTCCCTACCGCCACTGGTCCATTTGTTCATATTCGGATAACAACTGTCTTAAATTGAAAAAAAAAAAAAACAAACATTTACAAAATGTCTGTATAAACATTTACAAACATCATAACACGATATTTTTATTATTAAATACAACAATTTCCAGAAAATGATCATATCTGCAAGGCGCGCGTGTCATCCCTGATGTTACAGGCGTTCATAGACTGCGGTAACCCCGTTTACCATCAGACGGGCTGTATGCTTGTTTGCCATCATAGTAGTATAAAAAAATATGCCGAATATCATCAAATGCCAATAATGGTAATCGCTGACTATTGGATGAGAATCTAATAAGCATTTAAAATAAGTAATTTGTTTTTTTTAGGATTCCTGAGTTTTTCATTACCGGAATTACTTGAAAATATCTTTCTTGTTACTTTTTTGTAAAATTTTAATACAATTATTTTAATTAAACACTATAATCAATTTAGAATGAGTCAAGTTTCCGGTTTCTATTTATAATTATGTATTATTTAACATAATTAACTCGTGCTTTGCACTATAGAACTCACAATGTAACAATACATTTTGGTAATACCTACAGTCTTAGCACGCAAATGTTAAATGATCAATTTATGTCAAAAGTCTATTTTGGTATGCCTTTCGAGCGTTTACAATGGAAAGTGATCAATATAATTCATTATAGAAAAAAGTCGAGCCTTTTTGAGGGGGCAAAGTACAAGTAAAAAAGAATACATTAAAAGAATTGAAAAATCATACAAATAAGCATGAGTGCTAGTGATAGTGACCTTTAAAAATTTTACTATAAGTATCAATTTCGGATGCAACTGTTTTTCTTGTGTGCATGCTTGTAGTAGGTACCATATAATTAGACGGTATATGATGCTACTTTATAATATATATTAACTTTGTAATTTAATTTGATGTTTACCAGAGGTAGACTTTGTACAAAAGTCTGCTTGGGCACCTATATCCCATTTCGTGTTTCAACCGTGAAACA
This sequence comes from Galleria mellonella, assembly GCF_026898425.1. Classification (NCBI taxonomy): domain Eukaryota; kingdom Metazoa; phylum Arthropoda; class Insecta; order Lepidoptera; family Pyralidae; genus Galleria; species Galleria mellonella. The sequence continues at coordinate 3,510,445 of NW_026442090.1, read as the reverse complement.
GTTGCGTTTGCATGGCTGTGTTTCGGTTTGAAGGGTGGGTATGGCGTAAATTTACTGGGTACAGAGGAATAACACCTGAGTCCTCAGGAATGGCAACGCATGGGGGGTATCATGAGCGAAACAGTATACTCGGTTATGTCCATGGTACTGCTCATGTCTATAGGCGACGGTTATCACTTTCCATCAGGTGGACCTTGTTTCTTGTCAGCTTGTTTGCCAAATTTAAGTTGTATTAAAAAAAAATGTTTACTAATTGCAAACATAAAATTTTTAATTTATTTAAATTAATACAAAATTACCTAACAGAATTTTTTTTACTGAATTGGTATTTAATATGGAGTATTCGCTCACCTTTTTCCCCTTATCCTTAAGTTCATCCATTTTATTTTGTAGCCTAAACTTCTTCTCGTTGAGGAATGAAACGTTCAGCTCCTTGGCGGAGTAGCCGCGAGCGAGGTTCCGCCGCACATAGATGTCGTAGTCGCGCACTATCCGCGCCACGATATCTGATGTCGACACGCCTGGACACAATACGGTTGAAATTATAGCATAATTGTAGAAAAAATACTACTTTTAATTACATTTTTTTATATGAGAAATTTTTCAGATACCGTAGTTTTAAGTTCCATTTTGTATATACTATGTAAAGTAAACGTCCTAAGGTAGGTAGGAAACCGTTAAGGTAGTGTTCTATCAATGAAACTAAACATGTTCACTAAAGAAACATGGGTTGTAAAGTGACAATAATTTTGTACCTCCACGATTACTAATACGATGCTGTTCTAATCAATTGTTTGTATTATAATGTATTGTTGCATATGATATCCAACCAAGACTAAATATAGTGAAACATGGCGCAAAATTTCAAGTGGTTAAATTGTATAATAAATTACCCACTGCATTAAAAACGATTAAAGATTGGAGAATTTCGAAAATAAAACTTTATACTCTTTTGTTGGAAAGGTGTCTATCAATTGATGATTAAATTTAATATTTTATGCGATTCAAATTGATTGTAATGTTATTTTTGACAATTATTATTGGTTATTTTGTTGCTTCATATTTTTTTGTTTTATTATATTTTTTGATATCTTCTTGTCACTTGTAGAAATATTCAACACAATACAGTATTGTAGCGAACAAAAATAAATTGAAATTGATATTTTATAGCATGGGTAGATTCTCAGTTTTACGACCCTGTATATCGAGAAACTTCTTTAAAAAATGTAATATACGAAATTGGCTTCATTCCAATTTTATTGCAATGTAAAGATTATTAGGAGACGCACCCTCTGTCCGCTCAGTGGCGACGAACATATCCTTAGCCTTGATCATGGCGTATGTGTCCTCGCAGTCCTCCGTCGTGTATGGGATATCATCGTGCGCCACAAAATCTATTTTGTGCTTATCTAAAAACTCCTCGTCATACTCCCAAGGCGCATCTCGTACTACCTGCCGACAATTATTTGGAAATATTTATAAAAAAATATTCATATTATTTATTTCATTTCAAACATAATTAAAAATAAAACTATATATCTATTTAGGTACCTATTAATTGCATATGTGAAAAAGTAATGTAGTGCAATTAATGCGAATGCAGGCGATATACGTACCAACGATCTAAGGTACACCTACACGTATGCAGTTAATTAGTAATTATACGTATAAATTAACTCCAGCCACGTAACGAACTATGCGACGAATACAAATAAAGAGACACTGTAAGTAGGTCAAGAATTGCCTACATATTGGCGAGTTTCATTTTCACTTAGATGAATTATGTATGTTGCTGTATGTTTGACCGGTGGTAAATTGATAAAAAACCATCAGACCGTTTATAATGTACATTAAAAGTTTAATTTTATATAATTAACGTATTTTTTAATTTATTTAAATTATAGTAGAGTATATGGAAAGTTTGGTAAGGTACAAAGTCGCCATCTATAGTTGACCTTGGTGGTGTAGTCGAAAAACACACTGCCTCAACATCTGACGGAGACAAGTTCCAACCTCGCATAATACACAATACCTTTGAGAGTAATACATTTGTGATAAGTACATATAATTGTAAATTTTGATGGGAAAAAAGTATTTAGGTACTTAAAAAACCATAGCTGCCTTTTTATTAATATGTTTTTAAAATTATCTCACTAGCTGTGAACGCTCTAAAGCAAGACTAAGTAAACATCTAATAAACATCCCAAACAAGCAAACTTTCATATTTATTAGAGAGATACTGGCAGGTTAGGTCGACACAGTATTGACAGTAACAAAATAAAATAAATACATTCTACAACTACATTATGGGTTAAATAAAAAATAACGATTTTGTTTGGCTCGTTTGCGTCACCAACATTGTGCGTTTGAAAACAAAAGACATGGCTGCCGTCATAAGATTAGAACATGAAAATGTAATTATACGGAACGATTCATTCGTTACTGTTCCTTTTCAGCGTTGGCATTGGGTATCATTTACAATGTAGATGTGTGGGTTACTTGACCTCAAATTTGTCGGCGGCAAATATACTAACCAATTAACAATAGAGGCACAAGATACTCGGCCCGGACATATAAAATATCTATGACGTTAACATTCATATTACCTACATCAATGAATGTCCATTTGAGTATCTTCTATTTATATTTGTTTAATGTTATAAAAATATATAAAAAAAAATCCCTTCATCATACCATTAGCTTTAGTTGGTTTAACTTTAGTTTTATGATATTATATGTTATTGAATAATTATGTAAATCAATGTGCCTCATTCATTGCTTCCTCATAGTAAGTACTAACTGCCAATATTTCCATGGAAAACAAAGGCACATATTAGAACACAAAAATACAGTTGGAAAGTCAAGGTCAATTATGTAAATGAATCATGGTCAAGCAGTATATCTATAACTAGATGCTAATCTCAATAATTTAAAGCGATCTCACATTGTTGTTACACTGCAAAGGGTCGGTAAAAAATTTTTATTTTATGAATTACTAGTAGGAATAAAGAATAAAGTATATGAACGACTACTGACCATTATTAGTACCTATATATAATTACCTACAAATGGAAGTGAATGGAAAATAAATAATTTAATAATAAAAAAAAATAGTCAAGGTGAATTTCAAGCTGTGTATTCACATTACGTGCAGTAAAAGGCAACAGGATTTCAAGAAGGCTTATTATGTTTGGAACTACTGCAGCTGTTCACTAACATTGCATATATGCATAAAATTGCTGTTCGTTCATATGCACAATATTATAGTGTTATTCATTATACAGAATTGTAGGAAGCGAAATCCGCTCTAAAAAGGCGTCAATGGATAACGGCGTGACCTTTAAATTTTATCTTTACAAAGTGGGTTTAGCATTCTCAGTGCTAACTAACTGCTTACGCTGTCTCGGTCTCAACCAAATAAATATAATTATATCCTCCGCCGACTTAGGCGTTAGTATTTTTTTCCGCGATTTATGCATGTTTTTTTACGCACTATTCATATACATGTAGTTACATAAACCATATGTTAAAGACTATGTACAAATATATACATATAAGAAGTGTTTTCTCAAGTTAATACTAGGTAACATTATCTATACTACACTAATATTTAACAATAATGTAAGCGAAGGTGGTGATTCATCAAGATTATCATCCATACTAAGGCGACAGAATGCCGATTGTGTCAGAAAAGTGTCACGCTTACCTCATCCACGTATCTGCAATGTCGGACCGCTTCGTACCTCTCGTCTTCAGTCATTACTGTACGCCCCTTGCGGCTGTGTGTCAAACTGTCGCTGCATACTGAAAACAAATAATGCCATTTGTGTCTCATTTGTCTTCAAGTAACGAACCAATTAAAAAATATATAAATGGTGTTATTATCACCCTAGATTTTTTACTTTATCTACATCTTCTTAAAAATAAATATTCTTAAAAGTAATATAATTACCTAATATATGCTGACTTCATAGCTTATTCTTCAAATATAGGACTTACTCTAGCTAAAACTACTACATTGCAATATTTTAACCTAATAAGTTAATAAATAACGAATAAATTCACTTTCGTGTTATTATTCCAAGAGGGAAAATGTACGAGGAAAATAAACAAAGTGAACCGCAATTTTTCATAACATTTTAAACTATGATATTTATATAGGTACTTCAGTTAGTTGCTCATATTTAAGACTATTTATAACATGTAATTTGTATGACTTATTAATTATTACAGTACACTTATAATTTATTAAATAATATTAAAAATGTAAGTGTAAGTATAATATTCAGTTAGTTACTGTAAGGCTTATACAATTTCTTTGATTAAATATAAGTAGGTACAATTATGTAATTAATGTACCTATCTTAACTTGTGAAGGACAATTTATCGTAATCTGTGCGATACAGCGATAAAATAATTTAGCAAATAATTTTTCAATATAACACACGTGCTATATCATGTGACAATATGTCGTACGACAAAATTCTATCCAATAAAAATAATTCTCTATATCAAAAGAAACACGTACATACATAATCGTTCGATGCAACCAGATTGTCACACGGTTGTAAACAGATAAAGATTAATAAGTAGATCATATTTATACGATAGTATTTTTAATCTTATGTTTATAAATAAACTATGAACATAAAATTACTCATTCCTACTATAATCCATTATTGATTTTTCTATTACTTTCTACGTTATCTATGTGATCGATCATATATGATTATTGCAATGCAAATACACAAACAGGGAACCGGAGTGGTAACACTACAGTTTCCAATATGTGCGTAGGGATTATTATTTATGAACATTGAAAAAGTATTCGCAATAATAAATAATAAAAAATAGATTCAGCTAGTTGGCGGCAAAAATCACAATGAAACAAAAAACTCATGCAGAATTTTTTTTTACAAAATCATCCTGTAACTACTTAAAATAATAAAGATTGAGCCCACAAAAACAAAACAAACTTCAATTGTAACAAAACTGAACCGATTTTGTTAAAATTTCTATGGAACCAATATGTATGTAGTATGTCCTTTCAGAAAAAAAATAATTGTCCAAATTGGTTTCACAAATATTTGAATTTTAGATTCAATTGTTCAATTTGGGAATAATTAGTTATAATCAACTCACCTCCAACAATGAGGTAGACGTTTGGGAACACTGTTTTGGCCTGTTGGAGCTGCCGCGCGTGTCCCTGATGGAACATGTCGTAGATGCCATCCGAGTAGACGCGCACCCTGCGCGGCGCCGTACCCGCAAGGGCCGCCGCTCGAGGTATGCGCCCGTAATGACATCGCTCGCGTTCCGCTATTGCAATAGGATCTGTACTAAATGGTGCCGCTGTTTGTAGTGACTGAAACAATATAATAAACGATATTAGGTACTTTTTTAATATAAATTAATATTGGAATAAAAAAAAATTATAAAACCACCAATGTGCTTAATTACTTTGAAATTTTGAGAAGCTCATGATACGCTTCATGTTTTGCCACTCCTAGGGATTCAGATGTTATGCCTGTAATGTAATAATAACACAATTTACCACCCTTCAAACTAGAAAACAGACAAGGCGCAGTTACTTGGCGTTAAAAACATGAGTAACACAAGACAACAAGAAGCGTTTGTATAAGACGATAACGGTATTGATTGATAATTCTTGGACATTCGATATTAATTAAGGATAAATCAATTAAATCAAGACGAAAAATGCCTGCAATAAAAACTCAATTACAATAGGGGGGAAACCAGACCTATTAGGCATCATTACCAGACTGCATCACCAACGATAATAATTTCACTGTCATCTTATTCTTTTATATTCTCATTTTTTATAAATAACTATGTTAAGAAGATAAGACACAGGGCGTACACAATAGGTAAGTATACAAAAATTTGTAACAAGTCACTAAAATATTTATGCCGATGACGAAGTGTTCCCATTGTTATGTCTATCTACTACCCGACCCAAAGTCCGACAAATCAAAGTATGATTCACTGGAAGACAACGTAATTTTTATTCTTACATTGCATTGAGTACAGTACAGAAATGAGCTCTCCGCGATGACGAATATTGTGTGTTCTGAATCAGTAAGTATATCTGCTTAACACTCATAGTAGAGGTTCTATTGTAAAAAAAAAAAAGATATGAATGAAAAAAAAAACAAAAAATAATAAGACGTAGTAAAATAAGAAGTAATTTGTTCAGAAATTCAGTTCAAATTGTAGGAAAACAAGAGTTAGACTATTTGACATTTAAATTTATATATAATACATCTTGCAGATTATTATCTATACAAAATGGATATACTGTATAGATAATAGTTTGCTCAGACTTTTGATACAAATTACTACAACTATTTATCTAAACATAATAAATACTATACATAATAAACAGATATTTATTTACATATCACAAAAGTGTAAAATAAAAAAAGGAAAAAGACTAGTCATGGATGCGTCACAGCAACATAAATTACGTTTATTTATTTACATCTGTAGTTATGTACAAGAATAACACGAAATTTTGTAATTGGGTTAATTGTGGTATACATTATCTTCCAAATTCCAACGCGACGTGACGTTATTTCGTGAAATGAACGCTCAAATTCTACAGTGTACTCCTACCATGTATTTCCACATAGATCCAATATAATGAAAATCAGACCTTCATACTGGAAATAGACGTTATAATATTGTATATTGGCCACAAAAAAACTAAGCGTGTCGCTGGTTCTAATGTTAAATAGACAACATACAGTTAACTTCCTGTCACATCGAACCTGTCGAAAACGCCATCTATTTTATTGTAATCCTATATATCTAGGACATACATTTCATGGGGGAATTGTAAATCGAAATCTATTCAAAGTCAAAAGAGCGTAAGATAGAGCACACGCAGTTACATCTATTTAGTTAATCCCATTAATTATCCATGTTTGTGAATGGTCTTGTCTCTAATTTGTGTCTTCATCTTCTTAAAAGGCTTTCAATTATAAGAAAACAATGAATACTATTGCATTTATAATCGTTAGTACAATCATGGCCATTACTTCTTCATATTTATCTTTTAAATTCATATTTACTTTATAAGGTGGAACGTGACGCACTGACCGACGTCACAAACGACAGACAGGCGTAAGTAAGCATTATAAATATTTTATATACCTGAGCTTCTGTTATTTTTTACAATAAAAACAGTTGTTTTAAATTTTAGATTTAAATATTTATGAATCGGATTTGAAAAATTACCATGCGTCTAGAATTTAGAGATCGAGCGACTGAATCCTCGATTTTTCTCAACTTCTCCAATTTCCGTTTAGTATGAAAGTACTAAGCGCTTATCTATAATCTGTTTCAATAAAACTTGATAAAAAGGTAGATAAGTTATGGTGAAATTATGACAGAAACACTCTCTAAATGAAATTAATAACAAATCGAACATAAAGAATCGATTCAACTATTGAATCGATTCTTAGTGTATTTTTTTTTATATATCTGGACATCATCAGACTGTTTTATTGTCGGGTGAATAATTCGTTTGTTTACATTTTTATTAAGTTCTAGTGAAACAAACGTATGTATTACTATATTCGCTAATAATATTACACAATGTTCTTGAATTGTTCTTTTAAACTAAATTTACTAAAGTTCTACGTACTAAATAGAGACTAGAGACCGATTTAAGTACCCCATATGAAAACTAAACATGTCACAATGTAAAGTCTTTGATACTAAGGAAGTTAAAGTGATTTATTGAAAGCAATCATCAGCTCGCAATCAAGTCTTACGTAAATACAAAATTCCAATTTTCTAAACCTTTATCGACCTAAATATAATGTAGAAACTCCGAACCGAAATTTGACCAGAATCAATTAAGCACTTTAGACACAAAAACTTAATGCGGTTGTGGCATACATTTAAATCCATATCTCGATACAAGGTCTTCATCTGGAATTTTTATTTGATAATGGATAGATCAATTAACATTATCAGATTAATTATCAAAATCTCTGAATTTGATGGAAATACACATCACCAATAAAGGAGACTGTGTCATCTGATGTCAAGGTTCAAGCGTTGTGATATTATAGGCGTCTCGATGATAATGAAGTGGCGCGATGTGACGTCACGCCTCCACTGGTAGATACATCCGTTCTCGGTATTGATTATAAATAAGTCATTATTACCATTATCATTATCAATGGCATGAAATATGTAGGGTAAGTATTAGTTAACATCTACAAAACATTACATTTTGAAACTACCACGCAATATCTGCTACTATCACACATACGAGTATATCACTCAGATTTTCGGCCTACTATAGGCGTTTTTCTCATTAACAACTTCGGGTAATGACAGTATAGATTTACATTATCATGTGTATTAGATAAATACCGGTCAAGAGGATTCCACGAAATAACATTCCATTTAAAGCCGGATTATGAACGTAGTTTGAATAAAGCCAAATAATTAATGTGGGCGTCCCCGGGTCACGAGCAGTTCTGCACAATATTGCAAGAAAATTATAATTCAATTTATATATTCACATCCGGTCTTACGAAGAAGATAAAAAAAATTGTTTTGTTCAATTTCTTATATGAATTTGTTATATGCACGCATGGACGTTCCAGAAATTTCGGATAGCCTCCACCTCCCAGAGCGTTAGCAATAATTTAATAACATGCCATATTATATCGCTATTATGCGATAAAACAGTAATAATTTTCGTTATATAACGTACTCTACGGACTCTACCTACTATATGGAAAGAATACCAACTGCCTAGTGCAATACAGCCTTTTTGATGCACGAAAATCAAATATAAAAAAATAATTCTAAATAAGCAAATACATCAAGAGATCATTCAAGCTTATTCTGCTTCTCTCCTCTAGTTTCATTAAAATTGAAGAAGCAACAAAGCTTTTACTGCTTAAATTGTACCGTTCATATAATTTTTAATTACCAAATTATATATAATACGAAAATTTAAAACTACTTATGAAATTGTAAGTTCAGTAACTGCATTTCAAATAATGCATGTTCATATAACAGATAAAATTAGTTCTCTACGTTTAATAAATTTTAATAAAAACGACGTACATTATATAGGCTTCGGAATTCCAAGCATGACTTGCATTAAACTTCTATTTTTTTTTTGCGTCTGTGCCTCATGAATGTTTTGATAGTGACAAAAATGATAAGACCAAAATTATGGTAATAAGCTGGACTTCACCACCGCGTTATGATCACATAATTTATTATATAATGAGTTATATTACTTTGTGTCATACCAATGTATACCAATACATTCACTGAGTAGTCACGTACTTAATATTTGACACACAATAGTAAGCAAAGATTTTTGTACGGGGACGGAAAAATAATATAAATCTGCCACATTGCAAGCTAGAATATCTGCGAATCGTTAAAAGGAATCAAATATTAGTGTCCAAGTAAATCAGTTCGACTAAAGGTCGTCGGATGCAAAGCACTAGCACTAGTATACTGGTTTACTGTAAAATTCTCAAAAAAAAAAAAGTTTCATATGGGTGGTTACCATCACGATTTGCAGTCAAAACATCAGACTTTCCCAAAGTAGGTGTGTTAGTTAATTATAATTTAAAAATACAGTATAAACTATATAGTGAAATTCCATTTAACGAAAAACTACTTAAAATGTAGAAATTGCTAAGGTTTGTTTGGTTTACATTGTTACCTTTGTATTAAAACACTCTATAGCGTTGCAACCACTCTCAATAACAAAACAATACATCGTTATTTAGACCCTAATGAACATTAGTTTCACTGACCTTCAAACACAATACTGTCACAGAGTCGTAAATATTTTGTTCTTTCGGAAAAAATCTTCTTATTTAACACAACATCGTAAGATATAGTGGGATCATCTTCGTTAATAATAAAATACAACGAAAGATACAATTAAAACATAGTAAAAAATTACAAACATAGATAACTGATTATAACTTTATGTAATTTTTTTCACTTGGTTAAAATTAAAACGTATTTGTAATTTTTTTACTCTCCGTTTAATGAAAACTCTTTATAACGCATTAAAATACGCAGTGCCTTCAATTTTGCTAGAGTTTTCCAAATCTAAAATCCAAAACAGAATAACATCTATCCAAATCAGATTTTATAATCTCCAAGGTTTTTGCAAAAGGCGATTCTTGTTTCTTTTAAATATCCAAGCTCCACAGTGTAGGAGGATGATGCATCGGGATGGCCACAAGGAAAACAATAAAAATAGGTAGTTAAAGTAAGAGTTTCTAACAATTTTTTGCTCTTTCCTCGATTGTCAATGTACAGTAAAGCTTATAACAACAAGGATGTTTAAATTCTTTATTGACTAAAATGTTGTCCACATCCACAGGACAGGGGACAGTAAGGCGACCTTGTAAACTGTTATCTACTTATCCGTCATCTTTCACAAATTGACGTCTAACTTTCTTTAAATTAAGCCTAACCTGTTCAACTATTACCTTTGATTACTTGTAATTTTGTCAATGAAGTGTTAATGTTGGGTAATTACGTAATTATACATATTATTCATGACGATAGAAAATAATTAAAAACAAGTCATATTTCACAACATCATTATCAATAATGCTTGGAAATTCCTTAATACGGAATTTATCGGAAATAGATATTTTAAAATGACCATATGTTTTAATCTGACAATGCCTTAACTTTTGATCGTTTTATACAATTCAATTTCGAATTATTAAAACCACTAATGCAACTGAATAAATCATAAACATTATTATTGTTATCCATACTAACTATGAGTATTCGGGGGGGAAGGGATTGTTAGTAATGGTGACTAAAATCGCCATTGCTAGTAATATACCCTATCAGATCGACCTTCACGCGGTTTCGTCTGGAAACAATCGTGGTTAATTCTTGAATTAGTCACTTTGGGCTAACTGACCTATTTTTATCCTTATCTACCTTCTCTCACTGGTAACCTGCCAGCATATACCGATAGCGCAGGCGGGGTAACCATTCCACTATTACTCATAAAAAAACTATGACTATTCAAGTGAAAGACTGCACGTACAGTGATATGTTTCGAAAAGTTACCTAATAATCTACATAAAAACCTTCAAAGCTTAGCCTTGGCTGTTGTTGCACATTTTTTGCTTTGAATAGTTGATAGTGCAATTTGAGACATTACAAAATATGATTTAAGTACAACGGTCAATTTAGCTGTTAATAGTACCTTTTTGCAAAAAGAGCACATAGGTATATTTATGTAAATATACATTTAACACTTAGTACAGTACAGGCACCAGCTCCCACAAATAATATTGTTAAAAATGTTCTGCTAGTTGTAGATAGTAAGTCCTTAATTGTTTGTGGTGAAAAATAAATAAACATACATAAAACAGTTTTGTTAAAATTGAAAAAAATATATAATTAACTTGTGAAAGTTAATTCTGAATTTTGTTAATTTATCCAATGTAAAGTTACTTCTCTAAAGAAGTTACTTTACATTTACATTACTTTACATTACTCTTACTTAATTTACTTGTACTCAACCTATTATTTTTCAGAATTACTTAAAACATTCAATAAGTACTTAGAAAATTATTATTGTTTAACTACCTACTTAATGCCACTTCTATGTATTACTGTATTTGCTATCAATGAATACTTACTATATTGTTTATATTTAAAAAAATAAAATAGTTAATACCTTCGTATTATATTACTGGAGGAATGGAAATTTTTACATTATACTTTCTATATTACCTCAAACAACAAGTTCAATGGTGTTAGTAATAGAAATGCCTGCTTTCACTTTATGCTCATACTATTTATTTACAGACTTATGTTAATATTTGGGCAAATATTTTCTAATAGAAATTACTAAACGATAAAATTTGAATATTAACAACAGCCAGCTGTTATTATTATTTTGTTATTTTTTTTTTCGAGCAGATATATCTAAATATGATATCTATTGCATAATCATTTCAAACTCAAAATACTCACTGTAGTTAATTCCTGTTTCACGCAACCATTCTTCCTGTATCCGTTCAATGCCGTCTCCAGTTTCCCATTTCCATTGGGAATTCGCCCATTGAGAGTCGTGGTCGCGGTCACCGTCACCGCTGACATGATGAACTATTGGTCTCTAACTGCTTTAACTTGCAACCGTAAATGCCGTAATATATGTCCTCAAATTAATATTGATAATTGCTCCGTTTTATCTTTCGCATTATTATCAAACAAAATAAAATATTTATTAAAACTTATGATTCTTAACAGATTTGTTAAAATGATAATAATTGTCACGCTTCCCTTAACTCTACTAAGAGATTGTTAGTTCCAAGTCAATCGAAATAGAAATAATTGTTCCGAAACTATACCGATACGTGTAAACTCTGTGAGCTGAAGGCCGTAACTAACCGCGAAGTGAATTGTACCAATACTAAACTACCGAACCACGGACGAGGAATGTAGCTAGCTGTTTTAACGTTCGATGCAACGAATGGGCGATACCGGTTACAAGAAGGGGCCGAGGGGCGGGCGTCGTCGGTGGCGTGACGCCGACGTGGAGGCTTGTCTGACACGCGACTCGCCACGAGCATCCCCGAAGGGGTCTCCAGCCGGCAGCCGAGCCGTCCGTATTAACAAGGTTCCACTCGCTCGCACACTTCTGTTCCAATAGAATTGTTGTATACCATAATATTATATTATGAAGACCGATCAATCCCTTGTTGCCCTTTGATCAAGCATTGGCTAAATTTCAAGAATTGGCTAACATTAGAACTTTTAGAGAACTGGGTAAGCTATCTAATATCGATAAGTTATTTTTACTTCTTGATAACTCGAAGAACGCTAAGACGAGACGAGAGAAGTACATGTAGATGTTTTTTCCACAAAAAAAGAGACATGACTTCAATCATAATAAAATCAGTTATATCGATTTAAAAACCAAACTACTAAATTTTTATGAAATTTCTATGCGACCAATCTGAAAATACTTTAAAGGATATTTATCCTTTCAAACATATAAAAAATTTTTCTAAATCGGTTTAAGTATGCACTTATCAAAAATTATTATTTAGTACATTTTGCAAGCTTCAATATGGTTTAGGAAATTTTAAAGTATAGATAATAGAATTTACATTGGAAAATTTTAATTATACAAAAACAAAAAAAAAATAGTGATTTAATGTATATCATACGATGTTGATTATATCACCAACCTAATAGGATTAATGAAATGACTAATATTTATACGCATTTTAATTATGGCGCTATACAAATACGCATCTGTGCGTTAGTATTGAACAGTTTCAAAGCAGTCTCAGTATAATATTTTTACTGCAATTTCAAAGTCACATTCATTGAACAACAATTATTTAGTCGACATAATATATGCGTATGTTTTTGTTTTATTCCATTATTAAAATCAGTTAATAGTTATAAATTAAATGGAAGATTTTGGGTTTGTCATCACCTATCACCTAGTTATCTGTTCTAATTCTATATCTATTATATTGTTCGTCTTCTTTCCTTGTACTTTTGTATATAATAATTATATTATATTTATCTTGTTCATTATAATTGTGTATTAATTAAAATTATCAAGGTCTTCGCCTAGTAGTTATTTATGCTTACGTTGACGATATTTACTATACCGTGCAATTATTATAGTAAATAAATAGTCGTTCTGCGTAAATAGATATTTACCTATACATTATACTGCTCAATATTTCTATTTATAAATTTAGCTCCTCACAAAGTACAGTTGAAGTTCTTATTTTAGTTTTCTAGTTTATTTCCGTAAATATTTATTTAAAACTATACTATGGTAAAGAACGAGGTAAGATATTGCGATGAACTATATATAGTGATGGATGGTTTGGACGTTCTTTGTCTGGTATCTTATTATCCTAATTTCATGGACAAACTATATTTGTATGTGTATGTTAGAGATTGTTAGCCCAAAATATGATGAAGGCAAAATATGAAACAAAATTTTAATCGAACCTACATCTACTCAATTGTTAGCTCTGTATAGGTACAGTATGACGCAACACGACCACGTAATTGTATGGAATGTCGCTAATGATAAATGAATTATAATTAATAGTTGCGTACTTGCTAGGCACCTATATTAAACCTAGCAAGTTCGAAACAAATGTTGAAGTCATAATGTGAGTAGGTACCAGAGCAACCCATTAAAATCCTAGTTTAGGTACGAATATTTCGGCATAAGAGAAGGACATCGGCTTAATATAATACGCTGACTAGACGGAAATGTATAGGACTTTGTTTCCAGTTTTCCTCCTGACATCTGACACATTCTGCGGACGAAAAGGAGTAGTAACCGTCATATTTTATTTTTACTCCATTACTACGTAGTTCAGTGACGCGAAAAATAATTATAATATAAAAGAAGCGTTCAATCCACAACAATATTATATAATATTACTACAAAAGTGTACTCTTGTTGAGATTTCATTTCGCAAAGGGTAATGACCGGCCCAATGACCGAGATCAGTTCGCCAAAAAACTAATAGATAGGTACTTCTAGTTGGATGCACGCCGATTTACCAACATTACGACATAATACAATCTGATATCGAAGACACCTTTGATTGTGTAGTACTATTACTCGTAAGGGTATATTATTACTGGTGTCATTCTTTAATGTCAAGAGTTTCTAGGCCGCCTTCGTTATATTGAAAATTGTCACCCAACGAGGTCTTAAGCGTGCTAAAAATTATCCAAACATGAAATTGAAAATTCAGAGGTCTAGGGCTGGGATTTGGATAGCTTGAAACCTTGAATTGAGTTAAAAAACGGCCAGAAATAAAATTGAACCTATCTTATGGAACCATATGTAAGTAAACAGTATTGAGCCTATTGAATAGTAATTTTTAAATATGGAATAATAGGTGAAACCATAACGTAATTTTAATTGTATTCACGAGTTGACAGATTGTAAGTCCTGATACCTTTGACAATGCCTTAAGGCAAAACTGGTTATAATGAATTAGTGGTAACCAAAAAATAGAAAATCCTTGTAAACAAAGATAAAATACCTTACGTATGTAGAAGCATAATATTGTTTGCATATTATCTAAGACTCGATGGATTTGTAAATATCCAATTATCTATGAACGCTCGCGTCATCTCACCTAATTAGTGGTCATACAGCACTTAATAGTACTATTCCATAGATATATATATACCACTGTCTGTCTCTCTCGAGCTAAGCCCTCCTCACTTATGTTCTGTTCATTTAGGAATTACAGGAGTAATAGTGTCAACTATATATCATAGCGTGTTTGAATGAGGGGGTGTATTACCGTATTTATGGCAGTCCGATAGCAATGTACTGACCGACATGCTTGTGTTGTGCAACACATTTCTCACATGGTCAGTGATCACGCCACATTGTTGGCACCGTGCCCAAACTATTGATTTCATTTTCATATTATACATACTGCTTCTGGGAAAACGCATCACGCATAGATGGGTTTATAACATGTAATGACTTGTCATCAAAACAAACATTTAATGGATTGACCTAGAAGTCTAAATCATAATTAGATAAGTACAAGTATTGAGAACATCAATTTTTTAAAATAAAACAAAATTAACAAGCTGACTCAACTTCCGATGATGGCCAGTTTGATTCCTGTTCTGTGCACTATCTAAATATTTGTACTTATGAGTATAGAAAAAGAAAACTTATAGCATTAGGTATTAATCAATTTAAATATCTTGTTGATGTGGCTTTTGAAAAACTGTTACTACTTGGTGAAAAAAAAAATATTGTACACAAAATTTTATAATAGTCATTTACCATTCCCTAACTAAAGATGTAAAAAATATAATGTAGTTTCATTATATATTAGTGATTGTACAATTTGATATTAGACTATACTCATATTAAATGAATACTGTCAAATGTATATAAATATACACTCGATATTTTAAAAATGAAAGTGACTTTGTTACCTTTTTGTTAAACCAATCACAATAAAAGGTATATATGAAGTATTTATCACTGGTAACTTCTAGTTATACAATTAATTTTTAATATTATAAATGTGAACATAAATTTAATAAATTGATGGATCAAGATATTCTGTATATATTTAAAATTTAACATAAACTTTATTTAAGTAGCCAACTAATTTATCCCAGTTAAAAGGATGAAGTTATGTGTAAAAGCTAGTTTACAATATACGCACAATGGCCCAAATGAGAGGCTAAGTGCGGAAAATGGAGTCCCTTTCACATTCGCTAGTTTACAATAAATACAATTATACAAGTTATAAGTACACAAAGCCATATTTACTGCACATAAATCATTATAATTATGACTGTTTGTATGAGTCTAGTTGTCTGTTTTGTAAAATGTGTCTGTAATATAGAAAAAAACTAAGTTTATTAATAGGTGTAATTCTCATATTGCTTCTCATGTCTATAGACAGGGATCACTGCTTTCAACAAGGGGCCATCAGCTTATTTGACATACTACATATTGGACATATTGCCTCACAAGCATACTTAACAATTACCAGCCTCTAGACCAATGTTTCCCAACATGGGGCTTACACCCTACAGGTGGCCAATTTGATAGTTATGGGGGGCAATTAAAAATGGACTCCAAGGGAATTTAACCCTCTTGCTCTGAGCCATTTAAATGCAATGCTACAAGTACATATCCGTGCCAAATTTAAATATTTATTAGGTATAATTTTATTTGATGTTACGAAAATTTATATTATTTTATATTATTTTATTTTATTTATATTATTATATGTATAACATCTCCCATATTTAGAACTAACAAAATGTTTCATCGTGCCTCCCACCAAATTGTTTATAATTACTCCTCTCCATCCAAAGGTTGCCTGGAAGAGATCGCTCTTAGCGATAAAGTCGCCCATTGTTTTCTCACTGTGATTATTTCTTGTAATTATTTATATTTATAATAAGTTTACTATTGTAATCTTTTGGAGGAAACAATAAAGAGTATCTATCTATCTATCTATCAAATGGACAATTAGAGTTGTCAAGTAAACTTTGTCAGGAAAAATTATGCATGGGGGCATAAAAATTTTAAAAATGTTTAAGTGGGGCATGGCACAAAAAAGATTGGGAAACACTGCTCTAGACTAATCAGAGTTCAGACAAGGGCTTTAGTTCTATACATCAAATACATATGTCATGGCATATTATACTGAAGACCAGAGTATAATCTAGCATTAAGTCTAGAACATGCAGCCTATGAGAAAGCCTTTTATTCAGTTGAGACAGATGTACACAATATGAGTATAAGAGCAATGTCAGATTGACTATTACAATAATTATTGGAATATTAAAGTCTACAGTAAATCAATGAATTCAAATGCTCAAAGATATAAAACCTGGTGGCATTATACCCCAGAAACTCTTCACTGATGTGTTAAGATTTGTTTACAAATTTCTAAACTGGCAAGGATATGGTATAATTTTTACCATCATTTTACCGAGTATATAATAATGGAATTCCTGAAGTATTTCAACATAATGCTCTGTAACCTAGTACTTTTCAACAAGTAAGACTTAAAATGAAAAAATGGACAATATGAATTTATATAAACCTAAGATGAAAAAAAAAAACAATGATACTGTTAAAAAATAAGTATAATTAAATTGAGGATTTTAACCACTATTCGAACCATTGGGATTGAATAGTGCTTAAGATTCTTAATTTTTTACTAATAAATGTAGCACTATTAGTTATAAGAGCATAAATACTATACATCATGAAATGACAATCTTAGTTTTTTAAGAGTTTTAGGTGATGATATACTCAAGAATTAGCTAGAGCTGAAATTTTCATGATACTAAAAGCACCAAAATTTCAAATATAATTTTCTAAGTTTTAAATTAAAATTTAATAATTTTCAAATTACAATATATCTATTCATACATATATTTGTAATTAAGTTCCAAAAAAATATTATTTAATTTATTCACATTTGACAGTCTTCCTTGAAAGATAGGAAGAATCCCCCTCGACCACAGCTTCTTTACAAAAGCTAATATATATATATATATATACTATTACTATATTACTGGGGACAAAATTATACATATGTTATCAAATTATCAATATTTACTAACCTGAATAGAATCCGTGGGGGGCAGATTGGTGCTGCTTGTGAAACTGGTTTCACTTCCATTCTGTTCTCCAGAGCCCATCTCTAACAACTTCCCACTCATTTCCTCTTCGCTGCTTAACCGAGTTCTCTTTCGAGACATAATCACATTGCACGCCGGTTCAACTCACTACGTGAAATAAGGTTTCTCAATCCTTTCACTTGTTTCAGGTCGATGATCTCGGAAATTCTTACCAGTATTTCTTGCGTAACTGCAGATATACTGCTTAAATATTTTGGAAGGTGTTCCCAACAATTAGTTTGTTGTAGTTACATCCACGGATGGCCAAAGAAACCTAGGTCACGCAGGTCGTGTGTATATATCATGCAATTTTTTTAGTTTTCATTACAAATATTAAATACAATTAACAAGGTGCGTATTTGAAACACTTTAAATAAATTACTTTAATTTAATAGATTATTTAGCATTCAAAAAGAAAGAACACGAAAGAAATGAAATTTATTGTAGTATAGTATATATAAAAAAAATTAAACATGAAACAAATCCACAAACAAGAGAGGGATTCGCCACAGATTAGAGAGACTATGTCTACAGAGATTCACGTTGCAGAAAATTGAAATAGTTATCAAAGATACCCATAGACCATAGAGATTTTTTTTTTTCATTTATTGTGACTTTGGCGAAAGCCATCAGCCAAAAAGTAACAATTAAATAAATAATAATAATAATAAAATAATAACAAATTACAAAAATTATTATAGTTATAAATTAATTATAATATACTAAGAAAGTAAGTTAAGTAGAAAAGTATAAGTTACAATTACATATTTAAATTTCACCAATTGTTGAAGTAATATAATTAAAAATTTCTTGGTACAAAATGGTATGTTTTAGTAGATCCTGCACTGAAGTAGGAATATTTTGATATTTTAATAAATCTTGACATTGACAAATAAAAAGTAACCGTTGAAGTGAGAATTTAGGACAAACAAAAAAAATATGATCCAAATCAGAAAAAATGTTTTGGCAGTATTTACAGATAGAATTATCCAATAAATTAATACGTTGCAAATGTGCAGGAAATTTACAATGACCTATCCGCAATCTACTTAATGTACTATAATATTGTCTACCAAGAAAAACATTAGATTTTTCAAACCAATATTGTAACCAGACAATTTACAGATTTTGTTAGAATCAAACCAAGTTTCATTTAGTAAAATGATATCAAAATGTGATGTAAAGTTGTAAATAAAGTTTTTAAATTGAAATATTTTAGGCAGAAAGCTTCTTGAGTTCCAATGAACAATATTAATTTCCTTTAAAGATGTAATGGTCATGTTGAAAAATTAGATATGAGTATTTCCTTAATTAATTTGGATGAAATTGTATCAGAATTAGTTTGAGCTTTCTTAACTAGCTCAATAACAGTCTTAGTAATTGTATTGAGTACAATGTCTGAGTTAATGATGTCAGTAACTAATGCCCTTTTTTGAGGAGATTTATTTTGCGTTGAGCTGTTAATAGACACAGGGGTATTTGAATTAAGTACAGAGTTAACCGATTTTGAAGTCACTGATGCATAAGATGTTTTGCCTAGAATTTTATCTTTGATTTGAGACAATTTCATCGATTTAGTGGGACAGCTATTAGATACTGCTACATGTTGTCCATTACAATTAACACATTTAAGATTCTCTTTGTTGATACAGGATCTATAATCATGGGCACCGGCACATATGAAACAAACTTGCTTACTTCTGCAGGAACTGCTTCCATGACCAAATTTGTAACAAGTGAAGCATTGGAGTAGAGGTCTAATGAATTCACGCACATCCAGCCAAATATGATCATACGTTACGTGATCAGGTCGCTGCGTAGAGAGAAAAGTTACTAAAACTGTAGGAAGAGGATGAAAACTTCCATCTTCTTTCTTTTTTTTGAAACGTTTAACACCGATAATATCTACAGTAGATTTTAAGTTATTTAAGAGATTTTCCTCAGATATTTCAGTAGGAGCTCTTATAACTCCCTGAGATTCCAGCTGATTATTGGGTATCCTAGCCTGAAGTTTATGTTTCTCTAATAAATCTTTATTTAATAAAAATTCGTTAGCCTGTTTCATTGATCGAAAACATATTTTGAATGCAGTAGGACCCATAGTACGAATATAGACTACACCAGGTACAGTCCTCAGAATAGAATTGACTTGCAATAAGTTTACATCGTTGCCCTCAATAGGAGACAACAGGATAAAATATTCATTTTTAGTAGTGTCAGAATATAGGTAATTTTGATCTTTAAACAGTCCTCTTTTTGAGTGAGTAAATTTAATACTCATCTTAGCATCTGGCTCTTCATCAGATATGGAAGTATTTTTTTTTCTTCTTTTTAACTTGCCTCCGCTTGACTCGCACTAATCCTCTAACAACACACGAGGGCTTAAATTGGAGAAATAAGTAAAAGAAACTAGGAGAAGCAACAAATAAATATTAAACAAATAAAATGAATTTAAAATTTCCGCCCTCGCGTTACAAGTTTTCCCGCCTTTTTCTGACCGTAGAGAATTGTGATTTATAATAATGACGTAAAGTAACTACAAACAAGGAATTACAATGAATGAATGAATGAAATGAATGACTATTTATTTGCAAAAAATATGGACTGACTGACTGACGGCTGTACGGCTAAATACAAAGTAGGCATGATAAAATAAAAACTGTAAATTATATGGTTTCTCCTTTCTTTTTATACAAATATAATTAGTAAAAAGAGGACGAGAGATACATCATCAGATTCTATTTTGCTCAATTCATAGCAGGCTAATATATAGAAAATGTGTATGTAAAATTTTTGTTAATTTACATACTAGATTATACATTCGGCACAGTTTATGTAGAAAGTATGCAAGCAGGTTGTATCTGAATTTGGTAGGGTTATACGGCCATATAACATTTTTTATACATTAGCCTGCTATGAATTGACAAAAATAGCAACTGATAGTATATCTTTCATCTTCTTTTTACTAATTATATTTGTATAAGAACAAAGGAGGCAACCATATGATTTACAATTTTATATTTTATTATTCCTTCTAAGTAATTCTTTGTTCATAGTAAAATAATAGTGATTGCCGAGTTATTTTAATTTGTAAGTCGTACTTTAAATGAACTTACCTACTTATTCATAAAATTTGATTCCTTTTATACTCAATTCTCAATTTGAAAGTGACAAAACCTTAGATTATAAAGTATATAGACTGGTAATGACGACACGCGACAGAAAATATAATAACCTGTATGTTAAAGGGAAACAGATAATAATTTGCACAACAAAGGTTCGAAGCTGATTTGGCAGAAGTATGAATCTATGAATGCCTGCAATACCAGGGGTATTACGCGCAAGTTGCCGATACTGAAGAAACCTCTTTACCCCCCTTTTGAAGAACCGCATGCTATAGTCTCTTGGGAAAATCTTGGCAGTGAGATCATTCCATAACTTAGGTGGTCGTGGGATAAAATATCTCTGAAACTGCATTGTACGCGACTATTTAGGCTGTAGGGTATGAGGATGAACTCCCTGTCGATAGTGAGCGGTACGATGGTAGAAAGTGGCCGTGGGCATCATATTGAACAGTTCCTCTGAGCAGAATTCGTTGTACAAGCAGTAGAACACGCAAAGTGAGGCAAAATCTAAGACTTAAGGGTTCGATATCGCTTGTATAACATCGATAAATTCAAAATATTATTCTTGAATCTATAAATAGCAAAATTTTAAAGTAATCCATATTTCAAAATTCTTCTAGTATCGTGCTTAGTGATTGAAGTTATAGCGTTTAATATACAGTATGGAAGAACAGGTTGCCTAAAATGAAAACAGCTTATTCAAATGAATCAGAGGGCAGATTATCACTACCATAATGAGTGCCATAGCCATATAATAAACGATTCTTAGTTCTAATGTCGCGCAATGTATTTGAAATTTTACGACGTACTGTGCTCCATGTGACTGGGGCTATACCGTAGAGTCAATGGCGCTTCTTTGTAGGTAGTTTTCATACGCTTGTGGTTGTGACCTTACACAGCTGACTTCGCGCATTGCGGTAGGAGTTTAAACTTTTTTTAGTATTTCAGAATATTTACCTATAGAAGTGAGAGATGATAAGTATAAAGATTAAAGCAAGTCCATTAGCTCATCGTGACGAATTTAATAAGAATCAACCACGATGATTTCCAGGTGAACCGCGTGGAGGTCGACCTAATATATTGCTAGCGGGGAAAAGGGATTGTTAGCAATGGAGTTTGACAGCCGCATTGCTAGCAATATCAGGTCGACCTCCCCCTGGAAACCATCCTGAACAATTCTTGTTGAATTCGTCACAATGGGCTAATTGACCTGCTTCATCCTCATCTATCATCCTTCACTGGTGCCCCACCGGTGTATACCAACAGCGCGGGTGGGGCTACTATATTATTATCACCCATAAAAAAAATATTGCTATCGGTGTAGCTGCTATATCCCCATTACTAAAAATTCCATCCCTTTTCGCTGCATGGTTCACCATAATAAAGTATATACTGGTTGGCGTGGTCATCAACCACGCGATTTATGAGATGGTGTGGCACTTATTCATTCAATGGGGTCGATTCTGAAAATGATACCTATATTCCTAACCTGCATCTAAATTAAAAAAAAAATTTGTTATCACAGCGAAATCTTTATCCTAAGGATTAATATAAACTAATTTTTTAAAAGATTTAAAACTATTATAAATTTAATTTATAATGGCCCATGAAACAGTAATTTCGTGTTTCAACTGTGAAGCAATTGTGCTTGCATGGCTGTGTTTCGGTTTGAAGGGTGGGATATGGCAGTGAATTTACTGGATACAGAGGAATAACACCCGAGTCCTCAGGAATAGCAACACATGGGGGGTATCATGGGCGAGACAGTATACTCTGTTATGTCCATGGTACTACTGCTCGTGTCTATAGGCGACGGTTACCACTTTCCATCAGGTGGGCCGTCAGCTTGTTTGCCATTCTAAGTTGTATAAAAAAAAAGACACTATCAATTTAAAATATTTGGTTAAGAGAAATGGCGCCTTAGAATTAACTTTAGATTTATAGCACGTAGATGTTAATTTATTCTTAACACGTTGAGCGCCACGCGTATTTTTACAGCAATCCCGTTCAGGCCACGCGCGCCGCTTCGAAGCGCTGGTTCTGCAGGAAGTGGTGTTTCCTATCGTAGTAGAAGGTAGTTTACGTTTGGAACGTGATTCCTATAGGCATTCATTGAACACGTTACGCAACAAGTCTGTTTTGTTTTCTTTATCGTTTGACGTGCTAGACAAGATTTTATCGAAATGTATCCGTAACCGGTGTTCCTTTTGTAAATTTTAAATAAATTTAATTTAATTTAATTAAAGTAAATTTTAAATAAATTTTCTGTAATTCCGTAAAATAGTGTAAAATTTTATAGTTCTCATGTTACACGCTGTCAGACACCGATGGCTGACGCGGCCTAAACGGAAAGTCTAGTGTCAGCCACCGATGGCTGACATGGCGCTTAACGTGTTAATAATCTGTATTATATAATATTATAGTTATGAACCTTTAGATTTTTTTCTAAACAATGATACACACATCAAAAAAGTCTAAGCAACACATACTATTTTGAATTATTAATTAATTATTATATCATTTCTTACCAAGTAGATAATACCTATGTAAACTTTTTTGATCTAGAGGATATACTGGTTGGTTGTAAAAAAAATCGAGTATCATTTGTTTTTTATTTACAAATTCAAAAAAAAAGAATTTATAGCGTTTTCTTTGCTTATTAAAATTTAGTATTCTGTATCAATTTTATGATTTAAACAATACTTTGAAAAAAGTTTTGAACGAATTTGGATTTTGAGTCATTTTTTACATCATGGAGCGACGTCATTTCAACGCAGATAAAATGCAAAGAGCTGTAGGGATGTTGCATGCGGGAAGAACTCAATCTCAGATATATCGGTATTTTGGTGTCAACAGATGCGTTATTAGCCGTCTTCATTAACGTTATCATTACATGGACTCGGGAACAATGGGATAAAATTTTATTTTGCGATGAGTCTCGATTTGGGTTCAAGCCTAATACTAGAAGGATAAGAGTGCACACATGGGAGTACTTGGCAAGGGAAAACATTGTATTGCCTTGGCCTGCACAATCGCTCGATCTCAACCCCATCGAGCATGTATGGGACATGCTCCATAGACGTGTTTTAAAGGACTTGGATGGAGTGACAACAACCCAACAACTGATGGACTTATTAAATTTCATTGTCATCATATTATGAAAATTCGAAAATATCTATGCAATGTCAGTGTTCTTCGGTTTGTTCGGTATTTACTGGTGAACTTTATAGAAGCGTACAACATCCCTAAAAGTATTCTCAGATGCTTTAAGTTGTTTGCAATTACTGAGCGGAAACCAATTTAAAAATCGATTTCGGAGTACCGTTATTTTAGATATTAAATCAAAATTAAGAAAGTGTTCAGATAAAGGTCTGGAGATAGTTTTAATTTGGATCCCTGCTCATGTAGGGATCTTAGGTAATGAGTGCGTGGATTCCCTTGCTAAATTTGCAGCCAATAATGGTGGAGATCAGAAACACCATAAAATCGTCTGCAATGACCTTATAGCATGCCCACTAAAAGACCTCCGAGATGCGTGGACAAATAGTTGGCGAGATTCGTCTAAAAATACTGACCGATTTTATTAAACCTTTATTTTTTAGACACAAAAGGCTACCTAAGTCTATCATTTCTATTTTATGTAGACTTCGTGTTGGTCATTGTAGTTCACCAATATTTTTGCACAAATTTAGAATTAGAGATAACTCTATTTGTGAATGTAGTCAAGAAGATGGTGATGTAAACCATACTTTTTTTTGCCTTAGTACAAGCCCATTATACCCACAACTTGTCAAAGAACAAATTCCCAGTCTACTAACTTAAGTGATCTTTTAAATATTTCTTTTACTGAAAACCCCAATATTTTATGGATTATAGTAAATTTTATCAAAAACAATAATATCAAACTATAAACTCTATATTATGTATTTATTTTATATATTCATAGGAAATATATATTTAAGATTTTTGTATTGATATTTATTACTAACTCATATTGTGTTGTCTTTTTTAGGTTTTATACCAAAAAGTTCATAGACCAGTGGTTTAGATATAATTTCTATCTCCAGTAAGAGCCTCTTATACATGACGCTGGCAGAAATGGTCGTAAAAATAACGAGCAATTGCCATTAACGAAAAGAAGTGTGAAATGTCAAGAAAAACATGAAAAAAGTAATTCAATTTGTTCGTAATGGAGAGTTACTAAAGTCATTTCTTTGAACAAAGTTTATTAATCTGTATTGCCAAATTGAGCTAATAATTTTTACCTTGACAGCAATCATGTTGATGAATGGAAAAACTAGAAAATGTTCAATAACTTTTATTTTAGTTAAACATTGTTCAATAACTTTTTAGTTATTATATATATCTCATTGAATAAAATTATTTCTTATAAACATGTGACATCTCGTCCATTGCGAGAACAGCCACTAAGTTCCCATCGAAGCCGAAAGTGGCAAACTTTTACATCAAAATTAATATGGATGGCCGAACTTTAAAACATACAAAACCAAGGTAAATATGTAAATTTTAGTACAATATGAAGATGTGTTATGTTATCTGGCTGCCATGTGATGGATGTGATGACGCGTGATGTTTGTGAACATGATTGACATAACAATATTTATTTAAAAAAATTGGACCATTATCGATTTATTATAAAAATAAAAATATTTTAAAATCTGGCATGGTCTGAAATTGCTGCGGAATAATAAAACTGAAGCATGGGACGATTATTAAAAATATAATAAAAATATATCACAGTAAATTTTTATAAGCCCAACAAGTTTAATAGTGAACGAGATCGAAGAAACACAGTTCTCAGAAAAGAAATGGTCTATAGTTTCAGTTAATTACAATTTTACTGATATCAGTCATATTATGGACCATACAAAATATTAATAAACAACATATATAAATTATTAAACTTCATTATAATATTGTACGAGATAAACATGAGAGAAAAGTAGCAAACTACAGGAGGTCGATGCGAGAGTGGAGTGACGGAGGCCCAGTAAAGTTAGTGTGACTGGCAACGGGGGAGTGCATGTGTGCTCGGTCCTAGGTGGACAGTGCTATCTCCAGCGCCTCTTTGTGTTCGCCGCTTAGCTGCATTAGGCACGAGTTGAATAATTCCGCATTGCTCTGTCAAAAGAAAAAAAATATTGTTTATATTATTATTTAAGACAAGAGCTGAAGGCACTTTTACGATAGAAACATCATTGGCCATCTGTCCACTGCTAAATATAGGCCTCTTCCTAGTAGGGACATTTGCTAGGTATAGTATGGGGGTTGGCAATCGCAATTAGGCTTTTGCGATGTTTAAGGAGGGACGCTACTGCTCAATTCTCGTCCATTAAATTTCCTTAGTTGCCAGTTAACACGCCCATGGCAAAGAAAGGGTTGGCCCATTCTATACCAGGACCACATTGCGATTTTTTTTATTAATATATGATAATAATAATTATGTAGATATTAAATCTTTTTACTATAAAATAATACTGTTTACTTTTGTTCATACAAAAAATTGTAATGATTATGTGAGACTTCCATTTTTTGAGATTTTGACATTTTGATGTGACATTTTCAGCCTAGTGTGTTTATTTTGAGATTTGTATATTTCGAGCGTAAACCGAAAAGCATACAATCTACTAGTAAATAGTTAGCATAGTCCACAAGTTGAGACATTTTATATAGGAGGCAAATTTACCATAAAATTTATTTTCTTAAAATGACATAAAAGCAAAGTTACCTGTATTTGCCTGACGAGTGCGACCATTTGTGCATAAACCGGATTATCAGACGGAACAGCGTCACGTAGGAAGGCTTCCGCGAGCGTTGCAATAACGCGTTGCGGCGCGTCTGGCGTCGCCAGCGTTTCATGTCCATTCGCCACTAGTTCGCACAACAGTCCATACACATGCGGCGCCTCTTCAGTGTCCTCCGTTACGGGAAGCCATGTCAGCCTGCAGGATAAAGATTGTAGTTTAATTGAAAATGCATTACTTTAATTGTATCACAGCACTGTTAATGAAATGGGTTAACGCCATATATTCACATTAGGATATAAACAAATTTGTAACTTTTTTATTTTTATTCACATAGTTTAAATTCATTTTGATACAGTTGGTTTGAAATATTGAATAATTATAATTATGAAAGCAAGTTTGTTTGTTACCTCTTGGCGACTTACTGGTTTAATCATAAAAAAGACCAACTATGAAATGAAATATTAGAGCAGTGAATCCACAATATACTTACCAATGCCTGATTGTCTCGTCCCTGTTGATCTGAGAATGGTTGTATTTAATAATTTTGGTGACAGCCGAGATGGCGTTCTCTGTAGCGTTGAGGTTCTCTACGGAGCGGGCATCTGGCTCGGCTATAAGCGCAGCCAACAGCGGCACGGCACGAGCGCACGCGGCCGCGAACTGCACGCCGCCGAATTGTGCGAGCACACCGCACCCATATGCCGCCGCCTGTCGCACTTCTGCCTCGCGCGACCGCAAACCCTCCAGCATTGGCTCCAGGAATATGCTCTGGTATTTTATGCAGGCAGGACCTGTTATATCATATATTAATACAATATTTATATTCCACTCTTCAAACCAAAACAGTTATGAAACCACAGCTACTTCACGGCACAAATATGAGGAGGATACAAGCAAATAAATTTGTACAAAATATTCCTCTAGTAAATCAGTATATTATAAACCAATAAAAATAAAAAAAATATATATACATTATTATGACTCACCTCCAAATTCAATAACATCATCGAAAATGCATAACGCCCATTGGCGATCTGCATATGGGCGTCCAGGCGCCAGCAACTGAACAAGATGAGGGAGTAAACTGTCGAGGTGTGGGAAGAAGTGTTCACGATAAGCCGACATTAGTGCATGAAGGACATCCGCCACGCGGGACAGACCATACACGTCCTCGTTGTCTTCGTCAGCTAGCTGCTCTTCTACAACCTAATTTAACAATATATATAAATATATATTTAAAACTGCTTTGAACCATTTTATACATTATTGTAATGAATGAAACTGAAATTGTATAGAAATAAAAAAAAGTGCAAGTTTATTATTTCAAATTTAGAAATATTTTAAAATTTGCCAACTTCTGTGCTGTGAACATATTTTCATAATTATTATTGTCATGGAACAGTGTTTGATACTAACCTCATCATAATCCTCGTCGGAACGTTTTTGTCTGCGTTCAGTGGCGCGTTCGAAATGTTCTGTAAGCAGTTTGTTGAGTATACGTAGCACTTCTGCCATAGATTCATCTGACAGACATCCAGTGCCTAGCAGTTCAATGCACTGTAACAAATATTGTAAGTATTGTCTTTGTTATTTCAAAAATAAGGATCATAACTGATTTACAATCATCTTATAAATCTAAGCAAATTTTAATAATGTCCTAAAGTTGACACTACAATAATTCTAAAACGAATTTACCTGGGCAAGGCTATTCAATAATTCAACTTGCACTTCTAGTTCAGGCTCAGAATCAATTGCTTTAAGCAACTCGGGCAGTATATAGGCCCACATGCCCTGAATATATTGTGGCCCACGAATACGCGCACATTCGAGTAAATAGGGTAACGACTCTGCCGCCGCTGTCCGCACGTTGTCGTGGAAGTAGAATTTTAGCATTGGTACCATAAGTTTAACAACATCCTCAGCATACTCAGCGAAAGCTTCTTTCAATTCTCGGGCATAACAAACCAACATGTCACATGCTGATGCTTTGTCCTCCAAACCTACAAGAAAAAGACAAACATTTTGTAACAAAAATAATACATATCAGGTACAATAATCATAGCAGACAGTTTTTAAGACAGAATGTATTTCAGGAACTTTTATGTATTTGGTAATTTTCAACATTAGACATTGTACGTCTTTTATGTTCAATATTTAATAAATAATATATATAATATATTGTATAAATAATATATAATATATTGTATAAATAATATATAATATATTGTATAAATAATATATAATATATTGTATAAATAATATATAATATATTGTATACAATACTATTTGTGTCAGAGATTTTATGAGCTTGTGTACTTGCTATTTTTTAGTTTAAAGACTAAATTTTGGCAGTGTAGATACAGTACTGTAACTCAAGATCATATATGTGTTTCCATGCATAAACAGTGTTAATATAGTATATGTATGTACATTTAAAATTAAAATTATAACAACTACTAATATTTTATACTAATATTATAAAGTTGAAGTTTTGTTGAATATGATAATCTCAGGTACTATTGATTCGAATAGAAAAATAATGTTAGAATTGGATAGTATTTTTATCAAGGAAAGTGATATATCATCACGCTACGACCAATAAGAGTAGAGCATAAATTTAAAAAAATTGCAAAACATTGCAAACGAAGTTGTTCAGGTCAACTAATATATTAATACACACCAGCAGTTTTAATGCCGAAATTCTGTTGTTCGCCGAGAGTGACGAAATGCCAATCGACATCTCCTTCAATAGTCTCGAGGTCCTCATTGTCCAGCAACGCCACCTCGGGCTTCATCGCAGCTGTACGCATCACTGGCTCCATGACCATTGGTAAATATTGAGCGAATTTTTTGCCTGTTCAGTAAAATTTGACAATGAAAATCATCATAATAAATTTGAGGATTTGAAATTTAATCTTACATCTTTCTATACATATACAGAGAAATTAAAAAAAATATACAGGTTCCAATTAGCTACAGTATGTCATATCCATAAAAATAATAAGTATAGCCTGAAGATAAGGTAACTACAATAAGTATTGTAGTTGCCTTGTGTTCAGGCATATAATAACCGTAGTAAAATAATTATTTTACTACAATTATTATTAAAGGTAAAATAATAGCGTCATTATTTTCCATAAACTTACCCATGATTCTACAAATGCGTGACCATGCAGAGATGAGATATGATGTCTGTGGATCATCAGCAGGTAGCTGGTCGCCCTCTGTGTGCGTTTTTAGTAGTAAGTCCATAACTTCAGATGCATCTGGCATAAACTTCTCTTCACCAACAGCAAGGCCTAAAAATTCAAATTGGTTTTTTTTTTTTTTACAAAAACATGCTATAAATTATTTTCATAAATCAATTGATATTTAAGTAATATTAAATAATGTAAAATGTATATACTTCAATCACAATCTGAGAAAACATTTTGTGTTTATTATAAAGTGGTATTTCTAATTTACATTTAAGTGTGTAAAGCATGCATTTAATAAATTTTCTCACCAATAAGACTGACACATTCGATAGTTTTGCCACGTAGCATTTTCAGTTCTTGTGTTGTTGCATTAGCTATAATGTACTTAAGACAAGGCATCAGTCTGTCATAGTACTGAATGAAATCTTTCTCAACTGTATCAGCGACTGATGCTATTGTTGTCACTATTTGTTCTAGCACCAGTTTAGTGCCACGTTCAACCAGCTGAAAAATCATGTAGTAATTAGGAGGTATTGAATTTTACAATTAGATTTAAATTGTGTGAGTTGAACTAATTTTAATTAAGTTTTAACATCTAATATAGCAAGTTATAAACATTTGTATGTGACATGAGATCCCTGACTTTCCATTGAATGGAGAGAAAGGGAGCAATCGTCACATTTATTCTTCCAATGTTATGGAAGTGATGCATTCAAAAATAAGGATTGTATCACTAACGAACATTGGGTATGGAACAATAAAGAGTAATGTAAAAATAATAGGAAGCTTTTCTTACCTCTTTAAATTTAGCAGTTAGAATTTCCTCAAGTTTATTCATTAGGGCATCCAAATACTGTGTCAATATAGGTTTTGGACAGTCTTCACTGAAGTTTACCAAAGCAGCGGCCGCATGTGCCTAAAATGGGAGTACAAATCAGAACTAGGACATACATCATCAATTAAAAAAAAAATGTTTATTAATTAGGTTAGAAAATAAGAAAACAAAATTCTTGTATAGTAAACATTATAACAGATAAAATAGATTTTTTTTTAATTTAATATTTGCAATTGCCATGCAACAATTTATATCACTAGTACCATATTTACTTTGTAATAATTGAAATTAAAGTTTTTTTGGGGAATAAAATCCACTTAATGACAGATCTATATTATAAAATACATTTAATAACCATGTTTTTTGATAATGAAATTGATTCTAAAGGGTCATTTCTCTGAGCCTATCTCTAAAATTTCAATTTGATATCACAGAGGAATCTTTAGTAAAATAATTAATATCAACTAATTTTCGAAGTCAAAATTCTTATAATTTTAGTTCATAAAAATATTCAATTTAGAGAAATGGCGTCTCAGAAATGGCCTCAATATTTGCATAAAAGCACTATTGTCCTGATAACTGCTTTTTAATAAAGTTACATTTCAATACAATTAAATATGTAACCTCATTAATATTTGAATTGAGTGTACCTGCACACGCGGATTTGCGTTGTCATCAAGTACCAATAATAGCCCAGGCACCACTTTGTCATGAAATTTCTTTTCAAATACAGGTGCAAAATCAGTTGACATTTGCCCAATAGCATTGCAAGCTGCATAACGTACACGTGGATGCTAAAATAAAAAAGTATATATTAATTTTATCAACAAAAGCGCACATAATATAATAATAAATATATATAATATATTTATTATTATCAACTTACAGGGTCAGTAAGATAATTGAGTACAGCAGAAACAACTTGGTCCAATAATTGTTCCATCTGCTTGTGGCAACCCTCGCCAGCAGAAGAGACTGCCATAAGCGCTGCGTGCCGTCTCCTCCAGTCTTCAGAACTCAACATAGTAGGTACCTGACCCACAATCAAATTCAGCATTATCTTGCCACTGAGCCCACAACACATGCGATCAAGGGCAGATTCTGCAGCTACATAGTTACTGTAACAAAGATTTAATAAATGATAAAAAATTATAATACTAAATAAGAGATATCTTAATTTTTAATCACTGAACAAACTACCCAAATCTCCATGTAGATATATCATAAGATATTAGAGTTAATTTTCATTACTAAATATTGGTAGTTATATATGTTACCGAGGGACTGACATCCATATGTATAAAACATATAATGTTAATTATCTCGTTAATTAATCTTGTAAGACTCCTTTCAGCTGCATTATATAAAATTCAGCCTACATTATAGGATCTTACGACAAAATTTGTAGTACAGTTACAGAAAGATAATTAAAGATAGTATCCTAAAAAGTCTTCAATTGCGACAAACCTAGTTATTATGATTTAAAAACTAAACTACTAAATTGGTTTTGATAAAATTTCTATGGGAATCAGTCTTTAAATATATCTTTTCAGATAAAAGAATTTTCCAAATCGATTTAAAACTAATGGAGTTATGAGGTAACAAAGTTAAAAAAAAAGAACCGAATTGAGAACCTCCTCTTTGAAATCAGCTGAAATAAAGCTAGGAGGATAGTACTTACAATAGATAATAGATAGCATTAATATGTCACTGTGACAAATGGACAAAATTAAACAATATTTCCCATTTTTGGTTTTATCAGAACTAGTTGTTATTGCTCCAATGCATTTTCTTTGTGTTATCAATTGAAAAATGGAATTAATAAGTAGGACATAATGGAAACAATTCTCGAAATTGATGACTGACGGAATCGAAACATGGTCCTACACGGTCGTTCATGTGCAAAAGTTTCAAGTTACTCAGCAAGTTATGGAGAGGGCTATGCTCAGTTTCTTTGTGTAACCGAATTTAAAATGAGGATATCCGCAGAAGAACCAAAGTTATCAACATAGCTCGTAAAATAAGCTAAAGTGGTATAGGGCTGGACAAATAGCTCCAATAAATAACAACAGATGGAGGAAAAGTTGCTTGAGTAGCGATCCCAAACAGACACAGTGTAGGATGGACTTCTAATAGATGGAGTAACCTCAAATTATTGTTGGGAGTCAGTAAATGCAGGTCCATCTACAGACTACTGTAAGGTTGTCTATGGGGGAGGCCTGTGTTCAGCTGTAAACAGATAACAGCGGATGACATGATGATAATAGATGATGACAATTCTGAAAAGAATTTTAATTGCGATTGATCCCAGGGATCAACGATCGATAATACAAAAGAGTTTGCCCATTTATAATTAACGAGCCATTCTAGTGATAATGTCATATCACGTATAAATATAGTGATAATGACAACAGGCCAATTAAATCCGGAGAGATAGCGAAAGGCTCTTCCATCTTTTTAGATTAGAATATGTTTCAAGATGTGTGGGAGTTTTATACTACAAAGAAAGCCAAACAGGCTGTTAACCTACGCAGATGGAAATTGGCAATCGTCGCTAATAAACCCTATCGATAGCAAACAAAATTAAAAGACATAAAAATATGGAAAAAAATGTAAATAAAATTTTTTGTTCCATATTTTACAATCATTATAATGTTATGAACATAGTTTTGTATATAGATAGATAACTTACTCCTCGTTGTCATCATCGGCGACGTCATCTTGCAGTGCCCAATCGTCTTCGTCCTCTAATTCGCACATCATTTCAAGAACGAGGGGTGTCAGCATACGAATCCCGTCGGGTACCTGCTTGCGAACCATCGCCGGCGCGGTCTCGCATAGCGTCACCATAGCCTCCAATGTCAGTTGTCGCCAATTATCGTCAGCATTAGTATCGCCTACTACCTACGTTATAATAATAATGTAGGATAAATACTGCGCAAAAAGAAAACAACGACAGTGATGAAAACCAGAGGGACTTTGTACAAAAGTCGATTGCTTGGGTACCTCTGTCCCATTCATGTTTCAACCGTGAAGCAGTTGTGTTTGCATGGCTGTGTTTCGATTTGAAGGGTGGGATATGGCGTGAATTTACTGGGTACAGAGGAATAACACCAGAGTCCTGAGTCCCTAATGGAAAAATAATTACAATTGACATCTTCGTTAATAGAGCCGTTGAGATTCTTGCGGGTTCTTAGCGGATAACGATATTCCAAACTCTCCAGTAAATTTATAAAAAACAACAATTAAAAAGAGCTTGCAAACAAGTCTTCTTAAAGAAAGATGTTTTGAATTGTGAAGGACACAAAAATTATAATTATAGCTGTATTTCAAGAGTTAAAAATATCATCTATGTTAGATACTGATAAGTTTAGTGAAAGAATTCTCCATTGCTTTCTAGGATTAGTGGATAGTATCAGATCTAAGAAATTATATACTATTGCTGTAACACTTCTGGTGTCGTATTGTATGGACATACAGATAGGGAGTTATACCAAAAATTAAAACAAATTTGTCTTTAAAATTTCAGTATCATAACGGCGACAAAGTATGCATAGCAATCGACATTTCCGTTTTAAATCATTATTAATTATTTACTGTACAAATAACTATAAATAGATTAGATCAGTGATTTAGTTTGTGCAATTATTTCTGTTTCACTGCCTAAAATAAATGGTAGTGATTCAAGGCTATTATCATGTATGTTCATTGATAAAATTATTCAATAATAGAGGTTCACATCAAAAATTATTCTATATTCATACAAAATAAAATTACCGAATTTCTTAAAGGGAAATAGGTATAAATAAATATTTACCTTAATACAGATTTGGAAGATGGTCTCCAGCTGTGTTCGTAAGAATTTTGGAGCAGACTCTGCAAGTTCGATGAGTACTTTCAATGCAGAATCATCTTCTCCCTGTTCAATTGTTCGGGCTACTACCTATTTAAATTAAATTAAATATTAATAAATGAAATAGTTTTTATCTAAATGTACAGTAGACATTATATATATGTATGTATGTATTGAGAGGTACTATCAAACTCCAACCTATTTAAAAGGTTGGTGTTAGCGAAATTCTCTATTTGCTGTTGCACACTATGGCAATAGCACACATAATTATAACATGTGCATGTAGGAGTTTGTGTGCAAAATAAATATATTAAGAATATCTACATTTGTTTTAAACTATAAATGGCATTTAAAATGACAATGTCAGGATAATTTTATGTACTTGCCTGCATTAAAGGTAGAAGTAAATCACTGAAATGTTTTTGAATAGCAGGTTCTTTTTCATGTAGTAATATAAATGCTCCCACTGCCTTAACAGCCTGAATGCGGAGCGCTTCAGCTTCTGTGGGCTCCAGGGAAGACAGGAGCATTCTCTTTATAAGATCCAAGTTTTCATTTTGTAGATTTCCAAAAACTCCTGGTACTGACCTAAAAAAGAGGAGCAACTATTTGGTTAAGGGATAAAACAATTTAGATATATCATATCATATTATATTAGATATTAGAATAGAGTTGTAATCAATAGAAAAATAATATAAATTTATAAACATGTAAGTTTAATATTTCCTTACGTGAACATCCGAATGCCAGCCTCTTTAATATTGGGATCTTGAGAGTTAGCACAGTTAAACATAAATTGAAGAAATTCTGGCCATTGGTTGACGCCATCATCGTCAATATGATTTCTCGCGAGCTCAGATACTACATCACAAATCTGTAATACAAAAAAAAATTTTAATAAAGAGAAAGAATTGTAGGAGTGTGGATGTAAATTATTATATATTTGGATTATTGGGTTGAGACGTATCCATTTATTAATCAAGACCATTGTTGGATCTTAATTGTTATTAATGTAATGTAACATCAGGATAAAAAGTTACCTTTTGTCAAGACAGAACATATCTAAATGAAAACAAAAAATCAAACCACAAAAGGTATCTACTAAAATTTAATATAATAGGGATTATACTTGCCAATATTGATAAAATTTTGGTCCATTGATGCTACACAATACATGCAATACGTTAAACACAAGATAAGAAAATTATTGTGATCCATGTGGTAATAAGTCCAGTGCCTACTATTAGGTCACAACCGAAAATACCGCTGACTTATTTATTATCCATTACTTGACTCGACAAACTTATTTCGCCCCTACCTGGTCCATTTTCTTAGCGGGATGAAACTAAGCTATAACTCGAGTTGGAGTAAATAATACACATTTATATTTATAAATGTGTAAATGTAAAAATAATATTTTGCTATGCTTTTGCAAAAAGAAAACAGTGACTTTGTGATGAGAATTCATAAAAAAAAAAAACTACAAAAATAAACTTTAGTAAAGATATCATGTAATATAAAAGAAATACAGGGGAATTTAATATTCTACTCATTAGTTAAGTAATTTAAAATCCTCTTTCAATAGCCTATATTTATTCCCTTCCTTAGGTTTTATGGATAATTTGTGTTTAAGAATAGACACGCAATTCTTTTGATATTGATGTAAAATCAGCAATATTAAAATCGTCTATCTAATGTAGAATAATAAAATTCCATAACGGTAACAAGGTCATATTATAATACACTGATCAATATTGTTCTGCACAATACATGTCCAATTTTCAATTTCATCATACCTACGATTCATTTCAAATTACCTCTCATGGTGAAGACAGCATCAATTAGAATTCCTTGTGCCAAAGATCAATTTATAATAACAAATACACATTTTATAATCCTACCTTCAACAAGTTTAAATGTATAACGTTAAAAGAACTAACTGCTTTGCTTTAAGTTGAGAAATAGGACAGTTACGACGACGAATGGGTCTTCTTACCAGTCTAAATAGTATAGTGGTAAGGGCATCAGGGAGAAACCTACAATAGAACAGTTTATACTAATAAAAAAATGAACCCAGTAACCTTGTTTTGTCACCTACTACCCAGGTAGTAGGTGACAAAACAAGGTTCGCTGGGTCAGCTAGTTATTATATACTAGTGATCTGTCCCAGCTTCGTATGGTGGATAGATAGATAAATTAATACCTTAACATAGAATCATTATTGTAATTTTATTTTAGTATTTCTATTTTATATACATATAGCCTATATTACGGATAATGTAGCTTTCTATAGGTGAAGAATTTTTAAAATCGGTTAAGTAGTTTTTGATTTTATTTATTTTACATTTATGCAAGCTGTAAGAACAAAATATGACCAACCTTGCGTCGCAGTTGTTGAGTAACTTCCATTTGTAGGGTGAGGAGCAGCTGTTCTCTAAGCATTGACTGCTGTTCAAACGGTAATTTCGGGAAAAACTCAAAGAAATCTGTGCTAAAAAGTCGCCGCAGGAATACTGCCGCTGTTTGTCTGATGTCCTCACCGAGATCTGCATTTTGGATAGCCCCCACCAAATGGACCACTTTTGTCTCAGTTGGAATATTATTGTATGCTTCCTATAATGATAAAATAATTATTAATTTAATTGAGTGCAAATTACGTATACAAAGAGAAAGTTAGGGGTTTGCATTGACAATAAACTTTTACTAACAAAATCTAATTTACATAAAAAACATAAGTTTAAATTAAATATATAATTAAAACCAATGGTCTGGATTATTACATGGTGCCATTTATTTCTCTAAGCACAGCCTTGTTCTATTTAAATACTAATAAGAAATCATTAGTTGTAGTTATATAGTTCCAAGGCATGTCCTTTAACATTCTAAGAACATTGGGATCCTTGATATCGACATCTCTAGTGACGTACACTTTCATGGCCACCTCGTAGATAAGGTGAAGCTGGCATCCAAAAACGGGTGTGCTTAACAGAGCGAGGCAAAACTTGACGCCGGATCAACGACTTGTTTGATTGTTCTATAAATCCAGCTCCACATAGAATATATCTGTCACTTATAACCGGGAGCACCTACATACCTGCTTGAACCCTTCGACTTAATGCAACGACGAGCTTCGAGAATTGTTGACGATCCCAGGTTTTTAAGCGGTATAGAACCTTCAAGTCTCAGGAGAGATTTTGCCTTAGTCTACGTGTTCTACTGCTTGTACAATGGACTGTTCTCAGAGGAATTGTTCAATATAATGGCCACAGTCACCATTTTACCATTGTACATTTCGATATCGACAGGAAGTTCACTCTCACATCTTAGAGGCTGCATGGTCGCGTACAGTGCGGTTTCGGAAATGATTCTCCCACGAACGTTCAGGTTATGGAATAAGTTCTCTATCCAGTTTTTTCCAAGAGACTACAACATGGGTTTTTTTTTTAAAAAAAAAAAAGAGATGTTTCTTCAATGTCGGAAACGCGGTAATGCCTCTGGAATAACAGGCGTTCATAGGCTGCAGTAACCGTTCATCATCAGATGGACTATAAGCTTGTTTGCCACCTCAGTGATATAAAAAAATAATAATAAACATATTTATGAATACAAATGTTTATATTGTACGGGAATCGAAACTGCGATCATTGAAAAATAAGGCGACGTGTTAAACAGCTACACCAAGGTCGTTACAAAGTACAGCAACATACATGACGCGGGCGAATTTGCAAATGCAGCTAGATAGTAAAGTACCTAATAAAAATGTAACGCAAAGTTCCAAGTTAATTTTCTGAGTTACTTTTCGCGAAGTTTTATTGTATTGAAAATAAGTATTACCATCAGGTAGGCTATATGCTTGTTTGCTACTATAGTAGTGTAGTATAAAGAAAACAACAATAATTAAATTAGCTATTTTATGCTTTAGCCTAGCCATGTGTTTCAGCATTACATGAAAATGAGTGAACAGATTTCAATGAATTTTTATGAGTAGTTTATTTTTATCAGAATCGATCTAACGAATCAAGTTTTCTCCATTCTAAGAGGTCACGTATAGCGGAGAAGGCACGTTTACTAGGTTAAATGTTTCCGAAACGATAAATCTGAGGGCCTACCATAAAATGTTTTACGAAATTTCGGATCCGAACGAAACAAAAATTTGATGCTAAAATTACATGATACGTATCGTTTAAAAATATTAAAAATGCTAAAATATCATTCCTTTGAACTTTTATGGTAGGATTTATGACAAACGAATTGTTAAACTCCATTTACAGGGTCGATTTCGGTACGAACAAAAACACGAAATTGAGACCGAAAATTCGGAATTTCATTTCATGGTAGACCCCCTGGTTCTACAAAAACATCGACTTCGCAATCATAGTACAATCGTTAGTGCAGAAAACTAAATTACAGAATAAATTTTAACACGTTGACTGCCAACTGAAATAACTCGTAGATTTGCGTTCTTTTCTAGGACACCAATTACGATTTATCTCGTCCTGTTTTTTAATTAATTTAAATTCAAGAAATAAAATAATTTTTGTTTTTCTTTTTAATTCTTTTTGATAAATATGCGTAGTGCATAATTAGAGTTTTTAATAATATAATGTGATTAAATCAAATTGTTATTTTAAGCCCGATATAAACTTTGTATGGGATCAATTTGAAAGTATACGAGTACATACAAGCGGGTGCGAGAGGGATATTTAAAAATTAGTAATCGTATTCGTTACGCTGTTGATTCGTAGAAATTAGTTATGATACTTTTGTTCTAATTTTTCATTAGATTGATTAGATTCTTTTGTTTTTGGTTTGGTTGTTACATTACATCATTATTCATTGATTGACTTAGCAATTTATTGATTTTTAGCTCATTTTCTTGGTTTTTTTTTTCATAAAATAGGTATAATATAATATAATGGCAAGCGAATTTAGAACGCGGAATTACGTATTAATAAGTAAAATTTAGCTTCGCAATAAACAGATTTTTAAAGAAAAATGGTTGCTTCAATGGTTATAAAGTTAATATGGTACATAATAACACGAGTGTAACAAATGCAAAACTAATTAGTATGGTTCAGAGTCGGTGACGTAATCGCAGAACAATAATTAGGACCACCTCACCTCCTTTTGCAGGTCGATTAAAAATGCTTGGCATAGAAGAACACCGTCAAATAAATGAAGACACTAACGGTCGGGATCGCACAAATGTATGCGAGTTCCCGAAAAAATACAACGCAAATGCTTTTATTTCGCATTAGAATTGCGTAGGGTTTCCAATCGAACTTTATAAATAGAATATATCCAATTTCATGTAGGCGCACTTTAATCTAAGACAGACTTTATGATTGTTTATTTTTTTATTTTTTTGTATAATGTGCACTTACAAGAAAAACAAAACGTATTTAAGTATTTTTTCTTTTGTGTAGTATCTACAGTAAAAAGTTTGCTTAGTTTGTGACTAGATGGCAGTAAGTATTGTGTCTAAGGATATTTT
Source organism: Galleria mellonella (assembly GCF_026898425.1). Lineage (NCBI taxonomy): Eukaryota > Metazoa > Arthropoda > Insecta > Lepidoptera > Pyralidae > Galleria > Galleria mellonella. The sequence continues at coordinate 3,469,939 of NW_026442090.1, read as the reverse complement.
CTATTTCATGGCCATAGCATGGTTCATTACATGTATAATAATAAGCAGGTACTACACAATCACACCAATTGCTTGGTTCTAGAGCTAGAATACTCTGTGTTGAGATATTAGAAAATAAACACCTGGAAGGCACGTACCAAAAAACCCAAACCAGAGGTAATTTGGAAAGGTTAAAGATTCTCTAAATTAGCTTGACCAAGAATCAAACTTGGGATTTGATCTATGCAAAGAGACATGCTTACCACTGCATCATGGAGGTTAAATTCTAGAAGTTACAAAACAGAGCAAGAGACAATTATTTTTAAACATTAATTTTTAAACATTTAATTATTATTAAACATTGCCAGATTACCTTAAGAATTTTAAGGGATATATTTATATATATTCAGTAAGTACCTGGAGCCAACTAAATTCTAAAGATGACAATAGCAACCTAAAGCAAATGAAGTACCTACCAATTTGTGTATCTAAGGTCAATAATGTAATATATCTATTTATCACTACATTTTAATTTACTTAAAACAAAAATTATTTGTTTAGTAGGTAATAATTTTTTTATAAGCAACAACACGATCAGTCTTTCTCTCTTTTTGTAACAAACATGGTGTTCTGAAACTAAAATTTAGTAGAAAAATAAAGTACCTCTTTATATGCTATAGCATGATGCACAAGCTGATGGACAATATAGTTGAAATGGCTAATCAATGCTAATAAACATGAAAAGTAACGTGCATTTCACATCACAGTAACACCTATGGTGTTTAACAATGGGCGTTACTGTGATAGCATTGAATTTCGCTAAATTATTTAATATAATTTTCAGGTGTTTTCAATGAAATAAAATTATTTTAAACAGAAAACAGTTCATAATTGATAAAAAAAAAAACAATTCCCGGCAAACGCGCGTTCGGCGCAGCCCTTGTAACGGTAATAGAAATATTTTTTTACATACAAATAATTGTAAACAGATTAGAGTACTACAAGTAAAGATACGTAATTTTTACAATAAATTAAAAACTAATTATATATTAAGACATGAACAATAAGTATTTATTGGGAGCTTACAAATTGGATCCACCATGACCACGTTTCAACACGAGGCTAGTGTTAGATGTTACTCATACTAATTACGCCAAAATGTGAAGCCGTAAAAATGTATTCGTTAGAAAACATATTATCAGCACTTACTTCTGCTTGGGATCTGATGTCATTTTCCGGGGATAATATGGTATTTAATAATTGATAAAATTGCGCCTGATCTCCTGCCATGTTGAACTTCTTCGAAAAGATATATTTTTTTTTCTTAAATTTTTATATGGTTGGTCATTTCTGTTCCTCGTGTTGCCAGTATTTAATAGCAAAATAGCATAGATTAGGAATACCAGTGGATAAATACATTTTAATTATTTAGTAATTAGGAAGCAATAATACTTCGTAATATTATTTTTTGACTATTAGCAATCTTCATTTAGATGATTGAACTGTTTGCACAGTTTATGCTATTATGTGAGATGAAATACATGTAGGTAGGTAATACAGGGAGCAGATAATACTGTATATGTCTGTTTACTGTATAAATAATCTAGTAGTATTATTTTATTGTTACCCAATTCCCTTTGGCCGCAACAGAATATATTTGCTTTGCTCTTTTGAGGGCAAAGCAATAAACTGAGTTGTAACCATTTTGTATTGTTATGGCACACGCACAAATAAAAAAAAATTTACTTGGTTTTATGTATTTTTTTAATCATTTATGTTATCTTGCTTTTTATGTATATCTATATATGTTATAATTTGTATGTATAAGTAATGCAAATAAATTTATCTATCTATCTATAATATCACTTTAGGATCGTTGCTATAAAATTTAAATTTGATATCACAGCGAAAGCTTCTGGTATCACAGCGAAAGCTTCATTCAGAAGACCAATATAAACTGAATTTCTATTATATTTTAGTCAAATCATTATATATTATGGCATAGTGCAGTCAACCGTTGAAAATAAATACTTAATTCTATTTTTGTTTACTTATATTCAATTCTGAAATCTTTGGATTATATTCATATACCATATTGTTCCTGTATATTTTGTTTAAAATAGACCATAAAATGGTAATTTCGTGAAACTATCTAATTAAAATATTAAATAAAAAAATAGATTTAGGGAAATGGTGTCTCAGTATCAACCCCGTTTAGATTGATTTCATAAGTCGAATTCTTTATAAAAAAGGAGACAAATGTTGTTTTTCTTTTATTTTGAAGATGTCATAAAATTTTATTTAATATACGATGGTACAGAAATAAATGTTTTATATAATCTAGTAATGTACGATTTGTTATTGACAAATAATTGACATATCAAACATTTCTACATACTAACCTAAGAACAAGGAATTATGTAGAAGGAATGATAAAACAATGTTGCCTTCTTTCTTCTTAGCAAATATAATTAGTAAAAAGAAGATCAAAGATACACATCAGTTGTCATTTTTCTCAATTCATAGCAGGCTAGTGTATAGAAAATTTTTGATATATCAATTATTTGTCTATGATAAATTTTATATTACTAGATTATATATTATTTGACACGGTTTATGTAGAAAGTATGCAAGTAGGTTGTATCTGAATTTTATAGGGTTATACGGTCGTTTAACATTTTTTTATACCCTAGCCTGCTATGAATTGGCAATTTTATCACTCCTATATAATTTTTTGTTCTTAGACACTAACCTTTCGTCCTCTTTTTACTAATTATATTTGTATAAGAAGAAAAGAGGCAACCATTGATTTACAGTTTTTATTTTATGATTCCTTCTATGTTCTTAAGGTTTTTGGTAGGAAGACAAATAAAAAATAAAGACTTTGACGTTTATACCTTTAGAAATGTAATCTGTGGTTCAACTTCAAAATAAATTTTGCAATATCCATTCATTATAATAGAATTTGTTATCTAATTATTACCTAGCAAAACAAGAAAATTATAAAATGAATTGAAAATAATTTGTAATGAATTAATTTTGTATTTGTTCGTAGTAAATTACTGAAAAAAAACTATGGTATTTAAAATAACCTCAAATTTTGTAATACATTGTATTATTTTATCACCTATTATTAAATTACGTTTTCTTGTTAACAGGCCAGTTCCATTATTTTAGCAGGCTTAGGGATGGCTGCAGTTGGATTTGCAGGTCGCTATATCCTTAGACAAATGCCCAATGCTTCTATGAAATTTTCTGAAGCCATGAAGAATTTGCCTAGATTTGATAGTGAAACACTGGCTAATTCTAAATACTACAAAGGTGGATTTGAACCTAAAATGACAAAAAGAGAAGCTGCATTAATATTAGGTGTCAGCCCCACTGCTAGTAAAGCAAAGGTAATTTTATTCTATTATGAGAATTATAAATTGATATAATTTTTATAGCCTTTTTCATAAATTATTGTAGATTTCAAGAGCTCTTTAGTTAAAACAACAAACAACTATATATTATTATTCTATTGAACGTTTAAACAGTGTTACTCATAAACATATTTTTTCAAATTTACACAAATATTGAAAGAATTACATTGTTATCTTGCAAACTTGTTGAGTTTTAAGAATTTTAGATTAAAAAAAACCTCAAAAATGCTATGTTGCTTTTAATAAAAATTTTGATAAATATTTACTCATTATTATTGTAATAGCAACTATAAAAAATATATTCCTATTTTAATTAAAAAACAAAAAATACATTAAAATGTAAATGGACGTGGATAAGGATAAGCAAATGTAATGTTAATTACACACATCTTTGAAATGGAAGTGCAAATCGTATTTATAAAAATACATAAAATATTTTAGATCTTAGAAAATTTATAATTTGCATTTATATGCATAAAATAATACATAGCTTCTTAGCAGTATAAACATGTAGTTTAGAAGTCACATTTTTATATAAATGAAGAAATATAAGATCATAATATTTTTATATAAATAAAATCACATGACAGTTTTTTATCATTTTTAGTTAAATATTAATAAAAAAATTTAATCATTTTTACCTAATGCTCCTGATTTAAAAACTAGATAATTTGTCTTATTTATTCTTATTTATATTTATTTATTCTTGTCAAAGTTGATCTTGAAATTTAAGTTTTAGAAAATTATGCTGTGTTTCTATTATATACAATTTGATAATTACAATATAAAATATGTTTTTAGATAAGGGATGCACATAGACGAGTTATGTTACTGAACCACCCAGATAGAGGAGGGTCTCCTCTTATTGCTGCAAAAATAAACGAAGCTAAAGATGTTCTTGAAAGTGGTAAATCACAATAAAATGTAATACAAAACATTTAAAACATTATGTGAAGTTGCAGTTTGTGGATAGTTTAAATTGTACACTGTAATAGCAAAATCAAAGACTTTTTTATTATTGTTATTACTTTTTATGTTCAAACCTAGACTAGAATAGAAACTTTGTAGTAATAAGATTTTATAAATACATGTAAAATATGTTAAAATAAAAACTGTACTTGAAGTATGGATTTTAATTTAATAGTTTTATATTGTTGTTATTTTTTTGCATCCTCCAGCCAGCTCCTCTATCCTTTATCTCCCTATACGACATTAATCAGATTAAAAAAAAAATCGTAGTATAGTCTACAGTTTTCTGTTATAATAAGTCTTATTTCAATTATACTGACCATTATAAGTTGGAAATTTATCTTATGATCATATAGTACATGTCATATTGAACCAATGTCTTTTTTTTTTATTTGCTTTCATGTTTCATAGAAAAATGGCTGAATATATTGTGGTGAAATTTGCACAGTATACATATTTTCACATATTGAAAATTCCATCACAATGCTAAATATGGAGCAACATGAAGGCTAGGGACGTTTTAGAAAATTATTTTTATTAGTTTTTTCAAAAATTGTAAAGTGTTGTCTCTACTGTGCAATAAATGGCGTAAAAAATAACTATGAATAATGTACAAAATTAAATTTTGAAGTAACCTAAGGTCAAGTATTATATGTAAATGAATTAATATAGAAGAAAATTGTTTAAATGGAATAAATAAAATACTTGTTAACATCTTGATAATCTATTTAATTGCAATGAACATCCAAATTTGTATTATGGCAAAAATCTAACACACTATGGGGATTTAGATAGCAACAACCTAGACCATCAATCACAGCACATTTATACTACGGGATAGAAAATCAATTTAAAATTATTATACAAAAATCTGTATTTAATTTGTCTTTCAGAAATCTTTTGTTTAATTTTTATACATTAATTGATGTGTTTAGTATTTAAATAGATTTTAGTAATATTTTTTAGTAGTATAATCTTTAAAGCTTCTGGCTTTGTAAATGTATAGAGGCTACTTACAAACTGTTACAAAAACTATATAGGCATAATGACAAACAATTTGACACATTTTGTGTTGTAATTGATAAATTATAATATCAATATTCGATATCGAGATAGTATCGATTTTATTACTAATGTGCTATTTTCACAACATTAAATTGAGCATAATCATAAAAAATAATTATCTTCACAGACAGGAGTGCAGTTTTATTGTCAGATGGTTTTGTAAAAAAATACAAGAACAGGCTAGGGACGAAAAATAACAGAAAAAAGATTTGTTCGTTTAGGTAGCTGTAAGTATAGTACTTACATTATAATAAAAAATATCTAATGATTACGTAAAATAACAAACAACGTAACATACTTATAATGTATGCAAAACTTATAGAAATAATATGTTAACCTACTTACAAATATACAAATTAAATTCTAAAAAAAAAAATACACAGCATCCATTGTCATGCAATTGTATCACACTACCACCAAGTTCTTGATTGTAAAACTATGTATAACAATTATTTTACACATTCAATTTCGGTATACCTATGTTACCTAATAGTTCTAGGAAAGAAAATTAAAATCTCCATTTATAAATCATATTCTTTTATGTAATGTACTTATAGGTACTTAATTAATGTTTTATCTTAATATGACAATGAAAATGCACTTTTATTTACTTTGTCTATGCTCTCAATCTATCATAATAATGAAACAATGATATGTAATGTTGCAATGAAAATTATTGAGCATAGATTGTAGCAAAATATTGGTTTCTTAATATTCTTCATCATAATAGATTGTTAACTAGTCCTGTTCTTTGTAGACAATAAATTATTTGTATATTCAAATATAGATATAGAAATTCAGCTAGACAGAATATTAAAAATTTCATGCATCACCTTAAAAAAAATTATGAGGCTGAAAAAAAGAAGAAAGATGGTTGGTTATCTTCTAATAAATATTCTATTATTAGATTAACCAGAGAGAACTTAATTTATTTTCTTAAATGTATATAGTATTATACTGGTTTAGATATGCATGGCTCAATCAAAATCAATCGGGGGGTTCCTTAAAAAATAGTTTATTGAAAAGTAGAGGAAAATAATCATATTAAAAATTGCCATATTTCTCAAATAGTTAAATTAATAATTAATTCTAACTGCTTCTTAAATTACAACCGAATTCATAATTACAGGGACTTTTATGAACATTATTGCATCACGAAATATCATTCATAAAATAATTTTGTACGTAACTTCAGACAGATTAGGTACACTATTAGTCTAGTTCCTAATAAGTCGACACGACAGCGAAAAACGAGTCTTATGCGAGTTTAATAAATACACCGCTTATGATTCATGGTGTATCATCAGCCATGCAATGTTGCGCAACTACATGATTGCCTATTTTATAAAACTAATAGCTGACCGGCAAACGTTAAGTGTCCTACCGAGATCATTTTATCTTATCGGGATAAAAACTATGTTATTTCTCAAGACGGAGCGACTAATAGCTATATTATAATTATAATATATAATTAGTAATCTGGGATGGCAGTTATGGTTAGCAATTTTTAATAAATGATAATGAAATGGCAACCTCGCCCGCGCTAATGGTACACACTGCCGCGGCAGAGAATGAAAAGGTCCGTCAGTTAGTCCATGTGATGAATATACCTGGAATTCAGAATCAGATCTTGTCTGACATGCTTTACGCAAGAACTACTGGACGGATTTTAATAAGATTTTGTATAATATTTAGGATACTTCTTACTACAGTAAAATATCTCATTCACATGAGAGGATATAAAGATTTATTACGCGAACGACGTTAAGAGCAGAGCTATCTGAATCAGAAGTATAAATAGTGTGACTGACCCGTAATGTACAAATAATATAAATCAAAATTGTATATTAAGGCATGACATCGCCTAGGTATTGAACGGATGTTGTACTGCTGTAGTGTCGATCTATCAGAAACTGGCCTCAATTTATTACTTGACCACTAACAGTGGCAAGGGATGTTATAACACATTACTACACGTGTATTAAAAAAGTTGTATTAATAAAGTCACCTTAATATTTCAACAGATGCAAACAGCTTATATATTGATAGTAAAATAACAATTTGGTTGTTTGGTGTTTATATCAATTTTCTTGTTCTTCTAACAAGAATGAGATCAAATCTTCCATGACATTGCTAAAGTTCATTCACCGCGGTTCTTTCTGCTGTTGTTCCCGGCGTTGTTTAGCGAAGCGTGCTCTTAGTTTGACAATTTTTGAGTTGGAGAGAGTTCCAGGTACTTTAAAAATTGACTGAAAAACAAAATCTCCTTATAGAATTCTTATTATGGCATTAAAGGGGCTTTGACTCCGGTATGTTCTATACAAAATAGACTTATTTTAAACAATTACTAAATCTGATATTTTTCAAATAGGAAAGGGTAACTAATATCTAGGTTCTCTTAATGGGTGATAACGAAATGGTAAACCTGCCTGCGTTATCGGTATACGTTGGCAGGGTACCAGGGTTGATAGGTGAGGATGAAAGCAGGTCAGTTAGCTCATCGTAACAAATTCCACTATAAGTAACTACGATGGTTTCTAACGGGAACCACATTAAGGTCGACCTGAAAGGATGTATTGCTTCCTCCCCCCAATATCTAGGTTAGGTGGGAAAAGGGATTGTTACAACCTCTACGCGTGTAGTTGAATTCGTCGTTGTAGACCAAGTAGCATATTTCATTCTCCCCTATCATTCCCGTGTTAGTGCCCCGCTAGTGTATGCCGATCGCATGGATCACTATATTATTAAAAAAAATCCAAGTTAGGCGGAGTGGGAGGGGATTGTAATAAATGAGAGTGGCTTCATTATCTATTCTGTCAGGATGATTTTCACATAGTCTCTGCTGGAAACTAGTGTGGTTTATACTTGCTAACTATGTCATGATGGGGAAAAGGGATTGTTAGCAATGGCGTTTGACAGCCCCATTGCTAGCAATATGCCCTATTAGGTCGACCTCCACGTGATTCCCCCTGGAAACATCCATCGTGAACAATTCTTGTTGAATTCGTTACGATGGGCTAACTTATCGACTTCATCCTCACCTGTCGTCCGTCACTGGTGCCCCGCTGGTGTAAACCGACAGCGCGGGTGGGGTTACCACTCCATTATTACCCATTAAAAAAAACTATGTCATGATGGGTCAGCTGATCAGACTTCAATCTCACCTAAATGTGGAACCACATAAATGTGGGTTATAATTATATTATCATCCATAAAAAATTTTGCTCATCTTTGTATATATATCACCATATTTATTTAATTATTAAAGTTTAATATACCTAAATAGTGTAAATGGAGGATTTAACACTATATGCCGTATCTACCATAATAACTGAATAAACTGACTGCTCCACTTTAAATGTTAGTTAAGTTGCAATTATTTATATTTATTAGAGGAATTCATTAAATTAATAAGGTAGACTAGCTGTGCCTATGATTTAGTCTGCTAGTTGTAGAAATTAATAATAAAAAAATATGCATTTTCTTTTATGATATAATCCTCTATGTGATATTATATCATTGAAGAATAATATTTTACCAATTACAGATATTTAGATATTGTAAATTAATATATCTAATTTGTAAAACAAAAATAATTTCGATTGCCACGTCTATAAAATCATGACTGTAGGTAGCTATTTATTTAATATTAATAACATGGAATTATTGTAAAGAAGTTTTTGTATTTGAACAAAACTAACCTACCTGCATAAACTCATGACAATGTAATGCGCTGGCATTTTTCACAATAGCCTTAAAACATTCTGCCAGTGCTGTGAAGTCATTGCATGCTAATATAGTTGCTCTGTTCGATTTTATAAGTGTCAAACAAACTCTAAACAGAATTTTGGAGCCTTCATAAAAAAGACAGTCCCATATCCGTAGTACAGTCTCAATAGGCAAGACTTCTGCAAACAAGCATACAAACCATTTAGTGGTTATAACAGCCCAAGGGAGACCTGTAAGTAAACATTGACATTGATTAGTATATTTGCTTGCAGCTTTATAAACATGATATACTATATTATTTAATAAAAGTTGTAATTTTAATCAATAACTATAAAATTAATCAAACAAAAAAATTCAAAGAAAATGATGTGTTTTTTAATAAAGTTTATAAAGGATATTTTTTCAATATTATCCCATTGAAATCAAAATAATATAAATCGTCATAGAGATGCTTCGAAAATATGGAAAGACAACTATGGGTGGTAATGCTTGCACGTGGGCATGCAAATTGATAAGAATAATAATTAAGATTGTGTTATACAAAACAAAATGAATTCAATTGTGGCAAATCCAGATTTTTTTATTTACCTAAACTATTGAAAAAATTTTAATACAATTTCTATGGGACCAATTTGTATGTATGCCCTTTCAGATAAAAAGACCTGACAGAGTTATGAAGTAACAATCATAAAAAATGCAAATGAATTTAAAACCTCCTTCTTTTTGAAGTTAGTTGAAAAGTAGATATTCTTCACAATCTCAAATATTATACCAAGTTTAATGATGATTGTGACAGTATAGACTGGCGGGGCACTAGTGAGTGATGAGATAGGTGAAGATGAAAGCAGGTCAGTAAGCCCATTGTGATGAACTCAAAAATTAACCAGAATGGTTTCTAGGAGAATCTTTGTGAAGTTTGGCTTGATAGGATATATTACTAGCAATGGGACTGTTAGGCTCCTTAACTAATAATCTCTATCCCCCCAACGATGATTCAAACAATCATGTGTTAAGATGTCAAAAGGTAACAAACTCGTTTACCCAATTATAATATTAATAAGAATAGTGCGACTAGGCTAAAAGAATAATTGATTGTTCTACACTATTATGATTACCAGAGGGAGACTTTGTACAAAAGTTGTTTGCTTGGACACCTTTGTCCCATTTGTGTTTCTACTGTGAAGCAGTTGTGCTTATGGCAGTGAATTTACAGCGTATAGAGGAATAACACCAGAGTCCTCAGGAATGGCAATGCATGGGAGGTATCATGGGTGAAACAGTATACTCTAATATGCCCATGGTACTGCTCATGTCTATAGGTGATAGTTACCACTTTCCATCAGGTGGGCCGTCAGCTTGTTTGCCATTCTAAGTTGCATAAAAAAAATCTAGATTAAATTTATGCATAATAGCACTGAGGTGTGTTTTAATATGTAGGAGATTGGTTATCAATAAATTGATACTTGCCTAGATTTATCACATGTTGATGCACATCGGGCACTTTAGATTTGACTAGTTCTGATAACACTTCAATGTCTACAATGAGTCCATCCATTGTTTTAGTGTAGTAATCTGGCAGAATCTTTTCTACCAGGACTTTGAGTAACCAAAATGAAGTTTCCTCATTTTTTGTAGCCAAAAGGAGCAGTCCTAAAAATACAAAAAACAGAAGGTAGGTGTAACTACATCAGTTACATGGGATATGTTTATTTCAATTTTTTTTTTAAGTCAATGTGTTAAGGATAACATTAAATAATAGTGCAATAAATATATTTTTCTTTTAAATTCGTTCATTGTTAAAGACACCTTTATATTGAAATTGATCATTACTACCAAGTTATCTATTAATTTCTATATGGTTTTCTATCACATTACATTATTTTAGGATTGTCATAATTGATGAAGATACTGTAGTAAAAAAACATATACAAAGTAAAATATAGTTGAATTAACAATACATATTATTATATACAAAAAAATAATACATACTGACCAGCTATATAATTAAGACCTTGACAATAGCCCACTACCCTATTGCTATGGGCATATGCTATGAGGATGTTAAACAAATGTGCTTGGTGATTGGCCTCCTTTGTGAAATATATATTGTCTGGGAAAGTGCGTGGCAGGTCAGTCTTCACAAGATCAACCAGTTCCTTCTCAAATGGACTATCTAATATTTTTTGATATAAATCAGGGCATTGCTCTTTCATTTTATCTGCCTCTGATATAGCCATCCATACTGATGGGCGATGTTCGCCTAAAACATATTAGATGTAAAGAAAAATGTCATGAAATATTAATTATTTCTCCAGCCATTATTACGCAAAGCAGTAATAAAGTAGTAAAAGTATACATGCAGTATTTAAAATTTATTTCATCTTCATAAGGTTCTAATTTCTTTGCTTACTTGTTTTTAAAATGGTGAGTCTGTTATTTTAAATAATTATCGAATCAACAAAGGTAATAAGTGTAAGTAAACATTGCGTATAGATCTATAAGAACACTAATACTTTTCTTAACAGCGATAGCATAAAATTAAAATTAAAAAAAGGCCTATTCGACTGAACAAACGAAATGGTAAGATGCAGTTAATAATAAATAGTAAACAGTGCTTACTAGGAATACCCTTGCGAACGTATCGTTTGACAGTATCGGTGCGTTTGACCGACTTTCCTTCACCAAGTAGCACAGCCCATTTTTGGGCTCTTGTGGCTAAAACTTTCAAATATACAGACATGAAGTGTTCATAACTATCATAGTCAAAGTCTTCATGCCTCTCAAACCCATATTCGTCCACACCGCTGGAAACAATAATAAATTAAGCACAGCTTAATAAATTAATGTAAGCGATTGAATTTCTCACAAAAACTCACCTAAAATTTGATTGTGCCATTTTGAGTAATAGATTGTACTATCTTTTATATTGAATTCATGTCTGAATTTAAATGAATCACCTAGATAATTTCACTACGCCCCCAAAATAAACTCCTGATACCATAACTTCGTTTCCCTACTAGCAATGACAAATGACAATTAGTTATGACTTTACAGATCAACTGTTACTTACTATCTTTAATCACTATCTTTATATCGCGATGAAAGATATAGAATAGAAATTATGTTATTTTTAAAACTAGTACATAGATTAAGTACATTACTCAATGTGAAACCGTTTACGTAATTATAATAACAGTTTCCTTAGTCTATGCGGAAGAATAATTTATTAAAGAAAAAAGTCAATGTTGACATTGACAGTCAATATCGTAGCTATATATGTTTTATTTTAAATTTTTGTTATTAATTTTTATGCATAAAATATGCTTAAGAATTAAGACTCTTTACTAAATTTTTGTTGTTTTATTGTTATAAAAATTTTCAATATAATATTAATACTTTGAGAACCTAAATATAATATGAAATTTTCAGTTCTCGCCTCCCTATAGTAATTTATTCTTATCCGTGATTTTTATTTAGTTATCTATATTATACTAAATCATGGGTCCACCACCTGTAGTTACTGGTATTTCTCCAAAAGAAGGTCCTCCGGGAACACGAGTAACAATACGTGGAGAATTTTTAGGAACTTCTGCCATCGATTTAATTGGTAAGAATATTTGTTTTAATTTAATTTCAAATAAAATAAGTTTCTTTACTTTTTTATTGTTCAGTCAGCATACATAGAGTAGTAGGAATAAGAATGTCTTTTTTTCCTTTAGTTTTAATATATTCACTGTATAATAATAAAATTAATTCTGAAATTAATTGTTGTTACAGGTTTAAAAATATGTGGGTGTGACTGTTTACTGTCTGCTGAATGGAAGAGTAAAAACAAAATAGTAGCTCGTTCAGGTCCGTGTAAGGGCCGTGGAGACATTATAGTAACTACCAAATCTGGAGGAGAGGGTACATCTACTGTACAGTTCAGAGGTGACGACTTTTGTACCTAGATTGTTGCTTTTATATCATTAACAATATTTGCACATAATCCTATGCATATATTATAAAATTAGTAAAGAGTTTTAGCATTAGTGTGAACAAATATTGTGATAAGAGATTTTTATATATTACAAGTTATGAGAGTTGTGCTCCCACTCCCATAGACTGTTGTCTTTCAAAAAAATTTGAAAAATCAGTGCCTGTTTACATTTACAAATTTTCCATATTTTTATTTTCTTTTTGTAGGATATCATGAATCCATAGGACCAGTTAAAGAGAGTGCAGTATGGGTAGAGGAGGCTGCTCCACCTTCCTTACCATGGGGTCGGCGCCCAATGTCACCTACAACATACACCCCACCTGATCCGTTAGGACTATCTACAGAGGGTGATGATTGTAAATTCCCAGAGGAAGAGTTGCATGAACTATTCCCAGATGGGTAAGATTATTTTTATTAAATTGTAAGTTGTGAGCATTGATATCTGTTCATATAATAATTAAAAGAATTCATACTTTAGCTTACTGAAGTGTGATAATGTCATGTTTATATGTCAGCTTACTAAAAAAATTTAACAATTATCTGATTGATTATTTAAAAAATTCTCTGCTAGTGAACTAAAATGTTGATCATGCAATAATATCCTTATAAACCATCACTGAAAATTTGGATTTATTTGTTAAGAACATGTTTGAAAACTCCAAAGCATAACCAGGAACTATGTGCAAAGTTTTTGTCACAGATTTACATTTTAATATGCTAGAGCATTTTTTGAATAAGCAATCAAAAACATTAAAGATTGTTAAATTGTTTTTGAAAATTGTGTTAAATGTGAAGTTGCCACACTTCAGGAATCTAAAGTGTAAACACTTGAAGCAATATTTTTAAGTAATTAGGTTTACAAAAATACTAATTGTTTTCTACTGTTGACATATATTTATATTGTATAGCTTTGCTTTTATGAATTACCATTATCATAAGTGATAATATTGAAAATATTTTTTCCTTTCTTTCCTAAATTACCTAAATAAAATATTTATAATATACATAAGTAAAACAAGATCAAAATTATTCATATATTTTGTGGTCAATAATATGTTTAAAGGAAAAAATGTTGAGACACTTGATACGACATGACGAACTTATAAACATTATAATAGAGGGTAAGGTAGAAGGAAGGAGGGGAAGAGGGAGACCAAGGCATAGTTACATCAGCCAAATCAAGGAAGGAGTTGGTGTCGTGTCATATTAAGAGGTGAAGAGACTCGCTGAAAATCGTAGTGAGTGGCAAGAGCTCCACAGACAAGAGCGCAGCTCTTAAATAGGATAGATAGATACAATATGATTACATTTTTTAACCCTACAGTTTAGTATATAGCATAGACAACACCTAACACTATTTAAAAAATACAGGGTTTTATTTAGAAATTTTTTCTTTTACTTTGTTCTCCTCTTATGACATTCTAAGGATAAAAAATAGTGGCGGTATATTGTACTTTTACTCCATCAATACCCAAAATATAAATAAAGTATATCCTATATAAAAATATAGTGTCATTTTATTTTTAATTTTAGGTCAGGAAAATTGACTGATGAAAACTTCCAACCTGGGTGGTATTTATTAGAACACCACAGCAATACTTCATATGAAGATTTGAAGGCTGGGATGGTTTTCTTACAAAGAAAGGTGATATTAAAATATATATTCTGCATATTACTATCATCAAGTTATTAATATCAAATTTGTGGAAAATCTAATTTTAAAGTAGAAAAATTTTAGATTTTTAGGGCTTTATATTTATTAAGAAAGAAACATTAATTGCTAGACCTCATTACTAGAAATCTCCTCACTTAATATTACTTACTAGATAATTTGTGTAAAAATATGTATGATTCAATTAATCAGGTTGAAAGTCAGAAGGAAGGCCAGCTTAGCTTTTTAAAAGCAAACACTGGAGCTGTGATGGACCAACTAGATCGTCTTGTTTTGCTTAAAAATATGTTTGAAGAAGATCAAAGAAAAAATGGCAAGGAGCCATTACACAGCTTACAGGCCGCTATTGAAGGTATGTAGGATTAATTTGTAATATTTGTTATTTAGCAATGGACAGATAATGGCTGAGATGATGACGATTTGTTATTCAAATTATCTTTATTCAAATAGACTTGTTTATAAGCACTTTTAAATTGTAATTTTTTTGAACTACTGCCGGGTTTTTGAATTTGTTATCTGTTGAGAAGAGCTCACAAGAAATTTAACAGTTACTTTTTTAAATCTCTGTTAACATATATATGTATTTATTGGATGTAAACAAAAACGAATGCAAAGCCACAGCAGTTTCACCCGGATGAATTAATAATATCCATTTAGCAATTTTAGCTCTATGTCAAATACCAATACCATTTAATCTTTTTGTGACCTTTTTAATTTTTTTTAATATTGTCGTTCTAGAATCGATTACGTTGGCTGATTCTCTTTTTTCTGAAATACTGTCGCGCAAAGAACATGCGGACAAGACACGAGAAGCTCTGTCGCTGCTCATGCGAAATAAATTTCTCTTCCAACTGCCCGCATCTATCGACAACAACATAAAGAAGAAGGAGTATGATTTAGTTGTTAACGATTATACTAGAGTGAAAAACCTTTTTGGAAATACAGATGTTAAGGTAAACTTGTTTTCTTCAGTTAGAATAATAAGTTTTTCTCAAACATGCTTGGAAATGTGAGCATTATTTTGACAAACTTCTTCGAGATAAATCAAAATTGCTGTACTGGAATACGCCAGAAACATGCGGGCAGCGGCCGGCAAATGTTGTATGAAAATCCATATCTGTCGTGTTTTGCGGCCAGATAAATTACTATGTAAATTCATATCTGTCCTGTAATTTAAAAATGGAATGACTTTTTACTTCGAAACATGGCTATCAAGGAGATAACGAATAAAAGGTTTTATTTAAATTTCGACTGGCTTGCAAATAGAAAGCTATTTATTGAAAAAAAAAAAACAAAGGAACATTATGGCGCGTAAAAAAATATTATTGTTCGTCATTCGTCATTGAACTTATAAAGTAAAACTTGTGTTTTTGATTTCCGCGCATTGTTTGAGAAAAGTACTATACAAGTCTTGGCCACAACTAGGCATTGATGGATTCACGTATGTGTGCCTCGGCTACACCTCGGCCCACATTTGCACGTTTGTCCATCAGTGCCTCAGTTGCTGGCCGCTGCAATAATGTACTATTTTATATTCGGTATTTTTAGACAATTCTCTTATTTCGAAATTATGATAAATTAAAATCCTTTTTATTTTAGTTATTTAGTTATTTTATTGAAGTTGATTTATTTATTATTTATTGCACAATACAATTTTGTACAAATGGCGAGCTTAATGCCATATGGCATTCTCTACCAGCTAACCATTGGGTAAAAACAGTTATTTTAGAAAATCAAGTATATTTATTACACTTTAGAAACAGCCGTAATAATGACAACGTTTTTCATTTTACAGCTTTTTCAAAAAATTCTAGCTGAAATAGACAAAAAAATAGAAGACTTGAAAGAAAAGTTACACACAAGAATGAAGACGATGCCTATAAATGTACAAGAACAGATAAAATATATAAAGTATGTATTTAATGTTATATTTTTAAAATATACCCATGTTGTATTTTTTAAACTAATCTGAGAAACAAACAAGGCGATTGATGAAAAGCTGTATAAACCAGAAAAGCCGTGATGGAATTTACAGAATATCTAGGCGTGTATTTGTAAAGATTTTTTACATAAACAATATATTAGGTTACTAACATGAAGCACATTACTACATTGAAGATTTATGAATGATTTATAATTAAAATTGTGATGTTTTTAGGTTGTTGGTGAGTTTGAACTGGGAAGGCGATGCAGCGTGGGTCGCCATTATAAGTCGCAAAGAATATCTAATGAACCTCATGAACAAAGTCAAAGATCACTTCAAACAAAAGGAAGAACAAGAATCTAGTGAGAAAGGTAATATTTTATGTAGGTGTGTGGGGGTTTTCCATGTTGTGGATCCAACAACGGTGACTCATAGGTTTATTTCAAACTATAATATCGATCACAGTTTGTTTTCATTCTACTGTATCTTATCTAGTTAAATATTTGCTTCCAACTTGCTGGAGTTTCGTTGGATAACCACAGAGTGTTTGTGTTGTTCAGAGATTTAGGCTGTAATGTTATTTCTAGTGAAATCTTTTTAATATTATTTCTTTTAATTATGTGTATTATTCCTTTTTTATCTATGTTATTGTACTGATGCTTTCCTGGGTGAGCGTATTGGGAGACTGTGAAGCTTATTCAGTTGATGTTATAAATAAATTATCAACTAGAAGTACTTTAAGATTGAGCGTGATTTGAAACAAACCGAACTATACACATTTTTTTATGCACCTTTCTAATGTGAAGTTCTCTTACTATATTGAAATGGTATGATCAAAATTATTAAATACTTGTTGTGATTAGTTTTTACCATATCGTGATATTTAAAAAGTTTATAAATTTAGGAATAAGCTATCAAATGCATATTTTTTTTTAATTTGACAGGACTTTCGGTGATTAAACTTACAAGTTATTTCGCTTTATTATATTAAATTTAATTAAAGATTATGCTCCGAAAAAAACCTACTTCAATTGGGACAAAATCAGTAATTTTGATCAAAAAACTAAATTGCTGAACCAATTTTGATAAAATTTCTATGGGACCAATCTGTAAGTATATCCTTTCAGAAAAAAAAATCCCAACTTTATTAGAACAACTGAGTTATGAGGTACAACCGAATTGAGAACCTTTTTCAAGTCGATTGAATATACGAGTATAGTCTGGTTAAAGTACTTCATTTAGAATTAAGTACGAGGGTCAAACTGAAAGCCCCTATAAAAATTTATGAAAATCAAAAACTGATTAAATTACCAAGTTTTTACCTTTATTTTATCTTTTCAAAATAGTGTCCATTCACGTCAATACATCGCTGCATTCGATAGAACCACTGAGAAAAGCACTTTGCCCACTCGTCCTTAGGGATCTCTTCGATGGCCTTCTGAAACGTAGCTACAGCTTCCCCGGCGTCCATAAAACGTTTTCTTCGAAGTTTTTCTTTTAGTTTTCGGAATAAATAAAAATCGCAAGGTGCGAGGTCGGGGCTATAAGGCGGCTGACTCAGTAGTTCTACGTCTGAGGTCGTCAAATAATCGATCGTTTGCCTGGCGGCGTGCGACGAAGCATTGTCGTGGTGAAGGAGGATCCTACTGCGAGGAATTGGGATCGGTATTATAATGTGAATCTAGCCTAACACGTGTAGTGTTTTTTTTAATGGGTGATAATGGAATAGTAACCCCGCCTGCGCTGTCGGTATGCGCTGGCGGAGCACCAGTGAGGGATGATAGGTGATGATGCAAGTAGATCAGTTAGCTCGTCGTGACGAATTCCGCTAGAATTAATCACGATGATTTCCAGGGGGAACTGCGTGGAGGTCGACCTGATAGAGTGTATTGCTGTAGTGGGTCAGTTAGACCCCATTACTAACAATGCCATTCCCCCCACACGTGTAGTGGTATGCGTACTTACGTGACGTGGCCGGCGTGCAGGTAAACGGAAATGGCGCGAGTGCGAGGAGGGCGGCGCGGAGGGGTGGGGCGGGGCGCGTGCGGCGTGGTGCGCGGCCGCGTGCGGCGCGCTGGCCGCCGAGCTGCACGCGCTGTGGCCGCTCGCGCGCCGCTACTTCGCGCGCGAACTCGCCGGCCAGCCCGCCGCGCCCGACCGCCACGACCAGCTCAAGGTACGCACTCACACATACACGCACGCAACACATACCGCGCACACGCGCGCCCCGCTACGCGCTCGATTCATTGATTTAAGAGCGTTCATAACTAGGTATGGCAACGTCGCATTTATCTGTCAATTTTCAAAAACCGAATGCATATTTTTTAGTATTCCCTATTAATTATTTAAAAAGTGTTCTGCTAGTAACCTAAAATGTTAATCATACAATAATTTTCTTATTATGCTGTCACAGAAAAATAGGATTTTAATAACAAAAATGTATTTTGAATTTTTGTATCTACTTCATAGAAGTAGTGCAAAATTTCTAATGGTAGATTTAGATGTAATGTATTCTGTGATTAATGCTTTAGTTTGCCCGAATGGAATCATTGTAATTTTGAGAATATTCTTACTAATCTATTTTAAGGTTGCAATGTCTGAGAACGAGTATTTAGTTGTTTATTCTACATAAATTTGCGAACAGGAAATGATAATAGCGGCGGTGGAGCAATTCTCTACGCACATGCGCGCATGTCTGATGTCGGGCGCTGGCAATGTGTCGGCCGACACGCTGCGTCTGCGACTTGTCGCCAATTTGCGTAGTTTGCGGGAGGCCTACGACTCGCTACTGAAACTCGACTTACCCTCACAGGTAAAATGAACGAAAATCATTACAAGTCTGATTTAGAAACAAATTTGTATAATATAATCCGCCTTATAGCTACGACAATTTTAAAATGTTGTCATTTAGTATCACCTACTCTCAAGCTCTTTCATTGATGTCTAAATTAATAGAGTTAAAAAAATCTACACCATCTGCCATTTCGTAGTGGTGGCCATTTTGAAAATTACACTATATTCAGTATTGCATATTGTATTGTCACCAGAATTAAAGTAGTGTATGTAAGAAATAATATAAAGTTATAGCTTTTTTTGGTTAACTTGAATAATAATATCACAATAATATAATGATATTGTTTAAATCGTAGCCACTAAGCGTGGTGGAGAAGGTGATATTCGACTACCGTGTGTACGGGATGACATGTTTCCTGCAACGCGCACACAAACGCGTGAAGGCGCTCGCCGAAAAGGAAACGTGGAAGATCGAGGAGTTCACTGACTACGGGGCCATCACAAAACTCGTGAGTACATTTTTATGATAATTTATTTAGCTATACAATAATAAATCTGTGGAAATATAAATAATTTATTATTGTTATGGAGGTTAAGGTATTTATTTGATGACTCATCATGTAGTAGATCATCATCATGATCATGTTTCTTTGAATAAATAATTCCCCAAGTTTGAGCTAATTAGGAGACAAATATGTTCATTGTTTAGTTTTTCATAATACATTCCATCTTAAATTAAAGGCTAGCTAATTAGTGCTATTTGACTATTATCTAGCACTTATCCTATTAATACTGTAAACACGAAAGTTTGCAAACATGTTTGGATATAATAGTGTTTGCCAATTGCTGAAACAGCTAAATGGAAGTAAACAATTATGGTATTCTAATTTATTTGAAACTAGCGACCCGCCCCGGCTTCGCACGGGTGCACATTAGATTACATTACAACCTCACATTAGAAACCTATAAAATTACTAATGTTTCTCTACTATATTATGCATGTATTATACATATAAATCTTCCTCTTAAATCACTCGATCTATTAAAAAAAAACCGCTTCAAAATCCGTTGCGTAGTTTTAAAGATTTAAGCATACATAGGAACGGACAGACAGCGACAGCGACTTTGTTTTATACTATGTAGTGATTAAATTAATAAATTAAATATAACAATCTTGTGTCGGAATGATCACACATGCTAATCTCCGAAACCGCTCATCAGAATTTAATGGAATTTATTTAAATGAAATATCTTTGTGTGTAGGTAGATATTGATTACTCCAACTTGAGAGATAAGGACTTTTATCCCGATTGAAAAAACGATCCGGTAGGTGGGGATAGAGGACAAAACAATGTTGATCATAGCAGCTAATTACAAAAAATGATAGTGTACTAATGGCCTAACCTTAGATTATATAGATAGAGCATCGAGCTTCAAAAATGGGTCAACTTTTTTAGCTAATTGTCAAATTAACAGACTCGTTTTTTATCAGTGTTCTACATACTGACGCGTAAAATGCATCTTGACATATTATTTAATAAATAAAATGAGTGTTTACGTATTAAAAATATGCAGAAATTATAAGACAAAATAAATATAGAAGTTATAAGGAAAACATTCATAACTATTTATCACGTATTATATGAAAAAGTTAACCCGTTTTGCTCGAAGCATTTCTATGGAGACACTATCTATATAATCTAATTGGCTAATTAACACCCGCGCGCGGTCGGTAGCCGCACCTGCTGGAGACGTACACGCGGGACGCGCTGTCGTCGATCCACAAGTGCGTGTTGGTGAGCGGGCGGCGCGAGGGGGCGCTGCTGGTGGCGGGTGGCGAGCCGGCGGCCGCGCTGCAGCAGCACACGCAGCAGATGCTGCTCGCCTACGTCACCGTGCTCGACCGCCTCGCGCTGCATCACGCCGATCAGGTGCCGTAGGGTTGCCAGCAGCGATTATTTAAATTGAAAGATGACAAATGAAATTAAAATAGCAGTCCCATTGTTAGCAATATCTACTAAACTCGAAGCGTCCTGGCTTCGCGTGTTCTTTTTTTTGAAAATACAGCCTATGTCTCGCCTTTATAATGTAGCATTGAATGCAAGATGAAAGAATTTTTTAAAACAGCTATGTGTGTTTGAATCTATCCATTACAAACAAAAATTAAATTCCTACTCTTTATAATCTTAGCAATGGAACTGTTAGTCTCGATTACTAATAACATTCCCACTGGAGTAGCGAGTTTTCTATGAAATAAAATACGATGATGATTCCGTCTGCACATGTGATGCTGAAGATGCGTGATGAAGTGAGAATTAAGTCAGCTCAGGTGGCTTATCGTAACTATAACGTTATGATAAGTTTACGTAACGCCGCGGAATCTATGCACGGTCTTGTACGATATGTGGACGGTCCGCATTTACTACTCTCGTTGGGAGATATTCATATAGCCGTAAAGTACGAAATAATACTATTATTAAGATTTGATGTCAGTAATATAAGCACTACTACTGTTCACTCACTATTTCCTATGCCACTGCGTTAGGTTGACTAGTAGAGATCTCTTTTAGAGATAAGTTCGCCTTTGCTAACATTGTTATTAACTTGTCGTTACTATATGTTTAAGTACAATATATATATATATATATATATATATATATATATATATATATATATATATATATACACAGCAGGTGACATAATATGTATTATCCGTGTAAGCAGGAGTTCAACAACACGAGCCTGTCTGTGGCGCTGGACCAGCCGCTGGACGAGAGCGGGGGTGGCAGCGATGGCGGCGCGGGCCACGGTTGGCAGCGCCGCCTGCTGGTGGCCGCCGCCAACGCTCAGTACACGCGCCATGTCACGCTGCACAACATCGCTGAAGCGTTCGACTCGTGAGCACCACCTACTTATTTAGTGTCATTCATATTAATATAGATCATACATAAAAATCATGTTTATGTATAAAATTCATGTAAGAATAGTGTATAATATTTATTGTAATACATTCCCTTAAGTGTTGTATTAAACATGTAATCTTGTATACATAATGTTTGGTGAAATTGCGACGTAAATTGAAGTTAGATCAAGTGAACAAATCTTTCTTTATCTACATCATCAAATTTTATTTAGTGTAAACATGCTGAGACCAGTTTTTTCCTTATCATATTACACAGCTTCTTCTAGTCTTAAATAAGTAGCTTTACTTTTTGTAGCAGCCGTTAACTGTCTACTGCTATAGCATTTTCCATAAGGGGGGGTTTTGCCGATAGTTGACATGCTTGGCAGGCGAGTTAGTAACTGCAGTTTGGCTTTTATTGATGCTTTAAGAGAGACGCTGGTTTCCAGCCCACCACCATAAGCTCCCTTAGTTGCTTCTCATGACATCTACGAGAAAGGAAGGTGTGACATATTCTGTGCCATGACTTACACTGCGAGCTACTTACGTATTGTGTGTAAAAAAATGTATTGAAATTGAATCTGCAATCGTAAGAAGGGGCAGTGTGTTAAATGGCTATACATTGAACGTTGTAAAAAAAAATATATCTATATTGTGTTCAGTTTCGAATTGCCGAAGCCTACCCAAGCGCTGCAGGCCTGCAAGGAATCCCTGAGCAGTTTAGAGGGCACCATCGCGGAGACCTACCTGGAGCACAAGGGTGACCCGCTTGTGGGCACCATCGAGCCCAGCATGTACATGGGTCGCCAGCGTACCGATACGGACGCGTTGGCCGATGACGCGAGGCCGTATCTCTACGAGATTATAAACAACCTCATCGCTGTTCACGCAGAGGTAGGTGTTGTTTTAAATCATAACGGTCTATGAGCGATAATAGCAGAAAAAAAATTATGCTTATGACTATAATCTCTAATGTTGTTAGAGGCACTTGACGACTATCGCCGTTGTTATAAATATAAATGCAACATATTTAAATATCGCCAAATATTAAATAAAATATACGGAAAAAGTGGCTGCAACTTGCAAGACGGGACCGCACTACATACACCAGTCATAAATTGTATGTTTATGATTCTGCGGAGTTGAAATTAGTATTCGATGCAAAAAACATTCCGAGCATCACAACGTCAACTATTGGCAAATTGTTGCCATTTGCTTTTGAAAATCCCTCTTTCATCTTCTAGAATAATGCTTAAACCTTTTTAATTAAAACAAACTCAAGAACGGAAAATATGAAAATAAAAACACCCACAATTATAACCAACAACGACTACAGACTGACAGGAATGTTTGTCAGGCCGTGACGAAACGCGTCTCTGATTAGTGTTCGATATCACGTGATTTCTGTGTGAAATTTCACCAATTTATTTTGAGAAAATATTAATTAATCCTATATATTTATGTGTTTTGAATTATTTTCTTGATATTTTAAACATCTATCATTCGCCCCAAAATAAAAATTTATTAAGACTTCATGGTGGCAACTACCCTTTTCATAATCACTAATTATATATTTACCAAAGAAAACCCAGGTGCTAGTAATAGGGAAATTAGAGCCCTTTTTTTTTTATAAAACTTAGAATGGCAAACAAGCTGACGGCCCACCTGATGGAAAGTGGTAACCGTCGCCTATAGACGTGAGCAGTACCATGGACATAACAGAGTATACTGTTTTGCCCATGATACCCCCCATGCGTTGCATTCTTGAGGACTCAGGTGTTATTCCTCTGTACCCAGTAAATTCTCGCCATATCCCACCCTTCAAACTGAAACACAGCCATGCAAACATAACTGCTTCACGGTTGAAACACGAATGAGACAGAGGTACCCAAGCAATCGACTTTTGTACAAAGTCTCCATCTGGTAAAAGTCTCTCCAAGTAGTAAAAGTGTGGTAAAAGTGGTCTCCCTCTGGTTAGCCCATTACTAACAATCCCATTTCCCCCATGATTGCGTGGCAGGTGGACAGCGTGTGCGGCGCGGCGTCGGCGCGGTACGTGCGCGACATCTGCGAGACGGTGTGCGAGGAGGTGGCGCGGCTGGGCGCGTGCGCACCGAGCGCGTCGCGCGCCGCCGCCTTCCTGGCGCGCCTCGAGTGCTCGCTGCTGCGCCTCGCCTGCGCCGCGCACCTCACGCCCAAGGCTGAGTACGGCCCCGGACCACCTCCGCACCCTAATGCCGGTCTCGGTGTCGTAGAAACGGTTCGAGTCAGATCGCGACTGCGACAGAACGCCACCGGACTGTTTCTTACGTTGTAGTATTTTAATAGACCGAAAGCGAACCGATACCGATATTATAATGCGGATCTGGCCTTAGTTATGCGCTTTTCTGTGTATCTTTCGGTATAATGTAGTAATGTGCCTTGTCGGTCTTTTTTAGTATTCTACTATTTTAGTAGTTTTTGAAAAAAATATCGAATCCTCACTATAATTTGAGTGCCCGGACAAGTACTTGAGTTAGATAAAGATATTAGAATAAAGTAATTTTTCAGCTGGCTTCTGTAGCCTACTTTTAAAAAAAGTGAAAACTTTTAGAAAGTGAGTTTGTTTCTTGTTACTTTTTGGCGTCTAAGCTATTACAGCGTAACCAATCATTATGAAATTTTGTATACATGCATAATATGGGATAGAGAAGGACATAGACTTTCTATCCTGGTAAATCAAACTGTCATTATAAAAGATATTTATGTTTTATCATACTTAAACAAAAAATACAACATAACAATATTGTGAAAATAACCTTTATAAAAAAAACTGATTTGTTACAGAAATTATCTAATGGAAGCATTAGCGGGTATACCGCCATTAGAAAGCGAGGATGATAAGAAGTAAGTAGATTAACCTAACAAATGTATTTATGAATGAACATCATCTAAAGTGTTTACAAATATTTGTTTTATTTTTCAGACGAATGGACAGCATTGTAGAAAAATTTAAGAAACGAATGGAACTTCAATTGGCGAGCCTTAACTGCAATATGGAGACTGTATGATAAATATACTATAGTTTAGTTAGTTACCTCATTGTTTTTAAGCTTTAAATAGGTGATATGTTCTTTTTTTAATGTGGCAATTATTATATTATATAGTATTATTTTTCCTCCTAATTTTATATAAATGATACATAGTCTTAAATTATGCATTTAAATATGAAGTAATATACAACATTAATGTTACTATAATATCTGAGTATATTAAATTATTATATTTCATATAAAATATTAATATTTTAGTTTGTTTGTCGTCTTTAGGTCGAATGCCCCTTTTTATAATTCTGAAACAATGAAAACGTGAATGAGTGTAGGAAACTAAAAATATGATGGATTAAAAAAAATACTTGGTATTACATAATTTTGTATATTTGCAATTATATTGCAAATATTGAAATACGAATAACTTTAAAAATTTTCTTTTACGTTGTCTCATATGAGGGTAGCGCCCACTGGTATTAAGACTGACTAGACTATCGAGACTAGTATATCGTTTTATCGTCTGTATTACGAAGCGATAGACAATAATTTTAAATAACACAAACATGGATTTCAAAACTTGAGACATGCAGAGATTCGATCGTGGAATATCCGAACCTCTAAATTAAAGCCATGGTAGTTGAAATTAAATAGTTTTCGATTACTTGTGCGGCAACTTTGTGTAGTAATGGTGCCATAGCGGGCCCGGTCTCGGCCACCATCCTCCGGAAGTATCCCTTCTTGTTCTGAAGCAAAATATGCGGATGATCGAACTCCATCAGCCGGCCAGCGTCTAGCACTAGGATCTAAAAAAATGAATCTTTTTGTTTTAATCTGATATTAACATTAATTTTTACAGATATATTTTAAGTTTGTTACTCGTATGTAAAAATTTATTTTCAATATGTACTCATAAAGTATAAGACTTCTCTTTTTTAAACATCTAAATGCCTTAATAAGAAATTGGAAGTAAGTATTCATCTATCATGTCAATTAAATGATAGAGCACAGACGAGAGTAAAATAGAAAAGTTATTATGTTATATTTATAGTTGACAATATCATGTAATACTTCGCGGTGTCTGCCACTTTTATTTAGAGTATTTAGTTAAAACGTAAAAATTTAAGAATTTGACAAATATGTTGAGGTATGTGATGTGAAAAAATGGATAGAATTAAGAATGAGTATATCAGAGGAAGTATGAAAGTAGCGCCAGTGATAGAAAAGTTAAGGAGTAAACAGTCTGTCCTATATGGACACGTAATGCGCAGGGATGAGAAGCATGTTCTATGAAAGGTATTATAAATGTAGATAGTATGAATATAGATGGCTGTAAGGGCAGAGGAAGACATAAAAAGACAGTGTGAAAGATGATATGGCCAGAATGAGGATGAATGCGGTAATGACTGCGAATAGAAAAAAATGGAAGGAAAACGCTGATCCCAAATAATAAATTGGATATGGATAGGAAGATGATGAAACAAACAAATATGTACTAAATTTACTACCCAAGATATATAAACTGTTGGAAAATAAGATATATTAGAATCACCTTATCTGAATCAATAACGGTGTTTAGCCTATGTGCAATTGTGAGGACGGTGCATTCTCTGAAGTGCTGCCTTATAGCGGTCTGTATGAGCGCGTCGGTCTGCGCGTCCACATTAGCGGTCGCCTCGTCCAGCACTAAGATCCTATCCTTGTGTACTATCGCTCGCGCCAGGCACACCAATTGACGTTCCCCCACGCTGAAGTTGGAGCCACCTTCCGACACTTGTTTGTATAGTACCTCTGTGATTTAAAATTGTTGGGGAAAAAGTTATTAGTAATGAGGAGGTTAGTCCTCTATTTAGATAATTATGTACCCTCTCAGATATCAACCTCTACATTATTCCTCCTGTAAACCATTGTGATTAATTCCTGATTGACCCGTATTCATGTTCACCTATCATTATGGTATACTGGTATATTCATGTTAGCTACCAAAGCTTACCAGACGGAGACTTTGTACAAAAGTCGATTGCTTGGGTACCTCTGTCCCATTCGTGTTCCAACCGTGAAACAGTTGTGTTTGCATGGCTGTGTTTCGGTTTGAAGGGTGGGATATGGCGTGAATTTACTGGGTACAGAGGATGTCTATAGGCGACGGTTGCCACTTTCCATCAGGTGGGCCCTCAGCTTGTTTGCCATTCTAAATTGTATAAAAAAAAAGAAAAAAAAAATAGCTAGCGTGTACTGATAACGCAGGTGGGGTTACTCTTTAATTTTCTTATATCAAAAAATGATAAGAAATTTGAAGAAAAATATGTTATCACTCCTTTTTATTCCAATAATGTCGTAAGTGACGACTACGAGAAAATTCATGTTTTTACATAAGTATTATATAAAAGAAGACACATTTATACAAATTATCTAAAAAGTAAATTGTCATATAAACATTACTTGTCCCTTCATATTCAGATTGGAGTTCCACATTATTTAAAGCTTTTAATAGTACTTCATCTATATATTCGTCAAATGGATCCAAATTCTTCCTTATTGTACCACTGAACAGGACTGGTTCCTACGATATACATAAATTTGGGCCATTATAGAGTGTTATATTACTCAAAACTCAGTTCGTATATAAAGGTTTTTATGAAATGACTTCAATCATCTAAAGAAAACCCTGGAACAGACTCGATATAAATAACAGAATTGTAAATCACTCTTAATTTTTTTACACATGCATCAATGTACTGAAAAAGAAAATTATATTTCTTAATAAGTACTCTTATATAAAAATTTATTAAATTTACTACGCTGCTATATCACATGAGCTCACTCACTGACCACTAGTATAGCGATAAAAAAATCTTAATTTATTTCATTAAGAGTTATTTTCGACTATCCTCATAAAACATTGCAGTGTTTTCATTTAGGTACAATAATAGTTTAAATTTAAGTACTTGAGGAATAATTGAAATCTTTTCCCTGAGGTCATGGAGACCAATCATCGAGATATCCACGCCATCTATAATAATGGAGCCCTCCAAATAGGCTAGTCTGAATAAAGCCTGTATTACGGATGACTTGCCAGCACCAGTTCGGCCTACTATTCCAATCTGTGAAGTGGAAATAAAAAGCACTATTTACGTATTTTCATATATTACGTATTAGCTGATGCCCGCGACTTTATCCGCGTGGTATTTGTTATTCCTGTTTAGTGTGTATCTATGTACTTACTTGTTTATTATGTCTGGAAATACTGGACCAAAATTAACAAATGATGTGTCGTTCTCACTCTTTGCCTTAGGTCAAAATGACTTAAGTAGGTTGTATACTAAGCTTTATAAATTACTATAGTTTTTTTAGCTATTTCACGGGAACTTTTTAATTTTCCGTGATTAAAAGTATCTAAAATATTGACCAGGTATATACAATCCGCCATGCAATTTTTTTTTTAAATCGGTTTAATAGCTTGGTAGATTAATACGTAAAAACAGACAAATACAAAAAAAATTAAAAAATCTGGATGTTTTATTTCATTTCTAACATTCTCCTGACTCAGATTTTAGCGTTTTTTTTTTTCTATGTGCAGACATTCGACCGCTACAGTTTTATTATATGTATAGATTTCATTAATAAAATGAAATACCTAGGTTGTAATTAGAATCTATGCAAATGAGTAACTATAAATTTTATTATCAATTTGTTTGGTAAGAATTTTAACATTAAATTACCTTTTCCTGAGGCTGAATATTTAGTGTTAATTTGTTTAATACATAATTCCCACCTGGCGAGTATTTTAAACTAAGATTATTAAAATGTATGGCCCCCTCCGACGGCCAGTCACTAGGAGGTTTTTTATCTGGAGCCTGTAACGAAATTTATATTTACTTCTCTCAGGTATAAATTGATTACTAAAATGACACAGTTTCAGTCGCTCTTCATTTGAAATTTTATAGTAATAAAGATTGAAATCATTTGGGATTATTATTAACTTTATTAAAATTTATAAATAGAAAATTTTGCGCACAGTAAGGAAGCTGACCGTGACCATGACCGTTTACCATCAGACGGGCTATATGCTTGTTTGCCACCTTTGTGGTTTTTTTAATAGGTGAAAATGGCATGATTACCCCGCCTGCGCTATCGGTATACACTGGCGGGGCACAATGAGAGGTGATAGGTGATGTTGAAAAGGCAGGTCAGTTAGCCCATTGTGACGAATTCAACGATAAATTAGTCAGGGAGAACCGTGTGGAGGTCGACCTGATAGGGTATATTGATAGCAATGGGGACTAACCTCCCCATTACTAACAATCTCCGGATGCTACCTTTGTGGTATAAGAAAAAGCTAGTGGTAGGTATAGTAGAAAGAGATTTGTGTATGTAGGTAACTCGTTTATCAGACGGTAGCTGAAAGGTAAATTAAGATGAATATGATTGTCTTACACTTCTTAAAGCAGATTCTAGAGGTAACTTGGTGTATTCCAGAACTCTTTCAACGCTCGTCATTTGATTTTCCATTTCTGCCGATTGTCGCATGCCCCATTGGAATATACCCGTCAATGATATTGACTGAGTGATTGCTAGACCAATGCGACTACCCTCGATATCTGTCATGTTGAGAAAATTTGGATATAGTTAATGAATATATGAACACGAATGGAGATTATCAATATTTTTAAATATTGTTAAAACATAATTCGTTCAATGTAAAGCACAATAAATATTTTATAATCGTCATCTTCCTACTCTTATTCCAACTATCATTTGGGGTCGGCGTAATATGTTTTCCCCTTCCATTCTTTTTAATAAAGATTTTATAATACAATTTCTAATACTTTGGGGAGTTAAAGCATTAAAAATATTGGTAGGAGTTCGAAGACTTCTACATCGCTGAAATTTTACTCCATGCCTTTTGCCACGCCATTATATTTTATTATATTTATATTCGAATAATTATACATATAAAGTAGAAGAAACATTATCAATAGTTTAAACAGTATAAGGAAGAAGTGACTTAATGGGCAATAAGTAAGTACATAATTAGATTTGGAGAGAGTTGAGATGAGTTCGTAACTTTTGTTTGGAAGTGAATTTATTTGTGGCGGTTTTAATGTAGTAAAAATATATCTGCAAAACTTTTATTATTACCAATTCTATTGCTTAAGGTATTTTAAGAAGAGTTATAGTTTTAATGAATAGGTAGATATAGTAATTATTGTGACATTCTCAAAAATTTAGTTATAGACAAATAATTAAAATAAGAATGTTTAAAATATCACCAGATACAAACCAGTCTTCATCAAATAGCTAAAAGTGACGCATATAATAAACAATAAACAGATGACATCGAGGAAGTATCCGAATGCGCGGCTGCACGATATGAACAGGTACCACGCTGCGCTGTGCAAGTCCTGATGCCGGTCGAACTCCTTGGCCAGCAGCAATTCCGCACCGAAGGAACGGATTGTAGCCAACCCGAGGACTGTGGCGTTTACGTGGCTAAATACTGGGCTGCGAGCTGAAGAAAATATATCGGTAAGTCCATATTAATTAGGTTAATACACTTGATAATTTATCTAGGTCTAGGCATGAGGAGAAGCTTAGAAAAGTTTCTAGAACCTTTCATTTCTGATATAATTTCCGAAGAAATTCTTTGCCAGATATTATATTATTTATTATTTTATTTATTTTGTGTTAGTGAACTTTATCACTAGTTTCGGAGATTATGCCTAGATGCATATTTGTTTTAAACTCACGTGTGACTGAATACTGATGAGATTGTCGGAGACATTTATCGTATTGTTGTAATTATTGTGAACATAGCCTTATTTTGGGCATATTAATTTTAACTGAATGTGGCGGCAAGTGTAAAATATTTAGGAATAACTGTTTATTAACATTGTTTTTCATTACTCATTAGGCTACTAATTGTGTATGTAAAATTAATTACACTTAATGTAATTTTAATGAACAACAAAAATTATGCTTTAAAATCTATTTTAATTTACAGTTAATTCATTTCGCGTATAAAAAGTATTTAATTCATATTTACTGATTCCTTCTAAACGTTTCACTGCACCAGTAGTTCGTATGTAAATTATACGAAAAATGTAAAATATTAGTAAAGCAGTTACAATTGGTATTAACAATGTAATATCGGTCATTAAAATCACCACTATAACGCCCACCAAATTCAAAATAATCTGAAAATAAATAATTTCCATAAAATCCATTGTATTTATTATATCTAATTTGTTTTTATCAATAATCATACAAACTTGAAAGCAGTCAATCATTGCTTGCGGTAACAACTCGTCGATAGCACCCATATCTTTGCTGAATCTGTTCAGAATTCTTCCTGATGGATTTAAGTGAAAGAAACTCATAGGCGAATGCGATATGCATTCAAACATTTTATCATGAAACCTAGAAAATACAATTTTTAATGCAACTAAAAATTTAATTAACCCAGAATAAAAAATATATATTATTGTAAATGAGGTCAACTAATTGTGTTCTACAGAAAATAACCGACTTCAAATGTAGCAAAACCAGTTGCTTTAATTTTAAAACTAAACTACTGAACCGATTTTGATAAAATATCTATAGGACTAATCTCTAAGCATGTCTTTTAAAACAAAAAATAATTTTCCAAATCGATTACTTCAACTACTAGTATAGTATTATATTATCTGTGCTTCAACTGCCTGACGGAGTAATGTTAGTTATATGACGTAACTCTGGCAGGCAGTTGAGGTAACACACATAAAAAAAAAACCTCGTTGAAAACCGTTTTCTTTTTTAAATCGGATGAAGAGAAAAAACGCTTACTTTATAGACGACTTCATACATAGAGAAAAGAAAAGTAACGCTCTAATTAAAGCCACCATAATCGTTGCTGATGTGATTATGCCAAAAATGAGAACAAAGTCACTGCGTCTTAATCCTTGTTCAGACCATAAGATATTATCTAAAGTGGAATCGCCGGTTAATTGATCTTCAACTTTGCTCCTGGAATAAAAGATTAAGATTAATTAAGACTCGAAAAATATATGAAACACGAATAATTGGTATTCTACTTATCATATTACAAGATTCATCATATGTCTACCATCTACTATCTACTAAAGCCTGACAATCTACTAGGATTATTTTACAATTCAGAATTACTATGATTTTATTACCATCGACTTATCCAATAGTCACAAGTGCTTCCACAAACTTGTGCCAGAATAAACATAAAGCACACAAGAGAAACATATGGACAAGAAGCGGCAGTCAAAAAATATTCTCGGTAAACAGAGCTTTGCACTCGACCTGTGGTTTGTAATTCTGCCTCTTGCGTTTGCTCCTATAATATTATGAATATTCTTTAAAACTAATTACATTAATAATTTATACATAGTTACAAGTCAACGCTGAATGCTTACTGAGATGCTGTTATCGAATAATAGGGACCAATGGCGTTTATGTAAACTGAGTGTGCTAGGCTGTAACGTCGATGTGCTTTGAATTGTCGATGAACCATCCTCTTCGCGCACTTCTTGAGCTTTATCCACCATTAATTCTATTATTTTTAAATCTCTTTCCTTAAATAATTTAAACATTTCATCTTTATAACATGGTTTGTTAACAGAATAATATAATATTATAAAATTGTATTTAATTTACATTCAAATCTTCAAAACTACCATCGGCGATAATTTTTCCTTTGTCCATTATAACAATTTGATCTACTGATTTTATAAATTGCAGCTGATGTGTCACTAATATTACCGTTTTGTCAGCTAGGTACCTGAAAGAGGTATATGTGTAATTAATTCATTTAAATAACTTTATTGACCAAATAAAAATATGGTACATAAAGCAGATGTAATGCTAATAGTGTTCTCTACAAGAGATCTTTTGGGATAAACAGTGAATCACGAACGCGGTACTTATTGGAATAGTTAATGTACACGTAAACTAAATATATAAATGTAACATAAAAATTGTAATGACATGAAATTATTATTATTATATACATACATACATACATATATATATATTCATTTTATGCTGTGGGTTTACAAAATTTCATTACCATTTTAAACATCTTTCAAATATATGTTTTGCCACTTGGGTATCTACAGCTGATAAAGGGTCATCTAATAAGTAAATATCAGCCTGAAATAATATAAAAAGTGAACTGAAATTAACTAATCGATGAAAATAAGGTTTAAGTATCTATTATTAACAAGGTCAAAATGTCAAGTTTTGAACTTATAATAAATATAAGTATTTGCAAATCTATACTAGGTACTTTTTACTCGTAACTTTATCCTATTATAATAGTTTATTTATTTATATTATATTTAAATTATATTGTTAAAATATACGCACTTTGAAATTTGGTATACATCAAATTTTAAAGTGCTTAGTTAAACCGTTGAGGCGTTAAGAGGTAACAAATAAACAAATTCATTTTCACGTTTATTAGATATAAATATATGTTTTTTGTTTGAACTTAAACCACAAATCATTAAAAAATACTAAGTAATATGTACAATGATAAAAGCATCCCTTTATATAAAATGAAATGTGTTAGCACTACTACTACTTAAAATAACTTGTACAGACCATATTTCAAGCAAATAAAATATTATTATTATTAAATGCTATTCAACCGATTAAAAAAATTCTTCTACCTATTAAAAGTTATAGAGTAACGCAGGCATTTTATTTATTTATATGAACATAGAGTGTGATATCTTACTTCCTTGTATATAGCTCTTGCAAGATTGATCCTGGCACGTTGCCCTCCACTTAATGATACACCACGTTCCCCAACAACAGTTTTATCACCATGTGGAAATAATGAAATGTCTCTTTCCAGGGCACATACTTTACAAACTTCCATATAGCGAGCTCTTTTAAAAGGTTGCCCAAACAAAATGTTCTGACGTACAGAACCTATAAGTATAATATCGATTAAACTGCTTATATAACATCAAGGCCAATAATTTTATCATATTGTCACTTACCAACGAAAAGCCAAGGATCTTGGTTAGCGTAACTAATAGATCCAATGGCTTCCACACTTCCATGGGAACATGGTAACTCTTTAAGTATCATGTGGAGTAATGTAGATTTACCTGAACCAACTGCTCCTATTATTGTCGTTGTAGATCCAGATAATATCTGGAAATATATTTTCTTCTGATAATATATCTATTATCTTATATTTGTGCTTTTAATAATATCAATAATCGTTACCTTTAAATTAATATTGTTGACGTCATCTTTTTCGGAGGATTTTACCCAACGGCTATTGGCTTTGTTGAATATGATAATCGCTTCACCTTTTTGTTCTTTATATGGTTTCTCTATAAATTGGTATTAAAGATCCTATTTTTCCATTACTCATTTTTAATGAAAAACATAAAAATGCGTTAACTAGCAACAGTTTTGTTCATGATGGACTACAGTTTTGGCTTTAGAAATTCTAACTTTATCAAATTATGATTTTATACGGCATGGCCAAGCATAGAATGGGCCACTACTTTCTTTACCGTGAGAATCGTAAAGAAACTAAAGGATAAATGATCGATAGATGGGGAGCAGGGTCTCTCTTAAAACATCACCAAGGCCTTATTGCGGTTGTCAGCCTGCCTGCCACGCTTAGCAACTATTGGCAAAACCCTCCAAGGTGGAGTCTTGTGTTCAGCAATGGACAGTTAACGGCTAATGTGATGATGATTTTTATATGTATGTCAAAATTTCAAACCTTTTCTGTCTTTCGTTTTATGTGAAGTGCCCGGTACTTCATGACTGGTATGAAGCGGTGACTTCAGAGGATCAACTATAATGTGAATATTTATTTTTTAAAATGTTTCTTCTCCTGTCATTGTATTCAAATTTGGAATATCAAATTACCTATTGTGACCTTCTTAAAACTTTTAACTGTTCTTACATCGAGTTCTAATGTTCTAGCTGGAAGATAGCATTCTTCGCTCAATAAATAATCGCGAATTCTTTGAACTGCTACATTCATTTCTGCAATCTATTGAACACTTATTATTATCTATTTAAAATTATTTAAAACAATAATTGGAATGTATAATGATCAATACCTGACCAACGGCTTGAGGAAAGTATAATGTCATAGTCTGCTTCATAATATTGTAGAAGCAAGTAAGAAAGAAGACATTTTCAACTGTGATCCTGTTGATATACTTAACATACAACAACACAGTGAGGAAGATACCAAAACGGGACGTGAACATGATGAATGACATTATTACGCCCCGAATGTATGATGTCATCTTGATGTAGTATATTTCACCTCTGAAATTGATTATAATAATATTTGATTAAATATTTAAATACCGCAATCGTGATATGAGAATACTAGAGATCTAAAGTTGTTCTCCCGGGAATTAATAAATACAAATAGAACAGGATTTAAAAAAAAAACGCATTATCTATTAATAGTATAAATGCAAATGTTTGTAACGATGCATGGAAAGATGTTACTAATTCATGCAAAAATGTTTGAACAGATTTAAATGAAATTTAGCATACGAGTAGGTTATATAGTTTATAGAACACTTTATATGAAGTCGCGTGATACAACTAGTAATTAATATATACTGAAATTAAAAAAAATGGTACATTAAATTGTATTAAATTCATTTTTTATTATAAACAAATAATATGTCTTTTGCATGGATTTGTATTAAGACATATATTTCCTATGTCATATTAATAAATCATAGATAATACAAACTCACCTGCGAACATTATCAATAATCTTTCGAAATGGTCGTTCCCATGTGTACATTTTTATAACTTCCATTCCCATTAGGATTTCTTTCATTAGTCTTACTCTTTCGTCAGATTTTAAAGCAGTCCCTTTTCTATAATAAGCTGTTCTAGTTCCCAGATATACTGGAAAGTATAATTTGTATATGTATGTAACGGGTCGAGGAAACTGGTATCTATTACGAAGTAATATTAAAATATTCGTCACACACTTTGAAAGGGTACCATGGCGAAAATAACCATTGCTCCACAAACTGCAGCCATTCCCATGTCTCTGTACAAATATACTGTCATCAGCTGAAAATCATTTTTAATAATTTTTAATTTAAATAAATATGTAGTACCTACAGGAATCTAGATAGGTAAATACATTATACACACCAGAGTTTCACACGGTCCGATCCAAAGGTAGTGAACGAATAGTGGGCCCGTATCAAAGCGGTTAACATCATTCGCCATTAGGTTCACTACTAATCCTGCACTATTCTCAGATATAGCTTGTATGCTTACTTTTAAAGCCTGAAAATTGTACTATATACCTTATAATTGGCATGCCATACAATAACACCAATAGCTTTTTTCACCAACTTCACCTACTTATTCATGCTCTTATTTTATATTTTTTTAGATATATCTCTTTGGAATGTGAGCAGTATGTTAAATTGCTATACCACAAAAGTGAACAAGGCTAAAAAGTCAGAAAATATGCATAAGAACATACTTTTCTATAAATAAGGCTGCACATGCCGACTCTCATTTTCATGCCTATATGCATTACGCCCATCATAAATGGATGCTGTACCATCACGTTCACGGTACTACAGAACACAACGCCAAACGAAAAGAACACAGCCTCTCCCCATGTCACACTGTCTTCCCTCTGATAATAGTTGAATAGACGGGACATATACATTGAAGTACTTCTGGAGTAAGGAAGCAAACATTATAATAACGTATCAGAAATTCGAAAATTGTTAGATTTAGATATATTTTGTGTAAAAACTTACGTGCCATTTTTCAATTCTTGAGCAGGGCTATAGTAACGTAATAATAATCCAAGAAACAGTGGTTGCTGTAATCTATTACAAAACCGTAAACATACTATTAGCAAATGTGATAATTATTATTGCATACTTTCATAATATTGTACAAACGTGCCAGACTCAAGCGAGCTAGTAGTGTATAAATACAATAATTATAGGATTCCGTTTTCTGTATATTTACGAGACAAACAATAAATACATAACAGGTATGAACGTATTTTCTTGTTTTATACCTACTCAGTAATGAACATAATAAAAAACCTGATCAAAAACTCCATCGCTGCAAGTATTAAACCATACAACATTAGCTCAGGGCCGAATACTTTGAAAAGGACCTTCCATAAGCTAGGTTTAGACCCATCTGCCAGTTTTCTATTCTGATCAACTTCTTTATCCCAAGTTCTTTGGAGGGCATCACCTTATGTATATTAATGTAAATTAATTACGTAATCTGGATCAGTATAATAATTTGGAGCCTGATGTATAAAATTGTGGCTCACCTAAAACATCTGAGCGATGTTCTGGTAGAGGTCCATACAGATCACTTTCCTTTATGTCGCGATTGTAGCCAAGTTTAAATGTTTCTAATGTCCATCTAATAAAATTGTATTTAATTGAATAAAACGTTATTTTGTACAGTAATAGTTATTACATTAGTGTTATTTTGTTTAGATCCATCATAAATTATAATATTACTTGTGAAGAGCACCCACCACTGTTAGCGAAGGTCCTACCTACCACCCACAATTCACCGACCCTTTCAATAGTGATTATTCTTCTATCTGTAATACCTAATTATCTATTTGAATATCCTAGAATGTTATAAATATATAGACTCAAAAGAAAAATTCCAATATAGATTTTTTTATGATGTCTACTTAAAATGACAAACAAGCTGAGGCTCCACCATATGGACAATAGTAATCAGCACCTATAGCTGCTGATTTCTATATAGAAATAGAAGTATTATGCTTATAAGCAGCGCCAGGGACTTCTATCCCTTTGTGTCCACATAAGTAGGATCTAATTATTCACAAACTATTGATACATAACGTACCCAAACGTTAAAATAGAAAACCAATTTGCTCTGCAACGTGGATTTACTTGTCTTTTTTGTTTTGGACCCGTATCCATTTTATATTTCAGTATTTTATAGTGTCGGTTTGTTTATGTTATATTCATAAAAACGATTAGGTCATGAAATTACGTTTCTTTCTTTTTAAAATAATTAATCGAGATTGCTATGTATATACAGTCTATAAATACCTAAGTAGGTATTTTATGTATTGACGTAGATTGGTCGCCGGATGCAAAATAAAGTTAATAAAAATAAGTAAATGTCTAAGTAACTTATTTAGTTAATCCTACATAGTAAAATATCATAATGGACAAGAGTAATAAAAGAAGCACTGATATGACCATTCTTGGCACCTGTACCTAATCTCCTATAAACGTGACAAACCCTTCTGAATCACAGTGATATTACAAATAACATTGGTATTACGAAAGGTAACTCTAAGGAGTACAGCAAAGTACAAATGTGTTAACAATTAAATTATATCGTATTTATTTATTATTACAAATTTAATAGCTTCTATTCTATTCCTTAAGTAAAGACATACATAAGTACGTTATATGAGTGCACACTAGAAGAATATTGCCTTCATTTTAGCGGTAGTCGGGTAAACCAATATTATTTAGTTAAATACCACCAACCACCAGTTTGTTCGCTAAATTTTATAAAAAATAAAATATAAAATTTTGATGTAATCCGCAGAATATATTTTGCATTTTGTTATTGACTGTACTAATTTATTGTTGCAACATACAAATTCTATTTAAAGGACACGTGTAAATATATTTCACAATTCATTATTTAATTATGGCATCCTTTACACTTCTCTCTTTGACTTGTATTACTGTTCTATGTGGCGTGAGTTTTTTATTGCTTCTTTTATTTCATTTTATAAGAAATCCTGTGTCAAGTATCGTAACGTAACTAAATTTTATTAGGTAATTGATATAATTTTTGTGTTCGGATATAAATATATTATATATATGGTGGGTAAATAAATAAGCATAGAATAAATAAAGAAATAAAAAATAAATAAATAGTATCTTACATTTATTTTAGCGTTTATTAGAAATATTATTTATATTTATAATTTGGAAAATATATATACTTATCTATAAACTTATAACAACAATCCATCAACAAGAATATTGATTTTTAAATTTTTAAAGAAATTTTTGATTTATTGCAAATTTTGTTAAAGTTAGTGAGGAGTCACCTTAAAATATTTGTAGAGTGGAGTGAAATATGCATATTAAGGATGACATATATTTTCTCATTCCTTCGCCTGAATAAAAAAAAACAATTACTTTTACTGAATGATTTTTTAATTAGATTATCTTTAATCCACAGTTTACTCAAGCACAATATTTCGGCCGCACTTACTGCACTCATCAACTACCACGTCCAGTGGAACCAGCCCCATGTTACAATTCTGGAGACGATCTAAATACGCTTTTATTATTTACCAAACTTTTGGAAAATGACTGTAGTTGTGAGAGCACATCAAGTAAAAATAATCATAACGATATTAATAATACAGTGATCATCGAAAAGTTAATCAATGCGTTAGTGACTGTCGTAGCTCAGCAGAGAGGTAGTGATGTGACTGGAGGGCACGGTGGGGCTGGAGGATACACTGGGTCTGGAGGACACGGTGGGTCTGGAGGACACGGTGTGTCTGGAGGGCACGGTGGTTATGGCGGACATTGTGGTTCTGGAGAGCACAGTTGGCCTGGAGGATATAGCGGACCTGGAGGACATAGCGGATCTGGAGGACATAGAGCACCTGGAGGACATAGCGGACCTGGAGGACATAGTGGACCTGGAGGGCATCACTGGTCTGGTGGGCATAGTGGATCTGGATCTGGAGAATATCCACCTTGGTTTGGAGGGCATAGTGGGAATAGCGAGCACGGTTGGCCGGGAGAAGACGGCAGTTTTGGAGGTCATGGTGGATTCAAATGGCATGGGGGTTCTGGCAGGCATGGTTCGTCTGGAGAGAATGATGGTTCTGGAAGGAATGGTGGATCTGGTAGTACAGGTAGAAAAACTAAGGACGAAGGGCTTATAGATTTAAGTTTATTAGACCACAATGATTTACTTAAACTAATGTTAGCTGGTCAGGATATTTTGCGTTTGGGCGTAGGTCCTGATAACAGTAAAGGTGGCCAATCCGGGGGTGGCCTTGGAGGCATAGTCGGAGGGCTTCTTAATGGGGTTGGAGGGTCTGGTAGTAAAGATAAGTCCGGTAGTGATGGTTCTGGAAGAAATGGTGGATCTGGTAGTACAGGTAGCAAGACTAAGGACGAAGGGCTTATAGATTTAAGTTTATTAGACCACAATGATTTACTCAAACTAATGTTAGCTGGTCAGGATATTTTGCGTTTGGGCGTAGGTCCTGATAACAGTAAAGGTAGTCAATCCGGGGGTGGCCTTGGAGGCACAGTTGGTGGGCTTCTTAATGGGGTTGGAGGGTCTGGTGGTAAAGATAACTCCGGAAGTGATGGTAGTTCAGGTAGTAATTCGGGAGGTGCCCTTGGTGGTACAGTCAGTGGGCTTCTTGATGGAGTCGAGGGCGTAGTAGATTCTTTGCTGTAACTCATAAATAACATAATCGATTGAATTGAATTGAAGCTCTGTGGTTAATAAACAAATACAGCGATTCCTTACTCACCAAAATAAGATATTATATAGTTTTCGAAGATTAGGTTTGAATATAGCGCTGGTGCCCCTAATGTTATCATATTATTTTATCATTTTGTATAAATGTAAAAATTGTTTACATAACTTCGATTATATACATAAACATAATTACTATAATATACAAATAAACAGGTTGCTTGCCTGCCTATTTCTTCGTGTATATTATATTTTAACGAACAACCGACCAGATTCTTTGGTGACTAGCTGACCCAACGAACTTCGTTCTGCCTAACTGCGCGCGGTACTGGACAATACTTGGATATTGCACCATTACTTTATTTTTCTAAAATAAAAGAATTTTTCTAAAATAAACGTAGCCTAAGTTACTCCTTATTACATCAGCTACCTGTCAATAAAAGTCCCGTCAAAATCGGTCTAGCCATTTAAGAGATTAGCCGGAACAAACGGACAGAGAGACAAAAATTGTAAAAAATGTTATTTTGGTATATGTACCGTATATATATTCATATACATGTAGTAAAAAACGGTTATTTCAATATTACAAACAGACACTCCAATTTTATTTATATGTATAGATTTAAATTAAATCATTTAATA
The DNA here is from genome assembly GCF_026898425.1 of Galleria mellonella. NCBI lineage: Eukaryota > Metazoa > Arthropoda > Insecta > Lepidoptera > Pyralidae > Galleria > Galleria mellonella. The sequence continues at coordinate 3,428,303 of NW_026442090.1, read as the reverse complement.
TACCTGTAGAGTATAAAGTGTCTATTATTTATATGAAATTTAAACCTGGAGTGAACATTATGTAGAGGGTCACAGTGAAAATAAACATGTTTAAGAGCTACAATATATGTATATAATATATACAAATACAAAACAAGACAACAAGTTGAAGAGAAAATAGTTTAAAATTAAACAAATAACGACTTTGATCGTAATGACTCTAGTAGCTGTTTTAAAATAATGTATCTACTAGCTTTAACCCTCGACTTCATCCGCGTTGTTTGATCGTAAAATGTCCCAAATAATATATGCATATGTACCAGATTTCATGACAATTGCTCTCGAGGAAACAGGACATTCAATTGTTTTCAAAAGCACTCAGTGCGATCTTAAAAAATAATAAAGTACATATGTATATCTGTCTATCTATCAATACAAAAGTCCCGTGTCTTTGTTCACGCTAATCTTCGAAATCGTTCAACTGAATTTTTTTATGTATTGGTATTGTTTGCTTTTACTTATTTTTATATTATTTCGCAACCAGTTAAAGTGGCTCCCTATCCGACTTCGACGTGATATGCACATCCTTTCTTTCCTTTATAACATACTCAATAACCCCAATTCTCCATCGTACCTCCGCTCCCGGTTTAAATTATTACCACCACCAGTCCGTCCTAAACGCTCCTGTCAACTGCAATCCAGGATGCTTGAACTTCCTGTGTGTAGGACACACTTTATGGGCAACTCTTTCTCGTATCGAGCTGTCCAGTTATGGAACAAACTCCCTTCCCAAATACAAGAGAGTCCCTCTATTACCTCTTTCAAGAAGAGGTTAAAATCACATTTTCTTTCCCTTGAGTAATATATTTTTTTTTTTTTTTTTTTGTATTTTTCTAATTGAACTCTCAAATCTTAAAATCATTAAACGAAATTTCTAATGTATGTAGTATATTAATTTATTTTAACATATACTATATAAGTAGGTAGGTATTGTATATATTTATAGTATGTATTTATGTAATATTTTATTATATATTTTAATATTTTATTTAACTGTATATTTGTTTATGTATTAATAGTTGTAGCACTTCAGCTGTCCGCTAACGAAATGCTTTCTTACTGTACTGGGTTGACTGGAAGAGATCTCTGTCAGAGATAAGTCCACCCTTGCTCACAACATTTATAAATAGATTATTTTATATGTAACTTACAAATGCAATAAAGAATATATATATATATTTAACCGACTTAAAAAAGAAGGAGGTTTGAACTCTGTTTTTTTTAATTTTTGTTACCTAATAAGTCCGTCACTTGTAAACTGATTTGGATTTTTTTTATTATAGAATACTAGTAATTTTATTATATAATCCCATAGAAATTTTATCATAATCGATTCAGGAGTTTAGTTTTTAAATGAAAATAATTGGTTTCGTCACAATTGAAGTCGGTTTATTTGTGCAATTCAATCTTACATCCCAAACAAATAAAACAAAACTTAGACGCATAAGAATAGAATAAAAAAGAAAACAAAGAAAACAATCGATTACAAATAACTTTGTTTGGTTGCCTGGATACCATTCTATTTTGTAATAATTTAAAGTTAGTCATGTGTATCTAAAATAACTAGCATTGCTAATAAACACATTTATCCATTTATACATTTCTGATCTTCATTAAAAACAAAAAACCAGAGGAAGACTTTGTACAAAAGTCGATTGCTTGGGTACCTCTGTCCCATTCGTGTTTCAACCGTAAAGCAGTTGTGTTTGCATGGCTGTGTTTCGGTTTGAAGGGTGGGATATAGCGTGAATTTACAGGGTACAGAGGAATAATACCTGAGTCCTCAGGAATGGCAACGCATGGGAGGTATCATGGGCGAAACAGTATACTCTGTTATGGCCATGGTACTGCTCATGTCTATAGGCGACTGTTACCACTTTCCATCAGGTGGACCGTCAGCTTGTTTGCCATTCTAAGTTGTATAAAAAATATTTTTGTGGTCAGCTATATCTTTGTTATATTATAAGCAAAGATTTATTATTACAAGGACCTTGGTGGTGTAGCGATTAAACCCTTCGGTTCGTCTTCCGATGTGGGTTCGATTTATGCCCGGTACAAACATTCGCATTTATGAGTTTGTTCTCTATTGGTACTACCGCTAAATTTTGGCGGGGTATGAATTGAGAGTAATTTTTTTAAGGGATGAAAATGCAATGTTAACCCTGCCTGCGCTATCGGTATAAGCTGGTGGGCCACCAGTGAAAGATGATATGTGAAGATGAAGCAGGTCAATTGGCCCATCATATTATTTCTTGAGAGATTTTAATGCATATAGGTTGTGGGTTGTGGTATTTACTTGTTAATAAATCACCGATAATAAATCGTAAAAAATCATTTGTCATAGTAAATCGTCTTGAGTTATAAATTAATTTAGGTTTTTTTATAATGGGTAACAACTTTTTTGATAGATGATAATGGAATGGTAACCTCGCCTGTGCTATCGGTATGCACTGGCGGGGCACCAGTGAGAGATGATAAGTGAAGATGAAGCAGGTCAGTTAGCCCATCGTGACAAACTCACTATTGAATCAATCAAGACGGTTTCCAGGAGGAACCGCGAGGATATCGACCTGATAGGGTATATGCTCGTATTAGGGTTGCTAATCCCCTTTATTAACAATCCCTTTTCTCCCTAATTGGTGATATTGGAATGGTACCTCATCCAGAGTTTTCGGTATATGCTGGCAGAGCATCATCAGTGTGAGATAATCAGTAAGGATAAAAGCAGGTCAGTTAGTCCAAAGTGACGAAATCAACAATTTATTAACCACGATGGTTGATAGAGTACATTACTAGCCATGGAAACCAACCCTGTGGGTGATATTGTAAACTGTATGTTGTATTTAATATGATGAAATATCGCATTAAAAGGGAAACTAACTGTAATGAAGAAAGTATAGAAATAAAAAGGCAGCGAAAAGGAAATTGAGATAAAAAACAAAATATGAGGCCTATAAAATCAAAGGCAATAAACACCATAAAATCGATTTCATTTTCACTCTATACTCAAATATAGAGGGAGTTCTACTAATTAAAATTCAAATTATAACTAATATTCTAATTTTTTTTAATCTGGTTTAAGATATAGGATATTGTTCCATATCCTTGACAAAATATATTTTTTTTGTAGGTTCCTGAACATTTGACAGATTTGAATTTAGCTGTGTTTGATTTTACGCCTCATATGTAAATCTAAGATGTGAGAACACAAATATATAAAAATAAAATAATTAAAAAATGATGGAGTTTGAAACAAATCCTATTAGTAACAATCCCTTTCCCATTGATAGATAGTAGGAGTAAATAAGCGTAGCTATCTATTTTAAGGTAAGGTAAAGGACTGTTTGAGAAAATAATATATTATTAATCTACTGGTTAAGAAGCAATCGCGCTATGTAAAGCTATTTTTTACAATTAACAATCATTCGCGCAGTGTTTTATTTTATTTTATTTTTTTACAATACAGGAGGCAAACGAGCATGCGGCGCACCTGATGGTAAGTGACTACCGCCGCCCATGGTCACTCACAACACCAGCGGTATTGCAGGTGTGCTGCCGGCCTTTTAAAAAAGAATATGGTCTTTTCTTGAAGGTTATGTTGTCGTATCGGTTCGGAAATACTGCTGCTGGAAGTTGATTCCAAAGAGTGGTTGTGCGTGGAAGAAAGAGCCTTGAAAAACGCATAATGGAGGACCGCCACTCATCCAGATGGTTGGGATGAAATTTTTGTTTATGGCGGGTTGTACGATGGTGAAAATCAGCAGTAGGTATCAAGCCGAACAATTCCTCAGAGCACTCCCCATGATAAATTCGGTAGAAGATGCACAGAGATGCAACATTTCTATGCAGTTTCAGTGGGTCGAGTCGGACAGTAAGACGCCGATCGTCAATAATTCGAACTGCCCGACTTTGAATGTAGTCTAATGGAAGGAGTTGGTAATGTGGCTTTATTTCCTGTACTTAGCCTGTTTCCAACTTTAATTTTTAATTTCAATGCTCCGTGTTCATAGAACAAACAGACATAATGAGAAAATAATGAAATTATAAGTATGACTTTGGTTCATAGACTGAGGACAATTCAAGTAAGAATGGTGGGTATGTGTGTCAAATGTCAACTAACTGTCAGACGGTGACAGTCAACAAATACGTTGTCATTTTAAAAGTTTTTTGTTGTTTGTAATATTCAAAATGAATTATGCTTTGTTTTACTACTTAATTTAGTTAAATGATTTGTAAATAATCCTTATATTTAGAACTGATAAGAATAACTATATTGTACAAATTGTAAATACGTAGGTACTCATTTGTTTGAAATAGATGTCATGATGACTACCGACGTTGAAGGTTTGAAAACAAATGAATTTTTACGACGACGAAAGTTAAGACTTCAACAGGTTTGTTGTCTTTAAATAATATTAACTTGTATAATTTTCCAGTCCTTTTACAAAATTTTGTTAAATTCTAATATCATTGTTGGTTTCCATTTATAAATTTTATTTTAGGTTAGGGAACAATCAAAAGATATCGCCAAAAAGATTAGACAACGTACTAAAACCGAAAAATTGCAGAATATAACAGATATAGACAGGAAACGACAAAAAGAATACTTTCAGCGTCAAGACAAATTGGTTAAAAAATTGGAACACTTGTATGCAAAAGGAATTAAGAGTGTTGGGACTAGTCATAAAAATGCTACTGAAGTTACATTATTAGGTAATTATTTAGTTTTAGCACTTTTTAGATTTTATTTTATCACAGAATAGATACTTACTGGATATTTTGTTGTACACTGTAGAATCACCAGAAAAAATAGACTTGTCAAAACAACGAGGACGAGAGGCAGTAGCCGAGTTGAGAAGAAAAAAACAAGAGAAATTGGATGAACAACAGAAATTACTAAGTAGGAAAGTACACGCAAGGTTTGTGCTGTCTCTAAATAAAATTTTAATATAGTAGTAATTATTTATTATTTTTTATATATTTATATGGTTACATTTCAGAGAAATTGCCAATGAGATCAGTAGAGAGAAGTCGAATGCTGTAGTTAATAAGCTTTTAACAAAACCATCCATAAATACTGATGAGACTAATAAAGAAACTAATCCCTCTGTTACTGCTGAGCCTACTATAGGAAATGACACTGTTAAAGCCTCAAAAGAGGATTTAACTCGAATTGACATGGGAACTCAATGGGACTTTGATGTAGTTCCAAATGAGTGGGAACCAAATATACCTACATTGTCTCTTCCTAGGGATGACAGAGATAGCACAAAGGATTCAGTAAATAATAATATGGAAAATAAATCAGATAAAAGCAAGAGACTGGACCTATTTGCTCTTAGTGAGGAAATGCCATTGAGCTTACGTGGTGGTCTTGCAAATATACCAGAGGAAAGAGTATCAGTTAAACCCTCATTGACTCTAGTATCTGAGTATTTAAAAAACAGGGGGCTTAATTTAAGAGACACAGATTCAGGACCTTTGAAAAAACCATCTAGTGACCTAAATAGTATAAAACAAACTATAATACGGACCAGGGCTTCTAATACAGGAGGTAACATATTCAATAATGTATGTCATGTTCTTGATGAGCAAATTATCCCAGTGCCATCTTGGCAGGCTGAGACAAAGTGTGAATTTTGTTCTCATAGTATTTTTCTTGATCAACAAAGATATAATTGCCAGTTTAATGTTACTAATTCCCAAACAAATAAGATTTTTAATTCAGTTAAACCTGCTGCCAGGGAATTGTTTCCCAATCCAGTCTTAAGAGGATCAAGTCCATTTAGGAGAAATAGAGTTTTATATAGAACTTATAAGTGTGCAGGTGACAAGACATTTTATTGTCATCTATTGATTTTTTACTTTATATGTAGCATTGTGTAAAATATATATTTACATAATTTTACACAAATTATATAATATATATAATTTGTGTAAAATTATGTAAATGTATGTATATTTAAATAATGTTAATAAAGCTTATGCTTTTATTTGTAATAGTTCAATTAGTTTTGAATTAAACTGAATTCATATCATATTTTTGTGTTACTGTACTATTGCAATTATTTAGTAGTATTTATTTCAGATATTACCAGTTCTGTATTTATAAATGATAGTTGAAAAGTTTTTAGATTAGTTTGATTATTTGAATAATGGAGTCAGTCTGATTTTTACTTAGAAACAATTATTATGACTCATTATAGAAACCAGTAATGAATATGTTGATCTTAGAATATGTAAATTCATTTGTATGAAATTCAAGTAAAATTTTATTTACATAATAATCCTATTTCAGCAAAAGGTAAAATTACTGAAAAAACAGCAACTACAAGTAGCATACCAAGTACACTAGCAAAAAAGAACTCTGTGACAGTGTATAATCATTCAACTCGAGATATGCGAGACATACCACGTGGTGATGATGAGTTAGTGGTCCCTACCTATCAGACAGGAGAGGATGCTTATTCGCAAGCAGTGAAGGAAACTTCCAATGAAGATGATAAAGTTAAGGAGCATCAAAAGAGACTACAGGATATGAGATCTAAAATTGCTATGACGAAACAAAATGTAGAAAAGGAATATAATGATACAATATCATTTTTGAACTCTTTGCCAAAGGACAAAGCCAGTCAGCCCAATGTACGTATTTTTAATTATAGTTATATTTTCTTCATCTTTGTCTACCTCTGATCCCATTAATTTCAGGGATTGTATTTCCTTAGCTAGGATAATATTCAATATTTCTAAATTACAAAAATGCTCTTAATGCTGTTATAACTTAATCTTAGATAAATTGCACATAAATGTATATGATTAATAAATTTTGTACTTTATATTTTGCTTTCCTTAATTAAGTTAAATAATTATTAAAAAATAAATGAAATTAATTTATTTGTATTTAAGCACTGTGATGGATTTTAATAATATAGCCATGTGGACTTATGTTTGGCAGTTTAATTGCCTTATACATACATATATAGGCATGCAAATAATATTTAAAAAATTAAAATTAATATAAGAAAACATAACATGAAATAATAATATCATCAATACAGGATGTATTGTGGTATTATTATTACATATTATATTATATTTACAGTCCAATACATTTAAATTAATTTGATATAATTATAATCATAAAAATAAAAGTCTTATGAATAAGTAATACTCAAGTAACTTTAATTATATTAGTTATGTTTGGATTTTATAAATGGTTGTATTTAAAATGTTTACATAGCAAAACACTAAATGTCATTTTTAAAAGTTAAATAATCCTTTATTAAATAGAAACTTTGCTTTAATAACCACTCTGTCAATTTACTCTCGAATTGATATCCTTGCAAGTCTGTTATGCTAGTAGTAGAGTAGTTTATTATGTATTTTGTGTGCACATAAATAATTTTTTTTGGTACAATTGTAGTTTGTTCTGGACAACACTATTTTTTTCTTGTTGTTTCCTTTAGTTGTGAGTTTGTAATAAACATGTCTATAGTCTGTTTAACAAATAAATATCTCAAGGATGTACAAACTAGGTGAAGAAAGAATGTTTAATATATTTTTAATACATTTTATGAGCTTTAAAGGCTCTTCCTATTTCTATGCAGTTATCTCAGATTATCAAGTCGTAGCGCAGCACTGATTATACAAAACCATAATATACATTAAGTGGAGTCTTAATTGATGACACTTGCTATAGGGTGCAAACATGAATTTTTTTTGCATGCATTGTCTACATGTTCTATCCAATTAAAGTTTTCATCTAGTGTAATATAATTTATTGCCTGATTATTATTTAAGTTCACTTATAAAGCATTTCTTAAATGAATTTAGAAATATTTTAATAAATAGTGCAAATGTTGCCGAACTTTTATATAAACACTCTTAAATTGGAATATAAATAAGTTTATGTTAATATTTCCTTACAGAAAGTCGCTTATATGGATGGACGTAGACAACAAATGTTAAACAAGTGTAAGCAACAGAAGTTACAACATGAGTTTAAGAAAATTGAAAAGGAATGCAGGAAACAAAGTAACATGGTAATAAATACTAGTTACTTCTCTATCTAAACGAATGTTATAAAGACGAAAATTTAGATTTTTTGTATATATTGTATAAACTCAAAAAATACTTACTTGATATATTATAAAAAAATTTTACATATAAAGTAATTTATATAGAAAGCTATATAATCAGCGAATAAATAAAATTGCTTTCCAATTTTAAAATTAGAAAACTTCTATTTATCCACGCGAAGATTGTGTAGGTTTTTTTAAGACTTTTTCCAATTGTAATCAAATTTTAAATTTTGTAATTAATAAGTGTTTAGTTTCTTGATGGTTCTTGCTAATCATAACGTCATAACTAGTACCCTACTGTTGGATGTGGGTTTGGATAAGATGAAGTTATCCTCTTATTGTAAGAAACCTACGTCACCCCTATAATTACTACGCTGGAAAAGCAGATTCTACAAGTAGGTGGTCATCTGCTACTGCTATCATGTAAATTGATTTTAGTGCAACACTGTCTCGTTAACACTGACTTGGCAATTAAGCTACTCGCCACCTGCCACTATAGTATCGATACCATGTAAACATCGTAATCAAATGCTGGCGTGCGTAGTAAGTAGCGTTATGCCATGTTAAAAATTTTGACTAACAGATATATCACAGAAATCAAATATCTTACTTGTGTCTTTCGACCTTTTTAAAATAACCACAAAAAAATATTTCAGGATTCCAGTTCACAACCACCTGAAAGAGAAAAAATCACATCAAAATCTCCATCTGGGAGAGGTGATAGTTTTGAAGATAGAGATTTCCAATACTCTTGGATGCCGGTGCCAGAAAGTGACGGAAACCTAGTCATTCACACCATACCTACATCAGTGAAAGAGGGAAAGCCTGGGAATACTGTTAAATTTAGTAAAGTCGACAGCTATCATGAGTATAGGTCACGACATAAACATACCCCCCCTACTAAGGACACTGTTGGACAAGAAAAACAAAAGAAGGTTCTGGAAACTGTCTTTATTGAGAATAACAGTGATTCAACTGACTGCTCATCAATATCTTCTGACACCAGTTCAATTCAGAACTTGCGGCTGAACACAACTGACTCAAAAAATAAAAATGACACTGATCCAACTTTGACAGACACGGAGAGAATTGTTATATATAAGATTTTAAAATCGAAGAAAAAGGAAAGGGCAAAAAAGAAAGAAAAATTAATAACTGACATTGCCAAATCTTTGAGTTCACTTAATAAGAATATGAATCTTAAGGCAACAAAGGAAGATAAAGATGATGACAGTAAAGAAAAAACTACATTAACAAGTAAAGAACCTGAAAAAGAAAATTCATTGGACCACTTGCAAGAAGGTATGTATATTATTTAAAATATTAAAACAAAGGATGTTTAAATTAATCCATCAAAAATTGCAGTTAATTTCTGATAGATTGATTATTACCTGTTGCAGTGAACATTATATTTGACATATGCCACATTTTGGTAAGCATATTAGAATTAAACGCTTAGCTATAATTATATAGCATATATTTATAGCTAAGCATTGGCGATAGATTTGCCAACGGTTAGTTTGGTTTGTTAATGGTGTTTATTTAGAATTTTATTTTATTTACAAAATTTTTAAGTGTTCATTTTTTTTACCGAAGTGTGGCAATGTTACAATTCTCTGTAAACTTTCAAAAACAATTTAACATTTTTAACTTTTCTAACTGATTATTCAAAAGTGCTAGTAAACTAAAACATTAATCATATAATCTATTTCATATAAATCTACTGTTAAAATTTTACTCCTACAATATGCCTTGGAAATTCTTAAATATATTTTTATCAAAATCGAAATTTTTAGTGACAGCTTAATAAGAGTATTATTCCATCATTAACATTCTAGGCTTTTAATAGATCACTTTAAATTATTAATTAGAAACATAAAATGTTAACTGTATTTTAAAATTGACAACTAATTGCGACATTGTCTATTATAAGTAGAGTGTCGTGAACTCGAATAGTTCATGACGCTAACACTAAAATGAGCACATAATATTATGCAATTATTGCACTAACTAATTATGAGTACTTTTATTTTTTTTATTCAGTTTTACTTAGAATAAACTAAATTTGGGTTATAACATATAAGTTTTAATATAGGTCTTGTAGATGATATGAGTATTATATGTCTATTATTTTTAAATTACTGTTTTAATATTGTTCATCACGTTGCACCGTCAATTATATTTTCTGTTATTCCTGTCTATGGTCGCGTGGTAGATGACGCCACATGGTGTTAAGTCCGCCATTTACGCTATCTAGGTGTATTAAAGTTTAATAAATAAATAAGCATTTAAATTCTTGTTGCATAGTTTATCAAAAAACAATATTTGAAAAAAATTATACATAATATAAATTACACTCATTTTAAAATTGTTGCAGGCGTCTACAAAACAACAAGTGAGAAAGGGTGAGTTCTTTATAGATAGATACTCCTTACTGTTTCCTCCATAAGATTACAATAGTAAACTTATTATGAATACAAACAATTATATAAAAATATTACACTAAGGAAACAATGTGCGGCCTTATCGCTGAGAGCGATTTCTTCCAGGCAACCTTTGGATGGAGAAGAGTAAATATAAATAATTTGAGTGAAGGCATGAAACTCTGTTCGTTTTTTAAATACATATATAACATATACATACATAACACTTTATATATCATTACAAGGACAAAATTACTAATACATAGAGTCGTAACAGTCACTAGAAATATAATGACGTACCTTCTACAAGGATATTAAGTATTGGATATTTACACATTATCATCTTAGAATAATATATAGGAAAATCTACAAAAATTGGGATTATACGCTTATAGATTAAATAAAGACTAGCTGAATTTATTTATTACAGTATGTTCCTATAATTATGTCACGTATTTTTCACCACATCTGCCCTTCATACGCCTTCTGTTTTTACCTAATGGTTAGCTGGTAGAGAATGCCGTATGGCATTAAGCTCGCCACTTGTACAAAGTTTTATTGTGCAATAAAGAATAAATAAATAAATGCCGTGGCTTTATCATGTTAATTAGTATGTAAAGTATCCCATACGTTAAAGTGAATATAACTTATCCATGTATAAGATTTCATTGAAATTTTTTCAGTCGTTTTTGTGTAGAAGTGTAACAAACGTCCGTCTAAACATTCTCACAAACCTTCGCAAAAAAAATTATAATAGTAGTAGTATTTATTGATGAAACGGAATTTAAATTAATTATTAAATTTATTATTTATTGAGGGATACACTGGCTTTTTTTATTTCTTTTAAAGTATAACAAAATATTCACGACTATAATCCTAAATGGAATAATCAGAGGCACCGGTCCTCCTTGATAAATTGGGCGCTAAAATCGTCATTGTTAGTTAGGCTAACCTACCTTATACACTGCCATTACCTTAAATATGAATCATGCTTGACTTTGTCATTTATATAAATATTCCTAGAGTCCTACATTTAACCTGCATCCAGACCATTTTCACCTGTATCCTGTCAACCCTTAATCCGCATCCTACCGTCCTCAGGATATCATACAATGTAACCAGTTGTTACACTGCTAATGTAGAGATGTGGCAAACAACAACAGAGAGGAAGCCCTGGTGGTAATCATTCTAGTTTTGTATTTTTGCATTTTAATATAAATAGAGACTGATATCATACATAAAACATATTGTTTTACAAATTGTAATGAATTCTTGATTAGTTTCGCCATCTTAATGTATCAATAGCGGTGATAGTTCATTATAAGATCAATCGGATTAACTTGATGTATTCTTGTTGAGAATACTCAAGTAGATTTCGTATCATCTGGAACTTTTACTCATGAGCATGTGAGAAATGAGCACTTGAAATATACAACAAATTGTTAAAACGTCTATGTATTTCAATGAATGACAATATCAAACCTCGCATGTGCTCTGTTAGTCACTATTTATTTTTCTACAAATTATTGAGGTTTGTTACATGGGTATATACCACGAGCGTAAATTTAACAATAACTCTTATCTAGTCGAACATTTTTAATAAAAATACACGAAGTCAATCCGGTTGTCCTTACAGTAGAAATATGGTAATTTCTTAGTTGGACAACACTTGTCTGCAATTTCAATATCCCATTATCACATATCAGTTTAAACCTCAAACCCTTTCAAATTTGCATTTGGATCGTATATAAATGATTGTTACATACTTCTGTCTTTGGAGAGCTCGTAGAATAATCATCCAGTAAGCTAGAGGCCTTCATGTTTAACAAAGGCGGCATAGAAATTTGGCACCAGAATATTACATTTCACACGAGTAGCAGTGGGAGCCATTATTAAAGATTAATTACATTTAGTTTATTTTTGTGATGTCAATTATATAAAGATAACGCAAGGACAGAAGGTAATACAAGTATTTTTGTGCATAATAATAAGTTTGTGTTGATATTTTTGTTTATAAACTGTCACAGTATTGTACTCCACTTTGTTTTGCTAGAAGAGAATACTTGTAGAGTTAAGCTTGTATATATGTTTACCTCTGTCATATTTTTTTATATATAAGATTAGTGTATACGATAAAATATAAAAAAATAAATATTCAAGGAAGTGCAACAGTCATCAATATTAATATATATTGTATACGTAGATTAAATGCTGATATGCTTGTAGGACACTTTGTATTATAAGCTGATAAAAAAATCTGGTAAAGTAGATTTATAATAAATTTAAAGAGTCAAATACAGTCTGTAGTATGTAATGTTTATGGATTGTCTACGTTTTATTATTAATTTATTTATATTAATTTTATTATTAAAAAATGGTAAAAGTTGGTAATATCACTATTAAGTTTATGAATAGTCCAGAATTTGTATAACTCACAAATGTATGTAAGTGTAAATGTACATATATAATTTTTAAAGACAACAAATTTTCAGGGATAATATGACGTCGTTATATTTTACGGACAACGCTCAAGGAACAACTCTGACAGAAGATGGAGTCAGAAAAGGGCGACCGTGCCGCTGTGGGAAACAACTCACCACAGATGAGCATCGAGATCAAGGTAATTTAACACAACTTAAGATTGCTGTTAATTATGTACAAAGTAAGTAAAATTAAAAAAGTAATTGAAGTAAAATTTTAAATTGCTGCTTTCCATTTCTAAGATGCTAATTACTTTTAATTGATGTCATAATATAAATACATTATTTTTAGATTCACTTTCATAAACTATAGTAAACAGAACTAGAACAAGGCTTTTGATTTATTAAATAAGTTCACTAAAATACTCTTTACTTTTTTCATTCGTTTATTTTTCCTTTTCAAAGAATGTTCTGTTTGAACATGAAAGAATGAATTAATAATTTTTGTATAATTACTATAAAAATAAAATAGTAAATTTGTAAATCTAATAAGCGCCCATTAGTTTAGTTAAAGTACAAGTAATTTATATATATTTTATATCTTCAGAATCTGGTCTCCAAGAAGTTGGCGTTCAACAACAGTTTTCTTCTAAGTAAGTATTCCATATATAACAAATGTATAAATAATATACATGTTCGTACTTCATGAATAATATTATGTTTTACAGATCTTCAAATATTTGTGCAGACTGTAAATGTGGGTCTGTTACGAGTACGAAATGTGTTGATAATCAATCAACAATACAGCCGTCAGCCGCTACATCAAGCTCCTCTTTTAAAACGGCCGCTGTTGATAAAACAACAGCTGCTCTGCCAGATGGTGGATTTATTAAATTAGTTGACGATGATGGTCAAGAAACTGGAAAATTTTATATTGGTGCTACTGGTTTCCTTAAAGATGATGCGTATGAAGTGATCATTCAGCTTAGAAAAAAAGAATCAATGAAAGAAGATAACATAAAATCTGGTGCAAAATTAACTGGTGAGAAAACGTTACTTCCTACACAAGACATTCAACAAAATGATGAAAATCTGAGAACTACTACAAGTGATATAATAGGTGATAAACAAAAAATTGTCAATGATAAATGTTCAGACAATTTAATTGACGTAAATGCAACTACTACGTCAAATGTAAAACTAAAGAAAGTACCAGAGAATGATCCTAAAAATGAAGAAGTAAATAAAAAAGAATCACAAACACAGATTGAAGACAGTAGTGAAGAACATATTATATCTCAAGTGTCTAGTGACCCACATACTGAAAAAAATTACTATTCAAACAAATATTGTGATAAAGGTGTGTATACATCTTTTCAAATGTCTTATACTGCACCCAGTCATGTTTCTAAATTAGATTCTGATCCGAAACCTGCGACTTCAGCCTGTACACAAACTACTTTTAGCTCTCCGAATCCAAGACCAGTGTTTATTCATATGAGTTCGTCTACATCTACAGCATACATGAGTCCTCCAGAAATGGTTTTACCTAAATTTTTCGGACATCATAAAGATAACATGTATGATTCTGAGTCCCCTGATGAGCCCAACATAAGAAAAGAACAGGTTTATAATGATGAAAGTAAGAGTTGTTGTAAACATTGCACTCATTCTAGAAAACATATGCGAATGAAAGATCATTTTCACTGTGCGGCAAAAAGAAAATGTTTTAAAAATAAATTACACACACCACCAAATACTTTCCGCAGCTGTTCTCTCAGTGAAAATAAAGATGATATATCTGACGATAAACACTCACATATTAAAAAACACAATTGTTACAAGTGTAAAACTCAGACCCAATCTAAAACATGTGCTAAGTCTGCTAATCGTAAAAATTTAAAACATATTGCCCCCAATCTGCAATCATCTCAAAATCTTGTGATGCATGTTAGTTCAACAGCATCTTCATACAAAAATATAATATCTAACCATGCTTTAAAAAGAGACAGCAGATCAAATTTGAATCCTATCATTAAAAACTATGTCAATAAACTATTGACTCTTAATAAAGAAGGCATGAAAGCAATTGAAGTAGTAAATCAAGAGTGCAGTGCTGTTACTACGCCTGGAAGCTCTATTATTGATATGCCTCATAATGTAGATGGACGTAAACCGTTGATGGAAAACAAAATATCATTGGAACAAATAAAAAGTAGTCTAATACAACAAATTTTAAATGAACATGGTTCTCAAATTGAATCAAAAAATAAAACTTCGATCAATACAATAAACCATAATATGAAATACAAAAAGAAGGCATGTTCTCGAATTAGTAAGAAAAGATCAGTGCATAAAGTGAAATCATTAAATATATCAAGAAATTTGTTAAGAAATAACAAAAATCAACCAGAAGCTTCTGATAAATTATATATACTAGGTTCACAATCTATACCCAACCGAAAAACACATTTACATAAAGAATCAAAAGATACTAATTCAATTAAAACACACATTGATAGCCAAAGTACACCGTCATCTAAACAACTTAAAAATACAAGTAAAGCAGAACAGAGAAATGTTATTTCAGAAAAAACTGACATCGGTTTCATTAATTTATCTAAAGTAAGAGACAAAGATAATGTACAGAAGGATAATAAGATTAGTCAGAAAGGTGAAAATAATCTATTTATAGATTCTTTTCCTATTCCGTCTCCGAAAACTGTTACGTATCCTGCAAATTCAGAAATTATTGAGACACCATATCAAAGTCAAACACAACCTCCAATGAATATTTCAACTCAAGCAAATCGAGATGTTGATACCGAAACAAATTTTATGAAGTTAGCTGAAAATAAACTTCATAATATTGAAAAAATTGCCGATTTGACAGAAAAATGCACTCAACGTTTGTCAAATTTAGCCAAAGTATTGGAGGAAGTTAGAAAAAATAAATCAACAGCTTATAGTCAAGTATCATCATCAGACTCTGCATCAGATTCAGACCAGAAATTAAATAAAAAGTGTAATATGGACAGTGAACCATTTCATATGCAAACTTATGAGCCAATTGTCGAAATTCAAAATGATTTGGAGAATGATACTCCCACTCGGAATTTGTCAAGTAATGAGGGATCGGTTGCAGTATCTGATTCGACAAAATTTATTCCGTTTCTAATAGATATTCCAAAGCCTGCAGCATCGAAGTATACTATTACACCACCTGTGACAAATTTAGACTTACCAATTATTGAAGAACAAAACATAAAAACCAGGGGTCGTCCGCCACCCGCTTTGACCCGTATTAATTTGAAACACGGGCAAGAATATATTACACCCCATGAACTTTCGACAGTTGTAGAAGTAGACTCACCTATGAGTGTTAAATTCAAGAACTTATCGTCACGTAATAATACGAAGTGTGATGTCGAAATTGTAGAAAGTAATAAAGAAGCATTGAAGAATGATGATGATGACATGCAGGCTAATGAAAAAACTTCTAACCCAGATGTATTACTTCAAACAGATGAAAATGCATTCAAATGTGCACATAAACTATCATTTACTGATACATCCGATGACTATAAAATTAAAATGATGGATCTGAAACAATTCAACGACATAATGTTGAAACCGTTTATCAGTATACACGAATATGCGAAACAATACAATATTGGATCATTGGATGATGCTTCTAATATTGATGATATTCCGAAAGATGAAGGTTTAAATGACGAGTTAAGTTCAATGCACTCAGATGGTAGTCTGCCAGATGTAATTGCAGAATTATTAAAAAGGAAAATTATTTCAGAACCATTTAGGTTTGATTCTGGATCTAATGTAAATTCTTCTACTGTGTCATCAGAATCAACATCAGTTTTTGCATTGTCTAAAATGCGGAAGGAAAAAAAGAAATCGAAAGTAGTAATTCAAGACAAAGAAAACGTAGTGGAGACCTCCGATACATTGAGTTTTTCGTCCAATCCCGATTTGGAAAATGCATTTAAAAAGCTTGGTATGGGTTGGGCGTCATCTACTTTAAAAAAAACAAAAGAACGATTGGCACTCTCTTCTTCATCCAACACGTCTAGTTCGAGCTTATCTCAATTTAAATTGAAAAGTTTTACCCACCAAGACATTCCAGCTTTAGTAACAGATTCAGTTTCATCAATATTGAATGTATCAAAGAAACCATTACAAGGTCAGCTAGCTAAAGAGAAGAATAAAAATGCTGGACAACAAACGTCATTAACGCAATCAATGACTGTAAAAGAATTTTTAGCAAACGAATTGGCTAATAAAATAACATTCACAAATAAATCTATTAGAAATGAAACAGAAGAGTTTGTTTCGTTGTTTGAGACAAAAATGCCAGAAGAGTTAAAACATTCATCACATATGGTTCATGAAGAACATTCAGTAGACAGCGAACATAACGGGAATAGAGCTCGTACGTCAACTCCCGTCCAAATTTTTAAATCAATGACATACCACTCAAGCTCCAGTTCTAACTTGTCTAATGGTTTATTTAGCAATGTTGATGATTTATCGTCTGTGAAGGTAACATCTAACTCGATACGAAACCCTTCCACTTCTGAAAAAGATGATCTGACCATTCCTAATTGTAGTCTTAGGACAAAAAAAGATTTATCTGATGCTAGTAAAAGCGACTAATTAATTATAAATTCATTAAAAATGGGTTTAAAATTATGCATATTTTATATGTTAATTTATTTAGACTTTATATATTCAGGCCTTAAACAAATTATTACGAAAGATAATTGACGATTTATATTGTTAGAGCTTTTATTAGGTTTGTATTATGATAAATAAATCAATGTGCCTTAAATAGTATTATTTATTTATTTCTACAAAATAGCAGCATTTGAATTTAAGGTCAAATATGACTATCGAACCAACTAAATAGTTACAGAGCTTATTCAAAGGTTAGTAGATCTAGTTAGTTAGTAGGTATGAATTTAAATTCTTTGGTGATGGGAAACACTGTTAACAAACCAATCATATCAAGTGACGATAAGCTCGCTCTTTGTCACGTTTTATTCTAATATACTTAACGAAATGCATATCGAGTAAAACGTAAATTAGCTCTAGAACGACAGTAGTTGACAAACGCCTCTAACTAGCCTATTAGTGATGACTAACGTGAACATCCTATTAATACCTATAATAAGTGCGAAATTTTATTACGATAAATGGATGGACGTCTGTTTCTCTTTCACGCAAAAATTACTTAGTGGATTTGAATAAAATTTGGTAGATGAGTAGATCATATTCTAATTTAGCATATAGGATACATGTAAGTACCGATTTATACAGGTGAAGCCGCAGGATATAGCTAGTATTTAATAATTTCAATAATGATACCACTTATTCAGATAATTACATATCTATCTGATTGTGAAAATAAACTGATGTAAGCAGGGGATAGTAGAATAATGAGAACTATAAATATAGTATAACATATTTATATGCGAACACAAAAACATCATATACTCATTAAAAAAAGAATCAGTTTTTTTTTATGCAACATAGAATGGTAAACAATCTGAGGTTCACCTAGTGGAAAGTGATAATCGTCACCTATAAACATGAATAGTACTATAGACAACAGAGTATATTGTTTTACTCATGACACTATGCATTGCTATTCCTGAGGACAAGGTGTAATATATGTAGACGGAAACAGGCATGCAAACAACTGCTTTATAATAGAAACACGAACGCAAACGACTTATGTACAAGTCTCCCTCTGATAAATCTGAATCTAATACTTATACAGGTATTCAAGTACTTTGAACTTGAGAGCTTTTAATTTTTTCTTGTGTCTACTTTTATTAAAGACATTAAATGTTCAATAATTTAATAACTTTCCTTTAATAAAATGCTGAAACAGAAACAACTTATAATAAACACATGAGTAGTATTTGAGTACTGTAAGTACTCAGAACATGTAATTATATACCAGGTATCTAAGTTCAATATATTGAGTACTCATGTGCTCGAGTACTAGGTATTATTATATTATATATTAAATTTTTCACACAACATTTTAGTCATATAGACTTAGTATAACATACTTATATACTTTATAATATGAGATTATGATAACCTGACTTGGCAAATTACACTATGGGTGGGTAAAGTCAAAACTAGATTTAGACAATAGCTCTTTATTTATATTTTCAAACGGAATATGAATATATCACATTTTAAAATATTAAAATTTCTTCTAGTCCTGTTTACAGGTCAAAAAATAAAAATAGGTATTGTTGTTATCTCTCCATTCTCTATTGTAGAATTCAATATGAAAAGTAATGTAAATAATTATGTACACTAAATTACCATTTTTGATAAGGTATATCATAAATGGTATTTTACATTGAATATCATTGAATGTAAAAGAAATAGAAGTACAATTAGCCACAAAAATTAGTGAACACTTCAATTATTTAACAATAAAATTTTAATGCAACTATTTTTATTACAAACATACACATAAACATTTACAACACCATGAGTTACACTGTATATTTGTTTGTAATACTTCATTGTACAAATGACCTTGATACATTTATAATAGGTACTCGGAGTAGAGCTTATTACAGTTTGCCTATACATATTCATACAATATGTGAATTTTGTTTCAGTGATATTATTACTTAGGTCTAATAATGAAATAAATAAAACATGATCACATATGTACACACATGTTATACATGTAGTAGCAGCTAAATCACAGAACATAAATTAGTTCCTAAGCTATACTAACATATAAATTAAGGAAACTTTAATACACTAATGTCTCTATCTGTTACAGTTGTTGCTTAAATTTTACATTAGGTAAATTTAAATTTATTAACTTCTTATAAAATTAATGGTGGGAGATGGTGTAACAACATATCTACAGATGTGGAGGCATTATTGTATGTATCAGGCATTACCAATATTGATTATATATAAGTGTGTGAGAGATTACTATTGAGATTTTGTGTTCACATAGGATTATTTGCACTTTTTTACTGTTTTATAGTTTCCTTAAATAATTGAACTATAGGTACTTTCCCTTTATTCTTTTTTCTCCTTGAATAAGTGTTCTTTTGCTAAGTTGTAAGCTAAACCAACAGTTAGAGCTGTAACAACAGTTCCTTGAGCGGCGACACGTAGTTGCATTAGGAAGACGCTGGTACTCATTTTTCCTTTGTGTTTATATTGGTAAAAACCATAACCACAAACTCCTATTAATCCCAATATTCCTAAAAAACGATAACATTTTGTCATCACCTATAAAATTCCAAATCAAACCTAGTTACATACTGAAAAATATTTGTTTATTTTTAAAATAATTTAAGTGATATAATTGACAGTGGTTTGAAGGTTATGTCATTCACAACCATAGTAACCTTGAACTTGTAATCAAGATGTATTATCATTTAAATAGATCTTTACTATATTGTCATACCTATTATCATAAACGGCGAGTCCTTGGATTTCCTGGCTAATCTATCTGCTTGAGATTCATCACTATAGTCGAAGATTTTTTGTGAGTTTGACATTTTTATCTTGAAAAGTAGATATCTATAAACAAAAATGTATTATAAGGTTAGTGGATATTTTTAGTCAATATCTTAATAATAATTTATATATTTAAAAATGAAAGATATCTATATTTTTAGTAATTTTATTATATTCTTTCATTAAAAAATAAAGAGTAAGCTATTACCGTCACATCAAATTTATAGACCAAAATTTGATTTTGTAATATGAATTACAATGGAAATTACTGTAATTATAATATTATATAATTTTAAATATTCCACGACACTATATGACAATTAATTGCTTTCACAGATTAGAGAGACCAAAGAGTATACAAGTAAGGGGTAAGAGAGTCTATGTTCCTTTTATTATATAGAATCATAGAGCCTCTTACATCATAGAGCGAGTTTAGAAATGAATATAGCTTAACATTAGTACCATAGACTAAGGATAATGATTACAGATTGAAAATATGTAAATAGATCAAGAAAATTACAGACATTATTAGTCCTCGCTTAACGCTAACGTTGTAGCAAATACATAAATCGATCTTTTCACATACATATTGCTAGTTACTTTCCGCGAAAGTCGAAGAGGATCCACAACATTTTAAAACTGCCTATCATTCTTATGAAGGTGTGCTTATACTTGTTTCTATAAAATATAAGAAATTCCTTACTGTAACGCGGGCCCCCTTAGTAGTTCTTCTTACCAATCACCCTCTCCGCGCGCGTCGCCCTCCCGTGCGCTACTGTTAGCGTAGCGGCGCCACCGACGCGACGCAAGGCAGTTATACGCGCGCTTACGCCGGGAATCAAAATGTGACTCTGTTTCGATAGTAAACGTATGTTGTGTGATTTATGGTGTTTCTATTCGATAATCAAACACTATAATACCACTGATATATTTAATTACTTTATTTTTTTTATACCACTGAGGTGGCAAACAAGCATACAGCTCACCTGATGGTAAGCAGTTACCGTAATTTATGAACACCTGCAATACCAAGAGCATTATGTGCGTGTTGCCGACCCTGAATAACATCTTTACCCGTTTTTGAAGAACCTCGTGTTGTAGACTCTTGGAAAAATGCTACTCTAGATTCTATTTATAATTGAATTTTAAGGGGGGAAAGGGATTGTTAGTAATGGTGACTGAGAATCCCATTGCTAGCAATATACCCAACCAGGTCGACCTCCTCGCGGTTCTCCTTGGAAACTATCATGGTTAATTCCTAATGAATTCATCATGATGGCCTAACTGACCTATTTTCATTCTCATATATGAATAAATTTTGAAAATATGATAAAGAATCCTTATAATAAGTATTTTATAGTCAATTGCGCGGGCTTAATATATATCGGTATCGGATTGTAGATTAATATTAATGTTTATTTATTCTTTAGGTTGAAGGATTAAATCATATGTGTCCCTTGTAATAAATTTGCCTTTAGCAAGACTTCATTCTTGCCTATTAAGACTTGTAATTCAAAACAAGTGATCGACCAGGCAGTAGTTCATTATATGTGTACATAATTATATGTATTTATGAATATTATACTACATATACATATATATGTATATTTGTAGGTATATGTAGGAACAAATATATAAGTACTATATTAATATTAATGTTTATATGTATGTAATTTATCGTAATACACTAAAATATAAATAATTTTATTATTTAAACCTCTATCAAGTATCTCTACACATCCTAAAGATAGACTGGTAAAGGATGCCTATAATCTACCATTTATACCATATTTTATTGGGCAATAAAGTTTAAACAAATCTAAATAAATAAAATAATTGTGTCGAGTTGATATCTGACATTTGAGCGGTGACAACCGGTCCCCATATAATACCCTCAATTCTTAGCCTTAACATTATCCATCTCTTTTGTTTAGATATTTACGATAAGGTTGCTATATGGTCATGATAATAAAATGTAACCATGAAATTTTATTATCATGACCATAGCGATGCGATTGATAAAACATTAATACTAGTGCTAGTAGTAAATTAGAATTACATACATTAATGCCACTAAAATTATTTATATATAACTTGCAATTTAATTTTATATACATGTTCCCTGTGCGCATTTATTTTTTTAGAATATTGTTTACTGCGTGAACGACCTTTTGTATATAATTTTTTTTATGAATCAATTTATGATTTTTAAGGATACAAAGAAAGGCAAATAGTATTGCACTGATTTAAACACAAAGTTCAGCGGGGAAGACACCACCATGTTGTTACATAACTAAAATTAACTGAAAAGGTAAAATGTAAATCAGAATTGAATAAATGAATACTCTATATTGAAAAAGTAATATTATTTTAATTAGTACGTTTTTACAAAGTGTATCAACCACATATAAAAGTGGAATTAATCTTACAACTTCATTAAAGTTTCTAAATATAAAAAATACAATAAAAATAGTTTTATATAAGTAATAGACTGTACCCCTTAAAATTACAATTTATACCTTAATAATTTTATATATATAACTTAACTTTTCTAAGTAATTAAGTATATTTTGTTTGTTACCGCAGTATAAAGATATCCAAACATCAGTACAGCATTATATGATGACTAAAGTAGAGTGATTATATAGGATTATATACTCTTTGTATAATCACTAAGGACAATTTTGAGATGCCATTTCTCTAAACTTACCTCTAAAATTTAAATTCCAATTTAATATCACAGCGAAATCTTTATTCTAAGGTCTAATATAAAATAAATTTCTAATAAAGTCAATATTATTATAAATTTAGTTAAAGATGGTCCATAATACAGTAATTTAAATTTTATGAAATTATGAAAAAAATATTTAGTTAAGATATAATGACGTTTCAAAATCGAACTTATTGGGACGAGTCTCTTTTACTATTCTCTAAACTCACCTTTAAAATTAAAATTTTAATTTGTTATCACAGCGAAATCTTAAAGATAAACTAAATTTCTAATAGATTTATATTAGAATTACTTTATATTTAATTATTTTTTATATATATATTAAATATAAAATAATTGTAATGAAATAATATTAAAATAAATTAATAAAAATAAATTTTAGAGCTTGGTTTAGAGAATGATGCCATAGAGTTGGTCTTAGAGTCGTATCGATGAGTGCAGCTATGCTCTTAAGGCCGGTCATCTAATGATCAAAATAGTTGCTATCTAATCTACTTAGCTACCTATTTTAAATGGCATAGATTCCATTCCGTAATTAAAAAGTAGAGTGACAGTAATATGTTCAAAATATGTATTAAACCTACGAGAATAATTTTATATTATCTATTAAACTCAGAACTTGTATACATGCATAAAATATGAATGTAACTTCTTGTAGTATATTTTAAGTTGTCGTTTTATCTATTGGCGGGTAAACCTAATTGTCTTTCAGTATATTAAAGCCAGTGTAGGTTTGTCGGCACGCGGTAGCTACTCAAGAACATTAAATTTCTTACCCATTGGGTGTAGATTTTACGAGTATAAAATATATGGTCGGCCTATTGGCTCTTTAGCTTTATTATTATTATTGACAATTTTATTGGTGAATCTGATATTATATGATATTTATGACAAAAAATGTTTTTAGTGGTATTTTCATAAACGTTCGAGTATTAGTTTAAATTTAAAATTTAATTTATACGCATGTTTATAATTAAATTATAAAAGTAAAAACATATGAATAAATAAAAATAAACAATGGAATACTTATTATAAAATTAACCCTGATTGAATGCTATTTATAAATTATGTACGAGTATATATAATTACCTAAGATAATTACAAACATGTAAGTAGATTATTTATAGCTATGAGTAATATCTTCGCACTTCTGCCAATATGGTTTCATACGTTGATTCATCTATTATTAAAAACCTTTTAGCACGCCTACTGAAGTAATATATATCTCCAGTATAAATGTCAAACCAGAGTGCATGAATATGTAAGTCATGTTTCTCTAGTCTTTTCTTTAACATTCCATAAGATGCAACATTCTGTAATTGTTGGAGAGTGTTTACCTGAAAATGAATACAGAAAACTAATACATTTTATTTTGGTATTTGCTCATGAGGTGTATCAAGGCTCGATATTTATAATAAAATAATTATATTGATTACACAAACTTTCTCACAAAGTTCAGATATGATTTATATCATGTAAAATGTATATAGTAGGCATGTAAAAATATTTTGCGACCCCCTACCCTTTGCAGTTCTTAACCTGGATGTATTTTATTATATTACAAATATAAATATAATATTTATTTATTTATTTAACTCTTTATTGCACCATAAATAAAAATATACAATGACAAGTGAATAATTCAAATGAAATACAGTAACATAAATACAGATTGAAATATACACATAAAGGTACAAAAGGCGGTCTTATCGCTAGGGCAATCTCTTACAGACAACCTTTAGTTAAGGGAGAACAGATAGAAAAGGGCAGGTGGCGCAAGAGTGAATCAACAATTTTCGTGCATAAAATACAAAAACATGTAATGCACAAAAATATCAAATACATATAATTTATTAAACTACTTACTATAACAATATATATACATACATACATACACATACACATACATATATATATATATATACATACATATACACATATAACATACATACAAAATACATAAACATACACATATAAATACATACATAGCACACACAAGGAAATATGACAAATCTAGTCCAAAAATTACAAAGGAGTGGAAAAGAGTAACTACAGTGAAAGAAAATGTGATTTGACTTGTCCTTTAAACGAAGCCAAGGATTGCGCACTCTGTATAGACGGTGGCAGTGAGTTCCATAGGCGCACTGCCTGAACGGAAATATAATATCTAATGAAACACTTAAAACTGATATCGATTATGTTGCGAAACTGTAGTTGTAATTGAGACACGTTACTATTATTTACTGTTATGAAAAAATATACATTTTAGCTATGCAAATATAATATAAAATTTTTATTGTAATTTTGATTCATAACGATTCAAGAAAATCATAATAAATAAAGGTAGAAAAGAAGAGATAGAAACAATACCAACCTGGGATAATTTATCTTCTATACAAAATTTATTATCCGGGTCAATGTATGCTGCAAACTTTCTTTGTGGGGTTTCAGCAGTAAAAAGTACAGGTTTTGTAAAATCATTATTCATTTCTAAAAATTTATCCAAACTGGATTTACTGTGCGTACATAGCCAAGACTTTAATGGCGATATTCGTCTTTGTTCCTGTAAATACCATATTTTGCTTAAAGTTATTAATTAATATATTCATACCTATCTGAAATACAAAATTGAATGAAGATTTTACTAGATTGAAAAAGTGGGGATTTTGAAAAAATGTGATAGATAGAGAGAGTAGGTACTCGTAAATGAGGCGCAAAAATAAAATTGCCATAATTAGTAAATCAAAATAAAATTAATTACGTATCAAATTTGTTACTAACAATAGTAGACTCTTCTTTTGATTTCAGTTTATATAAAAGGTTCATAGCCTTGCAGTCACTGTGTCCACATACAATAATGTGTCTAATATTGTTAATAATACAACCAAGTTCTAAAGCAGCTGGTTCACAGCTAGTCATTTCATCTACAAAATATTGAGAATGTGGTATAACGTTGCCAGCATTTCTTACTGTAAAAAATAAGTATTTTTTTTTTTATTATTTATTATATTTATGAAACAAAATAAAATTCCATGTTATTAACTAATACAAACCAACAAACATATCTCCAACACTTGTTTCTGTGAATCTAGTGGGGATCATTCGACTGTCCATGCAGGTGTAGAAAACAGCTTTTGGCTAATAATATTAGAAAAAGGAATTAATAAGATATCCACCAGTGGTTTTTAGTTATATGGCTTTTGAGTTACGGAATCAAGTTTAATAATAATGAAAAATATTTTAAAAGTAAAATAAATAAAATAACAGACTTTCTTACGGAGATATATATATATATATATATATATATATATATATATATATATATATATATATATATATATATATATATATAGTTCATAAACTCTTAGCTATTTATATTAGAGATACTAGATGGAATGACGACTTCAATGGCATTGCAGGGAGTCAGTGGATGCAGGATCGCCCCTTATGGCAGTTTTTGAGGGAGGCCTATGTTCAACAGTGGACAAATAATGGGTGAGATGATGATGACTAATTTGACATATTTTTTAAATCAAAACCAAACGCGCTATTTTTTCAGTGTTGGCAATTAATTAGCACAGAGCAAGTAACCATATAATGCATTATAACTAATATAAAAAAAAATTCAGGTCAAGTTGATTTTTTTAAATTGAATTGGGAACTATTTCTCTTGATCCTATATAAAAATAAATATATTCATATTGATTATAAATTATTATAAAAAATATTATAAGTATATTATTATTATTATTGGATATAAATATAATATAGATAAGCAATACGAATCATTGTGTTCTATTTATATTTGTTTTTCAAATATCGTAAGAATTTTGTATTATTTTTATTTTTCAACCTAATTTTATATATTAATTTCTCCCATATATTGAGGAGTATATGTACATCATGGTAATCTTATGTACGCAAAATGGGTAAAAAAAGTTGAACTGTTTTTGTTACAGCATTTATATGGAGACACTATAAACGATGGATTCGGAGGCACCATTTATTTAAACATTAAAATTTCAATTTGATATCGCAGTGAAAGCTGTATTGTAAGGACCAATATGAATTAATTTTCTAATAGATTATTTAAATTTTAGTTCATGATGGTTAATAAAATAATAATTGCGTGAAATTATCAAGGTAAATATTGGATGAAGAGATAAGTTTATAGAAATAGCGTCTCAGAATCGGCCCCATTATTTATAGAAATGTGTAAAAGTATATTATACTAAGTCTATGATATAATCTAAGGTTGTATAATATCATAGAATAAGGAAAATACTTGCGTAATGGAGGCTAGTATTTTGTTTTCAATATCTATGGTTTTCATCAATGTTGGCAGAATCTATTTACTTCTTCATTCCAAAGCCATAAAATGTACTAGCGTGTAATCCAAAGCCATTAAATTGAATTATTAAAAAGTTCTTATGTCAATATTGTCAATGTCATATTAAAAATTCGTGTATACCTATTTGCTTTCTGAAGAATTAATTACAATTGTTAAGTATATTAACATAAAATTAATCATTGTAAAGAGCGAACGTTAACCGTGTCAAAGGAATTACATTAGTTATCTTACACATACGAACGATAAAGTTAGTTAAGTTACATTAATTAGGTACTTACTATTGGATTGTTTTTAACTTCTTGAAATTGTTTTACCATGCTTGCACGGTCTAAAACGCGATACCTCATGATACCTCTTAATATTCTCTCCATATTTATGCTATCTAGGCACTTCTAATATCACAAACTAAGACACATTTGTTTAAATTGACGTGCTTGTATTTATGGACTGTTGAAGCTTGGGATTGACAGTTATGACCTTCATTTGCTAAGCTAGCTTATCGCAAATGGTAAAGCGAACATGTTTAGTGTAGCAAAGAGGGATAGTAGGGTCAACGTCTATAATAATACTTTTAGGGCTAATTAATTTTTATATAATATTTTGACAAGTTATCTAATAATTTTATAAATAGATATCCTTGTACTGATAAAATATTTTCATATCTAGTACTCCACTAGTTGATTTATTTTTATTTATATTAGTATGCATTGATTCTTACATTAAATTGTTATAATTAAATGTTTAATTATTTTATTAATTTTTCCATTTCATGTGAATATACTAGGGTTTTGTTTAGCATACTTTTGTTTGCATGTCTTTTTTGTATGGGCTAATTATAACTATTATCCTATGGTTTTGCATTAAAATATAATAGTTGTAAAAAGTTGGGGAATTATTAGAAATATAAAATTGATTCCCAAAACATTTTATTTTTTATTAATAATTTTATGATTTTTACTGTAAAGTGTTACAGATAGATAAACAAATTTAATTTCAGATGAATCCTGAGAGTGTAATAGGTGATGGCAAGAAAATGGATAGTGGAAGTATTCCTTCCATACTTCCAGTTAACCACAGGTTTGTTGAACCCGAGAAAGCTGTCAAAACTGTAACAGATATGGCCGTATGGGAAAAATCTGAAGCTTACATGGAATATACTGGCTTTATTGCCACTCTCAATGAGGCAATAAAAAGCAAACCTTTATCTGTTGATTGTAAAGTATCACAAAATGTAACCAAAATTATAAATTTACTTGATAAAATAGATAAAATTATAGATGAGTTTCCTCCAGTTGAACAGCCTCAAAGATTTGGTAACACTGCTTTTAGAGATTGGCTTTCAAAAATCAAATCAAATACTACATGTTTATTACAAGAAGCATTAGATCAACAATTACATCTGGCAATACCTGAAATAAAAGTATATTTGGAAGAAAGCTTTGGAAATGCTACAAGAATAGATTATGGAACTGGTCATGAAATGTCATTTGTAATGTTTCTATGCTGCCTCTACAAAATAGGTTTTTTAAATATTGAAGACAATGTAGCAACAGTGTTTTTAATATTCAATAAATATATAAACATTTCAAGAAGACTACAGAAAACATATAGAATGGAGCCGGCTGGCAGTCATGGAGTTTGGAGTTTAGATGACTATCAATTTATACCGTTTATTTGGGGAAGCTCACAGTTGATTGATCAACCCAAAGTATATCCACCAGCAAAGTTTTTGGAGGATGATATAATAGACAAATATGCAGATGAGTATATGTTCATTTCCTGTATTAAATATATAAAGGAAGTGAAAAAAGGTCCATTTGCAGAGCATTCTAATCAATTGTGGAGCATAAGTGCAGTGGGCTCGTGGACTAAAATAAATCAGGGTCTTATCAAAATGTACAAAAAGGAAGTCTTGGCAAAATTCCCAGTTATCCAGCATGTTTTATTTGGTTCACTCCTTCCTATACGTAGATTTCCAATAAATCACTAAATGACAGTAGACTGTAATAATTAATATCTCATTTAATATTAATATTGAACTGTCCATTGTGTGTTATACTAAGCACTGTAGATTTGCTGTTTGTTTAATTTTGTTATTACCTAATTTAGGTACGAGCTTAATTTTACAAATATATTTAATAACTATATTAATAAATATAGCTGTATTTGTCATTATCAAAACTAGAAAGCATAAAAAAATGTGATATTAATTAATACTTTGTAATGCTTTTTGTATTTGAGTATAGTGGGGACAATGGACAAAGGACACAAACTTGGAGTGAGCTGCATATTTGTACAAACACATGTTCATTGTAGTATGCAATTTATTGTATTCTATTATGACAGTTAAACATGTATGCTGAGATATATCCACAGTTTGTGCAAGCTTGAATGTATAAGAAGCTTTACAGAATGATGGAGTGATGCATGGGCACCTCTAAGCTAGCATGCCATGCCTGTCATTCTGTGCTGATTATTAGTGGGGTGTTACGTGTTATATCTATCACATTTGTACATTTGGAATCTATTTAAAAGATGCTTTATTGTTATGCTAACAATACAATGATATTTTTTGTTAGTAGTACCAAGTATTTATTTCATGTATTACTAATTTTAATAAAATAATTAAAATTATACTCTCCTTTTGTATTAGATTTGAGATAAGAGATTCATTAAATAATTACGACTTTTACTGTAGATTAAATACATTATTATTGTTTCAGTAGGAGTTACACTTTTTTTATTTGACTGTATGTGTATTGCCTCGGTATATCATTGCCGTTTCTGAACTGTAATGTTTCGATGATCTTTTTTTAATTAATGCATAATCAATTAAAAAAAGAGCTTTCGTGTTAGTCCCATACTAATTTTGTCAAGATTGATTTTATTTTGTGGAACAATACAGATTCTATTTTGAAAGAGTTTGTCTGAAGGAGAATTAAGGCTCCAGAATCTAATTCCGTAAATCCATAGAGGCCATTGCCAGATATTACAGATAGACTGTATTTTCCACGCAGGAAACTTGGTGTATATACACTTATTGAACTTAAAAAAATAAAAGGGCGTATTAAAGTTTCTTCAAGGTCGGCAACATGCACGTGATATTCCTGGTGTTCAGGCGATCATTGGCTACAGTGACGGTTTACTATCAGACGGGCTGTATGTTTGTAATACCTTGTGGTATAATTTAAAGTTATATAATGTATCTTCTCAATTGCACCTGCATATACAAAAAAGATTGATTATCTTTTTCCTGCTGTAAAACGAACTTAATATGCACTGATTATGTAGCAAAAACACGAGTCAAAATGTATATTCACGGTAGAGAAAATCTAAAGAAAATTTATATATTTTAGTAAGTTATTACTGGGCATGGTAGGATATAATTCACTTGTAGTTAAAAATTTGCTTTATTATATTTTAAAAATGTTTAAAGGGTATAAATATAATCAGAGTATTTTGGCATCGATATCCATTCAAGCCCCCTTCTAATTATGCTCGAGCACGTCGAACGGATTTTTTCCATATTACGTTGTGAAAAATAGAGTTAGCAAAATAGGCTCCTCTTCCACTAGCATTGAGACTTCAACGGTGTCATGAACCATTATTCGGGCTTAGATATATTTACTTGTAAACTTGTTACGCAGTATGGTAATAAATTGTTTAGAAAATTTCATTGTTTGAATGTCATTATTGTGATTGGTAAGGGAGCGAATTGGGAAACTGTTAATCTCCCATAGTTGGTAAATATAAATAAATAAGTTTCCTCATTCCATAAGGGGTTTGGCATGGCATTAATTGTAGGCAGGTATTAATTGTAAATACAAATTAAATTGTTGTAAAATTTTACTTAAAATATATTTACACAACAAAACAATTTACAATATAGCATAATTTAAAGATAGATAAAATTTCATACATACGGATCCAGCTAACAAAGAAGAGTATTAATATTTTGTTTACTTACCTAATATTAATATACATTACAGTACATAACATCAAGTATGAGTTTTCGTTCAGGATCATGGACCGAAACGAATAACTGCCAAATAACGAAGAGCAATGCTACTGTTAGTTTGCAAATTAGGTATAAACGCCTAAGAAATAGAAGCAGTATCGGCCTTAGGGGTGGCGATTTTTTTTTAATGGATGATAAGGTAATGGTGCCCCACCTATGCTAACGGTATACGCTGGCGGGAAGTTAGTGCCTATGGCGGGCCAATTACCAAGCCGGCTTTCGTTAGGAGTTAGGTAGCTGGATTCTAAATGTCTAAATTCAATGTTCGTTATGTTTAGATTTGTTAAAATGATTATTGTAGAGAGAGTAAGCCATGCCAACAGTGAGGGCCCCAACAGCGGCACCTTGTGATATGACGCGGAACTGCATGAGGAACACGCTTGTGCTCATAGCGCCCCTGTGTTTGTATTTATACACACCATAGCCAACTGCTGCCGCTAGGGCCGATAATCCTGAAATCATTCAGTAATTATATTTTATACTTTAGGTATATGATCTAGTTCCAACTGTAGAAGGAGGAGGCAAAGGGATTGTTAGTAATGGGACTACAGGCCCTATTGCTAACAATATACCTTATCAGGTCGACTTCCACGCGATTTCCCCCGGAAACCATCGTTATTAATTCTTAATGACGTGCCAACTGTATTCATTCTCACCTATTATTACTTACTGGTGCCCCGACAGCGCAGGCGAGATTACCATTCCAATATAATCCATTAAACTTTAGGAGAAAAAGATAGTCACCAAAGGAAACTAGCGGCTTTATTATTATCAATATATCCTACCTATTTTTTTATAATCGACCTCTATGCTGTCTCATACTGGAAACAATCGTAGGGACCTGGGATTTCTTTTAAGGATTCGTAATATGGATAAGTAAATATACACGATCTACTTATCTATTATAATGTCTCTTAAAAGTTAGAATTCAGTTAACTAAATACATACCTACCAATAATCATGAATGGAGATTCTTTTGATTTGCGAGTTAACTTCTCGCTGTGTGTTTCTTCATGATAATCAAACTTGGGTTTTTCCTCTGTCATTTTTGTAATACTGTAAATATATATTAATTATTTCAAAATGTTAATTGTTTATTATACCATTATCATACTCGTTATAGGTAAGTAGCATTATAAACATAATTAAATTCTTATTCCTTTATATTGTTATAAAATTCATCATCGCTACAGTCCATCTATAACCCGCTGTTGGACATAGGGCTTCCTGTTATTGTGTGTGACAAAGTAAAATTCCGCGCCACCTGCTTCCATCAACTCCATGTAACACGTTATCAGGTCACTCGTAGATTAGGTAGTTTAATCTTTTTTCATATTTTTTTATGCAACTTAGAACAAGCCGACGGCCTACCTAATGGAAAGTGCTAACCGTCTCCTATAGACATGAGCAGTACCGTAGACATAACATAGTATACTGTTTCGCCCATGATACCCCCCATGCCTTGCCATTCCTGAGGACTCAAGTGTTATTACTCTGTACCCTGTAAATTCACTGCCATATCCCACCCTTCAAATCGAAACGCAGCCCTGCAAACAACTGCTTCACGATAGAAACACGAATAGGACAGAGGTACCCAAGCAAATGACTTATACAAAGTCTCCCTCTGGTAACTCTGGTATAATTCGTTATATAAATTCTGTGATAAATATGAACATGTGTAACCTAGATAATAAATTACGTTTCCATTGACATGAATAGCGATAGAATACCTTCTGACTATAATCTAAGCTTTTGAGCTATTTACACAATATATCTAAGTATATCAAAGTTGTTAGGTACCTACCTTATAATTTATACACATAAAATAGGAAGAATTCAATTGTTAATATCCAACTAATCGTAGGTACACCGCACTATACTATAATAAATAAGTGAACGACTCTGAAAAACGTCATAGACCAGTCCATTAAAGATTATATTTATCAATTGACGTTATGAGGAAATCGTAGATATTCCGATATGTATAATATATAGGTTATTCCCATACCTATCTATCTAATAATGGCATCATGGTTTATTTAGCATGGGTATGTTGCTACTACAACTTTTCTTAATTCTTTATATAGGGTATGTAATAAAAACTGGATTATCTAATTTGCATCTTGTTTGCTTTCCTTTTAATGGAATCTAGTAGGGAGTAATGTCTGACAATAAATAAGCTTCATAAACTACATATTTTATAATAAGGATTATACTCTGCGTGTTCTACCGCTTGTATAACGGATTGTGCTCAGAGGAATTATTCAATATGATGCCTGCGGCCTCTTTCTATCATCGTACGGCTCGCCATCGACAGGGTGTTCACCCTCATACCCTACAGCCTAAATGGTCGCGTACAACGCGGTTTCAGAGATGTTTTCTCCCACGAACATTCAGGTTATGGAATGAGCTCCCTGCCGAGATTTTTCCAAGAGACTGCAGCATGGGGTTCTTCAAAAGGGGGGTAAAGAGGTTTCTTCAGGGTCGGCAACGCACGCGTAAAACCTTTAGTATTGCAGGCGTTCATAGACTACGGTAACCACTTACCATCAGGTGGGCCGTATGCTTGTTTGCCACCTGTGGTATAAAAAAGATCTACTTAGTAGACAATACTTACAATTATGTATAATTGAATTCAATTTCATATCTATTATATAACTTATAGATAAGAGATAATAAATAGCGAACGATAATTCAATCAACAGAAATAAAGCAATTTATATTATTTATTTACTAATATTAAATTCCCATTAATATGACAATGAACTTAAATGACACTCTTGATGGTGTAGCGGTTTAATAAACACTGATCGATATGAATTCGATACCACTACAAACCATTAAATAAAATGTAAAATATTACTATAGGCACAGATAATATAATACTATACTAGTATATATGCTATAGGGTTACTATACGGCAGTTTCTTACTTTTTTGCAGACACGGATCAGTCTCACAATTTAAACAATACCACGAACCCCTGATAAACAATATTTTAGTTAGGTCCTAAAATTTAGGAAAATAAAAAAACGCTTTTTTATATAAAAAACAAAAAAATTGGTAGTTTCATTACACTTACTATTAACTTAATGAGAAAGATGCTGCTGTTTGCCACCTGACGGTGATGCGTCTCGTCGAAATTTCTACACAATTTCCTGATAGAGATTTTTTTACAGATAACTGACCTATTGCGGACCCCTGATAAACATGCTACGGACTCCTGACTCGTGGACCCCACTTTAAGAAACCCTGCTATAGAATATAAAAATAAAACTAAGTAAATTACGAAACATAAATTATTTATTTATATGGAGAAATAAAATCTTACACTTAATGTTATCTTTGTGTGGGATATAATTCAAGAGCAATATAAATTTATTGCTAAGAATTGCAACATTACGATCTGCTATCTTTTATACTTTTTTTTATTATCATGACATACTTATACATAATTCTACGTACTTAAGCATTTTTTTTAGTTTGTTTAAATTGTTTTCATATCGCAATCGAATATAATAATTTCTTGTAAATTACCCTCTATTATATACGCAGTTGCATAATTCTTAAATAATAATAGATTTCGAAATAATGGTTCAAGTATGTAAGATAAGATTTAACAACAAATTTGATCATAGAGCGCGACGTTGCAATTCTTATTGCAAAGAGTATTTGTATAGGTATTCATTTCAAAAGAATTAGTAATCTTAGACTTATAATCGGAATATATCTACAACGAACGTATGTGTCGAAGATTCTAGAAATTTAAACAGAGTGTGATAGTTCCAGAGCTCCAAAATTATCAAATTAGGGACATTACCAACTATTTTTTTTTTCGAAAATTATAAATAGACAAGAAAATTACACAAAATATGCTATTTCATAATAATTAATATTTTGTCACATTTTAATGATTAATGTAGCTACTAAGATACATTTCAGTAAAGTGTTTAATGGTTCTATATGGATAAATATACCTACCTAATAATTAGAAACGGATAAAGCGGATAAAGTAGGAAAGTCAAACTCGCTGAGAGAATATTATAACCAGAATCACGTCGACTTAAATAGGTCTCGCACAAGGACATGTCAATTTGGATCAGTTCCAACTATAAGCTATTTGACTTACTTGAAATATGAACAACTACTTTATACACACATCTTTTTAATTACTGGTTGGTATATGTGCTAAGTAAACTAAGCCACTAGTATATATATACAAGACTACGCAAAGTTTTAAGGCTTGTTTATATTTATTGACAATAAAACTAATTTTTTCAAGGCATTTACATTTATGCAAAAGTTTGGTGATATGTAGTTGTAGTTATAAGGAGTAATTAAATGGTAGATAAAAAAATTAAACAAAAAATTGGTACCTATAAATTTAATTTTAGAATTTATCGGTCGTTATTAGTATTTCTTGAAAAATAACTATTTTGGTCGTAAGCCCAACAATCAATATAATGTTGAGAATCTAACAAAAAAATGTACTTATCTAAATATTATTTATATAACTTACCTAGTCTGTTCATAATTTTAAATATTTATATCATTATAGTGGTAAATTGGACACGATTTTAAACTAATTGTCGATGATTACAACCTGTCAACTTTGTGCATGGCATTCCTCAGCTAAGGCGTGGGCCGTCCCTGGTGGCGGCAAGGTAGGACGTCTGTATGATATTAGTTAGATCATATTTACAAAAATAAAGAATCTTCTACAAATAAATTTTAATTATTAGTAAGAAAAAGACAAATATATAGATACCTATAACAGATTTTCGTTTTGTTTGATGAACGCAGCCTAATATATTTATTAAAAAAATGGTAAGATTAAGTACTGCTAATTTTCAAGATTATAGACTAATAAATTTTATTAAATTTGATGTTATATTACTAAAGTTCATATCACTGTTCAATTTCGTTAACAGTATACATGCAACTACCAATATTTGGTTATTAGTTAAAACGTTTATTAATTTATTGGCACGTCAATAATACTGCAGGAGCGCTATGCACAAAGTTGTTAGATTATATTTTATGTTCCAAATACCATCATTAATGATAAGTACATGTTAAAAGCTAGGACTATGCATATATTATACAAAAAGAATCACAGCTGTAAGTAACAAATGTTTTGTTGTTTAACATTTTCTATTTAATCGCAGGGTTCTGTTAGATACTACAGTAGATGTGCAACCATGGTTATTTAATAATTCCTTACGTCCTATAGAGTATCGTTTTCTATAATAGGTTATCTTTTGTATTATCCTACAATGTCTGGCTACTCTGCAAGGTATATGGAAAATTCTATATGTACAACTTTTCGTTTTTCAGTCTTTAATATTGTTATAACAATATGTTGGTTATTGAAATTTGTAATATGGTTACTCTACCTCTACAAGTTGTCATTTCATACCGGTATGTTAACGATGGTGATTGGCACTTGGTTGAAATTGGAATTCATCTTGAGAAAGTAAGGAGAAATATCTGGCTTGGTAATAAAATGTTTTTGTCAGAAGGGGGCTGTATGTCGTTTGATTCACATTTGTTAGCGATCGTTGCCATATGACTACGACAATCTAATGACCCATGTGATAGACAAGTGGGTGATCAGATCGTCACCAAGATGTATAAATAAGATGAAGAGCCGTTAACAGTCGATTGCTGAACACGAGCCTTCCCCATAAGGGGAGTTTCGCCAGTAGCTGTCAAGTTTGGCAGGCGGGTTGACAACTGCAGATAGACTTTTAGAGATGTTTTACGAGAAACACTGTCGTCCATCACTCGCCTTTCCTTATTCGGCTCTTACGACACCCACGGAAAAGGAAAAGCTGGCCAATTATATGCCGGAATTACATGACATTAGAAAAGTATTAGGTAGTTGTGTGTGTGTGTGTATATTTATATATATATATATATATATATATATATATATATATATATATATATATATATATATATATATATATAACAATCTTTTTTAAAACATTTTTATAAAAATAGGTAATGACATGTAATTAAAAGTATTTTGATGCTGATAACAGATTTTTTTAATTATAGTGGGTAATTAGTATAGTTGACAGTTATAAACTTTGATGAAAATTTTTCAGTAGTCGAATTTTGCAGCGTATCACATGAATAAACGCATCCAGCAATGACACAGCGACATTACTGATAATATCAAGGCAAACTGATTGATATCTTTTTAATACGACAAAGTTCAATGTTCAATACTTGACTACACAAATCTTACAATTGCCCCCTTATTTATCACATTTATCTTATCGCGTTCCTTACTCTAACTTGAATTCTTTATCAATCGACAGCGTAGTTATGAACTTTGGAAGCAAAACATGTTAAAGTTCGAATCAATTAGGTAATTAAATTCTCTGCATGTATATATGAATAAAAATATCATTATATGATGTAATGTTTATTTTGGTTTTAATAAGTTTTACTCTTGTAAAAAATCTTCTAAGCTATTCAAGCTGAGTAGGTACATGTGAATTTGGATAGTCGCGTATTAACCAAACTATACGTAGTTACATTGTACTACGGTTCATACATTAATAATAATTTAAAATTGTGTTCCACAACAAAACCGTCAGGTATTTAGTTTTAAAATCTAAACTACCTAATACCTTTCAGATAAAGAGTTTTTCAAATCATTTTTACAACGGAGAGACGGAATTATGAGGTAACAAACATAAAAACAATGCAACCGAATTGAGAACCGCCATCTTTTTAAAGTCGATTGAAAATATAATTTTAGGACAAATGAAAAACTTTTATTTCATAAAGTTATTAATTTTCTTTATGTCAACTTGTAAGTTAGGTAATGATTTTGACTGTTTAAATAGATCCATATGTGTATATAGTTTATTAGGTCACATTGCACTAGCCAAAATAGAGAAATTATGAAAGAGAAGTATTACAAAGATAAATTACAGAAGAAAAAGTCAATTTAGGGTATGGTCCATTCTTAACACCAGGGGTGTTATGGATACATAATTATAGTTACCGGGTTTATTCTAAGTTTATAAAAAACTCTTTGATATTATTTTGTTACATTAGAAAAATAGAATGAAATAATTACACCATTTGCTGCAAGAAAATAGACTATTTAAGGGCAAAATCAAGAACATACTGAGTAGTTTGTGTTGAACTTTATATATTCGTACAAAATTTGCGGGAATAAAAATGTTAGGCAAGCTGATGAATAGGACGCAGGCTGATTGCTGGTACCAACACAAACAATTGGGGGGAAAAGGATTGTTAGCAATGAAGATTGATAGCCCTATTGTTAGCAATATAGGTCGACCCTATTAGGTCGACCTCCACGTGGTTCCCCCTGGAAACCGTCGTGAACAATTCTTATTTAATTCGTCACGATGGGCTAACTGACCTAGTTCATCCTCACCTATCATCCTTCACTGGTGCCCCGCCGGTGTATACCGATAGCGCGGGTGGGGTTACCATTCCATTATCACCCATAAAAAAAAAACAAACAATTATGATTGAGTAAAAAGTGAGTTAGTTGTGAAATATTAAGGTTCTTATTAACTTATTATTCAAAAATCCCTTTTGTAAATTTCAGAATGGACCAATAAATTAAATCCCATCTTTTCAAAGATAGATTTATAATATTTGTTCTACACAATCAATATATAATTCAACTAGATAACTTTCGTATGTCACAAATATTATTATTTAGAAAATTATATTATCAGGTAAATCAAATGTTGCCAGCATCCAAGGCTAACTATTAAAAACAGAGTACCTTTATAACACTATCTCCCTTACAAAAAATCCCATATATGACTAATTTGACATTAATTAACAAAACAATTATTTTACACATTCATTAACAACTAAATATATTTTTTTTATATAAATTAGAGGTTTAATGCATAATTCAAATGTAATCAGTATTCATTTACCCCATTATTCATAATAACTTCAATATCTATTGTGGCTTTTTAACTGTTTTGTCTTTTTCATTTGAGGTAAAATTCTTAATAATATGCAAGTGACAAAACACGAATAGTTAAAATAGGTTTTAGTTTATATGAATAGGGGGTAGTGTTTAAGCTATTCTTGCTTTGCAAACAATCCTCCGGTGCTTAGCACATTATTTTGTAAAAATTTGCTACAGTACATACTATTACCGCGTTTTCCATTCATTGGTAGTGGCTGGGAGCGCACGATGAAACTTTCTCGAGTTTTTCAAAGTGTTTGCGCGCGTTCCTGATGTTGATGAGTGTAGCCTCAGAAGGTATTTTTGGATCGGACATCTCGACCATAACATATGTGTTGCTTGTAAATCCGTCTATGAATGCTGCGAATACACTGTTGCGGACCTATAAACAATGATAAGAGCTAATAAGTGTTCTCTGAATGATTTAATTTTAAAGGGTATAATTTTTTTACAGTCTTAATTGTAGTAAATAGCGATCTGATTCGGCTTCGCATGAGAAATACATATACAATACAATGCATTTAGGTAAAATACATAGGAAGATAGGTAAGATAAATAAAATACAGCCCCTATATGCTTACAATGTAATTTTTTATACGCAAAAATATTTTCAATTCACGATCGGGATTTAATATAATAGATCGGGATTGACACAATTTTAGGTAAATAGTAATAGGTTAAGCTAATGTTTTGCCCGTATCGCCAACTAAGTTTTAACTAATATATAATAGGATTAAAACTATTTCTTAAATCGGTGCAAAAAATACGCATTTATAAAATTTAATTAAAATCGGCTGTGCAGTTTATTACTTGTATATAATATGTATTCTCATTTATATCGAGACTGGTAAACTAACCTCCATGCTCTGGAATTGCGCGGCGAGCTTAGAGCAAGAGAGTTTGAATTGCTTGACGATATTGGAGACTTTCTCGAAGCGGTGCGCGTCTCTGTGCGGCCGCCGTTGGCAGTGCGACACAACTAGGAACGTCGCGCGCTCGAACAATAGTACCTGTGCATATAATTCACTTA
Source organism: Galleria mellonella (assembly GCF_026898425.1). Lineage (NCBI taxonomy): Eukaryota > Metazoa > Arthropoda > Insecta > Lepidoptera > Pyralidae > Galleria > Galleria mellonella. The sequence goes on along the minus strand of NW_026442090.1, from coordinate 3,387,697 downwards.
TAACACGCTACCGAGCACACTTACACTTTAACCAAAACCAGAAAGGAGGAGGTTCTCGATTGTCCAATTCTAGAGAATCGAGGGTAGAAAAACGGGTAGATGTAAGCTGTATGAAAACATCTTTATAAACTTTCAATTCTATTGGTAAATTGTTATATCACCCATTTGGCCATTTTGAAAACTAAGTTTTTATATTATATCATAGACAGGACAAATTTTCATGTAAATAAATAAATAAGCTATGGAAGTTCAGATATAAAGTAAAAGTTATAAGAACTTCTGATATCGGTTCTTATTGTTTACAAAATAAGGGATTTGGAATAAAAATAGATAATTATAATAAATTCTTATTAAAACATAATGTGATATTGTTTCTTACTTCATCTGCATCCACTATCGCCGCAAACTGCTTCAGTGATGACTCAAGAGCCTTAACATTAGGTATTAATTTATAGACTATGCTAGACCATGCCCTGCAAGGAAATATTATCATGTAATAATTTATTTACAAAGAGACAGATAGTGTTAACATAGGAATGCCTATCTATATTTTATTGAAAAAATAAAATGTTATTACTCCGTTAATAACTTTTGTTCTAGTGATTAACGTAAATACTAGAATGAAAAAAAAAAAATTGAAATTGTTAATAAAAAAATATATTATATTTATTATTATTACTACAATACTTCTAATATTCAATTTAATGCTTTTTTGTAAAATCATACATAATTTCAGACACAAAAAAAAAACTAAAATTTCATAATAGTTGAATATTCATTTTAAATAACTTATATATCTCACAATCCTTTCATTGTCATTAGGATTATTATTTACAGAAAAAAATATTTAATGTGTATAATTATAATGTACATTAACCTTTATAAAACTTATAAATTTTTGGTAAATATATAACAAACAGTTCATTAAACAACAGATTACATCTTGACCTCCTAATAGTATGTGAGCAGATACAAAGAGAGTAATACAATTGTCTGGTTTACTACTTACGGTTTATGATTCATAACTAACAGACAATAATGGATTCCTTCCTTGAAATGATTCTAATATTTGATTTGTGAGTAATGAACTAAATTGATATTTATGCAATTATAGGCTATCATTAGGTCACATTGTTAGTAATGTATATAGAATATAAATAAAATCAAAGGTATTTATTAAAATAATAATGAATATGTAAATTGATTATTTCACTTACTTATAAAGAGTTTCATCCCATATGCTTGTTCTAAAACATGTACATTCTAAAGGTTTTGAGAGACCCTTCAAATCTTCCTCCCTCGCTCTGAATATTTCATCACGCTGCTCTTCTGATACGAGATCCATTTTGTGCACTAAACAGAATATTCGGGCTTCAGGAGAATTCTGAAATTAGCAATGTTATAATATGTAAAATACAATGTAAAATAATGAATCGTAATTGTAAAGTATATACAGTGGATTATTACGATCTTGGTTGTAGCAACCATTTGCCTATAGCGACGTTAAATCTAAGTCCCTTGAATTTAAAACATACTTTAGTACAAAATTCATGTGGCTATAGTGAGTTTGGATGTAATGCCGAGTTCGGGTGTAGCGATTGTTTTTAATGACTAATTTGCTATAAATTCCTAGAAATCCCATGCAGATATTGCGACCGAAGTTGGCCGCTAAAGAGACACCAAGATTTCTTTCTTTCACAAACATTTCTAACCTTTTGTTTACATCCACACAGATGGTCAGCAAGTATAGAGACCTTTACCTATTGTTTATAAATATCAGCTAAATAGGTAGGAAAGCGTCTACATTTTGGAGATGAATTTATTTCACTGTTAAAGAAAAGGCGGAAATCATTTCAAAATTGAAAATGGTGAAAACAATGCTGATTTGTGCGAAGAAAATACTATACATGTGTGTGTCTGTATCTCTTTACTTTTGCTTGTAACAACTTTCTGATATAATGACGAAAATAGAGTGGTTCCTTCATTGTTGTTATACTCGAAATCCACTGTATGTTATATAGATAAATATTATTGAGTATATTTAGTTTTAAATAAGGCAATTTATCAAAATCTGGAATTTTTATCTAAATAAAATGGGTCTGAATTCAAACAGTTACACTTTTGGAACACATTATATATATTTGTTTATAAACAAATATATATAATGTGTTCCAAAAGTGTATATATTATATATGAAAAATGCTTGCTACATTCAAGCATTTTTCATATGCAAATATGCTAATATTGGTGCAATAGTGTTAAATAAATAGAGTAATTTATTTTATTGAAACAATTTGCTACTTTAATACTTAAATTAGTGTCAGAATGTTACCTGTAATATAGCTTCCAGGCAAGACTGATAATAATGCATATCTTTCTCCATTTCTCGACTCTCAACATCAAATACATAAATTAACACTTCTACATTTCTAAATATATTGTCTCGTTGTGATGCAAAGTAGTTTTCCATGAATGCTTCCTGGCCGCCACAGTCCCATAGGTTGAGTACCAGGTTTCCAAGGAAGCGGACATGCGAGTGCTCCACATCAACTGTAACCACAGGTCATCAATTTAGTAATATGTGAATTGTTAAAATTTATTTCTAATTTGGATTGATTTGAATGGTAAACCAACTGATGGAAAATGCTATAGACCTGAACAGCACTATGGATATCATATGCAGCAATGCATCCATGGATAATGTATGCTTAGTTCTCATGCATTGCTAATGCTGAAAATTAAGTTGTTATAAATATATAGCATAATTTTAGTACTATCATGTCAATTTTTTAACCGAAATACAGTTATGCAAGTTTTTGGTACTTGGTTTATAAGTACATTTTTTTAATAGTTATGTAGTGCAATAAGGTCTATCCACATCTTAGTTAATCTATTTACTTTTTTACAATGAAACGAAATAGAAACATATGGCAACTTTAATAATGGGGTAAGCCATTACTAAAGAAATTAATTTTTCATGACAAATTGGATAAAACTTACATTTCAATTGATTTTTATAAAGCTGAAAAAACTGACTTGTTAAAAGTGTAATTACTAAGGTTAAAATGTCAGCAATAAATACCTACAAGTATTTGTCATGCCTAATATCTATAGTATATGTAATTTATAATAGTGGTAATACATTACTTACTTGTTGCTCCTAATCGTCTTGTGTCTCTTGCTATATAATTGGCAAATATGATGGATCTCATACTTGTCTTTCCTGAACCACTTTTGCCCATCAAAAGTACCTGTAGATAAGAATTTACACACGGATTTGACTTTATATAAATAGACATATACCTAGAAAATGTTTTATCTTTTTTTAAAATATCATATGCAAGACTTCTCTTTTATCTGTTGGGGACCTACCTTTTTCTTCATGTTAACAGTGTTACGAGCTGGATCAACTTTATAAACCTGTAAACGATAAGCTTAATAATAATGAATCCCAGTTGATAGTATTTATTCTAGAACACGAAATATGTCTGTTGTATTGAATAAATTTGTTTTATGTAATTGAATTCGATGTTTATTATTAATTTAAAAATTGTAGGCGTAAATGAAGATTTCGACAATAAAAATGACACAATGATAGACAAAAGTTGACAAAACAAAATCAAACTGTCAAAGTTGTCAAACGTGAACTATAAACTGTGTAAGTAAAAGGTAGACGTTTACTTACCTACTTGTAAATTTTCTTGATCTATGTAATTTTGTTAAAATAAAATCAAATCTAACCTACTGTTCTTATTGTAATAAAATTGTAAATATCAACATTAAGAAATTTTCGATGGAAACGAGGGTCGGAAAACAAAAAAAAATACCTTTCATATTAACGATTAAACTATGAGTATCGTATATGAGTAGGGCTAATAACAACTTATCCAATATTTTTTTGCATCAGGTAGGAACATTTAAAGTAGGTAACGTACGCATTGCGTTTAATTTAAATGTTTTCATAGATTAAAAACAGTACTTCCTAAACACCTATTCATAGGCACCTTGTTTGTAATATCATCAAATCAAATGTCATTTTGTCATTGTCAAATTTGTCAAAGGCGCAAAAGACGCAAATTTTGGAAAGAAAACGTGTAAAATTTATTTTCATGTTACACCACGAGTTCAAAAATTTTGCAATATGGTCTTATCCTAAATATTGGGATTTTCAGTGAAATTAAAAATGGCACGCCATCGTAATGTAAGGAATAGAAGTTATTCTGACGACTATGACTACGATGATGTTTATGGACATTCTGTTGAAGATGAGAGCTGTTTATCACCAAGTGAGACGGATCAGTGGATATACGACCGGTCACGAAATCAGCAAGCGATTTCTCATTTTTTAGATAGTCACCATAATATCCAGGAAGAGATCGAAGACGAGGTGCCAGATGCGTCACATTCCAGTTTGGAACGACGTGAGTCTGTAGACCTTCGCCGTTTAAATCTTGACGAAGAACAAGAAACAAAGCTTATGTCTTGCCTGGATGAAATGCGTAATATATTAGGTGATACAATATCAGAAAATATATTGATACAAAGTGTGCTTAACCATAATTTTGATTACAATAAAGCTTTAGATGAAGTTTTAAGTAATAGTATGAATAAAGTATCTGAGGTGCCGAAAGTTGAGCAAGTTAAATCTCGCGTTCTAATCAATTCAGTCAAAGCTCCTGTTATATCAATAATAGAGTCAACTCCGAAGGTAGTAGCATCTATTTCTGAGCCTAAGAGTAATGCTGTAATTAAAGGATTTAAAGTGACATTAGCCACTGATGCAGGATCAAGTAGTCATCCACAAACACCCAGAGAGCAGTCACCAGCTACTGATAGAGTGTCAACACCAAAGTTTGATCAGCCTGAAGAAAAGGTATTAACTAAAACAAAAGACAATAAAATTGATCCCAATAAGCAATATTCAGATGAAAGAGGTTCAGACAAGGATCATCTGTATATAGTGGTTATTGGTCATGTTGATGCTGGTAAATCAACTCTAATGGGTCGTTTGCTCTGTGATTTGGGTGAAGTCAGTCAAAGAACTCTACACAAGTATGAGCAGGAGAGTAAAAAAATTGGTAAACAAAGCTTTATGTATGCATGGGTATTAGATGAAACTGGAGAAGAGAGAGTGCGAGGAATTACTATGGATGTTGGTCACGCTCAGTTTGAGACTAAAACTAAGAAAGTCATCATTCTGGATGCCCCTGGACATGCTGACTTCATTCCAAATATGATAACAGGAGCTGGGCAAGCTGATGTTGCTTTATTAGTTGTGGATGCGACAAGGGGAGAATTTGAATCAGGATTCGACCTTGGTGGTCAGACACGGGAACATGCTCTTCTTGTTCGGTCTCTTGGAGTTAGTCAGCTAGCAGTGGCTGTTAACAAATTAGATACAACAACTTGGTCTCAGGAGAGATTTAATGAGATCACAAAGAAATTGAAAGCTTTTTTAAAGCAAGCAGGTTTTAAAGAATCAGATGTCACTTATGTACCTTGTTCAGGCTTGACAGGTGAGAATCTTGTAAACTCACCAACAGAGCCAGAGTTATTGAAATGGTACAGTGGACCTTGCCTTTTAGACATTATTGATAAGTTTAAAGTACCTGAGAGGCCTGTCTCTAAGCCATTGCGTTTCTCAATAAATGATGTTTTTAAAGGCACTGGGTCTGGATTTTGTGTATCAGGACGGATTGAAAATGGTGTACTTAACAAGGGTGATAAAGTTTTGTTGTGTCCAACTAAAGAGTTGGCCGAGGTTCGAAGTATAAGTATAAATGACATGACAAGTAATGTTGCTTTTGCTGGAGACCAAGTGAGTGTTACATTGTCTGGTGTGGACATGCAAAATGTATCTGTTGGGTATATATTGAGTGATCCTGTCCAACAAGTGCCAGTCACTACTAGATTTGAAGCTAGAATTGTTGTTTTTAATGTTAAAGTCCCCATTACTAAAGGTTATCCTGTGTTAATACACCATCAGTCATTAGTAGAGTCTGCAAATATAGTAAAATTGAAAGCACTATTGAATAAAAGTAATGGGGAGACCATGAAAAAGAAGCCTCGTTGTTTAGGAAACAATTCTGTGGCAGTTGTAGATATTGAAGTTAGTAGACCAATCTGTATTGAGCGGTACAAAGATGTCAAAGAGCTGGGACGGGTAATGTTGCGTGTTTCAGGTGTCACAATAGCAGCTGGTCTTGTAACTGATATTTTTAACATATGATTGATCTGAAAAATACTCTTAAAATTGAAAGACTATGTAACTAAGCAGAGTTGTATAAATCATGAAGTTATTTATTTCAGTATATTTGTTCAGTTGCTTAGACATTATAATTCGTGCAAAATGCTTACAATGTTAATGTACAATAATGTATCGTGCTATATAATGAATGCTTATAATTTAATGATTATTATTTATAAAAAATAAAACGTTATATTAGTAGATATTATTTTTTTATTGATCACCTAGTATAATAACCTAGTATAATAATAATCCTTCTAGGGACGATTTTATAAGGAATATTTATTACAAATCTGTAAATGCACAATAATTTTAGAGATTTATTACATAGATTACGATCTGATAAATATATTACAAATTCCATCGCTGTATTATCGAGATTAGTATGAAAATAAAATTTACTACAAAAATAAAAATATCAAACATGTAATTTTCTGAAAACTTAATCAGGGTTTTCGAGTAATTTAATCCTGGCAATAAGAGCCAGCTTTTATTTGCTACATCTAAGCTTATGAATTTGAGCTGTCAGAACTTTAGGCTACGAGGAAAGCCACAATAAGTTTCTAGTACTATGTGGGCATTTTTTATCCCTTCCTTTACTAATTAGTTTTGCTTAATATATATATATTACACCTACATACTTTCCCTTATAGATGCTTTGTTTAATTGACTGGTATCAGCTAGTACAGATCAGTAGCTCATTTTGCATAAGTAGATATTTCAGTATTTAGATATTTTTAACGTAAATTTTATCCACGAACAAATTCGTTTAAAATAATTTGTTCCAAAAACTAGTCTTGTTGCTTATTAATTAAAGAGCGAACATAAAGAACTTTCCTGTAATATCTACTCTATAAAAAGGACTAAGCCGCAAAAAGAAAAGCAAAACATCGCGCTAGAAGCAACTGATTCAATTTAGATAAGTGGTTTGCTGACGACAGCCGCAACGTTATCAACGAAACGTTCAGGCAATCCTCAAACTACATATATAGAGACGGTAACGCACAGGCAATCGACTGGAGCCCGAATGTAGTAGTGCCATAAATAAACGACTAAATACTAACGTGTATACATAAAAATATATTAGTGTTTCCTTATTCTGTGAAATAAATTGTAGAATATGAAATAGCTGTATTCTGGATGAATACGGATTATTGTTATACTAAAGTAGTACAATCATCATATTAGCTATCCACTACTGAACATAAGCCTTCCTTATAAAGAGAGTTTTGCCAGTAGTTGCCACGCTTAGCAGGCGGGTTGGCAACCGCTGTTAGGCATTTAGAGATGTCTTAAGAGGGATGCTGCTGCCAATCTCTCGACCTTTACGTTTCCTTAGTGGCCTCCTCTGACAATAGCATGGAAAAAGAAGTGGTGGCCTATTCCATATCGGGACCACACGACCAAAGGTTTTGTACTTTATAGAGCTATTTTCAAGGGTTTATTCCGACATAAAATCTATTTTAATACATTTAAGTATATTAAGTATAGGTACTTAAAATAGGCTATAACATCTTTAATTCTGATTTCTGTTTTAAGAGGTTTTTTTTTAATGATATGAAAGTCGATATCCTTAGGAACTATTTTGAGATTTAAGGACAGAGTACATTTTATACCTAGTCGTGTAACGCCTTTTGGCAAGTATCAGGCAAATATTAGAAGTACCTAGGTGTTTGCTATATATAGGTTTGTGAGAGCGTAGGTTTTTTTAAATGCTGTTTTTAGATTATTATTTATCTGTCCTACCTTTGTATTACTTACATCTCCATCGCTAAGCACCTTTGATAGTATAAAACTCTTGCCTAAATTAATCTGGGACATGTATGTTTAAGAAATTTCCGTTTACGCCATTCAGTTTAAATATGATTGAGTAACAAGCACAACGTTTCACATTGATTTGACGTGAATATACCTAGTGGGATAATATTTTTTTTTAGGGATGAAAATGGAATGACCTTCACTATTAGCATATGTTATTTAATTACCAGTGAGAATAATAGTAATTCAATTGGCACATAGTGACGAAATCATCTAGAATTGATTATGATGGTTTCTAAAGAGAATATCGTGTGGAGGCGGACCTTATCAGATCCGCCTCCACGCGACTTATATTCTCTTCCTTCCAGTAAGATAATTATTACTAATTACAGTTGAATAGTACACAAATTATAGTCGTTTAGGTATAAAATAGATCTAATGTTGCGCTATATTTAGCAGGAACAGATAAAGTACTTTTCCTACCTACTCCACCCTTATTCCCCAAAACTCGTATGTCTTGAATCTAATCATCTGAAAATTTTAACCCCCGCCGAACACCGTTCCTGAATTAGATATAAGTGAAGTTGGAAATTATAGTAGGTAAGCAATAATTAGTCAATTTCCCTAATGTATGGATACTAAAATCCCTTTAAATATTTATACCTACAAATTACGTCATACCCTTTTGCGGTGTAATCAATTGCTATAAATTTTACAAACATACAAAAAAGGCTTTATATATTAATTAGAGATAACATATTACGTAGAAGTTTATTCAGTTGCTAATAATAAATAACGTATAAATTATGATATGTATATTATTTTTAAATTACTGTTTTAATTTAATATTGTTCATCACGTTGCACCATCTATTACATTTTCTTTTATTTCCTGTCTACAGTTGGCTGGTAGATAATGCCATACGGCGGTAAATCCGTTATTTACACTTTCTAGGCGTATTCATGTTTAATAAATATATAAATAAATAAATATATCTTCCCTTTGTAAGCGAGGATTAAGGTGATACTGATGATGACCTGGTCTAAAAATTTTACTTCATTAGTTTTTTCTTCGCAATTGGAAATAGCATAGGTATAAGCTGATAACCCATCTGATGGAAAGTGAGATTTAATGAATGTATTGTTTTATTCACCCTAAATAGCTTAATAACCCTGTAATGATGAACCTCTAGCACTGAATAACAAGAACTAGCACTGGGGTATTTCGGTTTCGAGTTCAAATATGATCAATAAAATCAACTAGTCTGATGATAAACACCGACAACACACCAAATTAATCCAAGTGGTGGTGGTGGGTTCGTCCCCTGTCACGGTGGATCTTAATATTATATATGTACCTATTTAGCGAAATATGGCAAGTGAGCAGTCAACAAATGTCACTGACTACTCCAATAACACTAATTAAGGATTATAGTAATGAGCATATTTAATTTAAATTTTTTACATTTTATATTAAATAATTTCATTATACTAAGAGATAGTTTTAGTGAATAGTGTTTCAAGGTCGACCCTATATTTGTTAAGATTAAAGGATGTTCGTTACTTAATTAGTAAACGAGAATCCTTCCTTTTAGAAGCTTTGGGTTTGGTAATTTACTTTCTCTAAGACTAAGATTATTATTTGCTCTGTATCCATAAGATTGAATATAATGTTACAAGATAGCGTTACATGGGAGCGGCCTTGTGTAAGGCAGCGGTGATTTTGTCAGTCGGGCATATCTATGATTCATGACTCATAAACTACATGAGTCAAAATCGTGTTATACTACCCTTTTTATGGCATATTGTAGATGATCTTAGTATACATATACAATAATTATATACTGTGTCTTTATTTGCTGGCACTTAGCAACAGATTTGAGCCGATTCTGAGGCGCTATTTCTCTAAACTCTCTTAACTTAGAATTGTAATTTAATTTTGCTAATTGTAGACTATATAAGCTTAAATTATAATAATTTTCGATTAAATATATTAAAAAATTAGTTTATATTGCTCCTTATAATAATAATTTCGCTGTATCAAATAATATTTTAATTTTAGAGATCAGTTTAGACAAATTGCGTCTCGAAACTGACGCTTATGTTTATAAAGAATCATTAAACTTAGGATTTTTTTAATGAAATATAAATGGCTTGGTATCCCCGCTTGTTCTATTGGTATACGCAAACGGTAGACGAGAATGAGCAGGTCAGTCAATCCATCGTGACGAATTTCATAAGAGGGGTACACTATGGTTTCCAGGTGGAACCATGTGGAGGTCCACCTGATAAGGTATATTACTAACAATGGGGCCGATAGTTCTCATTACTAACAATCCCTTCTCCTCTGCTAAATCATGTTTTTTTTATGCAATTTAGAATGACAAGCAAGCTGACTTTTTACCTGATGGAAAGTGCTAACCGTCGTCTATAGACATGAACAGTACTATGTATATAACCGAGTATACTGTTTCTCCCATGATACCCCCCATGCGTTGCCATTCCTGAGTACTAAGGTGTTATGTCTATGTAACCTGTAAATTCACTGCTATATCCCACTCTTCAAACCGAAATACAGCCATGCAAACACAACCGCTTTACGGTTGAAACACGAATGGGACTGAGGTACCCAAGCAAACGACTTTTGTACAAAGTCTTTCCCTAGGAGGGGTTTTGTCAGTAGTTGCCACGCTTGCAGGCGGACTGACATCCGCAGTTAGGCTTTGGAGATGTTTTAAGAGCGACATTGCTGCCCATCCTTCGCCCTTCCTTAGCCATCTCTTACGACACCTACGGGAAAGGAAGTAATAAATGCTCTTACGTCAGCATGGTAGATATTTTTTGTGCTGGGGTCGATACGACGATATCCGTGCCGCAGAAGGTTAGTTAAGTAAATATAAGGCAAGTAACAAAATATTTTTTTTGTAATGTGGCTAATAAAGAATAAATAAATGGAGAAAGACGTTTTTCCTTTTTATGTTTTTAGAGTTATTTAGAAAACAAACCAGATTTCTAAATAGAATTGAGTCTAAATGTTTTGAACTGTGTCTTAATAATTTCTGATAATACAAGGTATGATAACTTGATTAATGTTAGAAAAATTTTTCTATACTCGGTGACTAGGGAATTAGCGGGATTTTATGAAAAAAAAGGAAGAATTAAAATTTCTTTTCCAAAAGAGTTATTATAATTTATACTACTTAGCTGTTAGGTGCCTAATGTATCTTTACAGTTTGTTTTCTTGGAGAGACATTTTCTGGTGTTTGGGCTGTATACATTGTGATCGTTTATCTTACAAAATTGTGTTTTCCGACGTAATAGAAAATTCCTGTGGCGTTTAGTTGTGTTTTACGAAACTAAGAGTCGAAGCAGTTATGGCTTTGAAATTATATTACCTACGTATACGGTGTCGTTACATTGTTCATAAAGAAAAGTATTTTCATAGCTAATTCTTACAATAATATTTATTATATATTATCTATATACATGTATAACGCGAAATTTATTAATTTACGGTTGTTGTTTCCCACAATTGTTTCCATTTCATCCGGAAGTTTTCTTCAGGGTGACTACGGTGCTTTACGTCGTAGAGTCTCGCTTTGCACTGCGAGCTCTCTTATTATGTATTGTTTTTAACATTATAAATATGAAAATAACTTTGTTTATTTGAGTTCAGGTTGAACCAATTTTGATTAAATTTGATACTACATAGAAGACACCTTTAATTTTGTGAAATTACAAATTTTTTATTAACAATGAAAAGTTCTTGGAAGATTTGTTTCACATAAAATCAGACTTCAGTTCTAATAAAAAGAAGTTACCAAAAACGGTTAAAATTTGGCAAAGATATAGCGTAATTAGGTAAGGGTACAAAAAAGTCGTTGAAAAAATTATAAATAGCATAGCATTAGGCAAATACATGTAATGTATTAAATGATACCCTTTATATAAGTGGTGAGGGATTCCATCTTATTTTAAGTTGTTTACCCTTACAATAACTTAATAAATGGCAAGAACTCTTCTCGGCTACGAGTTATTTAGGAGATAAGTGGGAACCATTTCGGCTAATAACAATATAGCTAGGATGTAAAATTTGTGGTATGGTAGTATCATACCTTAATGTAATAAATCAACATATTATTTTTGATTGTACTCATTTATTTATCTTAGAATATAGGTAGTTATTTATCTACGTTCACGTTAAAGCTTTATACACTCATTACTATTTATATCAAGTTAAATAAGTTAGACAAATTCCTTCCTTAATCACTTACTTAAATATACATATATGCGAAATTTTTAATATTGTTTTATACTATAAATCTTTCTTTTGTAATATATACAGAAAAAATATTTTATTGTTTATATGTAATAAAATTAAAAACTGCTTTACCGATTTTAATAATACTTTTACCAATGTCACATAGACGAAAATTCTATTTACCTGTGCGAAACAGCGTATTTTACAAAATACTAGCTGATCCAAAAAATCTTGTTTTGCCCCTTACCGCCATCTACTGAATACATTTAACTATCTTATCTGTCAAGTAAAACAAATAAATAAATAAGCAAACAGTAGGCATTTACAAAATTTTATTAAAATCGGTTGATCGGTTGGTTGGAGATTAACATGAACTAACATAGTCCTGGTATAGAATAGGCCACCCCGTCCTTTCCCGTGGGTGTCGTAAAAGACGACTAAGGGACGGCGAGGGATGGGAGGATTTTTATATATTAAAATAAATATAATGTTCTTAAATGTTTAGCTGTTTCCGCGTTTGTTTATTGGTGTATTCGTATGAATTTTGTAAATTTCAACTCATAAACTGTCTTTTACACTGCAGTAAAATGATTTTTATACTTCACAATGTAGAGATGTGGAAAATGGTTACAGAAAGTGAAAACGAACTGCTTTGCGGAAATCCTTACAAATGATACGTATTATCAGACGGATTGGAACTATTTATTTTGGAGGTCTCCCGGGGGCGAGGTCGACTCAGGAAACGGTGCGGGGCTTTGCTAACAGGAGCGTGCCAGCGTACAAATAGTGGCTTTCATACCAGGAAGGGTTTCATTTGGTATTACACAAATATACGAATATGTACCTTTTCAATGAGAACGGATATCTTTTAATTATACTAGTGGTGAATTTATAGAGTCCAAAGTCAATAGTGGAAGTCTATGAGAATTTTAAATACATTTTAGTAAGTTATTAGAGAAAGTGCCAAGGCTAAAGAGAAGACGATGGATTCATATCTTACTTGCTAGTTTGCTAGCTATAAATACCGTCTACTTATGTAAGTACAAAATTTCATCCAAAATAATTAGTTTAATAATTTAATAGTTGAGCTAAATTGCTATATATAATCTTGTTGGCTAGCTAAGTATCATATTTTCTTACTTGTAAAGAAGACACAAAGAAAAATTAAAAAAAAAGAATGGATTAAAATTAATAATTCTCTTGACAAAATTGAACTTGAGTTATTTTTGGTAATCATTATTAATTTTTCTCCGACGGATCAAAGTTTAGGGCTATATTTGGGTCAAAAAATCTAAGAGGTGCTAAATGAGGCTTTTTTCTCCTTATACTACATCTACATGTAACTTCTAAAGCAACTAATTGCTGCTACAGAATAAAGAAATGTTTTCTGTTTCTGTATTGTTTTTATTTGCTGTTGTCTGGCAAATAATGCCTTCTAGTGTTCAGAACGTTTTTACTATTAGGTAAAGCAGTAGGCAATTATCCCAACCGTAAAATGTATTAGATGAAATTCACCAATTTTCAAGATACCTACGTTGCTTTAAATGCGGGGGCAATGAAAATTCATGATTTGAAACAGCCACATAATGAACGGGGGTCGTGAATAAATCAGCGCCCAACCTACGGGCTTGTTGGTGATAATAAGGTAAAGGTGAAATTAGTTTAGAAGAGTAATGAGCACAGAACAAGAACTAGAACAGAGTATAAATATAGAACCATATTAGAATTCAATCAATATTAAAATATAATCACCAGCGACTTGGTCATAAACATTGAGAGAAAATTAAATACCCGATATATCTGATCGTTGCAGTTTGCGAAGAATACCTTAGAGGGCTGATCCTAACTGAGCAGAGATACACAGCAAGAAAAAAGAAGAATATAAAATTACATGTCTATTTAAATATCAGACTAACTTTTCGGCAACGGAAACTATTGATATTAAATAATTTCAATCCAGATGACAGTGGTAGGTTCGTTCTATGCCACTTTAAATTCGAATATTCGGTGAAATGTAGGCACGTTAAGTGTTACGTTAGCCACAATGGCAACATGCTTTTGACTACTATATTAAGTATACTCTATCAGGTCGACCTCCACGCGGCTCTCCCTGCAAACCATCGTGACTAATTTATCGTGGAATTCGTTACGACCTGTGCTAACTGACCTGTCTTTTCATTCTCAACAATCATCCTTCATCCTTTCATCGCCAGTGTATACCGATAGCGCAGGCGGGGTAACCATTCCATTATCATCCATTAAAAAACTACATTAAGTACCATAGACACAACAACTTTTTTTTTATCAACATACAAAATTATTTGCTAACGCCGTGGAGTAAGAAAAGTTCTAAGATTTCCTACATTTTCAAATTTGAATTAGCTAGGTAGTGGGTAGATTATATCTGTTATGATGTTAGTTCACCAAAAAATTATAAAATTCTATTTCTTTGTTTTATAGTGGTCTAATATTTTTTAGATGGGGGTAGCTCAGGACCGTTCCCTATGGGAGTCTAAGGGGAGGCCTATCTACAGTAGTGGACAGATAATGGCTGAAATGATGATGATAATGAATGTTTTTTGATTCTGTCAACATTAAAGGTTTTTTATGGCATATTTATTTATTTATTCTTTATTGACCACGTTACAAAAAATGTTAGGTACAAAAGGCGGACTTTATGCCATATAGCATTTTTTACCAGTCAACCTTTGGCAAAACAAAAATGTATCTAATTATGCAGTAATAAAATTAAATATAAAATCTTTAAAAAAACTGAAAAAAAATACGTTTTATTTTTAGGTAGGTTATGTATAGGTCTAGGTTCATATATATTCAGTTTTATACAATTTTTGTTCTGTAATAAAGTAGGTTTGAAAATGCTTTGAGACCCACATTTCCACTTCGTTAAGCCATCTAATGAACGGAAAATTTACTTAGAGCAGCACCCTTTTAAACTCGACCGAAATTAATCAGTTACGTCTAAACTTTTGTATCACAAAGTGGCATGATGTTGTAATTTTATAACATTTTTCGGGTTCTTTTTTAATCTCTACTAATGAAAGGGATAGGATAATATAATATATAACATAATATAATTATGATATATAACTGATATGATAAAATTGTAGAAGGATCGGTTATGACCTTAAATACGTCTATGGTGACGGATATGGAATACCGTACTACCTATATATTATATGTTTAAACTAAAAAAAATCTTAAAAAACCAACCAACTAACAGACGTACCTACTGTACGCTTGTTTGCCACTTTCGTGACATAAAAAAACAAATTATAGATTTTATGGATGCGACGATGTAAATGTAAATGGTCTAAATCTCTAATAAATGAGTAATTTAAATATTAAATAATTGTACAATTCTATTTATTATTTAAAATATAAAACTCATATAGGTACCAATAATTGTGATTAAAAAAATTAGAAGCTGGTGTATTTGAACCTCTATATTTTGCGTTTAGGGGGCAAACACGCCAACAGATGAACTATCTATTCACTAGACGTATGTCGTAGAATATTCAAGTTCACACATTATTCTGTTAGAGTTTTTGCGAGCGCAAATGGATATAGACTCACGTAAATTTTTATCATTTTCAACAAAGCCATAGAAAATAGCTAGATATTATAAGTTTAAGACACACTACACGATAAACTAGGAAATCGTTTATGCACTTAACTGGCACTACAATAGTCTCTGTTCACTAAAGGCCGTTGAGTTCAAATTGCTTTGTAAGCAGCTTATACTGTAGGTAATCTGATTAGGGGGTCAGCTCGACCTGCGAGGCCCGTACCTAAATGCCCTTTGTTAATTAGTACTTGTCCCGCATTGTAGCGTTAATTAATCAGTATATTGTGTAACTGAGAGCAGGGATCTTGGATGTAGTGGACACTGGATTTAGAGCCAAGTTGCTCAATTACTTATACTAGCTGTGACTCGCGGATTTGTCGCAGTGAAACAGGATCAACGTATTTTATATATTAATTCCCAATAAAATTTATATATCATATTTTAAATCAATTCAAGTGTTTAAGATTAGCATAAATTGAAACATTATAAACTTACAAATCTGTAATTATAATTAACAGACCTTAAATATGCGGTTTTTTTTGGTGGGTGAAAATGGTATGGTAACCCCGCCTGCGCTAACGGGATACGCTGGCGGAGCATCAGTGAAGAATGATAGATGAGAATGAAAACAGGCCAGTTAGCCCATCATGATAAATTCATCAGGAATTAATCATGATAGTTTTCAAGGAGAACCGCGAGGAGGTCAACCTGGTTGGGGATATTGCTAGCAATGGGATTCTCAGTCTCCATTACTAACAATCCCTTTCCCCCCTTAAATATGCGGTTAATTACGGTTAAAAATTATGAATATAGTAATACAGTGAAAATTATTTATATTAGAATATGTTTTAGTTTTAAATGATAAAGGGTTAATTATGGAAGAATAATATTGATTTGAAAGGTCAATTATAAAAAAATTACAAGTATATATAATATCTATATTGTCTTTATTTATTGTAAACTATTATATACTATAACTAAATTATTTGAACGGCAAATAAGCTGACGGCCCATCTGATCGAAAGTGGTAACCGTCGCCTATATATATGAGCAGTACTATTGACATAACAGAGTATACGTTTTGTCCATAATACCCCCCATGCGTTGCCATTCCTGAAGACTCTGATGTTATTCCTCTGTACCCTGTAAATTCACTGCCATATTCCATCCTTCAAACTGAAACCTAGCCATGCAAACACGGCTGCTTCACGTTTGAAACACGAATGGGATAGAGGTGCCCAAGCGAAGGACTTTTGTACAAAGTCTCCCTCAGGCAATGTAGTAGGTATATGCACGTATTTACTGAATTTCTCTTCATAAATAGTTTTTACAACGTTCAATCAATGTTATTATGGTGTAGGTAATCAAGTTGTCTTATCAATATTCGGGATCTAGCGTGAGTGGTTCACATTTCATTATGTATGTTGCGCTAAAACATATTAATATTTGTAAAATATAGTGTTGCAGCAATAATTTTAGTCTGAACGGAATTATAGGGTATATAACATTATAGTTCTCACGAATAATCAGAAAGCAGAAGTAGAATGCTAAGTAAATAGATCCCGATTGTATGTTATCGCGCAGACCAGTGGTAATTATACCAAAAAGGTAAATTATAAAACTCTTACAATTTTCTAGAAAAACATAATTTGTTGATAAGGGAACAAGTCGTATTTAGAAAAAATATAAATATAAAATTGGGCTATATATTAAGTATTGAAAAAGATTGTAGATCATATTGATAATAGTGGACACCTGTTTATGCTTTATATAATTTATGGACCTGTCAAAAGCATTTGATCATATAGATTATGCGACCATTATTTATTTTTATTTTTTTATACAACTTAGAATGGCAAACAAGCTGACGGCCCACCTGATGGAAAGTGGTAACCGTCGCCTATAGACATGAGCAGTATTATTAAAAAAACTATACACATATGGTATTAGAGCGGTTTCATTAGGCCTCATTAAGTTATACATAAGTGATAGGACACAAGAAACAAGTTTGAATTTAACTTTGTTTAAGAAATTAAAGAAGTAAAGTAAAATATGGCTATAAGGCAGTATTTTGGGGCCATTTGTGTTTAATATTTATAAATGATATCTCACATATAACTACTATACGTGTGATATTATTTGCACATGACAATATCGTAATATGTAGTGATGGGGATCGAAAGAATTGGAAAGAAATATTAACAATATAATAAGAGTATTAATATACTGGTTAATAGCTAATAATTGAAATATTATATATAATTACAACAATTATAATTAAAACATTTATAATTATAATATAATATTATATATTATAATGATAAATGTTAGATATTCAATATTATTTATCAATTGGCCCTATGTTGTGTTGTTACATATTTTTATTATTAAGTAGGTATGTATTATTACTACTATACACAAAAATTTGCTATCAATTTTATATTGTACATGTCAAAATGGTGGAATGTAGAACAATGGAATATTATAAAAATCTTTTCATCTAATATATGTACCCATATTTGTACAATTGATAATTTGAATTTGAAAAATAATGCATGAGGGGTACCATCTGAGTCACAGTATACACTGTGGTGTCCGTAGGGCTGTTTATATGTATAAGTGATGGTTACTACTTTTCATTATATACCTACACTGTAAAATTGGTTGCCATTTTTAGTTCCATAAGAAAAAAAGCAGAAAAAGATAAAATTTATTTTCATTTTAAAGTATAGATACTGGATAAAGATTAACCCATTATTCATAAAAACTCAAATTTATTACAAACCTACTGTAACTACTGTTTCGTTACTTTTATTCAAACTAAGCATTTAGTACAAAAGGAAAAGACAAAATAAGACAAAGAGTTTTATGAGAGGGATGACGTTTTTATAAGTAAGGGGATAAGACTAGTTCTTTGGTGTTATCCCCTTAGAAGTAAACTACTATAAATAGGAGAAAATTTACCAATGAAGTCGAAACAATTGTCGTAAACAACAAACACAGTAAGTTCACAAATTCTCATTATCCAATATCTCACTTTAAGATAAGTATTGTAAAATAATAAAGCCGTTTTACATTACCCACTTGCTACCAGCTACATTTATTTACTCTGTATTACCTAACTGTCTTGTAGATAAGTACTTCGAGCTACATTTTGTAAAGCGTAACTACTTGTAAGGCACTTTAAGTTCTACGTGGTACTCGTACAACATTAGGTGTATACATTGTATAACTTAGTAATAAGTACCAAACATAGGCATGTAAGTTGTACAGTTTGTTAGATGAGATGTTAATGTACAGAACTAGTTAAAGTGCTATCTACGCCTGAAGCCGTAATTGCCGACAGAAGTTGTGCCTCTGGAGGCTAATGTAAGTTTCTACTATAAATATGACACCGTGGGTCTACTGTCCTAAATACATAGTTTGTACTATAGATAGAACATTTCCCAAAAGTGACATATTCTGTGGTCATATCAGGTCGTGTTGAGCATATTCTGCATCGGCGTACCGAACAGTGTATTCAGAATTCTCTTATTACACCTGTATATATATATATATATATATATATATTAATTACGTTTAAATTAAACTTTTTTTTTTATCTGACTGTTAAAACTTCGACTTGTATTAAGAACATTAGTCCAGTATTTTTGCTTCTATAGCCCATTCCAAAAGCGAAATAATTTTATATTTGTTCTTCTAGTTTAATTTGTGATTTTGTTTTCTTTTGATTTTGAAATTACTTAGTAGTTTAAAACTTCCTACATTATTTTCTTATTATATACTTTCCATAATTTTCAAACTCGAATGCATAATAAGTTAATTCAGAAAACAATTCAATATTTGTTTTTAGTAAATATAGTCGTTCGATTCCATTTTCAAATTAGTGCATTGCGTTACCGTTTAAAGTCAGTGCAATTTGTGGTAGGGGCATAACCCGCATTTCCGCATTGACGCAAATTCTACTTCTACAGTCTAAATTGAGAGCAATCTGGTTCATATTGTTTGAGTACTTACTTATGGGAAGTTACAATTATCAATCTCAATCGTATAAGTGGACTCTTACCTATTTTTTTAATTCAAAGAATTTTGTAGTTACGACCATATTAAAATATGTTATTTATTTTATACATGTAGAGTACATGCTTTGTTAATTGATACTTTTATTAACTTGGTTGATAAAATCTATGACATTCGCCATCTTGTAGTGGCGACCATTTTAGAAATCTTTACAATATCGAGTCTTAGTATTAAATATTGCATATTGTATTGTTACTAGAACTAAAGATGTATGCAAAAAATCAGATTCTAAATCAATTAGCAAGATTTGACCTTAATAAATTAACATATATTGCAAGTTACATAAAAGCTTGTAATTAAAATTTTATAAAATTTCCCGTTATACATATATCAATACTGTGATTATTTTAAAATTCCGAATAAAGACGAACAAAGTGAAAAGAAAAAAGCACCTTTATAATATCAAAGTACTTACGAAGGTAATTTTCGCAATGTCGTAAAACTATATTGACGACGAGTTCTGACACGGCGCGGCGCGGCACGACGTCTTGGGCGGGCTGTTATGTTCGTTTTTATGGCGACCCTTCGAACATTTGAGTTTTAGTTCATGTAAATATCACCTACAAAACTGTAGATTGCTATGTTTTCAGGTAATGACGCTATATAAGTAAGTTGGTATGCTTCACAGTTCCACGTATTGTAAGGTTTTTATATTTATCTACATATCTATTACCTTGCTAGCTCCAAATCTTAAAAACAGTACGAGTAATAGTGAAGTTGAGTAAAAAGTAGGCAGTAATAAATATATGTTAATGATCCCCATTAATGATGTTTTTGTTTATAGTACACATTTTTTATTATATTATTTTTTAATATTATATTATACCTAATCGTGATATCAATTCCCAATAGCAAAGGCAATCTATGGGCATATCATACTAGTATAGTATTATATTATCTGTGCTATGGGGGAGGTTTATGTTCAGTAGTGGACAGTTAACGGCTCATATGATGATGATGATGATGATATCATCAGAGAAGAACTTTGTGTAAAAGAGGTATCTATGAGAAAGAGAGAGATATGTATCTTTAATCCCCACATGTTTTTACCTTCAAGTGTCTTTATTATTATATTTTTCAGTTTGGACAGGTTTGGATAGATATGGAGTCATAATGCATCTACTCGTCTTTTGAACCGTTGTATTTGAGTCCTGGTAAATTGGTTACGATGTGCCAATAGACCTTTATTTTGCCCTCTTGCCCTTACCCATTGTAACACGCCAACGTTAGCATTTTATCATAGGAGTCATGTCACGTGTTTATAGGCGACATTACCATTTTCCACCAGCTTTTTTGCCACTCTAATGAAATGTAAAAAAAGTGTAAATACTTGTATATAGTTTTTTTTTTATAATTTGCTACTGCTTTGATTAAATAAAAGGAAACGATAGTAAGTTCTTTTCAAAGATTTTCGTCTCTATACGAGATATTTGAACTCGAGATTTCATACTATTTCTATCGATAATGGTAATAGCTATACATCATATGAATGAGCTATCCACTACACGGGATCGTCGTGGATCGACTTGGGATAAGAGGTTCTTACACAATATTATACGGAAGATATAGTTTTTGTGATTGTATCCTTTCACGTTTGAAGCTTTTCTTGTTATTGATTTATGACTTCTTTTTTATACTTTAGGTAATAGAAATGCGATGCTATATTATATATATATATATATATATATATATATATATATATATATATATATATATATATTCAAGGTTTTTTTCGAATATGAAACACCATTTCGAGTCAACTGATGAACTGAATGCAGAATATAGTTGATGATGATGATAATTCGTTTAAATAATGAATTATAAAATAAAGGAATGTCCACTGCTGAACATAAGCCTCCCACCTGGGGGGTTTCGCCAGTAGGTAGGCGGATTGGCAATTGCGGTTAGGTTTTGGAGATGTTTTGAGATACTGT
Source organism: Galleria mellonella (assembly GCF_026898425.1). Classification (NCBI taxonomy): domain Eukaryota; kingdom Metazoa; phylum Arthropoda; class Insecta; order Lepidoptera; family Pyralidae; genus Galleria; species Galleria mellonella. The sequence goes on along the minus strand of NW_026442090.1, from coordinate 3,365,832 downwards.
TGCCCATCCTTCGCCCTTACTTAGTAGCATCTTACGACGCCCATAGGAAAGGAAAGGGTGGCCTATTCTATGCCGGGACCACACGGCGGCCTCGATACTACAAGTATAGAAGCTGTAGTATAAGCTTACTTAGTTCATGTTATTCACCTATTTCAGCAAACTTAACATTGCGTGTTTTTGTTTGAGATATGACTATGTAATTCATAAAACTAAAACGAAAGAACATAATATCTAACGTTATATTATAATTATAACATTTTACAAATATAACAGCTATGCTTTGTTTTACACGATACTTGCTTTTACTCGTAATTTCGTCCGCGTGACCGGGATATGTTTATTGATCGGTATAGAATATCCTTCTCCGTCCCATATAGAATTGTATACCGGTATACAATACAGATATTCTATAGAATACTATGAAATTTGTGATTGGTTAAGTTACTCGTAAGGATGTAACTAGTCGCAAACTGTCTATTCATTTTTTTTAAGAATACAATTGTGATTTTATTCGTCGTTAGGGTCGCAGTTAGAAAAGAAGTCTGCAGTGTTCGGAGGTTCAAAGACGTGTACAACTGTTACCTCACGTATCACATGAGGATTTTAAACGTTCCGTGAAAAATGAATCGCTCCTTTTCAGTTCGTTCATTCATCATCATTGTTACTCGTAAGTGCATTCTGACGCATGAGAAATGAGAGATATTTTGATGACAGAAATTGCGTACAATGGGTTTTTAAAGAGCAATAATAATATCGACTTATACATAAGTAACAAGTAACAGTGCCGTGTGTACCCCGATATAGAATAGGCCACCCCTTCCTTTTCCATGGGTGTCGTAAGAGGCGACTAAGGGAGGGCGAGGGATGGGCAGCAGCGTTCCTCTAAAAACATCTCTAAAAGCCTAACTGCGGTTGCCAACCCGCCTGCCAAGCGTGGCAACTACTGGCAAAACTTTCCTTATGGGCAAGGCTAAATCTGGCGATTGGATTGCACCTAGTATAGGTTGCACCTAGTACGGCTGACCTATAAATTGATTATATATATATATATATATATATATATATATATATATATATATATATATATATATATATATATATATATATATATATATATGAACAAGTAACGCATGGTCCTTTATAATATGTTTTCTATTATTCAGCTATAGCTAAGTACATGAAAAGCCGTTTCACTTTATTGTTTGATTAAACGCAAATACGTTTCAAGGATACGTTGAATCAGGTAATTTCCTTTTGGGGTCTACGTAAAAGCAATAAATGAATTAAACTTATTAAAACAAACGTAGTAAGTTTGTAAGACTAGTTATTGAATCACGAACTAAATTAATTTAGATGGAATTTGGTATAGGTACTTACAGATAACATTTTGGATTAGCGCGTAGACAAATTTCACCTTAACAATGCGTTCTTGACAAGGGACGATAATAAATACTAAGATTTTCACTGAAAATCACTTCAGGTAGAGTAGATTTATATAAAGATCCGCTTTAAAAGATATGTTTGTAGTCTATGTTACGTGTGAACATACATATTAATGAGGGTTCGAATCTCGGCAGGGCTAATTCAGGAATCGATTCATTTTTAAGGCTCTGTGAATCTCTAGGACACCGAACTGCCGATGGGGCATTATTAATGAGCCTTTACTCTGCCTCTGTGCCACCTGTCACAAAGGTTTATCTCAGTATTTATTAGGTGAATCTGGTTGAAATATTCTTGGTTATGCACAACTTGCTTTTTCTATACGTGATCCCGCATTGTCCATAATGGCCATGTTATTTTAAACATACGTAGTACATGAGTTTCTTGCAGGCTCTTCTCAGCAGATAACAACTTTCCGAAACCTGCAGTAAATTTAAAAAAGAAATTATGATTTAAAAGTACTTGTAAACAAGTCTATTTGAATAAAGAATTTGAAAAAAAAAGATTAATTTCTCATTAACTTATATTAAATATTACGTTGTCGACGTCACTCGTTTGAAGAGCTTAAATATTACGCACTAGAAATTATTCTTTTCTTCACGCTCCCGCGTGTCTAGAATTGTTGAACAAACGAAAAACCCTTTTCTTCACAGAAGACTGCAGCCAAGTAACTAATTTAGGATGGATTTCCGTGGTGAGATAAAAGAGCTCTTCAAAGGAGAATAAGGTACTCAAATGCGTAGTATATTTCTGTGACGGTAGCAAATTTGTAATAGGAACGTACCTAGTATCTACTAATCTTTGTTACCATGGTATTAGGAAAACCACAGAGTTATAGATGAGCATTACCACAAGATTTTAGCTCCAGATTGTATTTGTCCTTTTCAAGCTACAGTACATATTATTATGATCATCTGGCATGTAGTTAAATATTAAAGAGAATTCCATTAAGTTTAATTAATATAGGTAGGTACATTTCGTTACTAATTAATTGTTCGTACAGTCACGTACAATAAATGATGTTTAACTGATTAATTTAATAAAAAAATCTTATTACAGCCGCAAATTTACTTTAACATTTAGAAAGTAATAAGGATTTTACTGTCTCCTTAAAATTTAATAATGAATTACTTAAATTTTATTAAATTGTAATAATGAAAATTTTAAAAGTGTTATTTAAAGAGCAATTACCTACAAATGTTAAGGTTGTAAATTATCTGTAATTTTTTGTGACATGTCAACTGTGATAAAGATATACATAATTTATATTTGTTCGAGACTGTACATACAACAATTTCGATTAATCATTGGTAGGTTTATTAAGTGTCTGTGTAGTGTGTTGCGTGTTGTTGACTGTAGTTCTGTATACCTATTTACAATTGGTTGGGCTGTGAAATTGGCTTCAGACTCGCACACTTGCGTTTAATCAACTTTGTTTTATGTTGATTGTAGACACCTAGACGTGTCTGTTCAGGTATCTAAACTACATATATAAACAAAATATGGTATATAATATGCATTCCCTTCTTACATTGTCATCTTGTTTAGAATTATATCGATGACCAGTTTTTGCCCGTTACTTTGTATGCGTGGATTTTAGAAGTAGGAAAACAAATAAAATAAATAATTTCTAGATGGCGTTTCAAGATATACACAAGTTTATACGTAAGATTTTTAGGAACAAAACTATGAAAACCGCATCCAATTTGATATAATAGTTTTTGTGTGGGGAGAAAAAGATTGTTAGTAATGAGAATTTAACAACCTTATTGCTAGCAATATAGAGTTAGCAATAGTGTTAGCAATGGCGCTGTTAAATCCTATTTACCTATTTGATATGTGCTAAAAAAAATACAGAACATGACTGATAATGATGATGATGATAGAGTCTACTAAATACTTGTCAAAGAGTTTATTGTGCTTTTAATAAAGACGAGTTCCTATAACTACTTTCCTGCATCATCATCGGGTGATCATTGAATAAACCAATATCCTATACTCACCCAAAGCAAACCCAGTATAAACACAATATCTTAAGTTATTTAAAATTGTAGTAGGTATACTTGCTACTCGAAATTCTTACCTTCATCTCACTCAAGACATCGTTAATAAGGAGTTTCTATGCTAATTTCTATGCTTATATAAATTATTTGACTTTAAAATCGATATTTTTTTAAAGCAACTATTTGTAAAGATAAACAAAAATATGTAAACAATATTTAGACAATTTTCTAGGTACATCATAAACTGAAATCACTGTCAAACAATTTTTTATTATATTATTAGATTAAAAATTATAAATTAAACAGGAAAAGAATAATTAATAAGGTAAGTTAAGAATTTTGGCTTAAAAAGGAAACGGTAGACATCAATCTCCAAAATATTCAAAGCTCTTAAAATCATCACATTATTATCACTAGATTCAAATCAAAATGACGTCATTTCGACTGTATAAATCTTCTATACGTTTTCATATTTTTTTAATTTACTTCGATGTTTATTCAAGTACAGTAAAATTTTCAATTGTCTACAATTACAATATTGGTTTCACTTGGACATTGATGTCAGAAAAAAACATTTCATACCGGTTGGATATTATATAAATATTGTAAGTATATATAATATACATGTAACGCCCACCTCCAGAAATTAAAGTTGTAATATCATTTTTAAGCAATATCCTAAAGAAGCGTTTCTTTATATAAATAAAGAAACGCAAAATATAATAATAATAATAATAATAATAATAATAAATAATTATGTTTATGACTTTATCACCAGTTTTGAATTGATTTTTATAATTACTGTTGAAATATGTACACTGCCTTATTAATAAAAATGTTAAAGCACTTTTAAACCTATTTTAGTGAATAAAGTGTTATGTCCTTTTCTTTGTTCTAAATTCTTAATTTGAAAAATAGGTTTGTTTTCGTTTTTATAAATAAGGATGATAGTTTATTATATAGTTGCTATTATATCAATTTTATGACAATAGAAACTATCGTTTTTCTTTATGGAGTAAAATCCTGAGTTAGTTTTTTAAACACACGATATTAAAAGTACAAATTCTTCGTTCTAAATTTCAATATTCGAAGTTTCGTTTGTGCGGAACAAATTCTATTTGTAAATAAATATATTCATGAGATTTATATGCTAAAAACGCTTGTTATATCTTTTTATCATAGAAGGGAATGAAATGTAAGTAGAGTGTATCACTTGCAAATTTTTTACCACGGGCAACATAATATATTGAAACCCTCGCTGCGTTCAAGATTCAAAATAGCGTCCTCTCCGTAAAAATATTATTTTTCTCACTTGAGATACAATCTACTATCAATTTCGATTCCACATGCCTTCGCAAGATAAGATTTATAGGGTCTCACTGCTGTGAAAGACGCGACCGTAAATTTAGATCTATTTCTAAAAAAAAATCTCATTAATTACGCATACATTTTAATAATATGTAAAATATCTTTTTATAGCTCAGTTTTATATTTAATCAGAATAATAAATATAGTTAGCAGTGGAAATTAAAGTCAGCAATAAAATAATCTGTTTGTGTAAAAATGCCATCAAATGTAATTATTTCCTTGATCAAATCCCTAATATTTACTCACATGAGCGATCACAGGAAAAGCTTATTTGAAAATGTCCAATAAAAAGTTAACTCAGCAAGGAAAAGGATTACAAAAATATATATTTAGGATGTACGTTTGCATTATTTATACACAATATCAGCTTAGAATCAAATAGGCATGTATTGTAATCAATAAATGTCATCGCAGACCTATTACTAAAGCTAGTTTTTCAAATTGTTCATTCAAAATGTTGTCTGTGACAAGAACATAAACTAACACGCACCACCGGCCGTTAGAACATGTTAACACAATATTGATGTGAATTTTGTTGCATTAAAAACCTGATCGAAACACTGAGTCATTGCTGAAAAACATCGCTGTTAATATTGTTATTAAATCAAGATACCTACTCTTAGATTAGCATATAGAATTAGCATAACATTGTATTCCCAGAACAAATATCACACTGTTAACAATACAAACAATATGTTAAAAACAATTTATTGTGTGGACATTCATAATTTCAACATGGTACTTGCATAGGTAAATTTCGGTAGATATTTTTAATACGTGGCACTGTACTCGTAAATTAAAAACAAAAATAATAAATGAACGTTACAATAATTATTTTTATCGGTTTTAAAATAATTTTACAAGTATTATTGAGTAGTAACGATAAAGTTGTAGGTTACATAACTAAATACTAGCAGCTAGTAGTTACATGATATTAAGCGAATTGCAACCACAACCTAGTATGTATAAAAAAGTATCCAATGTTTTAATTAAGAATAGGTAAGGACTACCTGTATGTTAAATTGCTAAAAAATTCAGTAACAAACTTCCAAATCTTCATAAACATTCATAAATTCGTAATATACAAAATATTTGTAATTAAATATCCCTTAGATGGATATTAAGAAACAACAAATTTATATGGATAAATGAAATACATTACTTCGTTAATTGATTCGATGTATTTGGCATCAGTCATGCCCAATTCGAAATATATCGCGTAGGCAGCGGAAACGAAGAGATTTAAATGAATAATGACAAACTCTGACCTCTTTGTGTCCACTCCATGGTTTGTGGTGTACGAGTTGCCCGCGGAATCACATTATTAAAATAATGAATGTTCATTTGTTTTAAACACCTCCAGTGTGGCCACCCTCGAGGCTGTTACAATTTAATTTGAACAAAATATTTACGAGAGCAGGTGCTATTTATTACATATTAAAGGCATACACTCGTATTTAATTATAATTGAAACGATATATGACAGTGGTTATAAATAAGTATATTTTATATTAATGGGAACAAATTAACTTTGATTTATTTATATATTTACGATTTCATATTTATCTGGGTCGTTAGGTACTTAGGTTATTTATACATTACAATATTAATTTGTGTAATGTAAATGTTTAGTTTGTGTATTATGAGTAAAAATTACGGATTTATTAAATTTTAATTGTGTTTATTAGCATAAAAAAGTTGCCATTACCTATATATATGTATATATTTTTAATGGATGTACTGGAATGGTAATCTCGGCTACGTTAACGGTATACGCCTGTGGGGCACTAGTGACGGGTAATAGGTGAGAATAAAAAGGCAGGTCAGGTAGCCCATCTTGTTGAATACATCTGGAATTTAGTCTAACTATACACGTATGTATATATTAAAGATATGTCCCATTTGTATCACTCTCTCTTTGTCCAATTCATTACTGAAGGTCGTGTCCTTGAAAGGTGTCATTTCGCACGGGCTTCAGCTTCTCGCAGGGTAGCTACAATTGATAGTTCCGTAACGGCGGTGACTTGGTCCGACTATCGACTACGTGATCGTCCGTGTGGTCTTTTTCCCTCTATCATGCTTATAACCATTAGCTAGATTGTTGGACTGTCGATGAACAATATGACCGAAGTATCCGAGAATCCTCTGATTCAGTCTGGCTGTCGAGAACCTATCTTTTATGTCCTTGGATATGTTCGTGCGCTTTGCTGTCCAAGTAATTTGCAAAATCCTTCGTCAGCACCACAATCGAGAACATCAATGGTTTTCCGCTCCTTTGCTCTTATTGTCCGTACTCGACTCCATACAAAAATATCGAGAAAATCAGAGTACGGACTAGCTTTATCTTGGTGACATTTGAGATCTTTCTGTTCTGCCAAATGCATGTTAATTTGTTCATTGCGGTCTTTGCTATTTTAGGCTTTCCTCTGATTTTTCGCTCGCTTCCTTATTAAGGATAATAATATATTAAGAATATCCCTGTCTTACTCCCTTCTCTGGCTTAAAGCTTTGCGAAATGACCCTGTTGACTCGTACCATGGAGACTCTATCTTGGTAGAGCCCAGCAATCAGCGCATCGGTATAAGTAACAAAATTTTATTTAAATCATCATTTCATCCATTAAAAAGATTGAGTAACAAACGTTTTTAAATACAGATTTTTAGTTCTATACTAATACTACTAATAAGGAGGTATGTAGGATAGTAATATATTCACGTCTGCCATTCTAGATGGGACAATCACATTAAATTTTATGCCCATGGGATTAATTTAATCATATTGTATATAATATAAAATTGTCATTTGGATAACATAATACCAATAAACGTATGTAAAAACTATATAAAGCTTTACGGTAGTTAATAGAAATACAATTGTGACAGTGAATATTATACGAGCGTATTAATTAACTGGAAAGTTAGCTTCAAATACGCAAAATGTTGCTCATAACAGCTTCTTACGATGGCACTGTTTAGAAATATCTATATTATATCATTTCAAAACGAGGCACCTAACGAAGGAGAGTAGACAAATTAATAAAATACAGTAACTTGATCTCTTAGACAAGTTAATGGTGCCACCTTTGATCTCGTAGCTTGCACAATATTTTATCGTACAAGCCCAATAAAAGTGCTTAGCAAGAGACAACCTACGCATCTATTTAAAATCCAGTTTATATTCTAGTAGTGAGTCCCAGTAGTACGATATTATTATAGGAGAGGTTACAAATGCATCGTACGTGACACTTGCGCTACTCTTCGGACTCTACGTAATGTGACTTGCATACAGTCGAGTGTTCTATGTGTACGGATTTAGTAGCGCCATGGGACACGAAATGTTCCTTTTAAAATTCAGTAAACATGTATTTAAATAGAGTCCGTTTACAATCTGTTTCACATACATACATTACAAATGTCGATCTGGTAAAAAGCTTATAATTTTTTGTAATTGTAAATAAATCATATCATTACGATAAAGAAGGAGTGTTAATCACGTTGCACAATAATATATACAAGGTTTTTTATTTAATCTAAAATATTGTAAATGCGAAAGTTCGAAATGACGGATGCTTGGACAAATGTTTATTACTTTTTCATGCAAAAATTATTGAATGGAGTTGAACGAAATTTGGTACGCAGGTGGTTATATCCTAACTTAGGATACTTTATTTATCTATTTATTTATTTTACAGTTTCCTAAAACATGCAATGAGTTATAGGTTTATGCTAACAATTTAAAAACTTCAAACAACATTCCAAAAATGTATCTAATATGTCATTAAAAATATCAATACCTGGCTGCTGAACAATCAGAGAGTTGAGCAGAGAAATAGACTGATAAGTAGATGCAAATTGAGAAGTACAGGTGCGAACCGGCGGTGCCGATAGTAGTCGACATTCATGCTTATATAAGTGTGCATGACGACTGCTATCAATATTTATTGATTTACGGAGGTGACGCAGCTGGACAGAGCTAGTTTAAAATATAATAATTTAATATCGATCCATTTTTTTATTATATGGACATTTTCACGGATACATACCCAATAATTGAGGGGGATGAATGGGTTATCCCAAACTCTGCTATAAACTTACAGGTATTTCTTTTTCTTTAGATGGAGCTATGATACTGCGGTACCCCGCCTTCATTAGACCCCTCAGTGGTTACCATTATGAGTATTATTCAAGGATTAGGTTGTAGACTCCATTTATTTTTCTTCTTATTTTACGAGGGACACTCGAATGCCTTATCTTGTATATTATTGCCTATCTGAGATTTAACTAAAATTTGTAATGAGAATTAAATGTTAATATATGTTTAACTTTTTAAAGTATAAAAGAAATAACCCTCCCTTTGTTTACAATATTTATTAAGTGCTTTATAAGTTTCAAACATAAGAACGTATAATGTGGAAATGAAAAATATATAATATTGAAAATTGTATTGCGAAAAAGGACCCGCAGAAGAAGTGGTGGTAATTATCTTCGTAATATGGTAATAGGCTTAGTTACTTTATAATTTGTTTTTGCCTATGGTGAATTATAAATAAGTAAGGGCAGTTCGGAGTACAAACGCTGTAACGTATAAAGCTAGAATATTTTATTCATGAGGTTGATGAAGGTGCAAATTAGAGCACTTTCACATTTGGCAATAACAAATTCTTGTTCCTAATAAAAAAAAAACAGAAAATTTTAAGTCTTACTAGGTAGCTACTTTTAATGCCATACTATACACATTATTTCATTTTACCTAATACATGGTGAATTTTTACAGTGCACTTGCAAAGTCAAATATGTATCTAAGTATAATAATAGCGAAAAATAATAAAAACTGTCTCTTTCTTTTTTTAAAGAATTTTTAAAATCGGTCTACAGTTGATGGAGAAATTTGTGAACATATATAAAAAATATACAGTCTAACATAAAACCTTTTTTAAAGTTGGTTAAAAAGTAACAAATTCGATTGCTATATCACTAGGGTACAACACAAAATGGTAACTTTATAAGTCTGAAGATTCATGGTGAAGCTTAAAAATACTTTCTAAAACTTGAGTGTCGCTTTAATTTGAATAATTTGGTCGCTGTCAGTATAAAGTTCTTATAATACGAAAATCAATACCGCCTGTAGATACTTCCATTAGGCAGACAGGAACTTGAGCAAATAGACTTGCCAATCCTTACTAATACCACAAATAATATACTACTTTGATATATAATAATATATATATATATATATATATATATATATATATATTCTTTATTGCACTAAAACATACAGTAACAACAATAAGTTAATAACAATGTTAGCAAAGGCGAACTTATCTCTAAAAGAGATTTCTTCCAGTCAACCTAACGCAGTGTAATAATATAATATAATATGTAAAATACTATCTAATGCTACAAATGTGAAAGTCAGTTTGTTCTATTATTTAAGCAACTAATCAATTGAGATACGTTGATTGTATGGAATATAGAATATTTTGTTGAAAAAACATTTTTGAATGTTCTATTGATAATTAGCAACTAAATTGATATTTGTTTTTTTTTTTTTTTATACAACTTAGAACGGCAAACAAGCTGACGGCCCACCTGATGGCAAGTGGTAACCGTCACCTATAGACATGAGCAGTACCATGGACATAACAGAGTATACTGTTTCGCCCATGAAACCCCCCATGCGTTACCATTCCTGAGGACTCAGGTGTTATTCCTCTGTATCCAGTAAATTCACGCCATATCCCACCCTTCAAACCGAAACACAGTAATGCAAACATAACTGCTTCACGGTTGAAACACGAATGGGACAGAGGTACCCAAGCAATCGACTTTTGTACAAAGTCTCCCTCTGGTACAGAAATTCCAAATTTTCTTACACAGGAAAAAGGATAATATTGCTGTGATATATAAATATTGCTTAATTTAACATATGTTGAATACAAAGTAATTTGCAAAACCTGATCAAAACATTTCTGTTCTGTTATTTGCATAATTGATTTAGAGCTGTCACCTTTAATTATACTTACTGCTAAAAATCTAGAATGAAGAATAACATGGACAATTTAAGATAAATTGATTAGATTTTAATCTATAAATGTCAGCGTTTTTACCGAATGGAGCAATTATTTATTGAACGAATTTCAGAATAAGATCTTCTAAAATCTTATAAAATTAATTAATAAAATAATCTTATAAAATTTATATGAGAAAAGAGATTTTGACTGTTTTTTTTTTAATATATTTTTCTGTGCATATGTTATGTGATATCGTCACCAATTGTGAATTGATTCTAGTTATTACATGTTTAACTAGGACTAACTAGTGTTTACTTTCATGTTGGTACTTTCGGGGATTGAGTCGTAAGTATATCTATTTTATTAATTTGATCGTATGTACCAAAACAATTGTATTTTATAGTTATACCTTATGTGGAGGGAAATAAGAATTAGTTTGCATAAACTAATATATTGTTTGCTCTCGCTAAATAATTCACGGCGAACAAATCTAAGTCGACTAGAAATTTATCAACTGTCACATGTACCCATAACATATTATACGTACTTACGATGTCCCGGCGTTGAAAGGGTGCCACTAAAGGGACGGAAATGGGCTTTCAGTCGCCACCGAAACACGCGCCTCCGAATTATGTCCGGAAATAAGTGATCGAAGTCCCAATGCTCCTGTTTCCGATGAAATGTGCCCAGGAATGTGCCAAATGTTCTCTTTGAATTTCGAGGTCCCTAAACTCTAATCGATTTGAGTAGTAGGCCACATCAAAATGGGTCATATCTATTCTAAATAATGCATATTTAAAAATATATTCCGAAATTGCTGGCCATTTATAATCCTGTGACGTCATCGCTAGACAAGGTTTTCTTTTGGGAATAAAAAATATTTATCTCAGCAATTCTATTCTCGTAATATTATATTTCATAAAAGAATTGACTTTTAAATAAAAAATTAAAACGACCAAAAAAGGGATTAAAAGCGAAAAATAAAACGAAACTTTAAGAAAAAATATACAGTCGAACAAAAAAAGTCTAATATAAAGTCTAAGTTTATATTTAAATAAACAATTCTGAATCAGCGTTTATTACGTAATAATTTAAGTTTGTTTGTTTATATGGCTCAGGTATTAGTATACCTAAGTAATTACCCATTTTCAAGTTCCCAACTTACCTACCTCTTTTATTAACAAATATATTTACTATTCATTATTGTTTATTATATATATATTTTAAACTCACCTGGCTTAGAATGGACCACCCCTTACTTTCCCGTGGGTGTCGTTAGAGGCGACTAGGGAACTTATGGTGGAGGAATGGGTAGCAGGGTCTCTCTTAAAACATCTGTAAAAACCTAACTGCGGTTGCCAACCCGCCCGCCGAGCGTGACAACTACTGGCAATACTCCCTTTATGGGGAAGGCTTATGTTCAGCAGTGGACAGTTAACGGCTGAAATAATAATAATATTTTTTATTGTTGTTTACATATATATTTTTATATTATATATAAATAATATAAAAATATATATGTAAAAAACAATCTTTTTATATCAAAATGGGTAGATCTACAAAAAAACACTCGAATGAGAAAGCGATATATAGCTGAATCCGTAGTGGAGAAAAATAAAAGTTTGGAAGTAAATAAAAAGAGAAACAAATAAACACGTTCACACAGTTTAGCTCAGCGTGAGGAAAGAATTTCGAGAATGAAAAGCTTCATAGCTAAAAGGTTATATCAAAGGTCACAAGACAGCAAAGAGCAGCATGTTCATCACTTAAGTTTGAGCTTTGGCAGAAACGCAGAGTTAAGAGTTCTTTACAAACCCTGAGATAGCTGCTAAAACGGTTGAGGAGTACCCACAACTGTCTTTTGTCTTCGTCATCAGATCAACTTCAGATCTCCGGTATGTTGTAATTTGAAATACATATACATATATACCCAATTTTAATAGAATTTTTAGTTCGCAGATGAAAATACACTGAATTATGTCATATGCCATATTTTCTACCTAAAGGGTTGAAATTTTTTTAATATGTGTTGCATCTTAGTAAAATAGAACCAACTTCGAAGTATATTAAATAAAAAAAGATTTATCCAAACCGGACTACTATGTGAAACGTTATATATAATATATAAGAAATAATAATAAAATGTAAACTTGTACATTTAAAAATTAAAAATCTCCTCTGTATTTCGTCGGTTAAAAATTCATTCGATACTTTTTCGTAATGTGTGCATAGACACGCTTTAGTTACATTTCAATTATTTGCATAATACGCTTATTCTATTACTTATTAAAATTTTAAACTATGTTGAAACTGTTTGGCAAATACTCTTAGAATTCTTTACTTTGTGCTATACGAAGAAGTACCTGTGTTGTTTCTGTATATGACTTTATCTCTGCCTCACACTTCTATCTGAGAATAAATGAGTTATTATTGCTTTAACTTTAAAATTTAAATTATAAGCTTGCAGGAGACCTAATAATAAATAGTAACAAACTATGTACATAATTGTAATAAAATTTTATTAAATACTTTACTACAAGCTAGTCTCGCGTGACTTGCTTGTGTAGCAATTTAGGTACCCCCGTCTAACCTATTTTTGCAGTGAAGCAATAACGCATGCGTTGTTCTGTATTTCAGTTTCAGCGATAAGAAATCCAGTGGCTTTTCTATCTTATAAATACCTCACATGTCCCAAATTACAAGGGGTATTGTATATACCCATATGTGAGTACATTCTTTAGAATAATAAGCCTTCAAAATGAAAAGCAACAACGTTTGTATTATTTATTCACGGAAGAAATAGGCATATATTTCATACAGACTCTACAGTATAAAGGAAACTGAATGCGTTAAGAGAATTTAATATTTAATTTAATGTTCTTAAGAAAAAGGTGGGCCATGATAAACAATTTCAGGCAATAAGGTTCGGCAGCTGCTAAGTAAAACCTTCCATTAAGTAAATTAATTAGCCACACACGCGGCTCTCAAGTTGGCGCCGGCACGCCATTGTGGCCGTGAACTTACATAAAAATCGACTTATTATTTGTTTTTTAATGTCTCATTTCAAGTCAAAAAGTAAATCAATGTCTTACAGATTCAAAAACATTTCAAGCCGGGTTGAATGAATGGGATAATGACGGCCGGTGACCACTTTTTGGTTCGCAAACCAGTTTCGGTGTTCGCGTCCAAAAGACGTTATCTGTCGCGGAATCTGGACATCGATATAAAACCTATATTCACATATAGTATTGTAATTTAGTTTTATATTTCGATGGTGCAACCGAATCACGAGTCTCGAAACTTTGTGCCAGAGTGCCGGCTTGTTCGTTTTTTGATCCTCCACGGAGGAATCCGGGGTGACGCCACCGGTGCTAGTGGAATCGAAAAAGGCTTTATTTATTATTTTTCCAACCGATCGATATTTTGTTTTTGTTAAAAATGCATTCTTTGTGCCAATGATCTTATTTTTGATGGTATTAAATTCTGAAATTAGAATTGACCATTTGACATTAGCTTGTTAGGTATAATAAAAAATGATTTGATATGTTCTCAATTTTTGGTTTTACACTGACACCTTGACAGTTATATATATTATAACCAGATTTTGCTGTTATTAAAGCTACAAACTTTTTGTATCACGATTGAACATACTTGTTTTTGGTGCTAGTTAAGAAGGATATGTCAACTTATTGAAAGTTTCGTAAGAATATAAATTGATATGGACACCACATTACTGGTTTGACTAAGTTTAGATAAAATCGTTCATTATTTTAATATATATATATATATATATATATATATATATATATATATATATATATATATATATATATATATATGACCATTTTGTTCCATTTTTTTTAATTGCTAGAAATAGCGACAGTGGACAGTTAAAATCTGATATGATAATGTTGATATCTAAATGTGAAAAACGAGGTAGTCAAGTTCGAAGCTTTCGGATTTGATAGGTATTTCAATATGCCATATATAAAGCGTATTTTTCCGATGATATTTTGGATATAAAACAATTATAAATATTATGTTTAGCTATAACAACAATCAACAAAATCTTTTTAGGAAGATAATAAAATAGGAACATAAGTTAGTTTTTTAATTGAAAGTTTAAAAGCATAAATATTCCATAGAAAGCATTCTGCACTTTCGAGAAAGATGTAGAAGTGGCTTGTCTGTGGCGGTCAAGAAATGGTTCTATGCATAAATAATGAAATTATTACGATCACCGCCCGGATCCAGCTTCGGATTCCATTAGCACAGATTTTGAGATGAAATATAAAGATATTATATTTTTTTATAACAAGCAGGCACGCGCTCAACATCGATAATAATTATAATTTAAATACAGTTCGCTATCGTATATACAGACGTTGATAGAAAAAAAAAAAAACATTTGCCGCTATGTCGATACAAGTTAATGATTTATTTGAAATTTACGACGCATATGCCACTGTTTCGAAATGGGAGGCTTCTAACTGCTGTGGTAGATTCGACCGATACCTACAAAACGGGTGATTGATTGATTTCAACTTGTGCGTTTCATATAAATCACCTATGTTATTTTTAACTGGAACTCAATTTATTAGTTTATGTTATTGCTTTGGATTTAAAAATAAAGGTAACAGCATAATTAAGAATTTTATTACGATCATATTAGTCACTGTCTGTCTACTGCTGAGCATAGGCCTCTTCCATAGATTGCCATAAGGAATGATCCTGAGTCATCTCCATCTATTAATTCCCTGCACTACATCTACACTTGAGGTCGTCACCCCGTCTAGTGGAGGGTCGTTCTACACTGCGTTTAACCGTACGAGGTCGCCACTCAAGAACCTTTCTTCTCCATTGGTAATCGATTCTTCGAGATATATGCTCAGCCCATTGTCTCTTCAACTTGCTTATCCATTGGGCTATATCGGTCCCTTTTGTTCTTCTGTGGATATCTTAATTCTTAATTTTATCACGCAAAGAATATTGTTATAAGTACCTATTTACTAATGCCGACGAATACACGTGTATTCTTATTATAACGTCGATAATAAAAAAATAATGGTAATCGTAATTACCATAATATTAGATATTTAATTGTAATGGTTACTAAAAATAATTTATTGACTTGTCATCGACTCATAAAGAAGGAGATCAGAGTATAAATGTTATCAGATATCAATTTAGATAAGAGGCTCAGCTTAATGAGGAGCTATAAGTAATATTGACGATTCCATACAGTAGGCATAGAATCTGTTTTTAGACTTTGAAGAGAACTGTACCGAAGAGAACTGAGAAGAAGAGAACCAGAGGGAGACTTTGTACAAAAGTCGTTTGCTTGGGTACCTCTGTCCCATTCGTGTTTCAACCGTAAATCAGTTGTGTTTACATGGTTGTGTTTCGGTTTGAAGGGTTGTCGTGAATTTACAGGGTACAGAGGAATAACACCTGAGTTCTCAGGAATGGCAACGCATGGGGGATATCATGGGCGAAACAGTATACTCTGTTAGGTCCATGGTACTGCTCATGTTTAGTTAGTAGGCGACGGTTACCACTTTCCATCAGGTAGGCCGTCAGATTGTTTGCCATTCAAAGTTGTATAAAAAAAACTGTCTCCCTGCGACGAGAAGGTAAGGAGATATGTACTCTATTACATGTACATGCAAATTAAAATAATATTACATTTATTAACATTTTTATATATATTTAGTAACACGGAGAGTCACCTAATAACTTATATTTTTATGCACATGTCTTCACAAAACACTTTTATATTAATTAACGATATGTACCCGGTATTTATTAAATAAAAAAACATATTAGACTGTATTCTGAAGAACTGTTTGACATAATGTTCAATTGTCTATCGGCACATTCTGTCATCGCACTGCTCGCCATTATTAGGGTCATCTTTTAGAATCAGGGTTATCATCTTCACAATTTGGAACCCAAATCGTTACGTTTCTGAGGGTTTCCCTAGCAATAATAAAAGATACTCCAAAAGTCTGCAATACTCACGTGATATCTACAAACTAGCCGGTGCCCATATTAGGCTGCGGTAACCTACTATCAGGCAGATTGTATGTTTAGTTACAAATGTCGTTGTATGCTTAATTAAAAAGATCTAAATCAATCGAAACTAACTTCTGACATTTATAAATTTAAATTTATTAGCTATTAAATAAATCATTGTTCTATTTATGAGATAAATTAGTTTCACTTCAAACGTGGGTATGATGACTTTACGGACGGTGCTAAAGAAATGAAACAATAGTTCCATATAGATACATCAGGCGATGGTACATGCACATCCCACACGTGGGCGTGTACATATGGTACATATGCTATGATAGGAAACGTATCTACATCAGCCCACTCACATCTCAAGTGAGTTGAGGTGTAGTGTGAAATTGCGATTTCATGTTAGAAACCGCCGGAGGTTTCTGATTTCTAATTGTCTTTAAGTGCTCTTAATAATGTTGTGGGTTGTGGGCGTTTATTGAGAATACCACGCATTATGATACTTGTATAAACCCTAGTGCAAATAAATGATCGACAAGATTAAAGTATTTTATGATAGCGCGCCGCGCGCTTTCTTTGTTGGACGGTTACTTTTAAATTAACATATCAAGGAGACGTTTCTGAATTCAGGTACTAGTAAAGTATATAATCTGTCATTTAAGTGTTGGTCCTATATTCATTTTGTAATGATTAAATCTGTTGTTTTTCTTTGCGCAGCATAAAAACTGTTTATTGCGTAGCGAAATTTACTTGTAGACTTGCTTTTCGCACAAAATGTACATGTTATGATTATTTTTCTATTATTTTTTATTTTTATCGAATTGCATGTGCTAATTTATGTAGGTACTGTCATTTGAATTCATAAATGAATGTAAGTCTAGCTAAGTACTGGTTTGTGTATCTAACGGTGCGAGCAAGGAGCGGAGAATAACAGAGTTCCTTCTAATTTACAGTGACTGGGTACATTATGTAGATTTCCGTGCACTACATACACTGTACTTAAATATTTATTACCTACTAAGGGTTAGCATTCATGAGGCTCCGGTGCAATTTTGCGTTAGGGTTAGTTTTCTTCTGTATTGTGCTCGGTGCTTCAATTCATAATTTATAGTCTTGCATAAATTATAGAGCTTACAATATTATATATACATATATATATACAAATGCTAATCTATCAGTTATATACACAAGGTGAAATCGACTTTAATAGCGCTTTTTACGGAAGCATTTTATCAGTAAAACGAAATTTGTTTTTTTCTTAAAAAAACATGAGTTGAAAAGCGATAAAAAATTGCCTTCAGTACACGGTGCTTACGTAATATCTCAGAATGATTAAATGACTTTTTGTCATTTTTCGATTCCTTTGTTCTTATTTTTTTTGTTTATATTTATCCATGTTTCTTTAGGAAATAATTTCAGTTTCATTAATGGAATACTCTCTTAGAAGGATATTTATAATTTTGATAGGTATCTTGTGTATTTACAAAATACGTTGAATTAAATAGTGCATACATAGTCAATATCATTATTTAATTTAGTCAAATATTTTCTTATTATAAAACACTTGACATTTTATTTAATGTACATTGTTATAGAAATGTTATTAAACTAAGCAATCACATTCTCTGATATTGTGTTAGAAAAAATTTAAAGCGGCAAGTTTTTGTGAGAACACATTATTATTTACAAATTTGCTTTAATCATACAAGAATTTTTAATATACGATTTTTTTTTATTTTTATATAGTCAAACTTTTCATTTTCCATCTTGAATTTAGGAATTAAAAATGTGTTTACTTATGACCATGGTACGTTCATACATAAAATGTCGATAGTGTGATAATCCACTTAGTTTAAGTATTTAATACAGCAACACCAATATAAACAGCTTCACCCGTAAGAGTTCCTGTCTCAGTATTTCCTGTCCTTATCTTAGTCTAAGAATCTGTAAATTATTTACATTACATCATACGGTTGTAAGGCCAATATTAGATGTATTGAAAACTTGGGCCGTGCCTTCATAAATCGCCTTTACTCCTTTCATTTGCTTTGCGAAAATTATACGCCATAATTTACCCCCCAGTAGCGTCATAAGTTCAACGCAGACAGTTTACGAAGCGTTATTTCCTACAAGTACATTGGCACTAAACATTGCTGTTTCCTTAATAATATAACGGATATATGGTAGCTGAATGTCTCAGTAATAGGGCTGTCAGTAATTATATTGTTATTGATGAATGACGACGTATTAAAAGATCTTAATTAAAAGAAAATCCAGCCATCAGTGTCCACAGGACCTATAGATATCGAAGCCTATATTAGACATGTTTTATGATCTAATATATGTTAATAATATAATATAACTATAAAAATAATTTATAGATGTGTGTATGTATGCGTGTGTATGTGTATGTGTATGTATGTGTGTATATGTATATATGTGTATATATATATATATATATATATATATATATATATATATATATATATATATATATATATGTATGTATGTATGTGTATGTGTGTGTATGTATGTATTTTGCATATATAAAAACCGATCATTGTCATTACGCAAATGTGAAAACGATTCATGGCTTAACATAGATATAAATTTGATTATGTATTGACTGTAATTCAGCTGTACGTTTTCCAAAAAATAAATAAATAAATATTAATTTATTTTATGCTATTTAGTTGACATATGAGTAAATTATAATAGTTATTGATTGCAAAAGAATTATTATAATCGGTGCGGAATTCGGAAAGATATCGTCTAACAAACAAAACGACTTAAAAACAGACCCTTTATATAGTATACTTTGTTACCTGTTAAGATCCCTTACCTTATTCGTACAAAATGTATCAAGGTTAAATTCATATTTGTCTACTGACTCATGACCAAAAAGTCATTTAATGTATAGGGTATTTCCGGTGGTTTCAAATGAAAATAATGTGAAAAACAACAATTTCATACATATATATTTTTATTTATTTTGCATCTGCGTTTTAGTCACAGTTACCTGGTATTTTTTAAGTGTGTAAGTTTTTTGTTCGGCATTAAAATGTTTCATATGTACAACTATAGTAATACTGTAACATATTCGTTGCTAAAAAAATTTTTTTAAATGGGAATGTAAAACAAGTGGTTGGTCCGTCTAATGAAAAGTGGTAATCGCTCTCTATATAATTTATATATATAATATATATTACTGTTATACTATGCCCTTTGTACTCCTCATATGCTATAATATTGAAATTATTTTCTAAATGACATGACATATAATTTTTCCAAATTGCATTTGTCAACCATAGCTGTACGTTCTAGTCGCGCACGGAACATAAAGCGGGGCTCGCTTTGGCGTGCTTTGGTGTCGTTTTGGCGTCTCGACTGCAAAGCGCTACGCTTCGCATGCTACTACTGACTCCACAAAATGTTACCTTTGCGAAATATAAATAATTAAGTCTAAGTATAGACTATCGTTCCACTAACAATCGTGTTAACATTTAACAACACTAAAATTGTTGTTTTATGTGTTTGTGGTGTATTTATTTTACCAAATATTAAATGTAAGCGCTCTGTGTTTTATTATTGTTAAAAAAATATGAACCAAGACTAAAACAATAAAAATATGTAACGAATTTAGATTAATGTATTAAATAATAAAGTTATTGGTTGGACGTATTTAGATATTGCTTAACAATAACTATTCAAAATATCACTTATCTATCTTTATGCACTGAATGTTATTAAATATTACTCTTTTAAAAGTCATGATATGTAAAAATTGAATTAATTTTTGCGAATAAATTAATTTCAAACACTGAATATGAGAATGAATGAACAAGTAGTTGAAGTTTCTTATTAGTTTGAGAGAACAATCGATTATCAATCATCTTCATAAGGAATCAATTGATTATCATAAACCACAAACGTGCCGGTATATTTTAATTACAATCTAATATTAGTTTATAGATCGAGAGAAGAATATGAAACTTCGAAAGGTTAAAGGAACCTGAATTGTATAAAGTGGGGAGAAAGGGATTGTTAGTAATGGAGACTGAGAATCCTATTGCTAGCAATATTCCCAACTTGGTCGACCTCCTCGGGGTTCTCCCTGGAAACTATCATGGTCAATTCCTGATAAATTCATCATGATGGGCTAACTGGCCTGTTTTTATTCTCATCTATCACCCTTTAATGTTGCTCCGCCAGCGTATCCCGTTAGCGCAGGCGGGGTTACCATACCATTTTTATCGATAAAAAAAAATAGTATAAAGTAGTGATATATTCAAACTCTTGTCAGCTCTTACTACCATTTTTAGTGAGTTAATTTTCATTCATCTTTCTTCATCATCATTCTTTAAATTATAAAGATTATCATAATATTAAAAAGGTACAAAGGTAACATTAATTTCCATGTCGCAAATAAGGTAAATAATCTTTTAACAGTGAGAAGTGAAATTCCATTTAAGACATTTTAATTAAATGTTGGCAAATATTGTCATTCTTTCGGCATAAAAAATGTGAGACCAAATTATATATAATACAATACTATAATAGGCCAAGCATATATTACGTATGCATATATGTTTATATATATAAACTTTATCGTATATAATCTTTTGGAGGTAACAATAAAAGTATCTATCTATCTATAGTATGTTTGTTAGATATATGTATATTAAATATATAAAAAAATCAGTATTAAATATACAACAATTTATAATTTTCCTAGCAACTACTAAAATACTGTTTTAACACTACTGTTAAATTAATATTTACTTTCATCGGACAATAAATTGATACATTTACCTATATCCTATTGTTGTTTATGTTTTTCAGAATTCATATATAGTTTTGTAGTAAGGGTCGAACCCATTTAAAATACCCGTACATTGTATACGAGTATACGCCAGAACTATTCTCATTTTAAGTTTTGTGTTTCTACAGTTAGTGTTGGGCTTAGTTCGTTCTATTGTTTTAATATTTCTAATGTAATTTTCTCCTTTATATTAACGTTAAATATAGAAGTTGTAATAATGGTCATGGGATGTCCTCTCTATTAATCTGTCCGATTGTGGAGTAAGGGCATACGGGTACGCAACCCCGGCCTCCATAGCTACTACAGTTACAAAACCTATGTCCTCTCCGTAGCTGTAGTATCCCCCATTTTTCCTATAGTTCCTTTCCACTTATCACCTCCTTTCCTTATAACCTATTCCTTTCCCAATGTAACCTATTTCCTTTCCCTATCCGATGTTAAGAAGAGCAGTTCTTTTTCAAAATGATAAGAGAAATTAAAACGCAACTACCCCAGGAGGGTACCGGCACTGCCGGAGAATCCGTCCCTGAGTGCAACTCAGGCAGTCCCATCGTATCTGGGGGGACAAATTTCTCATCGACGGCGATGCGTTATGCCACGGGTCACGTCATGTCTCCCCTGTTTCCCCAAATGGCAAAAAGAGGGCAAAGGAATGCCAAATTGCAACGATGAATGTTTGTGGAGGTATGGATAGTAAAATAGACGAAGTATGTGAGATGATGAGTGAAAGAAGAATTGATGTATTAGGAGTAAGTGAAACAAAAAAGAAAGGCTGCTCTATTACTACTTATGACCGATATACTGGGTACTGGTCTGGAGTTAATGACTCTGAAAGAAGCAGCCAAGGAGTGGGAGTTATTTTGTCAGAGAGAATGAATGCATCTGTTAAAGAATTTGAATTTGTAAGTCCTAGACTCCTCTGGATACGACTGAAAGTTGGTTTGACCCGTATTTTTCTCCTTTGCGCTTATGCCCCGGATATGTCCAAGCCACCAAAGGTCAGAGAGGATTTCTGGGATAGTGTAAGAGAGATTATGACTAAATGTAAGGAGAATGAAAGAATTATTTTGATAGGTGATTTTAATGGCTGGGTGGGAATCCGTCGCGATGGATATGAAAGGAATTTAGGAATGTTTGGAGATAAAAGAGTGAATGAAAATGGTGAAAGTTTATTAGAAGTATGCCTGGAGAGAAATCTGGTGGTGACTAATACTTTGTTTAGTCACAAACTGATTCATATGTATACATGGCAAAGGCAAACTGAGAGAAGTATGATTGATTTTGTAATTGTGGATGAACGATTGAGAGCGAAAGTGAAGGATACAAGAGTCTATCGTGGTACGAATGTCGGAACCGATCACTTTTTGGTGATATCGAGAATAGGTGGCTTATTCAATAAATGGCGACATCGTCCACGTGTTCGTATGTCAGAAATAGAAAGAGTAAGAGTAGAGAGACTGACAGAAGAACAGGTTCGAAATCAGTATCAAGAAAGATTGAATGAAAGATTTAGAGAGCTACTGAAGAAAGATAACTATGAGATAGAAGAATTTTGGAAGGAATTTAAATGCGGAATCTTTGATATAGCTACTCAAGTTTGTGGTGTAAGTAAGAGGAAGGATGTTAAGATGAGAATGAATGTATGGTGGGATGGCGAAGTGAAAGAAATGGTGGCTCTAAAGAAAAAGGCATGGATGGATTTGTTAGCTACCAGAGCTAATAAGAGAATGCAAGGTAATGTAAGTGACATTGAAAAAATTGCAAAAGAGAAGTATGATGTAATGAAAAAGAAAGTTAAAGAATTAGTAAGCAAAAAGAAAGAGGAATGTAAGGATGAGTATGAAAGGAAATTCTCTAGAAATTTTCGAGCTAATCAAAAGCTTTTCTGGCATTTAGTTCGAACAGCTAGAGGTAAAAAGAGAGATCCGAAAATGGGCGTGATAAGGGATATGGATGGTAATGTTATCACGGAACAAAAGGAAGTCTTAGATCATTGGAAGAGATATTTTGAAAGTTTATTTGAACGTGGAAGTGAAAGAAAGAATGTTGAAAATGAAATAATGGACGAAGAAGTTGACAGTGAAAGTGATATAAGTATGGATGAAGTAATGAATGCAATGAAGATTATGAAATTTGGTAAAGCAGCGGGATTCGATAGAATATCTGCCGAAATGCTTAAAGAAGGTGGAGAAATCATTGTAGACCTGCTGTGTCTGCTGTTCAATAAATGTTGGCGGTCCGGTTGTGTTCCAGGTGACTGGAGCAAAGCTGTTATTGTGCCACTATATAAAGGCAGCGGGTCACAGCAGGAGTGCAAAAATTTCCGCGGAATAAGCCTTCTTAGTGTTGTAGGCAAATTGTATGCTAGGATTTTGATTAAAAGAGTGATGAATGAGACGGAAAGTAAAATTTGGGATGTGCAAGCAGGGTTTCGAAAGGGCATGGGATGTACGGATCAAGTCTTTTCCTTAAGGTGCATAACAGAGAAAACCTTAGCTCAACATCAGAAGGTTTTCTGCGCCTTCATTGACCTTGAAAAGGCTTATGATAGAGTGGAGAGGAATGAACTGTGGTCAACACTGGCAATGTATGGGGTGAGCAGCCATTTGATACGGGCATTCAAATCTTTATATAAGGATTCAAATGCCTGTGTCAGAATAAATGGAGTCTATACAGACTGGTTTGGCATTGAACGCGGTGTTAGACAGGGCTGTGTAGCGTCTCCTTGGCTGTTCAACCTATTTATGGACAGTTGCTTGACCGATTTGAAAGGATCTAATTGTGGATTCAGGATGAATGAGTCTCTGTTTAAGACTCTTTTATACGCCGACGACCAAGTACTTTTTGCATCGTCGGAGTATGAATTACAACAAATGGTGACTATAATGAATGAAGCGTATGCAAGAAAAGGTATGAAAATAAATGCGAAGAAGACGAAGGTAATGGTTTTTGAGAGGAATGAAAGTTTAACGGCATGCCAGATTATGATAGGAGATGAAAAAGTAGAGCAAGTGAGTGAGTTTCTATATTTAGGTTCTTTGTTTACGAGGGATGGGAAGTGTGACAGAGATATTGAGAGGAGAGTAAAAGCGGGAAACAGTGTTAACGGTGCACTGCTCTCGATTATGTCAAGTAAAAATGTATCGAGCAAAGCTCGCCTTGCTATAATTCAAGGAGTACTGACACCAACACTCATGTATGGAAGCGAATCGTGGGTATGGCAGAAGAAGCATGAAAGTAAGATAAATGCTGTACAGATGAGAGCTTTGAGAAGTATGTGTGGTATTACTTTAAAAGATAGAGTAAGAAACAGTGTGGTTAGAGAGAAGTGTGGACTGAAAGACGATGTAGTGACAAAAATTGAAAAAGGAATGTTGCGTTGGTTTGGTCATTTGGAGAGGATGGATGAAAGAAGAATTACGAAAGAGATTTATCGAGCAAGAATGAATGGAGATGTCGGTAGGGGCCGCCCTAGACGGACGTATGTCGACCAAATAGGCGACGTGCTGAAGAAGGGCCAAATTAAAAGTACCCGTAACCGACGAGCGTGTATGACAAGATTGATGAATGTGGAAGAAGCGAAAGAGGTTTGTTTGAATCGAAGCATTTGGCGTTCCATTGTTTCTGCCTACCCTAATGGGAGACAGGCGTGACAGATATGTATGTATGTATGTTGTAATAATGAAGTATATGTTGTAGTTTTTGATGATGGATGGATGAATGGATAGCCGTTTGTTGCTCTTTCACAAAAAAACTGCTAAACGGAATTAAATAAAATTTGATACACAGGTAGGTTACATAAGATACTTTATTTATGCGCTTTTGTACATTCATTTATAATATATAATACAAAAGCATATAGATAATGTTATAACAAAAATGCACAAAGATATTTTATGTACTGATTTTCGTGAGCGGAGCCGCGGGATACAGCTAGTAATTAATATATTATATGCTTATCTAACCCTAGTTAGTGTATTTAAGTACTAGATACAATTTAATGTAATAATTTATATTATGATGTTTCTAAGTTCTGTTATACCGATTTTTATTAAAAGCTGACAATTATAGATTAATAGGACGAGTCACTTTGCGACTACATATGTATATTACGAAACATTGGAAGTAACCATTTTAGCCTTTCTGCGCGCGCATTGTATTGCATTTCATATCATACGACACGGGAATGCGGGAAACATTTATTAGTGCATTGACCTACTTACCTACGAGTACGTGTTATTTTATTTTAGTAGTACAATGGTAATGCAAAACATTCCCTGCATACTTACCAATAAATACCATAATACAAGTGGTTTAGGGTTATATTTTATCCTTAATATATATATTTAAATGTATATACGAGTATACTCATATTTTTTTGGCACTCGGAAAATTAAAAAGTACTTCGAATTATCGATCAACAGTTAGATGTTTGATTGCAAAAATATTCAAGCGCCTCACTCATAAACTGCATTCAATTTTTAGGGTTCTCTACTAAAAAGGTATAAACGAACTCTTATTGTGCGCCTTTGTCCGTCCGTCCATCAGTCTGTCACAGAATTACATATTAGCAACTACCTTTTCGAATTATTGGCCATACATATTGCAATAGAAGTAATTGAAATTTATTTTCATTTTTATTTCTAGGGTTTCGAAATGATTACTCAAAATTTCAGAATTGTCCTACTAGTTTAAGTAGGATATTATAATGGAATGAAATGAAACGACATGAAAGGACTTTATTTGTACATTTTAAAACTGATTTTTATTTATATTTATGCTACGTATTATTTTTATATTTAAAAGCCATTCCCCCATTTCTGCTTATTTCCGAAATCTCTGCAGCAAAAAATCTATAATAGTTACAGTTTAGAAAGGTATTACATAAATTTCTTTTTCAATCAATCCCAAGTAATATGATGCAACAAACCTAAAGAAGTATATCTATTAGTACTAAGTGGACATCCAAGTCAAGTGTCTCTATCTGATCGTCCATTTCCATACAGGACGTGTGATTCAACAGCACCACTTTCTTGCAAATGTACTCATTTGCTGTCCATATGGAGCTCATCCTTTTACTGTCGGTTAATAAAACGTTCATTCATGTGTGTGTGTGTGTGTGTGTTACCCACCTTATTATAGACCAAGGTCGTGATTTCGTATCGCCTTTTTATCATTTGAATCAATCGGTTTTAATCATGCGTCGTCGAGTCAAATACGGACTGGAGCCTTATGAGTAGACTTCTGCGGCACATGTTCACTATATTAACATGAAGTTTGGTGGACTTGAATTACTTATATTTGCATATTGTTTCTTACCATTTATCGTATATCTTTTACTAATAACCATGCATATATTAATATAATAAGACGGTGAGATAAGAGAAACGCACGAATAGATTCTTTTAAATCTATTATTATATATAGCCATAGTCAAGTAGTACAACATCTCAAATGAGGTATTCAGAAGTATTTTCTAGACTTTTGCAGTTGTTTATATCAAAAACGTATTTATACCTAATAACCATTAGGGTTTAAATTATACTCGAGTGAAATTGGCGCGGGTCGCTAGATTAAAAGATTAGTACTGGTATTAGCAATAAAATCCAATGCTTATTCTATTCTAAATTATTATATTTATATGATATTACTTAGAACATACCTTTATTATATTTATTTTTGAATGTAATAATTGTACCAACACAGCATTGGCAAAGTACCTACGATAAAAGACTTACTCATTTTTTCAATATAGCGGATATTAGAGGTAAGTAGATATTTCTTAAATATTTAATGTCTCAATTAGGTATATATATGTCACGAAATAATATACGTTCTATCTTTCAAAAGATATGTACATTGATCCGGCTTAAATAAGTATATCATTTAAGAGATGACAGTCACTGAAATAGTTTAACCTGAATAGGACCTTGTGCCCTCGAACTTTAGATTTGATTTACATATATTGATTATTGTTTCATACTTACTTTTTTATTTTTATGTCCATATATAATATTCAGGTATTATTGCAATATACTTTGTAGGGACAATATTGCAATATAATAGTAGTAATAAATAGTGACTAATTGGCAAAAAAAGGTACGTTCGTATCCCGATCAATTTATTTCATAAATCGATCTATTTTCTTATCTATTAGGATTTGGTACCAAATAGATACAAAGAAACCCTTATGGTACGACGTTGTCCGTTTGTCCGCTCGTCTGTTGCAGCGCTATATCTCAGCAATGTTATAGATTTGAAATTTGTAGTAGAAAAATAGTTTACATATAGTTTGCTCGCATATATTGAAATTGAAATAATTGAAAAATGCGTACGTTAATTCATTTGACATTCCACGTTGCTTGAAAAAATCCTTTCATCCACTATCTATTCATCTACAGTAGTATTATTTCCCATTATTAGTAATACTACTGTTATAAAACAGTCTATATTAAGAGTTAAAGCTTTATCATTCAGTGGTTTCAGATACAACTCATGATAATACCTTTAATTTATTTATATGAAACGCCCGTTTACTTATGATACTATGTCCAGTATAAGCAGAGGGAGACTTTGTACAAAAGTCGATTGCTTGGGTACCTCTGTCCCATTCGTGTTTCAACCGTGAAGCAGTTGTGTTTGCATAACTGTGTTTCGGTTTGAAGGATGGGATATGGCGTGAATTTACTGGGTACAGAGGAATAACACCTGAGTCCTCAGGAATGGCAACGCATGGGGGGTATCATGGGCGAAACAGTATACTCTATTATGTCCATGGTACTGCTCATGTCTATAGGCGACGGTTACTACTTTCCATCAGGTGGGCCGTCAGCTTGTTTGCCATTCTAAGTAGTACAAAAAAAAAAAAAAAAAGCAGGACTCAATGTAGTTTGTTTGGGCCTAGGTGTGCAGATCAAACATAAATGGATTTGAGGCAGATAAAAACTCTAAGTTGGAACATTGCGGAAATTGCTATTTAATTGGGAATCGCCCACTCTATGTCGTGCATCGAACCGGTCGTGGAGGATGCACGCGATCTTAGCCCAGCCAAGTGCGACCGACTAGTGAATCAATGTTGCCATAATGAAACAATTACTGATACAAATCGATTGGATTATATTTTATCCGTTGTCTAACAAGTATTTATAGGTTCGATCTATGTGCACTATTCAAAATAGGTTTGGTCATTATTCCAATGTAATTTGTATAATATTTGATAATTATTAACTATTAACTCAATTATTTATTAACTCACTCGGCTTTGTACGATTTTAAACATCTCTTTTAGATATTAATTTATAGAACTATAGAAGCTTATAAGCTGAAATTTGCAAGGGCTGTTAACAAAGAAAGGTTATATGGAAAATGCCTTAAATTTTTCGATAATTTTGTTTATTATTAGTGTCAATTTATTATTTTTAAATCTATAGTAGCTAAGAATTTAATGTTTATAATATCGTATGTTATGCAGAGTAGTTATTACAGTACAAATTTGATGTTGTTTTATGTAATATTTATTTTATTAATGTATTAATTTGTATTCTTTTGCTTTGCTATAAATAAATAAATAAATAATTGCTTAGACGTTATATCCGGGTTGTATACGGGTTAAAAATTAAATAATTAGTATTTTTAAAGAAGTTAATATACAAAACAAATTTAGAATTTGTTTTTAAATAATTTCTTAAGTCGAAAAATTACTAAAAATATTAGGCCTCCTGTATTACAGCGTATTTAACTGATAGTTCATATCACAGTTCATTTTTTTTTTTTAATTTGTGAAAGTGTAATGGTAACCCTGCCTGTTCTAACGGTATACGCTGGCGGGGCACCAGTGAGGGATGATAAGTAATAATGAAAAAGCAGATCAGCCCATCATGATAAATACACCTAGAATTCAGCACGATGGTTTCCAGGCGGAGCCACTTAGAGATCGACCTGACAGGGTATATTGCTCGAATTAGACTGTACACCAATCCCATTGCTAGAATGGGACTGGTGGTCCGTATTATTGACAATCCCTTTCCCCCTACAGTTCATAGTTCGCAGACAGTTCACAGACATCCAAACACTAAACGTTTGGTAAACAATATTGATTCCATTCTGTATATTGATATTTTTCCACCACAGATTAAGGATTGTACCTGTGTTCCCGTAACTAATGATTTATAAGTATAATTTTTGTAGATATTTAACACGCTGATCCGCAGTTTTGCATGCAATAAAACCCACCTTATTCAGATGGTACTGTATATTCTTTTATATGTGCAGGCTGAGGTCTAGATATATTCAAAAATCCTTTAGCGATCTTTGTATTCAGTATAATAATGTATTCAGGGTGCTGTTGGAATTGCCACGATTTTGTAGTGCTACAGGGATGTTTGCAGAAGTCTGCGTAGATTGCTTTTATGCCACAATGCGTAACTGGTGAGTAGAGTGCGGGGCAGTACCAATGGCATCCTGAATATGGTTGCTAGTAGGTTGGACTGCCTACATTGGTCACTGTTGTGTGATATTAAATGGTATGTCACGGCGGTGACCAAATTTGTCAAATTGTTCCTTTTTTTTTTATTATAAGATGTGGCTGAGAATACGAGGGGTAGCTGATAAGTTCGCGACCTAAGGTACTAAGCGATGATTCATCATCTCATTACTGATAATACTAACGTAACGTAACGTAACGTGACTCCTTGTAAGTATGAGTATAAATAATACCCCATTTTTGTATTTACTTCATTAACACTCAATCCTTGGAACCATCAACAATACAATGTCAGAAGAAATTGGAAATTCTCACAATTTAGAGCACTGCGCTGTAATTAAATTCCTTGTTAAAAAAGGAAATACAGCAAAACAAATTTTTAAAGAAATATCACCGGTTCCATTATGCACCTTTATATACGATGGTAAAAAATTTAGCTCGGCTATTTCAACAAGTATGTTACTAATAAATTGGCCATTGTGGTCTGTAATAAAGATATTATTATAATTAGAAGGCGCATTGTTTAATGGTGTCTTAGACATGTAAGCATTGGTATCTAGTCAAGAGCAATTTTATTTTGCTACGTCGCAAACTTTGTACTCTATTTGCAAACTTATTGAATAAAGGTGGCAAATTTGTTACGAAGACAAATAAGGCACCCGTGCGTGCAACTTCACTTTACTCAAAGAGCGGGAATTATGCATTATATCAATAAAACTACGCACGCATTGTTTCTTTAACATTTAAATAGGTAGTCGTAACGTCATATAAAATTCTAAAAATATTTCCTAAACATATCTTTACATTTTATTGGCAGATAGTAATGTGATTTGTGAATATTAGTATTTTATTTGTAATGTTAATTGTTGTTTGTTGAAAAACTATTGATGTTTTTACAATTAAATATACATATATATATATATATATATATATATATATATATATATATATATATATATATATATATATATATAATACCATATCATAGTGTATTCGATAAAATGAAGGCCCTATTATATAATATTTTTCATCATATTCTAATTGTTTTTTTTTCAAGTCGTAAAAAAAAAACAAAAATTAAAAGGAAAATAAATTTGATTCGAAGGCTGCACACTGTCATGTCATGTTTCCTCTGTAAACCTCGTACCGTGTTTTTTGATACATGACAGAGATATATAGCTCACACTTATAGCTACCGACAATGTTTTTATACAATAACGCAATTTGTGAAAGCCATTATGCTAATTTATCATAAGCTATTCGTTCGGCGCCTATTCCACATAGCCAATTATAATAGACCCAATAAAATACTATATTATATGGAGATTATACAAAAATGTTGACCTGCAGGTCACCGTTAGATTGCTATAAGCACCCGATATGTGATATATAATATGATAATGTTTTGAAAATATAATTATGATAAGCAACTTTAATGTCCTGCAAAGTCGTTAATTTTGGTGACAATATTTTGGCTTATGCGAAATTTGCCGATTTATCAACTATCTTTAAAAGCGTTTGTTGATTTAGTGACATGGAGAACACAGATAGCTACAGGCAAAAAACTACAAATTTATTCTCTATTCTTTAGCATTGGAGATTAATAAAAACTAAAGATTATGTAAAAAATATAAAAAAAACTCTATTAAGTTAAATAGTCACAAAAATTATAGATAACAGATCGACATTTCAATTTTATTCGTGTATATAAATAATTATAAATTACGTCGACAATAAAATATTGTAAAAAATAAATGTTAATTTTAAACTGAACACCCATTGTCTGATCAGGTTTCGTGATAGAGCTACAGCTAGGTATTGATTGTCGATTGGTTACGGTTTTTTGGCGTCAACGATTTAACACATTTTAGAAAATTGCTCCTCGAGGCCGGTGAACTTTATCTTAATCTCAATGTCAAAGATTCAAAGCCATTAAATGAATTGGACACATTGTGTGCGTTGACACGAATGACTTTATGGAGCTAGTGGCTGGAGCTACGACCTTTGGATCAAATGAATCCGTTTCGAGAACGGAGTAATTAGAATTAGGCAAATTGAGGATACAACTGTTCTGGGGCTTAGCCGGGAAGTTATGAAATTTTCTTTCCTGTTCTGAAATAACAATTTCCTAATTTAAAATTTTGGAAGTGAATTTTAAATCCTTTCCATTCTGTATAAAATAGCTGAATTATTTGTTGCAACTTTTGCATGTCATTGTAACTTTTGTATGTTTTGTTATTATTTGTTTTAAAATCTTTATTAGGTATATAAAAAAATATCAAAAGAAAATCTCTAGATATTTTTTTTAATGGTAACCCCGCCTGCGCTAACGGTATACTCTGGCGGGGCACCAGTGAGAGATGATAGGTGAGAATGATAAGGCAGATCAGTTAGCCAAACGTGATGCATACACCTGAAATTCAGTACTATGGTCTCCAGGGGGGACCACGTGGAGGTCGACTTGCTAGGGTTAATTGCTAGCAATAGGATTGGTAGTCTCTATTAATAACAATCCTTTCCCCACAGCTCTAGATATTGAACAGTACAATGGTGGACATACTCCTAAAAGAAATATTTTAGTGTACATAAAGACCTTTTAAAAGATTTTCATTTGGGGGTGTGTACAAAATTACACCGTATATTATCATAATTACTATGAATTTATAGAGAATGTACGCATTCCAATAGCTATTGTATGCAAAACAAGTTGTATTATGCAATACATAGTCTGCGCTATCTGTCGATAGACTATTTGTCAGTCCACAGTATAGTCTCTCATAATCTTCAAGGTCTAGTTTAGAATGGCTTGTCATTCTATTCTATTAAAACTCGGTGAATCACTATTTAGGCTGTATTCCTTCCACAATAGAGTATTTACTTACATAACAAGGTCTAGACTAGTCTATAGTTTTTTGCGCGATCAAAATGAATCGTCTTGTTGCCATCGTTGCTACATGAAGTGGATGCTTCCACTTTAGACTCTTGACTTGTTACCAACAATATAATGTGCATTTATTTCATTCGATATTTAATAAAAATACACACTCATACACACATACATACATACACACATAGAGAGAGTGAGAGAGAAAGATGGAAAATGATTCTCCATTAGATGGCTAAGCAATGATCGTCATATTTTTCTATGAATAAAATATGTGGATGCTATTTAGTATTGAATTTATATAAAGATATTTTCACAATAATGAGCTATGAGAATTGTCGATAATACGATGATAAGTCTGATACTTACAAGCGGTATCGAATCCTTAAGTCTTATAAGAGATATTGCCTCACTCTGCGTGTTCTACCGCTTGTACAACGGATTGTGCTCGGAGGAATTGTTCAATATGATGCCCACGGTCACTTTCTACCATCATACAGCTCACCATCGACGAGGAGTTCACCCTCATACCCTAGAGCCTAGATGGTCGCGTACAACGTCGTTTCAGAGATGTTTTCTCCTACGAACGCTCAGGTTGTAGAATGAGCTTCCTGTCGAGGTTTTTCCAAGAGACTACAGCATGGGGTTCTTTAAAAGGAGGATCCCTAGCATTGCAGGCATTCATAGGCTACTATAACCGCTTATCATCAGGTGGGCCGTATGCTTGTTTGCCACTTCACTGGATAGAATATCAGCTTTTAAAACATAATAAAAATATATATGTATGCCTATTTAATCTCACGAAAGAAAAATTTTTGCGATTAAAAATCTTTCTTTTATGTAAATCTTTGCTAAATCACGAAAAAAAAATTCTCGCTCCTCTTTAAGTCGCAATTAAACAACACCATAGTGTGTTTACTTTTTGTAATTATGTTTGAACCACTTAAGATGACAGATTTGAATAGTTTATATGTATATAAATTACTTATTTTATTGTAGGTATGTTTAATAAAGTTATTATGAATTAGAAACGCTTATAGTACAAATAACACACAGACGTATTATTTCCATGATGAGTTTGGTTTCCTGTTTAATAAAAATTGTGATATCTTTTTATAATGGCAATGCCCTTGAAGCTGCAGATTCTACAAAAGCTATAAAATAATATAACCTGTTATTAAGTTATTTTTCTCTAAATACCTACCGAAATTTATGGTTCATTGTATCCGGAGATTGTTTGAGAATTATAACTATAGATATATATACAGAAAAATATACTTCTATAATTAGCAAAGCAACAATATATATATATATATATATATATATATATATATATATATATATATATATATATATACGTTGTTTTACTACTTATTGCGAAACATAAAAATCGCAATTAACAGGGGTTGATCGTAAAACGATAAAAATTTAAAGTTGTATGTATTTTTCAATGCTAAATCATAATAAAATAAAAATGGAAAAATTTGTCAAAAAAAAAAATTTTGGGGAGTGTCACCCTTATAATTGAAGGGTATGAAAAATAGATGTTGGCCGATTCTCAAACCTACCCAATATGCACACAAAATTTCATAAAAATCGGTAAACCTGTTTCGTAGGAGTTTGGTAACAAACACCGTGTCACGAGAATTTTATATATATATATATATATATATATATATATATATATATATATATATATATATATATATATATATATATATATATATATATATATATATATATATATATATATATATATATATATATATATATATATATTAGCAAATTTATTTTCTGCGTACAGATGCAATTCCTTAAAAAATTTGATAAGAGACAAAATATAATATAAAATCAATCCACAAATATGCATATGGCCAGACATAAATTTACATAGAGACAAATTAAAATACATATTATAATAATAAAATTGTATATAATTAATGTAACCTTAATAATACTGATTATTACGTATTTTTTATGTATATAGTTTTTTTTAACATTTAGAGAAGCTGTTTATCATATACTATTATATAAACTTATATGGTTTATATTGTACATTATGGCAGGAGGGTACCTTGTATTAGTTTTAGAATTCGCTTAGATATAATATTTTCTTTTATGTATGTGTGTATATATGTATTACATTTTATACTATAAAGACAATTTGCATATAATGATTTCGCTGCTGATAAGAACTGGCAAATACTCGTATATGTAATGTGTATTCGTTTTTTTTACTAATACTCTAAATTTTTTACGAGTTCAGCATAAACAGCGACAAAAGGAAATATCTCTGCCACGTCTGAAGTCTGTCAGCCGTACGTTGACCCTTGCAGTTAATTCCACGTGGTGGCTGCATGAACGCATTCATACGATCTATTAAAGTAGTCAAACTGTCTGTACGACTAACGGGCATGTCCTTCAGCAAAATCCAATTCTCAATTTGAATGATAAAATGGTAATCATTTAATATGTTGTATTAAAAAAATTGATCAATTGCGAGTTACATTTGCACTCTGAGGGTAATGATGGGACCATTAAAAAAACTGTTCTCAACGAGACTTTTTAAAATATTATTTCCAGAACTATAATACTTACAAACATTATTCTGTTTTATTTTATAATATATGTTTTTTTTTATTTCTAATTATTTAGCATTTTTCGTTTCACAAACTTCGGAGATAAGGGGGTAAAGATCGTATTTTAATCATACGTCAAGAACTACGCAACATAAAAATAATTAAATCTGCAACATAAAAATAAAAAAACACAAAATAAACTACTCGTAAAATAATAGAATATTGTATTGTATTGTATTGTAAAATCTTTATTGTTCATAACTCAGATTAAAACTGGTAAATAATAGTAACTCTTTACGTTTAATTTGTTGAGATATGTTACGTAGAATAATTTATTATTTATTTTAAATTAAACTTTTATATTTATAATACTAAAGAAATTTAATTATAATACTAGTCGGGCATAAAACAAAAAAAAAAGTTGTTAATTATATTTTTTCTCTATTTTAAACACCAATACTTCTGCAGAAAACCAAAAAGTATTTTCTCGAATGGATAGGTCTTTACCATAAAGGTCGCAGTTTGACAAATTGCTTTTATTCCTAATTGAATTTATTCATGGATTCCTCTTCTTGATATGTTTAAGATTACCTTGATTAATGAGACATTGGAGATTTATTACCTCGCACGATTAGACTAGTAAGCTCATTATTGGGAGATTGCTCGAAATGGCGTAATAAATATGGATAGCCTTAGATGAACAAAATATAGATAAAGTATCTTCCTACAAAAGTCATGATAAAAGCGATCTAAAAATGTCGTATTTGCGATTTTCATTATCATCATCTTCATATCAACTGTTTACTGTCCACTGCTGAATCTTTATATCAAATTTAATAATGATTGGTTAAACTGTTGAGGCACCAAGAGGTAACAAACGAATAAACAAACTTTTTCACCCATTATTTTTCTAGTGCGTCGCCAGCGTACACCGATAGCGTAATCAGGGTTACCATTCCATCTTCACCCATCAAAAAGATAACTAACTTACGTTAAAATTTATAATATTAGTAAGAACTCTTTATTGTAGTGTAAAATGTAATAATAGTACATGTGTAAGTAAAATTTATATTTTCAGACTTTCGTATATCCTGCCATTTAACCAAATTGAACATTACAAGTTTGAAAAAAAGATGCCTACACTTTATATATTTATTATATCTATGTTTTAGAACATTTTTTATACGCGACGCTCCATCTAACCGTATATGATTTATATAATTGCAGTTATAATATGACAATCAAAAGCAGACGAGGCCAAGGAAGTGGGGAGTATACATAGATGGAGGGAGAAATAAAACGGGATTCAAAAGTATAATTTAACAATAAGTAGCAAAGTTATACTTTTGAACGTTCTTTGTGGATAGGCATTTATTTCCTCAATAATAATAAATTAATATGTTATTAAGAATTTTTGTATGTTTTGTTTCATAAATTTCTTTTAAAATAAAGTATTTTATATTAGCTTTTGTCTACGACTTTGTCCACGTGACCAGTATATTTTCACTAACCGGAATATCTTTAGTAACCGAGATAAAAAGTAGACTATGTCCTTCTCCATCCTTATAGTACGTGTATACCAAATATCATAGCAATTGGTTAAGTCGTTAAGGTGCTAAGATAAAAAAGAAATAAAAAGTAAACTCAGTTTCACATTTATATTACTAGAAAGATTTTGAACCTTATAGATATTTCAACGTTATTGCTTCTTCCTATTGAAGTAATTTTCTTTCTAGAAACTTATATTGGTACTAGAAGACTTCAAGGAAGAGCAACTTAAAATTTTTCGTAATAAAATCTTAAATGATACCTGAAAGTGAATTCATTTGCCTTCTGGTGTTTTAAAGGTAAAAGCAAAAGGAGTTATTTTTTTATACAGACAATAAATATGTTCCTATTTCACATTTAAAGTTGCGAGTACAGGGATGAGAAGTTTGTTAGGAATGGGGACTACTAGCCCTATCGCTAGCAATATACCTTATTAAATGAGATTATTTTGAATTTCATTTGATAAGGTATATTGGAGTTTCTCCGGGGTTTCTCTGAAAACCATTGATTTTCATATATATTGACCCTCTGAATTCCATATATATTCATCACGATAGGCTAATTGATCTGCCATTTTATTCTCACCTATTATATCCCTCATTGGTGTCCCGCCAGCGTATATCGTTAGCGCGTGCAAGGCTGCTATTGTAGCCTATTAGAAAAAAATCATGAACACAACTATTCATACAATTAGTATCAACTTTACCTCACAAGATAGTCAAATGATGTGCGGTCTCTAGGCGTGCGTCATGCGCACGCTCTGGTAATCGTTTATGCGTAATTACGAGTATGTGCTGCGCCGCATACTACTCGCGTACAAAGAAATTGTACACTGCACAGCTGTGGTTGTTTCATCTCGGTTACTGTTTGAATATAAGTACATATTAACATTTTAATGAATGAATAAAGAAATAATAAATAAGTAGTAATAAGCATTAATAAATGAAAAAATCTATGGTTTAATTAAACTTTAAATCTCAAAATCGATCTATGTCATTTTAAAACTACCAAATTAAAGATTTTTTTTTCAATCGTTTTTGATAAAGTTAAGTTTAGTTTGCAGTCGTTACAGTTCATACTTTTATATTTTCTATATTTGTACTTATTTATTATTTGAGTGTTAAATCTTTTTTCTTCATATGTATTAGATTTATTTATATTAATTATATCAATCTGAAATACAGCTAATGTCCGCTTCCTGTAACACTAATGTCCGAAACATTTGTAACAATTAAACTTCGCCTGAACATGACTTCATGGTTCGAATTACATCATTAGACTGTATAAAACAAAACATCACTAATTGTTATTATGGACAGGCACCTACTCCTTGTCCAGCCACTGCCATAACTTCGTGAGGGCCGAAAGTGTCGAATATTATATCATGCAATGCTGTGCCGTCAGTTCCACGGAGTTTCGGGTAAATGATTTATGGGCGTATAATAATTTTGATGAATGGTGACGTCCCTATTGAGTGATAATAATTTAATGACTTCAAAATATTAGGCCACTGACGATAAGTCACGCTGTTCTGTAAGCATATATTTAAATTCGTTATAAGTATTTATACTGATTAACTAGATATTTATATTAATAAATATCTTGTTCATTACTATGTATTTTTTTACGATTAATCGTGTTTAAAATGTTTTATTGTGCATAGATGAATGAATGGTTTATTTTCTGTTCACAAAAGGTAGTATAAAGTAACAACTTGAGGTACAATTTGATATGAAGACCAATTTTGTGAGAGACTGGTGCTTGTGGTAGGTTTAGAAGAACCTGTGTTACAAGTTACCAGTGCCCCATCTCCATGGACTACACAAATACAAGGCAACCAATTAGTGTTATAATACACAGATAAAGTGCAAGAATAAACTTAACAATAAAACTTATTTCTAGTATATAACTTAGGCAAAGTCAATTACAAAATACAGACTATGTGTGCGTGTGTGTGTGTGTGTGTGTGTATAGATAGATAATAATAGATAAATGTACTGACTTATGTATTTATTTATATTTACCAATTTACTATTACCATCTGTATCACTATCAGGCTTTCCTGCAATCTGACAAGAGATTAAACATTTTAATGCGCTGGTCTTTTTTGCAAGGTTTTTTATTTTCGTTGCTTTATTGATATGATCTATATAGATGAATACATTTAATATTGTTCTACTATTAATATTTTTTTATATAATACAAGTAATTGCAATCAGCAACCAGAATAAAACTCATACGGGTATTATATTGAATTGCCAACAAATATATATGTAGTTTAAAAGTCTTAGTTATCATATGGTATCTTATTTTTATTTTAATACTAATAAAGCTTTCTTTCAGGAATTAAATTTATACAAGTGTATTTATTGTTATTGTTTGTGTTCTTTTATTATCTATGATGATTTTTTTAATGGATGATAATGTAACGGTAACCTCGCATGCGCTAACGGTATACGCTGGCGGGGCACCAGTGAGGGATGATAGGTGAGAATGAAAAGGCAGGCCAGTTAGCCCATCGTGATGAATACACCTGCAATTCAGCACGATGGTTTCCAAAGGGGACCACGTGGAGGTTGATCTGCTAGGGTATATTGCTAGCAATGGGACTGGTAGTTCGCATTATTAATAATCCTTTCCCCTCTATGATGTATTATGCAATAATACCATTCTAAAGATATGCAAGAAGAATGCACATAGAAAATAATTGAGTGTTCCTGGAGCACTGAAAATAGGCCGTGCTCAATGCATTTAGCAATTGCTCTACATACAATGTCGTATTGTAGAAATACTGCTACTGCTAATATATAGGCATTTCTATTTATAGTTACGTCTACATTTAGTGCAACAAAACTGCACAAAAGATGATTTATATAACAAATAGATAAGGTAATAAAATTAGGGAAGACAAATTAGGTTATTGATTATATAATTATATAATTATATATATATATATATATATATATATATATATATATATATATATATATATATATATATATATATATATATATATATTATATAACTTCGAATGGCAAACAAGCTGACGGCCCATCTGATGGAAAGTGGTAACCGTCGCCTATAGACACGAGTAGTACCATGGACATAACAGAGTATACTGTTTCGCCCATGATATCCCCTATGCGCTGCCATTCCTGAGGACTCAGATGTTATTCCTCTGTACCCTGTAAATTCACGCCATATCCCATCCTTCAAACCGAAACACAGCCATGCTAACACAACTGCTTCACGGTAGAAACACGAATGGGACAGAGGTACCCAAGCAATCGACTTTTGTACAAAGTCTCCTTCTGGTAATAGTTATTAAATTACCAAGTTCGATATTCGTGACACGATTCTAGGAGGATGTTGGCCTTTGATGTCGAGAGTTTCTAGGTTGATATACAAAATGGCTTCTGATGATAATGGCTTTACATGCCTTCATCTAAGCCTTTCCACTAAGGAAATGACAATTATTTACCAATTAAATATGATAAAAAGAGAATCTGCTAAGATTGTTTATTATTATCCAAAATATAAAAAAAGCCGGTCAAGTGCGAGTCGGACTCGCTTTTTGCTTTACTTGCCATTACTTCTTGCCAAATTTCATGATTCTAGATCAACGGGAAGCACCGTATAGGTTTTTGATACCCTTTGCGTACGTCAAAGTATGGGATGTAAATGGAACATAAACGACCGTATCTTTTGATTGTGTGGATTTTGAAACTTGATTTTTTCATTGCTTTAAGAGATTGCAGACCTGAGTGTATGATATTAATTTCAAGTTGATACCTTCACACGTTCCTAAGAAAAATGATCTTGACATACGGACGGAAGGACAGACAACAAAGAGATATAAGGGTTCCGTTTTTTTCTTTGGAGGTACGGAATCTTAAAAAAGGATTATATTATTATAGTTTCTTCTATAAGACACTTTGGTTCTCTGTTGTTTAGTCAAATATATTAATTGGAATATTCAGACGTGAAGTTTTATAGTTAGTAGTGAATGTATGCATTAATGATAAAATCTATATATATATATACCTATATATATATATATATATATATATATATATATATATATATATATATATATATGTAAATAATAAAGTCTTAAATGCAATGTGGGAGTACAAATAGCATGTTATTGAAGCAGCAGATATCAGATTACACTTTCCCTTCCTCGTTCCCAGCTAGATTGGAGAGCATCGTTAGTATACCACGTGGAGAGCTCATTTATCGACTGAGATATTTATGGTCCTCAAACAACGATTTATTGTTATATTTACTAAGATATACTAAGCAGAAATTTTAATTAAATACACTCTGACATTTAATTTGTAGTCGCGTCAAAGTTGTCACAATTTTTGATACTCTATATTTTTTTACATTTTTATTTAATTTTCATAACATTTAAAGACTAAATTTTAATCCAACAATTCACTATAATGAAAATATTTATTTAAATACTGATTGTGATATTTTTGAATCAAAGTATATATTAGTTTATAAATTGTCTATCTCATCTAATTATTTATATCATCTAGCAGCTGTGCCTGCGCGTATCTGTATTTTAAATCATCTTTCTACCAGAGGGAGACTTTGTACAAAAGTCGTTTGCTTGGGTACTTCTGTCCCATTCGTGTTTCAACCGTGAAGCAGTTGTGTTTGCATGGGTGTGTTTCGGTTTGAACGGTGGGATATGGCGTGAATTTACAGGGTACAGAAGAATAACACCTGAGTCATCAGGAATGGCAACGCATAGGGGGTATCATGAGCGAAACAGTATACTCTGTTATGTCCATGGTATTGCTCATGTCTATAGGCGACGGTTACCACTTTCTATCAGGTGGGCCGTCAGCTTGTTTGCCATTCTAAGTTGTAAAAAAAAAATCTTCTTTTTCTTTCTAAATAATTCTCTAAACAAATTTCCTGTATTACATATGTAAATAAGTTAGACAACATTTAGTAAAGCGTAGTCAAACGTGCAGTATAAATTAAATAGCTAATATTAGTTTTATAGTATATGTTATATCATCATTTCCCCACTCTGTACTTTTATTACAATAAAATCATTACGAAATTTAATAGGTCAGATGTACTCTACCAAGCTCGTTTATTTGATAAATATGGAAAGTTATTATTTTATTCAGCTTATAAATATAATATTATGTTTTAAACTACACAGAAAAGTTTGATTTACATTGTTCGTCGTTTTCGGGACCCTGTGAATTATGACTTTAATAAAATATGAGTGTGATTAATAAAATTATGTATTAATATATTATTATAATACACACTAAAACATTTTTTATTTCATAAATTTGAATATTATCGCCCACAATGAACTCATAAAAGACATGAATTATTTACATGTGTTCATATGATAGTGTATTAGTTTGTCCGGAGGGGTAGAAATCAGATTTACGTTGGGTAGGGCGAGCAAATAGCCCTACTATTTGAATATCAAACGACGTATCACGACTGCCAAATATCCGGGTATCGAGGCATTAGCCTTATACAGTGAAATGAAAGATGGGTGTGGAACATAAATGTTTTTGATCGTCTCTCCAAACTTTATCCAAACAAAATAGAATGAATGAAAGCTTCATTAAATAATAAGGCTAAGATTGTGACATGCTATTTATTGAAATAACTAGATTATTTATGATTTGGTTTGGTTATCTTATTTAGAACGAATTTTATAAAAAAAAATCAATAGAACTATAAAAGATATTGGAAAAAAGATGGAATATTAAGATTTTATTCCAGAAAACCTGTAAATTATATCAATAATCCCACCGATTAAATGATTTGTTAGAATACGTCGATGAAATTCTGCATGGAAAGCAGTTTGCAACAACATATTAAGTAGTAAATTAAGAAAATCAGCACATTCAGTAGACAATAAACCACAACGGAAGTCGAATGTAGTTCTCACTTATGTCAGCTCCAGACAGTCACAAATCTGTCTGAGACGTCACACTCTTGTCATACAAGTATAAAATTATTTATACATGTACAGACACGTCCCCAAGGTGCTTACTACGTGACAATGCTGCGTGACTATCGTGCGTTTGCGTGGAGTTATGAAAAATGTTAGATATCCACTTTACTCTGGTTTTTCTCCTTTTCTGGTAGTGTGTGTAACTTGCCTATGTAGATACCGCAGATTTATCTACTTTTGCTCTGAAGTGTTTATCTGGATTAACACGGCCTAATTCATGAATAGCAGGCTACATATAATATGTGTATGTAGTAGTGATACTCTGATATATGTACACGCGTGCATATGTGAGTGTGTATAAACTGCGGTTTATTCTTTTTTCGAATGGTCATTTTAAATCACATAATCGGGATGAGGTCAGCTCAATAAAGAGGCAGAGAAAGGCTATACTGTACCGACTCTACAATATCAGATATTAAAGATATTTGCATTTCATACAACGATAATTTATCCATTAAACATTGGGTTAATAACTCTTATATTGACATTAAACATCATAGCTTTATTATTAAGTTTACTTAAATAAAAATTATTTATTATTATTAGTGAATAATAAGATATGTATTATATATTAGGTATCTAATAAACAAGTTAATTTTATACCAAAATCTTACATCACATGAATGAGAATTAGTATTGTACAACAAATTTCCATTAAATACGAGATAATATAGAAACTGCGCTCAGGGGACAGAGATTATTCGGATTTTGAAGGGAGTTGCGGAAACTCGTTCACTCTGTTTAAATCTCAGTAATGACTAATGTTACTCGCAGTAGCAATAAAATGCGGCACAACAAAACTCCCTTGGGGAATGTTTCAATTTAGCTCCTTGTTATTTTCATAATTTGCAGCATCATAGGAACATTATTCTGTATCTGTATATATGAGTACATATTATGACAACTGAAGTGTGTGCCGTCTTTTCAAGGTATTTCTATTTTTGGTTTTTACATAAAAGGAACTTTCTATAGGTTGGAAACCTTAAAAATAATTATTTTTTATTAATCTTTGTTTTTTATTAATTGTTAAAAATTATAAAAATTCTGATAAAACTTCTGACTTTTACTTCTCTGGAAATATATTTGTGTTATATAAAGTTAATGACAACTAAAACATAATTGGATCAAAACTTAACAGTTCAATACTCGTTTCTGTACGATGATGGATATAACGGACAGAATGGAAGATGGAACATACTTTGAGAGTGTTTCATAGTCGCAAACTTCCTATGAAACGATATTTCATTTCATCAAGTTATGTATGCAGCAACGTGGTTTAGCAATATATTGAGAAATTCTC
This sequence comes from Galleria mellonella, assembly GCF_026898425.1. Lineage (NCBI taxonomy): Eukaryota > Metazoa > Arthropoda > Insecta > Lepidoptera > Pyralidae > Galleria > Galleria mellonella. Next base: position 3,321,365 of record NW_026442090.1, on the reverse strand, counting down.
AGACGGGTCAGGTATTTCAAGTGTTCAGGTGGTGGGACAAAATCTTAGGGAGCGAGATGTCTCGAGTTATTGAATTTGGCTTTAGCTTTACTTGGACTTTACTATAGATAAGAAAACTCTTGTGACATTTCAAGCCGAAATTCAGTACAATATGTTCGTGTGCTTACCGTTTTACATTTTCCCTTTACAATCTCGTACTACATTTGTCAACCCGATTTCAGTGGGAACATTCCTGGGAACAAATACAGCAGAGTAACAATTGATACTCGTGGACAAACAATGGAGTAGAGACATTGCAAAACGTTGTCTGTTCCGCTGCCCACGTCAACCCTTACACATAGTTGCTTCTATGATGTTAAGTTACATTTATCAGTGCATATGCTATCTTATCTTTCAGCCAAAGATTCCTTTATACAAGCCCAAAGTAGACATGCTTCTCGGGAAAAAATAGATAAAACAATAATATGGTCAGGATACGCCGTTACATAATTTTGACATTTTACGATGTTCACCCAATTCTGGTGTAAATCTTGTTGAGTGACTTATGTATACTAGCTATGGCATGTGGAGATTTAAAAATAGGATATGTATTAAACACTTTTGATGCTAACTGTCTCTACTTTAGGAACATAATGAGTAAATAAACACAATGTTTCGGTTTGAAGGGTGGGATATGGCAATGAATTTACAGGGTATAGAGGAATACCACCTGAATCCTTAGGAATGGCAACGAATGATATCATGGGCAAAACAGTATACTTTGTTATGTGCATGGTACTGCTCATATCTATAGGCGACGGTTATCACTTTCCATCAGGGTTCACCTGATGGAAAGTGATAACCGTCGCCAGCTTGTTTGCCATTCTAAACTGCAAAAAAAATTCACCACTTACAAAAATAATTATCTAAAATAATATATAAACTTATCCATTCTTTTCTAGTTCTGTTCAGTTGTCTTCGTCAAATTATGATAGTTGTAACTACATATAATTCTCAAGATATACTCCTGTCCTTGCTTTTTCTTCCAATTATATTGGTTGACGTCATTCTTGATGACAAATTTTATTTTATAGTCATTTTAATCATTTAGTACTTTATATTGCTGCCACCTCAGCAATATAAAGTACTAAATGACAAACATGTTTTAATGGTAAGAGGTTATTGTAACCACTTCACACAATACGTTAATATAACCACATATACTTTGTAATGTCCATGGTACTGCTTATCTCTATAGGTGACGGTAGCCACTTTCCATCAGGTGGGCCGTTAGCTAGTTTGCCATTCTAAGTTGCATAAAAAAATCTATAACAAACAGTATCCGCTTTCTTATAGTGTTTCTCGAGATTTACGCGGTCATAGAAGCAAAAGTTAATAATCATATTAACCGATAACAGTCTACTGCTGAGTAAATCTCCCAATAGGGAAGTTTTGCCAGTAGTTGCCAGGCTTAGCAGGCGGATTGGCAACCGCAGTTAGGCTTTGGTCATGTTTAAAGAGGGATCTTGCTGCCCGTCCGATCATTCAGTTCCCTAAGTCGCCTTTTATGGCATCCATGGAAAAGAAGAGGTTTTGTTGTTATAGGTATAATTATAAATCTGTTTTTAAATAGGTGTATACTACAGGTAATATCAATTTACGTTTATTTCGCGTTTAACTATTAAATATGTATAGAAGACTCAAAATGAATTGTCATTTCATAGCCCATGTTTCTTTGGGAAAAATATACAATTTCACTGAGATAACGTTCAACTTGTACTTATGTACGTCTATGACCACAGCTCATAAATGTCAATGCTTCATTACTAAAAAGAATAATAGGAAATTGGCTTTCTTAATTCCATTTGATTTCACCATTCTACGTTGCTTTATCTCAAATGAATGCTTATCTTTAAAATGATAAAAATCTGATTTGTGAATGTATCAGTGGGCGTTTCTAATCCATAAATAGTATCATCGCTGACATGGAACAAACCATGGTTGTAACGCTATACAATTATTGATTATGTATCTTAAGACAAGTCTCATTAGTTTACAAAAGCATTAATCAGCTTTCAAGAGAGATTAACGTAAAACAAATTGATGTGTCGCGGCCGTGGGCGGTCTCTTGGCCATGTTTATGATGAAGAAACTATTGGTTTTAAGAAGATTGTATTAAGAAATCCGTAGATATTCAAGGGATTTTTATATAACATGAAACGATTTTATAGCAGCTCGTGAATAAGCAACAACGATTGCTAATAGATATATCTATTGCACATCGCTATGAACGTTACATTGTATTCTGAAGTTTATAGTATGTACTTCTTATGCATTGCCATTCCTAAGGCCTCTGAATACATATCTTGCAATTAATTTTCCATAGCCAAAAATTCCAAGATATTTCGATGAACTAGTGAAATGTTAGTGCTGCCTTACTTATTGAGAAGTAATAACTATGTTATTATTTTTAAGAGTCGGCACTGCCCTTATATTGATGAAATTGAAAAATGAATCTAAACAACTACTTAGAAGTATCATAACAAAAAAATAAATTAATATACATTATATTATTATTACTAAAATAAAAGGATCCAGTTTTCGTGTTTAACAAAATATTGATTTTGATATCATATGTGGCTTAAGCACGTAGTGGCTTCATTAAAGTTTCAAACAAACATTGTAGACGAATACGTACTTTTAAATCGATCAAGTCAAAATAAGTGTGCATGATTTACACCGCTTGTCCGTTTATGGACGTCTTCAAACTGCGCTTGTTGTCAATTAACACTGTTGCTAGTCGCTCCGGTGTAATACCTATTTATCATATGCGTGCACGCATCTGCCCACGGGGCTCGTGTTGTCACGGAACACATTCAATTCAATTCACTGTGGTTATTACACCATTTATACCTATACTGTAAAGTATCGTAATTATTGTACAACTTTAAAAAACGATGTTCAATGACTGTATCTTTATTGCGGGCTTGATATGCATTATTTTAAAAAAAATTAAACTGATTTTTTTATTATTTTTAAAATTAAGTTCATATTACAATGCCGAATGAATTTATAGGATACATAGGCATAACACCTTAGTCCTTAGGAATGGCAATGCATATAAGACCTAATAGGCGACACAGTATATATTCTGTTATCTCCATGGTATTATTTATGTCTGTAGGCAACAGTTACTACTTTCCAACAGGTGTGTTTGATAAATTGTAATTGTTCAGCTTGTTTAATAAATTGTAAATAGTACATAATTTTGTCAACCAAAATTATTAATATACAATTTTATATAATATACAAATTTAATATTTTATGTATGAATTTAATCTATATATTATAAATAATACGTACATATAGGAGAGATATTTATTATATAATATGACCATAATACAAAATTCTATAAAATTTATCCCATCTAAACTGACTGATCTGTCAGCGTAAAGTTTACTGAAGATTTAGTATATAGCATCCTACTTTAACATAAATAACAAATAAAAATAGATGTGTGCCACAAAAACGTTATCGTGTGTGAAGCAGCAGCAAACAAACACGTTATAACGTTTCTAATCTTAATCTCCAATTTATTCTTCGAGTTGCCATAACATTAAGATTTTCCTGTTTTCCCTCCCCATTATCTATGATTTAAGAGACAACATAACGAAAGTGTGTCAAGGGCTGGCACAGTTTTGTCTTACAAATGTAACATTTCGTATGTAGGTACATGGGTCGCCAACCGAGTTCAAAAGAAAATATTATAAGTGTGCCAAAAGAAGTCAAACTTAGCAAAACGTGCGGTAAGGAGGCGTTTTAATATTCCGTTTACTACATCCCATTTCCTACTTGGACGTGACTTTGCTTTAATCTTGTCCCCTTAAACGTTATCTTGGAACATAAAACAGCCTTTAATGGTTGTTACATGAACGATTAAGTTTCACTATTAATGTTCAAGGTGTTGGAATGCTTTCATATTCATAAACTTAAGTGTTTATCTTATTGCAATTGTATATCCCATATTATGTGTTGTAGCACGGTGTGGGTGACGGACGGTATCGGCATAATAAGAAATAAATATCAAGAAATCAATTTTTTAGAGTTGAATTCAATTCAATAAATAATTGATACTTTCATTATCGATAGTTTTAATTTCTTCTATGATTTAGAGACTTGTCATTTAGCATTATGTTTCAACTATGAATATTTACTCAATTACTGAAGATTGCAACGTATATATATATAAAGCATTTAATATATTATTAAATTTGTTTAATAAAATGCTAATCACAAGTACTAAAGAATGAGAATAAAGGGCATATGTTAATGAAGAAGCAAATGGAGTAATTTACTCATATTAGCAACCAATTGTTATGAATGGAATCATCATTAATTTGTCTATATCACACTCAATTGACTCTACCTTGAATGGCATCTAGGTTTTAATTTACGTAAACCAAATCGTCCGTCACTGCTTGCAGAGGACATACATCTAATACTTTTAGATATTTAATGAAGTTTACAAATTTGGTAGTATTATTATTATGAAAAATATCTAAGTAAGTATGTTGAAACTACACCACTCGAAGTTTTTTCCTTCACAAAATAAATATTAGACTATGACTTTCATATTTTAATAACAATATATTTTATTTTAGATCTTCAATTATTTAAATAAAAATGTACCCAATTATAGTTAATTTAAAGTATAGTCTACCACTGTATAAATAGAAGAAATTGCATAAGGTTTACATTATCAAGCATTGCATCAACTCTCGCCCGCGTAGGTGTTAAATGACGTGAATGCACAATCTTAGTCATTATAAATAATAGGTAGATAAGCGACAGGAGACAATAGATCGCAACGGCGACGGTGGGTGGTGTATTTAACCATTTAATGATGACCTGCCGTTGCTTCAGTGCTGTCAACCTGAACTTTAACCACAAAATCATACTGAACAGGTCTTACAGGTCTAGTGTATTTGGTGTTGTCAGTGAATGCCGTGGGTGCACTTGTATATTGAGGCGAAATGTTAAAATTTACAGCGTGATTGACAAGTAAAGTATCCATTGTATACAATTTGATCTATTTGTACTTGTTGAAACATTAATTATGACTTTTACTTGAGGAAACTTGTTTTTCTAATCAACATATTTACCACTTCAGTTGTTTGTTTTATTTCAAATAAAGTTAACAGACCACTGACTGACGGCAAGTAGTTATTAGGGGTAGGTAGTATAAGTCAATACCTATATATTTTAGTTACAATATCTATATAGTGGTCCAATAACGAATATGTTAAAAGTCTGTTATCCAAAAAATAATATTGGTTAACAGACTTTTAATATATTCGAAAATAGATATTCGACCGATTTGGGCGATATCGAAATGTGTGATAAACTTTTTTCCGACATCGATGTCTAAAGCTACCTAATATACAGATACCGGATCTGTATCCATACTACCCATGCTTAGTCACTGTTGCTAATATACATATGTAAAAGCATCACGAATATTTCCTCATGGGCGTGGTAGGGTTAACGAATATACTATATAAATTCATTTATCACTTTTTGAGATGGTAGGTTTCTACCCAAATGAGTCACAAAACTTTGCCATCGGCCATTTTGTAGCAAGTAGTTTCAGAACTGTTTCGAGAAGTTTTAGTAGATAATTAATATATTTGAGAAGCTATATTCTACTATCGTACTTATATTATAAAGGTGAAAGTTTGTTAAAGATGTTTTGGATGTTTAGGTATTTGGATACTTAAATACTAGGGATGGGTAATATCTGATATCTATATATTGGGTTCTTGATGGGCATTGATGATCACCCATTTCGATATCGCCATACAAGTCGGATAAATTAATTCATTACGAGCAGTTTCTTTGTTTCAATATCATATATTGGATAAACGATATTTAAAGTATTTGTTATTGGCTCACTATATGCATAGATATTGTAATTACTATATATAGATGTTGCTATATATTAACCCCACTTGTTAAATACATTTCAGTGGCTGAACGGATAAAGCGTGATTTATTATATAGATAGAAAATATCTTAAGTAATATACAAATATATATTTACTATTCTCATTAGAAGACGAGCAAAGCTGAGATATAAAGCTTGTAGTTTACATTTTCCATACCTATCTTAGGTTTCTCATTATTGAATTAGTGGTCGTATACATAGTGGTATGTTATCTTGAGCGCTTCCGGACTTTGGAAATCACAAGTCCGTTTTACTTGTTATCATTAAATGATAAGAACTGTTATATTAAATCTGATAGACTTGCTTGTGACTATTCCTCTTTCTATAAATTTTCCTATGTAAGTGAAGAGAAACAAGGAATAAAGGCTTTTATCACTAAAATGCCTGAATTTTTTATCATTAACTTGAAATGTCCATCAAGCTGACGACCCATTTCATAGAAAATGGTAACCGTCAATTAGAGATATTGAATAGGAAAATGAACGTCATAACAGAATATTTTGTGACGCCTATGATGCTCTTTATGCGTTGCCATCAGTAGCGCCATCTACTACTTCCATTTGTTCCACAGAAAATCTGAATTGCCTAGACACTTAATTGAGTAATAACCATTTTGGTCGCATAATTACTAATTAGGTATAAGTTTATTTTTGAAGTTTTTTTTTTTTAAGTTTATAATTGTTTATGTTTTAGTTGTAACTGTTATTGATATGCGCCAAATAAATATTTTCCTTTCTTTTTTCTATATATCTATACCCTGTAATTCCACTGTCATATTCCACCCTTCAAACAGAAACATTACCATGCAAGCACTGCAGCTTGATGTTAATATAATTAGTGTGTGTGTGTGTGTGTGTGTGTGTGTGTGTGTGTGTGAGAGAGAGAGAGAGAGAGAGAGAGAGAGAGAGAGAGAGAGAGTTTTTTAAAGGGTGATAATGAAATAGTAACCCCGCCTGCGCTATCGGTATACACTAGCGGGGCATCAGTGATAGATGATAAGTGACGATAAAATGGTAGGCCAATTAGCCCATCGTGATGAATTCAATGATAAATTAATTACGATAGTTTCCAGGTGTACCGCGTGGAGGTCGACCTGATAGGGTGTGTTGTTAACAATGGGGACTAAGCTTCTCGTTACTAACAATCCCTTCCCCTGAGTGAGAGAGAGAGAATTACCTGAAGATGACTTTTATTTAAAGTTTATTTTTATATGGCTATCTTGTGAATTACAGATATAGGTAAATTTAATTTTACCATCTAGTTTTATTTACTAAAAAGATTGCTTCAAGAATAGTCGTTGTACTATTTCTAAATGCTTAATAGGAATTCGCATATGTAGTAGAGTAGGCATACGACTTAATTAATTTATACTTCTATTGTAGTATCAATTACAATGGTTTCGGCGCGGCGCCATATGTGACAGCTGTCAAATGTAATTGGCCTGTCACTAGTTACGCGTACGGGGCCAATAACAAACGAGCTTACGAATTGAGCAATATGCACGAACCCATCAATCATGATGCTAGTTCATTTGTGACGTGATCTATTGGCAGCAAGATTACTTCTCACGATACAATTATAGGAAGTGTTTAAGCCACTTACCATAAACGTCAACTTATTTGATTTATATCCTATGCCAAGAATAAGACCTATAGTAATAAGTAAACAATAACAAGTACCACACACTCACATCAATGATTTTTTTTTGCAACTTAGAATGGCAAACAAGCTGACGGTCCACCTGATGGAAAGTGGTAACCGTCGCCTATAGACATGAGCAGTACCATGGACATAACAGAGTATACTGTTTCGCCCATGATACCCCCCATGCGTTGCCATTCCTGAGGACTCAGGTGTTATTCCTCTGTACCCAGTAAATTCACGCCATATTCCACCCTTCAAACCGAAACACAGCCATGCAAACACAACTGCTTCACAGTAGAAATACGAATGGGACAGAGGTACACAAGCAATCGACTTTTGTACAAAGTCTCTCCCTGGTCGTCAAGCCGGGATACCCATTTATATACCCCATGCAACGCACATCTATAGGTACAACCCAGAACATCCGGGGGAATGGATTGTTAGTAATGAGGAGGTAAGTCCCCATTGCTATCAATATACCCTATAAGGTCGCCCTCCACGTGATTTCCCCTGGAAACCATCGTGACAAATTTATCGTTGAATTCGTCACGATGGAATAACTGACTTGCTTTATCATCCTCACTTATCATCCCTCACTGGTGCCCTGCCAGTGTATACCGTTGGCGCAGGCGAGGTTACCATTCTATTATCATTCATGAACCCAGAACATTCAGATCCGAGTCAATTTAGAAAATCCCATTTCCTAAATTGATCCAACTGAGAATCGAACACTAGACCTCATTAGTTAAAGCAGTGTGCTTACAAAGAAGTCGTCATTTATAACTTAAATTTTCATAATTTAAAACTACATTGGAACAAAGTCATTAAAACGAAAAGGTCATGATATAACGATATACTGTTTTTAAATTAACAGTTTATTTCAAATCATACCTATTTGTTTTTAAAAACATAATAATATCGTTATTAACGATATCATTGTAATAGGAAAGTTGATTATCACTGTATTCATCAATCATCATAATGGCTGTTACTTTTTATTGTAGGTACAAAGTTACTTTGTTATTTTAAAATGATATTAAAAGATAATGCTCCTCGTTATTTTAGTATGATATTAGTAGTTAATACTCTTGTTTACTATCACAAATAATTATGATGAGACCAGATTATACACGTTTTTTTGCCACTGAGGTAGCAAACAAGCATACGGCCCTCCCGATGGTAAGTGGTAGTAAGTTACCGTAGCCTATGAATACTTGCAACCCCGGAGGTATTACGCGTGCGTTGCCGACCCTGAAGAAACGTCTTTACACCCTTTTGAATAACCCCATGAGACTCAACCATTTAGGCTGTAGGATATGAAGATGAACTCCCTATCGATGATAAGGGTTCGATACCGCTTGTAAGCTTGGGATCATCAACAATTCTCATAGCTTGTCGTTGCACCGTGTCGAAAGGTTCAAACTGGTATTTGGGTGCTCCCGCCCATAAGTGACAGCAATACTCCATGTGGGGCCGGATTTGCGATTTGTAGAGCATTAATCGCTGATCCGGCGTGAAGTAATGCTTCGCTCTATTAAGCACACCGAGTTTTTTGGATGCCAGCTTCACCTTATCTTCGAGGTGGCCACGGAACTGTACATCACTAGAGATGTCGATGCTTTTAGAGATGTGCATTAGAACTGTGGAGCCACAGCACACGTCTAGATGGAGCATTAAGTGCCAAAAAACGATCATACAACTGTTAATTGCATTTCGCGATATCGTTCATTTGTACTGGGCCCTTAAAATTTTCAATGTCTCGTTAGGGTGTTCGTATATCTCAGAGTATAATATTGTAAACATAAATAAATAAAATGACAGTTGTGAGATAAAAATCACTAATTAGAAAATTGTAAAATAGTGTTTTTTTTATTATGCGTATTTTTTTAAGATCTGTATGTGTACAAACTCTATCTAGATGTTATTTATCTGTGGCGAGTGCAGTATGGCAATCACTATAACGATACTTATGGATCGGTCTGAATTCGCCGGACATAATTTAGATTTTTTTCTTTTAACCAAATATCTGTTGCACTATTAGTACATTAATTCGTATTTAGATAAATCAGCTTAACTATGTTACCTATTAGGTAGTAGTGATTAGCGTGAGTAGGTTTAATGCCACTATTGTAGGTACCTATTTTTTGCTGATTTAAAATTTATAGCCAGTGCTGTTTCTATTAATATGAAGCTAAGGATACTAAGTAGCCGTGTGTCCCAGCATTGAATAGATCAGCTTATCTTTTCCTGTAGAGGTCGTAAGAGGCGAAAAATTTAATGGCAGAGGGATGGGCAGCAGTGTCCGTTTTAAAACATTTTTAAAAGCCTAACTGCGGTTGCTAGCCCGCCTGTCAAGCGTGAGAACTACTGGCAAAACGCCCCTTATGGGAAAGTCTTATGTTCATCAGTGGAGAGAGTTAATAGTTATACAGGATCCTTTATTTTAAATTTATTTTTGTCAGTGATTAAATTCTTAACACTTTTTTTTAACCATTTTATTGTTTAATACAAAGAATAATTAATTTATTAATATACACCAAGAACTACCTACTGTATCCATAAATGAAAGAAAGATTGAAAATACAATACATCCGTATTATGTGCATTACAAGTTTTTGTTTTTATTAATTTGGTTTTAACAAACTAATAAAAGTAAAAAAATACTTCCTGTGCCGGCCTCAAATAATAAATGATGACTAAACAATGATGAGCAGTTACTATTCATCATCATTATAGACTTTTGAAATTGTTTCATTAAATATGTAAATGTTTGCAAAATATATTTAACATTATAATAAAGGGATGAAGTGTAAAATATTGATTTGAAACTCGATTATGTAAATGAGTCGACAGTCCGGGGAATCGCGAAGAATTTTAAGTCTCAACTGCTCAAGTTACTTTAGATTTGTTCTGATTCGAAAATTATTTGATGGATATTTTTTATTTTACTTTCTTCATTAAAGTTCCAATATAATTCTGATACTTAAATTCACAATTCTTACCGCAAAATGAAACAGTTTGTCTCTATGTATGTGTGTGTGTTTGTGTGTATAATAGCTTATGTTGGGGGGAAAGGGATTGTTAGTAATGGAGACTAAGAGTTCCATTGCTAGTAATATACCCAACCAGGTCGACCTCCTCGCGGTTCTCCCTGGAAATTATCATAGTTAATTCCTGACGAATTCATCATGATGGGCTAACTGGCCTGTTTTCATTCTCATCGATCATCCTTCACTGGTACTCCGCCAGCGTATCCCATTTGCGCAGGCGGGGTACCATTCAATTTTCACTCATAAAAAAGTAGCTTATGTCATTAATATAGATTTATATCTATCAGATTATGTGTGTGTGTGCTTTATAGCACACACACATAATCTGATAACCATTTAGGAATAACCATTTAGGAAATTCCATTATCTCTTACAGTTATTTTCATAAGTATGTTATTTTATTAATATGTATCTATTATATACTGTATATAATATTTAATATTTTAACATTTTACGATGCACTATCAGGATATAATAATAGAACCAAGATATCGTATACCTACTATAACAGTATAATCAAATAAAAAATATTACACACAAACATTGTTGTCTAACTTTATTGTACAAAAAAGCAATATGTAGTTAGCTACTATTACCAAATTATTGGATACAAATTTATTTTTCCGCTATCCATACAATGGTTTATTTATCGAATAAAACCACTAATAATTTTAAACTCTCATTAATTAGTTATTCAAATACATTAAAATATTTATTTCGTTATCTTGTTTTTAGCACACTATTATTGTTTTTAACTTTTTATATAAAATATCATTTATTTTCCCATTAACTTTTATAGCTGTCGTCCTATTTGTTTTCTCATTAATTTTTTATAGTTGTATTAGATTATGGTTGTTATCTATCTATGTCATTAGTAGATTTTATAGTTATAGTAGTAATTATTAAAAACTATCACGATAATCAACAGGGGTCAATTATTAACGCCGTGGGTATCAACTATATTGAACATTCCTGAATATTCCATTACATTTCTACCTACGTTGATTGAATCAGATGTTAATTAATACATCTACATGAGAGGGAAGGAGCTGTTAATAATGGGACCTAAAAGCCTTACTGGTAGCAATATACCTGTTAAGTTGACCTCCTGGAAACCATTGTGATTAATTCCTGATGAATCCCAATGGGCTGACTTATCTGACTTTATTCTCACTTATCATCAAACACTGGTACCCCGCCAGCGTATATCAATATCGAAGAATTACCATTCTATTTTCATCTCTTAAAAATATTTCTAGGCATTGTTTTTACAAAATTGAAATGGTATGTAACTCAAATGCTGAACAGTTGACATTGGACTTCGAGCAGCGATCTCATAATTTGTCTCGTTTAGATGCGAAACACGTGTCATAAAAAGTGCGTGGACGAAATGGCAGTCGGCAGTTTGTAAAACTTCTGGTAGTAATTATAGTTGTCAATTTTCGAGCCTTAGTACTAATGGTAGCGGAATTAAACAAAATTATTCAATAACTTTTTAACATTGTTTTCTAACTGTTTTTTGCGACTTTGCCTGCGGTTATCAGTATATATAGTTTTCTATTTGTTACGATATAAATTATCCATGTACCAAATTTCATTCAAATATGTTCAGCCATTTAAGTGTGATTGAGTAACAAACTTAATATCGAAACACCTTTACAAATTTTCACATTTTGTTTTACTAATATAACAAAATGATATTTTGTTATATGACCAGATGATATTTGGGGATATTAATTTACTAAACAGATAAACAACTGTAAAATATTACAATATTTTTTAATTGTCTGTCTTTCTGTTTGTATATTTGTGTAAGCATCACTCAAAAACTACTACACCAATCTATTACCTAGGTTTCTTATTGTCTATCTCATTTAATCCTGTGTGGTCCCGGCATAGAATGGGCTACCCCTTACTGTCCCGTGGGTGTCGTAAGAGGCAATTAAGAGAATCGTGGGATGGACAGCGCGTCCCTTTTAAAACAGCACGAAAGCCTAACTACGGTTGCCAACCCGCCTGTCAAGCGTGGTAATTATTAGAAAAACCCCCTTATGAGGGAGGCCCATGTCTAGCAGTGGACATCAGTCCACTGCTGGACATGGGCCAGTCCAATTAATGGCTGATACAATACACTCATTTAATCAGTTATTAAAATTATATATAATCTTGTGTACTGCGAAATATGTATAAAATCTGCTATAAATATTTAGCTTACATTATATAAAAACGTACTATATACGTTTACATGAAAAAATAAATACCTATAATAGGTTTTTCCAACAACTGATTGTCAATTTTATCGATTCTTCGAATTCCATCTTTGAAGTTAAAGTTAAAGCTAACAATGATTTCATTCTCTTTATGTTCTGAAATTAAATTCGTAACTCGAATATTCGAACAAACAAAATACTAAACCTACTAAAACTACTACCACTAAAATACTTTGAAATCTCAAAATCAACTTTTACTGAAAAAGCTTTCAATTATACTAATTTGCAGACGTTGCGACAATAAAGGCAACTTTGTTAGAGTCGGATACATTTATCTCATCTGTCTCTTTCACAGACCCCCGTTCCAAATACTTCATTGTGCATTCACACGACTCGTAAAAGCTTCAAAGTTTACGGGATAGATTTAGACTTGAACAATATGCTTCTCTGGAAGTGGAATAAATAATGATGTCACTGGAATTTCATGCTAAAAGATACTTTCTTGTATTTTCCACAGTTCGCAGTCGAAACTGTTTCTCAGTTTTATACTTTTACATAAACAAAATATTTCTATGTATTTGTAAGTATTAAACGGCTAATTCACTAATTTTTGAGAGATATCGTGATCAAAATTATATAAGAGTTAACCGTTTCGATTAAAAAAATATGGATTTATATTTTAAATTACCAATAATAATAAACACAAAATCGCCGTGTGGCCCCTGTATAGAATGACCCACCCATTCCTTTCCCGTGGGTATTGTAAGAAGCGACTAAGGGAATTTAATGGTTTTTCAAAGGGTATTTTCTACCACTGAACTTGAATATATATATCTCTAAGGAACATGGGTCAACAAACTTCCGTTCCAAATTAGACGCGGTGTTCTACAATACTGCTTATATCATCAATCATTAATTAATTTATAGTACAGTAGATGGCGCCTCCGTCAGCTTAATAAAGCAAATCTTCTTTCTAATATATACTAAACACAGATACATTGAATTTCGATTCCTGCAGATTACAGTAACATAACATCATATAAAGCTTTACCTATGATTCCTATATTCCATCGGCTGAATAGTATGGTTGGAATCGATATGGATTAACAAATAGGACTCCATTGCGAAAGTCACGAAGGTGACACGAGTTGACACCGCAACCGAGGCAGCCCAGCGCAAAGATCAAACGATAATTAAAACGAGCTGCATTCCATGTTATATGAACTGTGCGACCCTCACTCGGGATGTTGATTATCTCTTGGCGAATCTGTTTTAACTGAAATCATCAAAACTAATATTTTAAAGTTCGTTATTTGAAAATTATGCAAAGGTATCTGTATCATTAAGACCACTAGTTATTTGATTAGAATTATTTTGTTTAATTCCACTATCATTAGTAATATATTTATATTAGTCATCAGTTCCCGACAGCCATCTCGTCCACACACGTTTAGCGACACGTCTTTCATTTCTAAATGAAGCATCTTTAGGCAAATTAATATATCGCTGCTCGAAGATTAGTGTTAATCGTTGGGCACTCAAACTGCGAATGACTAATTATCTTTCTTTTTCATCGGCCGTGTTGCCGTATTTATATCCTTTTAGTATTTGTCGAGGAAAAAGTGGGTATTGGTTTTAGATCTTTCGATAACTCATTGCTATCATATTACTATATGTGTACAGAGAATGATTTCAATAGGGGTGCATTACTTTCTTCTATCTGTTGGTTCATTAGTGGTATACTGGACTTATGACTATGTATTGTAATTTGCAACTGTTCCCAGATATTAAATTTTATTCACACATGTAGTGTGTGACATAAATTTTTAGATGAATAATTCACAATAATTAATAAATAATTTACAATAGAGTCCGAACAAAATAAATTTAGATCTAAATATAAAAAGATCTAGAAATATATCATATATATGAGTATCATAAATGAATTTTGCGATAAGTCATCGAATGTCGAAGATTATGAAAAAGGGTTTTTTAGTCATGAAATAACTCGAATGAATATTATGAAATTAATATTTGCACTATTAATGTATCGTAATTAAGGCTTCTAATACATGTCAATGGTGATGTTATCTTAAACAAATTTATTACAAATCTCGGCAAACTTCTCATGCTCGATGTCAAGGAACTGTCGTTTATTTCAATAAATACCCTTTCTGAGTAGAAACAGTTAGGAGTTTGTCTCACAAAGAACAAAACTCATTACGAAGCCCCTTTGTCGTTTTTAGTTGAGGCCCATCGATCTCTAGACATGTTGCCTCTAGAAATGGTACTGAAATGTGAAACTTCACCCGTTGTAGGTACTAGGTATACGTGGTAATATTTTACTACATAATTATTTTCTTGTTAGTCATATAATTAGGTTAATTTCCAAGTTATATATAGTTATATAACTTGGAAAGAATAAAACTGCTTTTTGAAAACGATAGCTTTTTAATTCAAATAATAATTTTAGATTGCTATAAGATGGTATCACTGTGTAACTATTTCTATACTAGATAGCCAAAGACGTTGGACCACTGGTTGTCCCTAATACTGTGATAGTATTATGTATTTTTTTTTTTTGTTTTGTTGTTTTTTTATTTTCATTCTTTTATTTCTGTTACTGTGTATTATGTGTATGTTTATATTGTAATTTGTGTGCTGTAAGTAATGTAAATAAATATCTATCTATACAGAGGGGCTAACTGAAATTACTCAGTATAGAAATGTGCTATTATGACTTTATTAAAAAAGCTATTTTATGATCTTCGTGGCATAGTGGGAAACACATTGTTTTGTGCAAACGAAACGGACTTGGTTCCCAATCGGGCTTAGAAAATAAACTTTTGAATTGTCTCCAGTCTGGGTGTTCTGGGTTCTGCTACTAGATATTTGTTGACTGATTCCTCATTCCACAAGGTATCCAAGCTTGAGGACCAGGCGATTAGTGTAATTTTGTGGCATCCATTGACATAGATAAAATTAAATCAAACCAGATCGTTGATTTTATGAAAATAATAACTACATTCATTAATCATAATCTGTGATTCAAAGTTTAAAAAACTCTGATACGTAACGGGGAATTAAAGCCAGTCATGCGTAAACTGATAATATACGCACGATACAGCAAATGTGTTCATTTTTCAAATATACACAAAGAATCAATGTAAGTTAATTAGGATAAACAAATAAGGTGACCTGAATACACATTCAAGCTTACTTGATAACAAAAAACCTTCACTAGTATCTTTAAATTATTTTCTCAAGTAGGTTTGTTGATTTTATTTATTTTATTTTATATCGACTTAATTGCTTAGCAAGATCCAATCAAGAATCCAAGAGCCAGATATTTTCAAGGATATAACGATATATTTGATGAATGGTTATGTATGATTTTTATTGAAATCTTTTGAATTCTTTCTAATTCTAATCTTTTAACAAATTTTTCTACAAATTTTGTTATTATATAAAAGATTAAAAAAATTTAAATGAAAGAATGAATGTGTTTTATTTAGGTTATATCTACAATATAAAAAATGAAAGAACACAAAAAATATAACAGATACACTTGTAGGTAGGTAGGTGAGATCCATCTCAATTACGTAAGTAGCGATCTTCCACAGAGCTTTTTCCTAGACATTTCCTTTCGCGCAGTACACTATGGAATTAAATTCTAGAAAAGGGTATATATCTTCTTGAAAGGCCGGTAAGACACACGCAATGCGTTGCGGGTAGTTACAGGCACCGGTAGTCATTTACCAACAGTAGAGCCTCCTGTTTATTGGCCGTGTATGTTATAAACAAATCTTCAATAAGTACAGGTAAATCTTTTCTGTATACGAACATACATATACATATATTATTTAAGTATTGAAATTTTGTAATAATAAAATAAGACAGTATTTTTTACTACCAGAATTTAATTCTACGAAACATTTTTGCTTTTATAACTTCATTTTCCGTTTTCAAATCTTCATTTGTGTTGAGCCAATGAAAGATGAAACGATATCATACGGAGTCGTATAAGCAATTGTACAAATTGAGCATAACCAACCGACCTAGTGGACCAATGGTGCGTGAAATGGCCGCTTGATACGCTCTTGACTTATTCTATCGGTTATTCGTTTCGATTCCTTGAACTTTTATTGAATGTCGGCAGACTTTTGAGACAATAGAGCTATGGATCGGATATAGATGATCTTATAGTTTTATTTTGTCTTATAGTACTAGTTTTATTCCTCTGTGTAATCGGAATGTTATGAGATGAGAATAAAAAGTTGCTTATTTTTTTATAACCCAGGGAGCAAACGTGTATGTTGCAAGTTGCTTATGTTTTTCGTACACAAAATTTGTTAATTGAATGTATCGCTAAATCGATAATAGCTTTCATGTTTAGAAGTAAAGAAATAGTCAAAATGTTTTTTTTTGTCACGTTTACATATTGCTTAAAACTGTAAATAGGTAAAGTGTATATCAGAATACGATACTATTGTAATACAAAAGTTGAAAACAAATAGTACAAGATAATAAATTCAATGGAATGTGGTAATAAATATTGATAAATCCTATCATACATTTGAAATAATAAATGAAATTGCATGGCGCTTAGAGATTACATGTACGCTGTCTATATAATAAACTGTTCTTTTCATACCTAATACTATTCAGACAAATAGGATGCATGAATAATATATTCCAGGAATTGGAAATGTTGGGACTTTATTCCATTCCGTTCTGTTGTTATATTAGCTGCTGTTATATATTACTTATTCCTGCTATATACTATAGGCTATAAGTATCTAGTAAAGGGGAGACAATGAGATCTAGTGGACCTAATATAGCTACTAATACACCTTGTCAGGTAGATATTCTCGTGGTCCCCCTCCCTCCCCCAGAAACCACCATGGTTAATTTTTGGTGAATTCTTCACAATGTACCAATTGATTTGACTTCATTATTACCTATCAGCTCTCATTAAAAGGGGGGAAAGGGATTGTTAGTAATGGAGACTGAGAATCCTATTGCTAGCAATATAGCCAACCAGGTCGACCTCCTCGCGGTTCCCCCTGGAAACTATCATGGTTAATTCCTGATGAAATCATCATGATGGGCTAACTGGCCTGTTTTCATTCTCATCTATCACCCTTCACTGGTGCTCCGTCGGCGTATCTCGTTAGCGCAGGCGGGGTTACCATACCTTTTTCACCCATCAAAAAAAGAAACTCTCATTAAAATCACACATAACATACATTTTTACATTGCTAGCATTATGCCCTATCAAGTCAATCTCCATGCGGCCATAGCAAATTCGCCACAGTGGGTCAACTAACCTGACATCATTCTTGCTGTTTCATTCTTTATTGATAGTCCATTACTGTATACTAAATAGCATAGGCGGCGCTTTTTCGTATATAAAAAATAAATTACACACATACTCTATGGTATAAGCATACTTGTATTGTTATTGCTAGATTAAAATTATTAATTTCATGTATTGTACGAGTACATATGTTTATTTGTTTGTTTTTTTGATTAAATATCGCAGTCCAAAGATACAATTACAAAAGGATTTTATAAAATATGTAGGGGTATTTACCCCCAATTTCGTATTATCATAACACGAAGTTATGGAAGATATTGAATATTTTTAAGTAGGTATAAGTAGAATCTTAAATCGAATTTACTTTTTTTTATGACACTAGAATTTTGAAACTGATCAGGTAGAATAGAAAGACATTACGAGTATTGGACAATGGACTATTAAATTTTAAATTAATGCAACTTTTTCAATTTTTCATAATTTTTTTTAGAAACTAAATAATAAGTCCCTGGTCACACCCTTTTTGCTTGGGGCTCGAGCTATTTTTGTTCATATGATTTATATATGTGAGATATTTCTGTATGTATTACGTATGATACATTTCTAAGTATGTATTACGTGTCAGATAAGAAGTCGACTTATGTACCTTAGAGTGTTTTTTGGAGAAATGAAACAAAAGAAATATAGTACAGAGTTTATTTTCATAATATTATATACTCAGATATAACAGCAAATTTCTTTCAAACATTCTATCACCATTCCAACAATATTTACACAGATTGGAAATCATTTTCATGTTGACTTCATTAAGGAAACATAAATATATCTAATAAGTATTCTCGCGTCCTTCAGTGGGGTCGATTCTGAGGCACTATTTCTCTAAACCTATCTGAACTAGGATTAATATGAACTATAAACCAATTGATTTAAGTCAAATTTAATATAATTTTAGTTTTTAACGATCCATAAAATAGAACCTTTGAAAAATTAAAATATTAACTTAGATAAGTTTAAAGAAATGGCGTCTCAGAATCGGTCCCATTGTCTAAACATAGGTATTATTTTAAGGTTCAGATATGTTGAAATTAATAACGAGTAATTATTAATTAAATTAGAGGAAATCTTAATTGATTGTATAAGTAAGTAGATATTATATAGGTGATTATCTCATTTAGATTTATTGGTGTGGTAGTAAACAGGCTTTCAGGGAAATCAGTGTAAATCTCGTAAGTGGCCACTCAAAGTGAAATATTAACTTTAAAAAACATTATATTTATATACGAGTATATTTCAGAAAAATTATAAAAATTTTAATTCACGGTCATTGAACTTATTGTTTGTTCCGTTATATCTAAATAAATTTGGATTTTTTCGTTAAAAATATAAAACCAACAATTTTTATTTTTATATTGTGTATCATTGGAATTTGAAATTGGAAAATGGTCACATTATGGGCTTCTTAAAAGATTTATTTTTTAATTTCATCTTTTTAACAGTTTTCTATGAGAATCAGTAATGTGAACATGTTGATATGAATTGCTGATATGTTAAATGTGCAAAATAGCGGAACAGTTCCTTGCTATATTTATTTCCACATTATTAAACTGTTGATTAGATGAATTGCCAATATAAATTAAGATTAAGATATATGTATTAAATTAAGATATATGTATTATAATACAGTGATCATTTTAAACACTTGGGATTTTATAGAAATTAAATAAAAAAAAACAAGCAATTTTATATTCGTACATTAATATGTGATTGAATTTAAAATTTACTTAATTATTTAGTTTTATTTAGTACTCATTTTACTTCAGAAGATTACAGTGACATCCCTATAAAACCTCATAAATAAATACCAATCATTTAGGGCTGTAATATACCATAACAATACCGTTGACAACACAAAAACGTTTCCAATATCGTCCTGGTCCACACACACCCTCATCGAGTCCTTTTATACTAACTACGTAGTTATTCATTATACAAAACTTAAATCGTGCCATTAAATGGCTACTGCAATATTACAGTTTCTATTACGTTTTTACAATATAATTTATTATATTTATGTGATAATATATTTTCTCTTTTGTAATAAATGTACGTCCCGGTAATATAATTTCGTCGTTTCATTTGAGTTTACAAGCTTTAAATGATAAGACGGAAATTATTTTTAAAAATTCAATTTGTTCATATTTGAGATAATTATTTATATTTCATTCGAAGCACCTTATTATATACTTAATATAAATTAGTTTGAATAATGTTGTTACGAAGAGTAGGTATGTATACAAGGATTTTAATTTTTTATTACATAATACCATTAATAAAATAAATAACGTGCGCGTATACCTACCAGTTACACAAGTTTCATTGCGGTATACGTATCACATAACATAGTTTTAGATTAAAATATGACTTAAAATATTATAAATAATTATAACCGTAACATTAATATGGCAACAAAATACAATTATTAGCTAAGCACCTAAACCAGTAGGATTTCAGGTATTTACAGTAATTTCTGTACAGTCAATCCTTATATTACCGTTATCACTCGTGTCTAATCGTTATACTTTTTCACTTAATAAAATTATTGCCAATCAGCTATTATTTAACAACATTAGAGTTTCTTCAAATTATATTATTATTATGACGATACATTTGAGGATTCACATCCAAAACTTTTAAATGCAAAAGTATTGTAAAGCTTCAATTATAATTTAAATATTTTAATGCTACTATAAAATACCAAGATTATTTACAAAATGAAGACAATACGATATGCACTGTACATTTATTGCAGACTTTGTCAATATACTTTTTAAATGCACGATTGCGGTCTGCATTGCGAGATTCTAATATATCATTCTATGTTCGGGGACTAGCTATACAGCGTGCTACAAGTCCATACTAGGCCGCCAAACTAAGATCCCGTACGGGATCGTGTCTTTTAATTCAGACTAAGTTCTACTTGTAGTCACACTTCACACACGCTTTACTTTCCACTCATAACTTCACAATGATATGGGTATTCGTAAAGGTCTCACTGGTTTTGTGTCGAGTGAGGAGAGTCTTGTCACAGGGACTCTAGGTGGGGATTTAGGTGAGGCAGTGGCTGAGGCCAGCGAGCACGGCCACGCTGAAAACTGCGGGGAGGATCGGCCGCGATATGGTCGCCGCTCCAGTCTCCGGTGCCGTGGTATAAGGCGTCTCTATGCCTTCATACGCTCTGTTTCCTGTTTATAAATAAAAAAAAAATTATATAAGAAAAAAATATAGATAGACTTTTAGTAAATAATTATACATCCTAACTAATAGTATAAAAATCAAATAGATTTTTTGTGTATGTATAAAGGATGAAATTAAAATATGGTATTAATATAGCAATTATCTGTCCACTGCTGTACATAAGCCTCTCCCGGTGCTGTTTATATGTATAAACTACGGTTATCTCTTTCGATAAATTAAGCCGTCGATTTGTTTGCTATTCTTGGTAATGGAATGATTATATATATGATAAACTTACTTGTTTCATGCATCCCTGAGCCCTCATCTCCAGAACCCTCGGTATCGTAAGAAGCGTCGTCATCGTAACTGCGATAACTTCCAGAACCTTCCTCGCTGGCTTCGTCGCCCAGCATGAACACATCCGCGGCATTTGCGTCACTCCCAATTGTCGTCCTTACCAGCAACTGTTGTAAGATTATTACCATAATAATTAATTCCTATGAACGTTATACAACTATAACTATAACGTTAACAGAACAAATTTATATACATCTAGTACTTATTTGTTCCTATATAAGAGTTAGACAGATAAATACTGGCTGGAATGTCTTTATAGAGCTTTTTATAAATATAAATAAGAGTAGAGATTGTTATTTGGTGATTATAAGTTACATTACCTGTCTTGCCTGCTGCAGTTTATCGCCGAGAGCAGCCACCCTCGTGTCCCGCGGGATGCTCAAAAGTTCTGGGTTGTATTTTTGATGGCTTAGAGACGCCGATGGCACCAATGGTTTCGTGTAACTAAACAAAAGGACAATGAGCTTAATCAAATATATTTTTTTAGTAATAAAAAAGTAGAGAATAAAAAAATATATAGCAAAATATGGATAAGCTGTATACTTTGTGGTCTATGCGTCCTTATGAAAAATGTTAAAAAATGTAAGATTTTGAATTAAAAAAGAACAATTCCCATCATGTGAAAATTAATATGGAGACTATAGATATATACCTTATTATCAATCACTTACAAAAATACCTAAATAGATACCACGTTTAAACTGACCTCAAAAAGAAGGAAGTTCCCAGTTTGATTGTATTTTTTAATGTTTGTTACCTCATAACTCCGTCAATTATAAACCGATTAGGAAAATTCTTTGTTTATCTAAAAGGATATATTGTACTTACAGATTAGTCCCACAGAAATTTTATCATAACCGGTTTAGTAGCAGTAGTTTTTAAATAAAAATAACTAGTTTCACCACAATTGAAGACGGTTTTTCTTTGTGAAATACAATTTAATTATTGAACTAAATGTTTCTGGAAATACAGTAGTAAAAATTATTTTTTATAGTATTACAGAGACACTCACTCGCCAACTGACTTCCCGTTCCAACAATTATCGTCGCCATCTTGCGCGAAATCTAGCTCGTCACACAGATCATCTCCCAGACCAGTGAAGAGTTTCTTCTTTTCTGCCAAAGACGCAGCAAATTCTAATAGGATCGCATCAGGTGGGGGCGCGCGGAGAGCGTTCCGCCGCATTGCGCCAGGAGTCGACACTGGAGCCGTCAAACTCGAAGATTCCATCGTCATGGTCACACCACATTCTTTGTGTACCTGTTAACAATACACAAGTGTTTTAATATTTTTAAAGCTTTAAAATTCTCTATCTGATGTCTAACTGACATATTTATAGCATACGAAAATAGTATTTTTTGTTTTTGGAAACTAATGTAACAGTCTCATTATATTATCATTTTAGTCTTCTATTGTCCGCTGACTAAAGTAAGCCAGGAGTTATTTATTGTACATGTATGTTTCCTATAGACTGGAACGTTCCTAAGTCACCTATTTCAGATAGAAGTTGTTCCAGTTACTGAGTGAGCTTGTACAGGTGGCGAATCCTTTAAGTTTCACTTCAATTTACCAACTCTTTGGACTAGGTAAATTTATACTCTAGCTCTTCTTCGAAAATTGGCATTCCATATTTGAACACATTAAACTCTTTATAATTAACTGACTGACTTGAAGTATCTACATATAGCTTGAAGTATCTACATGTTGCTAACAAATGGTTAATTTTTATAAGTCATTTAACAGTTATTTATTTATTTTTATTAATTATAAGAAGATATTTTTTATGAAACGGTATAAGAAATACACCCTACTCTATATAGAGTATATTTTTTTTATTTATTTCGCACGAAAAATCGTAGGTAATATTTCATGAGTATGTTCTATAAATAGAATAGGAGATAAGGCGGCCGTCAAGTACAGCTCAAAAAGAGCCATCATGCATAGTGTAGATGAAGATAAATTACAAGCACCGCCGATGTTCATATCATTTGTCGGCTGCATCATCGCGCGGGTAGATCGGAATTTGCGCGGAAATAGCGGCGACCACTGGCGAACAAACCCAAACAGTAGTCCGATTGCGCACTAGACCAAAATTATACTTACGACCTAAATAACATTGTACGATTTAGCTACGTTTAATAATAAATCTATAAATACGTACAATATAATATACATTGCAGCGCAATTGTATTTTTAATCTGCAATAATTACGTTAAATAATAGTTTATTGATGGTATAAAGTTTATTTATTCTAGAAATTAATTCAACACGCAATAATATTTGTAGAATAAAGTTACTAAGTTGCTAAGAGAGTTAAATGCATGTATTAATGTATTTAATGATAATTCA
Organism: Galleria mellonella; assembly: GCF_026898425.1. Lineage (NCBI taxonomy): Eukaryota > Metazoa > Arthropoda > Insecta > Lepidoptera > Pyralidae > Galleria > Galleria mellonella. The sequence goes on along the minus strand of NW_026442090.1, from coordinate 3,297,219 downwards.
CTGATTAGTTTCCAGTGAAGCACGGCGAGCACTTCAGGTTGATCCTGGTATGTCCTGAGATAAGCAACGTAGTAAATTTTTTCTGTTAGCCAATTCCTAGCTCTATCGATTGAAATTTCTTTATGTATAATTTTACAAAATTTTTATTTTATCTATTTAAATTATGTACAGTTTCGTTTAAATAAAGAATGTTACGCCTAATAGGATGTGACGTCATAAGACGAATATCTCGGCCGTTAATTGTCCACTGCTGAACGTAAGCTTCCTCCGTAGACTACCTATAGACTAGAACAGTCCCGAGCTACCTGCATACACTGACTCCCTGCAATACTTTTGAGTTCAATGCTCCATCTAGTGGGTGGTTGACCTACATTGCATATACGGGGTCGCCACTCAAGATTTTTTTCCCTGACGTTCATGTAACCAGCCCATTACCACTACAGCTTACTTATCCTTCGAGCTATGTCGGTCACTTTGTTTTTTTTTTGTGGATAGTCTGCGGATAACGTATGTATGTTGATAATAAATACTTTTAAAATATTTAGTAACTTTTTGCGCACTATTGAACTACTGTTTGATCGTGTGTATGTGCGGAGATGGCATTCATGCTGCCGCCCGCCGTGTGAACGCCCGCAGCGACTTGCGACACACGCAAATAAACTATAGCAAGTTGGCTCAGTACTGAGCACTGCGACCGCCGCAAATAGTCACGTCGTTTTCGACATATTATACAGTGCAGCTATTCTTAAGACAAAATTCCATAACAAGCATTGCATGCGAGAATATCACTTGGGTAGGTGTACTTTTCTGTATTTTATAAAGTTTAACAAATAAGTAGATAGGTACTTATGGTTACTAGCTATATTAAGAAATAGGAGTTCGTTCGTTTGGAAGTTCTGAGTCTCTAAATGTTAACATCTATTTATTTTTACATTCAGCATCGTAAACAATCTCTCGCAGCGTCCACTTTCTTAAATCGTCTCTTGTTGGTACCGGTTTTCGGCAAAACTTCTTTACTTATTCATCAGATAACATACGGTCAATTTGATCATCAGAACTTATTATTTTGATAAATAATGATAAATTATAGGATAATCCTTATATAGATATGAAAATCTACTGTCCACATTATACATTACAATGAGATGTCAAATTTTTGTTTTTTATTTTTTGAATATGAATTGACTCTGTTCTGATTTGTTTGAAAATCTACTATTTACTTTAACTATTAATGTTGTCTTACAAATTGAGAATTTAGCGTAAGAGAAAAAGACAAAATAGTTAAAAAAATAGTTAAAAGCGGTTTTTTTTTATACAACTTAGAATGGCAAACAAGCTGACGGCCCGCCTGATGGAAAGTGGTAACCGTCGCCTATAGACATGAGCAGTATCATGGACATAACAGAGTATACTGTTTCGCCCATGATACCCCCCATGCGTTGCCATTTCTGAGGACTCAGGTGTTATTCCTCTGTACGTTTTTATACATTATTAACTAATATATACTTCAGGTATTTTAAAAAGTGAAATATTACCTAGTACGAGCATTGAGTGTAATATGAAGGAGGTATTATACCAAAACAAATTAATCATTGCAATCAGATCGGTATATTAGACCCATCTCAAGTAAAAGGCTTTATCTAACGTTTATCGGCTTGATCGAAGGATAACTACTGGGAATAAAGTATTTATATGGCTTCTAAAGGATCAAATGTTTCATGTGTCTATAGTGGGACATATAATACAGTAATTGAATATTAGTGTGTATATATTATTATTATTATTTCAGCCGTTAACTGTCCACTGCTGGACACGCTTGGTAGGCGGGTTGGCAACCGCAGTTAGGCTTTTAGTTTTTTAGATGTTTTAAGAGGGGCGCTGCTGCCCATCCCTCGCCAGTGTGTGTATAGTTTTAACAAAAATAGTATATCTATAGTACATAAAAGGTTCTTTAGATTAAAATAGAATTAACAAATTTGATTCGGACATATTTGACAAATGTATTTCATATCATTACATATACACAAAAAGTGTATTGATAACTTCTTCCTTTTCAAATGCAGTAATAAATTATACGAAGTAAAATTTCAAAAAATTATACACCTTTATGTAAATTACAATAATGTAACCCAAGGTTTATTTGATTATTAAATTTAATATAAAATATTAAGTTATCTTTCTATTTATCTACCAGTTCGACGCCGAAGCGACAGTCGATAATAATTTATATAAATCTAGCATTTTATTGATAAAATCTGGAACTTTCTTCGACAGTTTAGAGTTGTATGACAGGAGAGGCGGTAAAGAAACTAGATTTCAGCTCCCCGGAAACCGAAGGAAAAGTTTTATTGCGAAGCTGGCATCTACCGCGGTGTGACAGATAATATTGAGTTCAATTTCCTTCTAATGTTATGTACAAAACAAGAAAGTTGCATTTAATATTTTCCGTTACTGAACAACTATATTGTGTTTTTTGTTACAATGAAATTATAAAGTTATAACATTTGACAGTTGAACAAAGATTACTTCTAATTTCTTTCCCATGTTTCCTATAAGTATATATAGGTACAAGTATATTTACGATTATAATGGCTAGTTAGAGACATTTATCTATTGTTACCGTTGTGTTGAAAATAAAACTTAACATGCTCACATGACTGACTTTATTAAAACTTATTTTTTTATACCATGAAGGTGGACAAACAACCATATATCCCAGCTGATAGTAAACGATTGCTGTAGCCTATGGACGCCTGCAACACAAGAGGTGCACGTAACGTAGGGATCACGTGCGCGCTGCCCACCCTGAAGAAACCTTAATACCTATGTCCTTTTTGAAAAACCCCCTACTATAGTCTCTAGGGAAAACCTCGGCAGGGAATTCATTCGGCAGTTTGAGCATTATATCAGTATGGTATAAGACGAGTCTACCGCCGTTTCTTGGGTACGGTACCGAGAGTTAATCAGAAATTTAAATAACTTACGAAATTTTAAAATTGTGTACGATAAAAACTAATCCGTGCACAAACTATTAATAAGCGTTAATTGGTTCTTTATTCATTCGATGTACATACGTGCAAGTGATTAAATACAAAAAACAGTCTCAACATTAATATTGTAAATATTCATTAGCACTTTGAGTTTGCATGGCCGCAACCGGATCTTAGTGCCTGCGGTAACAAAAAAAAAGTAGAAAAAGTTGTCTGGGTTTATATTGAAAAGTATTGGTTTGCCGCGGGTGGGCAATTGTAATTACAGTGAAAGAAACCGGGATCATATATAAAGCGGCACTAAAGCGCTGCTGGCGATGGGGCACAATGCTCAGGATTATTAAGAAGTGGCAGTTGTAATTAAGGGAGTATTATTTCGCTAAATATTATGGAAATATTATTGTGGGGGAAAGAGACATTTGTGCGGATTTCTTTAATTAATTCTATGTATATTTTGTATCTTATAGCTAGTAACATATAAACATTACGTGGCACATAACACGTTAATGATAATTTACGGTAATGTTCGAAGCAGTAAAATAGATTTTAATGAAAAAAAAAACATATATAAATCCAACTAATATTATAAATATGAAAGCTTGTAAAGATACTTGTATATTTGTTATTCAATCACATTTAAACGGCTTATCGGATAGGTATATCGTTAACGCAGAGGTCACTTTATAGTTTGCGAGAAATACTAAAAAATAAACAGCCAGTATAATAATAATAATGTGATTTTTTTATACCACTGAGGTGGCAAACAAGCATACGGCCTACTTGATGGTAAGCGGTTACTGTAGCTTACGAACGCCTGCAATACCCGTAGCATTAAGCGCGCGTTGCTGACCTTGAAAAAACCTCTTTATCCCTTTTTTGAAGAACCCCATACTATAGTCTCTTGGAAAAACCTCGACAGGTAGTTCGTTGCATTACCTAAAAATGGTTTGTGGAAAAAATCAACTCTGAAATCGCTCTGAACACGACAAAATGTGAAAATGATGATTATTAGCCAATGTATTGCGTAATATACATACACGAATAGAAGTAAATTGAGAATCTTCTCCTTTTAAATAAACGCTGCATTCGACGATGGTGCAAAAAGCGTATCCGGATCCGAAATGACGATATAGCATCATGAATGTGAATTGGGCATGACGACATTTTGCGGACGGATTTCCGTGGGACGTGCGATTATTACTGTACATGGACGGATAAGTGAAAAAAGTCAACGAGTAATAAAAAGCTTAATATTATTAAAAGAATACATATATGTGTATATTAAAGGGTGTTTTGTTCTGCAAAAAAAAAATAACGACTTTGAACATAGCAAAACACACCGACCAACTACATCTATAATTAATTTAATTCTAATTCTATTATATCCTATTAATAATATAATAAATGCGAAAGTTTGTAACGATGGATGAATGGATGGGTATTTGATACACTTTCACACAAAAACTATTGAACGGATTTGAATGAAATTTCGTACACGAGTAGGTTATATCTGAACACATGGGATTTTATATTTTTTACTTTTTTATACTTTATGTACTAATTCATGTAGGTGGAACCGCGGGATACAGCTTGTATACATATAAAGCAGAATAATTTGTTTGAATGCATTAATCTCTAGAGTCGAATTTGACAAATTCTTTTTGGACTTGATAGCAAATTTTCTGATTATAGGCTATATTCAACATCACGATACGACCGTGAACGAAGTCATGGGACATGGACAGTATTGTATATATATATATATATATATATATATATATATATATATATATATATATATATATATATATATATATATGTTAGATTAACTATATTTAAATTTAGAACATGGAATGCTCAGATTTTGCTTTGTATTATTACAAATTTTACTGAACAATTTCAATAGTCGTAAAAATTTATATGAGATTACAGTTAAGAGTTGATGACGTAATCGTATTACATAGCCACAAAAAAAGCAATTGAGATATATCAAGTAGGAGGAGGGTCTCCTCCTCCTACATGAAACAGTGTAGAAAGAAATAGAAGCATTTTTCTATTCTTTGGATTAATCGTAATTGAAATTTCAATATAAGTTGTGTAATCTTACGGTGAGTTATCTTCTTGTTGAAGTAAATTATATTCGGCAGGCAAATAAAAAAATCCTCAAATAAAAAAAAATTAGTACTCATAACAAAACATGTGTAAATAAGTCCACATATTCGTTTAAAGTAAATATTCATAATTGATTTAATAAAAATATTTTTAAATTAAATTATGAAATACTTTTTTTTTTTAATGACATAAGATTTTAGAATAAGTTATATTTAGGTATTGGATATATCAAATGTAGTTTATTCTAAGTGACCTTAAAGTGCAATAAGCCAAGGTTATTTAAAAAAATAATTTACATGACATAGCGTACGACTAGTGGGCACGGGTTTTGCCTACAAAAGAGTAGGAAAATGCAACCCGCTATTACTACACTTTTTTATGTTATTTATTTATTTTTTATTTATTTACACCAAAAACATAAAAATAAACAATAACATATAAACAATTCAACTGAAATACAGTAGCATGAGGTACAGATTAAAATATACGTATAAAGGTACAAAAGGCGGTCTTATCGCTAGGGCAATCTTTTACAGACAACCTTAGGTTAAGGTGGCTTAACCGTAGGTAAAGGAGAGCATATAGAAGTGAGTAGATGGCGCAAGAGTGACTTAATAGTGTTTCTTTTTTCTCTTCATCTTTTTTATCATCGTCAGTTCAGCTATTAATTGTTCACTGCTAAATATACTCCTTATCCATATACTGCTAAAGTAACGACTCTGAGCATTCATTAGCTCCCTGCAACACATTTGAAATTGTCGCTCCATCTAGTTACTGCTCGACTTCCTTTCGTTTGCGGAGTTTTTATTCGAGAACCTTCCTTCCTTTCTTCTTAACCGAATTATCGATTTTCGAGTTTCTAGAGAGATTAAAAAAATTACATACAGTACCTATTCATACTCAATCACTACGCTAACGTATTCTATGTCACTTTTCCCTTCGAAACGCATAAATAAATATCAAAAATAACTATCTACCTCCGACTGTGTGTAAATAAAACATAAAGATATAAACTAACGACAAAATTACGACAAACCACAAGTTTTTATACTTATACAAAATTTATCTCGTAACATAATCGTACTGAGCGAATGTCATTGTACGGTTTAGAGAGCGACGTGGGTGTAGTAAATGTGCCCAATTAATACGAAAAACATTTGGTGACCGAGCGCAATAGTGCTGCCTAATAATCGATTGGAATCGATTATAAATCCACGCATGATCACAATTAACTATTATAATCGATGCGCAGTAATCGATTATAATTGTTTAAGATATAATCGATTAATGTAATATACATTACACCGAAAGCAACCGAAACAATACTTGTTATATGTTTTATTGATTACATGCAGTACAATTATATTACTATCGTAGTATTGTTTTATTTTAATTGACACATTATTGTAGACCGCTTTACCCGCTGACATTGATGCTCCTTTCCACTTTGGGTTTGCTATAAGAGAATTCTTTTAGAGTTAAGCTCGCCTTTGTACATTTACTTACCTCTGTCATATTTATATGTACTATCACTGTGTACAATAAAGTATAAATAAATAATCAATATTTTCGATAGGTACTATTGCATATTGTGATTTGTGATTATATAATTGATTAAATTGCGTATTCAATAGTATAAATATGAAGATAATTATTAAATAGGTTAATCAATATTGAGATTATTCTAGGTACACAATCGATTAACAGATAATCGATTTATTAGGCAATACTAAAGGCGAGTGCAAACAATGTAATCGTTGACACAAATTACGACGATTGAATCCACAAAAATATATTGAAGGAACGGCCTCGAACGTTGAAATTAAAACAGAAACAATGGAAAAATATTTAATAATACTTTTCGATTTGTATATTTCGTTCGTGATTTAATTGAAAAAATCAAAAGCGATTTATTTATTATATTGATTGATGTGCTTATTAAGATAATATTGATTTATTTATTTATTAAATTCTATTGATTGGTCTATTTAAATTTTATATTGGACAAATCTCAAATAAGGTTAGGAGCGAAATTTCCAGTTCTCCACCAAAAATATTGTAGGTTTACGTTTTATTCTCATTAATCTATATTTCTTGTTCAATAACGAAGTCGTAAGTGATAACTAGTAATAAAAAGTAAATGCCACTTTAAGTCAGATATTTAAACTTATGTTGTGATCATATGTAGGGGTGTGAAGAAAGATTTTTTAAAGGATGAAAATGGAATGGTAATTGATACACGCTAGTGAAGCACCAGTGACAAATCATAGGTGAGAATGAAAGCAAGTCAGTTAGCCTATCATGACGAATCTAAAAAAATAATTACAGTGGTTTCCAGGTGGAACCAGAAGAAGGTTGACCTAATGAAGTACATTGCTACCAATAGGACTATATGATCCCATTACTTACAACCCCTCCCCCCATGAAGATAGGCGTCATACTTGTATTATTATATCTTGAGGAAACAATTGAGTAGAATTTGGAGAATTGTGGGCGGTTACTCTTGTCGCAAATTGGCACAAAAGACAACAATTCCCAGTCCTCGTCCTGTTGACTCATCAACTTCGTAAATATTCAAGACAAATTACGTCTTATTTCGCCTTCTATGAACACAATCTTATATATTTCTAAATGAAAAAATATTGTCAAGTTTGGAGAATTCATCCATTTAGATTTTACTTGTTATACCACGCGGTTTCTTTCACATAAATTAGGATAATAAGTATCTTAATATTAATTTAGGTTTTATTCAAGTTCATAAATATGCGACAAATTTTATTCAAATACCAGCTTTTACCAGTAAATTCCTACACGAAGATTTTGTAACTACTTCTAGATGGTGTATCAAGAAATACACATCAGTTTTCAACTTAAACCTTCAGGTCAACACAACTGTAAAGACCGATGCAATTTTGTGCAGAAATTTTAGCATGATGCCGTAAAAAACATACAGACTGATAGACAAAATTTCTTAAAATGGTTTTTGATATTTAATACTCTTATTAAAACCCCTTACATTATATTTCCTTAAATATCTCCTATCTATAGTTATTGTGAAGTTACAATGTTATTATATTAGTAAGATATTAAACCGTCAAAGATATTAAGCGTGATTGAATAACAAACATCCAAACATTATTATAAATCTCCGCATTTGTAAGTAGTACAATAAATCTACATTACGTAAAATATATTTTAATTATTTATTTGATTATTTTTATTTAGTATTATGAATTATTTGTTATAACGTATATTTGCTCTTAAATTTAGTCCACGGATAAAAGGCCCATAGTGTTTGTTTTATTTTTGTCTAAAATTTTTTCGACATAAATTTTATTCAAAAACTCCGAATTATTTTAGAAAAAATATTGGTATAAAAAGAGTATACAGTAGCGGCATCCATTTATAACTATATCTGTGGGGCTGCACGACAAGAATGCGCCACTGGCCAATTTAGTTCACTTCTAGGGCAAACGTGTCATTTCTTATTTAGCGCAGGTTAGCGTTGTCACGGAATACTGCGCTTCAGAATGCCGATTGTCTCTGTCTCTAGCAGACATCGAATAAATTATAGACGCCAATAATCCTCTTTTCTTTAACATTCTAGTAAAATGTAGATTTTGAAAGACTTCAAAACGGAGAATAATCGCATTTCATATATTTTTTTGGATTTTACATTATTACTGGACCGATTTTAATCCTTAAGATGGTTCCTTAGATAAATATCTATATTAAAGTTAGTTTAAGCCATTAAATTTATTTTTTAGCATTTTTTTCTAAATAAAATTTAATTAAGAAAATTAATTATTCTAAGATTTTTTAATTACGACACTCTATTTTATAAGAAACAAGATAAAAGACTCGAGTGTACACTAGAGTTAAGTCAATTTAGAAGAACTTGTTACCTATAATCTGAGTTGTTACCTAAATTAACCCAATCGAGAAACAAACCTTATTTATATAAACAGTGTGACTATTTTTGCACTAAGTATTTATCGTTTCGAACTTCTCACGTTTTAATATAATACTAGTTGCTTCCTGCTATTATACCTGCGTGATTAGTATATAAAATATTCTAAAGTTAAATTATATAACTTACACGTGTACTAAGTTTCATTCAAATACAGCTTGATTGAAAAACAAGCATACAAACAAATCTTTACAAACTTTCACATTTATGATATTTGTAAGATTAAAAGGACCAAACTAACGTAAATTATGTCTCCAAAATATCGACATATATACTAAAGAGGATATCGAGTAATCGAATTTTTAATTATAAGCAATTTATAGGTGAGATAATTATTGATCTTTATCGTTATCCAAACTTATAATAATTATTATGATAGAAGACACCAATTAAGCAATGAACGTGCTAAAACGCAATAAATATAGATAATAAATCAATAAACAAGATTTTCAACATCATGCTATGCTTATTATTTTATTTAATGGATGTTCATAAAAATTAATTAATTTTTGAGTGATCATTTACCTCTTTAGTATTTGCTTATATCTAACTTCCGTTCCGAGGTAGATAAATCATAGATATGACATTTTTTTATGCTAAGATATAATGATTAATTAGATCAAAGTAAAAATATTATTTAATTACTACTGAGCCAAGTTGGCCCAGTAGTGTTGTCCTGGTTTAACAAAAATATAGGTATCTAAGTTAAAATCTGACTAACACTAAAAATTTTGTCTGTTAATTTAGTTTTCTAACTTTCCAAAGAAAACACTGGTAACGATCCAAATGAATGCGAATGACGATGGTAGGCTCACCTACTGAAATGTTGAATTTTCATACGCTCGGCAAAGTGTGAGCGATTCAAATGTCACGTTCATCACAATAGCAGTTTTCGACAAATGCCTCTGAAAACCCTACTTATGGATTGGGATGGACGTGGATTATAATCATGAGAATATTTGTTTATTTTTGCTTAATCAGATGGCATAAGACCGTTTTTTTTTTATACAACTAAGAATGGCAAACAAGCTGACGGCCCAGCTGATGGAAAGTAGTAACCGTCGCCTTTAGATATGAGCAGTACCATGGACATAACAGAGTGTACTGTTTCGCCCATGATACCCCCATGCGTTGCCATTCCTGAGGACTCAGGTGTTATTCCTCTGCACCCTGTAAATTCACGCCATATCCCACCCTTCAAACCGAAACGCAGCCATGCAAACACAACTGCTTCACGGTAAAAACACGAATGGAACAGAGGTACCCAAGCAATCGACTTTTGTACAAAGTCTCCCTCTGGTAAAAGTCCCGTTCCTTGTGGCAGTCTATGTGGGAGGCCTATGTCCAGCAGTGGCCAAATAATGACTGACATCATGATGATGTTTAAATTGTCCTGTATGTACGTTATTCTATTTATACCTTACTTACAAACTGCCTCGGAATCGCATCAAAAAATAGTAATAAGAATATATTACTCTACTCAAAGGTTGTCTGGAAGAGATTGCTTAGCGATAAGGCCGCCTTTTGTATCACTTCTCATTAATATTTACTGTATTTGTTATTTCTCTTTTTACTTGGTGCAATAAAGTGTAAATAAATAAATAAATAAATAAATATTATAGAATTTTAAAAATTAATATCTTTTATACTGGTACCTATTTACAAATTTAAATGGACTCATTTCACATTGCTCTTATTATGAGAAAAAAATAATCGTAAATGCTCCATTACATATACAAAACTAATTTATATGCTAGATCACATAAGTTAAAATTTCTAAGCCTCACACAATAACCAGAGGCTTATTTATTGAAACTTTTAACTTAAAAACCAGTAGTTGGGCCGGCTCACTAGCGCCATAAACAAGCTATCGAAGATCAATAAATAAATATGATGTGGCCGTATATCAATAAATTGCGTTTCTGATTGGCGGCTATCTAGGCTGTATATTTGCGCCCACGCATCTCGCCGCAAGCCACTAGAGTTGGCCGTTTAAGTCTGTGTTTTCATAATTTATACGTATAATTATTAGTCACGGATATTACTTTATGCGCACTTTCTTATACAAATATTTAATGTTGAAGTCAATAATATTTTTTTAAATAATTTAATTCGCATTAATCAATGATTGTTTCTAAAGATATCAAGGTGTTTGTTACTCAATATGTTTGTCAAAATTACCAGGTTTGTAAAATGTTACATATCGTATTTTTTCTATTTGTACAAACTATTCTATTTATTAAATCCAATATAAACATTTTACAATAATATTACGAAGTAAAAAAAATGATGTTCATATTCATTTTTTTTATGCAACCTAGAATGGCAAACAAGCTGACGGCCCACCTGATGGAAAGTAGTAATCGTCGCCTATAGACATGAGCAGTTCCATGGACATAACATAATATACTGTTTCGTACATGATACCCCCCATGCGTTGCCATTCCTGAGGATTAAGATGTTATTTCTCAGTACCCCGTAAATTCACTGCCATATCCCACCCTTCAAACCGAAACACAGCCATGCAAACACAATTGCTTCACGGTAGAAACACGAAAGGAACAGTTGTTTTTATATCACTGATGTGGTAAACAAGCATATGACCCACCTGATAGTAAGAGTACCGTAATTTATGAATGTCAGAAATACCAAGAATACTATGCGCGCGTTGTCAACCTTAAAGTAACCTCTTACTCTTTTTTGAAGAACCCCATATTTTGTAATTTCTTGGAGAAAAGTTTACTGTATCTATTGATATATATATATATATATATATATATATATATATATATATATATATATATATATATATATATATATATATATATATATATATATATATATATATATATATATATATATATATATATAAAAAAAAATAAATAAAAAAAAAAAGTATGTGATTCTCCGCTCTCAATTTGTGACTTATCCCACATTTCGCGAGGTGAAAGTACGGCGCATGCGTGGGCGGGCGCCGGCGCTCTCTACGCCTCGTATGACAGAATATGATACGCAGATTGAATTCCTATTGGGAGAATCTTGCTGAACCTGTATAGATGACCTCTCTATTATGTAATTTAATAATTTTATAATCTATTTCAACAGAACTTAATGGAAAGACGACGATTATAGAAATTATCACAGAAACACTCATTAAAATGAAATTAGAAACGAGTTTAAATATCTAACAAATGAATCAATTTCTGATTTATTGTTAAAAATTGTTGATATTATTATAAGATATCAAAAGTTTGTCTTATGGTTTAGATCAGTTATACATTTGTTTACATTTTCATTAAGTGGTATTAAAACAAACTATACTGAATAATCTAAAAATAAATTAGTTTTTCATACTCTAAATTACCGAAGTACCCACATATTGCTTCACAAAAAAATGCAGTCACGAACATAAATACACCAATAAGTGACGAGATATTTCGTAAATATATTACTATGAAAATATTTCAATATAGAACGCAGAATCGCGAGTCTAAAAAGATTGAGCTTTGTAGTAAGCAAATTTTTGCTTTACAAAGGAAAATAGCAGCTTCTGTCGTCACAAATTCAACAAGAAATCATTATGAGAGTAAATCCTATGGATTGAGAAAAGAATTATGAAAATTGGTTCAGATTTGATGACGTAATCGCATAATATAACCAACATAATATAGCTAACATAATATGGACAACAGAGGTTGACTAGAAGAAAATGCTATATTCGTATCGTATCAGCTGTTAATTGTCTACTGCTGGACATAGGCCTCCCCCATTATTGGCAAACCCCCGTGCCAGTAGTTGCTACGCTTGGCAGGCGGGTTGGCAATCGCTGTTAAACTTTGGTGATGTTTTCGGAAAGACGGTGCTGCCTATTATTCCACGACCATTAAGTTCCTTCAGTCGCCTCTCACGATACCCACAGGAAAGAAAAGTGGCCCACTCTATGCCAAGACCATAGAGCAAACGGTAAATGTGGTTACTAAAGAATAAATAAGTAAACAGCATCATGGACAATCCAGAACATGGTATCCCGCATGTAAGTTGAGATGTAGATTGTCCTCCTTTATTCTGAATTCTATAACATATATATGTATGTCAAATTTAATGTTGAAACAACAGATATATGTTTTCTCCCACAAACAGGTTATGGAATGAGCTCCCTGCCAAAGTTTTCCCAAGAGACTACAGCATGAGGTTCTTTAAAAGGGGGGCAAAACGGTTTCTTCAGTGTCGGAAACGCAAGCGTACCTCTGGTATTAGAGGCGTCCATAGGCTACGGTAACCGCTTACCATCAGACGGGCCGTATGTTTCTTTTACACCTTAGTGGTATAAAAAAAAGATAATAAACAAATTCATGCACTTAAACATTTATAAGTAAGGTTAATCCTTAGAAAATAAAGAAATTTGATTTACTTTACAACTTAATTCATATAAGAGTAGCACCTATACGGCTCACCGTTACCTACTGAATATTCATTTGCCTTTGTTTCATTATAAATTGCGTTCATCGACGCTTCTTAGACTTGTTAATAAAATTAAAACAATTACTCTAACAGCAAATTTTGGATAAAATAACCGTAAATTTAATTCGTTGTACAAAATTAATATACATAAAGCTAGAACGTTCAATAGCTTGTACCATTACATTACCATTTTATTCAGTGGTACGATAAAATGCAAATTAAATAAATTCTTATCTTCGTAAGTATAAGAAGTTTCAATATAATCCTAGCAGACTTGCACCTGCTACAACTATTTATCTTATAATTTCAGTTTAGAAATTGTTATTACATTGGTTTAAGTTATTAAATTTTATCTAAATATAATGTAATATAATATATAATTATTTCAAGGAGAAAATGTGAAAAAAGATACACAGTTCAGTGATCGTAATAACGAGACGTCATTACTAGCGGGCATATAACATAATAGAAGCACCCACGTACTATGATGGTTCGCAGAGGCTTTTTAAGTGTCTAAGGACACGACTAGTTCAAGTATCATAAATACAAGTATTTGTTACATATAAATAAATTTATATATATTTTAGGTTTTAGTTTTTTTGTTCACTAATTTGCTGCTGCTGCGTGGATTTCAGAAGTAGAAAAACCAATGAAATTTACCATTTGTAGATGGCGTATCGAGATAAAACATATACAAGATTTTAAGTTACGCCTTCAGGAATACAACTGGGAATTACAAAGCGCATCTAATTTGGTGCTGTAGTTTTTGTGTGATGCCGAAACAATCAATTCTTTAAAATTCTTGTTTTGGCTTCTATTTTCCTTATTATTTTTATTACCCTTGATTTTTCTTAAATATCTTCTATGTACAGACATCGTCTATTTACATATCTATCTATTTAAATATATAGATAGTATAAACTATAGGTACTATTGCATATAAGCTAAAGTTTGAAAAATTTACACGGTCACAGTTGACAAGAAAAATAGTGTATAAATACCCAGTTTTTCTTTAACACTGAACAAGCGAGGTAAATTAGATCAGACTGCGGTGGAAGTCCGCAATGCTATTACTAAGAAAATTGAACGTCAACATTACTGCAGCTTGTTACTTTACCTACTCTGGCCTTTCATTAAAATCTGGGTCAACTCGAACATTTATAATTTACAAAATAATATAAAATCGTACAATCTCGACTATGCCATTTTCCGCGGCGTTACCCGCTTCTATGTAGTTCCCGTATATTTGGAACTCTTAGGTAATATTTGGTACATTCCCATTGGAACTCTTCATGATTCCGATCTTATTTAGTATTATATTAAATTATAATTACGTACCTAATACCTTAATAAAGCCAATTCAACTGATCTTTTATAACTGATTTTATATATAAATATATAAAAGCTGTATACAGGTACTAAATTTCAATATATAACGTATTCAAATTACATTCAATTATATATAAGTAATCCCAAGCAGTAACCCAACTTTCTTTGTCTGAACATGGTAATTTATTAGAAGTGCTTTCCGCAGATTACTAAGAGACTGGGCTCATTTGGAAATGCTCGACTTGTTTCCAAAGCTATATGGGCCGCTGCGGGTACAATTTGGTCAATTTGGGATACCACAACGCAACCATGCAGCAAGTTACTCTGAAACTGCAATTCTCACAATGATACTAAACTTTGTACAGAATCTTAATGGCTGAACGGTAAAGGACCTATGTGAAGCCAAGATAATCAACGTAGCTACCAGAGGGAGACTTTGTACAAAAGTCGTTTGCTTGGGTACCTCCGTCCTATTCGTGTATCAACCGTAAAGCAGTTGTGTTTGCATGGCTGTGTTTCGGTTTGAAGGGTGGGATATGGTGTGAATGTGTGTGTGTGGCATCGCATGTGGGATATCATGGACGAAACAGTATACTCTGTTATGTCCATAGTACTGCTCATGTCTATAGGTGACGGTTACCATTTTCCATCAGGTGGGTCGTCAGCTTGTTTGCCATTCTAAGTGGTATAAAAAAAAAGCTAAATTGGAAAGGGATTGTCAGTAATGGGGGCATTAATCACCATTGCTAGCAATATACCCTGTCAGGTCACCCATTGAAACCATCGTATTTTTAATTCTTGTTGAATTCATTTCGTTAGGCCAACTGACTTAGTTTTATTCTCATCTATCACTGATCACTGATACTCCAGGTATATCATTATCAATAGTGCAGGCGGGGTTACCGTTGAATTAATATCCATTAAAAAAAAAAAATGTAGCGAAATTTGTTCGCCTAATTAAAACCCTAATTCTCTTGCATTTGACTCCGAAGCTTTACCACGAAGAAGTTATTCAAGTTACATTTTGTTCAGATTTGAGAATAATTCATAACTCCTACAGCTTTTAAAGAAATAGCACATTTTTTTATTAACATTTATATTTTATCTAAATAATTTAGGATTCCCAAATGCAGAATCGCGCATTTAAAATATTTTCAAGCTTATAATTGCCGCTGTTTTCTTTTCTTATTTGTACTTGGTAAAATCGACTCTCTTCTCTGATAGGTAGAGATTGCATTAACGATATGATTGCGCTTTTTGCTTCCATTTGTTTGTAATTCTTTTATGTTTTTTATTTTATTTCAACAATAAAGTGTTAAAAATATATATAAGACATTGGTAATTCAATAGAATAATTGCTTTACAATTACCAAATTACCAATATCGAGCGACATCTAAAGATAGTGAATACGGCGACGTCCTTGAGGACAGGAAGACATAATGATTGGTCGTATTAGTTCATATGACTCAACGGGATGTAGGTACGTCTGTGTTCAGTCTACAACTGCTTAAACGATCCTATTGTCTTTGTAATATTTTTAAACAGTTGCTATACGTGAGCTGCGTCAAGGGAAACAATAAGTCATGTTATTATTACACGAATCTAATTACATGCAAAATCTATAGACACGTCAGTAATAAATCATTCTTTAAATTGTATGAAATGACAAAATTTAAATTAAGCATACAAAAGGTCTCAATATGTTTTATGCATATATAATATTCGTAATATCTTCACCAATCATAAATTGATATTAGTATTCAATCGATAATATTTATTTTTGAGATCAACATAGGTCTAAGTTATTGCCACTATGGGATTTTTTGAGGAGAGAATTTCTACTAATTACGTTTTGTACATTTACATAACCCATCTCGTCACATTCTAAATAAAATCATTATAAATCTAATATGTATATGGATCATGTCTATCGTAATTTATTTCCATGTATATTTTATTTGTATTAAAATAAGATGCGCTATTTTACTAATCAATATTATTAACGATTAAAAAAAATTTAAAGTCTTTGTATTTGTTTTTCGCAATCAAAGTCTACCTATCAATGTTTTAATCCGACGCGAGTTCAATGTCTCTTATCTATACATAACTTGTCCGATATTGTTATTACGGATCATTTCATATATGGAATTGAAATAGTACGTGTCGAGGACTAATATGGTTATAGTTTTACGATTACAACTCATAAAGTGTAGTACAATAATTCATACTTTACGACACGCCATACTTCATACTCTCTCCCGTGAGAATGCCGAGTAAGTTTATAAATTTTTATTCATTTCCTTTTGCACTGCTGTTACCAACTTACTACACTTTTACCATTGTTTAACGTTAACAAAAACAACATTTAGTTGTAAATCTACCTTTGTTACGGTGATTTTCATGTGTATTATAGTACCATATTTTCTACTTCGATTATGAATGTATTTGTAAAGGTTATTAAACGTTTAGAAATTTGCACGTATGTTATTCAATAATTCATAAACGGCTCAACATATTTGAATGAAAATTAAATTCAGAAAATAACTACTTCCATAATTAACAATTCAATGTAAGTCAAAGATATGAGAAATAGCAAAAATAGAAGTATCACATAAACGTTAAACAACATTCCTTTTACAAAATAGTAGGAATGAAAAATCGCTCAATAATAATATTAATAAAAAATATATTAATATAATATATATTAATATAATAAAAATAATAATAATATAATCGAATATTAATTTGATAAAACTTCCCTTAAGGCCCATTAGGAATAATCTATTCAGAAGTCGATGAAGAGCGAATTAATATTCACTTAAATTAGAATTTACGAGACCGATTCTATCGGTACCTGAACTTTTAAATACGTTTCGCAACAAATCGCTCTTAACTGAATTGCTTTAGTCCATTAGACTCGGGGATAAAAGCTTCTATCGGCCGTTTAAGAGAAGTTCTTCTTTGTTAGCGATATATGCACCGATGTGGGCGAGGTCCCGACTCTCGAGTCTCCGACCTGCGCCCACGGCTGACCCTACCTACGTCTTCTTTATAGTCTTGTAATACATTGTAAATGTAATCTAGGAAGAGATTCCGAACTTTACGATTATTGGATTAACCGCCGCTTTTGTAATAATGAGTGAAAACTAGTATTTACTCGCGACTTCGTCTATGTGACTGGGATATCTTGATTGATATAAGATGTTGCCTATTGTCATTCTGCGCTCCAAATAATACGTCGTTTAGTAGCCAAAAAGTGATATACAAACAAACTTGTTTATTTTATAATTTTTTTTTTTTATACAACTTAGAATGGGAAACAAGCTGATGGCCTACCTGATGGAAAGTGGTAACCGTCGCCGATAGACGTAATAATACTAACTTTAAGCTGCGACTTTGTATTAATTAATTGAAATAAAAAGATGTCCTTCTCCATCCCAAATAGTACGTACATATATACTAAACATGATGATTGATTAAAGTTTTAAACCGCTAAGATGCCTCTCGTTTATTTGCTAGTATAAATAAACAAAGGAACTCACTTTCATATACTATTAGTAAGGATAACGGCTGCATGCAAGTCTCTTGGGTGATATGAAAATAATTGAAACGTCTCGCTACGTGGAATTCATAGCACGTGTGGCGTAATGCCAAACTCTAGACTCCTCGATATCTTTATTGAGAACATTTTCACACTCAATTCAATCGCATCTGATTGCGGTGCACTGAACGAGTAAGAAGCCAGGTTCAATTTTGTATTATTACCGTAATTTAATTTTTTTTTTATGCAACTTAGAATGGCAAACAAGCTGACGCCCCACTGATGGAAAGTGGTAACCGTCGCCTATAAACATGAGCAGTACCATGAACATAACAGAGTATACTGTATCCTCCATGATATCCCCCCCTGAATGGCCATTCTTGAGGACTCAGGTGTTATTCCTCTGAACGCTGTTAATTCACTGCCATATCTCACTTTTCAAACTGACTATATAAACACAACTGCTTCACAGTAGAAACACGAGTGAGAAAGAGGTGCCTAAGCAAACGACTTTTGTACAAAGTCTTCCTCTGTTGAATATGTAATTTAGATAATATAATTTAGATAAAAGTAATAAAAAATCAAGCATACAAACAATCTTAACCACAGTTCAATGTACATTTACCATCATCATCATCATATCAGCTTTTAACTGTCGACTGCTGAACATAAGCCTCCCTCTAGGAGGGTTTTGCCAGTAGTTACCACCCTTACTTGTTCATTTATGCAAATAAATAATTGATTGATAGGTATACAGTAGATGTAATTAAAAGTTGAAAGCTGTACTGAATTATAATCAAGCAGTAGCTGTTGTTTCCATTCCCGTAGGAATTTCGGAGAATCCTACCTTATTGAATGTTTACGTTATAAAAGTAATCTTTAGACATTTAGAATTTCAAGTTTTTAATCACAGCTGTCTTTTAAAATTGTATAAGATATAACTTGTTTTTATATCTTGACACAATAACGTCAGTTAAAGTTATAAAGTCGCAATTTTCTTTGTATTTTTTAGTTTCTTGTTTTTTGTTAATTCTTCCAATTCTTAATACGTTTAATTATTATAAACACGATGATGTGACCCATTTAGTATAATGTTATTATATAATGAACATTTCTTATTTTTCTATCTTAAATATCAAATGATTTTGAAATATATCTCATATATTCTTAATATTACATAAATATATTTGTGTTTATGTAATATTGTAATATATATATATTAATGTTACATTTAACTGTTTATTTGGAGCTTATGCGTTGATTAGTATGAATGTTGTTCGTACAACACTCGCGCACTTTAGTTGCCCGCTAACGATATGCTTTCCCATTGTATTGGTTTGACTGGAAGAGATCTCTTACAGAGATAATCCACCTTTGCTCACAATATTTATCAATGTAATTTACAAGTGCAAAAAGTATATATACTATACAGTATAATAACCGAAATTCACTTTTTAAAACATTAAACTTAAACACTATTCTGTAACGAGAAATAAAGTAAATTCATTATAAACTTTTAAGACACAAACCTTGCTTTCCAGCGTTCCTTTGTTCTCAAGCGCGTACATAACCGCTTCAGAGATCTTTCCCTCTATTTCTCTGAGCTCCACATCAGCATCAGCCTGATCTAATCTCTCCATGCCCTCCACGTAACCAGCCCAGGGCGCATCCAGTTCAGCTAGTAGCGAGCCAATGCACCTATCAACAAAGTAGATTAAATCAATGATTGATCAGACAGACTATGTGATATCAAAGGGAGGCGATGTATGCATAAGAGGAGCTATGAAACTAGATGATGCAAGAGATTTATTGATATATATGTAAGGATAAAAACCTTTGGCACTCGGTTATTTTTGTCTGCTCCATCAAAGGAAAATAAAAATATATAAATAGATAGATTTAATAAAATTACAACAAAACGATTCATTTATAACAAAAATATTTTTCTAATACTTTCATGACAGAAATATCTTATACTTTTCTTAATGGATGATAATGGGATAGTACCATAACCTTGCCTGCGTTAACAGTTTACGCTGACGGAGTTATTATTATTATAAATTTATAAATGTTATTTGAAATTATAAAAATATTTTAATGACATGTTTAACCTATGAAACTAATTATTTGTCAAAAAACGAAAAAAATCAATCCTCCCATTTTTTTTTCATTTTTTTTTATAACAAATGTTTAATATAACAATATAATCATCATCATTATTATCATCACTCGAATCATTTATATATATTATATTTTTTCTATGTTAGTTAATCAACTAAGCATAAATAACTTTGAATTCGATTTCGATGCAATTTAGCAAATTATATTTAAAAAATGTTTTATCGTAATAATATCTTCTCGTGGGATAATTTGCAATTGAAGACGACTAAGATGAAATCGGGTAAAAGTTATTAGATAATATACGACAAGAAAGCGTCGCAATTTAATAGTTCTCCACTTAAACTAAAAATTGAAACCCAGATTGCTACAAGCAGATGTCAATTTTATAAAATTAACTAACTTTGGATATTCTGCTCCCTTAAACAAGTGACTAATGAATCTATCGATAAATGATTTGGCTGCCGTATGCATGACTAGTTATACCCCGTGGAATTGCCCGCATGCATCTTTCTATAACCATATCTTATGTTTTTATAAGTTGGGATACCTGTGTTCTATATTTTACCATAATTCAAATTCGCTTAGTAGTTTTTGTGTAAAAAAATAACAAACATCAATCTATCCTCACAAAGTTTTCGTTTATTTGGTAGAATCATAAATAATAACTAATCAGAAATTATTTTAATTAAATTTACTTGAATAAACGTATTATTATATTATTGTCTAGTAGTGGGTATAGTGAGTAAATTTAAAATAATTCTGAGATACTGCGGTAGGTATACATGCATTCGCTATTATATTGATTGCAAACATGTTTGACAAAATATGGGCAAGTTGATACTTAGATATGTGCTACATGTATAAATAATTTTGACTTTTTATTTGTACTATGGCATACCAGCTGCAATACTCGATAAGATTACAGTTATGTTTTAAAAAATATTAATAACATTTCAAAAAGGTTTTAATTATATTATGACTCTATACATTCTGAAACAGGTTAATTAAAACAGATACACTTGTTTCTTAGCCACTCGTATATTTTCAACCTACCTACATGATAACAGCGAGAACAATTTTAATTAAGAGTATTTCAACGCCTCGCCACGTATTTCCCCGCTTTTTGTTTGACTTATAATATTTGTTATTTCTTTTTTATCTTCTATATAATGAGTTTTGTTAGATGTAAAGATAAATTTTAAGCAAGAAATCTCTGTTTATCCCGTAAGAGACTTAGCGTGTAGATAATTTAACACATGTAAGATGGGAGAAGGGATTGTTAGTAATCCACATCTAGGTATATCAGCCGTTAACTGTCCACTGCCAAATATAAGCCTATATAGGAACTATTGGAAGGTTTCGCCAGTAGTTGCCACGCTCGACAGGCGAGTTGGCAACCGCAGTTAGGCTCTACTGATGTATAAAGAGGGATGCTGCTGTCCATCCCTCGACCATTGAGTTTCCTTAGTCGCCTCTTACGACATCCATGGGAAAGGAAGAGGCAACTGTCAGATCGACTTCCTCGCAGTCCCACCTGGTAACTATCGTGCTTCCAGGGGAATTCATCACGATGGGCTCTTTCAATAGTACTCCGTCAGCGTATACTGTTAACGCAGGCAAGATTACTATCCCATTATCATCTATTAAGAAAAGTGTATATATTTATATCGTATGTAAATATTTGTATCATGAAAGTATTAGAAAAATATTTTAATCAATACAGAGTTAATTTGAAATCATAAAAATATTTTAATGACATGTTTTACCTATGAAAGTAATTATTTGTCAAAAAACGAAAAAAATCAATTCTTCCATTTTTTTTTTCATTTTTATTCTGCCATCGAACTTAACAACTAGATGCGCAATATTAGTACAGAATAACTTTTTGTTGTTTTTCAATTAATATTTGCTTGGGGAAAAATAATTAATTTTATAGGTACAACATTCCCTTTAAAACGCCCGTGATTTTGATTTTATCCTATAAATATTAAACAGTGAAAATTATCACTTTCTATTTGGTGAGCCGCCAGCTTCTTTGATATTCTAAGTTACATAAAAAAACACTTGATAGAGCAGTTTAACTAAGTACCAAAATCCTGATATCGAGTCGAGATTTTTTTACTGTTACACAAATAACTGGATTACAATGATGAAGGTCAATGTCTGCCGGTTCAACTTCTTCAAATAGACTATAGAATAACTAATTTGATAACTCTGTTAATGTATGAAAATTATATATTACTTAAAGGAGATTGGCTAACTAATTTAATTTTATATATGTAATATTATACACTTCTTTTTTCAAGCTTTTATTTAACTTGCAATGTATATTTGTTTAGATAAACTCAAAGCTCAATTAGAACCACTCTTTAAGATCCGATAGAGTAAAATTTTTGTATTCGCCTTTTGTTCTGATGACAGTACAATATTTTATAATATAATATTTATAAAATAGCCGCCGTCAGCTGATAAAGGAATCTGTTTGATTTTCAATTCCCTTAATATGGATATCAAATTAAAGGGTTTGAAAAGTTTAAAGTGATAAAGATAGTGATGTGATGACACTAAATTCAATATGGCCGCCGCTCTAAAGTGAATAATATTACACATGCGTATTTTTAACAACGTTATAAATAGATTTCCTTTAATTGTTTAAGTATATGTTTAATTATTTAGTTATTTTTTTAAAACTATTACCATTAACTAATACTTGAAGAACATATTTATTTCGCTTGCGGTAAGTCTACCATTTCCATTTTTTATTTGTGTATTCCTGAATGGTATAAGAAATCTCTGTTTGAAATTTAAAGATTCTAGAATCAATGGTTCGGGCTGCACATTAATTCAGTGACTTTCATCTAAATAGGTTATGAACTTGTAGTGTCATATGCAAATGCGTTGCAAGCTGTTTTAGTTTGACTGTTGTAGAAACTTCATTAATACTAAAGTTATTAAACATGGTAAACTTCATTAAATGTACATTCCATTGTCGTAGCAGCGAGGAGTAACAGAATTGAGAATGAATAATGAAATAGTTCAATTGTTTACAGTTCACAATAGTTTAAATAATAATAATTCTGAATTTATGATTTAATTTTTTAATCATTTATAAATGTCTAGCTTTTACAACTTTAGGATAAAAAGTAGCCTATAACTTTCTCCATATCATATACCTAGTACGTGGATACAAAATTTCACAGAGTTTGATTAAGCAGTTAAGGCGTTATAAGGTAACAAAGAAACAAACTCACTTTCACATTGATAATATTAGTAAATTAAATGCATTTATTTATATAACGATGATACCCTTCCATATCAGAGGGTGATACCTTCACAGTTTACCAGGCAGTTCCCGATGAGCGTTAATCATCGAAAATATTTGATAATATTTGTATGATAAAAAAAAGAAATATGATTTTTAAAGAAATATTGCTAATAATCAACAATATTTATACAACAAAAGAAGTCTCTGTTGAAATAATGAGATTAAATAGATCTAACAAATGAGGATAACTTATGCTCGTTCATATTCAATAATAAATGAAGATACCAGGAAAAATAATCATTTATAAAAGATAATTTAAATAAAGAGAAAGAGCAAACGACCGTCTTGTATATCTTTATATCTAGTATATATCTATACCTTGAAATTGGATAAAACAAGAATATTTTATACACTTTCATGACTCGTGCTTGTCCATTTTTAAAATTCGGCAAAAACAAGGGCGTCAATTCTGGAGACTCCTGATCTTACTCAAGACAGTATAAGTACAATAGAAATATAGTTATTTAGCGCATTATCATCATCATCATCATCATCATCATATCAGCTGTTAACTATTAATAGTTGAACATAGACCTCCCCCATAGTCTTCCAATATGGAGGATTTCGGGACGAACGGTCCCGAGCCACCTGTATCCATCGACTTGCTGCAATGCATTTGACATCGTCTTCCCATTTAGTGGGGGGGGGGGGTCGTTCTACACTGCATTTGCCTGTATAGGGCTACCAATCAAGAACCTTTCTTCCCTATCGGTTGTCGGTTTTTCGAGGTATTTACATATTTAATGCATATATTGATATTAATACTAAAACTTACCCTCTTGCGACGTTAACACAGAAATTTCTACAAGGTCTAACATCGAGACCCTTGCAACGCGCACATCCACCAACTATGAGAAGCTGGTTGGTGCATTCATCACTGGCTGTGGACAGGACGTGTTCACTGGCAGCCAGAACACCAGCACCAGCTGCCAGAACTTCCAGGAGAGCTCGGGCAGCTTTTAGCGATCGAGACAATGATGTGCCCATCTAGAACAAAGGATTAGTCAAGTTACGACGACAAAAATATTATCCGAACAATAGTTTTTTCGACCAAAAGATGTATGTGCTTTACTTTCATGAAGTTTTACAAAACTAAACATTTATTTATAATTTAAAAATATTCCTTTCAAAATGTTTTTCTATTTGACAGGTTGTGGTACATGTTGACTTATCTGAGCACGGATTTCAAACACTTGCTTGAAATAAGGATAATTTTATTTCTACGATATATAATTATTATAATTAAGTTATTATATTTATTACAGTATATGTAGACAGGTTTATGTCCAGCAGTGGACGGATAATGACTGAAATGAACGAATGCAGACCATTGAAACATGATCAAGTGTACTTTGTTTGGTCTATAAGTCAGGTTATAATTTTATCTCAAGTAAAGTCTAGAAGCCTTACCTTTTTAGGCACATCTCCAAAAGGAACTACAGCGTTGTACGCGCTCTTTAAACAGTCCTCGTACGATGATGTAAACTGTTTTGACTCTAGTTTCAGCACGCTCTGATACGCTATCGGAAATAACTCGATGAAGAACTTTCTGGCGCTATCCGCTAGGTCCATCCCATGGTCTCTGCTGAAATTATGTTCGGGAGTTCGCAGTACGGTTCGAATATCGTCGTAGAGGACGGCAAGAGGGGCGTGCGCTCGCGCTGCGTGGGCTCTGTACAGTTGTGTTAATAGTCCAGCTGTTTTATTCTGTGATTGATGTGATAGCGCCAATAGATGTTCTGTGAAATGAAATACAAAATTAGTATTACTAGCATAAAGTGAAAAGACAAGAGTAATTCTTGTATAAAAATAATAAACTGGTACTGGACAATATAAAGTACAGCTAATATTATTCCCGAGGTATATGAATGTAAGCTTACGTTAATTACATATTATTCACACTTTTTCTATTATAAAACTGTTTATAGAATAAACTGTTATTTGAAAGCACAAGTTTCAGAACGCAATAAATACGTTACTAAATTATAAAGTGAATATTATTAAATATAAATATTATTTCAGTCTGTAGGTATAATAAAGATGGTTAGGCTAACAACAAATTGAGAAATAAACTAAGTAGACGTCTCAACTCTACAAAGTTTTAACTATTAAGTAGTTATGATAGCAAATATTGTAAATTAAATCCTAATATTAACAGATGCTGTGTAAATATGCCTCGGTTAGCTGGCAAACATCCGTCGCGGTTGAATTCATAGTTGGTGCCACCTGTTAGCTCTATAATATTACAGAGTGTTATCTCGGAATGCAGGTTGGGATCATCACCTTACATTCTTAAGAGATATTACCACAAGAATCTACCGATAGTCGGAAACGGCTTTGATTAAATAAGCCCTTGTTATCTTAAAGCTCTGTTATCAAACTTCAAGTAATGTTATGTAAATTGTGTGTGAAACGTTGTCTTTTGGAATATTTAAGGATGAAAGCGTGTTTGAGACGAGATCGTTTTGAGTCTCTTCAACGAATAACTTTCATATAATGCCTTTATAGATAGTAACACTAGTGTAATGCCAAGATACCTAGCTCTTTATAAACTCAGTGGGTACGAAAGTTAAAGCTAAAGCTCAAATTTGTTCAGTTCACAGTAATGGCGCCCGTTTGTTATGGATAGAAATTTCTTATATTATCATATAAGAGTCCAACATTATTAAATTTAATTTCTTCAAAAATTTATAACGTATTAAAAATAAAATGTGATTTATAAATTGGAGTTACTTGCAAAAACGAAAATTGGCTAAAGATATAGTACCTATATCATATGTTTAGTCAATTTTTTTTTGTAATATAAAGTTTTATGAAAGTGTACTAATTTCAAAACAGCATCGTGCTGTGTCGGTTTTATCATAAAAGAGTAATTTCAAAAGTTGCCATAGCTAGCAAGCCGACCTGGCTTCATAGGGGTAGATAGAATTTTTAATATAATATATTGTCTATGTTAATCGCTGCTAATAGTTTCCTCTTTAATATATTAATAATGATTTATGAAATAAACACAAAATATTTAAAGGAAAATTTGTAACCATTATATCAACCATTAACTATCCATTGCTAAACATAGGCCATTCCCATAGACTACCATAAAAGACAGTCTCGAGAATCCATAAGGGGGGATAGAGAGAGAAAAGAAACTTTATAATAATTAAATATTTTGTTCTATAAAACACAAACAGTGACTTGGGTCGTCACAAAATATATATTTACGTGTTAAACAATATAGAAGTAATTTCTATCAATTTAAAATATATTTTTTATTACAAATCTGTCTATAATTGACAAAGATATCGAATGCCCAAATTGGGAACCGTGTATATAAATAAGTTATTTTTAAGAATAATAAATAAAGAATAATAAATAAAAAATAAGAATTTGAAATGGAATTTAGGTGACATTGAAGTTGAATTCAGATTATTACGAGTGATTTTAATGTAACAGTACATAAAGTATTTGGTAATATAAATCTCGACGTATATTTCATGCGAAAGCATAATTCAATTCGGCTCAAAGGTTATATAAATAATAAGTGCTATAAGTCTTTCAGCGCAACTCGGCTGCGAAGCGGGGACCTCCAGACGCCCTTGGGCTACAAACCCTGTCTTATACTGCCTACTATAGAACTGCTAGCTACATGTGTATGGTAGTAATAAAAGTGGATGTCAGTGCTATATAGAATACACATATATGTAAGTATATACGTATATAACTTAGATATAAGTAAAGTTTAACGTAAAGTTCTATATTAGTGATTTTTTTTGTGTATATTTTGTGACTTATTGTTTCATAATTTTGTGATTATTATAGTGGTAATGTTGTCATTATACTGATAATCCTGTATACTCATATAAGAGATTTGGACATATTGCATAATATCTATTTTTTTTTTTAAAGAGTTTTGATCATGTTTATTGCCAGTACTTTTCGAATAAAATTACTATCAGAAAAAAAATATGTAAAAAAGGAACGAAGATGGTCTTTCCCAAGTGTCATATATAAAAATATAGAATAGAACATAAAATTTTTAATCTATTTACCTATACCATAAAAAATTTAAAGTAAAGTTATTCATATAGGTATATCTATAGAAACGCAGATTGTATAAAATAATAAAATCCACATAGAAAACATAAAAAACACCGTATTAGAGTAATTAGTAATCTTTTTAGGTTTTGCTTTGGTAACTGTAGATCCCACAAAAAGTGACTGTAATATTTCAGTGTAGTTTTTACTTAAAGCTTTTACAGTTTCTGTAATTACGTTTCGGGGAAACAGGCGCTCAACAAAAATTCTCAAAGATTTTTGGAGACGTTTTCTACACAGATCGTATTTGATAGGATTTTTTACTATACATATATAGTGTGGATATACCATAAAATATATATGATAAAATAAAAATGAAATGTTTAGGATTTAAAAATAGATAAGTTATTAAAAAAAAATCTTATATTTCTCTTTTATATAATACTTAGTTCAAATATCCATAAAAAAAAATACTATAATATGTTTAGTCTATCTTAACATATTATTTGTGCTTAAATATAATATTCGACTGCTATAGAAAAAAGAATTGATGCTATTTCTGACTAGTACTATTCGATTTATCTCATTAATTAATCTCTAAAGTCCGACCAGTCCACATTTGTTTATTACTTTACCATATTAATACATCACATATCTGTTCATCTTCCTGGTAAAACGAAATGAGCACAAATTGCTTTACTCTAAAACTTGATTCAATTTGAATATCCGATGCGGAGTAATTACTTAAGTGAAATGCTACACAAATTGTTTCCACTAATTAAACCCGATATTCTGTTAAGTTTTCACTACTAAAACTCATGATAAAAGGATCATTTCAATTAAATTTAATAGTCATTTATTAGCTTAATTAAAAATTGGTGTATGTTTTATACAAAATAAATTGTGTGATTTTAAAATACAGATTGACCCCTGTTTAAAATTACAATTAACGTAGAGGTCTCTGTTATTTGGATAACTGTAATTAAGCACCATTTTAATGAGATGAAAATGGAATTGCCACGCTGCTTGTGCTATCAGTACCTATACTTTGGAGTGATACCAGGTGGTGATGATAGATAATAAAGAAGTCAGATCATCGTGATGAACATTAGGAATTAACCACGATGAATTTTAGAGGGGACCAGGTGGAGGTTGATTTGATAGGGTATAACGCTAGCAATTGGAGGGAAAGGGATTGTTAGTACTGGAGACTGAGAATCCTATTGCTAGCAATATACCCAACTAGGTCGACCTCCTCGCGGTTCTCCCTGGAAACTATCATGGTTAATTCCTGATGAATTCATCATGATGGGCTAACTGGCCTGTTTTTATTCTCATCTATCACCCTTTAATGGTACTCTGCCAGCGTATCCCGTTAGCGCAGGCGGGGTTACCATACCATTTTCACCCATAAAAAAAACGCTAGCAATTGGGCTATTAAACTCCATTACTAACAGTTCCTTTTCTCCAAAGGTTATAACTAGACAAGCAAGTCCTCGGGGCTCTAACGAATGTCTTAGAAAAGCCTTCCAGCAGTCCTGTAGGAGTAGGCAACTAATGGCTTCAAGCGAGAAATTCTGCGAGTAAGAGCTAGTATTATATGACACCGAATGTAATGTTGCGCGATCCAAAAAAATACGAATCGTAGCACATAAAATTACGGTCGTTTGGCTCTAGCCGTAGGGACACATTTCGCCGCCTGAATTTGATTTATAAGTACCTTAGTTATATACTATGGTCCTCTAGCTAGAAATTTACATGGTAAATTGCCACCGGGTTTTCATATAAAATAGAGGCATTTTAAGCTGGGCTAATTTAATCATAAGTAACATAATGTGCTACTTACTGACTATAGTACAAATTCAAAATAAAAACATTTAGGAGAAAACTTGAAATAATCAAAAATATTTACTTCAAAATCAAATATTTAGTTCTAGTTGAGGACCTTATAATGTAACAATATAAAGTATCTAATTCTTGTTATGTCTAGACACACAGAAATTAATTCTGAAACAGACTTCTCCGGTTCACGGTACTTCTGTCTTAGTCGAAATTATAATCTACATAATATATTTTTTAATCCTAAACTTATTGTATACGTGCCTATCAAATTTTATGCTGAACAATGAACCGAAATAATGTTAGGTAACAGTTTTTTTACTTAGATGGAAATGCTAATTATAGTCACATACTAATGCAAAATCTTCAATATAAACGAATAGAAAGGAGTAACTGTTGAGTTTCTTGCGAGTTCTTCTCAGCTGGTAACAACATTCCGAACTTAGCAGTAGAATCTTAAAAACGGACGATTTAAAAGAGCGTAAAACCAATAATTATTTGAACAAAGAATATTTCCATTCTATTCTAAAAAAAACAATAAATGTATAAAATAAATCATTATACAATGGAGTTAATTCACCTGTATAATAAGATAAATGGTCAATTCGAAAATAATTGGCGACGAAACTAGAAAATTTAAAATAATTACAAGTCCATATTGATGTCATTATTTTAATCGATTAACGGCATCATACACTATTCGCTATCTATTGTGAACCAGTAGACGATTAATGACGATCGATTAAGCGATTGTCGAGTGCTTTCACCGTGCCGGGTCAATAAACTACCTACGACACAGTTGCAAACAAAAGCTTTTGTTTTAAATGGCTCTTACAAAAAATTACGACCCCAGCTCATATCTCCGTGGAATATAATATAACAAGAGCGATGTCCTACATGTATGTAAGTACCCAGTATAAAACAATGACACTCCCAACCCTTTTCTGTTCAGAAATAGGGATATGAGGGGGGCACTTGGTACCATTGTTATGAGGGATTGTCAATAAGCCTAACCTTACATCGAGCTGTACCTCACTCTGGTTAGGCTGACCTGACCCGTTATAAACTTATACAATCATTAGCATAAGGGAGACTTCTACGCGTTCTAATGAATGCAATTGAATATTATTTCTAAAGAAAAATGTGTCGGAAATTTTTTGAAAGCTGGACACGCCCTTTTATTGTGAGGCATATATTTTTCTCGTTTTCAGCCTACTCCTTTGAGAGTATTCAATTTCATTGCTAGAATATTTATTCTCTTAAAAGAGTGCTAATTATTACAATTTGATCCTGTATTTAACTAACCAGTAAGACACTAACAAATGTAGTGGTTCATATTGGAAACTTCATTGCAATGATTTTATTATTCAACTAGCGGCCCGTCCCGGCTTCACACCGGTGGACATTTTTACATTTTAAAAAGTGGTCATTAAGGCTGCAAATGCGACGGAAGCTTAAAAATAGAGTAACTTCTCCCGTTTTCCTAACATTTCCCTTCACTGCTCTGCTCCTATTGATCGTAGCGTAATGAAAAGTACACTATAACCTGCCCAGGAGTATGAAGAATAATTGTAGCAAGTTTCGTTAAAATCTGTCGAGTAGTTTTTGTTTCTATAAAGAACATACAGACAGACAGACAAAAATTTTACTGATTGCGTTTTTGGCATCAGTATCGATCACTAATAACCCCCTGATAGTTATTTTGGAAATATATTTCATGTACAGAATTGACCTCTTTACAGATTTATTATAAGTATAGATTAGTGGATATTTAGAGTCAATGATATGAACATCAGATGTTTTAATTATTTAGTCTGTAAGTTGTCTTATGTATTGAAATTAGTTACATAAAAATTAAATGGTATCTAGTTGTTTTGAAATTGAAATTGAATTAAGTGTATCGTGATTTCTAAAATGACTTTCTTTTAAATATTCAAAATTTAAAGTACCAATCCCAACTATGAGTTACAACATACTGTACGATATCAACGATATGTTGCAATTGCTTGTAAATTATTTAATACACAAAGATAACCGATATCTTGTGCTCTATAGATAAAGTAAAACAACAAATTTTTATTTATCTATTATTGGGCAACGTGATTGTACATCGTGTAATGTACAGACAGCTTTACACTACGGACCACACGCGGTGGCCCTGCCTTTATATCTGTACTGAAATAATTCATCTACCTTAGGTCCTTTGTAAGCGTATTACCCTGAGGACATAAAATGGATAAAGCTAAATTAATTTAGTTCCATTTTGAGATGGTCGTCGTCACGAAACCATTATTTCTAAATTGAAAAGTGTTAGTCATCTTCTTATCCTACCAATGATAGTCCCAAGCAGCCTGTGGGACGTTCATGATGGGATTCCATATTTAGCCTCAGGATTACGTGCCTCTGTGAAATTAAATCCGAGATAATAGTAATAACCAGAATCAGGATTATCAGCTTTACGATTAGCTAATAAATATAAAATGCGTCAGATATAAAGATAAGCACGTTAATCGAAAGGGGTCCATTCATTTATCTCAATATTTGTTACTAGTTTTTACCCATGACTTTGTCCGCATGATTGGAATATAATAATAATAAATAAATAGGGTAGGTATCACTGGTCTTATATTATATAAAATCTCGAGCTTATTTAGCCATTTACAGAATAGCATGCAAATGTCATATTTTGGTAGGAACTGATTAATTCATGCATCGACAACAACTATACTAGATATTTACTTTATATTACTTAAAAGCTTTTACCAAGTAAAAGCTTTTGTTAAGTAGCCATTTACGTAATTTAATTTTAAATTTGTTTAATGGAAATTCCTTTATATCCATAGGAATATTATTAAAGATTTTTAAAGACATCATATAGTATTTTTTTATTAAACGGCTTATTTTAGGAATTGTATTAGTAACTAGTTTTTGAGGGTGTCTTGCTTTTCTTATGTTCACTAATCGAGATAAAAAGCTAGCTATAGCCTTCTTTATCCTACGTATATAGTACGTGTCTACCAAATTACATAGTGATAGACGCTAAGAGGTAAAAAACAATCTTTCATATTTATAATATTATTATTATTATTATATAGTAAGTAGCTATCTAATCATGAAATTATTTAACAATTCATAAGAGCACGAATAACAACAATAAAAAAATAAAACTTGCAACAAAAGAGATAAGATAGAAATTGTTATAAATATTTAATTACAATTTCTTAATAATATTTTTTAATTAAGTATATGCATATCACTTGACCTCGCCCCGGAGATGCATTATATCGTATATTTGAGTTATGAGTAATAAAAATGATTGCATACCATCAGTTTGATTTGGCAATCAGTGTGACGATAATATATGGCTATCTCGAATTGTTCTTTTTTTAATATTGTTGACTAGTACCTCTGACTAATTGTAAAGTCATAAATATATTTTTTTCAGTTTTATCGATACAGGATAGATGTTTAGCGCTCCATTGCTCGGAATATATCATGTCAGTCAAATATTAAATCGGTTTCTAAGCATTTCACTTTTGTTGGTTGTATTGGTTAATTTCGGATGAATTTGTCACCATAAACCGAGTTCACCGAGTCACTATAAACTTCATTCTTATCTATCATCCCTCACCTCTGTCAATGTAAACCATTAGCACAGAAGGAGCTGTCATTCCATTTTCATGTACAAATCAGAGGGAGACTTTGTACAAAAGTCGTTTGCTTGGGTACCTCTGTCCCATTCGTCTTTCAACCGTGAAGCAGTTGTGTTTGCATGGCTGTGTTTCGGTTTGAGGGGTAGGATATGGCGTGAATTTACAAGGTACAGAGAAATAACACCTGAGTCCTCAGGAATGGCAACGCATGGGGGGTATCATGAGCGAAACAGAATACTCTGTTATGTCCATGGTACTGCTTATGTCTATAAGCGACGGTTACCACTTTCCATAAGGTAGGCCGTCACCTTGTTTGCCATTCTAAGTTGTATAAAAAAAAATATCTTTACTTTCATATCACCTATAATAAATATCTGATATTGATTTCAATACGTCATTTAGACAGTCTAGAAAATATCGAAGGTAGGATATATGTTACGAGAAATAAACGCCCTATAGTTTCATATTACGTATTGCTTCAATCGATTTTATTCTGTATTGTTTAGATATGTATGGGCTCTTCACCGTGGGTGGCAATTTATCCTTGCGAGTAGACAGCTGAACCTGGATAACAACTGGGAAAGCATACAATTTATTGTCGATGATGTATTTATGCACGTCTTTTGAATACGTAATATTCTTCTGGTATTAGTAACATATACTTTACGTAGTATATACCTACAGTTCTATGCATCCAAATCGATTACATTACCGGTTACATTATAGTCTGCAATAAAAACAGCTACCTCTGTTTTTATTGTGAAATAAAAAAAAAAACAGTATAAAAAGAACGCTGAAAAACGACAACACCTTACATTAGAATTAGATTGAATTGAAATATTTTAATTTAGAATATGGAATCGTGTCTACAATCATATTTTACATCGTTAAAATCAGTTTTTTGCTACACAAAGAAAAACGGTAGCGTTAATCGTCATAAGATTAAGACGAGATCAAAACGACAATAAATTCGTCTCTTGCAAAAGTTATCAAAATCGGATCAGTTTTATCAAAGTAATCGCTTAACATAGTCATAAAAATATAGACGAATTGAGAATTACTTCCTTTTGAAAGTTATTTAAAAACCAAAACACGAGCGTACCCACGTTAAGGTAAAACACACATACGACAGTCTGTCTTTTATATAATTTGCTTCTTCAAAGGGTACATTCTCATTTTACATGCAAATATAAATTATCCTAATTAGACATCTGTACTTTAAAAACTGTATAGAACCGTCTGCTGGAAAATGTATTCATTTTCAAATCTCAGACAGATGTTACCAGTTCAGGGGATTAAAATAAAATACATAAATAATAATATGATTCATATTTTATGTAACTCACCTATTGAATAAGTTAATATAACGTTAATGGGTTATTAAAAAGTAGATACAACTTAATGTTTCTATTAAAATGAAATACATTGTTTAACAATCCCACTACGATTATAAATGGAAAGTTTGTGAGGATGGACGGACGTTTGTTACTCTTACACATAAAAATAACGAATGGATTTGTATAAAATTTAGTGTACGGTTAGGTTATATCCTAACTTAGAACAAAGGATATCTAGTTTATATATACACGTGAGTAAAACCACGAGATACAGTTAATGGCGCGTAAGTAAAGTTAATTAATTCTTAAGCACTTCAAAAATTACAAGTAGAATAGAAAAAAGGTCTATTTTCATAAGAAATTAGCCAAATTTTGTATAATTAATACGTAAATAAAGTGACAATTATTCACTCAATCGCTCTTTATCAAATTAGGTATATGCGACAGGTTGATTAAGCAATATAGCGATATCTAACTGTACCAGGTGTCCCCAATTGAAAAGTAAATATCAGTAACATTAAATTTTACAACTCGTTTACTGCTCCGCGGTGCCTATACCTACTCCTAAATTAAAATAATCTGCAATTTAAAGGGATGTTATCTTTTATTGATTTTCAGAACAATGTACAATGAAATATCAACACATTTATATGACTTTTCGTTTTTAAATTTTAATCAAACTGCTCTTAAAATAAATCGAAATATGTTTATTTGTTTTCAAATTTGATATCCTTTTAAAACATTTCAATGAACAGATTATATTGTACAAAAGAACATTTTTTTAATATGATTAATATGATAATAATCGTATAGGGAGATAAAGGATATGGCCTGGGATAGAGCTGGCTGGAGGAAGATGCATGAATTAGTTGCACCGACAAGAGGAAACTCTTAAATGAAAATGAAAATATGATAATTGTATATACGAATATTATACGAATTGTTACTAAATTACGATTGAAATGTTAAATGGATTTAAATGAAATTTAATACTTAACACATCAGATAATGCAGAAATCTCCCCTGAATAGCTGTATTCGGGAGAGATATATATCAATAATTTACAAAATGGCTTCCTCATCCTTACACCTTGTTATTCTTATTAATGTCACAATATATAAGTAATAGCTTTTTAGGATTTTGAGGCCTCATTATGGAATAAATAGGACCCGTAACTCAAATAAAATGAATTTAGAATATTATTATACATTTCTCATAATTCATTCTAATAGTTACAATTGAACGTTATGTTAATTAAGCTTCAATAAATATAATTTTCTCAATTCAACATTGATTTAAAATTTTCAGATCAGAAATTAAAATAATTTTACTAAAAAATTGAGTAGATAGTAAATAAAGCTGTATTAGTTTATTTTAATTAAATTTTTTCAAGTTAAATATTCATTGGTATTGGAACTTTAATTATATAAGATGAATTACTATTTTCTTATAATTCTGCTTATCTTTAGTAATTTTTACTATAAAAATTTAATATATTTATTAATATATAATATATATATATATAATATAATATTTTTGTAATAAATGTACACAAATGGAACAAACGCCAATTCTCAATCTTTTACACATTTGTAACAAATTTTTCTCACCCGTCACGTCATTTACATATTAAATAAATATATTTATTATAAACATTCGAGTTAAATATGGAAATATGGCAATAATAATGTGCAGAGGGACTAAATTTATAGGAAAATTCTATTTTAATAAATCTCAACACTATCTAATTACGAAACGCGTGAATTTTATGAGGGGCCACACGCATGACGATTACGGTAACTAGGTCGTCACACAATTACATCTGAATAGTTCCCGTATCAAATCGCCCGTCATCAACGAGCGTTATCAATGTTTGGTGTACGCTCAGGCTGTGTATGGTATAGTACGCACTGCCCAATTTGTCTATGGCGGGAGTGTTTGTTAAACAACTATTGTGCGCTGATGAGTATTGTCCATAGACTATTTTATGCAGTAGTTCATTATATCTTTATTGATATCAGAATTGTGAAAGTGAGTTTGTTACTAATTGTCACTTTACCGACTTAACCAATCGTCATAGAATTTGACATACAATTTGATGTTGTGGTATGAGGAAGAAAATAAGTTACTTTTTAGCTCAATTATGTGTACGAAATTGTGGGTGTAGCTAATTTTTTATAATTTTTAATATATAAAAAAAGTCTTTATAAATTGCCTGGATATTAGTATTAATTGCAAAGGTTACTGATAAGGGTTTTTTAGTATTTTATAATATGACTATAACGCCTTTATCAGTTGTACATTAAATTCCGATTTCCTTAAATCGAAATGAAAAGTTACTAGGTACTCAATAGTTGACATAAACTGTGCGCAGGAATTCATATTCAAGGATCAAGAATTATTAATATATTTCTATAGCATTTATTCTACGTCAATTTCTAATTTACAATATTCTTACCACACCAGATCGTCCATAATCATAAACAATAAGAGGTTAAATGTGATTTCGAAGTCTACTTTGTATTTCATATATATGATTTATTATATATTTTTAATTTCCAAAAGATGCTTTTTTAATTATACAGTACTATCATACCTACTTGTACACAATTAGTCCTTTACCTTAAGGTTGTCTTGAAAAGATTACTCTCAGCAATAAGACCGCCTTACTGTACTTATACAATTGTATCGTTGTGTTTGTAAATTGTCTTGCTTATTTCCTCTATTGTATAATGCAAATAAAGTATACTCATTCGTTCATTCATTCATGATTATCCAGTTTAAAGCACTGCTTTTATTAATTAGACTATGTATTCAGTATACAATCCAATATTTATTGTTGTAAAGTACGTGCGTGCGATGCCGCATCTATTGTGGTAGGTTCATGTTTATGTACACATTTCGATGTGTTACATATGGATAGCTTTATCCTTGCATAAGTTATGATGTAATTATTGTTTTATTCGATTATGTGGTTGTTATTAACAAATACAGTTGTCTTTTTTAGGAATAAATTTTATCCCCCATTTTATATATGCATTTTTTTAATGGGTGATAATGGAATGGGTACCCCAACCCAGAATTCTTCACGATGGTTTTCAGAGGGAACCACGTGGAGGTCGACCTAATAGGGCATATTGCTAGCAATGGGGCTGTAAAACTCTATTGCTGATAATTGCCATTCCCCCACATATATATGTATTTAATCATATTATCTAATATGTTATGTAATATTTAATCATATTAAAAATATATACTTATAAACTATTTGCAGTTAATGTTAGGTTAAATAGAACAGTTTCTTTCCGAGACAGAGCCATCATTAAGTAAGATTATACTGACATTATTATATTACGATTATATATTATAAAAAAAACATCAAACTGTAATTTGTGGCCAATGCAAAATTTTCAATTTATTTTATTTGTTAACGATATTATATATTAGCTTAACTTTAGTTAATTATTGACCCAGAATGCTTTAAAGATAATATAAAATAAACTAACCTTGGAGGGTCCGCCTGGTGGACAGCAACAGATCAGTTATGGGCCTGGTCTTCAATGCAGCCTGTTCTACAGCGGCCCTCCTCAGGGCGGCACGTAGATGCTCTTCCCGTCCTCGGCCGCAGCACTGACCCCCGCATATTGCACCTAAAACAAATGAATGTCGTTTGTAATCTTTTCGTGTACAATAGAGGCGACCTAGGAACGTTTGAGACCTGAGGGCGTTACCTTCACATGAGAAATGAACGATTATTATGAATGTAAACGTGAGTTCGTTTTGTTATAACCTATTGGAGCCATGTGTTCGAATAAAGAAGGAAATCTCCAAACAAAACCTATACCCAGCCGCTGCAACGCTGAGATTAAAAATTAGTGTGATGTATTATATTTATAATAATTTCTAATAAATATAGTCAAACCGTTTAAATTTATCTTTAGCCTTCTTTTCTTCTTTTTTTTTGTCTTATTATTTTTATGTTACGCTTTAACCAAACACAATTTTAATTACTCTTCTCCATCCAAAGATTGTCTGGAAGAGATTGCTCTTAGCGATAAAGCCGCATATTACTTTCTTAGTGTTATATTTTCTTGTAATTGTTTGCATTTATAATAAGTGTACTATTGTAATCTTATGGAGGAAATAATAAAGAGTATCTATCTATCTATTTATATTTTCATTCTATCAGTAGGTACAAGGTATTTATTAATTTATTATTATTAATTAATATGCAGGTACCAAGAGAAAACTACAATCTGTACTATCCTTACTAATATTATAAACGCGAGAGTGAGTTTGTTCGTTTGTTACCTCTTTGCGCCTTGACGACTTAACCAATCATTACGAAATTTGGTATACACATATTATATGAGTTGGAGAAGGATGTAGGCTATTATTAATCCCGGTTAATAAACATATTCTAGTCACGCGAACGAAGTCGCGGGTAAAAGCTAGTAATTTATAACATTCAGAAACTGGCGTGCGTTCATCGAATGAGTTATATTTATATGAAGAGATTTGTAGTGGAAAACTCGATTGACGATTTTTTATTATACCTTTCCCGTAAATAATGTTGGCATGAAGACAATATAAATAGATTAGGTTAGGTTAGGATTAGATATTATTATAAAAAAAGCAAAGTCTATTTTCCAAATACAATATTCAATAATGAAACAGAAATACCATCTTTTTTATGTATTCGTCACAGTATATACGTATTTGTATGAATAAAAACTCTTTATTGTTCATCAAAGTCCATTCAAAGAACGATACAGATTATAAAGATTAACAATTAGTACATAAACAAAATGAATAATTAATTAATTAAAAGCAAAATAAAGAAGCAACAATGGGCGGTCTTATAGTTAAATAGCAATCTATTCAAGATAACCTTAAGATGGCGAGAGCTTGTGTCTGGTCAAAGTGAAACAGAAAAAAAATAAAACAAAAAAAAAAGGAGAAAAGAAGGCTAAATATAAATTTAAACGCAGTATAAAATTATATGTAAAAGTATACTTACATATTATAATAATGAAATACTTATACTTACATATATAGACGTAAACTAATAATACATACATATATATATATATATATATATATAAATATACATATATAAACTTATATAAAGACAAATATACTAATATACTACTATATACTAGGTACTACGACGGAGATGATTTTCTTAAATAGTATTTTTTTACTTGTAAATAAAAATTCGACAATGATTTTATTTTTCTCGTAGAAACTGTTAGTTCATTCCAAAGGTGAATAGCTAAATTGTATATTTAATATTATTAGATAGATAATTATTGTTTAATCTATAACCAGGCGCAGATTAAGGAGCTAGGTCACAGTGACAGCTGACACACAAAAGTGACGAGGGTTCTCCTCCAAAACCTCAATTTGAGAGACTAACCGAATCAATTCTGCTAATCACTCCGTCTTTGTCTATCGCTATTTTATCGTTTATGAATATTTTATTAGTTCACGATTCACGGTCTTTATTACTGAATTGGTACCTTTCAAATTGAAGTTATAAATAAATAATTGTACTTTGTTTTAAACAGTGTAAAAATTTAAAAGTTCGCTTTTAATTTGTCGTGTGATCTCATAATATTTTTATCGAATTCAAATTTTTTTATAAGGTCTGAACGCAAACAATCTGAAGATCTACCTGAAGCAAAATAGTCGTCATCATTTATGATATCCATGGTTTTCATATCTGTAGAGACAATATACACAATAATGCCCATAGTACACCTATGTGGTTATTCCTATTTTAAATTCATTCAAGATATAAAAACATATTATTAATTAAAACACTGTGATTCAATACATAAAATTAATATTTTATAAAGAGCTTAGCAATAATTGTAATAATGTTTTTATTTTTATTATAGTTGTTAACTTTATTTATGTATACTTACATACTGCTTATTAGCAAAGAAATTATCTTTTTCATAATAATATGTTCTTCAACTGCTAGAAAGTACATATACCAAAAATTTCACATTATTAGTGGTCTCCAGGTAAACATTGAGATATAATTTTGTCTGTATATAGTTATAAATTTGTTATACTAAGTTATAATTGTGCAATGTAATTCCCCATTGTTACAATAGTTTGAAAAATCAGCATAGAACCGTACTTATTTGCGTCAGGGTTGCCATCTGTAGTATTTTTTCAAAAAAGAAAGCTTTAATTGTAATTGAAATGTTAAAGAAAGATTTATCAAAATATATCAATATATTAAAATATTTGTCGCCGTGTGATCCCTTATATAAAATGAGCCTCCCTTTCCTTTCCTTTGGGTGCCGTAAGAGCGACTAAGAGAACATAATGGTCGAGGGATGGGCAACAAAGTCCCTCTTTCACATCTAACATCACAACTTCTGGTCACACACCCCAATACCATGAGGCCTATGTTCAGCAATGGATAGGTAACGGCTGATAGGATGCTGATATATTGTAAATATATTTTATCAAGCAATCTAGTTTGAAATAAGATGTGATTTGTATTTAGAAGAATGTACTGGTAAATCAGTAATTAAGCTTTTTAGTTTGTTAATTAGTTAGTGAGGTATAGATTCATTAGCTACCATTATAACATATGTTGGCGACTGCCAATACGCAAAGATTGACTAAAATAAATTAGTATTAGAAACGAAAATAAATAATATGGTGATACACGTGTCGCAATACATGCGTGGACGAAATAGCGGTCGGAGATAGATGGCTAATGTCGCTTATAAAGCTTCTGGTTATAGTGATGATAGTCAATCTTCGTATGTTGGCAGTCGTACACATACTAATGATAGCGGAACTAAACCAAATAATTCTAATCAAACAACTAGTGATATGGAATTCCGCCAAATAACATCTAGTTTAGTAAAATATCTTATTTTAGACTCTTTGTGAGATGTCGCATTCCTATAAAGAATTATATAAGGTTTGCACGTCTGTTTTTAAATAAGCAAACTATTTTTTGTTATTGCATTAACATAAGAGGTAATTAAAAAATTAACAAAGGAATTTTATTACGTTTTTTCTACAAATAAAGGTCGTTAATGCAGAAATATATTAGTGTAGATCCCAGCATAGAATAGGTCATCCCTTCCTTTCCCGTCGGTGTCATAAAAGGCGACTAAGGAAGCTTATGATGGAGGGATGGGCAGCAGTCGTCCTCTTAAAACATCACCAAAAGTGCGGTGCCAAACTTCGGTTGCCAACTCGCCTGCCAAGCCTGGCAACTACTGGCAAAACCCTTCTTATAGAGTAGGCTTTGTTCAGCAGTGGACAATTAACGGCTGTTACAACAACAACAACAATGCAGAAATGGCCGCTTAAAACTCGAATATTAAGAAACTTTTACTATTATTTCTAAGTTGACAACCCTAGCCAAATGTCGTGAGCATGCTATTCACGCTAATATTTGAATTGTCCACGTTGGACACGGGCCAACACAAGAAATGTCCACACGTAATATAAAATCTATTGATCAAATACTCAAGTGCCGCATTTTTAAGTATTTATTTACAGATTTCAATATCATCATCTATGTAACATTATTATAATCCAGTTAGATTCAGAATGTAACTTATGATATATATTATATACACGTTACTAATACAGAAGTGAGTTTGATACCTCTTGATGCCTTACCCACTTAACCAATTGTCATGAAATTTGGTATACGAGTAAAAGTAATATTAAGGATGGTCCATCAAAATCACATCACGATTACAGAACAGTATCAGAGGTAAAGCTAAGAAAAATTTTCGTATAAATAAACATAAAATGAAATACGTGTTAGTATGAAATATATAAAATGAAATATAACAAAATAAAGTCGTTTGAATTCGCAATATCTCAGCGCATTTTCTCACCAGTCTTACTCATATACATAATAAATACGTACATATTTTTTTTTATACAACTTAGAATGGCAAACAAGCTCACGGCCCACTTGATGGAAAGTGGTAACCGTCGCCTATAGACATGAGCAGTACCATGGACTTAACAGAGTATACTGTTTCGCCCATGATACCCCCCATGCGTTTCCATTCCTGAGGACTCAGGTGTTATACGTATATGTAATAACTCTTTTACGACTTAAAAGAGTATTGTTCGTATTTTATATTAAATCGTGGTGACAAAGTTGAATATTTTATAAACGTTTTAAACCAACTGCGTCTGCAAATCTTTCTTAATATGTGTAATTTATTTTTTCGAGGAAGTGATTTCATACAATAG
Organism: Galleria mellonella; assembly: GCF_026898425.1. Classification (NCBI taxonomy): domain Eukaryota; kingdom Metazoa; phylum Arthropoda; class Insecta; order Lepidoptera; family Pyralidae; genus Galleria; species Galleria mellonella. Next base: position 3,254,252 of record NW_026442090.1, on the reverse strand, counting down.
ATAGATTGTGAAATACTATTTGTAATAATAGTATTGTATAATATGAATACAATAATAGAATCTAGAGATTTATAGTATTTCATAATTAGCTTGACCAACTCAAATAAAATATATAACAATTTTAAGTGTTAGCTAACCCCTCATTTGTAAAATTTCGAAGCAATCCGTATAGCCTATTTCTCATTAATAGCACAATAGACAGTCATATATCTATATGCAGAATCTCAAAATAACGGATTTCTTTTTTATGGGTGAAAATGGTTTGGTAGCCCCGCCTGCGCTAACGCGATACGTTGGCGGAGCACCAGTGAAGGGTGATAGATGAGAATGAAAACAGGCCAGTTAGCCCATCATGATGAATTCATCAGGAATTAACCATGATAGTTTCCAGGGAGAACCGCGAGGAAGTCGACCTGGTTGGGTATATTGCTAGCAATGGGATTCTCAGTCTCCATTACTAACAATCCCTTTCCCCCAAATGACGGATTTAGGTTTCATTGCATATTCCTAGTCTCTTTAGGTTATATTGATAAAAAAACTCAAAGTAGAAACATCAAAATTCTTAGGCTAAAACTTAACACGGTTTTTTCTCTAACAAATTATAAAACAATCGATTGCAGAAAGAATCAACAAAAACGGATCAGAATTAATGTTGATATAATTAGCCAAAAAAACATTGCAAAATTACCATATATTAATAATTAGTATAAAGTTTAAAAAGAACCATTACCTTTTTAAAATAGTTTCAAAGGCGGTTTATCGTTGCGGTGTTGCACTGCGGCATGGCATTTGTTTCATTAATAAATCTCTTTAAAAATATCCTTTTAATAGGTGCTTGCGGCGTTGGGGACCCGACGAAACTGTTATTTGGCATACCCTGAATCGACCTATTATAGACCACTTACTCGTCGTTATTAGTGCTATAATAAAATGGAGTTTATAACTTATTTTATATTTTAACGTTACTTTTAAGTACCTACTTTTAATATTGAAGTACTTATATTCAAAAATTTAGCCCAGTTTTCAAATTAGTAAGTGAGGCTTCAAATATTTTTGTTGTTTTCAATCAAAAGCGGTTGAAAATTCAATTCAGTTTTTTTTTTATGTTTATAACCTCATAACTCCGTTAGATCAATATGTTACATAATACAGGATGGTTCCAGTGGTAGAAATTTTATCAAAATCGTTCCAATAACAATAATAAAAAAAAAAAAACAAAAAAAGGTAACATTTTTTTAAGTACACAAGATAAGCAAATAATATAGACTATATATTATTATTATTGTTCTATGTTTCCGAACGAAACCAGACTAAATCACTAGTCAAATATAAATATTAATCGCTTTTTTATTTGTACTACTATTGGACCTCAGTAGAATGTATTATGATCGGGTCAATTATTCGTTTATTCACATTTATATTAAGTTTTATATAAACAGACTATAATAGATGTAGTATTTGAGATAGAGTAGGATGTAGGCACCTATTTATTTCGGTATCTCCTGTTACATGATTATTATATTTAAAATTATTATTAACTATTTAAAATTAAGTTGACAAAAAAAACAGTTTAAGAATGTTACATTTTACATAAAATCGTTATTAGACATCTCGATTTTATGTAAAACTAATATATTTAGTAAAAATAGGTATGCACATAAATACAGGTGGTATTTTTTTACGCAATAGCATTTGGCACAGGCATGCCACTGTGGCGGCGACCGCGCCGGTTCAAGGCTGCGCGCACGCATTGTCGTGTGACTAGAAGTGGCACATAAACATAAAATAGTATCTACTAAATTTTTTCGTTGTTTTTATATTCTACCAACATATGACATCGAAAAGAACTAAATATTTTGTGAAATAACAAAAATAAATAATTACAAGTGAACGTAACAAAATCACAAAAAGAAAACAAATTATAACTCAAGTTTTTGACAGTTTATGGTTGCCATATTTAATTTACAATCTTGTCGTGTAGCCTATAGCATTTCTATGATTTAAACGAATCTAAAGTTTTACAGATCTGGATATACCTACATAATATACACCCGATAAAAAACAAGCACATATATCTTGTATATTACTGTTTTTATACCCAATTGTGGAAGAATGAATAATAAAAATTCAATTCCTCTTTATTAATTTTACTAGATTTAGTTTAGTGAAATAACATATTACTAAAAATATACCTAAAGATACTTAGTCATATCACAAATTTTGTCAGCAAAAAGACATAACATATTCGAATTTTCGACATCTTGTAATATTGTGGTTTCCATAAATATTTCATGAAATACCCGGTATCCTCATTTCCCTGTAATATGTAGGTAAATATTATTCTAAAGTAAATAATATTTCCTTATTTTATAACCAGTTCTTTGACACACAATCTAGAATAATATTTAGTGCTTTGCAAGCTTTACTTTAAACTAGTATAACTTGCAGTGAGGAAAGTAGACCAAGACAAATCATTATTTATTCGCTCCTGTTATGTGGGCATAAAGAATTTTAAAATTTTATGCAAGTTACTGCTATAAAATATAAAGGGGTTAAATGAAATAAGCGTAATAGTTTATGAAAATTAACATTAATGGAAAATGGTAACGATCAATGAAAAAGGAGAACGGCGTGATGGCTACCAGAGGATACATTGTAATGCTCATGGCATTTGAGTATTACTTAGTAAAATAGCCACATATCACCCTTTAAACCAATGATACTTGGCAGCAAAAACACGACTGTTAAAGAAGTATCCATGTGTTGATAACTTTATACAAAATCCGCCCTCGTACCTATTCTGTGTCTTGTATACGAGATTCCAGCAGTTGATGAGTTTTTTTTTCATTGATACTAATATAAAAACCCATTTCAGTAATGCATATCTACAACGTATCTATATTCGATTACTTTTTTAAAAATACTAGACTTTGTTGCAGACTACACCATTGTTAGTCGACCACACGCGGGCTATTCTCGCCGCATCGTTTTACTATCACCAAGGCCTATATAATTTCACAAATACAACATAAAAACTAGTAAATACAAATACCTTAGATGTCTTCACTTCGTTTCCAGTTGTACAAAATCTGACTGAAACTATTAGTATTGCCCGTCTATTTCGACCTTACTATTTCTATACGCAAAAGTATTTATAAGGTAGCAAATACTTATATTGATATAATTATAATCCATCTGTATTAGTATGTAAACCTGTCACATTTGCTATACATATATATCAGTGTCTCGAGGTATAGCAGCTGCTGGCGGTAGACCCAAGGTCTCGGGCGCAGACGAAGCGGTGCCAATGCCCCGTACCTTAACCAATACATCGAATATTCTGTGTCTTAGTTACATAAATATATTGAGAACAGCAGTAAACCCTATACAATAACATGTAGGTATCTATAAATTTAAATGACTACCATTATTGTCCTTCCAGATGTCATATGGCTGTGATGTAGGTATAATTATTTTATTTTATTATACAGTTGAGCAATGTCGCCGACAGAACCAAAAAACATTAGATTCTAAGCCCAAAATTGGATAACAAGATGACATTTTTAGGTTATCATACCTGTGGAAATGATCTTAATTAGAACTGTGGTCAACTCCAACATTAATATATTACATTGTATATGTATATATAATTCTATACAACTTACTGACCTTCTTCGAACATATGCGTTCACCAAGGTAAATTTTTTAGAAACTATTAATATTGGAGTAAGTAGAGAGTAGATAATCTATACAATGTATCCATTAGAGATAGTCTGACGCTTTTAAAAGTGCAACTGGTGTTAGCGTTCATGGAACTATCCATGCTCTGCAAGATTATGTTGGATGGAAAGGAATTGTGCGTATTTGCAATCCTCAGACATGAGAGATAGAAGAAGTCACAATTGGCACAATACAATTTTATATAAGATTATACTTCTAAACTTCTGGTTTACAAGAATACTCGTAATCTAAAATTGCGATTCATTCTTAGATTATTTCTGTGAACCAGACCTTCACATTATAGTAATAAGTATATCGAAGATGGCCGTAATCGTAATTGCTAATAATATTTTGAAGGAAATACCACCCAATCAACCTTTAGAAATAGTTATTACAGCATGCAAACAGATTAAGACAGTCCCACCAAATTGAAGCAAAGTTGAAATGACTAAAACTTCTAAGTTTATTGGTCATTGTCCTTAATGATTACGGCAATGGCAACCCTGCAAAATATAACCCAACCGTTGTAGATGGATAATAAATCTAATGGCACTTTTATGGCACTAGATCGACTATAAATTTGTGGGCTAAATGGTCAGTTTGGACGGCGAATCAATTAGTTTTAAATAAAGTTAGCACATTATAAACAATCGCATTGATCCGAGAGCATGTCGTACGCCAACATAAGTATGATAGTAGACGTGTGACCTTTTAGAAAAAAGCTTCTTCATGTACCTTTTTTCCAAAAGGTGTAAGTAAATATAAAATGCTTTAATTTTAATCAAGAACATTGAATTATAAGTTTTAAAACCTCTGTAAAATTTTTCTCTATTGCTACTCTCTTCTTGAAGACTCTTAGCAGAGCAGTCATGATTGTTATTATAAAGGTTTTGTCTTTGCTTGTTTGGAGGATTTATACTACTATTTTATTTTTCTCTTTTTACAGCTCTTCGAGTAAACTCGTAAAAGGAAAAAGTATCTCGCTAAATACTCTTTCCTTTTACGAGTCTAGTCGGAATCTAGTCAAGAGGCTGCGCTCAGTATTGACCTAATCTGTTCATTTCATGAGTGTTATGACACGGAGTTTATTAGCATATTCAAAAACTAATTCTTACTTTTTCAAACCCGGTGTATGTATGATTTTATATCAGAGTCACTATGAATAATAGCTTGGATATTTACTATTTTTATGTCAAAACCCAGAGCGATGTACGAATTACTTTGTGTCGACAAGCAAGATAAAAATAGATGAGTTTAGAGTGAATTTTTAAATTAAATAGTCTTAAAGCGATGAGTTATGCGTGCCCGCTAACAATTAGGAGTGTTGAATATCACTAGATTATTTTTTAAAAAATGTTCTTATTGCCAACTGGAACAAGTTACTCATAAATCTACCATGAAAAAATGAAACTTCCAAATATTTTTCTCTTCAAAACCTAAATTTTCTGTGATATTTTAATAAATATGTTGCTGCATGATTAATATTTTTATGCTATAGCATGTTCTTATAAGAACACTTTTTAAATAATCATGTAGAAATATTGAAATATGTTTTTAAAAATTGTCAGATTATGCAAGAGTTACCAGACTTGGTATAAATGCTGTCAATCCTGAGTTTCTCGTAGTAGTACCTATAATTTATAATACAAGATTTGATTATGCCATAACTATTTTTTTCGTTAAACTTTCTTTGATTTTCTAACAAAACAAAATGCTTTAATAGCCATCTATAATTATTTATTATTCCTAAAGGATCAAAGCACGTTATACAATCTAAACAACTATAGAACAATTGTAACTAGTAAATCGAAAGATGAATAATTGAAAAGACCAATATACGATACCAACTGTTACGAACAATACAAAGTCAAGGTCCTTGAGCCATACGGTCGATACAATCAACAAACACACGCGTGATTGAAGTATGAGCTATGCTAGTATATTTTTCGGTCACGAAAATATGTAAGTAATAGAAATATCTAATAATATTATGATATAATCTGAGGTATTTGATTTACTACAATTTCTGCTATAAGAGGTAAAACACTACAGATAGAGAATGTAAGCACCTCAACTGATAATTCAAAGTAGGTATGTCATTATTGTCCTAGGTACTGTCCTTGATATTAAAGATATTTATTAATAGCTAATGTTCTGCACTAAACTCTCATCAAAATGTCATCTGTAAATCAATTTTTAATGAAAATGTTTACATCCAATCATTTTGGAACTTTAAAAAGTTTATATATTGCTGTATATCTAATCTAGTAGTTGCAGGGAGGAAGGGATTGTTAGTAATACATATTACTAGTCCCATTGCTAGCAATATACCCTGGCAGGTCGGCATTCTAGTAGTCCTCCCTGCTCGTGCTGAACTCCTGGTGTACTCACCATGATGGACTAACTGATTTGCCTTTTCATCCTCACCTATCACCCCTCATTGGCGCCCCGTCAGCGTATACCAATAGGATAGACGGAATTACTTTTCCATTATCATCCACTAAGAATCTAGTAGTTGCCAAGGGAAAAGGAATAGTTAGTGAGAGGAACGGCCTCATTATTAGTAATGTATATAACAGATCGATCTCCACGTAGTTCTCTTCCTGGAACCCGTCGTGGTTAATTCTTGTTCAATTCGTCACAACGGGCTAACTAATCTGCTTTCATCCTGATTCCTCACCTATCATCCCTCACTGGTGCTCCGTCCATGTATATCGATAGCGCAGGGAGGGTTATCATTCCACTATCATCCATTACAAAAATTCCAATACTTGCTGTAGGTAAGTACGATGACATCGCACAAGTGACAACGATATTGATTTCAATTTACAAATAGGAACTATCAGCCTGATCTTTGTTACACCACACTAAGTACATATATGTACAGTATTGCATTATTCCGCGTTAAAATTTCAATAGTAACAACGGTACAATATATTGCTACGTGATTGTTCTCATTCTATTATAGTCACTACTATATAAAACATAATAATTCTTAAAAAGTATTAAGTAAGAGGTATTTATCGATCATTGTCGTTATGGTAACCGTAACCCTCGAAAAGCATATTGGAATCCTACGTAGTAAGTACTACACGGATTAATTTGGCTTATTTGGTATATAAGTGTGATAAAAGAACTCCTCCAAATATTAAAGATTTGTCGCATTTCACATTTTATTAAGGTTATGTTCCGCAGAGAAGGTGCAACATATATCTGTACGGCTGTAGGTGTACATCACCATGTGGAAATCGACACAGCGTGGGCACAGCCACCTTTTAACATCGAAACTCATGAATATTCCGCCCGATTGTCTCGAAACTGTGGTAAAATTAAAATAGAACATCGCCAACATCCGCCATTAATTCTTTTACGATTATTAAATGATGTCGCGATGAGACATGTCGCTATTTACATATCACAGCTATTCACAGATCACGTTTTGATAAACGGCCTATGTATACTTAATACCATGTTCGCTACTATTAATATTGACTGTATATTTTTAAAACTTGTGGAATGTATGTTGGTAGCTTATTATAATGAGAAAAAAATTGCAAACATGTATTGCAAACATGTATTGCAAACATGTATTCCAAACATTTGAGCCAACATACGAGTATAAACCAGCCTTATTAGATAGAGAAAATAAAATATGTGACGGAAATCCGCTGATATATTTCAGTCTAATCTTAATGTGCATTTAAAGATACTTTTAATGTCAAAGCCCCCAATTTTATATTTAATCTGCTATTAAAAATTTAAATACTCCGTAACCACACGGAAAAAAACGTTATCTATATCTCTAAAATTATTAGTTTACTCTCGAACTGTCATTTCCAGTACGGTAATTTTATATTTTGAAATAATTGTCATATCATGTATGTGTACCAGTGGAAAACTTTGTACAAAAGTCATCTGCTTAGGTATCTCTGTCCCATTCGTATTTCAGCCGTGAAGCAATCGTTTTTGCATGGCTGCAGTTCAATTTGAAAAGTAAGAGAATGGCAATGAAATTACAGGGTACAGAGGCATAACACCTTTGTCCTTAGAAATGGCAACGCATAACAAGAGTATCATGGGCATCACAGAATACTCTATTGTCACAGTATTGTTCATGTCGTTAGGCGACGATTGCCACTTTCCATCAGGTGAGCAGTCAGCTTGTTTGCCATTCTAAGGTAAATAAAAGAAAGAGATTTAGCCATATAGACTCGAGGCAAATGTTATAAAATTAGGCTAAGATTTCTTTATTTGATCCCTTTAATTGCTATTTGGTGTATATATGTTTTCTTAATCCAAAAATATTGCCCAACTAACTGCCACTTACTAACAGAGCATTAAACAAGAAATTTGTTTATTTTACGTCAGCCTAGTGGTAAATATCGCTCTGAGCTTGTAAACTTTGAGCCCAGCTAGTGTGTACAATAAATAATTCAAAACTGTAAGGAATAGTTTTACACAACGTATTTGTATTATGTATACTATTTTGTACAGAAGAAAAGCGTGCAATTACTGGTTTTCTTATAGATTACACAAACTTGATCACACGCACAGGTATTCGCTGGTTCCAGGATCAAAATCTCCTTCCTCATATAACAACAATATATTTAAAATGGTAGAGGAAATGCAACACCGAGACTTCATCAGAGGGAGACTTTGTACAAAAGTCGTTTGTTTGGGCACCTGTTTCATTATGTTTCTACCGTGAATCAGTTGTGTTTGCATGGCTGTGGTCGGTTTGAAGGGTGGGATATGGCAGTGAATTTACAGGGTACAAAGGAATAACACCCGAGTCCTCAGGAATGGCAACGTATTGGGGGGCATATGATTGAAACAGTATACTCTGTTATGTTCATCTACAGGCGACGGTTAGCGCTTTCCATCAGGTGGGCTATCAGCTTATTTGCCATTCTAAGTTGCTTAAAAAAATCGTTAAATTAAATTTGCCAGACGACATATATAAGCGACATGGGAGTCATTAACACATACATACATTATTTATATATGTATGGATCTATATAATATATATTTTATTTTTGTATTTATATCTGGTCTTAAATGAACACTGTAGTCGTTGCTCCCTTCCGTGTAACCTAACTTCAGGCAGAAGCTGAAAATCAGTGCTGTGCATTTAAGCAAAACTATCACTGAACGGTGACCTATTTGTGTCACTGCGACACATACTTTTTGCCCTTTTTAAAGACATGATTTTTGTATTTTATTTTACTTCTTGTGTTTTACCTTTTAATTCTGTAACTCATTTATTTAATTGTAAGAATTTTGTTAAATTTCTTGTTAATTTACATAGTTATAAATAACTCAAATAAAGGTTTTTTTTTTTTTTTTTTTTTTTTTTAGAACTTAGAATGGCAAACAACATGACGGCCCACCTGATGGAAAGTGGTATCCGTCGCCTATAGACATGAGCAGTACCATGGACATAACAGAGTATACTGTTTCGCCCATGATACCCCCCATGCGTTGCCATTCCTGAGGACTCAGGTGTTATTCCTCTGTACCCAGTAAATTCACGCCATATCCCACCCTTCAAACCGAAACACAGCCATGCAAACACAACTGCTTCACGGTTGAAACACGAATGGGACAGAGGTACCCAAGCAATCGACTTTTGTACAAAGTCTCCCTCTGGTAAAGTTTTATATCTATCTAGAGAATAGAATAGAAAGATTTTTTATTAGGCTTATTAACAAGTTCATTCAAATGGTTAATTTTTGCTGGATTCAGAATGTTGTTGTGTTACTCTTTTCAAATTATTATATTCAATATAACTTTACTTTTGTAATGGATACTGTGTTTAAAATTAGTATTAAGTTCTATTTGTGTGTATTATTAAATGGAAAATAAATAAGCAAACATAAATAGACCAATCCTCACAAGCAGCACTCATTTACGAGTATGACGGATGAGCCAGCCATCATTGCGCTCAGCCATATTTTAGGGAACTCAACGACCCGGCCCATCACGCCGCCACCAGTCAAAACCTTATAATGAATATAATTAATTTTAAGTTACTTGAGTACAATTTACGTCAATACACTACCTATGTTATAGTCAAAATACCCATACATTCATCATCATCATCATCGTCATATCAACAATTAACTGTCCACTGCTGAAAATAAGCCTCCCCCTTAAGGGGTTTTACTAGTAGTTGCCACGCTTGGCAGGCGGGTTGGCAACCGCAGTTAGGCTTTAGAGATATTCTAAGAGGGACGCTGCTGCCCTTTCCTCGCTCTCCATAGTCGATTCTTACGATACCCACGGGAAAGAAAGGACGTGGCCTGTTCTAGACCGGAACCACACGGCAATCCATGCATTACAAGAATTGAATTGACAGTTACAGTCAGAATAATTAGCATAATAATGTCAGTGAGTTAATAATCAAAATGACAATTTTTATAGATATTAAGATTTGGTAAAACAATCATAATATTATGTCATTTAATGTAGAATTTGTTTATTTTTAATTTGACTATATATTTTCATCACTGATATAGTGGTCTATACTGTAATTTGCCTTTTTACAGTCTTTTTTACAGAAGGTTAAAATTTTTTTTATACCACTGAGGTGGCAAATAAGCATACAGCCCACCTGATGGTAAGTGGTTACCGTAGCCTATGAACACCTGCAATACCAGAGGCATTACGCATGCGTTGCCGACCCTGAAGAAACCTCTTTACCCCCCTTTTGAAGAACCCCATGCTGTTTTTTCAGGTAGATCTAGAATACACTTAGGTAGTTTACTATAAAAGCTTATACAATTTGCCAAAAACGAATTGCTAACCTTTTTAAACCGACTTAGTGGTAGAAGCAATTTGTCTCTATTGCCTAAGCTTTTATTTGTATGGTCACTTTTGTAAAATCATGTAAATATCTTATGTATCTACATTTATCACCGTATTTTTAAGGTACTATGTCATAATTTATAGTCATTATAGCATCTATTTGCCTTCCGTTTTGGTTTTGTCTCTAACATCCCGATTTCACCTCATCAACAAAATAATCCTAATCAAATAATATCATAATCATTCATCATTAAACTTCTCAAGACGTTCATATTTTGTTTATATTTACCTTTTTTTTAATACTGAACATTTACAAACATTATCCAAATAATAATTTTCTACCTCAATTTTAAACACACATGTTGGTTGAATGTAAAAACTAATAATCAGTATATGGTTGTCAACATGTCAACGCATTATACCATATTTCTCGTGTTGCATGCAAAACTGGGTCAAATTTCAAATTATATTCCAAAGATAAGCCATCGGAATGAAAACAAACTGAAAAACTATAAAAGTGCTGCATGCACGCACCATAAACACGGTTTCCAGACATTTGACATGAAATAGAATAGAAGCATTAAAATAAAGACCTGCACGTCTCGTAAACGGCGCTCGCAAAAGGCGTTTTCAAAATAATGTTTTTAGTTATATCTATAATTCTTTTGTTAAAGTTATATTATAACAATTTAACGTATTTAGATCAAGATGGTAATGGACAAAAACACTATGAAACATCCTATAGAAATTCCATTGGAGTTTCCTGATAGATAGTTATACAAGTAGGATCTATAGTTGTAAAAAATGCTGTTAAAATCATTGTATAGTCATCGCATGACCAGACAATCACATGCTAGTACATTAGGTCTTACTTACTTACCTATGCACACCTTTTTAATCTTTATTCTACTAATTGAAATATTGCGTACGTAAAAATTTTTCACGGTAATCTACCTATTTACCAAATATTCATCGTCGTCGGATTCGGAGTCGTCCTACATTGCGTTTATCTGTACGTCATCGCCACTTAAGATTCTTTCTTCTTCATACGTTTGTATGAAGAAGAAAGAATATACACTTATAATAGTAGAATAGTTAGATGGTCCTATATTTACATGCGTTATGTTGCCACTTCAGACATTTTCCACTCTTAATTCTAATCAGAATCTCGTTCGAAATTTTATTCTACGCATCGCCTTCTATCTTTGTCAATAAACGCAGTGTAAAACGATGTTGAAATAGCACTTGTAAGACAGACATAATTTCCTTAGCTTGTACTAAAAGCAGCAATACCAAAACAGAGACATGCTATTATATCACATACAATATGCATCATATCCCCGTCTCTAACGAGGGATACACTTATTCAGACTGTTGTCTCGTAAAAGATACTGTTCTACCTTTTTCCATGTGGGAATAAGGTTGAAAATACAACGGTATACGTTTTCCTAGATTTACATTTTACTCCATAGGTACATGAAACACATTGCATCAGGCAGGCTCTTTGCGAAATGCTCCTTGAAGCGAACATTTCCAATAAGATTACTATGTAAATAAAATTTGTACAAAATAGGCAGAAAAAAGGTTTCAAATTCGGAGTAAATTGTATTCGCATACAAAAGCCAGTTTCTTAGGTTAGAATTCTTAAAGATGTAGGTAAGTGAAAGAAAAGAATGAGAAATTAGTTCATCGGATAAAAAGCCTTGCTGATTTCTTAATGGACCGAGACCCAAGAGACGAATGAAGCATTGAAATTGGTAGTTAAAGCGCCTACTAATTACAAAAGACGTAACAGTGTTAAAGAATAATTGGTCCAAGAGATTTATTATTAACAAGCGATCCGGACCGGCTTCGCACAGGTAGATAGAAATTTCGAAAAAAATATATGACCTGATACTTGCTGATAACATTATCATTAAGCTACATAACCTTCTATAGACGTAATTGCGTATCTTTAAACAAGTCATGCTCACTTTAATGTCCAGATTGGTGGCAACGTGGTAGGCCAGCTCGTTGGGCTCCCTATAATATGGTTGAACACAACGATAGCTGGCTCATCCATCATACTCGTGAACGGGTGCTTCTAGTAGGGACTCGGTCTGTTCAAGAACACTGTGAATGATTGTAGCTTGGTAGCGTTTTATTTTCTTTCTTTTTATAAATACCAAGTTTGTAATAGTCATAATTTCTTGTTAACTTATATTTAAAAAAAAAAGCACCAGCTGTGTTTCTTGCCCGTTCTTCTCAGTTGAAATTGCATTCTAAACTGGGTTGTAGTTTCATAAAAAAAAGACTATTCAAAACTGCTTGATATTAAAATATTTATTATTATTATTCTAGTTAAAGGCTGATATGATGAATATACTTACTACTGAAAATATTATTAGAAAGTTCTCAATCTTTGATATAGCTAATCTACATTGCAAAAAAAATTGTAAAGCATTCAAATCTTTTTGTATTTCCTTGAAAAGATTGTTTTTTATCTTTTTAATCCACGACCCTTGCCATATCGTAGATAGAGCCAGATAAAGCTAAAGTACGACCTTTTTATGTAAATCTCTTCGTTCAGCCTTTAAGGTATTTGTAGGTATATTGAGAATGGCATATAATGTTTTCCTTTAGTTGAATAAAATTAGATTAAATTATAAATTACATGTTTCGTAAAATTAGCTAAAAAGAAAGAAATAGAGCCCTTATTAGTCTGATTTGAAGTTAATATCTCTGTATTCGTTTGTAATAAAATATAAGATTTTGTTTTATTGAAAAACACCGATTACAATCGTGGCAAAACCAATTATTTTGATTTAAAAACTAAAGTAAGTTTGCTAAGGTCCGATTTTCATAAAATTTCTTTCGGACTAACATGAAAGTATATCCTTTCAGATAAAAATCATTTTGAGATCGGTTTATAAATAACGAAGTTCTGTGATAACAAAAAAATACGACCGCATTGTAACCTCCGTCGCTTTTGAAGTCGGTGAAAAGTATAGTCGATTTTAATGCATAATATTATTACATTAATTTCTCCATAATATGAAGTCGCATAGAACACAAAATCTTTGTTTTAAATTTATGAAGAAAAATTATTAACAATCACTTACAAATAAATATAATTTAAATGTTTTTACGAATTAAAATAATTTGGTATACCACATACTTCCAGAGATAGCTAGCAAAATATATATTTCATACGGCGACACGAGTTATAGATCGCTCTTATATTGAATTACAAATAAATTGATTATATAATTTATGTTACACAATACAAAATCACTCTCGTAAATCATGTAGGACAAAATCTATTATACATAAGATAAAACAACACTGTTCGCAAGCAAACGAGGCGATAATTCAGTAAAACAAATGTCTAAAATCTATGAGGACTGTACCAACAAATGTACGACAACTACAAGTTAATTCTCTGCATCCATTCGAAACTTGGGAATTTATGGAAATAGTTAGCCGGCCCCGTGATAATTGATTGCCTTCACCCAATACTCTGTTTTCATGGTTAATGGATGAGAGGTCGCACTAAATGTGAAATTGTAAAAGCCTATCTATATACAGATAAATGTGTAAAATTATTGCATTGTATTGTAAAATACACTCTATGTTGTATGTCCTACAGGAGATTACAGTAAACTTAGCAAAGACAAAAAATACAAAAAAAACATACTGAGAAAACAGTGGGCGGTTTGTCGCTGAAAGCGATATCTAGTAATGTGATAAAAGAGTAAAAGTCAACAAGTAAGTATTCGTGAAACTTAACCCCCTTAGGCTATAGAAATAATGATAGATATCCGAATCAGTTATTTTTAGAATTGACATCTATTTGTTTGTTAGGGCATCATGAGAAAATATATAAACGAATTTCAATTAAATATTATAATCTAATAGGAATTTCGCATAACTTAAAACCTGGTATCTTCTATGTATTGTCAACTTAAATGTCCTATCAAAATCGGTCGAGCGAATAAAATTGTAGACAATGACAGTTTTACTGCTTTATTTAGTACAAGTTTTACTCGCGACCTCGGATGCCCACTATATTAATTGGTTGGTATAAAAATTAGACTATGTCCTTTTCCATCTTTAACAATACGTGTAGTTAAATATATCACTATATCAAATGACGATTGGTTAAGCATTTAAGACCTCAAGAAGTAACAAACAAACTTACTTTCACATTTATAATATTAATAAGGATACGAGTTAGACAAGACCCTCAAATTCGAATGGAAATTAATGGTGTGTCAAGTCTATTTGATATCAAAAGAGTTCTTTGTTCGCTTCCTTTACTGTAATACGATAACCGACATTGCGTGCAGCCATAGTGACGAATTCCCACAAAGAAGGACAAGTTTTTTATTGCTGTAATCAGCCAACATGTGTTGATAATTTGTTAAAAGTATACACTAGTTGTGGAAAGCATGAAGCAAGAGATGCGTTTAGAGGCTCTTGCTACTCGGGTCTCTCTATCTATTCGTAATGGACGATAGAGAAATTTTATATGTTATATAATTTATACTTTGCGAATAACTTCGTTTCCGCTTATATTTTCATTAATATGGTGAACAGTCACATAACACGACAAAGTCTTTATTACGCACAAAATTGAAGTACATGAAATATTTATAATAATTTTGTAACTCCTAAACCTTGTGCTTGTTGCGAAAGTTTCCTACAGATGACCTAAAATATAAATAAATTTTCTATACAACTTAGAATGGTAAACGAGCTGACAGCCCACCTGCTAGAAAATTATAAAATTCACCTGTTAATCTTATACTGTTACCCTTCATGAACCCCTGATACCCTTCATGAATCTAATTCCGCAAGACTATGGTATTATGCCACATATGCCTCTGAACACAGCTATGCAAGCACAACTGAATAACAGAAATATGAGACACAGAAAAACGAGTGTGACGTTGGATCGTTCTGCTAAGCTTTAATTACTTATTCAACAAACATCGAAACATCCAAATATCTTTAATAACTTTCACATTTATTATAGTAGAATTTAATTTAACACAATTCCCGTTATTTAAAACATCTATTATAAAGAGTTTACACTGCTTTAAAATTCTCCTGTTTAAACAGTATCAAAATGTGCTGATATTTCATACACAAAATCAACATTTGCTCGATATATATTTTACGGCCAATGTTTTTGGATAGGATCAACTTCTGGCGTTTACTGTGTACGTGATGTAAACGCGGCAATAATGTCTGCTTTGCTTTATTGTCGTACTTTGGGGTTCTGTAACTTCAAGGTTATAATATTTTTTATGAATGATATCAAACCACTTGTTCAAAGTACACTGTTACTCATATGCCTTTCCTATAAAAGGGGTTTTGTCAGTAATTGCCATGCTTGGTAGGAGGTTTAACACATTTATATCACAGTTTTTTTTTTATATACAACTTAGAATGGCAAACAAGCTGACGCTCCACCTGATGGAAAGTGGTAACCGTCGCCTATAGACATGAGCAGTACCATGGACATAACAGAGTATACTGTTTCGCCCATGATACCCCCCGTGCGTTGCCATTCCTGAGGACTCGGGTGTTATTCCTCTGTACCCAGTAAATTAATACAGTTAGACTCCTGGTAATGTTTTAAGAGGAACGCCGCTGTGCATCCCTCGACCGTTAAGTTTCCTTAATCACCTCTTACGACACCTACGAGAATGGAAGGGGTACCCCATTCTATGACGGGACCATTGGGCAATTATGAAAAATGGAATGGTAACCTCATAACAGGCTACCAATAACGGATAACAGGGGAGTAACTTTGTATGCGCTATCAGTTTACGCTGACGGGGTATCCGTGACAGATGGCAGGTGGACATGAAGTGAGGTTAGTTGGTGAGGTGAGGTGAACCACGATGGTATTAGAATGGGCCGCGTCGAGGTCTAACTGATAGTATACAGTATTAGCAGTGGAGACGACATGTTTACCATTATTAAATTGTTTAAAAAATAAGATAGTTACCCGACGTATTGGTTTGATAGCGTACCAACGAGAGACGATATGTCAGGATAAAGTCAGATCAGGTGGCAGGTCATCATGCCGAATGCACCAAGAATTTCTATGGGGGATCACGTGGAGATCAACTTTACGAGGTATATCGCCAGCAATGTGTCTGCTGATCCCTTCCCTGCCCCAATACAGGTATTAAATAATACAAATAGGAAGACTCGTGGTCGTTAACTGACAATGGAATCCATAAACTAATGAGTAATGACTATGGATATTACTTTTTTAGTACATTCCACCTATACCAATACTAATATTAGATCATTATAGACGATATGGCCGGGGCTCGGCATTGTAGATTATCTGCGGACACGTTACCGACGAAACAATATATTTTGTGGATGATTCGACTTAAAACACAATAGAAAAATAAACAATAAATATCAATATGTATTAGTATGAAAATGAACCTATGTGTAATCTAAAATGTAATTTACCTGATTGCCAAATTACATTCATAACGTGTAATATTGAATAACAATAAAATCAATCAAACTTTCACATTTATGCTCGTATAATAGTAAAATTAACTACTTATTGTATAATTTCGTTTCCTTGTTATATCTACGTATAAAATAATAAACTAATAAAGCCACATGCAACCGTTAGTTTTCAACAAGAAGGTTATTGTTAATGATTTAAGAGTATACTCTACTAATACTAATAAGTACCATAACCATAATAATACATATATATATATATATATATATATATACATACTAGCTGACTCGGCAAACGTTGTTTTACCATATACATTATTTCGAGAACTATACATGAAATTTTCTCGTATTACAATTATTATATTCGATTGCCATCTTTCAACCCTATTGCGGCATATAAAAATCGCAATTAAAAAACAGGGGTTGACCGTAAAAGCGTGAAAATTTTAATTTGTATATATTTTTCAATGCTAAATCATAATAAAAAAAAAATATATTTAGAGGTGGGTCTCCCTTATTCTTGAGGGGTACCAAAAATAGATGTTGGCCGATTCTCAGATCTACTCAATATGCACACAAAATTTCATAAAAATCGGTAAAGCCGTTTCGGAGGAGTTTGGTAACTAACACCGTGACACGAGAATTTTATATATTAGATATATATATACTATAAAAAGTTATAACTTTTATATTATAAATATTTAACTTGTGTTTGTAAATATTATAATATGTGTTTAAAATTCCATTTTGATTTAACTATTAATGAAACCTATAATGTTTCAATCAAAAAATAAATTAAATTAATAAATTAGTTAAAGTAATATTTATGATCCGTATCCGACCCAAAGGTCCCCAAACACTTGCATATTATAATATATTATACATACACATTATAATATTAATATTTACAAACGCAAATTAACTTTTATAATTTATATTTGTAATAAATATTATAAGCTCAAATTTAATTTCCCATTTTATTGCGTATTCTTTTTTTTTACAACGCACGGGGCAAATGAGCATGCGGCTCACCTGATGGTAAGTGACTACCGCCGCCCATGATCACCCACAACACTAGCGGCATTGCAGATGTGCTGCCGGCCTTTTAAAAAGGAATATACTCTTTTCTTGAAGGTGATGTTGTAGAATAGGTTCGGAAATACTGCTGCTGGAAGTTGATTCCAAAGAATTCACTAAGCACTAAGCAATAAAATTATTACATGTCTGACAATAGGTACAATGAAAAGTCATTGATTTTATATTGTTAGGTACTATTTCTCTTTTATATCTTTTTAAATGTTCATACGAAACCAAATTCAGTAATTATTATATCAAAACAGTTTTAAACGATATGCACCCTGCTGCTCTCGTATAGATTAATTTACCACAGAATCATTAAATGTATTAGATGGCTCAATATACTGTGGTAAACGATCTAATTTAAATGGAAATTACTATTTAATATTAAATGTCTCAACCATATATACGTTTACATATAAAACTTAACGGGAAAACGTCCAACTTTATATAAGAATATAGAAATAAAACTAATTTTATTATAGCAATTTTATCAATTTACCAGGAGCTCGTGCGCCCACGCCAGCTATAATTCTTTTATTTTAAATACTAGACAGCTAATCAATAGTCAATCTACAAGATTGTTTATACTTAGAGACTTTATAAACTTGGTGACTTTAAAAAATAAAATCATATATATGCAAAATAGAGAAGACAATATAAGATATACATATCCAATCTGTACTAATATTATATAAAAAAAGAAAGATTTCATTGTTTGTTTATAATGGACAAATTCAAAAACTAGTCAATTGATTTAAAAAAAATCGACTACAGAATAAGCTACATTATCAGTGAGTAAGATGGGCTATATATAATTTAGAAAATTCGGTCTACCCATGCGATGCTGGGTCGGAACGCTATTTTAATATTAATTTTCCTTCTTCTTCTTTTAAGCCCATGTTTATACTCGTAACTGGAGCTACAGGCTAGTTTAAGCTGGTTAACAGCATCCATTTTGCCCAATACTTATTATCATCATCATTATTTCAACCGTTAACTGCCCACTGTTGAACATAAACCTTCTCCATAAGAGAAATTTTGCCAGTAGTAGTCAAGCTTGGCAGGCGGATTGGCAATCGCAGTTGGGCTTTTAGAGATGTTTTAAGGACGCTATGTTTATGCCAAATTTCATTACGATTAATAAATTAATTAATTAATTAATTAATTGGGATATTAATACTTTAAGAGATAATAAACGAACAAACTCGTTTTCATTACTAACTGTATACCGTAGTTTTATTATGTAATTTTGGATCAAAATAGCCTAAACTGATATGATTCACCTGTGTATTAAATTTCCTTAAAATAATTCAGCCTTTTGAGTGTGACAAACATCTAAATACCTTTATAAATTTTCACATCTCTGAAATAGTTATAGAGAAAGATAGAAAGGGCCCGATTCATACTATATATTAATATATATGTACAAAATATAAGGTTCATCATCATATATCAGTATAATAAAATATCAGTGATTTTTTTATTTATGAAGTGCGTTGATCATTTTTCAGGAGCTGGTTTACGTGACCTTATTCCGCGTAAAGTGATCCATCTCATTTATAATATTATGTACAGCCTTTCAAAATTAACGAAGCGAAAAAGAAGGAAAGGGAACGCGAGTGTACCCATTAAAGAAAATGTCTATATTATTTACCTATGAATAGAAAAATAATATACCCTTAAAATATATAAAATTTATATTTCTAACTATGAAGGAGTAACTGTGCTGGACAGTAGAGACTGTGTTCAGTATTAGACAACAAGTTTCTGAAATAATGGTGATATCACCGAATCGAATTAACATGAAATCATTTTACTGACATTATGATGATCCATCGAATAGAGTTACCATGAATCCAACCTATCGGTAAATAAATAACAATACATTTTTTTAAATCAATCCGCATGGTATAATTTTTTCTATTATATTAATATAGTACATTATACACAAGTATTAAATAATTACGTACTGCATATTTTTTACACAACTATGGTGGCAACAAGCATAAAATCTGTCTGATTGTAAACGGGGTTACCGTAACCTATGGATGACTGTAACACCAGGGATGTTACGCGCGCGTTGCCGACCCTTTAGAAACCTTAATACGCTTTTTTGAAGGATTTCATGCTGCAATATCTAGGGAAAGCCTCGGCGAAAAAGTCAATTCACGACCTTAATGTTCGCGGTAGGAAGCTCCTCTGAAACCGTACTTTTTATTTTTGATGGGTGATAATGGTATGGTAACCCCGCCTGCGCTAATGGGATACGCTGGCGGAGCACCAGTGAAGGATGATAGATGAGAATAAAAACAGGCCAGTTAGCCCATCATGATGAATTCATCAGGAATTAACCATGATAGTTTCCAGAGAGAACCGCGAGGAAGTCGACCTGGTTGGGTATATTGCTAGCAATGGGATTCTCAGTCTCCATTACTAATAATCCCTTTCCCCCCCCTCTGAAACCGTACTGAGCACAACCATTCTGGTTCTAAAGTGTGAGGATATATTCCCTGCCGAAGGCGAGCAGTACGATGGTGAAAGGTGGCTGTCGGTATCATATTGAAGAGTTCATAATTCATAGAATAATCGAATCGACTCCAGTACTTAGGCTTTAAGTACTAAAATAACACTAAAGACTTATACAGTGTGGCAGCCATTTTATAATTGTTACATGCTCAGAACTAGGTTACGTACATATACACAAGCAAGAGCAATAAAAGCAAACTACACTAGGGCTGAACCGTATGTCTAGCTAGAACGAAACGTAGATTGATTAACTAGATTGGATTCACGGGATTATATTTTATATATCACTTTGTCTATCTTTCCAAATAGAGTTTACTTCTCTGACAAATAATCTTCAACTTCTGAACAGTATAATAAATATATTAATGAATCTTCCATTTTTGTATCCATCCGAATCTATTAGCCTGTACAACATTGTATAACATATGATTTTCTACTGAGTTTAAAAGAAGAAGATTTTCAGTTTGTTTTTATTTAGTTTAAGCATACTCGTATGTAACTCGATAACTTCGCCAATTCTGTGCTGATTATGATAACTATTTTGGAATATTATTGAAATAGCTGTTTTTAAGAAATAAGTTTTTGAAAAACAAATATTACAATCAGTCTGTCTCTAATATGGCAACTCACAAATGTACCTTTTCCAAAGAAACTTATTTAGTGGATGGCTGTATAATAAAAAAAAATAACTAATACAAAATAAATAAACATTTTATTATTATAATATTGAATATTATAATAAAGAATACGCAGTTATACAAAATACATATGTTCTTTTAAGAAATAACAGCCTACAAGTTATTTTTTAACAATCATTATAAATAGACAAAACAAATAAAATTAGCATAACGATTTATAATGTCAAAACACTGCCCACTTTATTATACTTATGGGAAATAACTCATTGGTGACTTGTCAATAGAAATAACTGCTGCATAAAGTGCTACGCACCTATAGTTTGTGCTACAAGAGGCATTTACCTACGCCCATAGACTACAAAGTATTTGTAAATGCAATAATTTTTATGCAACTTAGAATGGCGAACAAGCTGACGTGGCTCACGTAAAAAAAGTGGTAACTGTTACCTATAAACATAAAATGCACCGTGAACATCACAGAATGCAACATAACGCCTTCGCGTTGCCCGAGGACTAAGATGTTATGAGTCCGTGCTCTGTAATTTATTCTCTTTTAACCAAATCAAAACCCTAAATCATATATAATCGGCATACGGACTATCAGGTAATTTTGTGAGTCATCATGTAAGGTTTCGATTGTTTATTTATTCTGTAATATTCGAATGCAAATTAACAGTATTTGCATACACAACTTTGCAACGTGTAATGTTTAAAAAACTATTTACTTAATCTTATAATTGGACTATTTAATATTCTTTACTACCAATATTAATTTTTACAGGGTATAGAGGAATAACGCCTGAGTCCTCAGGAATGGGAACGCATGGGGGGTATCATGGGCAAAACAGTATACTCTGTTATGTCCATGGTACTGCTCATGTCTATAGACGACGGTTACCACTTTCCATCAGGTGGGCCGTCAGCTTGTTTGCAATTCTAAGTTGTATAAAAAAAATTCACCATTAGACATCCATACCAATAATTGATATAGTGCCAACTAAAAAAAAAATCGAGTATTAAAGTATTTTGTAGTCATTAATAGGGTTCTATAACTGATTACTTCATATAGAAAATAAATAATTTACTTGATTACATCTCGATATATCACTTTAAAGTTCTTAGTGATATAGTTATTTAACATACTGCTATTTTCTTGTATTCGTGAGATTGATCCTCAAACAGTATTAATATTTCTATGTACGAGTATTAGAAATATATATTTAAAAACAAGTATTTCTATCAGTTTATCTAATACCAGTACAAGCTATGCTTTGTTTAAGACTAGATGGCGCTGTGTAAGATGACTAGTAATATTTATTATTATTATCATCAGAAAGTCGTTTTTACTTCAATTTACTTGAAACTACTGCCATCTATTCTCGCAACATTAAGCGCGCAAATAAAATGGACCATACCTAACAATATCAACACAATGGTATCTACTTATTCAAACAAGTTGTCAACACATGGCACCCTTTGAAAAGGGAAAACGTTCATAAACGAGTAGATACATATAAGGAAGATATATCATGACACACTTTCTCGTAAACGCAATCTTGACAAACATGGAGACAGGGTGTGTAGAAGGAGCGCCTTATAAAACATATCTGATAAAAATTTTTTAAGTGTTGACAAGTAAGTAAATCTTTGTGAGGCGTATATATAATAATTCACCATCCTACTTCTTTGTTGTAAGCGTCACCTGTCAAGACGTTGAACATTAGCATAATTGTGTAAATTATATACAATTGTTTACTACATCTGACGAGCCATAGTGACAAAATGATATTAGACAGGGCATAGCGGCTTACGCACTCAGACCTTAATTACGACTTCTTAATTAAATCTGCAGACACTTTTTATTATATTTGAGTAGGTACGCAGTAAACTTGATTATATTACGTTTAATTATATGTTGATAATTGTTGCTGTTATTATTGATCATAATGTATTTTTATTAAAAATATTCTGAAATACTCAAATATTTTAATAATTTATTTTCTTTTTTTTTAATAAGAATACATATTTTAGATATATAAATATATTAGAAACATACCACGTAAAGTGATGAAGTAATTCTTTCAATTGCGATATCACCAAGATTCCACTTAAACAATTACCTGTAAAAAAAGGAAAATATTATTAAACATGGGTATAAGGAGACGAAGTTAATAATCAGTTATCGACGTGTGTTATGTTTGACGTATAGATACGCGATGCAGACAGTATGGCGGGGCGCGGCGGGCATTCCAGCTAATTCTATATTGGTCGCATCGCAGTACAGACCAAGTGGCGAGGTGGTATACAAGCCGCATGCAAAATTAGCATTGCACTCGCATACTGCACGCCCAACGTGTCGTTACCCCACGTTCACACATAAAATTATTTTGAGACGTTCGCTCATGCAAGTTTTATGTTGTAAACTTTGCGGTTATGTTGAGACTGCTGCATAATTAGTGTAAACGCTTCGCGTTGATATAACGCCCGGGCAAGTCACTCCGCACTGCAGTGTTGCTATTGACAATGCAGTAAATAACAAAGTAAACGAGACCGCTATGGCCAATAAAACACAATAAGCGCATAGCTCCAGCTTTAATACTATTTTAAATACCAGTTGAGTAAAATTATTTGCAATATCTAACTACTATTGAATCCATCCGATTTAAAAGAATTAACATTTAAACGGGTCTCGTGAAGTTATTTTTGCGTATTACAGAACGCGAACACGGACGAGCAAGAAAGCACTAGCTCCTTTGTGCGCACTTTTTCTTTAAGGTTGAATTAAAAAAAAAACTATACTAAGGCACGCGAATTTCCAACGGAACAACAAGAGAATGGAGCCCGGAGGACTGGCTAAGGAACGGGTTTGTCCGTGAGAATGCACGTTAATGTAAGCTGCATAAGAACACAATGCTCGCCCGCCGCGCCCTTAGCACGGACGCCTGCACTGACTTATGTGCCTTTACACATGTCACAACAGCGTACAATTTATTAACCAGTCTCTAATAATAGACGTTCAGTTTACCAACCCGTAAAGAATTTGTGAAAACAAGTTCGCAAAATCATAGACGGACATGGAAAGTGTGACAGCTGCACGCACTCAGCACATGTCGCGGGTAACACGAGCGCGGTTCGTTAGAGCCACAGATTTAAAATAAAACTCTTCGCAATGGGAACAAAAAGAAAACCCTTATGCGGCTTGGAGTACGCGCTTGACTTGCCCGTCGCATCGTGAGTGCTTGTTGAGAACTCGCAAAACCATTCCTTGCCTGATATTGTAATAAGAATTAATTTTGCATGATACGAAAACGAGTTGCAACTTTTTCACCAGGACCGGTTAGTTTCGACTGCACCGACGTTTTATTTCAATTGTCTCTGCGGGTGGATTGCCCTATTTCGAGAATGCATTCGCGAATAATTTTCACCCAATCAAAACTAGAACACTTTTAAATAACAGGAATAGATTTCAAACAAAAACTGCAGATACCGCGAGAAATATGATTATTAATTAAATTACATCACTAATATATGAATTGCAGTATACACATACTTATGTAAAAAAAAATGCCAAAACATTCAACAGCGCTCTTTGTCTCTTCGTTTGCGAGATATTACTGAATGTAAATCAAACAACGGCTTTTAATAAACGATAATCATATTACAGCGAAGGGCTGTCCATTGATTGAGCTAAATTAGTGGTGATTGTGGATCAGGTTACTCGAGCAGTCATCGCGATTTTATGCTTTGTGCCTCCTTTCTTTACCCCAGACAAAATGGCGACGAGTTTTTTAACGACTTTTTTCTTCAGCAAGACTTCTTTTTCATAAGTAGAATAATAGAAAATTATCTTTTTTACATTCATAAATTAAAAAAAGTTAGTATTCCCCTTTAGCAGTAGACAAAACCTGTACATAATAAAATGTAGAGACCGGCAACACTCATATATTTTAATATTTGCATTCCATATTACAATCTGCTGACTTAGTATTATTATTGTGAACATATTATATATCAAGGAAATTTATTAAAATCAGAGTAAATATAACATTTTGTTATAAAGCTTATGTACTAAATTGCAATCGAAATATTAGGTACGAGTATCTACGTATGTATCTTTTCGCGAGACGTAGGTCTCAAAAAGTATGATAATCCATTTTTATTCAAAAGGTAAAGTCGTATTATTCCCACGTTGATTCCACAACAATTTTGTTAATATGGAAATCAAACTAATCTTTATCTATAGAACAAAATATTAAACTATGACTTTAAAACACTTCAAATGATAATCGCCTTGCCTAATTTTGCTAAACATATTCTCGTACCAAAGCATTACTTAACGTTTATACCGGTTAAGTAGTTTCAACACGTGTATATAATTTTACATCCAAATACAAACATGTAAGTGAAATTACATAAGCCTTCTTCCTTACGACTTAGTTGTAGTCGAACGGCCAACTGTAGCGACCTATTTCGAAGGAAAGTTTACCTTTACGCACCAAGTATGAAACAGCATCGTAAACATCTCACTCAATTAACAGCAAAGTAAACAAAAACTCTATAGATATAAGAGCATAATAAATCTCTCTATAGAAACAGTCCTGTCAGTGACAGACGAAATTTATCCAAATTATTTACCTTAGTAAATGATATACCATTATCAAATATTAATACATCAACAAGTATTACAAATATAACTTTATTTATACAGGCTATAAGAGCTGTTCAGTCGCTGATACTAAATGAAACAGCATCCTTTTTTAACTTTTTTCCCATAACATAATAAATATTCGTTATAATACATATTATAATGATAAAAAAATATGGCAAACATCTACTCCAACATATTATTAGACAATGAAACGACGATAGGCTTGCCTAATCTTTAACATTATTAACTATCATGAGAAATGGGGAACCTTAGACCCAGTGATAAATGAAAGAAAATATACATTTAAATTCAGATTATTTTTTATTATAATAAGCACATAGACAATATATTAATGCTATAAATTACGTAAAAAGTTCTAACGATATTCGGATGTTCATGTACGAGAAAGAAATAAATTAATTCGAATCAAATTTAGTACATATATTACATAAACATATACACTACATCTTAAATTAACACAGCTTCTTTTAATAGAGTGCCTTTTCAACCAGGAAAGGTTGATTACAAGCTCACAGAATCATATATATTGTAGGAAGCACAAGGAAGTAAATTTCGTTTGCAAAGATGGTTTATAACATTGTAGTTGATAAACTTTTAATATATTTTCAAAATTTACCATTGTATATTTACCAGATTTAGTCAACTATTATTGTAAACTCATGTGGAAATGCGATGCATGCAAGAATTTATAGTCAAAATTGTTTAACTCGTCTTTCTTCGAACACATTAGCACCAAACCATTGAGTTAAAGTTAGGTCGGTGAGTATCTACCAAAGTATGAATTTTGTTAATCGTTCTCAAAAAATTTCTTACTTATATTAAGTATATAACATCTTTATTTTGCTCTACTGTAATATAATTCGTTTAATTAATATAATAAAAATTTCGTTTAAACGTTCATTTAATTATAGGCAAAATCAAACTCATAAATATTTATACTTTTTCTTCATAAAAAATATAAACATCATGTTTTATGTACCTAAAGATTATAAGAACACGATGTACATAATATGAAAATATTTGTTGTGATATCAATATACAAGCTGGAAAATTACAATATCCGAGTACTAGTGTAAAATTTAAGGGCTCAAAGAAAAAGGATAATTTTCAATAACGGGACCTAGCGACCCCATTGCCCTTTAAGTCGATCTCTACGTGATCTCTCCTTGTAACCATCATGAATAATTCCTCACTGGTACCTTTCCAAGATACATACCAATAGAATATTATATTTTCATTAATAAAACCCAAGGCCTAACACCGATCACCCCACTATAAATTTATTATAGCCAATATTGAAAATTATGTATTATATTTGTATAAAAACGTTAAGTAATATAGTTGCCTGTATATTTAAAAAAAAAAAAACGACGATTTTGATTTGTTTGGATAAATATGTTATAAATAAACTACGAAACTACGTAGATCTACTGTTATTTAAAATAAAGATGAAATCTTGGGAATATCAATCTTCTATTAACTGGGCGTTTCTTTTGAATTACCCTTGAGAGTATTTCAGCATTAAACTAATCAAGTTAAGAGCAGCAATACAGTCGTATATGTACACAAAGATCCTACAAAATACTACTCAGTTAATAACTATGTATATATACAAGCAATATGCACAGGACAATCTTGAGTAAAAAACCACTTGAAAAGTGCAGTTTGAATCGAAAAGTTTAACAACCCGAGTACCCAACGCGGGTAGGTAATATCCGAAGTTAGGACACGGGACTATCTACATACTGATTCACGCAGGTGATGCAGCTAGTCTTCGGTATTAAGTGAATTTACTAAAAGTCTTTCCTGCATAAAATCATCCTATATATTCCGTGAAAGAAAGCATTTGGTGGAAATCGATTTGTAATTAAGGCCGTACCATAGCTATACATTTAAGCCCATTAGGAACCTATTCATAGCGTCTATTCGATGCAAAATCTTGTTTGCAGTCATTTTATATAAAATTTAAAAGGTGAATATTAATCACGGATATGCTAATATAATAAATAAATACGGTTGTCAATCCGCCTGCCAAGCGTGGCAACTACTAGCAAAACTCTCCAAAGGGGAGGCTTATATTCAGCAGTAGGCAGTTAAAGGCTGTTATTTAATACTAGAAAACAAAAACCAAAAAAGAGACTTTATGCAAAACCCTGCCAAGGATAGAGTAATTATTTTATGGCTGTTTACAGACTTGGGAGGTAAGATATGGCAGGGAAACTGCAGGATATGGAGTTATCAAAACTTTATTCTAAGGAATGGCAATACATCATAAGTGTCACAATATTTTTTGATATCCGTGGTGTTTTTCATATTTATAACATGCTATTTTCTAGCAACATGCTCTCCATTCTAAATTGCATAAAAACTGAAATTAATCAAAGTATATTTCGTTCACATATAAGTAGGTATAACATAATTGTGTGGGAACATCGATTCAAACTCTAACTGGTGTTAAATAAATAATAGATACACCTATGCATAATTTATTTCTTCGTCTATTCACATTAGGCTAAGTACGACCTTGCCCTTGAAATTTTATTAATAAAAGAATAAAATAGAATATTTGTTATTATACCAATTATACGTTACTAGAGACTCATCCCGACTACACTTGGCTACCATTTATTTATTAAAAACAAATTATTAAATTAAATTAAATTAGAATATATATATATATATATATATATATATATATATATATATATATATATATATACATATAAACTTTCCATAAAAAATTATTACTATAAAATCCATATCAAAATCCATTGCACGGTTTTGAAGTAAATGGAGAAATAGCACAAACAACAAACGCGGACAGCTATTTTTATTTTATTTTAAGAACTAGAAAGTTTTCCACATGTATGAATGACGCATAGACAACAATTATGCAATTATATTTGATTAATAAATAAATCTATGAAAAACTACGTAATAGAAAATTGTAAATATCAGTTATAACAAGAACGATGTCCTGAATATCGTAGTATAATATATTAGACACCTCATATTGTAATACTCATCGTATAATACCTTAGTTCTTACACTATTACCATCAATAGAGCGAAAACTAAGGTTTCATACCTTATCAACAGACTTCAAAAACAAGGAGATTGTCAACTCGATTATATTTTTTTATGTTTGTAACCTCATAACTCCGTCAGTTCTAAACTGATTTGGAAAATCTGCAAACATGGATGCAGATTTGTGGTTTAGTGGTTTAGTTTTAGATCGAAATAACTGGATTTGTAACGATTAAAATTGTTTTTTTTTTTTGTGGGACACAATCTTTAGTTGTGCATTAAACACTGGTCGTCTTTTTCTTCAAACCGAAGTAAGAAAAAAGCAATGTATTAATTACTGTTTATGTTACAAATAGGCTATATATACTATAGTATTAGGGTGACCCATTTGCAAGTGGCGCCGACCGACGAAGAACAACTCCAATTTACTTCAACTTTAAGCACCTACTTTTAATGGTGAATTGAATTTTGTACTAGTTGTACAGTAGAATCTTGATTATACAAATATCGATTATTCGAATATTTGATTATCCTAAATAGGTATTATGTAATCCATTATCTTTACAATTCGTGATTTTTATATCGTGTTTTCAATTGACGTATATAGAACCCTTTACATAATAAAAAAATACATATTAAAACTTAATTATTGTTTAATTTCACTTTGAAATCGATTATACAGATTTTCGATTATATGGGATACCCCTGGTTTTATTTAATTCGAATAATCTAGATTCTACTGTATAAAAAATTCCACTGCCGACATAAATAGATAACAGTTTTATGTAATATAATCGAGTAAAAAAATACTCTATTGACTTTTGTTTTTATTCTGCTTTTATATATCTTTTATAAATCATATTTATTTTTACTCCACGCAACTACCTTTTACTTTGAATTGTCACTACTTTATTGGAGGGGACCTGGTCTAAGATACAAGTTACGACTTAGTTTAGGATCCAGATCTCCCACAAATTACATTGTAATTTGTGGAGATGAATAAACTAATTATTATTATATAAATTTTCTTTAATGAATTCCACATCTGCGAAAATGTAAACATACGAATACAAACTAACAAGAACTATTTATTAATAATCAACCAAGTTTAATTCTATATAGTCATAGCAATATATTATCTAAGTACTTATAAGAAAACTGTACAAATGTATTTTAAAATAACACATTGTAAGTGTGAAATCGACATAATAGTACCGGTTTTTAAGTCTTATTAAAAACCACTTATAACAAACCCAATTTACACTAATACTTTATCTAAGATGAAACATGTGTCTCATTTAACACCGGCTACTAAATAATCTCTATCTAATACCAAATAAATAATGGAAAATATTTTATTAACAATTATTTAAATACATTGACATATTCCGACTTTAATTGCCATTTATAAGACGGGAAACATTACGGAGACTCAAAAGATATACTATCTACTGTTAAAATAATATAACTAGTAGATAATAATGATTGAAGTTAATGTATTTAATCGGGATGTAATATAATTTATGACTAGATTATGTGAATAATCTTGCTGTATAAGAAACCGGTACGTTAAGATACAAGGTGCATTTCAAATGTAACATATATGAACGTTTTATAATCTACTAAACTAGAACTTGAAATATTTTTTAAATTGTAACTTAATTTTATCGTGAATAATCCAAAATATTTATTTCTGGCGTATTTAGAATTCATTTATATTAAGTTTTCATAAATTTAGAACTCTCGTTTTCTTTTTTTAATATTATGTATCTAATAATTCAATGCACTTATTGAACATTAAAAATTTACTCAAACATTTAATGCACTTAATTGGACCTTGTGTTTAGCTAAAAACTATTATATAATTTTAGGCTTTTCCGCAGTGATTCTGTTCGTTTATTATTATCATACCATAAGTAGGAGAATTGTGTTATTTGCATTTATTACTGAATATATAAAGTTTTCAAAATAAAATTCCATAACTTTGTGTATATTTCATATTACGAGTAATTACATTAATTATTTATAATAGAAATATATTCTTTTTTAAATTTAAATAAACTCTATTAATAATATAAATAGGGTTTATTTCAATAATGATAACTTATTTTAAACATTCGTAATTATATATATATAGACTGACAAAGTTCTTAGGAAACTGGTGCTTGAACATTATTGTTATAATTCTTAATGTAACAATATTTTGAAATTGAGATACTCGTACAGCTGTCTTGTATTTTGTCAGAGCTTAAATCGCCCATGAAATATGTATGCCAAATAACAAATGATCTCTCAGACAAAGGGCTATGAAACTGAGCCTGAAATAATACACGTTTATTGCTCTGTAAGGCTTTAAAGTCAGAATAACTCGTTTATTGTGAGGATACTAGAAACAGTGGAATATAACCGACCTCCACTCGACCGGCGGCTGTTTCTATCTAAACCACCGGCTTAATGGATGATAGCGCAGGTGAAATGGTTAATCGAGTGAGGTGTTACTTTGCTAAAACCATTTCATTACCACTCAAGATTTATTTAGTTCCGTGCATGTTTCTGTTACTTGTAACTTATGATATTGAAACTGTTTCGCCTTAATTAGAATCAGTACAAATGAAAGCTTAAAAACATAAATAACAACATGACATTACACTATTTCAACGCTAGACATCGTTACGTACGAATTAAACATTTTTTTTCCAAATCATCTAAGCGTATTGAGTGTTGAGTGCCATAAAAACGAATATGTGAAAATCCTTTCAAGCAAACTTGTCGCAAAAAGTTCGATGTGTAAACGTTTTTTCCCTCTAGTTTTTAATGTCGAGGTTGCTAACTTTTTTTATATAATAAATCTGTCGCGAATAATTTGTATTTCAATATGACCAATAAGATTCCTATTCGTTCGTTTCATGTAGATAGTCCTTACGTGTTTATGTCCTTGCTCATGATATACTGTAAATTGAAATAGCGGTAAAATTATGTTAGTAGACACCGTAAGTATTTAATAAACTTTAACAACACAGTAATAGCTGTTTTATGAGCATCTTAAGTGAAAATCTCGTTATTTGTCCGTCGTATATTCTCTGTACACGATATATTAAATGATGTTATAAAGAGAGTAAATACATTTTTTTTTTGTAATTCTCCTATCTGCCCTAATCGCCTATGATAATAAATATTATAGATAAAGAATTGTTTTTAGAGAACAATTTACTAATACTCGTAAATATAATAATTTGGATTCTAATATGCTCGGCAGAATGTGGGCATGTAGATTAGTTACACTCGCCACAATAGCAACAGTTGACCTCTATACCTCTGACTGCCTATTAAGGATTATAGCTATTAGCATATTTATATTTTTCTTAAAACAAAATTTAATTATTATCTTTACACTGTCATTTTAGAAACTTTAATCAAGTTTGATTAAAAATACTAATTCAATAAAAGTCATATCTTTTTATTTTTATAGTAGAAGCTGCTTTCATACATTTTGTATGAACTTGTTAACATTGTTCTTTGTTAAGCTCATGCAGCCCGTCAGTCTCTCTATACTCATGAATGTACCATCATTGCTAACTAATTTCACACGCCATCAAAAAGTTTTTTTTATAGTCTACCAGTATTTTCATAAAATGATCATAAAGAACAAAGCTACGTACACACACGAAAACGTCTGAGTACATTGATAGCAATTTCCTTGATATTTAAGAAAATTTGTAATAAATCGCTCATTTCTGACAGGAAAGGTAGACAATGTTCAGATACTCTGATCAGGAACTGTATGAATAGTGCTTTACCTATCCAGATGAACAAAATAAACTCTATCGTCAACAATTCTTTATAATATGCGACTTTATTTATTTATTACATCCACTGAGTGAGCCTTACAATCTTCCAATACGCTCACCCACGAAAGCATGAGTACAATAACATATAAAAAGGAATATTACACAAAAATATTAAACAAAAAACAATATAAAAAATTTAACTGAAACAAAAAACATCTGAACACAAATACTCTGTGGTCACTCGACGAAACTCTAGCAAGTTGAAGGCAAATACATCCAATTGCGGATACTGGCAACTATTGTTAATAATATTATTAACATAATGTTATTAACAATAGTGGAATGTTGCTTTTCATGTAGGTATTTATTATAATTATAAAGAATGACGTAATACCTGATGAATAAGTCATTCACAATACTATGTTTACATCATCTTCACATTTGCGATCCTTATAACTATCTATACAAAACTATTCTATCGATACCAGATATGTCAGACTTAATAAATGTCAGTATTAAAATTATTTTATCTTGTAGTTTTTAATTCAAGACTGATTGAAATCATTTATATTTCTATGGATATACCCTTTTGCCTAGACAAGCGAAGATTATGCAATATATTACAAGTAATAAACACTATGTAATTACTAGCGTTTACTGATTGGTAGGCACATACATATACAAAATAGAACAGAAATCATCAGTGCTCTGTGGAAATCATTGGCATGCGGCGAGCACGTTCACTCGGGCATCGGCGATGTAATCATCACCCATTTTAACTATGCCAACGCCAACTGTCAACCGGTCAACGTAGGAAACATTATCTTAATTGCGGTCATATAGCAAGATAGCCAACACCATTTTTACAATCAAGTCAGAGATAAAGGAACAAAGATAATTTAAACACATAAATACTATTTTATATGTTTATTACCCTTCAATTGCATAGATCTAATAATACATTAGCGTAAGATTTCTGGAATTTTTTTTTAATAGTGCTAGCTTACATACGACAAACAACTCTAACACAAAATTTAATCAATAAAAATGTAAAACCACATGAATTATGCATCATTAATGATCATTAATGATGCATAGTTCACGTGGTGTTACATTCATGATGTATTTATTTTACACCTATTTGAATCCAATGCAAAAAATATCTTTGAATGTGTAAATTCGATATTTGAAAATCACGTGCTAACTCATTCATAAGATTATTTTTAAACTACGATTGCACACTCGCGTACTGCCTACGCGTGAAATTTTAAATTTGGAATCAGAATGATGCATTATCTCAAGAACGAGATTTAAAATATATTTAACAAGCAAGTTTAGATAACACTCCACTTTCATCAATTCCTTAGCCTAAGATTTCATCTTATCAATCACGTTGTTTTTGTGTCATTTTATCTCTATAATAGTCGGTTCTACCATATTCACATTTCTATCCAAAAATAGTATCAAATACTAAACATATCTCTCGTTTGTTTCTAATCATATATCACTTATTAGTTTAGACAATATCATTATATGCGGGTACATGTACTTATATGTAGGCTCTTGGATGGCTGTTTACCAAATTCTGGTTGGTCCATTTAAACTTTCAAATAACGAAATAAGAAGCGACACTGACAAGTTGGTAAACTACTTTTAATAAACGTAAAAAAAACGTT
The DNA here is from genome assembly GCF_026898425.1 of Galleria mellonella. Taxonomy (NCBI): domain Eukaryota; kingdom Metazoa; phylum Arthropoda; class Insecta; order Lepidoptera; family Pyralidae; genus Galleria; species Galleria mellonella. The sequence continues at coordinate 3,219,839 of NW_026442090.1, read as the reverse complement.
TAACTTAAGATAAAGATAATAATTAGACTATACAGCCATATTTGTAAAAAAAAAAAAAATTAGTGTATCATGTCACAAATAGTAAATATAAATTAGGTATAAGTGATAATAGAATTTGAATTAAATTATTGGCTAGAATAAGGCCCATTTATATAGGTGGTACAACAGAAAAATATAGTTTAATCTTATTCCGCCATAATATAGTCGTGCAAATATTTAAACTGATGACACAAAAAAAAAAAAACAGTAAACTTTATAATATTATTTGTTCATCCCTTTACATGATTGAGTATCAACATCAAATGCCTTACCTTCCAAATCAAAATTAATGGAATTGAAATATAAATGGAAGTCGACTGAAACATTATATTTTCAGTGGGAATTCAATAGAAACTTGAGAATGGGAACAGTTCGAACAGAAATTGGAGTGATTGAGGTTTGGAATTTCAAAAGGATAAATGCAGATGAGGGTCCCTCTCTCGTGTTTGTAAAGCGACCGTCACAAGCATTCGTACTGCGAATCGAATTCCTACCAATTTGATACATACCAATTATCTCTGTTCTTTTTTTAAATAATCGTGACACGTAAAATACCTTCGACCTTGGTGATATACCAATTTAACATAGCGATTTACTTTCCTATGGTCGCGGATTCGATCCCCGCACAATACATTTATATATCTGTTTGTATTGGTCTGTGCGTTTCCTATGTATAAAATATATTTAAAAATAGTTGTGTATGCATGGCTCTGTTTCGGTTTGAAGGGTGGGATATGGCGTGAATTTACTGGGTACAGAGGAATAACACCTGAGTCCTCAGGAATGGCAACGCATGGGGGGTATCATGGGCGAAACAGTACACTCTGTTATTTCCATGGTACTGCTCATGTCTATAGGCGACGGTTACCACTTTCCATCAGGTGGGCCGTCAACTTGTTTGCCATTCTAAGTTGTATAAAAAAAAATATTTGTAGAAAAAAGTATATAAAAATAAGTATAGTAAAAATAAATACAGTACAAGCTCTAATTAGTTTGAGACTAGATGCCACTGAGTAATATGTCCAGAGGTATATTATTTTTAATTTTAACATATAGATAAGATAGTTGCTGATATGACAGTATTTAGCATGGAGAAGGACATATTCTTCACCATATGAAATACCAAATTTGATAATGATAGGTTGGAAAATAGAAGAGAGACAACAAACTCACTTTCACATTTACAATATTAGTAAAATTATAAAGTAACTGCGGAAGATTGAATATTTTAATATTAGAACATTTGTATTTGTTAAGTGGTTAATACTATTTGTATAAAAAAATACACATTTTTCATTATAATATCAGGTTTTGTTTATTGATTTTTCAAATAAATAAACAAAACAAAGAAAATACACACCTATTAACTGTAAACTTAAATAATAGATAATCGATAGAAATGAATTAATAAAACGCCTAATTTGTTTGAAAAATCGATATAAAGAAATTAAATACTGTTAGGAGACATATTATTAATAATTTCATACTGCGCCATGGTAAATTACCAATAATTATGCAGTAATGTTATCCAAATAGAAACAAACTCGTATGTTTATCAAATTATACTGACACGAATTGGATATTTTTACGTTAAATCTGTACTATATATTCATATGATCATATAATATAATGTAATAGAATATTAGTTATTGAAAATGTATCGATAATCGTATAAACAAATTCAATATTTTGATTAAAAAAATTAAGAATATAAATCGATAGTTTTGATACGATATTTTCACATAAATTATACTATAATTGCAGTCAACGATGAAGTGTGACCATTTCAATGTATACATTTCAATAAATTTGGTTTATTAGATTCTAATAGATATCTAAGGTAGGAGAGGAATATTTTGTTTCACAAAAATAAAACAGATATCTCCATCATAATAGGAAGATCATGTATTGTATAAGAGTCTTTTGCACCAGCATGTATGCATGAAGACGTCGTGTCTTGCATAAAAGCTATAAATATATAAAGATAGAAGTTTTTGAAGACTGAAGTATCTCTACCAGTCACTTAATAGTATATTACTGCAGCGGCCAGCAACTGAGGCATTGATGGACGAACGTGCAAATGTGGGCCGAGCTATGTGCTATTGTTCGTTATTCGTCATTGAACTTAAAAAGTAAAATTATGTTTTTGATTTCCGCGCATTGTTTGAGAAAAGTACTATATAAGCCTTGGCCACAACTAGACATTGATGGACTCACGTATGTGTGCCTCGGCTACGCCTCGGCCCACATTTGAACATTTGTCCATCAATGCCTCAGTTGCTGGCCGCTGCAGTAATGTACTATACATGAAAATAGAGAAACCAAAGTACTAAAAGTACTATCATCATCATTATAATTAGCCAACTGCAGACCACTGCTGGACATAGGCCATTACGATCCTTTAATGTCCCAATGCTTGGCATGGACCTCTTCTATTTACAAAGTGATATCATCTCACAATTACGGACAATCAACTGGGTGGATATAGGATTTTATTTTAATTAAAAAAATTTCTATTCTTATATTCCTGTATAATATGTATGTATAATATGCAAGTATATATATATCGTCATAGTCGTAGAATACTGACGGATCTGACAAATATTACATATAAAGATCTGTCAGTATACTACGACGATGACGATATATATATATATATATATATATATATATTGTTTGTATTACCCGCCTGTCAAGCGTGACAACTACTGACAAATCCCCTCTTTACGGGGACGCCTATATTCAGCAATAGACAGTTAATAGCTGATATGATGATGATGATGATGATAATAATAAATTGTTCACCTATTAAAACTTGCGATGAAAAATAGAGATGACTACTTAAAGATTTTGAGATGTTATTTCTCCTAAATTTATCTCTTAGCTTTATATTTTAATTTGATAATTTAACTAAATTACTGTTTTATTGACCATTATAAAGTAAATTTATAATTATTATATTGTAAATCTAATAGATTTTTTGCTATTTAAAATGTCAAACAAGCTGACGGCCCACCTGATGGAAAGTAGTAACCGTCGCAAGATATGAGCAGTACCACAGACATAACAGAGTATACTGTGTCATCCATGTTACCCTTCATCCGTTGCCATTCCTGAAGACCAAGATATTATGCCTTTGTACTCTGTAATTTTATTGCCACATCTCACTCGTCAAATCGAAACACAGCCATGCAAACACAATTGCTTCGGAAAGAAACACGAATCAGATTAATTCAGCCCATATTGATCCTAAGTACAAAGATTCGCTATGATAACATACTAAATATTAATTCTAGAGATACGTTTAGAAAATAATGTATCAGAAACGTTCTTATTGTCACTATCTAACGTACTATTTATAAATGTATTATAAATACGGTAAATCACCCTCTCAGTACTTATTAATCAGTATAAATACATAATTGCAACGTAATAGCGGATATTTAGTTATATTCATGCATATTCAAGTTACCTATTGTATATTTTATTGTCGCTGTTTGATTGATAACATCCTGCGGTTGTGTGTGACGTAAGCAGTGTAATACTGTCAATCAAATACATAATCCTTAAACAATAATTTCTTCATTTTGCGAACATTTTTAATATATAAAATGCCTTTAGGCATTAAATCCCTTCTGCATATAAGTTTTATGTACAAAAAGTTAATAAATATATAAGTAGTAATTAATAAATATATAGTAAATTAATAAATATTACATATATAAAAGAAAGCTTGTTTGTTACCTTTTAGCATCATAACGGCTCTACCAATCGTCATAAAATTTGGTAGCTATGTAATATTTGTTATAGAGAAAGATGTATGCTATTAGAAGTCGCGTACACCAATACTAAATAAATATGTTTTTTTAAATTTCTATTATGAAATTATATACTTTTCATTGTTTATATACCTACTATTAATAGCTACAAACTGACAGCTTATCCGATAGTAATTGGTAATCATTACATGTCTATCGGATCATACTGGCCACCGTACCCATACCGAGACACTGCCTATACAAATCAGGTGTATAACTTTAATCAATACTTGTTTCGAGTCATGCTCACTACAATATTTGATTTGCGGCGTGATAAGCCAAGTTGTTGGATGATGTAAAGTATGATTCCACACAATAATGGCTAACTCATCCGTCATACTCGCGAACGGACGCTGTTTGTAACAACCGTATAGGAATTCTACAGCCGATTGTAAATTTTAGTTTTTGTTAGTGCAACTTTTAAATCATACTATTTCATCGGTTTGTTAAAACATGTGCAGTCACATTTTTTTGTAACATTCCACATTTTTTAGGTTTCAAATTTAATCTCAACTAACTTAAATTCTTCTAGAATTCCTGATATATCTTATAAAGGACACATTTGTTGCAATGAAACACGAAGAGCTGTTTTACTTGAAAGAGGCACTTAGGCTTTCAGATTGCCTTGGAACTTTTTACAGTCTAAACTTTTCCCATTCCAGACTAGAATATATACATTCGAACATATATAACAATGATGTACGGCGCAATTTATTGTGTCAAACCCAACACAGACTGTTAAAATTTTAACTTGAAAAAATACGATAAAATAGAAGCAATAACTTAATATATAATATTGTTCCTTGAACATTAACTTGATATATTATCCATTTCAACCTTTTTTCGCCAAATTTTCGTTACCAACTTTTAACCACTCGACTGGGTATTATGACGTGAAAAATTATATTGATGCGCTCCTGTGCCAGCTATAAACGCTATGATAAAACGTTACGTAATATTTTATTTATTTTATTATAATGTACGTACGAGTATAAAAGATAATTATTTAGAGAGCATTTATTTTGTACATCAATATTTTAATTAAAACTGGAAAATGAATAGAAAAAAGACGAATTTATATACAACTAATTGTTTATTCTTTTTTAAACTCTCGCGTTGTTAACTCATATTTTATAAATATACTATTAGGATATAATTATACGCGATTACAGGTACATATGTAACTGATTGCCGACGTTTCGGCGTGGATTCCACATATCGTAAGATGGATCTAGACAATGGTAGCGATAATGTGAAGATGGCCGAATAAACTGCGCGGGCTGCCAGAAGAAGACGCCGTTCACTTTAGTGCTGTTGTGACTACGACGTAGTACAATTTATATAGAAACGCCGTAAACAAAAACCAAGTATGCAGGTACTATTAACTGCTATCACATCACATAAAATCCCGATAATATATTTAAGACTAGCTGTTTCTCCATAACTTTGCCCAAATGATCCAATGTTCTATGTGTTTTTCATTTTCCTTTTTAAAAACTGCGCTCTTGTCGGCGGAACTCTTGTCACTCCCTACGATTTTCAGGGAGTCTCTTCAGCTCTTGATACGACATGACATCAACTTTTTCCTTACACTGCATGATGTAACTATACCTTAATTTGCCCCTTCCCCTCCTTCCTTCTATCTTAGCTTCTTTCTTATCTTACCTACTTCTATTATAATGGGGGGAAGGGATTGTTAGTAATGGGGAGTTTAGTCCCCATTGCTAACAATATACCCTATCAGGTCGACCTCCACGCGGTTCCCCCTGGAAACTATCGTGACCAATTTTTTATTGAATTCGTCACAATGGGCTAACTGACCTGCCTGTTCATTCTCACCTATCACCGCGCACTGGTACCCCGCTAGTGTATACCGATAGCGCAGGCGGGGTAACCATGCCATTTTCACGCATAAAAAAAATTACTTCTATTATAATATTAATAACTTCGTCGTATCTATAAAAAATTGTATGTGTATATAGACAAATTTTATTCAAATCCGTTTAACCATTTAAGCAGAAAAGACCAACAAAATCTATCCATACATCCTCACAAACTATTACAACAATAGTAGGGTAATTTAAAAACAATATATTTCAAATAGTCAAACATTATTATTACACCTATATCCGTATTCTATAGTAAAGCTTTTTAGGTCATGCATCTGTATTGAATGTTATTGGTGTAATTATTGCATGTAGCAACTCATGAGCACGTACGTATGTACTCGTATGCAACGCAGCTTCCATTGCAACGGCCTTAACATGAATACTGGTTAGACATGTGTTTGTCATTAGTAATAACTGTTTGACGCAAACCACAAATAATTGTTATTAACTATGACATAAGAGTATATTACAAACTCTAGGTAACTACTCAACGTTAACGACTTTCACTAGAATGTTTAGTAAATATAATTAAGGCAAGGACTTTTATACATTTTATACTTATATAGTCTCTAGTGAAGATATATGTATCGTAAAACATTTATACTTACGTATATATATATATTTTTTTTTATACAACTTAGAATGACAAACAAGCTGACGGCCCACCTGATGGAAAGTGATAACCGTCGCCTATAGACATGAGCAGTACCATGGACATAACAGAGTGCGTTGCCATTCCTGAGGACTCAGATGTTATTCCTCTGTACCCAGTAAATTCATGCCATATCCCACCCTTCAAACCGAAACACAGCCATGCAAACACAACTACTTCATGGTTGAAACACGAACGGGAAATAGTTATGATATACATATGTATCGTAAAACTCGATCGAAATTATAACTAGATGTAGATCTATACTAATATAATAAAGAAAAAGATTTGATTTTTTGTATGTTTATTTGTAATGGTAAAAGACAAAAACTAATCAACTGTTTTTCAGTTTTTTTCATTTATAGAGAAGTACATTTTCAGCGAGCAACATAAACTACATATTATTTACAAAAAAGTAAAAATCCCACCATAATTATAGTAATATAAGCCAAAATAACAAAAAATACCTTTAAAGTTAACATAAAATACTAAATTTGTAGGTCCCTGGTTATAAATTTGAATATAAGCTGAATGTACTTCTTGAGATTTTTTGATAAATAGATAAAATATGAATTTAATATTTATATGTAGTATTTAAGATGAAAAGACTACTCAATCAGTCCACATATCCCGGTCACATATTCAAAAAGTTGGGTACAGTTAGTAACTACATTTGCTCAATATATTCATGGAAAAAAGCCATTTTTTCCAACTGTATAGTTTTATCGTAGTCACAGGAAGACAATGTTTATTGAACTGGACATAATAGGCAAAGAGTACGATAATAGGACGAACGCAATAAAATTAATATAGTTGAGTAATATTGAAAAAAACGTAGATAAGAAAGCTTTCAAAGACATATTATGTCCATCATTTTATTATTTCTTATTTTATATTCGTTTATTTTTACGATAAATACAATAATAATAATGTGTTATGTGTTATGATGGAACCAGGCAACGAACAATTGGAACTACAACATAACGCCAAAAGCCCAAGAAAGCCCATAATTCAACTTCGTTTCCTAAATTAACCCAACCAAAACCAAACAAGGAGGAAAGGGATTGCTAGTAATGCGAACTACTAGACCCACTGCTAGCAATATACCCTCTTAGGTAGACCTCCACATAGTCCCTGGAAACCATCGTGCTGAATTCCAGGTGTATTCATCACAATGGGCAAACTCACCTGCCTTTTCATTCTCATCTATCATACCTCACTGGTGTCCCGCCAGTATATACTGTTATGTGCGGAGTTACCTTTCAATTGTTATCTATTAAAAAAAAACAAACCAAACCGAACTAAACTGAACCCAGGACCTCATTTGTGGAAAGCAACGTGCCCATCACTATACCAAAGTTGTTATAAATGAAAAACCTTGACTATTTATTACATTAGAGATTATAATTAAGCATTTTTCAATTTTTAGACTGGATTAAATATAACAAAATAATTAATGATTAAATAACCAAGTGACCGCGATGAAACAAGTCAAGAGTTACTAGTTCTTTTTTTATTTTCCTGATAAGTAACGATCTTAGCAGCGATATATGTAAAACGGTAACAAATAATATAATATTAATTAATAAATAATTATTATGTATTATAAATAATAAACGCATTTGTAGATCCCAAAGGTAAGAGTTCAACTATGGTCGACCTGAACTTTGTGTATCAATTGTCGACTAACTCTCTAGTTAATAATTAATCTGGTATAATACCTTAATCCTCAAGAATGGCTTCTTATGACGAGTATCATAATTGAGTATTATATAATCTATTCTGTGTCCATCTACTCATGTCTATAAGCTTGTGGCTATTTCTGACTCAAAATAGATAGCTATTTTGTATTTTTTTGATTTGAAAGATGGAATACGACAGTAAAACTACACACTATACACAGCATAAAAACATAACATTTTATGCGACACAGTGTATTCTGTGATGTCAGTGGTATTCTTCATGAGCAACCATTACCATTTTCCATCAGGCAAATGATCTGCTTGTGTACTTAGAATACCAAGTTGTAACAAAATTGTGTATTAAATATTGAAATCCATTTATTCTTTAAAATTTGAAAAGTATTTCATAATATTAAAACAATTAATGAGATGTCTTGTAACAAAAATAAGAATATGAGACGTTAATGGGAATAATACTTATTCAAAAGTTTCATTGTACCTAATATTGTTAAATATAATTCCATAAATCAAACTGTTTGTTGGAAATTGGTAAGTACCTAATCCCTGGATTTATTATACTTATCATAAATTCATGGAAAAAAGCATTAATTTCCACAAACAGTAAATAATAAATCATGTTATAAATTATTTCTATTGTTTCAGAAAAATTGGAAACATAATTATGTGAAAATCAATACTCCGTTTGCCTTATCCAACTGGATATTACGTAACTACATTTTCTTAATAATACGAACACTTCAAATACATCAAAGGACGAAACGCATAAACACTCACTTGAAAATACACACTTGAGATATCTTCGAGTAGTTATATACCTCAACATAAAATAGATATGCTATATGTTTCACACTAACTATTTTCCATAGCATTGCCTGCGTGATTCAGTATAAGGTAGTGAATAACTTACCTATATGTATTGGGTATACATTCAACTCCATTCAACCGTTTAAGAGTTATTGAGTAACGAACATTCAAACGTCTAAACATCGAAAACTTCTTAATCAAACAAACTTTCCTATTTATAATATTAGTATGTTTTTCTTTAAAAATATCAAATTAAATAAAAGAATATTTAAAGAATTAATTTAATACCAAACCACTCTTTCAGTGTTTATGCAATTAAATTAATAGAACTTAAACATAAGCTAAAAGGATATATCCAAAGCCATAAACCTATCATAAAAAAAAAATATGCTGCTAGTAACTCACCCTAGTTTTACACGCGTGCAAATTAGGAAGTAAATACAAACCTTCTGTGAAAACAGTCAGTGAGACCCGTATCAAAATCGGTTGGATGGTTTAGAAGTAAACTTGCCACACGCGCCGCGTCACTATGCAAAAATTCCGCGATTTTCAGACAGTGTTGAGGCATGGTGAAGTTTTGGGTATAAATTTTTAGAGATAGCCAAATTTATAAATGCTCGTCGAGCAATAATGTATTTTTGAGTAAACTCAAAAATACATTATTGCTCGTCGTTTTTAAAAAATTAAATTTAATATTATTAAATATTAGTTAAAACTAATATTTAGTACTAATATATATTATAGGTATGCCCTAGTGCATGTTCTCTATAAAATCAAGACCTTTTTTTTTATAAAATAATTACCTAGCTATAATTATAATCACTAATCATTCATGTTAAGATAGTTTTAATAACAACATCTTAATTCATAACTAACGCAATCATTCCCAACAAAGCAATAACGCAATCGTGTCTACTAATCAAAACACAACTAAAAAAAAAACTTATGCACATTGGTAGTGCGCCACAGATTAATAAAACGTCAATTCGAGTTTTATTAGTGGCTAGTTCACACGGTGGTCGAAAAGGAATGCCAAATAAGTAAAAAAAATAAATAAAATAAAACAGCGTCCAATTTACATAAAATTCCTTCGCAAGCGTGGCTCACCGGACTCGGACAGTGGGAGGTGTCAGATTAGACTGGAGTTGTATGAAATATGCGGCGCGGCGGCGACCTGACGAGGGTTGTTTTAATTTAATTCAAAGGATAAGCCGCCAAGTGTGTTGTAGAAAATAAATCGCTTGCAGATAATGACGAGTGATCATTAACGCCTCGGCTAACGACGTCGTGCTGTATCGATTTGTTTATTTCATTTACATAGAATATAATAAGTACTTTAATAACATATGAGATTCTAATAATAAATTTCTTTGGTTTTGACGGCTTGTTAACAACAATATTTATCTAGTAGTTAATTTTTTTTTTCTACCACTGAGGTGGCAAACAAGCATACGGCCCACCTGATGGTAAGTGGTTACCGTAGCCTATGAACACCTGCAATACCAGAGATATTACGCGTGCGTTGCCTACCCTGAAGAAACCTCTTTACCCCCCTTTTGAAGAACCCCATGCTGTAGTATCTTGGGAAAACCTCTTAAAAAGCTAATATTACTAACATTACTACAACTAACAGAGATACTGCGAAAATAGACCCTATCTAAAAGTTTCTAATAAGAATATATTTTTGAAAAACGTTCGAGAATGAGAAATATCTCATTTCGAATGTTGCTCTTTTTAATAATAGATAGAAATTATAAACAACTACATAAATAAATAATTGTTATTAACCGTAAAATTTACACAAAATAACTGATATAATTTTTTTTTATATAATATTTTTAAAAATTAGACGGAAATAAAAGATGACGAGTATCACTCGGGCGAAACCGCGAAAAACGATCACTATTTTATTACGTACGTCAAACTTCAAATGATATACTAAATAACATATATTTTACATTTAATTATATAATAATAATAAACTAATACGTATTTCAATAACAATTAATACAACGACTATCAGATATCAGATATATTTACATGAAATTAAATAGCTTATGCAAATATTGTATAAATGGGTTTAAGTTGTCACACGAGTGTTACCTATAATTATGAATGTAGGTAATAGGATAATAACTACTCATTGTTAGTTAGGTACATACTCTGTTAATCTGATAAACCAGACGACGAGGTCATTATCCTCGTCGCCATGCGAATACCAAAGTGCCCTTCGTCGTTCACCCTACATAATCACTCACCAACTAAGTCTGAATTACTAACAAGAATTTTCTCAAGAAAACTTACACGCATTACTGATAAGAAAAATACTTCAATACGCACATAGGTATGAAATTTAAATGATTTTTCTTTGTTTGTTTGTAACACTTTATCGTACAGTAAAGACTTCAATTAGTATACAGAAATTAGAAGAATTAAATTAGTATATGAAATTTAAATGATTTTTCTTTGTTTGTTTTTAACACTTTATTGTACAGTAAAGACTTAAATTAAATTAAATTAATATACAGAGTTCTTAAGAAAAGAATGTGTACAAAAGCAGACTTATTTCATAAATGGGATTTCTTCCAGTCAACCTTTTATGTAGATATGTATTCCATATGTATATTATTATTATACTAAATAGAACTCCGACAGGCTTTGGTAAGGATCGACATCAATCCTCCTACACACATTTGAATTGCATGCTTTAATACAAATAATTACACATTAATATCAACTACAATTAGCTCCGAAAACAAACTGGTCCTGACTAAACACATCAATAAACGACTGGAAAATAGCAATATTAATCACCAAAAAATTCGTATAAGCCATAAAAAGCAAATCATATGAACTTAAAAAAGATTTAACAAAGTCAGTTCAGAATTGGTGACGTAATCGCGTAACGCACCCATAAAAATTCAGACGAATTTAAATTATATTTCTATTGGAAGTTGCAAAAAATATATACAACCAGCTTTACTGATAAAAAATCAATTTAAATATGAGATGGGAATGTATACACAATATGATACAATTCCAATATAAATTCTTTAATGAAACCCAAATTAAATGTGCAATAGAAGATAAAATGTTAATTAAGATTGCGGTTGGATGATTAAGTCAAATCCTGGGCAATGATTAACACGCTCCAAGTGGGCCTAATCATTAAGGACATTGCACCGAGTGGGTGAGACCCTGCCTACCATTCGAGCCAAAAAAATATAATACGTATCTCTTAATTTATTTCAACTTAATTAACCCTTCTCGATCCAAATTTGTTAAATAGGCCAACCATACATTGTCCAGTAAATGGTAGTCACATTTAAAAGTTAGTTTGGCAAAAAATCAAACGTTAATTAAATATCCATTTCAGTGACAAAATGAAACCTATTTCCATTAAACAGTCCAAAACGATTTTGTTTTAAATTTATAATTCAATTAGTTGCTTCTATAATATCAAAACTAGACAATTTCATGCAGCAGGTGTCGAGCATTTGGGTTCCCTGAAAATTGACAAACTATAATCTAAAACATACAATAAACAAAAGGGATTTCCTTGATACATCCGCGCAAGAAAAGGCAACAAAACACCAAACTGTAAATAGATCATGCGAGCCATATGTTTTTTGTAGGAAAGATTTTGCTGATGGCACTTTTATTACTACACGTGCAAGAGACATTAGCATAAAACCAATTATAAAGTAAGTTCGCTTAACTTGTCCGCCCTTCGTAAAACACATTTTAATTGCTCCGGATGGGTCGTAATCGTAACACTAACTCTGGCGCGTCATTGGTTTAGTACTTGACTAAAGATAAACACAAACTGTTTACAGTCTTCACAATTGCTATCCAATAGGTCAATTCAATTACTTGTCTAAATACAAAAAAATATAATTCCATATTATTATTTTTTTTTTACTACTACTATGACAAACAAGCATACGGCCTATCTGATAAAATCTGATGGTAAATTACCACAGAAACACTCTCTAATAACTTAGTACGTAACAAATCGTAATATTCAATTATTTTTTTGTGTTGTGTTTATACTAATTCGGGGCAAAGAAGCATACGGCCCGTCTAATAGTAAACAGGGTTACCGTAGCCTATGGACGCTTGTAACACCAGGGATGTCTCGCGTGCATTACTGACACTTAAGATACCTTAATACGCCCTTTTTGAAGAACCCCACGCTAGAGAAAGCCTCGGCAAGAAAATCATTCTACAACCTAGGTATTCGCGAGAGGAAGCTCTTCTGAAACCATACTGTGCACGACCGTTCTGGTTCTAAGGTGTGAGGATGGATTCCCTGCTGATGGCGAGCGGCACGATGGTGAAAGGTGGCTGTAGAAATATTTTTGTGGTTTCAATCAAAACTAAACTTGAATAGAGTGTCATTCTTGCTTATACACCTACGTACGTAGTTATGTTAACTATTTATATTATTACAAATATTCATTTATTATAACATCACAAGTGATATTTATAATAACTGCATAGCCAACATACCAAATAAAGAAAATAAAGATATCTAAGTAATTATTGCCATATTTGGCAACTATTGTTAAAACCCAAAAAGGGGGAGGCCTATGTCCAGCAGCGAACAATTAGCGGCTGATAACATCATTATCATAACTTCATGATTAAAAATTATTTGATAACGCATGTTGTGTGAACGGCCTATTATCATTAAGCTCTACCTATCAAATTAAGACTAATTCAACAAAAATATGTCACTGGCATAAACACAAGGGCGTGACCACATAAAATCTTTATGCTCTTGTATACAATTCACACATATACGTGATTAAATATAATGGGGAGTGCCGAAGATAATCCAAGTAATAGGTGTCTAGTGATGCGCCATGAGTCACTGACTGACCCCACTGACTCACGTGTCAGGTATTATATGAATTAAGTGAATTATTTATAAGTTCAATGGTTATATTCATAAATTCATCGACATTTATGTTGCGCATTTTTATATTTAACTTTTTAGAAAAAAAAATCAATCCATTATGCAGCGACGCCACAAAACCGGTATCAACATGTAATATTTAACAATAAATATAAAATAACTCGTAAACCCATGACGCTAATTTCCCATGCCTACGGAATCTTGGCAAGGTTGATGAAGTATAAATTGAATTACTGTAATACATCGCAAACTTACGACTTTATGTTCTCTCAACAAAATATAATAAAAATAGGTAACATACCCCAAGGTGCGAATTTTATGTTAATAAAAAACATTATTTATGCATTCACGTGACGTTCCTGACTTCCTCAGGTGTGGGCGCCCAAAGGTCACCTTTCGCAGTCAGTCATTACCACTGGGCACATAAACCGACTACGTAATAAGCGAATATTTGTCTAAAGCCAAATTTTAAAGAATATATATAATAATAAAACTAATTGAAATTAATTCTTATTTATTTTAATTTATCTTCTTAGACAAATTCAAATTCGCCCATCACTAAATTATTAAATGAATCTAAAGATTTTAGTACGATTCTACTTCGTTCTTCTACTAAATTGTCGATTGTAAAAAAACTACCATTTATGAAAATTAATCATTCAAATAAAGAGCAAATTGAATAAATAATTGAATGAATTGTTCGAATATTCCAAATAATGCATTCTAATGATATTCAAATATTGAATGATTCGTATGAAAAAAGAATACCTGAGTTTAATATAGCTTACATATTCATTCACTCTCTCAATGAAGTACACTTCAATATCATTAGTAAACAAGTATGTAAATACTCAATAATTATTATGTACGTCAATCCGATGTTCAGTAGGAATCTATGTGCTACGCTACCTATGCACATTTTTTTCCTTTGATTTTATACAATTTAGAATGGCAAATAAGCTGACGGCCACCTGATGAAAAGTGATAACCGTCGCCTATAATCATGAGCAGTACCATGGACATAACAGAGTATATTGTTTCGCCCATGATACCCCCCCCCCCCATGCGTTTACATTCCTGAGGACTTAAGTGTTATTCCTCTGTACCCTGTAAATTTACTGCCATTCCCACCCTTCAAACTGAAACACAACAATGCAAACACAACTGCTTCACGATAGAAACACGAATGGGCTTATTTATTTAAAGGTTATTATTATAAAGGTGTAGGAAATTGGTAACTGTGGTGCCAGTTTAAATAATTATTGATAGCATGTCTCTTGTTACGTTTTAAATTACTTTCGCCTAGTCACTGCCCATCTATACTTACTTTACACCCATTATTGATGATTCATTATTAATAACAAATCATAAAAAGACAAATAACCGTTTACTCATAATAATTTAACAAAAGTCATAACAATTCGTTTCAGTATTCGTGCCTTTTCACGATTCAAAATTCTGCAACCTAACACAGAGTATATAAAATTAGTGGAATAGCAACATATGAGGAATATTTATGTACGAGTATTTATTAGATGTACAAGGCAACTTTACAACAAAATATTTTGTTTGTTATATTGTTTTTCAAAAACTTTTTTGTTCTTGTTTTTCTTTGTTTACTGATATTTTTGTTTTTTTACTTTTTGTTATACGCATATTTGTGTATTGTGTTACTTATTCATGATCTTGATGGACCGGGCTAGGTGATGAGGTGCTAATTGAAAATCAGCGTTTCTGCTCTTGCAGGAACCTTAAGCTGAATAAGCATCCTTTTTCTTTACCATAACACTGACTGATTTCTACTACTCTTTATATATAAATGTAAACTTTTTTCTATATTTTATTTATTTTTATATTGTTATTACTTATAATCTAAGTATATGTAAGTGTTATGGTTTATTGAAATAAATTTTCATTCATTCATTCATTCAATATATAGTAAAATATATTGAATGAAATACACACTGTATAATAATTTTTTGTTATACAATTTGTTATGGCAATGATATACATTGCCATAACAAATTGTATAACAAAAAATTCGTGAGATTTGAATACTATCGTAAAAGTTTACAAATCGCATTAAAAACGATTTATATAAATTCACGACTCATCAATGTGTGAATGTGTGATGGATCTCACATTATCCTTAGCTGATTTAAAAATCTTCACTATCTCGCATAATACCTACACTCGCACCTTTCATTTTATAATACATGACTCATCCTACTATAATTTATGTTGTTAACGTAAACAAATAAAGTGTACGCGACGCGTTATTAAAATCGCGTGTCAACAAAACCCACTAGTTGGTGTAACCAGGCCAACAATAACCTAAATATTGTAGTAAACCCCAGCTTTACGCGATCATTTTACGGATATACGAATATTATGTTTCCGTGATAAAACGTGAATTATTGCCAGTTATTACGTGTGCCCATATTCGGCGAGTTATAGAGGGATCAAGAGGCATTTCGACAACCTACCTATGTGCTGCGTGTAGTAATTTAAAAGTAAGCTGTATTTAAATCTACAAAAAGTACTTACATCAATAAAAACTTCATCATCAACAGGCTTAGACCAATAAAGTCTATATATATATATATATATATATATATATATATATATATATATATATATATATATATATATATATATATATATCTACCTATTAAAAATGACGTGATGTTCTGAACTTACAATTTTTTTATTAGCAATTTTTATCATAGGTATATATACATAGACAATATTTATTTACTTGTAGTATTGATAATATTTTTAGGGATGTTTCTTGTATATAAATAATCGTAAAACTCAAAAGTAACACTAAATAAAAGTGTTATAATTAAAAACAGATAATTTTAATCACATTGAAAAAATACAATTAAGTTATAGATAAATCAATACAAGAAACCATTCCTAAAAATGAAATTTAATAAAATATTAAATCATTTAAATGGAGAAATAATATTTTCAAGTTATAAAAAATGTAACAATAGGGTCGATTCTGAGGCGCCGTTTCTCTAAATTTATTTTTTAACCTATTATTTTAATTTGATAGTTTTCTAAATTATTATTTTAGGCGCCATTATAAACAACAATTATAATAATTTAGAATAAATAGTATTAGATTTTTATTTTTGTCCTTAGAAAAAAGACTTCGCTGTGATATTAAGTAGAATTTAGAGATAGGTTTAAAGAAATTCCGCTTCAGAATCGACCCCAATGTCCGTCAAGCTATAAATTGAAACGCGCTCGAAATTGCAATACGGAACTTTTTAAAAAAGTTTCAAGTTGGGATTCCATTTACAAAGTTTATTTCCTATTATGACCTAATCGAGAATTAAATCTGGAATCCCTACAAGAAGTTACAAAACTTTGAAATGCGTAAGGATGTTTGTCGATTGACATGTAAGTGCCTTGTAACATGTAACAACATTAATTTTGAGGAAAAATAGAAGTGTTGATAAATGTATAAATTTAAATTATTTGAATTATGACATATTGTTTTTTACTACGTTATCGTACATCTTCATATGGAGACAGAGTGTTGTCATTTAGTATCTTTTCTCATATTTATAGCAAAATCATAGATTATACAGATAGATCATCGAGATAAAAAAACAAGTTGGCGCACACATATTTTTTTTAATTAAAACAAACGCTCTTTCTTCAGTGTTGCAAGTAATTAGAAAAAAATTCCATTATTATTATTCTTTTTTTAATTTAGAATTGGGAACTATTTTTCGTATATAATATAAATATACAAATATACGTATTGTTTACAAATTAATGTACATGTATTATTTAAAATAGCGACAATTTTCAATTATTTAAAAACGAAAACATATTTTATGTCCATAATGATACATAAATCAAAATATTCAAGAAAGGTAAAATAAAAATATGGATAGATACTATTTATTGATTCTTTTAAAAGATTACAGACACAGAGAAACAATTACAAGAGATGAAACTACATACTGAGAATATAAGCATTATTACGAATCATTGTGTTTATCTTGTTCTTTCGTAAAATTTTGTGTTATTTTTATTTTTCAATACAACCTTACCATATAATTTTTCCCATATACTGAGTAATAAATGTACATTATGGTAACTCCGCTCACACAAACATGGATAAAATGTTGACCTGTTTTCAGTAAAGCATTTGTATAAAGACACTTTATATATTTATATGATCTAAGAGTACAGTGAATTAAGCTTCATAAAAGTTATTATTTATTATACTGTGCCTATAGTATTGTTAAAATCCATAATCGGTTACACCTTACTTATAATCTGACGTCATCAGTTAGACCTTTGTTTAAAAAAATCATTACTGACGGATAACAGAAATACGAAAAATATGGGTAATACCCCGTATATTATTGATCATACTGGCAACACTCGCTATACCATCGAGTATTTTCAAAGTATGTTACTAGAATAGTAGCTACTTGTATGATATTATCAATTTTTAATCTACACGTGCACAGAAAGCTATACCTATTCATAATGGATAAAAAATACAAATATGAGAAAAAAAAAGAATGAATTAGTCCACTTTAAACAACATCTATCAGTTAATACGTTTTAAGGATATGATATGATGATATGGTGATGCAAATATAGGATCCGGAGGCATATGACCTTAGTCTATTGCAACTGAAAGATGTCGTTTCATGGCATCACTTAATGGTTGTCACTTTCAAACAGGGAATCTGGGAACTTGTTTCCTTTTTCAAATTGCATAAAAAATATATATTTTTTTTTACTAGTTCATAAATCACCTCACACTTAAGACTCCAACAAATATATGCAGTAGATATTTTTAGGGTTCCATGCCGTCATATAATGTAATAATTCCGTAGCTCGGTTTTTTCCATTGATGTCATCTCAGTACGTTTGCTTTGCAATGCAACAGACTAATAAATTATAATATACGACGAGACAAAGTATAAAAGTAGGTACCTATTAAGTGTTATATGTGTGTTAGCATAATGTTCTTATCAGTAGACATGCTATTGAATAATTTATTTGAAAAGGAGTAAGAAGAGTTATAATAGGTGTCTTTATGTATTTACTATAAATTATATCTTTATAAATGAGAATAAATGTACTTATTAATTCTACAAGTTTTTATCTAAAATGACTTGACAAATTTCACAGTATAAGAGCATTATTTCATAGTCTTATTTATAGATCGTAATTGACTTTTACAATCTCCAACATCAATTGAATATTATTTATTACTCCATCGCTTTATATCATTGCTACTAAAAACTAATAGTAAGCAGATTTTGAATCTAAATTAGAAAATATATAACTGGTCATCATATCTAAGGTTTTATCACCAAATAAATAAGGTGGAATAATCTTAATAATTTAAAAACTTTCATATTAATTATAAGAATCTAAAAAAGCAAATCATACCAAATTGTATATTTTTAATAATGTCTTAAAATATATTGAATTGTAAACACATAACGATGTATGAATAATAAATATAATTTTATCAGAATCTATGAAGATTATCTATAATATACATTGGCTTTACACTACGTTATTTTTTAAAATGTGTTAAATTTTTAAATTCTCGTATAGAAATACACATAAGAAAATAAAACAATCTCCTTTAGATTTAATTGATATAATTGTGAGATACGTGAATAGTGTAATATGTGCTTAGAACTATAAGTAGAATTGTGGATATGTAATTAGCTAAACAGTCACATTTCTAGGTCTGTAACGTGACTAGAATAACAAAGGAATACCTCCAAGGTACAGATTATTTCGACGAATAATAGATATGCACAGTTGGGGACCGATCGTCAATTATTAATACCATAAACTATTACATGCAAACAGAAACCGTAAACTCAGAATTAATTTTGAATATAAATATCATATAATGACTAGATATTTTACATTTACGTTCATAAAATTTTATATTTTTTTACTAGCTGCTTTGAGTTTCGATAACTTTCGTTCTAGTTCGAATTTAAAAAGCATTATGATGACCACATGACAAAAAATAAATGTAACCAATACCAGAATCTTATTGTTAATTCATCTTTTTAAGTACATAATATTATTCCCACATGCTATTTCCCAAGGGATTCATTCGCTTTTAAGTGTCAAGACAAACTAGATATACAGTCAAACAGGTCTTTCAAGATAATTGCTATAGATATGAAATACCTAACAAAAACAAAGCTCGGAATTGATTTATATAAATGGCTGAGTTGCTATGTGACAGACTTTATTTCTTTACTTTTTTTTTATTGGCTTGGTTCCATCGGTTCTCTAGATAGGTACGTCGCTAATCAATACGTGCTATGTAGAGAGAATGAGTTAATTTTACACATCTACTTGTTAATAAATGATACTTGTTTTAAGGGATTAGTTTGAAATACCGTGATTATATTCGTGAAAGCCTAATGGATGTTGAGAATAACACTTCTAATCCTACTATCCTACTAATATTAGATATTTCTAATATTACATAGTAGGATTACATAGTAGGATAGTAGGTTTATAATTATAACTTTAATATTTTAAAGTTTGCCAAAATTTACTGAATCACGCTCAAATGACTGAATAAACCTGTATTATAATACACAGATATGAGGAAATGATCTCTATCCATAGATTAACATGTACGATATAATACACGTGACTAAAACCGAGGGCTATAATTTTGTTTTTCTGTATGACTTATAAGAAATTCAACTTTATTCTGTTGAACGCTATCGATAGCTCTCAACTTGGTTTATCCATACGTAGCCCTATTTTATCTATAATCATTTTATGAATGGATCTATTATTTTTTATCAAATTATATTAATTTAAAGGTAGTTAGACAATTGATTCTTCGACCTACCGGACATTAGATGCTTATAAATGCTTACAGAGATAACTATTAAATCTACGTAATAAAAGAAGCTCTGATAATACCAACTATATGGCACCTCTGCGAGTTATAATTATAGTTGATTTATATTTTAATAGGACGAGAGGTATATTATAAATACCATTGATTGCATTAATCTATACAAGTGTGAGATCATTCAACAATTATGTAAAATTAATATCTGGAAATCCCATATTTACCAGCGCTTTTATTTTCCGTGTATTTTGTAATTTATTATAATCTCAAAATTATTGTTTTTTATTACTGATTTTAAATGTTTATTTAATAGGCATTTTAATTTTTGATAATTTAAATAATGCATTAATCGTCCAAAATTATTTTAACCAATTACCATTAAAAAAAGAATTTTTCATGTATTAATCTGTATTCGAGCAAATAAACTTATCATTCATTCATTCATTGTAAAGAATACTCAATTAGTCAGATAAGACATAAAACATTCTTGACCTTCATCTAGTTGAAAGCAATTGAAGCCAAAAACATCCAATTTACTCTCGCAGGCTTCTAATCTAAATAAGTTAGAGGGCTAAAACTTTGGAGGTATAATTAGAGGTTAAAAAGCGGCACTAATTATACATCCTACTAAAAATTTTGGTATTAAAATGTTTGGATATTTGTTGTATCCAGAAATACAAAGATTATATCCTAGAATAACATATAGTTACTGTATTTGTATAAGCAATTTATGAGGGCGAAGTTGCGGAATATAGCAACTTTATAACAATTGTATAAGTAATCATCATCATTATCGTACCAGCCGTTGATTGTCTACCGATAAACATAGGTTCTCCCCTATTAGGGAGGCTTTGCCAGTAGTTGCCATGTCTGACAAACGGGTTGGCAATCTCAGTTACGCTTTGATGAGGTTTTAAGAAGGAGAATGCTGCTCATCCTTAGACCATTAAGTTCGATTAGTAGCCTCTTACAATACCCACAGGACAGGAAAAGAAACCGGCATAGAATGGGCCGCCCCTTGCCCATTCTATGCCGGGACTATACGGCAAGTACTTCAGTTGTACTAGAAATATCTGATAATAATAAATAATAGTAAGGTAAATAATGTCGCTGATTGCTGATTGAACAAAAATATGGAAAGTACTATAAAATTATGCTCGACCAATTTACAACGTAGTGTTATGTTTCGTTTCAATTTAAGCCACACCAGTAACCGTAGTAAGCAAGTACTTTAACAACATAGGAACGCCACAAATCATGGTGTGTGAATTGGAACATCACACCCTGCACCTCATTATTTGTCTTTATAACAAGCTCCAAACACCACAAGTTGCCTTGTGTTGTCCCAACATTATGAGATCACGGACAAACTCTAAGCTAATAACTTGTCTTACACGCGACGTACAAATATTTGACCGACACGGAAAGTCCAAACATACACTTAACGCTCGATTACTGTGATTTCGTCAGGTGCCTACAGTGTAACGAATGACCGGGGGTTTAACACGATCAATAATAAATTGAGTTGTATATTTACAAGACCCATCATTTGATAGGAGACGAAATTACAGCACCGGTACTCAAGTAGGTGTTTCGTTCGTTTTTTTTTCTTATAAATCTGAAAGTGAGCTTGTTACCTCTTAGCATTTTAATGACTTAACCAATCATTATAAAATTTGGTATACATATACTATTAGGGATAGTACCTTAACTATCCCACATGTATACTAATTTATATGTTCTTACATAGACTACCGTTTATTTTGGTAAATCAACATATTCCGGTTACGTGAACGAATTCATAGGTAAAAATTAAAGTTCTCAAGCATCGAACTCATATAACTAAATCATCATTTTTATCATCATCATCATACCAGACGTTATCTGTCTATTAGTGAACATAGGGTTTCCCTATAGACTGCCTTAAGGAATAGGACGTTCCTTATGGCATTTACCATTGAGGGAATTTTGCCAGTAGTTGCCGCGCAAAAAATAAACATTCAATAAACATATGCATAACATATGTTTATAACTAAATAATTAATAGCAATTAATTAAGAAATAAATTATTAAAGTAACAGCTTTGAACGTAATAGATAGAGCAATAAAGGTTTATTCACCTATCTATTTAAAAACATTTTAAAACGTATCTAAATTTTTGTCATAAGGTTTTAAGTCTTATTTGAAACATTATTATAGGAAGAAAATGTTATAGCTAAACAAACAACTCTAATCTATGATATCTAGACAGTCCAAATCATTGCAAACTAATAAGGAAAACTATGTAGGCGCACAATACATGTGGAATAATCCTCATATCACGATATATCAAACAAGAAACTCGTAGTGACAAAAAAAGTCTTCGAATAGCACCAACTTTTGTCACATAATATTTACGGGATTATATGCCTTAAAATATTTAAAAATAAAGTTCAATTGAGAAGCATTTTCCTTGATAAATTAGTAAAATAAATAACGTCAATAATAATGATGATTTATAAAAGATTAGTCCATATATTCATACGGTTGCGAACTAAATACATACATAATATACATATTAGAAATTTTATTAAATCTTAACAGTCAACACCCTCTTTTAAGACTACGTTCGGGATATAGCCTATCCGTGTACCAAATTTCACTCAAATGCAGTCAGTAGTTTTTGGATAAAAAAGTAACAACTAAATATCCAACTATCGTTATAAATTGTCAAATTTATTTGTAGTACATTTCACATAATATTAATAGAAGTTATATTTATTAAACTACTAAACTACTACTGTTTACCGACGATTTTTCGTGACCAAATTATATAGAATGCTTTGAATAAAAAGTTTCAAATACCAAATTTTATGACGAAACGAAGTGATTAGTAAATCACCAACCACCAAATACAAAAGGTAACAAACAAATAAAGTAAATTTCAAATTAGCTGTGTAGTTCATTATATTGTGATCTTAGTAAAAATTAATATCTGCCTGTAGATAGGTAATATCGTCGCAGATACTAACCTTAATTTGTGGTTAATATTTAATAAATAAAAGTGTATCAATTCATTATACATTTTTTTATTATAATCTAACCCCCTTATTCATAAAAATATCAAACCTTTTATAAACCTATTTTGGCTTTTGAAGTATTTTCTCTCTTTCATGCTAAAATCTTAATTTGAAAGAAAATGAAAAAACACTTTGAAGATTGTAAGAGGTTTTAATTTTTACGCGTAAGGGGGTAAAATTTTAATATATTGTAAAACAACAATATGTCAGCATGAATACTGATTGCATACCTGTGTTGCAATTTAAAGGCTGTCAACTCAGAAGTAGTATAAAAACATAATTTTGTGTGTTTTATCTGTACCTATACATAACAACTTTCATTCGATTTCGTTCATCTATTTAAGCGTCCAACCATCTATCTATACAAACTTTTACATTTATAAATACTAATATTTATAAATGAAAAGTCTATAATTAAACTAATTTCATGAATTATAAACTAATATTATTAATGTAATTATTCTAATTTTTTTTTAATTTTAAAATAAGATATTATAGGATCTTGTTTTCCAACCGATATAATATTAGCAAACAATAGGAAGGTTAATACATATTGGGAGATACCCATATCCAGTATGGCTCTTGGTATAATATTAATTTTCATGGCTTCCTTGTAAATAAAAATATCTGAATCCGTACCGCAATTAAACTACAACAATTAAAACACGCAAATAATTAAACAGCGAGTGAAACTTTCCTAGCGGGCCTACGTAAATACAGTAAAAGACAAACTTTTAACGACCAAGTTCCTGAAGAAAAGTCCAAGTTGTTAAAACTCACAATAAATTACCGCCAAAGTACTCATTTAGAAACAACTAACTAGAAAGCTATGATTGCTTTCTGATTTAGAGATACCTATTATTAATTATTGAATTGCTAGTGAAAAAAAATATATATAAAAGTTAGTTACAATATTTTTCCTATAAGACAGGATAGGTTAAGTTAAAATGACAAGTAGTTAAAATTTAAGTTACGACCAATAAAGAAAAATAATATCAATCTTATTGAATAAATATAATTCGGTAAAATTTTTAACGATTACACGCTATAATAAATATTATAAGCACAGTACCAACAGAATTTATACAAGTGCTGATACACTGGTTAAACTATAGGTATTTAATAAAAAATCTATACATTTTAGACTAAAATTGACACCACATTTTTCTATTCTTCACCCGTTAATAAGACCTCATTTGGACATCAACGTAAACTTCAATCAACAATTATCACTTTCTGCAACGATCAAGTACATGCAGATTTATAACGGCAGCTTGAAATTTAAGACTAATTTGCATATTTCGTGACATATGATTTATTAAAATACGACTTGTGTCTTATTTTATCTGACAGCTTTTGTAATCTGACAGTTTGACATACTAATTCGATTGATAATATCCTTATTACAAAATATTTACAGTGATATGTACAATATGATTCAAGAATAATAAAAACCTACACACCGAAGTAATGGAATAATATTAAGAATATTGTACACGACGCACCTATTAAGTTTCTTTTTTAATTTAATTAAAAAATATTTTTTATAACATGCAGTAATTGTCATATTTTCTTTTTTCCTTTTCTCTTTTTATCTTTGTATATAAATTTTTATAATTATATTACCTTCCTACAGACACCATGTTCCCATATCTGCTTACAGTCCTTTTGCTTCTGATGAATTCATCATGATGGGCTAACTGGCCTGTTTTCATTCTCATCTATCACCCTTCACTGGTGCTCCGCCAGCGTATCCCGTTAGCGCGGCGGGGTTACCATACCATTTTGACCCATCAAAAAAAGTCCTTTTGCTTGCAAATATCATATAAAATATATATATCTAATATAAATAACACAAAATTATTTCATGTGGCATTAGTACCGTGTCTTAAATATTAAAAATATTTAATAATCATATAAAGCCTATATATATCTACTTGAGGACAATAAATTATTCATGGATGAAATACAAAAGCATTATACAATTTATATCCATTATCTTGATAAAATATTTAAAATGTAATTGCTACAATATGTGACTGTAAATGGTTCGAGTAATTTATAAACATACCTACTTCGCAGTTCTCTCGACGCATGTTTTGCAAGAGTAGGTACCACTATACGGATATAAATGTTTTATATGTGAATACAGCGCGTACATAAATTTACCATGTGGCACATAAACACGAGTGTATCAACAACAGCTGTAGGTACCTTATTGCATTGATATAGAGTTCAATATTTGGAATAAAAAAAAATATTGGAATATTTATATTTCTTGGTTGTTTTTTGCATGTCAATAAACAGGGAAATGTGTGATATCACCCGAACGAGCGTGGTAAGGCATTGTACGTGTTGGGACTGCACGATAAAGGAATGCCGCTACGATTCCTGCCAGTTACCACTAGCAACAGCACTAGTCCGCCCACACTACAGTACAGCGTTTTCCAATCCCAAAACTCTCACTTACGCACGCCACAAATGGATATTAGGCAGATAACATTAACACTCTAAAGTGGATCTAAACTAAATTAGCAGTTTATCTCTAATGGACACATTACACGTAATAATGGCGAGCAACGTATTACCTGTGCTATCACTAAATCAATTAACAAAATTCCACTTACATATTGCCATTCTAAGTTGTATAAAAAAAATTCTTTAATAAATTTATATTAACAACAGAGTGTAATGTTTATCAAGTATACAATGTTCATACAACCGTGTGTAAGTATATGTTCCTATATCCGGATCTTTAATCTAAACTGAACCTTAATTTATAATAAAATGTTTTTATTTAATCTTAATTATAGAAGCTTAAGTATAAAACCAACAAAATCATTATATATATATATATATATATATATATATATATATGTATATATATATTCAGTTATAGAAATTTAAAAATAACTGTATAAATACTTGAACTTACTAACAAATGTAAAAATAAATAAATTCTAAGCGTAATATTTTTGATTTAATTATCTATTGTGAACACTGCGACATCGATGACGTTTTGATATAATTAAATTAAATATTCTGATATAATCATAAAATCTCGACTTATAATCATTACTTGTTTATTAATATATAAAAATAATGGCTGAATTTCCAAATTCACTTAATCTCATACTTTTTTGTTTGTCTGCGTCTTTTATACATTCCAGTAAATTATTATCTGTATCTATAATTAATTCAATAAAAAAACTAGAACTGAATAGAATAAAAATAATCTTTATTTAATAGACTTGTTTACCAGTTCTTTAAAATCGTCATTTTTTATGATTCTAGAACAAGGATGAGAATATTGTTATCTGCCAAGAAGAATTCGCAAGAAAATCAACAGTTTGGATTTAGTAAACTTTTACTCTCTGTCTCCAATTGTCAATTAATAACATCCAACATTTTATAATTATAATATATATAAATAATATATGTAATTATAAATATTAATAATAGACTGATCCCCATCTCTACAAAGAGCGCCCATTCACGGGTATGACAGATACCTAAATTTAAATATATTTTAGGGAGCTTAACAACCCAATTCATCATAACGTAACAAACTATTATTAATTAAAGAAACTGTATCATAAGTAAATCGGTCGTACATCATCACTACGTGTTTTAATCAATACTTATGATATACATTGGTCATCAATCTATGTTTAAATGAATATGTAAAGAAATTAAGTAAAAGCAAGTGATATAAGATGAATATATTTATAAATACTCAATAGATATAAAATAGAGAAAGATATTATCAATAACATGACAGACTACGTGCTAAATATATTTTAATTACCCATTAATATGCCTTTGGTTTATCTTTTCGCGCCTACTAAATTTAGAGTCAATTTATGGGAATATTATGAAAATACATCAATATTTCAACGAGAATATATTCTCAGTTCGAGTTATTTTTGCATGTATAACATTCTTAATGCTTAAAGATAACTGAAAGGAATTTCTTATTATAGTGTATTTATTTGTCAACAACAACTTGTAATTTATAAAAAAAGACTAAAATATCTAATCGAGATATCAACGCCCAGTGTGCGTACTAGTCATTTTTTACAGGGGCAAACAAGAAAAGATAAGAAAAAGGTTGGGCATTTCCAAAAAAAAAGGATATAACATATTCAGCGCAGGTGCAGCCGCGGGATAAAAATTGTAACTAGCCCATAGTACATAGGCGACATTTAAAAGAATTAATAATATAAACGTATTATAATGCTTTTTAGAATGTTTGCCTCTCTATGTTTGTTCCAAATTGCTTGCTAATTTCACAGTTGTATTTCTAAAAATCTAAATTAAAACTAGTGGTATTTTTATCTTAATGCGCCATTGGTATTATACAAGTGGTCTATTTTACTGATTATAAACTATAGATGTGCCTAAGATGATAAAACTAGATATATCTGCAAGCTCTTTCGTTATGCCGAGACATATTGATAGGTCGAGATAAAAAGTAGTCTATCTCTTTTCTCTGTATACTAACTACTACGTGCCAAACTTATACCAATTATTTTCATGACATTATTATCATTATTTTTATGTAAAAACCTCTAATTTCACAATGAATGCAATAATTTTTCGAAAGTGAAACAACTTAATACTTATTGCGATTATTCAAATGAAAGCTTCGAAGGCTAGTAGGACAGGATCCCAGCGATACTGCAGATTTCACAATACTAGTTTCAGATGTTTTTATTCTAGTAAAACTAGTTGTGTGACTGTGTGAAGTTAATTCTATCATGAATAAAGTTAGTTTCGTAATATAAATCCTGTTTAAAATAATAATTTTATATAAATCTGCATAGTTTTCTTATATATGTATAAATTACATTATGAATAAATTATAAATTTCTGTATAGGTTTAAATTACAGGAATTTCGCTCCTCAAAAAATCAGCGACTTCAATTGCAGTAAAACACATCGATGAATGACGAGACGTTTCATAGCCAATAACTACTTCTGTAAATAGATTGTGCAACAAGCAGAATTTTATTCTACAAAGAAAAACAGCAGCTTCAATCGTCACAATATTAATATGAAGCAATACGAATTATTGAATACAAAAATAATTATTTATTTACAAATTTAGTTTAAGAAAGTTTATAACTTTAGCTTGTCGGAACGTGACAACGTCCAATTATTTGTCAATTTTCAAAAACAACCTTATTATTTTCAATGTATACGCTAGATCGCTATCTGAGCACTTTTTGAATAATCAATCCGAAACGTTGAAATATATTCAATTGTTTTTGAAAATTGACACATAATAACGACGTGGCTATACTTCGTTATGAATGCTTTTAAATCTATTATTAGAGGTTTTGTCTCTAATTGATCCAATTAATTAGCATCGAGCCGCTGAATGCGATGACATCATACATTTCCCTTTTACGATGTCACAGCGTGTTCTTCCCCGTGTAATGAACTGATTTATTTTCCCATGCATTTCTCAATCGACACAGAATCGGATCGAGCCGAATACATCTAGTATCAACACGTGTCAATTTTATAAATGAGGTATCCGTCCCTCGCTTTGATCATAGCCGCGGCCGTGAGACACTCAGCGCTGAATAGTCCAGACGCTCGACTTATAAAGGCCCCGTCGCACCAAATATTTGAAGATATTCGTATTCAATTATAAATGAATTACTAATTCACACTATACCTAATTATGTAAGATTAATATAAAAAAATAATAAGATTAAATAAAAATATTGTTTAAGTTACAGCATCGTTAACCAGATTTCATCTTTAATCATGCAATATATATTTTAACCTTATCAATATTGTAATACACTATATAACATAGATTTAACATAGGGTTACAAGACCCACCCTTAGTCGCCTCTTAAGAAAGCAGTGGCCACCCCTTCCTTTCCCGTGGGTGTCATAAGCAACAAAATGGCAACTAAGGAAGGGCAAGGGATGGGCAGCAGCGTCCCTGTCCAAAGCCTGACTGCGGTTGCCATTCCGCCTGCCAAGCGTGGCTATTACTGACCAAACCTCCCAAGAGAGACGCTTATGTTCAGGAGTGGACAGTTAAAGGCTGATATGATGATTATCCGCAACTTCGTCCTCGTGGGATATGTTTGATGACCTGGATAAAAATATGTTCTTCTTCATCCCTTATAGTACACATATACCAATTTTCACATTAATTGGTTAAGTCGTTAGAATTCTAAGAGGAAAAAAACAAACTCACTATTCATAATATATAAGTCAGGATTAGTAAGATTTATTATAGATAAATAGATAGATACTCTTTATTATTTTCTCCAAAAGATTACAATAGTAAACTTATTATATAAATAATAAACAATTATTTATTACGTAATAATTCCGTTTGTAGACAGTAATGTGACAGGTCCCTAACAACGGGCTGACCACTCCCGTCGGTGCGGCCGACACTGATTGATATTGATAGCGGAAAGCCATCGGATGCTGCGATCACCGCGCGCCGCTGGTCGGATGCGACCACATCGCACCTAAATTGATACAATGACATTTGTTTTCTTGTCGGTCAATAATATTAATATACTTAAAATAAAATATATATTCATTTATGACTTAGAGCCCCTTTCTAAAGTAGGCAATTAAAAAGAATTCTCAGAAATGTACTAGGATTTTCCGAATTTCTCACGTGAACGAGATTTACAGATACTTCGCACAAATGAAAATAAACAAGTACTAATATGGTACCCTAGATATACATATAATTAAATAATTAATTAATTTGGCCGTGTGGCCCCTACATTGATTGGGCCACCCCTTCCTTTCTAGTGGGTCTTGTAAGGGGCTACTAAGGGAACCTAATGATCAAGGGATGGGCAGCAGCATCCCTCTTAAAACATAACTAAAGTCTGACTACAGTTACCAATCCACCAAGCTGCCAATAACGGACAACACCTCCGAAAAGGAGGAGGTCTATATTCAATAGTAAACAATTAACGGCTTTTTTTATACAACTTAGAATGGCAAACAAGCTGACGACCCACCTGATGTAAAGTGATAACTGTCGCCTATGGACATGAGCAGTACCATGGACATAACAGAGTATACCTACTGTTTCGCTCATGATAACCCCCATGCGTTGCCATTCCTGAGGACTCAGGTGTTATTCGTCTGTACCTTGTAAATTCACGCCATATCCCACCTTTCAAACCGAAACGCAGCCATGCAAACACAACTACTTCACGGTAGAAACACAAATGGGACAGAGGTACCCAAGCAATCGACTTTTGTACAAAGTATTGTAGTTCTGGTATGATGAAATTAATTTCCGCAAAAAAAAACTGACTTCAGTCGCAGTAAAACCAATTTTTTTTAATTAATAACCAAACTATTAAACTGATTTTGATAAAATTTCTATGGAACCAATCTTAAAGTATAAACTTTCAAATAAAAAAAAATCCAAATGCGTTTATAAATGAAAGAGTTCTAAACTAAAACTTACTCTCCTATTTTTAAATCGATGGAAAATAGCATGATCCATAACTGTCGCTATTACATCAACATAATATTTGGATATACAAAAACATGTCTGTGTGTGCAAAATGCAGTATATTCTTTTTTCAAACAGTTTTATAGATATACATATTAAAATGAATAACCTTGGTACGTGAGTACGTTATTTTATGTCTATAGCCCATAATGAACTATTATTAAAAACCTTTTAAAATATTTACATTCACACAATAATTCTTGGAATGAATTTCATATTTTAATAATATTTCTATAGTAATCAGCATGAATAAGTAATAAAAGTTATATTAATTTAAAATCGTGCAATAAGCACGCTTCTGTATGACATAAAAGGCTTGTACCGACATTGATAATATTAAACCAAACAAAAGGTAACTACAACAAAGGGCAGTAGGTTTAGCGATTTCGAAATTGGCAAAGTTATACACACATGCTTTGGTTCTATATCGAATTGACCTTCAACTTAAATCCCGGAAACTAAAAGGTACTTTGTCAATAAGCACTAAATGCCTACACCGTATTACCACAACGTTACTTTATTACTCTGGTCATTACTATTCTTATCATTTAAACGTTTCCCTAAAGTAGTAAATAAGTATATTTATACTTATAAAGAAGAAAGATTTGACTCTTTGTTTGTTTGTAATGGATAAACTTAAAAACTACTCATTCGATTTTAAAAATTGTTTCACCTATAGAAAGCTACCAATGTAACCATTTGTGGCAAATTGCTGCCATTTTGCTAAATTTCGCCCCTAAATTTTGTCTGCAGCAGATCATGTTAATGATTTACAACAGTGACAGATTTAAAGGATTCCAAGCAAATTAACATTACCTAATTTTATTTTCAATAAAGACATTTATTTTAAAAGTAAAAATGTTAGGAATCTGCCACTAATGGTCACACTGAAAACTACATTATAGACGTATATGCCTCCAACTTGCTGGATTTTCGTTGGATAACTCTAGAATGGCAATGTTCATTTCGTTAAAATATCCAATATAATATAAATTACATGTGTCGCGTTGCTATGTATTGTCTCATATTCATTTATCATATATTGTTTGTATTTTTTATCTTTATTACAGTATTTATTCTTATACTGATACTATTCTAGGTAAGCATATTGGAAAAAAGTAAAGCTCACCTAGTCACGTAAATAGATAGATAATTTATTTGCATTACTTACAGCACATAAATTACAATACAAACATACACAGTTATATACAGTAAAACAGATAAAAAAATGAAAAACAAAAAAGCAACAAAAAAAACAAAAAGCAAAATATATAAAACAACAATTTCCTTTTTTCATGCGTGTGCCATAGTGACACAAAATGATCACAACTGAGTTTATTGCTTTGCCCTCAAAAGAGCAAATAAATTATCAGAAAGTAAAATAAGTTCCATATTATTTTCGAAAATTCTATTTACTCGTGCGAATCCGGGCCGTATCACTAGTCCTGTATAAATATTAAACAGAACTACAACACAAGTCTCGCTTAGATATTCATTATTTTCTAACCCGAGTGTCAAAGGACAAGATCGTTACAGCCAAACAGCGAACGAGAGAAATCGCAATAAGTATCTATAACCGTTTGCCCGTTTGTTTCCCGCGCACGCACGACATCTGTCAACGGGCAGACGGCTCATTAGTATTGTAGCTTGGGCTGGAAACGGCACTATATACTGTTTTCGTTATACGAAAACTAGAGAGGCAATCTTGCTTTTCCTGCATTATTATGTCTTCATAGGACTCCTTTTCCAAATTTATTCAGAGTTAATTGATAATTTATTACGCATACATATTTATTTTTAGCCACTAATTAGGATAATATAATAGCCCATAATTAGATATCTACTACCCATCTAAAGCATTAAACATGCGTTGCTATTTTTTAGGACTACACTAATGCCTATTATACGTTTCGTGTCCAAAATTATTGGCTATTCTGACCCAAATATTATTATAATCTATTGAATCGAAGTATGTATTACGGTTTATGGCAGGTAAAAGGTAAGATTACTGTAGTTATAAGGAAAGAGCTACATAAAACTTTATACCAGTTATTTATAATAAGTGCCATACAAATAAATGCCTGTTATATACCATAACTATCTTCAAACTATGCAATAAAGAGTATATGTATAGTTTGAGAACGGACATCGGGGGACAAAATCCAGAACACCCAGACGTAAACCATATTTTAGAAAAGTTTTATAATCAGTATAAGTGGATAGAATAACTTGCGAAATATTAAATATATTAAGGGGGTTAATCTTTAAGGGATTTCTGAAAGGAGCTCTCAATTCATCTGTTTTTTTTAATTATAATATTTTTTACTCTGAACCGATTTTGGTAATACTTTTATATTAATTTTATCACAAGTTATACTTTTTTTTTTGTTTTTATTAATAAAAACGATTTATATGATATTATAAAACGAAGAAACACCTAGCAAATGGTAATTTTGCAAATTTCCGTTTTCCAATATCAACCTCGATAAAAAGTCTATAAAGTCTGCAAATGTGTGTATTGATCTTTGGGGTTACGTCATCTCAGCCGCTGCGGTAGAGCGGCACTTTTATAGACCGAATAAGAGTAAAATAACGCAAAAAGACCAAAACGAGCGATACTCCTCAGACTCGACTTACACGAGCTATTCAGAAAAATGACACGTTCAAGCTTCGTTGAGCAGTTTCCAAACGAAACACTTTGAAGTGACTCGAAGTGTGATAAAAAAGTTCGAGAAATTACTTTTAAATATTCAACAGTAGCTGACGTTCGTTCGAAAACGCCCTTTGGAGTGCAATTTAGACACGAGTATATATTAAACCCGTGTGACTCATAAGCACAGCTTTATACAAAAAGACATAAAAATAATTTGTTTATTTCAAGCATCTGGTATGTAAGTTTATATGAGCTCATAGTAATATGATATATACCTGGTTAAACCTATATATATAATTTATTTAGAGACATTTATATCTGTGTTGACTGCCTGTACGAGAGCTAATAAATATGCTCACGGGTGTAATCAGAGACCAGATTCGAACTATAAACCTTTGCGGTCTATAAGCCCGAGTAGTGTACCACTGAACTACGATACTTAAAA
This sequence comes from Galleria mellonella, assembly GCF_026898425.1. NCBI lineage: Eukaryota > Metazoa > Arthropoda > Insecta > Lepidoptera > Pyralidae > Galleria > Galleria mellonella. The sequence continues at coordinate 3,185,442 of NW_026442090.1, read as the reverse complement.
CGAACTCTGCAGTAATAAAAAAGACTCACCTTGACCTTGACTTTATAGCTTTGTATACAAACCATAATGACGACAACACATACAACACATACCTGAAACAAAAATTAAACTATTAGACATTGATTAGCTGACATCATACAAAAAAGAGTTCAGATTTAATAAATGCATTACAAAAATTTTGCAATTGTTACAAGTATAATGTAAGAGATAGCATATTTTATTTAAATAAGTAATTAGGCACCTTTAAGATTTTTTTAAGAATATTTTTTAGAACCGCGTGGAATTCACTACCTGCTCCTATTCGGTGCACTCAATCTCTCGCTATTTTTAAAACCTCTGTCTTACTATCTCTCCCTTTAAATGCTATTTTCCCGTGTTCTCTCTTTTCTTTTTAAAAGGCCGGAGGCACACTTGCAATGCCGTTAGTGTTGTGGGTGATCATGGGCTGCAGTAGTCACTTACCACCAGGTGAGCCGCCGAGTAACTATGTTTATGTTTATATTTGTTTATCTGTGAGTGTTTATATGTTGGTATATATTAGTCTCTATATTATATTGTGCCACCTACTCGTCTTATTCTCAATGTTAATACATAGATAAATAATTATATCAATTATTTAGAAAAGATATCAAAATCAATTATATTTTTTATTTCATCACATATTGAATAAATTCAGAATTAAAAAGTTTTCTGTCACCTGTAAAATTTTAATGAACGTTAACGAAATTGTACCTACAGGCGACGGACGAATGAAATATGACAATCTATAATATTAATAAGGATTCACTATAGAGTAGACACTCTATAGATATTATGAATACATACAATATTTACTAACACGAGTAGGTAGGTAGGTAGGTCTGTAAACTAAACAAGTGTTATTCATTGTATACCTATACGAAAACGTGTTATGAGTGAACCTGAGTGAACTGGGCATTCAATTGTCTAGACTAGCTAGACTGTCGGTTAACGCGAACTGTCAATACGTGTGGGGTCAACAACTAAGAGAGACAAAGAGAGTGTTAATAACTTCTCTTTTATTCCCTTAAAAAGAAGAAGGTATACAATTCAATTGTATTTTTTTTTCTTGTATACTGCTGTATAAACTGTGCTTTTAATTTTGTAACTACGGTAAAATGATCCTATCATCATCATTATTATTTCAACCGTTAGCCGTTCACTGCTGAACATAAGCTTTTTTCGCAAGGGACGTTTTGCCAGTAGTTGTCACGCTTGGCTTGCGATTACCAACCCGCCTGGGTTGGCAATTGCAGTTAGGCTTTTAGAGATGTTTTAAGAGGGACTCTACCATTAAGTTCCTTTAGTCGCCTCTTATGATACCTACAGGAAAGGAAAGGAGGGCCTATTCTATGCCGAGACCACACAACCAAATAACCCTATACCCTTCTCTGTTTCAAAAGCACTACGATATAATAAACAAAGCAGTCAAACTTTATTTCGTGTTTATAATGTATTTAGTAATTATTATAAATAGAAGTGGCAAGATATATCTTTACTACTTCTTTATTAACGTGATGTTTTTTTTTAGTTATAATACAACCATATAGGTCTTATATGTTTTTGGTAAAAATTTTATCATGGTACAAAATTATTAAATTATCATGTAAAATATATTATAGCATAATCAAATATTACATCATAATAAAATGTAGCTAAATGTAAAAGATGTACAGATAGACGTAAAGCAGACAACGCGGCTTTGTTTGAAATATTTGTGAAATTTAAAACATAAGGCTGGTTTAATTTAAAACATCTTATATAATTCAAAATTACTTCATCGCTAATAGAATAATTTTAGAAAGTATTTTATAATACAAAAGACGGCGATTACGAAAATACTTTTTAATCATCGAATTCCATAATTTCAGTGATAGATTAGTGGGTGATGATATAATTTGCCGTAGTACGGTACGATATTGCACGGTTTTACCGTCACAATATAATAAAAGAACAAACATATGCGTTTGTTAAACGTATAGCGTTTTAAATTTCCATGCACGTCCACGATATCATTGGTGATAAATTGATGTCACTGAAAATCAACGTCATGTCCAAAAGGAACATAACATATAGCTGAGTGCTACCATTTTCTTGTTTTTCTATTTCTTATTGTTTATTTTTTAAGTGTACAGTTAGAAAAATACTAAATAAATAGTTTCAACCTACTTCAAATAGAAAGAGGTTCTCAATTCGGTTGTGTTTTTTTTATGCTTCTTACCTCATAACTCTGTCGTTTGTAAACCGATTTGAAAAAACCTTTTTTATCTGAAAGTATATACATACTGGTCTCATAAAAATTTTATCAAAATTGGTCCAGTAGTGTAGTTTTTAAATCAAACTTTTTTACTACAATCCAAGTCGGTTTTTTTTGTGGAACATACATAAATTAAATATTCTTTCTTTCATAGCGAAAAATGAAAAATGTCTCCCTACAATTACATTTGTACATTTAACTCAACTATTACCGTAATGGTAAAATCGCCAATTCACTCGACTCAATTCGCATAAGTGTATTCCCACAATATATTTACCAAATTAAATATTCTTTATACAGTATTTTGAGAAAACAGTTACAAGACATGAAGTCTAGAAACTTATTCATAATCAATCATGTTGTAGGTAACAAAGTACACCAATCCACATAATCAATCAACATACGAGTACTCGACGTGTAATATAAAGTTACCATTTTGGATAGTTATTTTTGAAGTTTAATTAAACATAAATCGTAGTTGTGTCCTTGGTTTTCTCCACGTGTTAAAAAATATATAAATGAATATATAAACATATACTTTTCCACCAAATTTAATTGAAATACAATCATTTTGTAAGCGTATTTGACTAATAAACATCTAAACACCCATTCTTACAAATTATCATAATTTATTAACATTCCACTTCTGGACATGGATTTCTTCCAATAAGAATATTAACCTACTATTACCACGATGGCTAGGTGAAAGATAATTCTTACACTAATCAGTCTATCATCATCATATCATATCAGCCTCTCACTGTCCACTGCTGGACATAAGCCTCTCCCTTAAGGTGTTTTGCCAGTAGTTGCCAGTTGCCAGTTAGACTTTGGAGACGTTTTAAGAAGAATACTGCTGCCCATCCCTCGCCCTCCCTTAGTCGGCTCTTACGACACCCACGGGAAAGTAAGAGGTGGCCTGTTCTGTGGGGACACACACACGGCCAACTAATGAGTTATGCTTTCAATTAATCAATTTTCTCTTACTTTTGTCGTTTTTTTTTTTTGGGAATAAAAAAGGCAGCATTGTATTGTCACTGGACTATTAGTATATATTAGTAGGAAGTAGGATTTGTAGGATTAAATCGAAAAAAAATTTTTTTGTGATAAATACTATGTAAATTAGACACAGATGTAATGTAAATAGATATGACAGATACAACTTTAAAACATAACTGAAAAGTATTAAGGCATGTAGTGGAACACATATCGTTTGCGTAGTGCAGTGGCTCGGAACGACATATTTGCGTTAATACAATATCAGGTGGCAGTAACAATTCGCAGTACGAAGTACCTAGTACCGGTCACTCGTCACGCTCTAATTTGCATGGCATGTGACCCAGCATTCGTTATTTATGCACATACCTATTTACATACTACTAGTACTTGTAAATATACAATCGAACGTGAGGGATATGTTTTTTTTTTAAATGGATGATAATGGAATGGTAACCCCACCCGCGCTATCGGTATACACCGGCGGGGCACCAGTGAAGAATGATAGGTGAGGATGAAGTAGGTCAGTTAGCCCATCGTGACGAATTCAACAAGAATTGTTCACGATGGTTTCCAGGGGGAAACCACGTGGAGGTCGACCTAATAAGGTATATTGCTAGCAATGGGGCTGTCAAACTTCATTGCTAACAATCCTTTTCCCCCTTGAGGGATATGTTATACTCAACGCCAATTATATACGGCCTCGAATAAAAGTGTAATAGATACCTATAATAATTTCTCTGTATATATATTCCTTTCTTTATATCATTCATATAATAAAATTATTCCGGCAACGTACATATTGTTGAGTGATAATGATTCATGGACTATTAGTAAATTAATTATGTATATATTTATTTATGTAAGTATATTATTAGTAAATTTTGGCAATAGGTATTCAGTTTTAGACGGTATCAAGATAAAACAAACCAAACTTTAAGTCAGACCTTTAAGATCACAACTATGAAAACCTCATTCAATACGATGTAGTAGTTTTTACGTAATACCATAACAAACATACAGACAGACAGTCAAACAAAAATTCTAAAACTTATTGTTTTGGCTTATATCGATATATACTTATATTACTCTTATTAAGACCCTCATATATTTTTTTTTCAAATAGTGTATTAAGTCCTTATGTCCAACAGTGAACGAATAATGACTGAAATGATGATGATGATGATGATGATGATGTTTCATGTACGGACACCGTCTTATTACAGTTTTATTATATTAGTAAGATAAGATGATATATTGAAAGCGTTATGACCATCATGTTAATAATAAACAGCGTTCACATATTGTTCATCCTTAAAATATAAACATCAGTTGTTACTAATTGAATCCTATGCTATAGTTTTTTGAAAAAATCTTGACAAGGAGCTCATTTCATAACCTGAACGTTCCAAGAAGGAAACCGCGCTGTACATGATCATGCAAACTCTAAGATTCGAGGATGAACTTCCTTTTGACAGCGAGCTTTACGATAATAGAAAGAGGCCGTGGACATCATACAGAACAATTCCTCTGAGCACAGTCCGTTGTACAAGCAGTAGAAGATGCAAATTGAGAAATCTATAATTACAATTTGGTTTATAATATACTTTTTAATTACATACATACATACTTCCCATGAACAACCGATCTCTGCACTAAGTATGACGTACGTAGCGCGTCACCTAAAAGGCAATTTGTCGCCTGATTAGATTAATTCAATTTATCCACCACAATGAAATGGCCCTCTTCCTGTCACAGAACCTGCCATCATAGCTCGTTAACGATAAGAATTCAACCGAAAACGACGGATATGTCATCAGGAGACGCATTCAAGACGCGGCGGTTCCAACCATCATTATGGATCATTTATATAAATAACATTATAATAACATTTTGTCAGTTTATTCAAAGTTGTCCGAATGGATATCTCTGTCTCACTCAAACGTCTGCAGATTGCACATATGTAAGTAGCTGTACATGCATGGTTGTGTTTTGAGATTTGGAATAAGGATTTAGTTTTATGGTTGCGGTCTGATGAGATACGACAATGATATTACTGTGAATGTGGAGGTAGAACATTTTTGAGCTCAGGACGGCAATGCATAAGAATTACGCTGGGTGTCACAGTATAATTTATGTTGTAAATAGTACCTAGTATAGGCGAAGGTTGTTTGCCATTCTAAGTTATAAAAATACACTTTATACCTAGATATTCTACTTGATTATATACGAGTATATTAGTTTTTATTTATTATGTCTTTATAATACCTACTTAGTAAAAACATGATGACGTGTTTCAGCATTATAAATAAATGAAAAACTTTGTACTCTTCCCTTCAAAAAATGATACAAATTAAGTAAGTTAAAAATAATTACACAAAAAAATCATAATTAATAATACTTAATGAAACGATTTTAAACTAAAGTAAATACAATTATTTAAAAAAAACTAATTGATAGTCCATTTCAATAGAACTTAATGACAAGGTAACCAAGTTTTATGGAAATTATCACAAAAACAGTAAATTATCAAAAAAATCAAGCGATATTTAGTTGTACTTCTATTGGACTTGAGCACCATCTTTTTATATTTAAGTTTTCATTATGTTTCATTAAAACATTATCTTATTAAGATATTCATCAGTTAGCTCTATTAGTTTATTTCTCATTCCATTATAAAAAAAACAAAACACTACTACTTTCAAAATCATGAATACTTACAAACTTACAAAAAGAAATGTATATATTACTTTCTTCACAGAACTGCTTATTACGTGCCCAAACAAAAACCAACGCAAATTAGACGAAATCTGTAAAATTATTATCCAATGTGCAGCAATTATTTTTAATTTACCTTAACCTTGAGACACGGTATGGAAACTTGCCGAACTGCTTACAGACTCAGGGTAGTCAGGCAAAAATTAACACGTTCCATGAACTATCATGGGTGTTATAAAAGCTATACAATAAAAGCTAACACACTCTTCGTGGTTTACAACCTTAGTTCTTTCCTAAACATAAAACTGTAATCTAATTTTTCTATATAAATAAGGAATTGTCAAACAATGCGAAATTACTTCGGTAAAGAAGTCAGTCTACTTGTAACCTGGTCGAAACATAAAGATAACTCAGTTAAATTAACATCATCATCTTATCAGCCGTTAACCGGGAGTTTTAACTAGTAGTTGTTACACTTGACGGATTGGTAACCACAGGCTTTAGTGTCGTTTAAAGAAGGACGCTGCTGCCTATCCCTTAACAATTAAGTTCCCCATGTCGCCTCTTACGACAACCACGGGAAAGGAAGGGGAAAAATAAATTATCGTAGTTTACTTAAGTTATCGCATTAATTTCCGTCTATTATAATGTTTTATGCTAAACCATGCAACTCGAAAGTCTGAAAGTTAATAATATAAAAGTTAAAAGTTTTTTGGTACTGAATATCTAATCATAAACCCATGTAAAAAGATTAACTATTTAACACACAAATTAATTATGTTTGTTAAAAACAGCTAATTCAGTGTTTGTTTGTCTCAACACATTTGATAATACAATTATTTTGACACAATTGGTGTGTGACTTTACGATTATCTGTACTTCTTACGCTCGCGAACTTCGCTCTGACAATTTTCTTGCTCTGTCTATTTCACCATCTTGCTCTAACTTCTTAGGTCTTAAGGCTTTAGGACTCTGAAATGCGCTACCTATTACCATAAGAAAGGTGTCTAACACATTTGCTTTTATTTAAGTCCATAAATCTCTTATGAAGAAGCTGTAAAAGTAGATCATCATCACCGTCACTTTTCCTTTTTTATGGTATATATTTGTATATGTTTAATGTATTCATATAAATATATTCATATTTATAATTTACAATATGTAGCAGTAACGTATACGTCTGTAACTATTAACCCATTTAATAATTTTCATTATTTTTAATGCATAATTACATTTCTGTTTTTCTAAACCTTCATTAGGAGGTTGATTACTATTTAGCATTAAGTCTGCTGTATCAAACAATATTTTGTAGTATGGTCAATAAAGAATTAATAAATAAATTGGTAATACTGCAATTGCGAATAAATTAAGAATATAGTTTCAGGTGAACTGTCATCTTTTTTGCTAGTTCAAGTTGCATAAAAGAAGAAATTTAATCATAAAGTAAAGCATCACTTCTCAGAATCCTATGAGATATGACCTACGTCTCAGACGCATCAAAAACTTTTAGATAAATTCTTGGTAAGCAACAAATAGTCCATGAGAAAATATAAAATAATATGCTCGAATGCACGCGCAGTCAACTCTAGCTTCCACAAAACGGCCGTGTAACCGACGTTGTCTAATAGAATGCGCTCGTAACGAACTGCGTACTGCGGAATGCGCGTTTCAAAAATGTGGTATTATTATTTATAATATTTAATATATATAAATAATATGATATGTGTGGGGTACTACGTAATACTAACTTTACAAGTATATGATATATTCTTTAGCAATATAAAGGTTGTAAACCTCTTGGTAATAAATAGAAATGAAGCACAAGTTCACACAGTTCATTTATTTTAGATATCATACTATTAAATCATATATTTAATATTTTACTTTGTATATTTTACATATAACAAATAATATAACATAAATACCCAACTTTTGTTAATCCATTCACACTTATTTAACTATAGTTTCTTTAGGACTTCCATTAACAATAATTGTGATATATTTTATATAATGACCACGTGCTTTACTATACTTGTTCACTCTTGATACAGCAAGAGGACCTCCGCTCTATTCAACGGTTGGACAAGAAGTGTTTACCAACCCAAATAACAATCTTTTATATCTACAGAGCCGAATTCGAGTGAACAAGTCAGTGAGACCACGTGTTTTTACAATTTAATTACTTTTTATTTAAGTATCATGATAATAAATAATTATAAAATCAATTAAAATATAAATTAGTATTTTATATACATTACAAGAATAATTCATTACAAAATTTGGTATAATAACAATTTTAATATTTCATTATATTTAAAGTAATTAGTCTGATTTTTTGTAATAAATGTAGGTACACATTTTGACACAAGATGTTTAAGAAAATTGATATAATTTAAAATAAATATCTAACACGCGCGTAGCGAACTTCGTTTCACGAATATTCATGCGAAAATGTTTCATGCAAAAATAAAATTTACGTTGCCACACAATTAGATTTCTATTACTGCATTTTAAAACGCCTCCAATGAGTCTCGCCATTGAATCTTACATGTATGGAAATATTCAAAGTCGTAATGGGTTAACACCACTTCCATGTATATAATACATTAGCAATTCTCGTATTACAATATATTGTTAAAGAAAATCGATAATATTGTGGTATTTGGTAACAGGTGGTAAGTGTGCTTATATAAAAGCAATGAGCGGTGACCCGAACTATCGGTTTCACATCCGACCCGGGACCGGCTTCCCTATCAGATTACACTACTCACATTGATTGTGACTCAGTATAGTTTAAGGCTGTTTGTTTATTTTTAATTGGGTTTACCCGTCTTAATTATTAAAAACATTGTTTTTGGAATTATTAGTTTTATTTTAATTGAATTAATGCATAAAGACTTAATGTGTAATAAAAATAATTGTCCATGTTCGTTAAAAATTGTATATATTATCCTCTTCTATTTTTACTCTTTCTTCCTCTTTCTACTCCAAATCCTTTTCTATGCAAGCAATTCATTTATAAAATTCGCTTCCTATCTCTATATAGTACGCTCAATGCCTGAGTATTTTTAAAAACTTAGTTAAATCCCACTACACATTCCTATAATTACTTGGTTCTCCTTCGTTCCCACCCGAATTATATGTATTATATATGTATATTAGTATTGTGTATGTGTATATTTATGTATGTACATAATTGTACTTATCTTCGAATAATTAGTTTTACATTTTTTACATACGTTTACGCGCCACCTATACTTTCATTCTTTAATTCCCTCTACCAAAGATTACCTTGAACAGTTTGCTTAACAATATAACCGCCTCTTGTACTATATAAATACTTCAACAATTCATGTAGAATTGGTGCAATAGTGTTAAATAAATAAATAAGTATCTATATAAAGATCTACAGATTTAATAAAATTTTAAATTTTCACTCTTACATAATTTTATTATGTCCTAAAATTAAATGTTTGATATTACTTTTGGACGTAGCTTTAATAATCTAATAGATAAAGAAACCAAAACGTAATATTTTAAGTACTAAACTAAAGCAAAACTTGAGCGTCATTTTAATTAAGTAATTGCTACTAGCTTTGCCTGTTCTATTTAATGTAAGTGCCCTTCAATGGTTAAAAGCTGATTTCAGCGAGATATTCCGAAGTGGAAGCACCGCTTTTTAGTATTATTTCACTAAATGAGATCATTTTTACCCGATTGTTGAAATATGAACATTAATTATTTTTCAGGTGTATATATAATTGAATATTATAATCTATGTTTTTAAATATGTCTTTATTGTATTATACATTTAAAAGTTTGATCTGCAAAAAAATAGAAATTTTAATCATAAAAAAGTCACCTAATATGGAACCGACAGGTTAATAAACTCTATCGATTGCAAAAATAATAATCTGTTCAATTTTAACGAAGATATCGCATAACATACCCATACACATAAAAAGTACAAACGAATTTAAACCGTAATATTTTTACATTATTGGATTTATTTCAATACCACAAGACATATACGTACTAGAACGTTTTTTGCAGTTATTATTAAACAAATATTTATTCAATTTCGCATGACTTATAATTGTGCGATAGAGCATACGGAGGCTAACAGACCAGTTATGAAGTACTCAAAGACCTACACAAAAAACTATAATCGATACACGATCGCCTCTAACCACAAATTATCGACTATTCTGCTTTCTTAGGCTATTAAAAAAAAACATAAATCATATATTATAATTACATCAAATATTATATGAAATCAGAAAACACGTTCACATCTTACGTGTATCAACCTATAATTGTAGTGCAATAAAACAGATTTTACGTCACAAATCGTTTATCTACAAATTAACAGAAGGAAACCCGCAGCTTCGTGGATTACGTCATTTGCCGTTCCTGTGGGAGTTTCCACGGAAATCGTAAATTCGGCTTTCTATTTATGAAAGAAATTTTAAAATACATAATTCTAAAGATTAGCTTTTATATATAAGCAAAGAAATCCTTCCACTACAAAATATTATCGGTAACGTGTGACGTGACGTATCTTTTTAAACTAGGATAATATATTTATCTATTAATTGAAGTTACAATTTATATGTGCAGTATACCAAACATTTAAATCAGAGTAAATAGATTTGTATATTTGGTATATACTACACAAACGTATTCATTAATTGTAATTAAAAGTGCTTTAGATATAAAACTACTCCAAAATCTAAATATATAAGTTTTATATCGAATAAAAAATCAAACAACTAAACATTATACTGACATTTTCCTATACCTCAGTTTGTACAACTGTAGTCACCCCAGCCATTATTGTAACATATATAAAACCATCTTGAACGAAGCTCAGAAACTCCTTCGCCCAAAATAGACTCTTTATTTGTTTATTTAAATAACTTTATTAATCAAATGAAAATATGGTACAAAAGCTAACTTAATGCTAGTAGCAATTTCTACCAGTTAACCTTTGGGCTTGAGCAATGAATCACGAACTGTGTATTTAGTTGTCTCGTATTTATCTAAGTTTACGCTTAATTTATAGAAAGCCACTATTTAAGTAATCAATAAGTAATATTAAAAACTATACCAATAACTTAGTACAATATATGGCAATGACATTAGAGAAAATTCTAAAGTGTCTTCATCTGTGTAAACTATACTGATTAATTAATTAGATAAGGTACTACTATGTATAGAATTGAATACTGAACTATGTAATAAATTTCTAACTTATCTATAACAACCGTAGGGCTTCTACGTACGTAGGTAGGGTAGCCTAAGTATGTAGAGCTATGTATGTATACATGCGGAATTTCATATCATTAGTTATTTGATTAGAATTATTCTATTTAATTCCACTACCATTAGTATATGAGCGACTGCCAACAGTCGAAGATTGATCACTACTATTACTACCAAACGTTCTACAACCTTACATGTTAGCCATCAACCTCCAACCACCATTTAATCATAACACAAAAATTGAAAAGTGTCTTCATTCCATTGTACATATTTTATATTATCTTATTGTATAAAAAACTCGATAAAATCATGCGATATCGTGGCATACTATTGTCAATTATAAAAGACTCCAATATGACTGATAAAAATATATCCCGAAGATTATTACAAAAACGTTCGTAACGTAAAGGTATAATATCCCTTAACATGTGCCAGTAAGGAAAAAAACATTGAGTAGAGGAAAAATTAACGAACCAACGTATTTGCTCGCTTTGTGGACCAACCCTAATATGTAAACATAGAATAAATTAGCCTATCTACCTTAAATAACTACGAGACGCGCTGGCGTTCATAATGAACCACGATAACCTATGATATCGACGAGCTACAACACTAGCTAACAGATACAATATGCCCAAGCCCCAAGAATAATTAGCACATCTTATCTTACTCTAATTAATTCTCGAATACCGCTACAATTTTATGCGAGCGGCTTAATGCGAGCCTACTCATCTTATAAAATGTCGTTAAGGTCCCTCTGTTCAACGAATAGACGCCTCAGCCGTCATTTAATTATATCTCTGTAATTTGCACAAAATGTTCAGTAAAAATGCCTAAAGGTCGTACAAACGAATGGAATCGCATTACGTTCTGGTGACGTTCTTATAAACGCGAAAGTAAAACTCTATCCTAATATTTCCACACATTATGACAGTTAAACTATAGGTTTGACATGCTTCTGTAAAAATACTTAATCTGTGTGAAGTAGAGGAACTGGTTGAGTAACTAAATAGGAGGCTGTATTGGTTTTTTTCTTCTAATAAAAGGAAAACACAAAGTAACCACACGCAATGACGGTAAAAAATGTATAATGTAATGTTAAATATATAATTTAAAAAAAATATATTTACAAAAAAATATATAAGAAAAAATGTAGCAAGGAGTTCCACACACTGTGGATCGACACACTACAAGACTTCGATAACTTTATGCAAATAAAAATAGTATTACCCAGAAGTCAGTAACTAACATACATGTAATACAACAGAAAAAAATTCACGAACCAAACATATTTAACTATATAAAAAATTATATAATATAAAATTTTAAAGCATTATTAATCGAAAAATAGCCATTGTACATAGATTGTAATACGATTATTTCGTATACCCAATATCTCGCAATAAAAGTGTTATACAAGTGTATATTAGTAAATAGGCAAAAAACTAATTGTATTATGTTTTGTATACAGCAACATTTTAACCCCCAAATATCCTATTTAAATTTACCGTTACAAACATTATATGTTTATAAAAATATATATACTAATTTAATGTGATAATAATGACAATATATATATTTTTTTTTACAATTTAATTATAATCTTTACCGCTTGTTTTCTTAAGAAGAAACCGCCTTCCTCATGGAAGGTCGGTGACGATAATAGCGGCTTAGATTGATACAACAGTAATTTATACCATCAGTACTAATATATACCTACTGCATTTATTTTTTAATGACGCACGTCTTCAGAAATATCGATATGAAATCATAATATTTATATTTTTTTAAACAAACTACAAAACCGGACTATAAAATAAACTTTTGACAGTTTATGACCACCGTTATCCTGTAATTAAGATGTAGGTATCATTACATATACGTACATTTATATATATTTACAAGAAAATCTCAAGTCATCTTCTTATACATACATATAACTTGTATAAATGAAGCATTATCCTCCTTCTTTCAGTAGTTAAGTAAAAAACTTGGTCAAAACCAGCATGAAATTGATAAGAGGAAAAAGTGGTTAGTTATTTATTTAACCGAAAATCACATTAAATTGAAAAAAAAAAACAATATCTATTAGGAATTCGCTAAGATAAGTAAAATAAATATATAAAAAAAAACCATACAAATTGATAACGTTCTCCTTTTTGGAGTTGGTTCAAAATAAAATATCAATGGCAATGTGTTCGAAGCGGAAACATTAGTTACCCATTCAAATACAAGAATATGAAACAACTCGTTTATAAACAGCCGTTAAACCATTCATTCTACACTGTGTACCGCGCGTGTCCATACAAAAATTAACGATAGAATCAGTTATTAAACTAAAGCACGCTATTAATAGATAAGGGTTCGAATTAGAGCCGCATTATGCGTTAGCAATAACTAAGAAAAAATAAATAATCACCCCATGAATAACAATAAGGCTTCCCCAGAATGCTTAGCGGACGGCTATTAAACACTGTTTCCGTTGTTATTTTATGAAAATATTTAATCCATTTATCCTCGGTTAATAGGCCATTACTATAATGTATAGTTAATTTAGTTTTCCTGTTGATATTTTCAAATTTTACTATACTTTATAAGCAATTTCCGCGGCTTTGCCCTAATGTCTTGGTATATAAAATACTCTGTGTTGAGCTACAACCTTCCTGTGTACCGAATTTCATTCAAATCCATTCAACCATTTAAGTATTATTTAGTAACAAATAAATATTCAATATTTTTTATAAATTTTCACATCTACACTAATATTATAAAGAGGAAAGATTTGTATTTTTGTGTGTATATATGTTTGTATTGAATAAACTCAAAAACTATTTTGCCGATTTCAAAAATTATTTCACTATTTTTTTTTACAACACAGGGGGCAAACGAGCATGCGGCTCACCTGATAGTAAGTGACTACCGCCGCCCATGGTCACCCACAACACCTACGGCATTGCAGGTGTGCTGCCGGCCTTTTAAAAAGGAATATGCTCTTTTCTTGAAGGTTATGTTGTCGTATCGGTTCGGAAATATTGAAGTTGATTCCAAAGAGTGGTTCGAAAATTTTAAAGCTACATTCATCCTGAGTAATATAGGCTATATTTATTACTAGAAAAGATTAAGGATCCTTACTAAAACTTTAGTAACGTATCTCAAGGTGTAAAAAAATGCTATGAATTATCTTTCGTCGCGTGCGCTACGGAAAATATTGGTGATAGAACAAAAGTATGTTCTACAATATTGAAGAAAATATCAATAACTACAAAAAACTTCGCGATACTATATGTCCAACTATTATCGTTATGTCACAATAACCATTTTTTAAAATGTAAACATGTCCACCCGTACGAAGCCGAGACGGGCCGCTAGTTTATAATATTAGAAGAACTTATTATCATACTAAACTTAGAAAAGTGTATAAAATATTATACAACGTTTTGCAAATTGTTTTGAAAAGTTCTATGTAAACATTATCACCACTATAGCGGTCGTTTACCGTGACATACAAACGTAACGTTAACAATGAAAATTTTCATTTGTGGCACCGATGACGCATCCCTCATAAAGACCCACCTTTAACACTTTGTTACTTCTTATTATTTCCGGAAACCGAGAATTCGAAGGCTATTCATAAGTCCAAAAGCGGTCAAGTGCTATTAAAGAAACTCATAAAGACAGAGCTATCTTCATTCACAAGTGAATTCATAGAATGTGCAATTGTCACGAATAATACTTTGGAAACATTGCATTACTGAATTTCAATTTATCAAAAAAATAATTGAAATCTTAAGTATTTCAATGTTGAATTGTGAAATTGGATTTTATATACCTATTACTATATATAGATACGTACTAGACAGTATTAAACAAGCTGATGATGTCAATGAAAAGAGGTAACCCTCTCTATAGTCTTGAATAAAGTAGTCATAGATATCACAAAATATGCGTGAATTTACTGGGTACAGAGGAATAACACCTGAGTCCTCAAGAATGGCAACGCATGGGGGGGTATCATGGGCGAAACAGTATGCTCATGTCCATTGTACTGCTCATGTCTATAGGCATATATATATATATATATATATATATATATATATATATATATATATATATATCTACCGCCCATGAACATAAACGTCGAAAAACTCAGGTCATGGACTATATACTTAGGTACTATTTAACAATAAACAACATACAAATACACTATAAAATCCCCTTCTAAGTATAGTATTTTATGTCAAAGATTGCGTTGACTATATTAACCATCAGATAGAAAGCTAGACGAGTAAAAAAAACTCCACCAGTATACCAACAGTCAATACTAACTATTGGATACAGGGGGAAAGGGATTGTTAGTAATGAAGACTGAGAATCTCATTGCTAGCAATATACCCAACCAGGTCGACCTCCACGCAGTTCCCCCTGGAAACTATCATGGTTAATTCCTGATAAATTCATCATGATGAGCTAACTGACCTGTTTTCATTCTCATAGATCACCCTTCACTGGTCCCCTGCCAGCGTATACTGTTAGCGCAGGTGGGGTTGCCATTCCATTTTCATCCATAAAAAAAAAACTATTAGATACATAAAAAAATCAACAAATAGACAATAATGTTAGCTGTACGCATAAATTAAGGTAAAAATCACATGTCTTATACCGAGATATATCTCAGCATCAGCTGTGTAATATTCATTCAAATCAATTCAGCTATTTAAACGTGATCGAGTAACAAACATTGAACATGTATTTCACATTGGACATGGTTGTTAGTAATACGGACGACTGCAACGGCGCGGGGGAAGGGATTGTTAGTAACGAGCAGGTTAGTTCCCATTGCTAGCAATATACCCTGTCAGGTCGACCTCCACGTAGTCCCCCCTAGAAACCATCCTATTAAATTTCATTCTCACCTACCATCCCTCACTGATGCGCCGCCCACGTATACCGTTTAGCGCCGGCGGGGTCACCATTCCATTATCATTCATTAAAAAAAAAATCTTTTAATGTATGCAGAATATAAATAGAAGTAATATGGATTTATAACGTTAGAATATATTATTCAATGTCGTCAACAACTGCAGTATTAAACAAATATTTTCATAAGTGCAGGGTAAATGAAACATAAAACAAGTGGCATAGAACAACTGGCAATAAATGCCACCCTTGTTGATAATAACACTTCACAACTAACAAGCGTTTGTCACAATGTATAAACACAAATGACTGAGGTGTACGGCCCAATACCTGTGTCGGAGCAGGTAGTGTCGGCAGCACAATGGCATTCCGGGCATTCGAAATGAATCAAAATTCGACGCAGACTCCGATGACTAACTCACGGAGCCCGCTGATATATTACAATAATAATGGCCGGCCTCTATTGTTGTTATTAGGGGATGATTTTATTACAATTCACCAGCAGGTGCATCTACAAATTTCCGTTTTTGTAACTTTACTGTTAACTGTCAAATTGATGATTAGATAAACAAACTCATTGGTTGAGTTGAACATGCGACGTAATAAACGTTCAGACTGTCATGATAAATTGATTTGAATGATAATGATAACAATGTAAATAAAGCTACATAGATAATTGTGTTCAACATAAACATTATAAAGTATATATGATAAGTAAATGTCATTTATGGACAGGTCAGACGTGTTTATTGGAGTGCGCCAACGAGTCCTCCCCACTAAATGACTGGTTCCATTATTTGTATGGAGCGGCGACCTCCCGTACCGACGGGAACAATGAAAGTGAGAGAGGGCAGGAATGCGCGCAGGGGCAGGTGTGCGGTGCGCGGGGGACGCCTGGTTCCCGGTTCCCAGGCGAGGAATTCCAGCACAAGCAACAAAGCCTACCCGCCGCCATTCACCCCGCGCTCTCTTTCCCCGCTCGCCCCTCTAGCGGTTCCGTCTCGCACTCGTAATTTTTCGTGACTTTCCCCCTAAGTAGCTTTACGACGGTGTGGATCAGAGCCGATATCAATGTTCGATATTCAAAAATCGTCGCACACTCCCATTACGGGGACATGAAAGGGAATACTCCTCATTTTATTTTTGCCAATGGCCTAATAAATTCCGTTTCAACATCCGCCATTGGAATCCATTACGATTAACCTTAAGCGAGTTCAATGTAATGCAAAACTGTCTTTAAGTATTGCGGCAACGATTATAAATAAGTATTATTGTTTCATTCATGCGATCGAGGTTCAGGGTCAGGTGTCATATCACATCGAACAGCTGACTTAACATTCCGTTTCAAACTGAACTAATAAAGTATTGTATTTTCAGCTCTACATATTATGTGACTTATAATTTATTAAAACTGCTAAATGATTTTATTGTATATTTACGAAACTTATGTTCTGCATTAAGTAACATATATATTGCATAGTAAAACACCTACCATGCAATATAGAAATATAACATCCACGCGCTTTCTTGTTAAATTCGTCACGATAGGCTAACTGATCTGTTTTCGTTCTCATCTATCATCACTCATTGGTACCCCGCCAGCATATATCGATAACGCAAGCGGGACTACCATTCAATCTTCACCCATTAAAAAAAAAACTACAAATTGCTCAACGAATTCATTTGAATATTAAAATTCACATTAAACAATAATAAAAGAAAATATAAATACATGCTTTGATCCTATACATTTATGCAGGCGCTTGTAAAATTAACAAAACAAAAATTTACTTTCAAATGTCATCGAAGTAATTTCTTCAGAATATAAGTATATAAAAAAGTGCCGATACAGTTAGTACACAAATGTAATAAGTACATATAATATATATACAATATGTAAATATACATTGCAAAGACTTATAATGTAACCAATATGTGAGAATTAGAAAAACTTTTGTCTCGTGTTCTATTTGAAACATCTCTCATAATTAAATCCGAAATTTTTAACAAGAAAACAGAAGCAAGCGAAACATTTATTTTATGGAAAATAATAACTGTCGCCTATAGACATGAGCATTACAGAGAATACTGTTTCGCCCATGATACCCCCTGTGCGTTGCCATTTCTGAGGACATTTCTGAGATGTTATTCCTCTGTACCCTGTAAATTCACTGCCATATCCCACCCTTCAAACCGAAACACAATCATACAAACACAACTGCTTCACGCTAGAAACACGAATGGGACAGAGGTACCCAAGCAAATGACTTTTATACAAAATCTTTCTCTGGTATGACAAAGACTGAGATTATAATATAACCAATATGTGAGAATGAAAAAACTTATGTCTCCTATGCTATCTAAAACGTCTCTCATAATTAAATCCGAACCTAAAAATCAGTTGCGATTTTTATCAATAAAGAAGAAAACAGAAGCAAACGAAACATTTGCAATTAATTAAAAAAACTACCCAATTCCAAGGCCTCCCATAAAACGGTGTTTCGCCGCGTGATTACCACTGCCTTCAAATAGAAGGGCGACCATGTTGCGTAATAAAATTGATTTTCAATCAATTCCGCGGTCGTTTTCGTATTTGCGCTCTAGAAACGTGAATAAAATCCATATCCTATAAATAAATATTGCATCAAATATTAATAACGTTTTAAGAAACTCATATAAATCCAATGTCAGTTTTAACCCGTTCCAAAATAAATATTTGACACAAAATTTCCATTGCGTTATTGCATAGTTCTGAATAAAATTCGAAATAATGATGAAATTAAAATCGTATTAAATTCGACTAATTAAAGTTAAAAGCATAATTCTAAATAAATAAGATTTATTTTGATGAAATTCTTTGATGTACTAAATAAAAATTTGATGGTTGATATTTATAATTAAATGACAGTATTCAAATCTGATAGTTGTTGAGTTCATAATTTCAGTGACTGAAAATGTTATTTAATTTATAAATATTAAAAACTGACTTAAAAATTAACAGCATTATGTTATTATTCGGAAAATTTGACAGACAGTTTTATGAATATTACCTAGTATTATCTGGAAGAAAATGTTAGAAATTGGCAATGAAATCGTAAGTATCGTGATATACTATTATACTGTTGACCAAAAAATATTTGGTATACTTTTAGTATCGTAGGTATTTTTTGTGTTTGTATATTACTTATGAACTAAGAATAGCGTTATGTTGTTATATTTTATTATATCTAACACTTGGCATTTACGGTTGGCATTTGACAAAGAGGGGCAGGCTAAATATAATTTGCAAGAATAGCCAAATCTTAGCCAAATGAGAGGAGTGTTCCGTTTTAAGTTCAATCACATTATTAAATACAAATAATAGACAAACTAATAATTTAATGATTGTATTATTTTAAATTAAAGAATAAAAAATTTATCTATACATACTTGTATAATAAAAATCTAACTAGACAATGTCTACACATAGAAAATATTGACATGACAAATCTTAATAAAATAACAAAAGACCGAACAATAATTATTTAGAATTTCTGTCTGTCAGTTTATCTATCTATCCGTATATTTGTGCCGACATCACGCAAAAACTACTGCACCAAATTAGTCACAATCGTATTCCTGAAGGTCGAACTTAACAGCTGGAATCCGAGTATGTTTTATCTTGATACACCATCTAACTTGGTCTATTTCATTAGTTTTCCTACTTCCAAAATCTACGCGAAGTTTCAAAAGCTAATTAGTTGGTTAGATAAGAAATGATAAGTACAAATTTACACATTTAATTATCTGTTCTAAGATTTGCATCAGAGCGATAGTGGGCTGTTTAACCAGCTGTGAATGTGAAGAGGTAATCAGAGAAGGCAGCCGAGCAGCGCGTGCGCTGACACAAGACACCCCCACTTGTACTCGAATGCAGATAACTAATCTATATCTTTATATTTGCATCAACAATGTTCCCCTTCGCTTTAACGTCGATAGGTGTTATTTATGTGTTTATTTATACACCTAGTATCTATTTGACATTATAAGTGACCTCTCGCGCATTTATTTTTATTAGTTACTTTTTTATATTACATATTACCATTTGTAAATCGTTCTTACAAAATAAGTACTCTTTTCATTTCATAGATTAAAGTTGTTTGCGCTACGTTTTTTTCTTAATTTTAAAACTTTGATTTATTATCGATTCTTAATTTGTTAAGTAAAATAAAATGTGATACTTTCAAATTATTATGCTTATTAAAATCTGTAATTATTCCAGCTTATCAATAAATTTAATTGCTTAAACGTGAAACTGTTTACTAAATGTATTTAAATTTTAAAATCAATATTTTTTGAGCTAACATTCTCTAAACCCCTCGATAGTTTATTGCGATTCTTCAGTGACGTGCGTGACGCGCCTTTTTATATTCATGTTTTTTTTTTTTTCTTTCCTATTTTGATATTTTTTTCTATTGTAAGCGACCAAGATTCATTTTCATAAAATATTCCAGTACTTTTTATCACATCACCCGTTAATATAACGGTCCTGCTATCCGCTCTGCGCCTATGCTCCCTGAATTTGGCCATGTCTCTATTGCAGTGAGTCCAAAACACTACCAGAACCAATTACAGCCACCTGTCAGTCACCATCGTTCCGTACAAAAAGTTAGTGACGTCCGTTTACAGAAATATCGAGTGACCGGAACACCCACGTTTCATTGTTAATTTTTAACAAATTCTTCATACTGTCTAAGACACTGTACTAAGACACTCGGATTATGTTCTTATTCGTATGAGCTATAACACGACACTCGTAAATATATTTCCCGTTTTATTTTGCAACACAATAAATAAAATTCTATAGTACATAACAAATAAATATATAAACTTTTTTTATGTCATACATTCTCCCATTTTTATTGCTTTTATTGGTAGCATCGCATCCAATATGTTTTACTTAGGTATATCAAAACCCGCACCTGGATGATCGCTAACATCAGCTGATGCGTTATATCTGGCGAAGAATCCTTCGGAGCTGGCGCACGACGCTGCCACTGCAGCAGCGGCGGCTCCCGCACACGCCACCATCAACATCATCACAATAAAACACCTCATGTTCACAATTAACACGCTAAAATATAAAGTTTTAAATTAAAAATGCTTTCGTTATTTTTTTTTTTAATTGGCCACTCGCGAACGCGCGTTCGTCGTTCTGATGGGCGAGCGAGACGCGTCCACCCTCATCGGTGCGTCTTCTCGTACTGACGATAGCCGTCACAGAGTAAGAAATGGCCACCAACCGATGCCACAGATCGCATGAAATAGATTAGTAACAGAAATAAAATGCCTAAATGACACATACCACTTTCAGCTGTAAAATAGAATACAAATTGCAAATTAGATATATAGTATGTTGATAGTACGATGTTTCTAGTGACGAATTTTTTTCCAATGACACTAGACGCGCCTACATTTGCCGGACTTATAAAAGTAAATTTACCTGTTTTATAAGTTAGAGAAGTAACGTTTAAATATATTTTATCAATTATTCATAAATCATTCTAAGTAGATGTCATTTTATATTGATAGAATGTTTTTATTCTTCAAAATTTTTTCACATTGATACTTGTAACAACATCTAAATCCACTAGATCGTAATTAAATGCAATCGAATATTAGATAAGATACCAAAACCAATTAAACATGATACCAGAAAATGTTGATAAAGCTTTTAAGTTTAAACATAACAAAAACATGAAATTGGTACAAATTTGTTATACTACTTACTGGATTTTTGTTTATATTCATTAATGGATTCTATTTATACTTATTATACTTACTTACATTTTAGATTTATTCAAATACAAACGCTTCAGTACAGAATAAAGAAGTAATCCATAGTTTAAGTGAAAATATGTTTTACTTTCCATTTTAATAATTTTGTGTAGTTAACAGAACTTCTTTTGAAAGTAAAAGTACCTAATTTTAAAACATTTGGTATAAACAAGAGGGGCTGAATGATTATTACTCTAGATTTATAGGATAAAAGAAATCTAATATATATTATAATATAAGAATTGTTTCATTTTATAAATACGTAAAGAAATATTACTTACACTTAACATGCCTATAAGTACATAGGTTTATTTTATATATGACTTCATAATAAATACTCAAAGTTAACAAACTTCTTTAATATTAAGAATCATATAAGTCGCCAACTTTAAAATGGCCATTACAAATGAAGAAAGTTTCCGTATAAAATAGTGCGCTCATAAAAGAGTCTGGTAGTGACAGCCAGCACCAGACTAGTCTGTGCCGCAGGGCGTTGCGCGCGCACTGATATCGAACGCCTGTCCACTCCGCGCCTATACATTCTCTGAGACGACTGCCTCGCAAAACACAACAAAATGTCATTTGACAAATACATTTTTCTCTATAAAAAACAGCTACTTCAATCGTTACAAAAATGAACGACGCATATTTCGTAGACATATTACACGAATATTTGAATTTAGAATGCGAAATCCTGTGTATACAAGTAGTTTTATTTCACAACAAGTAGCTTTTGCTCCGCTAGAAAAAAGGCAGTTAATATGATTCCGATACGAGAGTTAATCTTCAAAATTATTTATTTCAATCGATCCAGAATTCTCGACATGATCACAAAATTTTGCTCTACAGAAAAAACGACTTCAATCAGGTATTTTGATTTAATACCCAAACTACTGAATTAATTTCAACGAACTTTCTATTGTACCAGTCTAAAAATATATTCTTTCAAATAAAAAAGGATTTTCCAAATCAATTTATATATTGAAAACCTCCTTTTTTGTAGTCGAATAAAAAAATAAAAACGAATTTAGTACCTCCTCAATTCATCTATCGCTTATAAAAGTCGCTTAAATATCAACTTATTTCATAAAAAAAAAATACGAATGCAAACTCAGAAGAAGTCTAAAATTATTTCTTTATTGTGCGACGAGCTCGCGCTTCTTTGATCAGCAGTGATGAATAGGAAAGTTCATTGACACCTGAAACCTTTGAAATGTTGCTATTGCTTCTAATTTTGTATATCTTCTAATTATCTCTGACACTCTGAACGGTACTATCAAATAAGCTTAATTGTTTATATTATTCACACTATAGCTTATTGCCCGCTACTTCGTACGCCTTGATTTAAAAGTAAGAGAGCCGATGAAATAAACCGCTTATAGACGACGCATTAAATTAAAATATACCAGAGGGAGACTTTGTACAAAAGTCGTTTGCTTATATACCTCTGTCCCATTCGTGTTTCAACCGTAAAGCAGTTGTGTTTGCATGGTTGTGTTTCGGTTTGAAGGGTGGGATATGGCGAGAATTTACAGGGTACAGAGGAATAACACCTGAATCCTCAGGAATGGCAACGCATGGGGGGTATCATGGGCGAAACAGTATACTCTGTTATGTCCATAGTACTGCTTATGTCTATCAGGTGGGCCGTCAGCTTGTTTGCCATTCTATGTTGCATAAAAGAAAAAACATACACCACATTTTAAATTAGACCTTCAGGAATACAACTGTGGAAAACGCGTCCAATTTGTTTTAGTACATTTCGATACCGGAACAAATGTACAGACAGTTAAACAAAATTACTAAAAATCATTGTGTTATTGAGTTCATTATACGTGTATAATTTTTCTTAAATATCTTCCATGAATAGACATTATTTATTAGCCATTATCTGTCCACTGCTGAACATAGGCCTCCCCCATAGACAGCCATAAAGAACGGTCCTAAACCACCTACATCCACTGACTCCCTGCAATACATTTGAAGTCGTCGCTTCATCTAGTGGGGGGTTGTCCTACACTGCATTTGCCCGTATAGGGTCACCACTCAAAAACCTTCCATCCTCATCAGTTGTCGTTTATTATATTAATGAAATTATTACCTATACTCATGACTTCATTATCAGCCTCTACCACCAGATCTCCTTCAGGGTAGAAAAATAGGTAATACTTAAGGAGTATAAGCATACATTTCCCATAAATATTAAATGTGAACCATAAACATATGTAACCTAAATACTACTTTGGATATGTTAATTCCGTTCTCGACAATGTTATTTAAATTCACATCACTACATACTCAATTGGAATGGTCGATAACAAACATTGTGGCAAAGAAACTTTGTGTGCTGCAATTCAGTGCAGTGCAGTGCAAGTACCTATACCTAGGTACTTGAGTGGATGACTATTTAACCAAGACTTTATTCCTAATTTAAATTAATGACCGAATGCAATTTAAAAACAGCAGTGACTAATATTGGAATTGATAACTGCCGCTGAATTTCATCATCATACAACCCGCTACAACCTATACATTCATCCCAACCACCTGGATGAGTGACGATCTTCTATCGTGCGTTTCTTCAAGGTACTTTCTTCCGCGTACAACAATGCTTTGAATCAATTTCCAGCAGCAGTATTTCTGCATCGATACGATATCGTAACCTTTAAGAGAAGAGCATATTACTTTTTAAAAGGCCGGCAGCATGCCTGCAATTTTTGTGTTAGAGTGCTCATGAACAGAAGTCACCATCAGGTGAACCACATACTCGTTTGCTCCCTGTGTTATTACATACACATCACAAAAACAATATTGGACTAACACCAAATCAATCGAATGCAAAAATAATTTTCGAAAACAATGCAAAAGATTTCACCTTAGAATGTTCTTAAATAGATATTTGAGGTTGCTTTAAATTACAAAATGAACAACAGAAATTCCAGATACATACCAAGCAGCCAGTCTGTTCTAGGTACAAGAGAACGGTCCTACGCCGATTGCATACTAAAGTAGTACATTGCTTTGACAAACAATGTAACTATTCCAAGCGAGTATAAAATGACCCATTCCGATGATGAATGCCGTTTAAATGCCATATTTTTAATTTATCACTCGATAGATAATCCAGGTAGGCTCATTGAGATGCTTTGGTAGGTCGCGTCGCCGCCCGCAGTGCTTCTTATTGTTAGCTGACTGAAGCGGCAGCCTCTAACGAACCGCTTCAAGTTACAAGCATACGGCTAATGTTCCTTAATATGAAAATATTTTTTATTTCTCGCATTTGTTTGATAAGATATTAATTTGTAAATTTGTATCTATATCTACTTAGAATTCTAGATACACAGACACTACAGAGGTGATTATAACTTGACGAGTTATTACTTAATTGAAAAATTTTCTGCCACAAATACGCGATCTTACTACTATATATATATATATATATATATATATATATATATATATATATATATATATATATATATATATATATATATATCTTTTCATTACAATTTTTTAATTTAGAATGACAAACAAGCTGACGGACATCACCTATAGTCATGAGCAGATGGCATATGGACACAACAGAGTATACTATTTCGCCCATGATACCCCCCATGCGTTGCCATTCCTGAGGACTATTATTCCTCTGTACCGTGTAACACGCTATATCCTACCCTTCAAACTGAAACAATTCTTTCCCTTTGTCTCTCTCACACAGACATTTTCTTCTTTTTATTTCTTTATCTTTTCTTAAGAGCATTCATACTAAAGCTTACCCAAGGCTCAATTTTGAAAATCAATTTAACTTTTTTAAATATTATCGATTGATTATCTGATGACAAACTATTACAGTAACTACGAGTACGAGGTTTACAACTCTAATTTAATATTGCTAACTAACCTATTCTCCGTATTTTTTTCTTAAATAAATCAAAGCGACAAATAATAAATTCCGAGATACACTAATTCCTCCGCTCGTCTCTCACATTTACACCCACATCCACATTTATTTATACGGCCCCAGTCTACACTATACACTACTATTAATGTTATTGGTAATAAAAGGGACGTCTCATTTATTACTGACAAATATTTCGCGCTGATAAAACTTTGAAAAGAAGCCTAACGGAAGGCGCCAGGTTCTATTTTGTTGTATTTATCGCGTACTGTACAAGAAGTTCGGCGGTTCCCTGTGTACTTTTCACAATAAAGGTAATAAAGGACAGGAAATTATATCATCGCTGATGGTCGTTGCAACTTTTTTTTTTACTTCTGTAAGTGTGACTAAGAGGCAGTAGCATGAGCGCGTTTATGTCTATTGTATAACAAATGCGTTTGCGCATTCACCGGATGATTTGTGGAAATATTTACATAATTTTACCAGAGAGTTTATGATTGATATAATAATAATGAATTTTATTTAAAATTTTTGGTTGTCTTTAAAAAAACAATATAACGTAATGATAATAAAATCCCTGTATAATTATATTACATATAGAAAATACCAAGAAATATGCAGTATACAGAATACCTTGTATATTTAGTTCATGTTATACTGCATAAATATTGTTTTATAAATTTTATTTGTATATATTAAAATTATAAACAAGTTGACAATTCATCTGATAACAAATGATTTGATCGGCTGTTAATATGAATAGTACTTAAAATATACTATAACTATAAGATCTTCAAATTTAGTAAGTTCTCTGCTATATCCCACTTTCAGACCAAAACTTAGGCAGACAAGCAATCTGTCTTACTTAGGTTATTTCTCTAAGCCGCTGTATTTGCACGTCTGTATTTCGTATTGAAAGGAAGTATATAGCTATAGAAGCATAATATTTAATCTTCAAAAATGACAACGCTTAGGGAAGTACAATTATGTTCATAACATTGTTCATGTCTACAAGCGACAGTTGCCACTACCCATCAGGTGGACTGTCAACATGTTGCCAATCCGTATTGCATTAAAAAAAATAACGCCAGCATTCAAGAACAAATCGTGAGACGTGTTAAGTCTTGTCGACACAAGTTCGGACTCCAGCCTATTACTGCGCCGAGGCACATAAAAAACAACACAAAAACACCGTGCACAATGCCCGTTGATGCCGTGAAAAATCTTTACAAATAAAACAAGCAGTCACCGCCCGGGACGATTCTTTATACGATTCTATATCGTTTAAATATGTATATTTGCCGTCTAAGAATATGCAACGTCATTTACCTACAGCAAACGTCAGTTCGTCACGGATCTTTTTAACAATTTTTATTTCGATTGATAAATATTCTATTAAAAAGAAAACGTTTATAAATGTGCCTTTCTGTAAAATCTAGATCGTGAGAAGATTGTAAATGTACGAATGTGGTTGTGATTCAGAAACGATAGAATTGGAGATAAAACATTGCCTTTTTTTCGAACTACAGATATTCGTTTCAATTACCGAACATTTGCTGGTCTCTCTATTTTAAGTTTTGTCAGCGTATCTAAGAATACATAAAGGTATTTTCTATTGAGCTTATTTCGATCTTTACACTTGATATATTAGGACAAGAATCTTGCTTGCTATTTATTCTTTCACGTGTAAAATATAGAAATAAACTGACGCCGGAAATATCATTGTAAAATAAAGGTAACATTGAAAAGAAACAAAATTTTTACAAATGAGATAGTCTTGAAAAAAATGCTTTTTTATGACACCCTTTTGATAATTCATGATATTAAGTTATGATATAATTTTTTTCAAATCTAGATCAATTCAAAGAATCAACAGACGTGAACAATCTAAAAGAAGTTTAATAAAAACAATTAATTGAGATTTGTTTGGGTCACCATCGCCGAAAACCTATAAAATTAATGGTCTTATTCATGTACGAGCTCTCGATGCTAATTCTCTCTCGGCTCGATCTTTACCTGCACCCAAAACTGTCGTATCATACCCAATTAATCACCTATAATACTGGAGTTCCATTTCAATGAGATAATGACCTCGCATTATGAAATATAGCGTGTTATTTTGTGAGTCTCTTCCAGCGTTATGAATGAACGCACTCGGAAAGGTTTTTGTGAAAGCAATAAGACCGTCATTGTAGAGGCCGGCTGAACAATAAATGCTATTCCTATTGTCGACCTGGGAAAATCATTAATTTCAAATATATTTGTAGAATGAAAACGTGATATTATACCCAAAGTACTTTCTCTACTCGATGCAAACGTACTATTACAACCCTAGCATGTAGAGGGGAAAGAGATTGTTAGTAATGGAGACTGAGAATCTCATTGCTAGCAATATACCCAACCAGGTCGAC
The DNA here is from genome assembly GCF_026898425.1 of Galleria mellonella. Lineage (NCBI taxonomy): Eukaryota > Metazoa > Arthropoda > Insecta > Lepidoptera > Pyralidae > Galleria > Galleria mellonella. The sequence continues at coordinate 3,157,145 of NW_026442090.1, read as the reverse complement.
CTCCTCGCGGTTCTCCCTGGAAACTATCATGGTTAATTCCTGATGAATTCATCATGATGGACTAACTGGCCTGTTTTCATTCTCATCTATCACCCTTCACTGGTGCTCCGTCAGCGTATCCCGTTAGTGCAGGCGGGGTTACCATACCATTTTCACTCATAAATAAAACCCTAGCATGTAGACATATTATTACTGAATAGCAATAACATTTATTACCATTTAAATCAGTAGTATTATGCCTATATAAACTCATACAAGCTCTAAATCAATCAGTCGTAATTTAACTAGCCAAATTACTGCCCAGCTACGGACCTGGTTTCTGCCCGCCGGTCTGCCCAGTAAAATTAACTAGTTGGATTTATCATCCAGGTCAATAAAACCTTAAACCAAGGGTCTCGCACGTCGCGAGTCAAGTGGACCTTCAAATTAGTTAAAAGTGCGCTGTTAACTGTGTAAAATATTAAATAAATCATTTCGGTGTGTGACAAAAAGTTTTTTTTTTTTAATTAAACAAGTACCCCATACTAACAGTACGTCATGCTAAGTCTAAGAAGTAAATACTTCTGCCTAAGACTTTTAATCAGATTTTGTCATACGAACTCAACTGCAATCAAGTCAAGCCCGCAAGTATCTAATCTGTGTCGAGTTTATTTAAATCATAGATAAATAAGATAGATAGATAATATACTGAGAGGAATTCTAGCCCACATTTCTAAGAATAACCTCTCAGGTCGACCTCCACCTGAAAACCATTATGGTAAATTCTTTATGAATTTATCACGATGGGTCACCTGACCTCACGTCAGCGTATACCGTTAACGCAGGAAGAGTTAGCATTCTATTTTCATCTCTTAAAAAATAATGTATAACTTTTATTCTTATTTATAACTATTGGTGCTGTCATAGATTAAGAACAGTAATAGGATATTCTTGGGATTTCCAAAAACTTTTCCTATAAAAGCTGCATATGAAAAACTTCTGTGCAGAATCTCAAGTTTGCGGGCTTTACAGAATAACTAGACTTTTTATCGAACCTGCTTCTTCATTTAATATTTCCCTTTGATATACGTATCTTTCAATCTTATATTAATTTTATTTTTGCAAAAACTAATATTTACCTAATGCTTCTCAAAATCATTCGATTTAAATAAGTATTATTCTAAGTACAAAAGATTTATACTAAACTCAAAATATATTTCTTTGATTAATAAGTTACCTAATTCATGTTTTAAATTTTATTTAATAATAGTCTTTTAAAAATTCTCGAGACGACTATGAACTTTTCTCATCGTAATGGTGACCCTAATAACTTTTAATATTAATTGAATTTATTTCTACTTATATTCAGTTTTATTTTTATTTCGTCTGGATATGTTTAATTTGTTGATAATGTTTTCTTTTCTTAAATAGTTTAATATAACCTAATTGATGGGAATCTTCAAAAACGCTTTTGGATTCAAAATTTTATTAAAATTTTTATACACGAAAAGTGTTATTTCCTTTCATACAGTTATCATTCTTGTTTTGTGTCTGATTTATGTTACGCAATTAAATATAATTAAAATAATATACTTATTTTGATTTTCACATATATGCAAATACTTTATTATTTAGTTAAGTAAATACTAACAGACCACGAATCAAAAACACATAAGTACGAATAACATTATTAAAAAGCAAAATTTATTCTTTCAGTATTCCACAAACTGAACTATTATTATTGTACCTATTATTATAAAGTGATTATTGTTTGCTTACTTGTAAACTTTTATTCAGATTACGACAAAAACGCATCGTAGGTAACAAATAAATATCACGTTTACATATGTTATTACACTTGGCAAACAACGTGACAGGACAAAAAAGACTTACGTAACATTTTACTGAAAGGCTATAAAATACGAATACTTTAAGCTGGCGACGACGTGTATTTCCGTCCAACTAAAACCAGGTGAGTGTCAAGTTAACTAGAGCTAGAGATGTGACGTAAGGTAGAAATATTTTTATGAGTAAATTTTATTTAACAAAAGTGCATTCTCTCTGTTTGATAAATAATCGACAAATAAACATACACTCACAGTTCCATGCATAATTAGCGACAGCACATTCACTCACAGTTTCATGCATAATTAGCGAGAGCACATTCACTCACAGTTTCATACATAATTAGCGAGAGCACATTCACTCACATTTTCATAGCGTCAGGTGCAATTTCATCCACAGATTCGTACATAATCTTTTCCCCAAATTATATGTACCTACCCTTCCATTTTCAAATTATGCCTATATTTATATTATCAACCTTATTTATTTAATTCATGGTATACTATATGAGAGAAATTATTGACTCAGTAAAATTACCCACAATTACGTTAATTTTTTAATGGGTACAAGGAATCATATACATATGTCATCTCTCCCATAGACTGACACAAGGAACTATGCCAGATTACCCAATTCATGTAAAAACAAATCATCTGAATATTCTTTAAGACTTTATTCGATTAAAAACCTAACCAAACTTCTTAGCAGAATATTACCTATTGTACCTACTAATGTTATGACATAAGTAATGCAATAAAAAAAAATATCGACAGATTCGTTTACTACTTTTCGAGAAAGACAGAATTTAAATTCCTGATTGGATCCCATTTAGATTTCAAATTACATAATTGATTTATTATTCTAAAAGCACAGTCATAAATTTAAGTGCAATTTTTATTTTACTTTGACAGATTTCGATTCATGTTCCACATATTTTTCCATCTCTAGCGTCGACACGTGCGACTTTGACTACTTTTCCGGCCCCATTAATCATTGCCGAAACTCGAAAGAAACACTTGAACAATGTCTGTTTCATACTATTGTGGATGAATTTTAAGCGTTATACTTTCATATCTCCTTCAAATATTCTAATTTATATTGTAATACAATTTCTTTAAAAAAGGAATGTTTTCATATAAATATTTATTTTTCATACTTAGTCTATCCTCCAAAAATATTACCCTCTATTACATCATAGCATTATCATTATTCTGTGCCTTCTATGATACGTAAAGTAAAATATTTTATGTTAAACGATAACAGGATATATGTAAATTACAGAAGGCACATATCAAATGACTTAATATTATCATATCATATCAGCGTTTAACTGTTTGAAGGGATTTTGCCAGTAGTTGCCACGTTTGGCAGGCGGATTGACAACCGTAGTTAGATTTGGAGCTTTGGAGATGTTTTAAGAGGGATACTGCCGCCCGTCCCTTGCCCTCCCTTAGTCGCCTCTTACAACACCCACGAGAAAGGAAGCTTTGGCCTATTCTATACTGGGAGCACACGGCACTTTGCATGATATCAAAAATCTTATAAATAAGAGCGTTCATGACAAAGTATTGCTACGTCGTTCCCCCACTCACATGCTTACACTCAGTTCTCCCTCGTTCCCTTAAGCATGCCAAGGTAACCTGAGTTTTTTTTGTGGATATTTTTAAGCTCCAGATTTAGAATCTAGATTTGTTTAAGTATTTTTCCACATACCTATTTGAGATTAATGTGAGAGAGACATTGGGATCGATTCTGGAATACCATTTCTCTAAACCTCCAAAATTAAAATTTGGTATAATTTGGTAAAAGGTATCTATATAATTTCTGCCGCCAAACACTGCTTGTGCAGTTGTGAAATGAAAACTATTTGGGACATCAATTGAGGATTCTTAAATAATACAAAATCATTCCTCTTGCATAAGAATAATATGTATTACTACAACTTGAATGACGACATAGAGCAATAAAATTACAGGATATTTATTACGTGTATAAAACGTGTATGCACCCCTAAATTGGCGGCTTTCGAAGACTGACGATAATCGGTTACAATCAAATTGGCCATACGCTTCTTTACTAATTTATAGTAATTGTTATAGTTAGAAAAAAAAAGTTTGTCAAAACTTCTAAACCTTTCTCTACAACAATTTTATCTACGAATATTTAAATAATTTTTACTTTTCTAATTTGTGGCGGATCAAAAGAGGAGTTAGAAACAAAAACATTTTTAATAGATTCAAATTTACCTTTTAACAGAACAAAAGAAAAAATAGAGTAAGTTTAAAATTATTAAAATCAACTTTAAGATCTTTAAATCCGTAAGTTAGCATTTCCACCAACTGCTATTACCAGTTTGTGATCATATTAGAAACATAATGAGCTAATTTACAAGAAATGTAAAGGTCTTTAATCATCCTGTAAGTTCCTACCTAAATAATTAAAAATAAGTAACTTGCTTGGTGATAAAATTTATTGAGTATAATAATAATATTTTTATCTTTGAAATTACAAAATGTAAGTATTATATTGTCTATGGTTACGCATATGAATTAGGTGTGTTATAAGGGCATGAAACTGAGGCAGCGTCGGCTCGCCATTTTGTATTCAGGAGGACTTATTCACCTTTGAACTTTTGCAATCTCCAGCGGACCTTCCCAAGTCGCATCTCTCCACGCCCAAAAGGGTCTCGTTATACTAACTTTACACACGAAGCAGACAAGTGTGTAATCCGTTCAAGGCTTGTGTGTGACCTTATTTTGTCAGTCTATACGCACCTATTATAATATTTGCAACATAGAGAACAATAATGAAAAATAATTTCAAATAATGCATTAATAGTGGATAAGAATGAGGCAAATGTGTGTGCGTAGATAAGGTATGAACAGAAACTAACAATAGCAGAATGAATAAATATGCCGTCGAAATATTCCCGGATCAATAAGCACCTAAAGTTTCAACCATGAACATTATAATGTATTTTTTTATGTTCATGAAACTGTTAAAACCTATTGCTTACCATTTCAAATCATATAATAAAAAATATACCAAAAAAAATATGACAACATATAGGTATTTCATTATTACTTTATTTACAAATAGAAAAAAACATTGTAATAAAATGTATATAATTATAAAAGTAACGTATTGTTTGTTATTTTAATAGACAAACTTATAATTTTCATACTTATATATCTTAAAGAAAAATTTCGATTACTTACTCCCAGTCACAATAAGATAGAAGAAAGAGAAACTCATAAAAGATTAATAAAGACCCTTCAAGTATAGAGATACAACGAATAAAACACGAAAGTAGATTTTCTACAACAGACGGTCGTCGTCTGAGCTTTATAAACGTTTCGTGCGATATTAAAAAATGATGAACAAGCGTAGAGGGTCCTAAAACCGAATCAAATAACATGAAATTGTATTTATCTGAAATATAAAATTGTATGAACCTCCAAGTAGTGAATCTTCTATTACATATAGGTATTAAATATGTTATTGGGCCATGTTTGTAACTGCATAGTTACTAGAACGAGAAGTTTACAGGTTGCATTACTACTACATAATTCTATACTCGCATATAAGAATAAATAAAGATAAAACAATAACGGTAAAGTAATATTCATGTATACGCAGACTACACTAAAACGACTACATAAATGTATTTCACTTAACTAAAAGATTACTGCGACTTTCATTGCGATGCACTATTGCAGTTTTAAGCTGAGCTTTTTATAAAGCAGATATTGTTTCGAACAGAAGATATTATGCAATTATTAAATAAATATTTTACATATGTTGTCAATGCAGCCCATGACGCAAATTAATATCAAATTATGCTTTCTTTGTAATTATTTCTTTGTATTGTAAGTACGTAGGATAGGTTAATATGACGGAACAGAGTAATTAGTTAATTAAGCACATATTTATTATACATTAACATCTAACTTAATTAAACACATATTTTACTTGATAGTTAGTAGTATTAAGACTAACAAGACGTTATAACGTACATATGTTCTATATGTAGGCACTCTTTAGCCCTAGACAGTAAATTAAGTTAATTACACCTACCTCCACCTGAATTAGTTCCAATTTTATCGTTAGAGGTACCTATCACTTGTTAATAATAAGACCGCTGACCCATTAATAAGCTAATGTAATCAATATTAACGGCTCAAACTTTTCAGATTGATCGCTCAGTAAAAGTTACCGTATATACTTATTTTAGGAATTTGATTTGGATTATTTGCATTGGGAACTAGAGGACTCATTGCTAGCAACATACCCTAACAGGTCATCCTCCACGCGGTCCCATCTGACAACAGCGATACTTAATTTCTTCTGACTCCATCCAAGGAGAGATTATCGTCATCCTCCACTGATTGCCCGCCAGCGTTAGCCAATAGCACAGGCGGCGTTACTGTCCCATTTTCAGCTATTAAAAAAAACCGCTGTATCTAAACTATGTATATATTAATTTTTACCAGAGGAAGACTTTGTACAAAAGTCGATTGCTTGGGTACCTCTGTCCCATTCGTGTTTCAACCGTAAAGCAGTTGTGTTTGCATGGCTGTGTTTCGGTTTAAAGGGTGGGATATGGCGTGAATTTACTGGGTACAGAGGAATAACACCTGAGTCCCCAGGAATGGCAACGCATGGGGGATATTATGGACGAAACAGTATACTCTGTTATGTCCATGGTACTGTCTATATGCTCATGTCTATAGGCGACGGTTACCACTTTCCATCAAGTGGGCCATCAGCTTGTTTGCCATTCTAAGTTGTATAAAAAAAATATATAGTATTATGTATCAGTATACAGTTACATTTAGATACAAACCAATGGCAGTAGTTTAATTAAAACGTCCTTTAAATACATAATGAAATTAGACAAATATCAAATTATTGTACTTTTACTAAATGTCATCGATGCAAAAGTGACATTACCACTTTTACATTATCGAAATCGTGAGAAAAATCATACTGGTTTAAATGATTTGACTGCCGACTTCGATTGTAATGTTTTTTTTTTTTAAATACGACCTTAATCAATTTGATTAAGGTTGTATTTAAAAAAAACTAGCAATAATATAAATTATCGTCCAGCAATAGACAGGAATAGACAAGGCCCACCTAGTGAGGATATCAGAAGTTTTCTATTTTTACTTCATGCCTGTTCACTTGTACCTATATGTATGTAAACAAATGAACGTGACATTAACAAAAAAATCCTACTATTGAATGTTTTTGACTGTTAATTGAGCGCAATATTTATTTTACTGTCGTCGTACAGCGCTCCCACAAATAAAAACAAACCAATGACATCACATTTATTAAATCCGTTAAAGCGTTTAGGCACAGGTTAACTTCTGGATACAGCTATACACCAACACCGCTTACATTACCCTAATTTCTTTGGCAGCTAGGCAAAATGATTGCATAGTTGAACACATTTTTTTTTTATACAACTTAGAACGGCAAACAAGCTGACGGCCCACCTGATGGAAAGTGGTAACCGTCGCCTATAGACAGCAGTAGTACCATGGACATAACAGAGTATACTGTTTCACCCATGATACCCCCATGCGTTGCCATTCCTGAGGACTCAGGTGTTATTCCTCTGTACCCAGTAAATTCACGCCATATCCCACCCTTCAAACCGAAACACAGCCATGCAAACACAACTGCTTCACGGTTGAAACACGAATGGGACAGAGGTACCCAAGCAATCGAATTTTGTACAAAGACTCCCTCTGGTAAATTATAAATTAACACATTAAATGCTTAAATATTCGTGGCAAAAAGTCATTTTTCTTTGAAAAATGGAATAAGCTTACCCCGTGCTATCGGTATACATACGACAAAGTACCACTGTACAATAAAGGATAGATGATAAGCAACGATGGAGTCATATGACTAGTTAGATTTAATATGACGAATTCACCAGGTACTAAGCACTATAGTTTCCAAATGGAACCGCAGAGGCTGCCCCAACAGGGAATATTGCTAGTAAAGAGATCACGAGACCCCATTACTAACAATCCCCTTAGCACAATCATGCTTTGTTTGCTTCCTCTAGAATATATCGAAATATTATTTTTGAGAATAGAGGTACTAATGCTACACAAAATTTTATTAAAAAAAAGAAACGGGAATCAAAATACAACAAACACAAAACGTGCAGCTGTCAAGTTAGTGTAGGAGGCTGAATGACATTTTGTCCTTGTCCACGTACGTTTCAATCAAATTTAATTTCATACCTATGTATCACTGTGTGATCCCGGCATAAAATAGACCACTCCTTCCTTTCCCATGGGTGTCGTAAGAGTAGACTAAGAGTAGGCGAGGAATGGACAGCAGCGTCCTTCTTAGTACATCTATAAAAGTTTAACTGCGGTTGCGAACCCGCCTGCCAATCTTGGCAACTACTGGCAAAACTGCCCTTGTGGGAAAGGCTTATGTTCAGCAGTGGACAGTTAACGGCTAAAATAATAAAAAAAAATATATCCTCGAGTAATGCCGTTTATAACGCAAATATAAAGAGAAAGATAAACGTAATACCTAATATCATAACAAAGTGAATTCTCATTCGAAGCAATCCCGTCGCATAACATTGTAGCTACTTATTTATATTCTGTTATTACATTCGTATCCCTGGTGCGGAGGAACAAATTTATTGTGTTACAGCATGCAGGCAATCTAAGTAAGTAACCTATACATAACGAAACATAACGAAATCGTAAAAGTCAAGTCATCAAGAAGATTGGTATTATGTATATGGAGAGCCAGAGCCAATATTTTGTCTCGCTGTATGAAATACAATAACAGAGAACATTAAATTTTCTTGTATAAAGTCGACAAGGTTTTATTTTTGGAAAATCAGAGCAATCTTAAAAGCAAAGGTAAGTCGTCTGAACAAAAGTATACAAAAGACTCGTAACTTATACCTTTGGCCGCAAGAGAATATCAGTGCTTTTCTCTTTTGAGGGCGAAGCAATAAACTGAGTTGTGACCATTTTGTATTGTTATGGCACACTCACAAACGAAAAATTGTATTTAGCTTTATATTTTTTTTTTTTAATCATTTATGTTATCTCGCTTTTTATGTATATCTATATATGTTGTAATTTGTGTGCTGTAATGCAAATAAATTATCTATCTATGTACACTAATATAATAAAGCGGGAGCGTTTGTTTAAACGCGATTATCTTTAGTACTACCAGTCGAATTTGAGAGTTATTTTTGCATTTATTAACTTATTTTTTGAGGAAGCTTATTCAACATCACGCTATAATTACGCGCGAAATCGCTAAATACAAATATTAGTAAATTATATATAGATACATACCCCAATCCTATAAAAGGCAACATTAGCCTACTATTCCCACGCTGGCAAGTCTTCAGTGATTTTTTAACATTATAAAGTTAAATGGGATTAAGAAAAAATAAATATAATTAAAACATTTTTATTCATCAAAATACACCTTATTAATCAGTTATATTAAGAATATTATGTATTATTCACTCAAAATAGTAAACATCAGGCACAATTGTATTTTACACAAGGTACAGGCACAATTTATTTTAGTTTCTGATATGAGATTCCACTAAAAAATGATGGCCTTTCAAATCAAAAACCCAGTACCCGGAGCGAAGTTTTGCCTAACGCAAAAAAAAAATGTATAGCTTGTACTGTGTTTAGAAAAATTAAAAGTAAATTAAAAACTTCACTTCAAGTACTGATTTCTTACAAATAGGATCAAACACATGGATTCACATAAAAGTAATCTTCGTCCGAACTTGATTTACTTGCCATACATTCAAGTTTTCATATTGCTCGATGCACGCATCCACCTTTAAAATAATTCATAATATTAATTTATTTTATATTATAAACTAATTGACTTTTTGAGGATCTTGGCATTTTGTTCGATACATAAATTTATTCATTCCGCCTCAGCGGTAGATGCCTGTCAAACTCGGCTAGGTATAGTCGACGTATAAAGTAAAGCAATGTAACATACATTAAAAAGTTTAAATTAATTATACCCTATTAGGTCATTGATCAATTCTTTTTTGATTCATCATGATGGGACAACTGACTTCATTCCCGTCATTTTATCTTTCACTGATACCCCGCTATTGTAAGCCATTAGCATAGGCGAGTGCGCCATTCCATCTTTATATACTCAAAAAACTCACCTATATTATCAGTAAGTAAATAAGTATATGTAATTTAAGGGTATTCTATCCTTAAAATTGAACTTTTTCTCAAAAAAATTAATGAAAATGAAAATTTTACAACTATATTGTAGTGAGATAAAATTTATTATCGAATTTTGAATGGCAGTCGTTACATTATCAGTATCACTCACTTGATCAGGTTTAAATCCTTTGTCCACGCATCTCTCAATTACGTCCGCAATTTTTACAGTTTGGCTCGAGCCGGCCAGGTCGCGCACAATCGCGAAGATTCTGTCCATAGAACTTATGCCCCTAATGGATACAAAATAAAAATGAAAATCATTGCTCAGTACAAAAACAGATATAATCATAACTAAAAACAAGATTTTGTTTCACAAAAAAGAAAACTATTTCAATCATTACAAAACCTAATTATCTTTATTTGAAAACCAAACTACTGAACCGATTTTGATAAAATTTATTTATTCTTTATTGCACAATAAAGCTTTGTACAAGTGGCGAGCTTAATGCCATATGGCATTCTCTACCAGCTAATCATTAGATAAAAACAAAAAGCATATAAAGGGCAGATGTGGTAAAAAACTTGTGACATAATTATAGCAACATAATGAAATAATTATACATAATGATACATAAGAAATACACATATAACACATAAATACTACTTATAATATATATAGTTATACTAATATATATATACATAATAACTTTGGTAAACATTATGAGATATAGTAACTATTGAAAAACCTGGAACTAGAGCTGGTTTTGTTGACTCAACAAATAATTAAAAAGTCTTCTTTTTAAAATATGCTTAAGAAATTCTATAGGACTAATCTGAAAGTATATTCTTTCTAAACGATTTATAATCAACACAGTTCTGAGGAAACATCTTCTCTTGATCTTATCTTCAAGACAAGAAGATAATGTTTAGTTTTATCGCTAAACCAGCTTTTACTCACAATTTGCCCGCGTGTCTGGGATATATTTACTAACCGGGAAAAGAGTAACCGATACCTTTCATCAGATACAGTACGTGTATACCAAATTTCATAGTGATTGATTAAGCTGTTAAGCCGCTATAAGGTAAAAAACAAATTCTCTTTCACTTTAATAATATTAGTAAGATTCTCTTCCAAGCTAACACTGCACTGCCTAAAGATTAATAAATAAGTCCTCCTTTTGTACAATAATTTTATGCTATCAGTTACAAAATTAGAGTCTTAAGCGTATTTTTTTTTAAACTTGTGACTAAAAATATATACCTCTGAACATTATCTTCGACATGCTGTAAAGATTGTTTCGACATATCCACAAGGCGGATCGCCTCCGACACATCCTCCTTTTCCACCACATCAGATAACCTAAAAACCATTATTTTTATTTAGTAAAACCTTTTTTAAAATATAAATTCTGTATTTGAAAAGTTTATAATAGTAAATTGCAAATTTTATTCTTCCAAGCTACCAGTGATGATAGGTAGTGCCCATGTCAATATATAAAAATGGTTAAAATTTTTGCCAATTAATTAATGTATTTTTTTTATTTAAAAAATTGGCTTTATTACCTAATTAAAAATGATTTTATTGTGAATTTAATTGAACATAGGAGTGATTGCAATATTCAGTAACTTCAACATGTATAAATGGAATCCACTTGAATATTTAAAATATTTATAAAAAATACCTGAGACGTGCTAATGCTGTCGACAAACGCAGTATAGCGAGCAGATTTCTGGCGGACGTAAACGTCACATCCCGCGCGTTACGTGCTTCGCGACGCATCTCGACATACGACGCTATAATAAAAACAAGTTAATCATCATTGGCGACCGCGTACGTGCAAATGCAGTGTAGGACGGTCCCTCACTAGATGGAGTGACGACTTGAAATGCATTGCAGGGAGTCAGTGGATGCAAGTAGCTCCGGACCGTTCTTTATGGCATTCTATATGGGAGGCTTATGTTCAGCAGTGGACGGATAATGGCTGAAATGATGATGAATTATCATTGTATTAAAATCTGAACAACACTTTTCAAGCATAATAATCCGAGTAACGGCGATAGGCTCGCCACTTGTCACGTTGGTCACTAATATGTATACTTGGCAACAATTGTCAATTGCTTTTGATTATTACTAGTATTGACTTTAGAGAAAATTTCGGTCGATGGCGGCCAAGTTCAAAAGACGCTAAGATCTAATAAGAGACACTATCGTTACAGCAGATAGCACGGATATCCATTGACCTTTTCTTTTAGTCAAAGGAGATACTGGGCACAGGCGATGAAAAATTTTAAAGGGTGGCGACCGTGAATGTTTTCGTTGTCAGGTTAAAAGCTCTATCAAAAACTTGCCAAGAGGTATTTGGTAGATTGAACCAGCTTTTTTTTATACAACTTAGAATGGCAAACAAGCTGACGGCCCACCTGATGTAAAGTGGTAGCCGTCGTCTATAGACATGAGCAGTACCATGGACATAACAGAGTATACTGTTTCGCCCATGATACCCCTCATGCGTTGCCATTCCTGAAGACTCAGGTGTTATTCCTCTGTACCCAGTAAATTCGCGCCATATGCCCTTCAAAACAAAAACCCAGCCATGCAAATACAACTGCTTCACGATTGAAACACGAATGGGACAGATATACCCAAGCAATCGACTTTTGTACAAAGTCTCCCTCTAGTAACTACGTCATTATAGTCATGAGCATATTTATTCAACATGAAATTAATCAGGAAAATGGGGCAACACGTCAAGTTGTTACTCACAGACGATGTAGTCGGCGAGATGCGGCGGCACGGTGGGCTGCTTGCGGCGCGTGAGTGCGACGTAGCGGCGAACGAGCCGCATGGGTAGCGCTCGCCGCGACGTCGGCGGCTGCTGCGAGTGCTGATGTACGTACGCTATATGCTTTGCCAACTCTAAGTCTTTATCCCTGAAGCAAACATATACATCTATTAATAATGTTCCACTACGTCTGTGTAGCGGAATGGAAATTATCTACTTGAAAACCTTACTAATATTACAAATATCAAAATGAGTTTCTTACTTCTTGGTACCGTAACGTTAGTTTCGTGATGATTGCTCAACCATTTTACACACACCATTTGAGAAGAAGAAGGATATTATTTTCTTTTATGTGTGATAATGAAATAGCAACCAACATTGGTGGGATACCAGTCAATGAACATAGATAATACAGAAATGAGGCCAGTTGGCTCATCATGACAAATTGACTAGAAATTAACCACAAATATGGAAACTCTATAGGGAACCGAATGGAATTATTTCCATTCAGTCAGTTCCCTCTAGAAGTAGCTATACCTAAGAGGAATATACCCACTGCAAACAATATACCTTCACAGATACCAAATTGATTCAGAATTAGCTAGTTCAGGTTTAGACTCTACAGTTTTGTATTATCTATTAGGAAAATATAAATAAGGTACTTATATATATTTCAATCACACAATAATTATATATTTTATTAATATTTCTATAATGTTTTGCAATTAAGGACACGAATTAAGTGGATAAATAATTAATAATTTCAGTGTCTATTCATAAAGGTATACATAATGTTACTTATATGTGAAATGTAAGCTATATAAATTGCACTTATCGTGTTTTTTGGTCATAAAGGGTAAACATGTACAATATCTTAGTCTTTATTTATAAAGTGGTAAAAAAATATTCAAGCTATCATAGGTAGGGGATGAGGTCATCCCCCAATAAAAAGTCATTTTAATTGTACCAATACGATATTATCTCTTGTTAATGGTATTTATACCACAAATGGTATGTTTTTTAATAATATAATTTGGCGTCAAAATCAGATAATATTGATTGCGTTGTTAATTAAACATAACAGATGGAATGACAAGTGGATACATTGTTGTGTTCTTGGAAATACCAGATACACGGCATTAGATAATATTCAATTGTTTTAATTGAGGCCACACTATCTGCACCAGTATCAACCAGAGATGGTCACTGACACGAAACAAAATTAATTATTCATAGCACTAGGTTTATTTCCCTAATGAGTACTTATAATAATATATTATATAATACAATAATAATAATTTATTAAGCAAAAATATATTTATATGATAATATTTAAAGACTTTTTATATTTTTTTTTTTTTATTATTTTTATTTAAAGATACCTTAGAAGATTAGATTTAGGCAAAGCACTTAGCGGAAAACATGCGTCGGAAATTTATAGCTAATATGGATATATATACTTATATGAATATTATTACGGATATGGTTGTGGTACAGGTACAGGTAGTAATAGTGGTGGGCTACCATTATTACTACCAGTAATTACTACTACCACCACTGGTGGTCAATCTAATGGTAGCGAAATTAAAAAAAAATGTAATCAACTAACCAGTGATATGGAATTCTGCTAATTAACATCTAATTCAGTAAAATAAGTATTAGTATTTTTCAAACATTGACATAATAACGTCGTTTGTTACCTATTGGGTTTATCCTGAATGAGCCACAGCAGATCGAACCGAGACAGTAACGCTGCTGGCAGCTGTATATTCTGCTCGATGGAACGCTTCGGATTATACCTTCCGTACGCGGGATTCGCCGCCGCCAATATCGACACGCGGGCATTCAGACATGTCATTATACCCGCCTGTAAAAATGAAACGTTTAAAATATTTTGTTAATAATATTAAACGAGCTTCTGCCCTTCGTACTTCTTACGCGTAGATTCCGAAAATATCAATGAAATAGAGCACTTTTCGTGGGGTATCGAGATAAAACAAAAACTTTATTAAAAACGAGAATTAGATCCTCACAAACACAACTGTAAAAACCGTATTCAATTTAATAGTTTTTGCGTGATGTCGGAACAAACATATAGATAGACTAACAGACAAAATAAGTTTAGCTTCTATTGCTCTTATTAACATTATCATACAGTTTCTTAAATAACTTTCATATACAGATATAATCTAGTTACAATTTTATTATATTAGTAACATTATTTTAAATACTTGTATTTAATTGCACTGTTTTTATTGTGGAACAAAGTTAATGTAAAGTTAAAGTAATTTTGTAATTTATATAATTATATTAAATTTTAAAGTCACAACATCTGAGGAAACAAAATAATTTTCACATATTAGTGAAGAAATTCATTAGTTTCATATTATACAATAATAAATTGATCAAAACTTTGTTACGTTATACACACATCTAGATATTATGTACAATGACATCTATTGCTTTCCACAATATATATAATCACGTGATATGTCAAACAATGCTTGTTACTTAAGGTATATGATAGTAATAAAACACCCCTGGATAATATGACGATTGAGGGCATCAAATTATTAAAACACTAAATTAGATAAAATTTTAAATTTAACTCAATTTTATACATTAAATACATTTTTTCATTTTAGAGAAATTCTATTAATGATGTGGGATCATAATTATATTTATTATTTTGCAAAAAGTTGTATCCCTTTAAATATCTAATAAAATAAATTTAAATATCTAATAGCTATTGATCTATTTAATATTTTCCGACTGAAGTTAAATTTCTATGAATAAATTTGGTCAAGTTTATTTATTAGGATGTAACGACATAGGGCTAATGCATTGGTATACCTTTGCGATACTAATAGTTTGCTGCTCCATGACCTCGTGTATAGCTGTGCGGTCAATTTCTGCCATCTTATCGAACTCGTCGATACAACACACGCCCTGATCAGCCAGAACTAGAGCTCCTCCTTCCAACATCATCTCCCCAGTAAACGGATCCTAACAATGAAAGGCAGAATTTAGTAAGCTATTTATTTAGTAAGTTGCATTTTAGTAAAGCTTAGATTTTAAAATAATTAATTCATGGCATACATAAATACAAGTAACAAAGGTAAATTATAAAACTGATTGTAAAATATTTAAATTCAGAATATTGTAAAATATTTGAATTCAGAATAAATAAATAATCAAATTATACCTTAAACAGTGCTTAAAGCGTGTAGAACAGAAGGTATGAGGTAAAAAAAAGAAAGGGAAACTGTAAAAGTTAAAAAATATGAGAAGGCTCTCTACTTATAAATCCATATAAATTGAGATAGAAGGTGAGAGAAGACAAGGAGGAGAAAAGAGGACTAAAAAGGGAGAGAAGGGGAGAGAAAAGTGTGTACCTTCATAACGGCAGCTGTGAGACCGACGCCGGAAGAGCCGCGTCCAGTGGTATACTGAGAGCGTGGCGCGAGACGGTCGATGTAGTTCAGCAACTGAGACTTGGCCACTCCCGGGTCACCCATCAAGCAAATATTGATGTTACCGCGAATCTTCATGCCATTAGGCCGCCTAACCATTGTAATAAAAGTTTTAAGAGAATGTATATAAATTAGCCATCTGACACCACTCCCATGGGAAAAGTAATAATGTAATCCTTAAGTTATTCATGTAAATTATTTCAATTTCATGGTATTCTATAAACACATTTTCTTAATTATTAATTACTAACATATATATTATTAATGGGTGATGGCCATTTGGTCCCTGGATAGAACAGGCCACCCCTTCTTTTCCTGTAAGTGTCTTAAAAGACGACCAAGGGACGGCGAGGGATGGACAGCAGCATCCCTCTCAAAACATCTCTAAAGCCTACCTGCGGTTACCAATCCGCCTGCCAAGCATGGCAACTACTTGCAAAACCCCCCAAGGGGGAGGCTTATGTTCAGCAGTGAATGGTTAAAGGCTGATATGATGATGATGATATTATTAATAAATAATCTTAATTTACTTGTCAACACCGCCCACAAGCAGCAGTAGTAGTGCTTTCTTCACATCCTCATGGCCATATATCTCTGGCGCCAAGCTCTGCGCCATTCTCGAATACAAATCCTCCTCAGACAACTCTGCCAACTCTTCCTCAGTGAGGGCTTCAGAAATCTCGTTCTCATCACTTTGGTTCAGGCAAGTCACACTCTGTTATAATTATTTAAAAAAATATAACATAAAAACCAATATCTATGTCTTCATGTTGGATCATAATCTATCTATTAAAAAACAAAAGAAATACATTACATATGAATTGTTGAACATAATTATATCAACCTATAAACAAACTACATCAACCTAATTTATTAATAATAGGAGTCTTGTAGCTTCACTGCTAGTAATTTTTTTTTATGCAACTTAAAATGGCAAACAAGCTGATGGTCCACCTGATGGAAAGTGGTAACCAGCGCCTATAGACATGAGCAGTACCGTGGATATAACAGAGTATACTGTTTCGCTCATGATACCCTCCCCCTCCCCCCATGTTCCTTAGATTCCATCCCTAAGGTATTATTCCTCTGTACCCTGTAAATTTACTGCCATATCCCACCCTTCTGCTTCATGGTAGAAACATGAATGGGACAGAGGTGCCCAAGCAAATGACTTTTGTACAATGTCTCCTTCTGGTGTATATATATTTTTTTTTATCTCCTGAGAAACCACCATGACTAATAAATGATGAATTCATCACAATGGGCCAATTGACTAGACTGCATTCTCACCTATCATCCCTTTATTTTCACACACATTAGGTGTGTGGTGACACACCTAATGTGTGTGCTAAAATACCATAAAATTCAACACAACATAATGTTTAAAAATATAGGGATTTACATGAGCCTCAAGGTATGTATCCGAGAGCAGCCCCTGCACAATCTGCTTGAAGCCAACGCTAAAAAGCGGCAGGAAGACTCCACTGACGGCCACGTGGTCCCCAGGTTGCGCGCGACGGGTCGTCTCGCCGCGGCAGTACACCGACAGCTGTCGCGGAATGTGCCCCACTGGCACTTGGTCTGACTGCACAACACATCCAAGTCCATATTAATAAACATAACTATTTGAAATGATTCATTAATAAATGAACTTTTTTTTTTTTTTTTTTTTACAACACAGGGGGCAAACGAGCATGCGGCTCACCTGATGGTAAGTGACTACCGCCCATGATCACCCACAACACCTACGGCATTGCAGGTGTGCTGCCGGCCTTTTAAAAAGGAATATGCTCTTTTCTTGAAGGTTATGTTGTCGTATCGGTTCGGAAATACTGCTGCTGGAAGTTGATTCCAAAGAGTGGTTGTGCGTGGGAGAAAGTGCCTTGAAAAACGCACGGTGGAGGACCGCCACTTGTCCAGATGGTTGGGATGAAATTTTAGTTTATGGCGGGTTGTACGATGGTGAAAATCTGCAGCAGGTATCAATCCGAACAATTCTTCAGAGCACTCCCCATGATAAATTCGGTAGAAAATGCACAGAGATGCAACATCTCTACGCAGTTCCAGTGGGTCGAGCCGGACAGTAAGACGCCGATCGTCAACAATTCGAGCTGCCCGACTTTGAATGCGGTCTAACGGAAGGAGTTGGTACTGTGGCGCTCCTGCCCACAGGTGAGAACAGTATTCCATGTGTGGCCTCACTTGAGCTTTATATAGTTTCAGGCGGTTTTCTGGCGTGAAATACCGTCTCACCCTATTGAGCACCCCCAACTTTTTGGAAGCTATCTTAGCTTATACTTAGAAAACAGTTGTTTATGAATGGTTGACCAAATAATTCTGAATTCAACTTGTTGGTTTTATTGTATGAAAAAATAGGGGTAGGCCTTTACTTAGCAACACACAACTAAGAAAAAAATATTATTTTGCACCATAATGCCAACCATATCCATCATAATGCCATGATTTCAAGTCACTAGGCTAATAAAAATAATTGTTTGCAAATAAAGCCACAAGGTACAGTTAGTTATGTATAAGTTCTTAGATGGGTAAAATAAGGATATTAAAAATTGTTCTGCCAGATGATCTGATTTCTCATAATACAGAGTATCCTAGCTAGATGATCAGGTGATTACTGTTACTGTGCGGCACTTACAAAAAAAAGTAGCATATTAAGAAATACTAACATGCTCCTGAATTTTCAATTCCTGGAATTTTTGAAACCTAGAACCTCTGGTTTGCAAGTGCAATTGTCCTGCGGTCTTGTTAAGGCGGCACTCATCAGCCGAGCAGGCAGGCGGCGGCGTGAACTGCAGCGCACGGACCGGCTGGTACGTTTCCGCGCCACAAGCACTGCACGAGTACGTTGCCACCACTAGAAGAGGCTTCACATCCGTGCATCGGGTCACAATACCTGCAGTCAAGTAAGGGTGTATTCATTTATGAACATTTCATCATATGAGGACATGTTTAGATGACCATACTGTTCTATGAAACCTTTTTCAGTTGAGTTTTTCAATTAGTTTACCAGAGGGAGACTTTGTACAAAAGTCGATTGCTTGGGTACCTCTATCCCATTCATGTTTCTACCGTGAAGCAGTTGTGTTTGCATGGCTGTTTCGGTTTGAAGGGTGGGATATGGTGTGAATTTACAGGGTACAGAGAAATAACACCTGAGTCCTCAGGAATAGCAACGCATGGGGAATATCATAGGCGAAACAGTATACTCTGTTATGTCCATAGTACTGCTCATGTCTATAGGCAATGGTTACCACTTTCCATCAGATACAAAAACCTGTTTACAAGCATATTATTTAAGTTCTCAGCACTAAATCTAAAGCAATCTAAATTACATTTGAAAAATTTTAACTATTTGTTCTGTAGTATGTAATGAAAAATAATTAGGAAATTTTTCTCACCTCTTACTGTAACAAGTTTGCCAATGTGTTCTGCTTTTACTTCTCTAATTGGTATGGACTTGGAAGTTGCCATATCCTTAAAATACACCTCACTAAAACAATATAAAAAATGTTATTAATTAATTACAACAACTCAAAATTATTACAGACAGCAATATAACAAATTTACTACTTATATACTAATACTAGTTTTATATAACTGGATTAAAAAATTTAATAAAAATACTATGTACTCATGGAGAGGTAGGCCTTAATGAATCTGGATGAAACAGAAAAACTTAGAATCATAAAGAACTACTAATTGATTTTTTCAATTTGTAGTTCTTTATGACTCTATTATTAATTTTTTAGTTTGTGCATTAATTATGTGCCATACAAGAAATATCAAATATTTTTATTTTAAACAAAATGTTATTCATTAAACTTACAATCGCCTAATAAGCTCTGGAGGATATCTGTTTCTTGGGTCTCTCATCTCTCCTGGAATTCTATGATTTCGTGCTTCCAACATAATTCTATGTTCAATGTACACATCTAATGAGTCTTTAGAAGCCACCTATTAAATAGATAAGATTGAATAAGATCAGAAATAATATTTTACTAAAACAGATAACTATGGTATGTGGTTTTAAGTAGTTACCTCTTTATGCTTATAGTCTGGCAACATTTCATACACAACATCGGAGACCATATTAGTGTACCGACGAGTATTTGACTTTACAGCTTCAGCCAATTCCTCATTAACTTCATGGAGATCATCTAAGTCCACAATAAAAGCTGTCTAAAAGTAGCATTATAAAAAATTATTAATAATTATAAAACATCCACAATGCATGCATCAAAAACTAAATCTAAATTTACAAGTCACTTAATTTAAAAACATTTACACTTTAGTTATTTTTGTCATGAACTTCTTGAAACTATCTGTAATTCTAATAAGTTTAATTTTTTTTTTTTTTTTTACAACACAGGGGCAAACGAGCATGCGGCTCACCTGATGGTAAGTGACTACCGCCGCCCATGATCACCCACAACACCTACGGCATTGCAGGTGTGCTGCCGGCCTTTTAAAAAGGAATATGCTCTTTTCTTGAAGGTTATGTTGTCGTATCGGTTCGGAAATACTGCTGCTGGAAGTTGATTCCAAAGAGTGGTTGTGCGTGGGAGAAAGTGCCTTGAAAAACGCACGGTGGAGGACCGCCACTTGTCCAGATGGTTGGGATGAAATTTTAGTTTATGGCGGGTTGTACGATGGTGAAAATCTGCAGCAGGTATCAATCCGAACAATTCTTCAGAGCACTCCCCATGATAAATTCGGTAGAAAATGCACAGAGATGCAACATCTCTACGCAGTTCCAGTGGGTCGAGCCGGACAGTAAGACGCCGATCGTCAACAATTCGAGCTGCCCGACTTTGAATGCGGTCTAACGGAAGGAGTTGGTACTGTGGCGCTCCTGCCCACAGGTGAGAACAGTATTCCATGTGTGGCCTCACTTGAGCTTTATATAGTTTCATATAATGATGATAAATTATATATTCTTTATATAATTTTATGAATAATTAATTATAAACATGATACAATGTCAGAACACAACCTAAAATACACCGATTCTAACCTACCTGTTCCCTATGAGCAACTTTTGTAAGTTGCTCTGCGTATTTAAAGTTTTTATGTCCTTCATCATCAGTCTGGCAAAAATCAATAAAAAAATTCTTGAAGGATTCTGTAAAATAAAAATCACTTGTAATGCAACCGCAAACAAACAGACTCTGAGATAACAAATACGAAATAATATTCTTACCCTTATCTGCAACATAATCACGCATAGCCATTTCAAATGATTGTTTAATGAGAAAAATCAATAATAAGGTTGTTTAAGTAAAAACTTTATATTTTAATCTATAACGCACAAAACATATGCAGTTTAAAACAAGTTGACAAGTTAAAAATAATTGGCGCGAAAACTTTGTTTTTGTAATAAATTCGTTCAAATTGATATGCAAAGAGCGCAGCCTATACAGCCCGAGGATAAATTTCTTTTTTACATTATTTAATTTCTTCATTAACTTAATTATAGTATATCTAATTCAATATTTTTTTCTGGTAGATTACCATTCCATTATCATTCTTAAAAAAAATTTGTAATAATTAATTAAGGCGGTATGAAGTAGCAATTTCAATTTCACATTTATAATATTTAAAAGGATTGCCACTTGTAAAAAAAACAAAAGACATTGTAGCTAGATCTCTTTCCTATAAACAACAGTCGATTGTCCTTTAATTTAATTTAAATAATTTTATAAACTGAATGTTATTTAATATTATTGCTAATAGCATTTTCTACCAGTCAGTCTTTGGGACGTACATTGAATCAAGAATACAGTACTTTAGTGATAAGATAGATAATGATAATAACAGATATGTAAATAATTGTAACAACTAACATTAAATAATGATATTAATATACATATATAAAGATGAAGGGTAAATAATTTTAATAAGCAATTAACCGTTTACGAAGCCTTTCGTAGTTGTTTTTTAAGTCGCGAAATTCTATAAAAGAAATAACCCGCATTTAGTCAGTTTAGTTCTTGCCAATCTTGGATACAATCTTTGTTATTTCCATACTAGCTTTCAATGTATGGATTTGGTTAGAGATTATCATGCTCATGTGTAGTTAAATTATGAAATCACAATAGTGCGAACTTAACTTATAAAAATCCTGTCAAATGTAATGCGATTGGCTGCGATCTACACTACTTGTGGAATAGTTTTAACTTGTATTTTATATTTCTTTTTGTTTTGACGTTAAAATTATGACTATATTTAATTAATATTGACTTTTTTTACGAAGTTTACTCTAGAAATAGACCAGATATTACGAGAAGTCTTGAAAACTTGTGTTTGTTATCAATAATACTATGAATTTGAGATCTTAAGGTAATATTGTATAAAAAAATATATTTAAGAATTTTATTTTTGCTAAAAAAATGTTCTTCGGAACATGCATTGTGATTCCTTTATCACACGATTCGCGTTTCTACTATCAAACTATAGTATAATTATAACCCTATTCGTTTCCCTTTTTTGAATATCAGGCTGGCCAACATAATGAGAAAAAGCAGGATTTTTTGTGTAGATTGGTTAGATGTTCCTGACCAAATCGGTTTAGGTGATTTATATGAAGTGAAGTCTTTTATCTTTAGGTTATATACTCTAGTTCCCGCCATTTCCAATGTCTGTCAATTTTTATTTACAATTTTGTTTTCTTTACTTATATTTTTTAATGCACAATTTTTTATTAAAGTAATATTTATCTTTCAAATTAAGTAGGTAATATAGTGACTGTAGTTTTAAGTTAGTTAATTATCAATGTTAAAATGTCAGAATCATTAGGTAAGTATCTTATAGTAAGTTCCGTTTAGTATTGAAAAGGAAGGGAGGTGTAAATGATTACTTCGTATTTTGTTTGTATTTTTTGTTAATCACCATTGTTCATGTTTCAAATAAATCACATATTAATACAGCAGGGCAACGAGCCAAACGCCAGAAAGTTGATAAACATGGACGTCAGTCTGCATTTGAGAAACTTAAACAGCTCAAAGGCAAAGGTTCCAAACATAAGTATGACGTCGATAACTTGGAAAATGTTTACGATACCGTAGATGAAAGAGAATACAGTGAACGAGTACTGCAAAGACAAGAAGATGATTGGATAGAAGATGGTAATATTTTAGTTAATTTTTATAATATCAATAGATTATTATTTCGGTTGTTCCCACTAATAGCTGAAGACAATGGATACGGGTGGGAAGTGTATTAATTAGAGAGCCGGTAGGTACCATAAGTGCAGAATACAGTACTAGTTTCAAATAAATTTTGTCTGTCTGCATGGTTTGTTTGTTCATTACATAAAAACTAGGGCACCAAATTGGATGCTGTTTTCACAAATATATTCCTGATGATCTAACTTAAAAACTAGTGTAGATTTTATTTTGCTACACCATCTAGAAGTAGTTTATTGAATTGGTTTTCCTATTTTAAAAAGTCATAAATATAAAGTAACAGTGAAAAGCAAGTCCATAATATAATTAGAAAATATTTAGTTAAATCTGGAATTTGTGATAAAATATAATCAATACATAAATTAAAAAAAATCAAATTTTGTATTCAATTATAGATGGCACAGGTTATGTGGAAGATGGACGGGAAATATTTGATGATGATGAAATTGAAGATACCTATGTTGCTACCGAAAACAAGGGATCAGGTCGAGGACAGAAGAGAAAAGCCAGAGTTGCAGCACCCTCATCCAAAGGGAACATAAGAAATCTGCTAGGTTTAATGCCATCAAAGAGAAAAGAAGTTAATATCTTATGTTCATTTTAGTTTACTTTTTACTGTTTGTGAAAACCATTTTTCTATTACATAGATAAACCTTACATTTTTTATTAATCAAAAAGTATATATATATTTTTATAAGTATATATTGTATAACACTATATTATATAACACTAATAATATATGGGATCGATTTTGAGACACCATTTCTCTAAACCTATCATAATAAAATCTTTATTCTAAAATTCTAAATTAATATAAACTAAATTTATACTAATAATAGCTTTAATTCAAAACTTAATAATTTTGTATATGTTGTACATATAACAGTAATTTCATTTCATATTATTATTACAATTAAAATATTAGGTTAAGAGATAGAAAAATGCCACCTCAAAATCAGTGCCAAGATCACAATAATTTTTAAAGTACATATTTGAAAAATAAACTTAATATATTAAGTAAAATAAGTTATAGGTCTTAGTGACTTATAAGATTTAAAATTTTAGGATGTGAAAATATCTGACGATAATATTTTATCAGATATAATGTCAGATTTGGATGGTAATACACCATCCACAGTTGTGAAACCCAAAACTTTAGTGACACATAAGCCAACCATAGTTGAATCAAGTAAGAGAGAAGCACAAAACTACTTCAAGAACCTGTCTTCTTCTATAAAAAAACCAACTGTACTGTCTTCAGCGGCGAAAGAAATCACAACAGTCAAACAAGAGACAGTCGTAAGTAGAGACTTATTTATAATTTTCTTATCTATTTATCAAAATATTATAGATATCTTAAATATTCTTACTGATGTTTTAAATGTAAAATTGAGTTTGTTACATCTTCGTGACACAACAGGTCAACCAATTATCATTAAATTTTTTATATTTATATGTATTTAGGATGAAGCAGGATGGTTTACACAGACAAAGTCATGAGTAAAATTTTATCAATACTTTACAAAATCTATTTTTAGTTACAGGATCAAACTGTTGATAGAAATAATATAGTTATTAATTCGAAGCCACCTATTGAAATAGATCATAAAAAAACAGATATGCCAGTCATGAACAAAGTAGCGCCTAAAAAAGCCGAGTGGAAAATAGACAAGGAAATTAAACAAGAAACGGAGGACTCTGCCACACAAAACATAGAGGAGTTTCACACACAAGATGTAGATTTTGATGATGATGATTTTACTGATGATGCATTATCAAAACCTATAGAAGTTAAAAATGAACTTAACACAGGAAGTAATATAATAGATGTGGCTGAAGAATTCTTAAATGATGACTTTGAAATTTTTCCATCGAAAAAAGAATTAAAACCGTTATCAAGTACATGGAATGATCAGATGGGTGATAACCAAGTACAGGCCTCTGTTCAGACAGATGGACTGTTACCTCTTCACACAAATGAAAATGGGGAGAATGTGCTGAAATTTTACTGGTTAGATGCTTGGGAAGACAGGTTTTTGAAGCCAGGAGTTGTATACTTATTTGGCAAAGTTTATGTTAATCCATCTGATAAGAAAGCAGGTTGCCTATCTTGTTGTGTGGTAGTAAAAAATATTACAAGGCAGATGTTTTTGTTGCCAAGAGAATATGTAAGTACATCCTGTTACAATGATATCTAAAACATCTGTATGTAATTATATTAAAAATATGAAGAATATCTCTATAAATACCCTTTGTTTTTTAAAAACATATCTAATATCTAATTGTCAATATTATCTTGAGAAATCATGAAAGAGATAAGTTATAAAATGTTTGTATTAGTTAAGTTGACAAGTATTAAATATCTTGAATACAGATTTAAGTCAGCTTAAAACATCTGACAGATCAATTAAACCCAGGCCTTATTTACGCAATATGCCTATCCCTGCACTATAAAAATTGCTATGATGTAGTACACTTAATATTTATTTTCTAGAAACTGGATCCTGTAACACTTGAGAGTACAGATGAACAAGTTACTATGATGGATGTGTACCAGGAGTTCAACACTTCAGTGGCCAGTGAACTTGGTCTCAAAGAGTTCAAGTCTCGTAAAATTACAAAAAATTATTGTTTCAATTTACCTGATATACCAGCTCAGTCTGACTACCTAGAAGTAAAGTATTCTGTAAGTATGAATTTATTGTATTTTTCTTTCTTATAGCTTATGATTTAAAATTAATTTCACTGAAATAGGTCTAAAAGTAGCCATGATTATTTGTAATAAGGTCCTAATATTATTCATTTCTGCAATATAATCAATCAAACAATCTTCTATATAAGCAGTTCACTGATTCTTAATATTTTATCAGTGTATCAGTTTATAAAATCAAAGAAAACTTAGCTTTATTATAAAATGTACAGGCAAGCATCCCTCCACCATCGACCGGCAAGAAATACCTGACATTCTCACACATATTTGGAACAAACACTTCATCCTTAGAAACACTCTTATTGGAGAGAAAAATTAAAGGACCATGTTGGTTAGAAATTAGACAACCAGAGAAGGTGCAAGCAAAAGTGTCCTGGTGTAAACTAGAAACAGCATGTAACATAGAACACGTGAATGTCCTCAAAAGCGAAACTAATTTAGAGGCGCCACCTATTGTTGTTGCTACCGTAAGTAAATACTATTAAAGAGAATAAAGAGAATTAGCAAAGAATAATATATTTTATGTTACAATCAACAACCATATATGAACATCTAGTTACCATAGCGACCTAAACACAGATATATAATTACACTGATTTAAGATCACTAGACGTGCCACATACTGGAAGTGCTTCCATAACATTCCCTCTCCTTTTTCAAGCCAAACTCATTATATAACTTTATTAGCCTAGGCTTGTAAACAGGCTTCGTAAGAATATCGGCAAGCTGTTCTTCAGTTGGTACTTCTTCAATAGTAAATTCTCTTTCACATACACAGTGTCTTACATAGAAGTGTATCAGCTTTATGTGTTTTGCTTTATGGTATAGTTTATGGATTATGTACTTATTTGACTGTAGACTCAATGCGTAGAGTAGGCATATTAAGATTAATTTTTAATTTTAAATACCCATTTGCATTGTAATCCTTTTCTGTTCTTTAGCAAATCTGTCATTTTTAATGTCTCATTCTCATATGATGAATTCATTTCTTTATTCATTGCCTCAATCCACTTATCCTTTTCAGGACTGTTTAAGACTTTTTGGTATAAAGATGACTCAGAAACAGATATAGCCTCATTAATAACTTCCTCAAAATTGAATCTCTCAGGGAGTTTAATTCGGTTACGATCACGAAGTTGTCGCCCCATCGTTGCCTCTATTTCATTTTCATCCCTTTCATTATCTTCTTTAAACAATTTAATATTTTCATCCCTACCATTTGTCTCTATAGGTGAATTTAAATGAGTTCCACAATTTGCACAAGGTATTGGTAGTACATATGTTTTATTTCCTACTGGCTCTACATTAGGTTTTTCTGGAGGTTTGTCAATCTTGCGTTTTTCTAGTAAAGATTTCTCATCAAATACTACATCACGTGATCTCATCAATTTCAGATTTTTCACATCGTAAACGCGATATCCTTCATCTCCATCATACCCAATAAGTATTCCTTTCTCGGCTTTACTCTCTAACTTTCTCAATCTTTTCTGTTTTGGGATATGTACATAGCAATTGCATCCTATAATTCTGAGATGATTTATTTTTGGCTTTTTATTATACCATAGCTCATGCGGTGACTTTCCATCTACTGGAGTTGGCCCCGTTCTATTGAGTATATAGACTGCAGCTTTAGATATTTCAGCCCATAAACCTTTTGGTATCTCATTATGAGCATGCATAAGTGCTCTTGACATCTCCACAATTGTACGATTCTCTCCTTCAGCAGAACCATTTTGTTCAGGAGTATATGGCATTGTTAACATTTGCTTTATTCCAAATTCTTTCAAAGTATTACGTACCTGTTCGTTATCAAATTCTCCTCCATTATCGCTCAACAACCCTTGAATGACGTGTCCAGAAGTATTAACTTCAGCTAGAAATTCCTTCAAGCGAGCGTGTACCTCTGACTTGTGTCTCAAAAAGTAGATCCAACGATATTTCGAGTATTGATCTTTAAACAGAACATAATATTTAAATTTTGAAATTGAATAAGAAAATGGTCCACATACGTCTGTGACAATTAGCTCTCCAGGTTTGGTAGCTTTAGGTCTTTCTCCGAACTTCTTTCTGTGGCTCTTGCCGAAGAAACAGCCTTCACAAATGTCAGCAGAACTGGAATCTAGCCTTATTCCAAGCTCTTTTTGTATTAATTTAGCTACATGACGACAATTTTGGTGCCCTAAGCGTTCATGATACAGCTGAAGATTCTGTAGCGTCGATAACTGGTTTGCTTCATTTTTAGGCATTAATAGCTTTACATTTAATTTATATAAACTACCATGCTCCTCACGATTTCCAACTAAAATCACTTTACCATTATTCTTCATACAACATGATCGAGCAGTTGATTGAAAAAGACTATTTTTAAGCACATCTTGCGCAGCTAGTACAGAGAACAAGTTTCGTTGTATACTTGGTACATACCATACATTAGTCAATGTTATCAACTGTTTTTGTCCATTTATATCAGCTTCAAGTTGGATAGAACCTTTGCCAATGGCTTCAATTCCGTCCCCGTTAGCAGTCGTAATTGTATGAGGATCATGAAAGTACTCGAAAGACTGAAATACATCTCTCCTATTAGTTACGTGACTTGTCGCGCCGTTATCTACGTACCATGATTCTTTATGAAGATTTTTATCAGTGCAAGCTAGAGCTAGACCTGTCGACATTACTACATTCGTAGATTGCTTTTGAGGTTTTGGAGGTCTACCATCCGCAATCCACTTTTTACATGACCTGACTTTGTGAAACCCTTCTCCACAATAGTTGCATTTGAACTTTTTCTTCTTACTTTGCTTCTCATTACGTTTCTCACCTCGTACCATAAGAAGTTCATTGCTACTTTCACCTTCATCTATATTTTTCTTTAAAGACCTTTCATATGCGCACAGCTGAGTAGTCAAGTTCTCTATCGTATGATCATTCACTGACATCAAGGCCCAACTAGATTTGAAATTGAAGTACTCCTCAGGAAGTGAATCCATAATTTTACATATCAACAACATCTCTGGTAGTTCGGTCTTGCCTTGTTTCATTAAGATCAGATTTACTTCATGCCATAAATTCTTTGCTGTAGTCAAGTGTGTCCCCATATCGTGAGTAGGATCAAGCTTGTATCCAAAGAATTGCATGCAGACATCATAAAAGCGATCTTGTGATACTCTTTCATAAAGCCGGTTCAGTTCATCCCAAGCTTCTTTAGCTGTAGTAAAACGCATAACTTTGGCGAGCATTTTCTCTGTCATATTGGTGGTGA
This sequence comes from Galleria mellonella, assembly GCF_026898425.1. Taxonomy (NCBI): domain Eukaryota; kingdom Metazoa; phylum Arthropoda; class Insecta; order Lepidoptera; family Pyralidae; genus Galleria; species Galleria mellonella. The sequence continues at coordinate 3,127,681 of NW_026442090.1, read as the reverse complement.
GTAGTAAAAATGCAGTGCTATTGATTCGCTCATAAGCATCGTACTCTGCTTTATAAGTCGATATAGCTCCCGGTGTGGCAGTGGTACTTGGATGTGTTGGCTTTGTGAGTGTCCCTTGAACCGCTTCCAAGGCTCCGGCGTGTGTTCTCAACAGCATCAACACTTGAAATTTCCAAGTGGTCCAGTTAGTTCCGTCGAACGGTCGAATGTCGAGTTTTACATTTGTAGACATGTTTACACTCTCTCCGAACCTTTGTTCTTTACAAACTATCTATTTACCGAGGTCGCGAACGCTCTGCTACCATATTAAAGAGAATAAAGAGAATTAGCAAAGAATAATATATTTTATGTTACAATCAACAACCATATATGAACATCTAGTTACCATAGCGACCTAAACACAGATATATAATTACACTGATTTAAGATCACTAGACGTGCCACATACTGGAAGTGCTTCCATAACAAATACTCTTTTATTAAAATGATGTTGACCATGATGATTTCTCTGTGTTGTTTAATTCTGTTAGAGTTATTTACTTCCACTAAATGCGGCTCTTCACCGTGGATGACGACTTTGAGAGAAATTCTAATGTTAGTTTAATGTGTGGCTATTTTTAAATTTGTCTAATTTTTTAATTGAAACCTTATTAGTAAGCATCAATTTTACTAAATATGCTCATAACTAATAGTTAGGTAGACTAGTTTCTTAAATACTTATATACAATACAAAGCTAGGCACAATACCACAACTCAATAGTTAAATGCAGAAATCCACACTCTAATTACCTCTTTTCTTTATCAACAATATTTGCTATAATGGTGATCATAACATTTGGGTTATCTAAATTTCACCTAACATATTTGAATTAGAGTTGGTAATAAATTAGTTATTAGGTTTCCAAGCTTCATCACAATTTGTGTAGGAATTTCCATGCATACCGTTTATGTAAAAAGCTAACGAAAATCACTTATCTCTAACTTCGATATAGGGCCCATCTATTGGTATTGAAATTTATTTGATTAATGTTATAAAAATTATGAAATTAATAAATACAATTAATTTAATTATGATATATTTTTTTCATATCTTTTTTGTTCCTATTTTTAGATAAATATGAGAACTACTACGGATCCTAAAACAAGAAAGACTAAAATCTTGATGTTAAGTTGCCTGATACACAACAATTTTCCCATTAATAAATCGCCGCCAAATCCTCCTTTCCAACAGCATTTTTGTGGTAAGTTGTATCCTTTCATATGATAAAACGTTGATAATATTGTAATATACAATTAAACTTTAAAAGGGACAAGTAAATTTACCAAAGAATGAATTTATACATATTATCCTGCATGTACTGTTTTAGGGATTGAACAAAAACAAATGGCAGTGAAATTAATGAGTATCTATTATAACATAAATTTTTTTGTATGAATACATTTAGCACAATTACACTCCCTTCATTCACACAAGGCATGCAGGTGTAGCAGACGTCAATAGATTACGGAAACCTCTTACAATCGGCGGTACATATTGTAATGAATCCTTCATTTTAAAATGTTACTAAAAACGAAACAATAAAAAATATATTATTTTAACCGTTTCCAGTCATGACTAAATGCAATGAAATTTGGCCATTGGATTTTAAACAGACATTTCCACAATATAAAGCAACTAAACTTACGAAATGTGATACGGAAAGAGAACTTCTTAACTATTTCATGGTGCAATTTTGGAAAGCAGACCCAGACTTGGTTGTAGGTCACGATTTGCAAGGGTTTCAACAAGATTTGCTTATTGGAAACATCCTAGATCTTGACATACCAAACTGGTCCCGTTTGGGCAGATTAAAGAGGTCAGTTGCACCAATGAAGAAATTTGCAGGAAAAGATGCATTTCTAGGGCGCCTTGTATGTGATATCAAGATTTCAGCTATGGAACTCATAAGAGCAAGAAGTTTTGATTTAGACACGCTTTGTGTGAATGTTTTGAAAATGAAGGAAGGCGAAAGATTGGATGTCGCTCTCGAAGATTTGCCGCGATATTATGAAAATAGTAGAGACTTGTTCCAGCTTGTTTCTTTGACCATGCAAGATGCCTCTTACATTCTAAAAATCATGTGTGAACTGAATGTTATACCTTTAGCATTACAAATCACACAAATTGCAGGCAATATTTTATCTCGAACTTTATTGGGTGGCAGATCTGAACGGAATGAATTTTTACTTCTCCATGCATTTACAGAGAAGAACTATATTGTACCAGACAAAGTATACGGGAAAAGAGGTAGTAATAATGATAAGGACATTGATGAGAAAGAAGAGACTGTTGTTAAAAAACAAGGGAAGAAGAAGGCTGCATATTCAGGAGGATTAGTACTTGATCCAAAAAAGGGTTTCTATGACCAACTTATATTGCTTATGGATTTCAATTCTTTGTACCCGAGTATTATTCAAGAATACAACATCTGTTTCACAACAATAAAAAGAAAAAGTGCTGCTACTTCTGATGAAGACATAGCGAATCTCGTTCTACCAAACTCCAATACAGAATTTGGCGTCCTTCCCACACAAATTCGGAGACTTGTTGAAAGCAGAAGAGAAGTAAAAAAATTAATGAAATCTCCCGACTTGCCACCAGAACAATACATGCAGTACAACATAAGACAAATGGCTCTCAAGCTGACTGCTAATTCTATGTACGGTTGTCTGGGTTTTACACATTCGAGATTTTACGCTAAACCGCTGGCAGCTCTAGTAACAATGAAAGGCAGGGAAATCCTATTGGATACTAAAGAAATAGTCCAGAAGCTGAATTATGATGTTGTATATGGTGACACGGACAGTTTAATGATTAATACAAATTGCTTAGATTATGATAATGTTTTTAAAATAGGCAATGATTTGAAAAGAGAAATCAACAAAAAATATAAACAAATTGAACTAGATATAGATGGAGTATTTAGATATCTGCTACTTCTAAAGAAGAAGAAATATGCTGCAGTAGTTATCACAAAGAACAAGAATGGGGAATTTGTACTAACACAAGAACATAAAGGTTTAGATATTGTGCGTCGTGATTGGTCACAACTGGCTGCAGAGGCAGGCAAATTCATTTTGAGTCAAATACTTTCAGAACAAACTGCTGATGAAAGACTGGAAAGTATACAGTTGCGTTTAAATAAACTGAAAGAAGATCTGACCACTAACAAAATGCCACTCTCCATGTTAACAATAACAAAACAACTTACAAAAAACCCTAATGAATATGCAGATAAAGTTGCTCAACCTCATGTGCAAGTGGCTCTCAGACTAAACAGTAAAAACAGTAGAAGATTTAAAAAAGGTGATACAGTGCCCTATGTCATTTGTGATGATGGTACAGGTAAATCTGCAACACAGCGGGCCTATCATATTGAAGAATTAAAGAACTCTGAACACCTCAAGATCGACTATAAGTATTACCTTGCACATCAGCTACATCCAGTGATATCGAGAATATGCGAACCAATTGACGGTATGGATCCATCGCGAGTCGCCGACTGTCTAGGATTGGACCCTTCTGGTTACAAACAACTGTTGAAACGAGAGGACACAAACACTGAATCATTTGAAGTGCAGAATGATCAAGAAAAATATAGGTATTGTAAAGACTTCGTCTTCATTTGTGCGAATGAAAATTGTAAGAAGGAAAATAGAATACGAGAGACATTCATAAAATTAGACAAAGAATGTGTCACGTTTTTAGAACATTGCCAGAACGAGACATGTTCAGTTAGACCGTTGAGCTATTTAGCATGTATAAAAAATCAGTTGAGCATGCAAATGCGGCAGTACCATGCGCAATACTATAGTGGCTGGTTATCCTGTGAAGATCCCGCCTGCGGATACCGCAGCGCTCGCTTGCCGCAAACCTTCGTGGCCGGACATCCACTGTGCCGTAACTGCGAAAAGGGTCTAATGTTTCGGGAGTACACAGAGAAAGAATTATACCTGCAGATCAATTTCTTCATGTTCCTTTTTGATCTTAGTAAAGCCAATGCAAGTAAGTATATACTTTTTTTACATATATATATTCATAAGATTTCTAAAATGATATGGAAGAAAAAAGACTTACAATGATGTCATTGAGTAAACTAACAAATTAGCACTCTCGTCACGTCTCGTTTCCTGTTAGTGGCATAATAGGAAACACTAGTCCTTTTCACAAATATATATATATCCTTATCCGCAACGTATAAAGGATAATATTAGCATGTTTTGACATGACAAATATGCTAAATCATCCAAAAATAAAAGTGTGCACAATGCAAGGTAAAATATTTCTGATGTTGCTCACAAAATCCGTATTTTGCTTGTAATGGTGTCTCAATATAACTATTACTGGCATTGCATGTCATATCTATTAGAATGCAGGTACTATTCAAAATTATTCAATTATTTTTTTGAATTTTAAATTGCATTTATAGTGAAAGTAATGCATTCAACTTGCACCAACAGAAGTACTAATATCTATTTGTCTATGTAAAGAATTATGAAATTGTAATTATAAAAGCTTGCGTAAATGAGGGGTATTTGGTTAGGACAGTAGTGTACTTTTGTGAATGTGTGCTTATATCTTTGAATTTCTTCAAAAATGCACGAAGGTTGTGTCTTTGCAGGTCTATATTGTGATAATTATTTTTCAGAAATGCGACTATCACTACAGATAACAGGTGCGTTCCAAGAATTAAAAGAAATGGTGGAAGATTGGCTGGCCCAATCAGCTTACTCTATAATAGATCTCTCAAAATTATTCAGGTTCTTCATCTTAGATACCAAAACTAATAACAAAGGGGAAACAGAAGCACTCGAAATTGACATATTACCTGAAACTGAACAGATAGATGCTCTTTTAGAAATGGGAACCTACTAAGATGTATTTTTTAAAATATCATGTTTACTTATAAAATTAAATAACTAGTAAACTAATAAAATTTTATATTTATAGACAATTTCAATTTTTTTCTTTAAATTAAACAATAAACCTTGTATTACAATAATTAATTTATTGAGTTTCTTAACACACTACACAATTACGACGTTCCACTTCATGTCACAAAAAAAAATACGAAATTAGTAGTAACCCCTGCCGCGGCCTCTCCTGGGACCTCTGCCTCCTCCTCTGCCCCTAAAATTATTCTGCTGCTCGCCAAACTGTAAGTCATAATTGTCTTGCATTATACCATTATTAAAATTACCTCTAGGTGGCCCTTGATTATAACTAGGTTCTGTATCAAAGTTACCATATCCAGATCCTCCTCTAATTAGAGGACCTCTATTATCGTGCATTATAGGTCCTCTGTTACCTTGCATCATAGGACCTCTTTTATCTTGTCCGAAATTACCTCTATTATTTTGCATCAGAAGACCTCTATTATCTTGCATCATAAGACCCCTAGGATCTTGCATATTGGGACCTCTATTACCTTGCATCATAGGACCTCTATCATGTATCATTGGACCTCTATCTTGCATCATAGAGCCTCTATCTTCATTCATAGAACCTCTATCTTCATTCATAAAATCTCTATCTTGCATTATAGGACCTCTATCTTGTATCATAGGTCCTATATCTTGCATCATAAGACCTCTATCTTCATTCATAAGACCTCTATCTTGCATCATAGGCCCTCTATCATCTTGATTAATAAGACCTCTATCTTGCATCATAGGACCTCTATTATCTTGCATCATAGGACCTCTATTATCTTGCATTATAGGACTTCTACCATCTTGCATAGACCTACTGTTCCATGAATCATTCTGAGATTCATTAGAGGTAGATGAACTAACGAGATCACGCAATAAGTTAGACAAGGGCCTCCCAACACTGCTTTGTGGAACAGGCTGTTGTACAACTGAATTAGACTCGGATGATGCCAAGGGAACCTCGGATACATCTCCAAATGATCTAGGTTGTTGACTACTGGAAACAACATCCTCAGCATGCGATGTAATTGACGGCGCCGCCGCAGCAGTAGATTGTATACTCGCCTGAACCAATGCTAAAAGATTAGCAGCGGAAGACATATTCTTCGTAAGATCTGCAATTGACGCGGAAGATTTATCTTGAACTGGTTCGTTTGATTCCTCAATAGACTTTTTCACGATTTCCATTTCTTGGCGTATTTGGTCTTCCTTGACTTTTTGAGTCGCCGACTTAAATATCTGTAATACAATTAAATACAGAATTAGTGAACTGAATGCATCCATTTATAAGATAAAAAAAAATTGCTATGCTCTTTGATCATCATAACTAGATCTCTTACATTATAAAGTTCATAGATTGACATAGAAAAACATAAATATTAGAAAAAAATTACATTGAGCTACATAAAGCTCGAAGCTGATTTGATGGTAGTATGAACAAAATAAATTCTTATTATTTTTAAATTTCAAACTGTAAATTCTTATTATTTTTAACTTGTAAGTGAAACCCACTTCAGTTGGTTAAAATTAAATGTATTGTACTTGGATATAACATAAGAAAACAAAAACTACAAAATTGCACATTTTTCACATAACTACACTGTAAATATTTCTTTAAATGCAATATTGTAAAACAATCTTAGTAATAAAGTTGTATTGTATTAAATAGACGATATATTTATATCATCACTACATAGTATAAAAAAAAGTCGCTGTAGCTGTCTGTCCGTCTCTTTGTATGCTTAATCTTTAAAACTACGCAACGATTTTGAAGCGGTTTTTTTTAATAGATAGAGTAATTCAAGAGGAAGTTTTATATGTATAATACATGCATAATATTGTAGAGAAACACTGATAAATTTAGAGGATTCTAATGTCGTAAATAACATATTTTTTGTGCTTACATTACAAACGCTGGCTGAACCTCACGAGATAAATCAAAATAATGTACTACAGGTATTGTACACCTTAAAAAGGTCAACAAAACAGTCCGCTAATAATCTTTTTCCCCCAATACATAGTACGTTATACTATGCCTATGATACTACTATTTACGAGGGATCAAAAAGTAGTGAGAATGAGATAGAATATAATGACTATTGATAACATAATAATTTATTTTTCTATATAGTCTCCGAGTCTCTCTACACACCAAGTCCAGCGCTTTTCCAAGGCTTTCATCCCTTTAAAAAAAAAAAGTTTTGTCCTGGCCCTGCAAAAAGCTCTTCACGACATTCATCACCTCGTTATCGTCTTCTTACCTATTTCCCCTAAAATATTCTTTCAATTTGGGGAACTTTTTGATCCCTCTTCGTAGTTATATGCGTCCAAAATGGCCGAATAAATATCGCCAGACTTGCAGAGATTTCTTATTTTGAAATAAATTGTTTTTCACTCAAAAACTGCTTTATTATTATAATAAACTTTTAGATGATAGTTCATTTGAATAATATGGTCAGTAATTTTGCGGCAACTCCGTATCTCGAACGTATTCCATTACGTTGACTCATTAACTCAAAATTGAGCCCCGCCAGATAGGGTATTGCGTATCGTTGGACTGTATTTATTGACGTGGGTCAAAATTAAGCGACCAAAAAAGTAAGCCTTCTTCTACTTCTAGAACCAAAAAAGTAAGCCTTCTTCTACTTCTAGAATTCTTTCAACATGGATAACTCGACGGTTTTACTTGCGTTAAATCTCCAAGCCCATTCCACTTTTTTCAGTACTGCGCAATGCAACAACTCATTTTGAAAAAGTGAGTTAATAAATACAACGCAGTAAAATGAATTGACGCAATTGCGCAGCGCAACGCAGTGTTACCCATGTCTAACAGTCAAATAAGGGTAACATTTGAGCTGTTTGTTTTATTAGTTAGGACTAAAGGCCATATATACAAAAAAAAAGCTTTTTTGCCTTGTTTTTAATTTGACGCAATAATTTATTATTTAAGCTTTTAATTACCTCTTCAACTGTATAATCGTCATCATCATCGCTCTCTATAGTGACTGGCTTATTATCATTGTTGTTCTTGTTCGGAACCTCCTCTACGGTTTCGACGGCTGCAGCCGCGCTGACATACTGTCGCAACCTTTCTACGCGCTGAGGCTCTCGTGCTTCCAACTTCTTTAAATAGGCTATAAGACTGTGTTGTTCTTCCGCCGAAAGATCATTGAAGTTTTTGAGCAATGTCTCTAGATCCGAATCTGATAACCCATCCATAGCATCTGGCACGTCTTCTTTCTCGACCCTGTATGCAAAATGTTCATATCTGTTAAAAGAACAAAGTTATTGTGTAGACTTCGTTGACTCGCGGGAGAACTCGGGCTTGCGATGTTAGGAACCGTCGTCGACTTCACAACAGCGCAATTCCCTTTCTTTTTATTAATGTAGTTTTATAAATATTAGTGTTTATGTAATATCAACTTAACTTACTTTTTATCGTTCTCGTCGTAAGCAGACTGCAACATTTGTAAAGCGGATGCAGTTCCGCTCTGCAAGTTTGGTGAATATTTAGGCTTTTCAACTGCACCTATATTTTGAGACTTCTTTTCGGACTCCCTCTTTTTCGCTTCAGCCATTCCTACCACCGCATCGACCAGCTGAGCTAGTTCTTCTGAGGAGACATCGGTTTTGCCCTGGGCAATGAGTGCGGCAGCCATCTGCTGGGCTATTTGGGCGCGGTCCACTTCCCCAATACCGGCTACGGGTACAGCTGCTGTTTTAACTTCAGGTTTTTGCTGAAAAGTAAAATATTCTGATATAGTAAAATAATTCCATATATTATATTTATTCAATACAGTGAGAACTTCAGTCATTACTAGATATTACAATACAGTAAGTAAACCATACTGTGCGAAGTGACGGGTGAATATTACAGCGATGATTAGTTCATCGCTGTAATATTCATCCGCGACCTGTGCAATTCTAGTCTGTGAGAGTTAGCAGACATATTCAAATTCAAATCATCTTTATTCAAACAGACTTGTATTTTTTTTTATTAATCTACCGCATATTATAACACAGTAAGTGAAAAAACCTGTGCGATACGACGAGCGCGCTTATCTGCGGCGTGTAGCGTGGCCGCGGTACGGACGATAGCGGTTCGTACGGCAGCACCGGCTGCCGGTGCTACTAGTCCCGCTTGTGCCGCCCCCTTCAGCTTCTCCTTCGCCGTCTCTATTAGTACCACAGCCGATTCGCGATCAAGTAGATCCTCTGACGAATTTGCATTTTCCTGCACCAATTTACGATTATTATTATATTTTTCTACGTAACCTGAAGCATAACGAGTGTTATTTATTATCTGTCTCCATAGAAATACTTCGAGAAAAACGAGTCAATTTTTTCATACAATTTTACGTGACAAATAGTTATGACTGATTCCTTTATAACTTCTATATTTATTTTGTCTTATAATTTCTACATCTTTTTAATGCGTAAACACTCATTAAATAATACTTCAAGATACATTTTATGCGTAAATATATAGAATACTGATAAAAATATCGAGTCAGCTAATTTGACAATTAGCTAACAAAAAGTTGACCCATTTTTGAGGCTCGATGCTTCATTTATATAATCTAAGATTAAGATATTAAACAGGAACCTTTTCCATTTTAAGCGCTTCAGTGAGTAAATCGAGTATTTTGGGTCCGAGACTGCCGAGATAGTCCTCGAGCGCGACAAGCATGCGTAGGGTAGCGACCACATTCTCCGCGGGCCCGAGGTCGTGCGGCGCGGCGGCGGCGTGCCGCGAGCGGGACGAGCGCGATATCTCGCTGCCGTCCCGGGACCGCCGTCGCACCGACCGCACTTCCGGGATCGAGCCTATCGAATCTATATCGTTATCGGAGTTCCACGGGGATATGCCGTCGTCTCTGTAAAATAATTACAAATAAAACTTAACATTTTTATTATATACAATCCGTACTACTATTATATGAGTAAATCTATAAATTTGTCTATATTCGGTACCTGGTAGATTAAAAAATAAATTATAAGAAATAGAATGAGCAAACATAAACAGAGTTTTTGCAAGTTCTCCATTAAATATGATTATTAAATTCAAGGGTAAGGTTAAAAAAAAAATTGTCGTGCATGAATGACAAAAATATCCTATATTAAGGAAATGATTTTGATTTCTGGAAAAAAGTCTATACATTAATAAAATAAATTAAACTTTTTCGTAATGAATTACGTTACCGCGCAAAGTATAAAAATTTTATACGAAGACTAATATTCTGTTCGGGAAGTTGTTAAATTTTTTATGTTCATGTTAACTATTACTGGATATCGAAGTAGGTATATAAAACGCTATTGAATAAAAACTGTGACTGCCTTTTGCTAAAAACAACTTTTTTTGATAAAATCAGAAACGAAATTGTATAAAGAAAAAATACAGCCAACATCTCACAGGATAATAAATAACTGTAATGATATGCCTTATATCCAAATCTGTTTAGGCATTTATAAGTTAAATGGAATAAAAAACACACACATATGAACCCAGAAAACGCTACACACATTTTTGGGACAGCCATGTAAAAAGTCAACAAGACTAAAATACGATTGGAACATAAGGCAGCTGAGTACATACGGCTTGAGCTCGTCGTCGGAAACGAGCACGGTCTGCATGGAGGGCGCGAGGTCGGGGCGCGGCGCGGGGCTGCGGTTGCGCAGCGGCGCCGCGTCGTCGCGCCGCGACAGCGGGCTGCGGCTGCGGCGCGACGAGCCTGCCCGAGCACGCGATCTGCCACAACGCGTTCATTCAATCAATACTACTAGACAAATTGAACAGCGCCATCTACTCACAGAGTATATATTATGCCCATTAGACGACTAATAATAATACTATTATATTATTTGTATATGTAATATATAAAAACTTATAAACACCCAGACCAATACAAATCGACATATTCATAAAAATGTTTATATTGTGCAAGGCTTGAACCCGCAACCATCGCAAGATAAAACAATGTGTTAAGTCACTGCCGACGTTGTTAAAATATATATGAGTATATGGTATTTTGTAAATATATTATAAAAGTATAAAAAAAAAAACAGAACTATAAGGGTTTTTATTGAAAAACTAATGCAAACAGATGTTTGTATTGTGTGAATACCTAATCGATGAATTATCTAAAGATGAGTTAAACATCTACGCTATCTAGTTGTCATTAGTAATATTTTGTTTATGAACAAAGGCGAATAATAAATAAATATTATAAAAGACACCATATACGATCAAGCCGCTTGAGCCAAGCACGGTATTATTACTGCTTGCAAAACATAGAGAACAGAACAAATTGGTCTATTTTATAAGCAACAAATATTATATACCTATTGGACCGTTTGTGACCTTTATCAATTAATAAAATTCCATTTAAAAACTAAACATACGTTTTATGTTCATCATCGGATGGTGATAAGTTAATGTGCGTGCGCCGCGCGGTGGGGCTGCGATTACGCGATGGCATCACCGAGTCTCGACGCGACAGCGGGCTGCGGCTGCGCCGGTCGCGTCTGGACTCCTCCACGCGAATATGCCCGTGGGTGGGGCTACGGCCTCTGTAATATGATATGTAAGTAATATTATTTGAAGAACATACCAGTGAAACTATTTTAATATCTCGCTTTTTACGATTGCATTGCCAGTAGCACGTGAGTACGTTACACTCTAGTCTATGGTAACAACTACTAACCTGTATATAGGGCTGCGAGTGTACGGCGACCGGCGTCGTTCAGGAGAACGCCTCAACGACGGTCGACGTGAATCCGGAGTTCTAAAACAATTTCCATGATTTAATGTCGTACAATCTTTTTCTTTTTTGATATATTTAACATAGCAATAAAACATACATTAAATAAATAACTTCAATAATGCCCATAATAACTGGTGTGCATGATACAAGTTAATGAAACAAGAAATGTATATAAGACATTTGATACTTAGTTTTCTCTGCACATTCTACAATGGGTTTAGAGTGAAGTTGGACAATTTCTATCAGTAACTTAATTTATATTAAATGCCGCACTTGAGTTTTATTTTTATTTATTTAAAATAAGTACACCAACGGTACACATATACATAAATTAAATAACATTTTTTGTGTAGCATGCTGACATGCATACCTATAGCAGGTGTACACAACATTGACTACATGATTACATGCACATTAATGACAGAATATAATAATATAATTGTATACCACCATAATTGTATAAAAAAAAAAACTCATGGACTACAGTTCAGATCCAATAAGTATAAACTCACCTGCGGTCACGACGGTAATCCGGTGACCGTCGTCTCGGCTCAGGGGATCTCCGCCGAGGTTCGAGGCCTCTTGGATCTGGCGATCTTCTTCTGCGGTCTGGCGAATTCCTTCTCATATTAGGTGACCTCCTTCTAGGATCAGGCGACTTTTTCCTAAGGTCCGGTGATCTTCTTCGTTCTTGCGACTTGTGCGGTTCAGGGGACAAGCGAGTCATATCAGGCGGTGTCAAACACATTTTGCGGTACAGCTCGAGTACTTGAATTTTCAATTCTTCATCATGCAATTCTTTCATACGACCTGTCCAGTATACGATCCATTCAGGTTTAAAATCGTGTTTGGATGGGTCTTTGCCCTCTGAAACAAAGACGGATATCTAGATTATTGGGTCCTTTAGACATTGATAGCGGAAAACATGTCATCACCCATTCCAATAATGCCTATACCGGTCGGATATCTGTATTAATTTTGATCGATTCATTTCAACATTAAATATTGGATAACACACATTTAACATGTTCGATATTGGGCTAGAACAAATATTATAACTAAAATAAATTTTGTTATACCCAACCCTGGTATTAATACATATAACTCATTTCAAGATCAACCATCGACAAATAACAAATGTTTTAATCTGGCGCCACATTCAGCATATTTTCAGTCACCGATTTTTAGGTGCGTTAATAACCACCAACTTAAGCAATCAGCACTGACCATTCGCCGAGTATGGCGCGTCAAATAAGAAAGTTCTGTGCAATTCTTCATTCTCGATCCTCTGTGACGTAATGACGATTTTTATACATTAAATGACCGAGAATAGCGAATTGTGTCCAATATATTGGCGATCCGTTACAAATAAAGTCTTAACTGATCAAATGTACAAACAAAAACTAAAAAAAAGACAGTCAAAAGGAAGTTGTTTTTAAACAATCAAAATTAGCTTTCAACTAAGTTGACTCAAAGCTCAAACTTGATAACTACTAACGGGCTTGTATTTCCTTGTAACGCCTGTTCCAGAACTTCTTCCACTCCTCAGGGTAGAGTGGATGTTTCTCTGGATTTTTCTCGTGGTACGCGAGCATTTTCTTTGCCGAGTCCTCCATTTTATCACGCATGTCCAAAGTTATTTTTACTTTATATTCATAATTTGGTGGTCTTTGCTGTAAGTTTCAAAATTTTATATATGTAAGTATGTATATATACCAAAACAAACATATGCATAAAACTGATAATGATAGACTCACTAAAGGGTATATTAATCATTACAGAATAACTACAATATCCTTATTAAATGTAACGTAGTATGTATTGTGTACAATGTAACTAAATTAGTACCTAATCTCATCTAATATTATTGGAAATAAAAATATTTTATACAATCTCTACATGTCTAATAATAATAAATTTGCTCTTAAAAAGAACCGAGCCGTCTGTGTGCCAATGCAATTACATTATTAAATCCACGGGACCGTCAATTCTATGTAAATATTTATTCTTACGGCTGAAGGAAGTAACTATGTAGTCTATACAAACCTTCTTTTCCGGGGACATCCTCGAGTGGGAGGGCTTGTCGCGGCGCCGATCCGAGTAAGGTTCAAAACGAGACTTCTCGTAGGCGTCGTACTTGCCTCTGTCATATTATATATCAACAATATAATAAGAAATGCAATTAAATGAAATGATATTGCATAAATTTAAAGAATTATGTATATTTGGTTAAAAAACATGTATTTGGATAATAGGATTCATTTATTTTGAATCGATTTTGATAATTTTTATGCGATCGGGTTTATAGCATGGTTGCCACATTCTATCAGGTGAATAGCCTGCTTGCTATTCTATTTTTCTTGCAGTAAAAGAAAAATGTTCTATGCTTCGGATGCAAATCACGAATGAGCTCAAGAAAACTCAACAGAGAGAAGAAGAATTCTTTTATCTCCGAGGCGAGCAATAAGGTAGGGGAAAAATTATGCAAATAGCACAATACCGGAAACGTGTGGGTCGGTCGTCATCCGGCGGGCTCACATCGGAGAGATCGGTTTCGTCGCGACGTACTGCGACTTTCCCTCCACGCTGCACAACAATATAAAGAAACATGTACAATACCGTCAAACAACAGGTACATCAATGACGCTATATGAACTAAATTAGTTTCAGGACAAAAATACTTTAAATTTAGTTTTTAAACTATCAATTTGAATTTTTATTCAGAAATTACTTTAGAAAGTTTGTGATACCATCAGGTGACGTGCGACATATACTATTACTCCTTACTACTACTTATTACTACTTCATAAAACATAAAACCTACTACACTATTGAACTATTTTGACAATTTCTTTCAAATTAGGAATGTAGCATAAAAAAAAAGAGACAAACAGTTCAATAGGTAAAAAAGGCTTAAAAGACGTTGGCATTTTTATGAATAAAAGTGTTTATTGATACCCATTAATTCCTCTCTTTACGTGAATAAGCAAAGTAGATAATTTTTATTTGAGAAATCAGTTCAAGGTATGATAGTACTGATATAGTTAAACAAGGTAAGTTTTTTTAAAAAATAAAAAAAAATCAATACATCCTGTTGTAGGTGTGATTATATGTACTCACATATAGAGGCTTTGTTGGGGCGGCAACCACGGGTGGTGACGGGTCTCTGTTACAGAAATTTCTGGTAATTAAATAAATTATAAATTTACACATCGACAATTATAATTAAAAACAGTGTTACGTGTTGAATAAATTGATTTTATTTCAACTTGAAAAATAAGAGTGTTTATCATAACAAGAAAAAATTGGATAGGAAGACAATCGGAGGCAAAATAGGCGTTAATTAGTATATTCATATAAATTAAAATAACTACTTATGTAAATATTCATGGAAGTATGTGTAAGTCATGCATTTAGGAACTACAAAATATAAACACTCATTACCTTTTATTTAGATTATTTTTATTTAGATCTGAAACAAATATTTTCTCATAAATAACAAATTAAAAAATATTAATGTAAAATAGTCTTTATTCTTTTGTATTGCTAAAGTTGATTTTATTGCTTTTTTTATTTATAATATTAATAAAGACAGCAGGAAAAAACTGGACAAATATTGCTACAGATAAGGAGAAGTGGAAAAATATGGAGGAGGCTTTTACCCTTGGGGACCACTGAAGTGGAGAAAAAGCTATAATAATAATAATAATAATAATAAAACATGTAAAATAGTCAACCTACTTCTGGTGGATATTCCAATTCCGATGACATTTTTGAGTGTACTTTAAAAGACATCTTCATCAATTCTAATAAGATTTTGATTATTATCCTCCCAATATTTATTTTTAATAATGTGGTAAATTTTTTGTATATGTGTATTTTAATTTGTATTTCATGCTACTGTATTTCAGTTAAATTGTTTATATGCCATTGTTTATTTTTATATTTTTGGTGCAATAAAGAGGCAAATAAATAATTGATGTTAATAGTTTAAACTTACTTCCTTGAGCAATAGAATAGATCAGGTCAGTATCTATAACCTCCTCAAAAGTGGATCCAGATTTCTCGGATATGTGTTCACCTTTAAATATCCATTGATGTATAAGGTCTCTGAAAATTAAAACATGACAATAGTTAATTACTACACAAGTATATCATTATGCCAAAAAAATGTCTTAACTGCTTTAAGAGCAGGATTTAATTCAGAAGAATAAAAGAATAAAAAAATCTTCTTGTAAATAAGTGTCCATAGTTATCCTGTGTAATATGTCTTTTCACTTGATAGATTACAAAGTTTTGCAACTGCTCTGTATGTTTCTACTTTTGATTTTTCATTGTACAGGGAATTAAAATCTGCTTTACGCGAATTGTATTATTTCATTCTGTATATTCCTCTAAGTATTGAATTCATCTTGAGCTACTACAATTCTCAATGAAAATGACCAGAGACAAACATTGTATACAACTTATCTGCTTGGGTAGTTCTGTTCCACTCATGAACTCAATGTATAAACATGAACAACACTAAGGAAATCAAAGAATATGCTGCGATATCTATTTCATTGCCATTTTTGAGAACTGTCATAACTCATCCTCTAAACCGAAACACAGCAAGCACAACTGCATCATGGTAAAAACATTAGTGGAACAGAGGTACCAAAGCAGATGAACTTTGCACAAAATTTTCCTCTGGTAAAGGATGAATGTGTAGCATAATGTGATTAATCCACAAATGCTAACTACTTCAATGGTTACGAGTTTATTTTTTTTTAATGAAGGATAATAAAATTGCGCAATGATATACGCTGGCGAAGCTTCAGTGACGGATGATAGGTGAGAATAAAAAAGCAGGTCAGTTAGACCATAATAATGAATACATCTGGAGTTCAGCACGATGGTTTTCAAGGAGACAGTGTGGAGGTCGATCTGACAGGGCATATTGTTAGCAATGGGACTAGTTGTCCACAGGGTTTGTCATTCTACGTTACATAAAAAACTTACTTCTCTTTCTCGTACAGCTCCTTATCAATGTTGACGGGCTTCAATCTGCCGTACTTGTCTTCAATGCAGAGCGATAGCCGGTGGAGTATGACTGAGACAGCTTCGCGGTAGTTCGCTTGTCCACGAAAGCGGTCCAACAGCAATTGCGCTTTGGAGAAGTGACGCGACTGCACAAAACGTTTATTGGACACTTTAACCCTCTTTAAAACAACTGATTTCTCTACTAAATAGTAAACCATTTTTTTTTTTCGTAAAGTTGGTCGTAAGCTTGAATGCTATTCTAAATATCATAAAAAATTAACTTACGATATAGTTGAACCGGTGGCTGTAGCAAGTGAGATGGTTGACGATGGTGCGCGGGTGTCCCTGCTTGAAACACAACGTGCACATGTACGACGGCTCGTAGTGGACCTCCTCAGGTGGGTGCTCGACCAGGTACTCAACGCCTAGCAGCGGCACCCTAATGACAAAACAAAATTGTACATCTATACAGTTTGTACACTATTGTTTGGTTCGCACGAACAACCAGAGGGTCGCAAGAAAGAGTACAAGCCCGTGGTTCGAAGCACATTGGTCACTTTAAGAGAGTTAGACCGAAGACAAAGTGCGCAAACAAGTGTTATAATTACAACTATAGTTCTTTGGGAGGGTATATTAAAATTACATTATAAACGTTTACGGTCTGTTATTTTAAAGTCCATTATCACTTTTATATAAAAAAAAAAAAAAAATAAGATAAATTGAAAATGTAAATTAATAGCAACTATCGTAAAACTTTTGGGTGCCGCAACCGTTTGTGATATCAAGGGGTCAGTCACAAAAAAAAGTATAGGAACACATAACAAATACTCACTTGATACTATCAAGAGTATCCTGTATATGACACCGCACGTCACGATACTTGCTGTATTTCATATCTAATTCTGACAAATTCTTACTCTGGAGCTCGATTTCATCTGTCAACTTCTGCATCACTGTGTCCTTCACTATAACAAGTTATATATTTTTTATAATTTTTAGAGTAAAACTTTAATTACAATTACTATTAGTTGGGTACCTCTGTCATAGTCATTGTTGTTGTTATAAAACCTTTATTGTACATAATTTACATGGGACGCATTAAAAAAATTTATCATAACATATCTGTGCCATGTTTCAGTTTGAAAAGAAGATATGTTGTTGTGTTGTTTGGAATTGTTAATGAAAAAAAATAAACGAAAGGTTATTTAAAACAACAAAAATGAGATTTTTCAATTGTGAGCATGCTGCTGCTGTAGTGGAAATAGATATTTTTATTCATTATATAGTAACTATCGCACTAGTACTGAAAAGTAAGTCTGTTTTTTTTCAAAAATTTAAAAAAACTTTAAAAGGTATATAAATACAATTACAAATTAATGGATTAGGATTGCAAAGGCCATTATACTAAAAAGATAAAGTATACAAGGAACATAAAATAAGGTTTTTAGAAAATATTATGCAACCTCACCTCCAATAGGCTTGGTGATGATACCCTTTTCATTTAGAATATAGGGATGCTCAGTAAATATAGACAATGGCCAGGGCTTTCTTTGACTGATCAGCTTATTTTTGTGCTTCTTTCCCGATAAATGAGTCTGAAATATTTTTAAAATACATTAATTAAATTAAAAATAATTCCATTTTCTCTTTCGTTTATATTAAGTTACATGGGCTAAATTAAAGTTAGACATTCATTGCACATTGAAATGCGATTGATATAGCTATGTACTTCAAAATCTTGTATTCATCATGTGGGACCTAGTATAAATGTTGCCAATATGGGCACATTTGTCCCACTCATGTTACCTATGTTAATCGTTACGAAGGTGTAATAATTTAATCCTCATGAATAACAGTGTATGAGGATTGCTAAAGGCGTCACAATATCTTTTCTAAGATTCTAAAATTTACAGGAGAAGTTCAGCACCTTCTATCAAGTAAGTTAATTACATGTTTGCCATTCCAAGTTAGAATATATAAAAATCCCATGTCACGGTGTTTGTTAACTAACACTAATCTCCAAAACTTCATAAATATGACTGCGAAATTTACTACTTTGTAAAATTTTGACAGACAATTCCGACGTTCATACAATGAGTATTGATAGAGTACAAGTCTAGATCGGGCGACACCAGAGAGCGTTAAAATTCAAAGAGGGAGCGCCACTTATTTTTTTTTTCCTCGTTGTTATAGGAAGCTCTGGGCGACCCATTCTATTTTGCAAAGTAGACCAGCATATAGCAATAGTAAACGACAAGCCCCATAAAGAAAAAAATTGTATGCACCTGTAACACCGACTCGCCGCTGCAGATGACGGCGCAAGGGAAACACAAGTATATCCATTTGCCGGATACATCGCGGCCGCGCCTTTCCACCATGCACCGCTTGCTTCCATCCTCTACTTCGATCTTCAAACTGCTCAGATGTTGTTGAAACTCTTGCTCAGCCTATAGAAATACATTTCAATATTCAATAAATTTTCTATATTAGTCACGTAATTGTAAACCTCTCAGAAAAACAACGTCATCAGAATAATTACCATGTATAATTGAATACATACAAATATTCTGAATTATTTCTATAATAAAAACAACATGGGATAATTTAAAACAAATAAAACAGACCAAGTTTTGCTTTTTATTTTTTTATTCATAAATGTATTTTCAAATAGGTTGTGTGTTCAACTATACTCACCAGACAGCTATACAGAAGATATATAATAATCAAAATACGCAAATCACTTTAAGTACTGACACAAAATATAAAGAAATTCGATAGTGTAGTTTTTTGGAAAGACCGATTGTTAAAATTATGTAATTGTATCGAATCCGGAACCAAATTTGTTAATATTTATCGTTTTGATGAAGTAAATCAAGTCGTTGACGCTCACTTATGCTATGGTAATATTATCGGGCGAAGGTTCTTACTCATAAAAAAAAAGGTAAAAATGACATTTCAATCTATAGCGAACTAATGTCCAGATTATCCTTCAACCAAAGGTCCCTTCGAATACTGTAGCGTTCAAGGACACAATAAATTTTCACTGAACAGTGCGAAGTGCAGTCGCATATTTTTTTTTATACCACTGAGGTGGCAAACAAGCATATGGCCCACTTGATGGTAAGTGGTTACCGTAGCCTACGAACGTCTGCAATACCAGAGGTATTACGAGCGCGTTGCCGACCCTGAAGAAACCTCTTTACCCCTCTTTTGAAGATCCCCATGCTGTAATCTCTTGGGAAAACCTCGGCAGGGAGCTCATTCCATAACCTGAGTGTTCGTGGGAGGAAACATCTCTGAAACCAAGCTGTACGCGTCCATTTAGCCTGAAAAGTCAGTTTATGGACAACATTCAAAATCGCGCCATAGTTGACTAGTTTAACCGTCAAACATATAGTTTGCATACTGTTTTGATTTGAATGCCATGATATGACAGTGAATCACTCAGTACTATGATAGTACGTCTCTCTTTCACAAAATCCTCAATTCCTATATCCTTAAGATCAGTGACGTTCGAACATTACGTCAGGTGTTTTAAACGTATATAAACAGCACTTACCATCTTGTGGGACCGTGTGTTTAATTCGTTGCATAAAATTACAAAAAAAATCGTTGAATCGTCGATAATATGACCACAGCATTACAGTGACTTGTTAACGATATACTAGGTTAGTAATATATCCTGTAAAAATACCATACTATGTATGTAGATACCATACCATGATAGATAAACAATCATGAGGGCTCTATCCTAAAATAAAAAAGCACCGCTGGTATCATCAATAAATTGACCAAAGCATTACAATAAGTGGTCAACGATTTACTAGCTTAATAGTATCTATATAACACATACCGTATTGGGTACGTAAATACCGTACCTAGATACGAGTAAATAATTATGACGGCTGTATCGTAAGAGAATAAAGCTGATAATAACAATATCCTAGCGCATATTAAAATATTGTCGGCAGTGTTATACTAGTACAAGAGACGAAAAAGGGTTTCAGACCTATTTAATGAAAAATAGACCTTATCTAATACTAATTACAGGTACGTTAATTATAACTACATATACGATTGTTATAATTTATTCTAATTGAAATAATGTGTCTTTCGTAATTATATATTTTTTATTTCTAATTAAGAATATATATATATATATATATATATATATATATATATATATATATATATATATATATATATATATATATATAAAAAAGATGCTCGTAATTGAGAAATACTGAAAATAAAATTTATAAGTATTTTTTTTATAAAGGATTATAGACCCCAGTAAACTATCAATAAGCATATACATAAAATAATTACATACTGATCACATATTTCTTTTAAAAAATATTTGATTCTTTTAAGGTACCATAATAAAGTCTGTTATATATATAATCAAAAATTCAGATCAAATTTCAAAGAGTCAGTGGCCGCATGTGGCTCAGGATCGTTCCTTATGGGGGAGACCTATGTTCAGCGGTGGACAGATAATGACCGAGATGACGATGATAAATTAAAAATTTATCAAAATGTTACACAATCGTCATCGATACTCTAAAACCAGACTGGAACCGCATAACACTGTGATTTTCAATGTTTCATTTCAAAGTATCTACTCATATTTCCTATATATACCTAACTACGAATGCGACAACAAATCAGCAATATCCAATAATGTATAATTTGCGTACTGTTTGCGTAATATTACCATGCCTCATTTTATGTGTACAATATCTAGTTTTTCGATAAATAGATATTGGATATTGTACACATAGAACTGTGCATTGTAATATTGGTAACACTTCGATATCTATATATAGGGTTCCACTGGACATCGATGGCGGAGAAAAAGTCATCGCCCATTTTAATTTTGGCCGTTCTGCTCGGATATCTATATTCATTTCGATCGAGTTCTTCATTTCGAATCTAAGAAATCTAGTTTTTTCTACCTTACATACTTATTACTACAAAATCTGCTATGCTTATTCGATGTTGCAAATGTGCACACCCGTCAGCTTTGTATAATATAACTATTTTTTAAAAACAAAAATCACCTCTCGTGTAGCAACGAGGGTAAATCACCCTATAATTTACTCTGAAAAATATCACCTTGACCTTAATGTCTTATAATAACAAAGCACATTTATTTGAGTTTTGTGTTGGTTACTTGGTGGTACCATATGTCAAAAAAATGTGACCACATAATTAATATTTTTACATTTTTTCACGCTCACTTATAGGGCTCATCTTCAACATTTTACAAAATAACCATTATTTAACAAATTTAACAATTTTTTGCTAACACGACTGTATTATTTAAAGTGATATAGAAATAATTAGGTTGCAATACTAGCAATCATGTTATCTAACAAAGTTTTTTTCGCAAATATGAATCATACCATAATGAAATTTATAGAAAATAACTTATTCACACTATTTAAATAAATATTTTTTTTATTAATAAATGTTATATATATATATATATGGATATAATATTATGAAATGTATTTACCTTGGTGCAATTATCATCTATTCCAGGTCTCTTGGGTATTTCAACAACAGAATCTTCATATCCTTCCGCCCCCGGAGGGCAATCAGGAAGATCCATCTTGAGGCACTACACTTGATAGTTTATGACCATCAAACTGTCATAAACTATTGTCACTACAATGAAACTCTTCAGGCTTCAAAGTCTTGAGACTTGTTCAACTGGAAATGAAATCATTGACTATCAAAAAAGCATCTCCACATTTATGTAATATAGCTTAAATATTGTATTACAAACAAATAGATACTTACTCAATGCTTGAAAACATGCTAGGAACATTCATATTATTGTAATAATGTACTATAATGACAAATCTAGACTGTGGTAACACTCTAGATTTGTAATATTATAAAAGACATTATAATTCTATTTAAAAAAAGATTATAATATATATTTTAAATTAATTATACACTATTGTCATGAACGGTTTATATATATAAATATTTTATTAAACACTTATGAGTTTATCTGCAGTAGAAGCATACTTCAGCAGCCAGACATGAAATTAGTAGCTGCTTATCCTTAAATATGGTGATATTATTAAAGCAGTAACTTTGTAATATTTTTATTACTTTACCGATGTAAATGTTTTAGGTTGGTCGCTGCCTTACCTATACTTTTAACACTAGCACTGCAAAGGAAGGTAAATTATACAGGGTAAATTCAAAATTATTAGCATTCTTTTAAAAGAATGTTCTCCCAGTGACACTGTCCCAAAGAAACAAAGGTAAAAAAATGTCAAAAAAAATTTAATGACTTTCAACCCTTATTTCTTAAGGAGAAAAGTTTAGATTCACTGGTCACTCTTAAAATTGTAATATTGATTTTGATTTTAATCTGTATTATCATCAATTTGATTTTAGTTCATTGCAATATCTCATTATAATGCTCAATTATTTATAAATTAAAGCGGGAATGATATGCCTATTCCAATATAGGATAGGCATACAAATTTATGGTTTATTATTTGTATTAGATCTCTGTAGCCTAGAGGTTTACAAATTAAACTAACAAACTTTAGAATGTAAGTAAAAAGCTAGATAACATGAAAAATTGCAAACTTAAACTCTCAAAAAATAGCAAATAATAATTATCAATAATAGTTTAATTTTTTGCATACAATCACAAGAATTGTCTTGTATGCAAACCTAAACCCAAAATCTTTCCAAATTTGAGATGACAACAAATCATATCCAGGTCCCTATTTAAGCAAATCTACTTGGCTACTGCTGCATAACAAAGACCTACATATTATTCCCAATATAGTTTCATGAACCTTGAATACTAGCCCAGCAATTTAACATAACCTCCATGTAATTTTAAAACTTTCTTGTTTTTTCATTTAACATATATAACAGATACCTATGTAGACATATGTAAAATAAATGTGGCTTAAATATTTTCATTTTGAAGTTTGATAATATAAATATTGTAGGTTTTGGAGGGAGATTCAATATCTGTTTTTATAACCATAATTGGATAATCTGTGGAAATCTATGGCTTTGCCAAACATACGGCAAAGGTACATTAATATATAAGAAACTGTATCAATAAACATCACTTTTGTAAACAACATACGCTACTAAAATTCAAAACCAAACTTATAGATCTGCTTGGTCAGTGCATCAATAGTACACTATGTCATTGTGGCAAATAGTGAGGCATTATAGATTGTTAAGGAACTATACTTCTTCTCGCTGAATACTGGAGCATAACATATATACAGCTAATTTATTAATGTCACAAGAAATATAATTATTATTAACTAGCTGATATAAGTTTCAGCTATTTATGTGAATTAGTATATTAAATATCCCATATGCTAAGTTAGAATAAAACCTAACCATCTACCAAATTACATTTAAATCTATTCAGTATTTTTGATAAAAAAGTAACAAATATCCATCCATCCATTTTTACAAACTTACCATTTATAATATTAATTTTTTTTATCTATACATTTCTTACATCGTCATCATTTCTGCCACTCATTGACCACTGCTTGATATAATCTTATACAGTTTGGGAAGAACTGAATTAGATCAGTATTACCACTTTCTTCTTCACACTCACAGTTCTTTCACTTTTTTTCACATTTAACCTCTAATATAATATAAATAAATCTATTAAAATTAAAAAAAAATATTAAATATAGGGTTATGTGTTTCCAACTATAATACCTAATTTAACATAATTAAATATAAATGATTAGATAAATTTTGTTTCACACCATATTTGGCCCTTTGAATTCTTAAGTAAGCACAACTGTGCTGGGACCATTATTCACCAAATTGTCATAAACTCTATCCTCGCCTACCGCCCTTCAATGATAACCAGCTGATGCAGTAAGCCAGTGGCACACGCGGGATTACCATTCTATATTCATTGACTTAAAAAAAAAAATAAGAGTAACATGTTAAAGTATTGTTGTACCTATAATAATTTATTAAGACAGTACAGTTTTTACGGCCGCAGTAAAGTTTTTATGGTAAAAAATATTAGGTCTTCATTGATAAATAAAGACAATAAAGATATCAACAATTAAGCATGTATTACTTACTCACCACATTAAAATCCAGTGAATAGTGCACTATTTAATCACAATATTCCCGCAATATGACTTACACGTATTACAATAACGAATAAATATTCAATCAACTTTAAATATAGACAGCCGACAGTATTGAAGTTGAGTCTGTTTATATCTTTTCAAAATGTGTAATAATCAACATGCACTTATTTTTGACGAAAAGAAATCGGTCCATCCATCCGTCTACATTTCAGTTTATTTAAAAATAAGAAAGAAAAGAAAAATAAAGTAACTGACCTTTCTGAGTTGACGCGACGAATTTTTCAAATGACAATAAATGCAATATCACTAAAACTTCTTTCAAATATTATAAAACAAACGTATGTTGCAGATTCAACATACAACATTAATACTTTTGTAATAGTTAAACCGACGGAAAACTCGTAATATTCTTTTTAGACAATAAAAGCTAAAATCGAATCATCCATCTTGAATTTGTATTATACTTCCATTTTCAGAAAAATTTAATAAAAAAGTAATCTTCGTACGAATGAGAGATAAAATACATTTATTAGTATATAAAACAGAAATAGACAATCGTTGTAAAATTAATCGATTACTTTTATTTTACTTGGTTTAACAAGGTACTCTTTTGTCTATACCAAGACTCTATATACCCTATGCTAAATAAACTGACCATAGAATCAAAAAGCATAGACTATTTTTTTTTTTAAAGATGATATTGAAATGGTAACCCTGCCTACACGGCTATCACGGCCACGGTAAAGTCTAAGAACAAGGAATTACATAGAAGGAATGACAAAATTAAAAATTGTAAATTGTCTGATTGCCTCCTTTCTTCTTATGCAAATATAATTAGTAAAAAAGGACGAAAGATACAACATCAGTTGTATAGGAAATATTTGATATTTCAATTATATTTGCACGAGGCAATAATATGATTTACAGTTTTTATTTTATCATCCCATATCTAAGAACAAGGAACCTGTGTTTTTTTTTTGATGGATGATAATGGAATGGTGACCCCACCCGCGCTATCGGTATACACCGGCGGGGCACCAGTGAGGGATGATAGGTGAGGAGATGAAGTAGGTCAGTTAGCCCATCGTGACGAATTCAACAAGAATTGTTCACGATGGTTTCCAGGGGGAACCACGTGGAGGTCGACCTAATAGGACATATTGCTAGCAATGGGGCTGTCAAACTCCATTACTAACAATTCCTTTCCCCCCAAGGAACCTGTGTAGAAGGAGTGATAAAATTGTAAATTCATAACAGGCTAGTGTATAAAAATATTATACGGCCGTATAACCCTACTAAATAGGGAGGAAAGGGATTATTAGTAATGGAGACTGTGAATTCCATTGCTAGCAATATACCCAACCAGGTCGACCTCCTCGCGGTTCTCCCTGGAAACTATCATGGTTAATTCCTGATGAATTCATCATGATGGGCTAACTGGCTTGCTTTCATTCTCATCTATCACCCTTCACTGGTGCTCCGCCAGCGTATCCCGTTAACCCAAGCGGGGTTACCATACCATTTTCACCCATCAAAAAAAACCCTACCAGTGACTCTTGTCTCCTTTTTCAAATAAAGCACAGTCATCTGAATCTTAGATTGTCGTAATATGTATGATTATAATAAGTTAGGCTCCTATAGTACCAACATCCATCCACAATTCGCATTGTAAGTCTGTATATTGCTCGCTCGTTTTAGATAACACCCAACCAAGCACCCAAACTGCTGAACGGTTAACACTAGGCTCTAAGGAGCGATCTAATAATTTGCCTGAAGATGTCTCGTTTAGAGTTTTTGTTTGTACAAAAGTCGATTGCTTAGGTACCTCTGTCCCATTCGTGTTTCTACCGTGAAGCAGTTGTGTTTGAATGCCTGTGTTTCGGTTTAAAGGGTGGGATATGGCGTGAATTTACAGGGTACAGAGGAATAACACCTGAGTCCTCAGGAATGGCAACGCATGGGAGGTATCATGGGCGAAACAGTCTATAGGCGACGGTTACCACTTTCCATGAGGTGGGCCGTCAGCTTGTTTGTCATTCTAAGTTGTATAAAAAAAAAAGTAAGAAACGTATCGTGAAACTTGCGTGAAAAAAAATGTCAATCGGACATTGATAGCTAATATGGTGGGTTGTGGAACTTTTGGTAGTAATAGTAGTGGCCAATCTTCGAGTGTTGGCAGTTACACACATAATTCTAATCAAATAATCAGTGATATGGACCTCCGCAAGATAACTGTTTGTTCAATTAAATATCACGGACAATTCATTATATACCTAATCAGCGAGTCGTTTAGACTATGAGCTATTGCTTATAGTGTAAATGGTTCCCTGGCAGAGCAGGGGGAAAGAGATTATATAAATAGAATCTAACAGCCCCATTGCTAGAAATATACTCTGTCAGGTTGATTTTCACATGTTCCTTCTCAAAATTATTGTGATTAATTCTTACTGAATTTATCACGATGGCCTGACCTGCCTTCATTGTCACCTTGCTTATTTCACTGGTCAGCTGTCAGCACCAATACTGATGGTATAAGCGAAGTTATCATTTTATTTTCTTCTGATAAAAATAGGCAATACATTTATTAATTTTTTTAATCATTTCATCAATCAATCAATTTTATTATATTTTCCAGTTGCATGACTCAGACATGACTTTTCCCATAGTTGAAAATCCCGCTTACATCTTGAGGTAGACAACAAAGAACGCTACGGAGAGCACGACCCACCCGATGGGTGAACGGGCGGCGCCGATAGTACCTAATTTATAATATAAGATGCATAATACTGCAATCGCATGCACTTAGCTATCGAGAAAAAAAAACAAATTTTACAAATTTTTTATGATACTTAATTATCTATGTAAAACTAGGCCGCCTTTGTGGCATAAAATTTTGCAATTTTTTATATTACAAAGGTTACCTAATAAGTAGGCTTAGGTCTCGCCTGATAGTATACGGTTTAATAACCGTATACTATCATATACAAGTAACCTTGTTGCAAATTACAACATCAACAACGTTTTGCGTACATTGTCGACCGTAAAAATCTATTCACTAAATATAATACAGATTCGATATCTTTCCCAAGATTGTGCATAAATCTCTCAACCGATTCAAATTTTACATAAGATTTATTAAAGCATGACTTAACGGCGCCCTGTCGGTATACCTTATGTAGGTAGGTACAAACTATGAATCACAATAGTCGATTCGCAAATCTTTACGCACCACACACTGAGGGCATTCACCGAAAACCCTCTTCTTAAATGTTAATTAGGTACGAAGATTAGCTTAAAGCGATCCCAGAGTCGTGGTCAGCGAAGCGGACTCAGAGCCGCGGACACGATGAGTGGAAACGGACGCGCGGCGACCACGAGCAAAGCACTATTCTCACGTTTGTTCTGCATTCACTTGTTTGTTACATACGCAACATGCACCGACTACGGTGTTCCTATTGAAATAAAGATATGGGACAATGGTCGAACACCCTTAGCTCATATGGTGGACGTTACAAACGGATTTGGTTTAAAAGTGCTAGCCGAACATAACTTTTTAAATGACAATAACATTGCCTTCTCACCCTACGGATTGATGGGTATCCTGGTCGCACTATACGAAGGGGTGGATGGGGAGTCCTCATATCAGATTCAACGGGGAATGCAGTTACCTTGGAACAGGAACGTTATGCGGATTGGCTTTAGAGATATACATCGGACATTAAAAGTGAGTCGTATCGTATTTATTTATATAGTTACTTTAATACATAATTAATATTGCATTTAAATATTTTTAAGCGACTTCTTTATTCTAGATTCTGTATTTTTTATCGAAATATTATACGCTCAAATTATAGTTATACGATACTTTTTCCAAATCTGAACCAATTTGTATAATTTGATATAGTATAGCAAAAACTACTAAGATCATAAACAGTAAACTAAACACTTTCTAAATACAAATGTTTTAGATAAATATTGATTGATATATATACCTAATTTTAGATCTACATCAATGCGTTTAGTAAGTTTTAGAAATCTTAAGATTTATCTTATTTTAAAATAACAATAGAAAGATTATTACTACTAAATTTGTCCAGATTGAAGACACTTTTGTTTGCATTTGTCGCATTTTAACGAAATCTTACTTTAATATAAAATTTTCACCTAAACATAGTACGAGTATTATATTCGTAGCTCCGTAGAATAGGAGTAAATAAGTTTATTAATTTATTAAGTATATAATAATCTTTGTTGATATTATACTTATTCATCATTTTACTAAAAATATAAATGTATTTCATTGCACTCTCAGGGAGCAATGAAACAAAACCGATTGTTATTTATAAGTGATCTGTAACTAAAATGCTTGAAAAGTGCCAACTATAATGGCCAGGAACTACAGCATTTATTAACTTTGGTTAATGATCACATAACTTCCGCTCGTAATAATTTCCTCTGTAATAAACCCTTGATTACGAATTTATAATTATAATAAACAAACAGATCCCATCATCCCAAGGGCAAAAGCCTTCCTTCCCACTTTCCACTATTTCGGATCTTAGATATCTAACACAAAGAAATTCTTTATATTGTGATAATACTAAGTAACTCAAACTAACCAGCAATGTCATTATCCATTTTATATTAATAAATTATAGTATCATGACTTTACCTTAATTAAAATATATATATATACATACACTGTAACAGCTTTGTAGTAAAAATCTGTTGCAACATAAGTTAATATAAACATAAAAGTATAATAAACTGCCGGCTAAAAGAGCCAGTAGTTTTATACATTTTTCTATGTTAACATTATTGTATGACGCCAAAAGTAAACCGCAGTTGCCTTTTTTAATAATAATTTATTTTTATCATGCAACACATATGACTGTTCACAATTCTTTGTGAAAAATTTCTGGAGTACAGTCACACACAGAGATCCTAGACTATTAAAAAAAGTTTGTCGCCTTAATTAGCCCCACCAAGAATATAATTCGTGTGTATTACTGTACCACGGTGATCGTTATAAATAAACAAAATAGATAGTTTGAGTCGCTTTTATTACAAATTACTTTACTAAGTTAAAACTAAAATCCTACCACCTTGAATTCAAATACAAGTATACTAAGAAATATGTACGGCCATTTCGAACGAAGTGTTACGATCATTACAATAGTTGGAAAAATATTACTGTCTACCCCATCAAAATCACAGTCGCTATGATTATTTATATTTAGACGCCTACTTTGTTACAAAAAAATATATCTTAGTTGCATTATTTCAGACATACTTTATTCCTGAAGAGGGATTTCTCGCGGGTTTAGCACTTAACAACGAGAATGTAACTTTCAATGACAACTATAAAAAGATATTACGATTTTATGGGTTTGATCTTGAAAATGATCAGTTACCAACCTTCGCCCCTGGAACCAATAATAGCACAAATGAAACAACAACAACCATTCCTCCATCATCGAGTTCAGATGTAGCCTCTACTACATCAAGCTCAACGGCGGCTACTGCGACAACTGAAAGCGCTACGA
Source organism: Galleria mellonella (assembly GCF_026898425.1). NCBI lineage: Eukaryota > Metazoa > Arthropoda > Insecta > Lepidoptera > Pyralidae > Galleria > Galleria mellonella. The sequence goes on along the minus strand of NW_026442090.1, from coordinate 3,097,249 downwards.
CTGGCGAACAAGCATCCTCAACACCAAATAGAGAAGAAACAACTACTAATCCGAATGCAGAAACTATAAACGATATTGACATCCGAGGACCAACACCAACCACAACAATGGGCCCAGATTCTGCATCAAATGCTGAAACTACAACGAATCCTGAGGGATCTACCGTACTTAATACTACAGTAGAACAATCAACTACACCTACACCATCACAAAGCATAACTACAGAAACAACTATACAAACAATCACGACAGCAGCCACAAATGAATTAATGACAAGTTCTACTAATGTTGAGACAACATCGACAACATTTGCCGTTCCTGAGACATTATCTACGATATTAACTTCAACTGATGTCGATACAACACTTATTCAAACTACGTCAATAGGTACTACAATGACACTAAATGATGAATCTACTATGAACAATGAAGTAGGTACTAGGACGACAAGAGATATGACGATGAGTACAGTAGAAAATACGCCAGAAATGTCTGCAACCACGTCTACGATGACTGCAAATGACAACACCCAAACGGATACTACAACACTAACACAATCAACCGAGCAAATATCTACTTCCACCGATATAGCTACTACTACTTTTGAAACAACAACAATTAATGAATCAACATTGGAAACGTTGGAACGTCGCAAAAAGTCAATTGTAGATTTCATATTCACAAATCCACCTTACATAGACGATTATTTGGTATATAAATCATATGATATTGGTCCCAGCTCCGAATTATCACCAAACTTTGATGATAGTACAAATTTCTTAGCGAATGGATTAAAGAGCGTTCAGGTTAGTATAAACGATAACAGCACTCAGAATTATACTGCAAAACATTTTTATTTGTTTACGCATGCATTACACAGAAATTATTATATTAAATTTTGATATAAAAATCTGGATTAATTGTAGATTGTCTTAGTAATCACATCAAATCTAAAAAAGTTGGTATTTTCATCCATCATTAACTAAACAAAAAATCTACTCTCTCATCTAGCGACATCTTTTTTTCAAAACAGGTTACATACATGCATTACGACACAATACTGGAGCACGCGTACCTGCCACACTTAGAGGCTTCAGCATTGAGACTACCTCTGGACAGTGACAGATATTATCTACTAGTCGTACTACCAATGCGCGGTGGTGTGCCAGAGTTGGGCAGGCTGCTATCGAGGATGGCGCGAGAGTCTGACCTCTCCGATGTATACTCGGCACTGCGCCCGCGGCGGGTTCGCGCGATTGTGCCGAGCTTTACAGTCAAAGGTCACGTTACACTTACTACAGATTTGCAAAAGGTAAATGTAATAAATAACTAAAACAGCATATGACGCACCACTACAGAGACATCTAAAGAATAAACTTCAATAAAATGATAACAAAAAGCAATAATTTACCTATTTATGATATCTATGTCAGTACGAATGCTCTAACAAGCTAACCCCAACTTAATTCAGAAAGTACGGGCATTTAAAGTCTACAAGCTGTGAATTTGTAAGTCATGCAATTAAAATATGAATTTCAATAATATTTTTATTATGAGCAATTGTAAAATATCTTTGAAGAAATACGTAGGTACAATGTACTTTGGTATCTACTACTTAATAAGCATTTAAACGAACTATATAATATCTATCGTTTCTAGACATCTAGTCCCACCTATTTCGGGTATACATTGATCATTCAGATTATTCATTATAAGATATAAAAAAATATATTTTCAGTTATCTAGCATAACATACTAGATAACTGACCCCGAAATACCCAAATCAGCCCTTTGCACCTATGCTCTCACATCGTCCGTTTTTTGGTTGCTTACAGTATTTGTCAATATTCTACACTACCTAATATTTTGAACAACGAATTATTGACTCTTGTAGAGCAGTATTCTATAAGTGATTATGTATCTATGAATCAAATAAAATACTTATAACTCAATTTATGAGGCCAACATTCAACATCACAATTAACATACCTACTAATTATTATGCATGTAGGTTAACGCGCCCACATACCTATCTCTATTTCGATAAGTACCAAACACGTAAAACATTGTTTTTAAATGACGATGATTTTTATATTTCTGTGTTGATCCCATCTTACTAATTTTGTCAAGTAAGATCCAATTTTATCATGAAATAAAATCGTTTTAATGAAATTGACGATAAAATATAGAAATGTACATCCGTGACTAGGAACTTTTTTAACTTTTCATAAAAAAAATTATGTATTTAGTTAATTATTAACTTCTCCAAAGTAGAGAAAAATCGATTTAGTAAAAGATATTTAGTTTCATATTAATATTTTCATATTTCATATAATTGTAGTCGGAAAAGATAAAACAACAAGAAAATCAGCGATACATACCAAGAAAATATAATGGGTGTCACAGTCTGTCTTGGTGCAAGCTCGAGTCTATAGACGACGATTACCATTTTTCGTGAGCACCACCAGACTGTTTTAGTCTGTGCCTTCGCTGAGTTTTTTTAGAATACTATCAAAATTTTGCCCCCGAATGCCAGATAACCTAAGATCGTTTTATTGATTTCAGCTGGGTATCCGCGACGTGTTTGAGCCAAGGCAACGCGACTTTTCACCCATGACACACCAGGCCGGCGTATACGTGCGAAGCATTGAGCAGGCAGTCTCCGTTGCCATCCGAAAGTACCGGCCCGACGACCAGAAAAAGAACAGTGAGTATCCGTATCGATCGATACGGCAATAAATTAACTGATAACTTTCGCCAAAAGTGTCACACTTGTAAAAAATCGTATCGAATCGAGCACAAAGTGTCTAAATGTGTAATTTTGGCCATATATATATCATTTTTTTTATGGATGATAATGGAACTCCACCAGTACTATTGGTATAGACTAGCGGGGCACCAGTGAATGATGATAAGTAAGGATGAAGAAGATCAGTTGAATTCTATATGAATTATTCACGATGGTTTCCAGCGTGAACTACGTAAAGATCGACCTGATAGGGCTATATTATTTATTACTAGCAAAGGGGTTGCTAAAATCCATTACTAACAATTTCTTTACCCCCAAAATATCAGCGTTAGTAAACGCTCACAAGTGGAGAAAGCACTTACGATAGGTTTCCCAAATAACAATCGAATCGTTTGATGATTTCTTTACCGGTCATTCTTTCTACCCATGCAGCGTATCTGTATGGGTAGAAAGAATGACACCTGACGTTGTTATCGCGTTCATATGTACATGCGGTAGCCGAAACGTATCTATCGATAGATTTTTTGCTACGTGTCTAGGGGAAACGAATTTGAAGAAATATAATGGATACTACAGTTTATACTCGTACCTACTACCAAGATAGAGAAGTACATGTTAAATGTCTTTCGACATTGATAGGGCCTTTTATTCTTTACTAACTTTCATGCGTGACTTCGTTCATGTGATCGGGATATGAATGAATAAATGAGTATACTTTATTTGTATTATTCAGCATAGAGAAAAAACACGACAATTAATAAATGTAATGATACAAATGTATAAGTTCAATAAGGCGATCTTATTGTTGAAAGGGATATGTTTACTGACCACGCCAAAAGTTGCCTATATCCTTCTCCATTCCATAAAGTACACATAAATAATCAGATAATAAAATACCTATATTAAATTTCATAGTTATTGGTTAAGCCGTTAAGGTGCTATAAAATAACAAACAAACACAATATCACATATAATATTAGTATGTATTCTGAGAATTAGAACTATAAAGTTTCTACTGTAGAATAGGTTGTTACAGTTAGTTCATAATATTATGTTATTTACACAACACTTACGGACTAAAATTTACGACGAGAATTGTCTCTCAAAGAGAAGTCGAGGCGAATATAAAGAGATCTTGTTCATGAGCAAAATTTCCTCGTTTGCGCAGACCATTAAAACCTTGAACCTTACTCCTAATAACCCTACTCCTCATAGCCACCAACCAATTGTAGCTCACAAAAAAGGAACTGACCGGATCGTCACAAGTAGATATAACTCAAATACAAAAACAGTCGTAAAACAAAAGAGGTTATTGTAAATACAAAAAAATAAACATTTCCTTTGTTGGTTGGTTGGCAGCCTGAGACGCCAAGACGCCCGGTCCCTGTGGTTCCGGTGCGATCCATTTAATTACATACGTAACGGCTGTGGTCAGACACCCACCATTATGGTCGGACGAGATTGTACGGCGCGGTGCGTGGCGCGGGGTCAACCACAAGACCAGCGACAAGCGGCAAGCGCTTGTCGCCGTCATGGCCCGACGCACGCATCGCCGGAAAATCCTTGAGTGACATTGACGCGCTCCGAAAATTTACAAAATTGATTTTCCACAATTAATTCAATTGAACACCATGAAGGTCACATGACTAGGTGGATATAATTAGTTTGAACACCTATGTATCATCTAAAAATAAAATTCATTACAGTTATTCAGGGCCTAATGATGATGATAAGGGGTGCGGACAATATGCAAGGGATTCCTAAACGTGACAATCCTGGTAGGGTTGCCTAATTGTTTACTTTCTTTGCCAATATCATAATAGTAAAAGTGACTTTGTCGCCTATTAATACCTTAACAGTTTAACCAATCATTATGAAATTTGGTATACGTGTACTATATGGAATAGAGAATGTTATAGGCTACTTTTTATGGCGGTCAATGAAGACAACCCAATCACGCAGACTAAGTCGCGTGTAAAAGCTAGTTCTTTATATTAATATGACAAATTTAATGCATAAAATCTTTAATAAAGTGGATCAAATTTTTTCTTCACTATACATATAAGTCGATTGAATTCACATTGCCCTATCGGACATTTCTTTATCAGTAAGTACGAATAGGTGCATCCTGGCATAAGATCTAAGAAATTCTGTAGAAAATAGTGGAGCGCAAACAACCCAAAATACATTTTTGCATCCTATCTTAGAAATGCTTAAAACCACCCTGGTAATTCGTTTCTGTAATGTGTATCAATGTTGTTGCGGCATCACAATAAATCTGTAAAACGGTATTTGCGAAAAATGTTTAGTGCCCTTGTTTTCCAGTGCAAGAACTTAGATAATTGTTATCAAACGCAAAAGTGAGGTGCTAAGTGGAGTGCGCGAGCGCGCAGCAACCATTGTTTCTGCGCTTGCGGTGGCGCAACACGGCGACACGCGCATTTGCGTCCATTGATGCGCCGCGCCGCCGCGCTGCTCTCTCGCCATTTGGCATACACCGGCAATTAGGGAAATCGTCCGGTACAGTAGGTATAGGTATTGACATTACTGCGACCTGAATGCCTAATCGCGAGATGAAAATTATGATTTGCAGATAGATAGTTTCAATTACATAAATGAGTATAACTGGAAGAATTACCGAATGATTATTTCCTGTTGGTACAGTATAGTCAGACTATTTTGTTTCAACGATTATGATAAGCATCGGATGCATTCAATCCACAAGGACGATTATTATGAAACGTTTGGATTGTCGCATGTCGCCGAATTGCGGATTTGGGTGAATATAGAATCATTCATAATATGCCTACCTGCTGAATAATTATGGATTGTATAGTAATAAGCAATTAAGCAAGTGTTTTATTGCTTTATAATTAACTTAAACAAACATCTCAAATACCGAAACTTACTTTAGTTGATTTTCTCCTCCTAGCTTATCAGGTTGATATCCATGCGGGTCCTTCTAGAAATAATTATCGTCAATTCCTCTTGAATTCGCCACGATGGGCTGAATTCATTCACAAATTATATTAAAAAAAAATACAGCACACCAAGAACATGACATGGTAGGGCATGACATAGCATATTATTTTTACAAAGTGAAACACGTAATTACAGAAGGGGTAGGGAGTAGCAATACCACCGGTTGCTACTTCCCATTGCTAACGATATCGAATATAAATTTGAAAACCCCCGTTGAAAATTATAGTGAATGTGATGCACACGCCTCGTCTAATGACATTAAGTAACCATACTATATGAACGAAAGAACAAGTTAGGTCAACTGCGCATTTCACATTCCTCTTACCCACAAATCTACTATATATTATAATTAAAGTACGTATTAAAGTCTGTTTAATTTATAAATCATTATATATATATATTCGAACCTATTCGTAGGACTAAGGAAAAGGTCACAAAATTTTGAACAATTTTTTTTTAATTAAGTTATATTCAGTTGATGACAGCTGAGGATTTTTTGTCAATAAAATAATGTATGTTTACTATTGCAATATTGTTACAGGATACGTAAGTAACCATCAGCCGGTGAGGTTCTCCGCCACATATCCTTTTCTCTACTTCGTGATGGACGCCAGCATACATGTAGCTCTCATGGCTGGCAAAATGGTCGATCCACTCAATACAAGGATATTATAGTCGATGTTTATTTAAAATTGTTTTATTGACTAATCCACTTATAACCCCTAACGATTATTACGACTATTCTTTCTGATCTGTGATATTTTTAAACGTAAAAATATTTCAAGCTTCAAAAAAAATAACAAGCTAAGATTGAAATTTAAGTTTTTATAGAATTTGTAGAAAAGATACTTCATTTCATTCTAATAAAGACCCAAATGTCAATCTACTATATTTATATACTTCTGTCATTGTACTTTTCAGTCTATCAGTAGGTACGTTATATGTAAAATATTTATTGCTATAGGTATACAAATACCATTTAAATAAAAGAAGTTATATGTGTTTTTACATTTATTTTTTTACATTACACTTTTACTTAGCCCTCTTGGATTTGATCTTCCTCAAGTAAAATTCCAATTCTTTACCTTCCAGCACGTAGCCATCAGCGCGACCGCACTGGCCCGGCCGGCTGGCCACGCACGCTGCAATCAATTTCACACTTATTAGATATACATTTTCGATATATCAATACATAACAATATTAATAAAATAATCAGAGTAACTATGACAAAGTAGATCATACAACTGCTGGATTGCTCCCAAAACGGTTACATTCCATTGTTGCAGTCTCAAAACTTCTCGATTTCATCATATTAAATTGACCAGGGTGTAAGATAAGACGAATTCAATGAGCGTGCTTATGTGGCTGGCTGATGTACTAAATTTCATTCAAATCCATTCATTTTAAGTGTATCAAACAATACACATCATCTTTAAAAACTTTCAGTAATAATTTATTAGATTCTTTTCTTAATTTAACTAAGTCCATGTTTTTTACTATTATAGTCTATTATAGTATTGTAGTATTATAGTCTTTTCGGTAAGTGGAATTTTTATATTAAAAAAAAAGAAAATTTGCATATTTGAAATAAACATTTAAATACAGAAATATTTTATGTTTGTAGGAAATCAGAATACGAACCTAACAAACGTCCTGTATGAAACTGCTCTTCAAGAGCCGCTTCAACCTTGGAGAGGCGTTGCCTCGATACATATTTCTTTGCTGTCTTCTTGCTGCGCTTTTTGTTAATGATGGCATCTTCCGCCTCAGTCTAAAAAAAATAAATTAAAATATAATAAACACATTGACTTGTACCATCAATGTGGTTCAGTATTGTCTAAGATAAAAACTACTTATTTCAGTATTAGCTGCAAAATCATGCCTATTCCTAGGAATCATATGACACGCAAAAAATATCATCATTTTGATAATTAATTTAAAATAAAGATTTCCTTGACCAATAAAAAAAAAAAATAGTTAACAGAATAACTATCTTCAATATAAATAAATTTGACTTTTATTTTAGAAAAAAAAATGCATAGAGTAACTAAATAAATATTTTTTTTTTATACAACTCAGAATGGCAAACAAGCTGACGGCCCACCTGATGGAAAGTGGTAACCGTCGCCTATAGACATGAGCAGTACCATGGACATTACAGAGTATACTGTTTCGCCAATGATACTCCCCATGCGTTGCCATTCCTGAGGACTCAGGTGTTATGCCTCTGTACCCAGTAAATTCACGCCATATGCCACTCTTCAAACCGAAACACAGCCATGCAAACACAACTGCTTCACGGTTGAAACACGAGTGGGACAGAGGTACCCAAGCAATCAACTTTTGTACAAAGTCTCCCTACGATAAAAAATATTAACACATTAAATAATTTACATAAGAAACTGTATTATGTAAACTAATAATTTATCAAATAAAAATATCAACAATTCTTATTATTTTATTTATTAACCTATTAGTTACAAAAAAAGAATATCACATCTTTTGTGACTAATTTAGTTTCATATCATAAGCATAGTTTCATAATAGGAAAAATAATTTAATATGGAGTGAAACATTTAATTTCTATACTAATTTAGTTTTGGTGGGGCCTGAAAAGCAATTTTTATAAAAAATAACTCACCAACTTAGCACCCTTCTTTCTTCCGAGTGGCAGAAGGTAATGAGACTCATACCACTGCCTAAAGGGTGTTGCATCTACCACAACAATAGCATTTTTCACAAGTGTTTTAGTTCGCACCAATTCATTGTTAGATGCATTGTATACTACATCAATGATACGTGTTTTACGGGTAGAGCCTGAAATATACAACAAACAAAACTATTAATAATGAATGAGACAAGACAACACTTTTAATATAATAGTTATTGGTAGTTAAAGTCCCCCAAGTCTAGAAACAATATTATGTAGTATGTAATAAGATTCTTTGTTGCATGATATACATTTGAAAATTAACAATATTCAAAATGTTCTCAGATGTCAGATTTCTTCAAAAATGCAAGGCATTTATGACATGTTAAGAACATGTAGGAAATGCCAAACCAGAAGGAGACTATACAAAAGTCATTTGCTTGGGTACCTCTGTCCCATTCATGTTTCTACCGTGAAGCAGTTGTTTGCATGGCTGTGTTTCAGTTTGAAGGGTGGGATATGATGTGAATTTACAGAGTACAGAGGAATAACACCTAAGTCCTCAGGAATGGCAATGCATGGGGAGTATCATGGGTGAAACTCCAGATTAGTAGAAATACATACTGATATATAGAGTAGATAAATTAAAAGTATTATATTATTTAAAGACTGTATTAAAGATTATAGTAGTATAGATTAAAAGAGTATATTTTCACTTACATTCAGAGCCCCATGAAAAATTTCCAGAGTCCAGGCGAAGAGCGCGGTATTTAACATTGCCACCGCGGGATCGCACTAGATGTATACGTTGAGCGCCAAGCTGAATAAAATAGCATAATCACAATTATACATTTTAAGTTTTATATATTTGCGATGATATTTAGATCAAAACTAGATGCAATTTAGATCATAAACTAGTGAACAACGAGACATTTTGATAAAAGAGGTTATAACTTACCTTAGTGTTGGCAGCCGGACGACCTAGCTCATACTTCCTCTTCTTGCGAATGGGGGCACGCTTGCCACCCGTGGCCCTCCGTTTATGCCAGTGATCACGACTAATACCTATAAAGAAAAACGATGGAAAGATCACCAATCACTCCACAATAAAATAACAAGGTGTTAACCTCAGTTTTCCATAATAAACATTAAATAATATAATCAAATATAAACACACATGACACCAATTTATTAAATAGTATAAATTACATTAAGAAAATGGGCAAAATAACAGGACTTAATACGAGATTTGAATAGATTTTTATTATAATTATAGAAGGCACTCACCCATCTTGGTTGAGCCGAAAAGAGAAAGATTAATTTGACAGACGGAACTAATAATAAACTACTGACAGTCTGTACTCTATGGTTGATTGTCTGTTTTAGTTTATGGTTAGAAACACTTTCAGACTGGTTTTTTAGTAAATTCCAATTTTATGTACCACGGTTGGAAGAAATAATATTTTCTTCGAAAATTCTTATAATATATTGTTATCAATAAATAATTTTTCGAAGACATTAATTTATTGTTATAAAACAAAATCCAAAGGACTGCTTGGAAAGGGCGCCCTTTTAAGTAAAAATATAGCACTCGTGACACACTTCACTTAAATAAAGTTAATCATAATTATTCGACTAAGAATAACAGAAACTTCTCTTATAACTAACAAATAAGTGAATTCACAACGCACACAGCTTACAAAAACATGGCAAGCAAATCAAATGACAAAACACAAACAAAACAATCACAAAATTATGTGAGATTTGAAATTGGAATAAAAATATTTCATAAAAATATAATAGTATTAGAGAAGATAGGTTCAGTAAACAATCCTATTAAAAAAAAATAATGATTTATATATTTCCTCTTGTTTCTCACTAGAATTTGAATTAAATATTAACATTAGTAAAGACGATCCAAATGCAAGTATCATATTTAACTCATATGGATATCAATAAAAAAAACCACCAATCATATTTTTTGTGTTCCATTTAAGCATGGCCCATTTAAATGTATTAGTGTTGGAGTTTACCCTAATCAATTCAATATAGCTCAAAAAATTAAATTTTCTCTTGAAACATTTATTTTTACAAGAGAGTTTCTTGGTATATTTAAAGCCATAGACTATCTTCTGACTATGAACTTACTACTATAACTAACTTACTGACTATAACTTAAATCAGCAATCAACAGTGCTTGCTTAAGTGCTTTACAATCACTACTGCAGTTTCCATTAAAATTAAATAAAGTTTACTCGATTATTATAGAAATAAGAAGATTATTGCAGATATGTCTTTGCAGAGGGTAATTGGTCTCTTTCGTTTGGATGCAAGGCCACTGTGGTTTTCAAGAAAATATTACCGCAGATAAACTCATTAATGAGGCTATTGGATGTGGTGATATCTTTTCTTATATAATTTTCACTTGGCTTTACCTGGCTTCTTCCTCCGAAATACTTGGAATGAATCTTGACTTATTAGCTGTCAAATTAAGGCCCACCATTATTTTAGTATTCAGCCTGTTATCCCCTGTAAGCCATAATTTTATCGGATTAATAACATTAATACACGTGCTACAACTTTTATTATTAGGATGAGACTTAGCCATATGGCTTAGACATATGGCTACAAAATTCTCCTAAATTGTCCTGTCTATGACCATTCTGCTGTTTTCAATTCCTTCCTTTTCTTTCATATTTCCCTTGCCTACTTCAGTTTCAGCATTGTTGCTTCATGATAATTTAGAAGTATATAATTTGATTTTCTCATTGATTCTTGTCAATAATATTAAGTTGTGAATTCTCATACTTTACATATATATGATATATTTTTAGGGTTAAATATATTATAATTTCTATTTAGCTATCTGTTCTTTCCCTAATATTATGCATTATTCGACTTTTCTGTACTTTATCCTAAATTCCGTCGTCCAAAATTTCCGTTACTAAAATACTCTTTCCCAAACTTTGTTTTTGGTGGATGCACTTTGTGCCATGCCATATGAACAGATTTAAACAATAGTTGAGTTAACCTTAATTTTCAGTTAACACGCGTCAAGAAGTAACAAATTAATTTATTTTCGCGTTTTTTATTACAGAATACCTATATAAGAATAATAATAAATAATTTACGGAAATGAGATGTATACATCTTATACAATACAACGAAATATTTGTCCAACTAATTTTAGTTACGAAAATAAAACTATAATTATATGTTTAAATAATTAATTAGAAATATTTAAAATATTTCAACACTCATTAAAAATTTAAAAGTAATCCCTAAATTATTACATTTCTGTAAAATAAATTTCTGTATGAACGCTCTTAATTCAAACATACATCTATAGACGTTTATCATAAGACAAAGCTTCCTTTTCCTTACAAACGGCTACTATTTGATTTGTAGACAGAGTAGAAGATAGACTACCTGTTACTAAAGATCATCTAAGGAGCTATCAACTTCTTCAAAACATGCCAAATATATTGGTGCTCATTGCCGACATCTGTAAGTACTAGTCTGTAAAAGCCAAATAATAAAAAAAAAACTGTCATGTGGCAAACCTGTCACCGACATTTTTCTATTATGTTTTCTAAAGCGTCGGTATTCTTATGGAATTGTAAAATATTTTGAATCCTGTAGTCAGTTTTCTCCTTCTTTGAATCGTATTCTAATGTTATAATAATTATAGCCAAACAAATGTCTACGGATTTTTATATTAGATACTATGTTGGACACAAAGGGAAATTTGGGCATGAATTTCTCGAATTTGAGTTCAGGCCGGATGGAAAGTTGCGATATGCTAATAATTCTAACTATAAAAATGACACAATGATTCGTAAAGAAGCCTATGTTCATCCCTGTGTTATGGAAGAGTTAAAAAGAATCATTTTGGATTCTGAAATTATGCATGAAGATGACCGGCTTTGGCCACAACCTGACCGCGTTGGTAGACAAGTGAGTATGCCGATATACTAATTGCATTTTGTTACTGGTCCTAGAATCTTCTTAGTTTATCGTATGATTTCTCTATAATTATTGTCTAATGTGTTCATATTAATTACAAATTGTTATAAACTGTACTATTTAAAGATAACCTAGTGAATTTAACCAAATTCTGCATGTTACTTTTGCATCTTTTATCTCATCTTTTTATATTTGATATATTCAGTAAATAGGTAATTTGGTTCGAAATAAGCTATATGAAAATAAAATTATATTACAATATCAATTAACACAAAACTTACTCTGTCAACCTTTCACATCTAATGAACTGATTCTGTTATTAACATTATTTTTCTACAGGAATTGGAGATAGTCATAGGTGAAGAGCATATTTCCTTCACAACCTCTAAGACTGGATCATTGGTAGATGTGAACCAGTCTCGTGATCCAGAGGGACTACGCTGCTTTTACTATTTGGTGCAAGACCTCAAGTGTCTTGTGTTCTCATTAATTGGTCTTCATTTTAAAATTAAGCCTATATAGTAATGTATTAAGTAAACAATAAACATTGATGTCTTTTAATATTGTATTTTTTAATTTACCAACTCACACCACATTGAATAATAACCTGTGCAAAAGAGGGACATAATGTTCAGGGACAGTATTTATTTAGAGCAAACAAGTCTGAGAAGAGACAATGTGAAACTCTGTGTTTATTCTTTTAATAAAATGCTAAATTGCATACTACAGTAAACAAACACATCTGAAGAATTAAGTCTAATTCAATTCTTTACATTAATTCTAATGATATCCTTCACTATTCAAAAATTAATATATTTTTGCATGAATAATTGGAAATTCCACTAGCAAAAGATAACTGAATATTAATCAAATTTTATCCATTCGGAGAAGGGATTGTAAGTAGTAAGGATCTAATAATTCCATTGCTAGTGATATACCCTATCAGGTTGACCTCCATACGGATCCCCATGGAAACCCTCTGGTTATTTTTTGTGGAATTAGTCCTGATGGACTAAATGACTTACATTAATTCTCATCTGTTATCGTTCACCAGTGCTTCACCAGCATATGCCGATAGCACAAGTTACCATAACATTATCACTCATTAAAAAAAGAAATCTGATTCATTACAAAAACGTTTATAAACTTGGTCGTGTAACGGTCTAACATCGCATTGTTTTCCAATAGATATGGGTCCAATTCCCACACAATACAAACTTGTATTTATGAGTGTGTCTATTTATATTATCTAGGAATTTTTTATAAAATAACTCATAATAAAAAATCTATTTAGTTTGGATTTACTTGGCACTGAATAATAATATGTTCAAGGCTGTTTAATGGGTATTTATTACTGTAAAGGTAAGGTGACCAACTATACTCATTTACTGAGTTTTGTACTCTTTTTTCGCAAACCGTACTCTTTGAAAATCTTATACTCTGAAAGTACTCATTTGTATAATTTTATATTCATTTGTATTTCTAAAACATTTTTTTAGATTATTTTCATTTTAATTAATTAAATATTTAAAATTATTTTGACAGTGAGTTTGAGTGACAATTCAAATAATTTCATGCGCGCATATTGCTTGCCTTTTCCGGCACGTCAGAAAACAGGGCAAGCACCTTGTTTCTTCAGCAGTCGAATTTGTAATGAAGGAAATAAAAGTTATTGTTATTAATGACAATTTTCTCTTTGAAGAAATTGGAAGAGTAAATTTATATTTAAATGAAGAAAAATTGAGGTCATTACTGTGTACGTGAATAATCTTGTCTATCTATCTCGCTCCTACAAATTAACTATGTTTTGTTTTTCAAATTTCCAAATTTTGTTTTTATTGTAGATTAAATATCTTATTCCAAAACTAGGTATACTACGGTATAATAATTTCTAAATCATAATTATCAAACAAAGTAATATATGTTTCTATTAAAATTAACTATGAAACATAACGGTTTACACAATTCTAAAAATTGTGTCATTTTACGTAAGGAAGTTTGCAAAGATATTAATATAAAAAGAATGATCGTCTTCTTTAATAATTCTGTGATATTTCAGTATAATTAAAAAAAAACTGAGATAATTAAAAATTATAGAATTAAACATTTTTTTAATGTTATTGGAACCGTTAAAAAAGAAAAAAAAAATAAATTGCATATGTTAAAGTATTATTATTTAGCGTGGGAAGAAACGTATGTATCGTTTTATGTATCTATTTATGTTTATAGTATAGCTTTGCGCGTTGCGCGCGCATAGCATCTGCCCGACCGACCGATTATGGCGGACAGGCACTGAAGAATGTTTGCCGTCTTTTCTAAATCGGAGAATATCGACACTAGCCAATGGCATAAACCGGGTTTTTTGTAAAAATTGTACATTGTAAATAGTTCTGTGTACATATAGTAATTATATTTGTGCTCGTTTTGTTTAGAAATTGTGTGAATAGTGTATTATTTGAGTGTTTATTCAGTTTATTTTTCGACGCCGACAAATCTAAATTTCGAAGTTAGTACATTGGCTAATATACATATTTCCCATAAAAATTAAAAATCCTGTAAATTTTACTTCGTAGAGACCATCGATTTCTTTTTACACCTTTGTGTTTCGATCCATTAAGGAGACCGTTGATGTTCTTGCATTATTTTGGTTTTCAATAGCGGCTGTCATCGTGCTTCGATAATACCATTAACTGTCATTAAAGAAAGACAAAAAGACTACTGTAGTCCCTAAATGGCTTAGCTATTTAGATGTATTTATCATAAATAGTCTATATGATCATGTGAATCGATTTTACATTACATTTGGCTGCATAATTATTGGAAGTAGTGATTGACAACTACAAAGAAAACGATTTATTATTTGCTGTTGCGGAGGATCAAAGTGAATTGGAGCTGAATGCTCGAACCTCACGGTAGCCCAATGAAGTGGCCGGGCTCGGGAGCGGAAGAAGAGGCGGGCGAAGCTGGTTTGCAAAGCGCTCGAGCCTCTCAGGCTCGTAGCCAGGATGATGTCGCCGTGCATTATGTTTTTCAACGAGACCCCCAAGAGACCGAATTGGCGTCTTTAGCTCCCAAACAACGTTGGGCAGTTGGTGACGATACTATAGTAGAGGTTAGTTTACAATTTTCTTACTAAAATTGTTTACTTAAATTAATAGAGCTATCTAGTTGACTCACATAACCTAACATTTATTGAAGCAAGATTATATCTTCGAAAAGTAATGCTTATAACCTTAATGAAGATTATAATCTTGAATCATTTGCAATATTTTTCAATCATATAGAAGAATAGAACATTGACAATAAGTGTAAACAATATATTCTTATCTAGTTTGACAGCTATCTGTATAAAATCTTGTAGCGATTAAGGCCGCCTTTGATTTTTTATCTCCTTGTATACATCTTTACTGTGCGCAATGATCATTATTATTATTTCATAATTAGTTTTTTATACAAATATAATTATACAAATGAACCTAAATAATATTTATATGACAGTCATTTCCCATATCTATTAGGTAAACATAATTATTACATGATATAAATATAACTATTATTGTTTAATTTTTAAGATTAAATTTTAGGTGACTCAATTATTAGTAATAATATGAATATATATCATTAGTTAATCACCTATTAATACTAATGTGTATTGTGAAGCAAATTTGAACAACAAAATATTGCGGGTTTGTAATGCAACTTAGGGAATTTCTAAATTTTAATATATATATATATATATATATATATATATATATATATATATATATATATATATATATATATATATATATATATATATATATATATGGAATATATTGATCAATATGAGATAAAAAAATAAAAAAAAAAAACAAGTGTCTTTCACTGCTTTCCATCTGGTGGACCATCTGTTAATTTGTCTCCTTAACAATAAAAAAAAACCTCATATACTTATTATTGTATTCCAATTGTTAAGTAGTTAACATGCCAAGAGAAAAACTCAGCTTGACAGTATAACACTTATAACACACTGTTTAGACTGAGTAAGGATGATTCATACTTTTAATTTGTATAGGAAACTTATAACCTACTTTAAAGTTTTATTTTATTATATTTTCAGAATCAAGATAAATGGAAGAATCCCACTCCAATTACAATGAATAATATGCATCAGCAAGGTCAAGCAGTACAACTTAAAAACAATCAAACAAATCAACAGCAGTTCATCAATCAAGCTATTGCTTCATCGGTTGGTACATTGGCAATCAATCCTTCAGTCATTGGTAGTCACCCTGCCCATTTAACAACCAACATGGTACATACACAATTGACTCCAATGCAGAATCATACAATGAGGAACAATGCCATGATGTTACCACCATTACAAGGCATGCAGAATGCACCCCAATGTGGCCAGCAAGGATTATATGATATTCACCAACACCATGGTAATCCAATGCAGGCAATGAATGGCATAGGCAAGAGTGCTGAACATCTCATGTATTTGAGTCAGGCAGGAATGCTTGCACCGGGAACTAATCAGTTCCTGCAGCAAGGACAGAACCAACTTGGACTTACACCTGTTGCTGCTATTACAAATCAGGTAAGTAGATTCTTATTGTTGCATATTTCTTTTTGATTAGCATATTGGTACATAAACACAAATTTTTATATTTTTCCAAATGTGGTTATATTTCATATTATTTTATACATTCACTTATACTAGACACTAGGTAATATGAGATTACTGTATAAATTTTGATAATTTTCCATAACCATTGTGATAACCTTGACTATAAGCATAGATTCACCATTGTGGGCGTGATAGGCATGCCTGCAATTCTAATAGACTTGTGACATTACGATTTCAGGGTCTATTGAGGTCAATAGGCTTATGATATTATATTCAATGCATTAATAAAATTAAAAAAAAAAAATTTGGAATGCAGTGAAGTACTTTGTCATATATTATATGCTGCCATGTTATGCCACATTATTACCTGGGTGTCAATGAAATTATCAACATTTTTACAAAAGAAACCGAAGCTTGAATCTAAATAAAAGTATTTAATGTGAAAGATGTATTAGCATTTGATTTCATCTAATATCCTTTAAAATAGTAAACATTTTATCAAAATTGGTTTAATAATTTAGTGTTAGAATGTGCCATTGCGATGTGCAAACAAACACATTTGATACTTTCATCAGTGAATAAACTTTTTATAAGTTTTATTATTTACTTTACTATTATGGGAATTAGTGTTCACTCCACAGCTTTGTGTATGTGATACTTTACACTGTACAAAATCTTAGTTAGGGCGTCATAAATTTTGTAAACATCTCTTTTATAGGAAATAGGACTGTAGTTCATACTTCAACTCGCACTTATCTGATTTTCAGGTAACTGTAATCATAACTTTTTTTTAGAGTCTGTGCCTTCTTAACTTTGTTACTACTGTGATTTAATGACCTTGGTTGCATAGACTCATATTCCAATGTTTGCAACTTCAATCTTTGTTCTAGAGGTGAGGCACACAGTCAAACACAACAGGTTTTAAAAAATAATAACACAGAACTGTTGTATTGGTCGAAACTGAAATACAGTTCCAATTTCATTTCATGTATCATCTTAACTAAACATGAAACATGCTTTTCTTGTATCTAGCACATGTGTTAACCTGTGCTATAGAAAGAGATAGCCGCAGTTGTTTTCTGTCTGATTGTGTTACCTGAAACAACTAATCTAGCATATGTAGGTCACTTTTGTCAGAGCTAGCAACTGTTCTTGGTATGTTCTGCCTCAAAACTACCTATAGTGTTAATACAATTGAATACATTCAAGAAAAATGATGACCAAATTTGTTGAATAGAGAAAAAAAAATAATAACAAGAAGTGGTTACTTTTTAAAAAAAGTAAATTTTAGATGATTAGAATAATCATCAGATGTTTCAAATATAACATTGTTATTGTGGAACAGGCTAAGAGTTCATAATACGGCCCCAGTACTATTTCAATCAGATGTCCAAATGTACCTATCATATACTGAACAGTAGTTTATTTACTTCTAAAAAGAATAGTGGTCTAAAATTACATATAACAACTAAATATTAATAATGCTCCTATGAAGTTTACATAATTTCCACTATACACCACTCCACTATATACCACAGTAGATGTTATGTTTGCCATTTACAGTATCTAATTTTTTATACAAGCCACAAAATTATATTAATAGAACTATGTGATACATATTTATTTATTTATTATTGGTGTTTAGTGTAACTTTTTTGTTATTTATTAACAGTGCCTGATAAATTATTTATTAAAAGACATGACTTTCGAGTGGTTGATGAATTTCTTTCATAAACAAATTTAAATTGAGTTAATATTTAATTGAATTCTATTCAGTCTTGCTTTCTAACGCCAGTATCCATAATGGTTCTGCATTCTGAATCCTTACAAAATTTTCCAAATTTAAATGATCAAAAAAGCATTATGGAAAAATCAATAACCAAATTGAAAGATAATATTATAGTGCCCTGAAAATAATCCGATTTCTGTGCTAGAATAAACAAAAAGAATAGATAATCTACTATCTTTGGAAAAGAAAATTTTATAATTGCTGCAAGGATTTTAATCCTTGGAGCAATTATAAAAAAATATGTATCTTGGATGTGGATTTAGAAAGAATTTGAAAGACACAGATATAAATAGAGTGAATGTGGCAGGCACAATAGAAACCAGAAATCATAGTTGGCCAAATAAAACTGTATTAATTATATTTTTAGAATTTCATGCTGCATGTTTTATGGAGATGGGAATTAACGCTTGTTTAGGTAAACTATGATAATTTACCCGAATTAAGATCTGAGACCCTCAGTATAATGACACATATAGTGTAATGTGAGACAATGGGTAGGTAAAAGGAAAACATTCTGCCTCGGCAACGTAGACACGACTGTGCCACATTAGTCTACTCATGATTACGGCTGGTGTATCCTGGTCGAAACGTCGCGGTAATTCAGGAAAATAAGAAGAGAAAGGGAGACTTTTTCTAGAGACTACAGTATGGGGTACTTATAAAGGGCGTATTAAAGTTTCTTAAGGGTCAATAATGCGATCATGATATTCCTGGTGTTACGGGCGTTCATAGGTGGTTCAGTGATCGTTCAACATCAGACAGTCTGTATGCATGATTGCCACCTTTGTAGTATAAAAAAAAAAATTGTTAAACCATTCCGAAAATGAGAGTACTACTTAATACACGAGCATACCTGGGTCTTATTATAAGAAGCATCGTTTCTTGAGCATGTAGAACAGCTTTTCTCTACTTAAATGATCGCGTTATTTCCTGTTTGTTATAAAACTCTGTAGTTGCCCTTACGTGATTGCGAGCTTTATTAAGGTTGATAATAAAATGTTAACTTCACCTATGTTGTGGGTTTATCCTGGCGAGGTACCAGTGTTGGATAATGGGTGAGGAAGAAGTTATATCAATTACCCCGTTAAGACAAATTTACAAGTGATTAACCATCATAGTTTGTCGGAAACGACAAATATAGTCATTTCATAAAATTCCCGTTATACCTATGTATAGATATAGACCACGGTCCATTATTTGCAGTCCCATCCTTGATGTGAAAGAAAGATAATGAAAGAAGATATGCAGTTAAAATGCAAGCATCGCCAGAATTTGCGAAATTACCATTATCCATTTTGTAATACAGTCGTGCCAGACTAGAGCAAATTGATTTGAAAGAAAGTATTAGTAGTAGTAAAGTAGTAGTATTAGTAGTAAAAAGTAGAAAAGGCATATGCAAAAAATGTCAGGTGAAAGATTATTAAAACTCTTAGACAATACAAATATGTAAATACGAGGCTTACACTGAGAATTTTTAGAACTGGCTACTTGAAAGCAATATAATAAAAAAAATTGTTAAAATTTTGAAAATCAAACTCTTTACGAATAATACTGAGTATATAATTTATTCGTTTGTCATTTGTTTTACGGTTTGGCGGCAAATTGAAAATAGTCTGTGTAACGTGATCATGAACTTAACACGAGAAAATTTTCGTGCGATGATTTTGTATGACTTTCGATGTCATCTAAATCAACAAGAAAGTTATGATAGACTACGATTGGCCTTTCACGATGAAGCTCCGTCTCGTGCCACTGTTTACAACTGGTTTAATGAGTTTAAACGTGGTCGCACTAATGTCACTGATGATGTGCGTGAGGGACGGCCTTCTACGGCGACGACTGAAGATAACATCAGTGTTGTGCGGCGTATGATAGACACTGACAAAAGAGTGACCTATCAGCACTGCAGAGTTATTACTTACAGTAACAATTGTTTGCCATGTGTTTTGGAAAAAGTGCGTGAGAAACGACCTCGCAGTAGGATCCTCCTTCACCACGATAATGCTTCGTCGCACACCGCCAGGCAAACAATCGATTATTTGGCGACCTCAGACGTAGAACTACTGTGTCATCCGCATTATATGCCGCCGACCTCGCATCTTGCGATTTTTATTTATTCCCAAAAATAAAATAAAAACTTTGAGGAAAACGTTTTATGGACGCCGAAGAAGCTATGGCTACGTTTCAAAAGGCCATCGAAGAAAGAGATTCCTAAGGACGAGTAGGAAAAGTGCTTTTCTCAATGTTTCTATCGGATGCAGCGATGTATTGACGTGAATGGACACTATTTTGAAAAGATAAAATAAAGGTAAAAACTTGGTAATTTAATCAGTTTTTGATTTTCTAAGGACTTTCAGTTTGACCCTCGTAGGCTGGGTAGTAATGATATTCATATAGGTACTTTTCGAATGCAATGTCGTCAAAATTTACCTTTCTGTATTAATTAAACAACGCCTGTAAACTAATAAAAACGAAGCGAATTTCAACTTATACTGATGTTTAGTGGTACTAGTATAAAAAATAGTCCTAAATAAGATGAAACAATAGTCCTAGACGCTGCCTCCAACTATACAAATTCCAAATACTACGAAAAATATAGTACTATTTCCATGTTTGGGCTGAACTACTTCAATATCAATTTTATCTGCTAACACCTAACAACGATAAGTATTTCATATTAATGACTATCCCGCATTGATCTGATGTCATTTGTATTGATTCTGTGGCGCTATTACTCTACATTTATCTCTAAAATTTCAATTTGATGTCACAGCGAAGTCTTTATTATAAGAATCAATATTAACTAAATTTCTAATAGATTTAAGTCCAAATTATTTTAAATTTAATTTCGTCAAACTATCATTAAAATAAGATAAGAAATAACGTTAAGAGAACTGGCGCCTCAGAATATATTCCATTTGGTGTGTAGAACATGACATTTGTTTTTTCCTCGCGTGTTCTGAAGCTCACTCCTGTATTAAACGATAAGCTTACTCCTGTATTAAACAATATGGGACTTTATAAATTGCGTTTACTATTTTTAAAAGCTCAGCCATGCTTAACCCATTGTGTTGCAAGTGTTCAAGAGAGATGGTAGTCACTTCCCATCAGGTGAACCGTCATCTCGTTATATATAAAAATACCTATATTTGTTCTCTTAAAGAATACCTGCTACAATCCGCTTTTTCAATGTTTGGGGCTAATGTATGTTGAATCTAGGTCCGGATTTATTGTAAGAACAAACTAGTCAGACAAATACATGCTAAACATGCTTAGAATACGGCTACGGAATTAATGTCTGTATTTGGATTTTTTGCAAAAAGTTTGTTGCTATGAAAATGAATTGGCAACCCCGCTAGCGCTATTGTCGTTGTATCGCTGGTGGGGCACCAGTGTGTCCTTCCGATCCTTTCCAGGAGGACCGCGACTAGATGTAACAGGATATATATTGTTACGAATAGGACCGTTGATACCAATTACTAGCAATTCTCTACTCTTCAAAAAGAAACAGTGACACTCTTGAATTTTTACAACATGTGTTATATCGATGAAATGAATATTTTAGTAATTGTCTATGAATCTGCGTATCATTTAAGCGAGGGTGTCATCAATCATCTTTAGATATCAAGTATGGACGAAATAGAATTGGCATTACGATATATAAAAACTGCGGATAATGACCAGATGTCTGCTGAGATGATCAAATATGAAGCATTTTATGTCGGAGATTATTTAGGTTCTTTTAAATTTTTGCTTGCAAACCGGAAAGACTGGACTACACTTACGTTCTCCAAGTTCTCTTACACAAAGGTAAGACCTTTAACTGTGTCAGTGCCATTTTGATCAACTTAACATTGAACATTGCACACGATGATAATTCAGTGGATTGTGTGAAATCAAATAGAATATTAAGTTAGACACAGATACAGAGTGATTTCAGTACAACAAGATATGTATCCTCTACAGTATTTACAGATCTAGTTTTCTCCCTTCGCAACATTCACAACAGAAGCATTTTGTTGTCCTTAAGACCTCCCTTCTGCGATTTTGTGGATATAGAAAAAAAATTTTTATAAACGTAAGAAATTGGGTTATTGAGAATGCGTATAATAGTAGAACTATTTGACGAAGCGTTTGGTGCACGTATTTATAGCCTGTACGGTATCTGTATCAACGGCAATTACGGTCGGACGTTTTTCAAAAAGATATAAGTTAAAAGCTCTTCAGAGTGACTCTTCGCCCTTACTCTTTATATAAACTGTAAAAGGCACAAAAGCTCCATGTGTCTTTACACACTTGAAGTAGTTCAAGTAAAACAGCCACGTCTTGATCACTAATGATGCAGATAGTATGTAGTTATGGTCTGTCAAAAACATCCATACCTTGCTCGCCATCAATAGGGAATTCATCCTCACACGCTTTTACCTAAATGGTCAAAGAACAGTGCGGTTTCAAAGAAATTTTCTCCCGCGAACGTTCAGGCTGTGGGATCAGCTCCCTACCGAGGTTTTCCCTAAGGGTATATCAAGTTTTCTTCAGGGTCTGAACCTGTAACACTAGGGGTGTCACTCTAGTGCTTTGCTTCAGGTCATCTGAAATATTGCGCATCTGATGTATTATCATTTATATAACAGTGATCGTTACCATGCTTGTTGACAATCTTCTCAAATATCATCATCATCATATCAGCCGTCAACTGTCCACTGCTGAACATAGCCTTCCCAAATAAAGGAGGATTAAATACTTTACATAAAATAGAAGTCACAACTATCAGGCGATAGTTGTTATTGCTATTTTTACAATAGAATGATCAGTCTTCTATCTCGGAGATTAGTGGCATATTCATCTTTCTTCATCAAGTCTTTGGCACAATATTCAAAGATTAGGAGAGAGGTCAGAGCCGTGTTAAAACAGACGACAAGCCAGCTGCTCAACCTTAGTGGAGACCGTTAGGATACTGCCTGAGCCACTTGTTTTCCTAATATAAAGTGACTAAACCGCTGCGTCTTATTACCTATTGAAAATGTCTGCCATAGTAGAGCTACAGTAGCTAATTTTATGTTTTCATCAAACACAGGCACAGCAGTCATCAAGTCGGGACTTGCTTGCTTTCTCCTGCTATTGGTGGACAAGTGATCCATTAGAGGGGGCAGCGAAGCAAAGTCTGACAGATGTTAAACTTCACGGATTTGGCTAATCGCTAGAAATTAGTTTTTGTATAATGTGAAACAAATGCTTAGCCAATTTGTGAAATGCGCTGAGTATTCACTCTTTCTTGTAAGAAACGATAACCCATCATGATGAATACATCTGGAATTTAGCACGATGGTTTCCGAGGGAACCGCCTTGGAGGTCGGCCAAGTTACGTATATTGTTAGCAATGGTCTTCATTAATCCTCATGCATGTTATTTTTTTGAAATAGATAGGTTTATATATAATATGTTTTTTTATCCTAGGTTCCTAACCTATTTGGGAGAAAAAGGATTGTTAGTAATGAAGATTAGCACCCTCATTTTTTTCCTTATGCTATTGCCCGGATGTCAAATTCCAGGTTTCTTAACAGTTCTTTATTTATAAACGTTTTTTATACACATACTTTGCAACCCCATTGCTAGCAATATACTTTAACAGGTCAACCTCTACGCGGTTCTCCTTGAAAACCAGCATTTATTATTGATTCGTCACGATGGGCCAACTGACTTCCATCATTCTCACCTATTATCCCTCACTTGTGCCCCCAAGTATATACTGATAACGCAGGCGTGGTTACTGTTCTATTATCATCTATTCAAAAAAAGTATCTTGTGTTATAAGTAATCAGACATCGTGCTCAATCCAAAATGTCCACACTCGGTCCATTTCAGAAATGTTCATTTTTAAAATTGACTTGAGCAAGAAACGAACCCCTCAGCTTAATTATGCAAAGCAATGTGTCTATCACTACGCCACGAAGGTCATCGGCGTGGTCGTTATCGCTAACATAGCATTATTCGTTAATACAATAAAATTAATGTATCAGTTTTTTCTTTAACATATCTACATATATAGGTATATGTTTATATTAAACAATCAATTGCAAATCCAAAGCCAATTGTACTAAACGGTCCTGGAACCCTTACAAAGTAATAATTATTAAGCAAATCTGCTCAGAAATTCTGGAGATGAATTTACATAGACAGGTACCTACATATGGTATTAAAATAAGGTAACTTTACACGCTAAACATATTTTTTGTAGCGAATCTTGTTGAAAATGAATAAAAAATCTAGAACCCACAAGTGAAATAAAAATTGCGGAAAGAGTGCAAGTACTTAGTTACATACTTTGTATACATAGATATGTCAATAATTTACGGACATCAAGGCGTTTTGTAATTACGAAGCCGATTTATAATGTTTAAACAACTATGATTTAATTATTAACATATTGTTTTGATACATAAATATACCTAACATTCTCAAATAACCTTAACCTCCGAAAAAGATTTGCTTTTGCTTTCGGCCATAGATAGGATATAGAAGTTCAATGCTTTTGCCTCTGTTTTGATACACTCATGGAGTCGTTTATTTTACGTTGCGCGCCATCTGTCAAAGTCAAGATGAAACTTCACATTGGACGAGCGAACAACGACGCTCCCGTTCACGAACGAGGGTTTAACGCAGGCGCTGTGATCGGCGTACGTCCTTTGTTCGAAACAAGTCAACATTGTGTCGTTTGAGTTTCGATCTTTCTAGCTTTATTTCTCCGCTTTATAACATTTTAGTGTAAGAAATGTGATATAATATCGTCGTGTTTAGTGAATTTATCAAATGACTAAAGTGTTTAATGTGGAAAGTGTAATATTTCTCACGATAAGCTCTCGCTCTATGTACATGACCGAGCTTTAGGTGGTTGTACGCATGAAACCCTTGAGTGATTTTTTTTTCGAAACTGATGTTAAGGATATGGGCCCCGACATGGTGAGTTTACGGGTCATTTATTACAAATCAAATATTGGAAACATTATTTTAAGTCATGAAATGACGAAATTCTTGCTTTTTCTATGCAACAGGTCCGTTTTTGTTTTGTTTACTTGTCACCGGCGTCCGCCATTTCTGGTTGGGAATTTGTTCACCGGCCGTAGGTGTTTAATTGAGCATCGACTGACGGCTTCGACACAAAATTGAACTAGTTTTTCGAAAAAATATCGTCATAATATTGTAATTAATGTTTTGTTAGCATTACGAGTGGAATTACAATATTACAGTCAATACTTTTTCTACATACATGCCTAAACTCTTGACATGATCTTGATATGTGTTTTTGTTGTCGCTTCCTTATGAAAATTTTTGTATATAATTTTGGCCTTGTTAGTTTTATTTTCTATAAGCTAAGCTGTGTGCTTGTTTGCCACCTTTGTGGTATAAAAAAACCCTTCACAATAGGTACCTATCCTAAGATTTAAACAATAAATCATGTTAATAAAGTACATTAAGTATTAATTATTTAATCATTATGATGATTAAGTAATTAAAAAATTTTTGTTTTATAAAATCACAGATATAAAGTAAAATTTTGACTTTTACATAAATGTTGGTTTATAAAAAAAAAAATTATATAAATATATATTTATTTGTTTATTCAATTTTGAAAATTGAGCCAATAACTATAATATTACAGTATTTGTGTGATGTAAAACAAGATGCATTTATGAGGTGTGATGTTAAAAGTAAATACCTTAACCATTGTACCTATAGGAAAACATTGTTAAAAGACTGCCTTTTCTGAAAGTATTTTATTTATCCTTTTCCAATTATAATGATTGTAGTCAAGTTCATTAAATACAATTACAATTATATTTATATGGAATGTTCCGTATTTCTGTTCCAGTGACTTTAAAATTGCCATTTATAAATTTTATATAATTAGCTGAATTCATGTTTTTTTTTTTTATGAATGTCATATATTGGCATATTGATGGTTTGCACACATACATACAGTGTTTTTTACCCTGTTACCAAGGTCTGAGATCCTTGGAGTAAGTTATTCAGTTTCATAAATCATATCAAGTTTTAAGTTGGTAATGGTCTATTGTTATTTCATTTTTAAGCAATTTTCATACAGAAAATTTCAAATTAGTCTATTTTTATATTACATGTTTTGTTAACTGATTTTAAAACGGAAAAGCTCCTCAAGTCATTGTTTTTTTTTTTTTTCAATTCTTATCTCAGTATTCCCTCTTTTATAAACCAATTTGGAAAATTCTTTTTATCTGAAAGCATGCACTTTCAGATTGGTCCCATAAAAATTACATCAACATTGATTGAGTTTTGTTTCTAAATCAAAATAACATGTTTTGCCATAATTGAAGTAGGTGTTTATGTTTTTTGTTTTGTGGAATGTGATCTACTTATATTATAGACAGACATGTTCATGTTACATAAATTCTTCTCCAATTTAAATCGATTTTGAAAATTATTTATGCAGTCGAAGGGGTTACTTGCCTCTATGTCTTACTCATATTAATGTTGTGATTATTGAAGCTGCTTCTTTTCTTTCTGGATAAAATCCTGCTTTCCGCAAGAAAAAATGTAAACTAGTAGACATATTTCTGGTGATTAAATTAAAATCTTTTCATTCTTATGCAACAAAATAAGAATAATCAGATAATTAGTGAATATTTATTTTATCAAAATTAAAATACCTTTAATTGCAGTGCAAAATATTGTTGTTAAAAGAAGTAAGGACTATTATTTTCGTTAATTCCATACTAAATTTGTCAAAATTAAAAAAATAATCTTTGTAAATGTAATATTACAAAAGTGTAAACAGCTGATATGACAGCTGGTGATGCCATGATGTGTAAAACTAAATAATGGAGTAAAAAATAACCTGAACTCTCCAGTTTTAAATACATAAATATATATTGATTTATTTATTTATATATATACATATTTTTAGTGAGTTTTACAGGTTTACCAATGCACTCACTAAAAACTATATATATATATATATATATATATATATATATATATATATATATATATATATATATATATATATATATATATATATATATATATATATATATATATATATATATATATATTAACAAAGCAGTTTATCTGTTTGAATATCCTAATCTCTGGAAATATGAATCAGATATATTTTTTTTATTTTTATTTAATAGCTGATTTCTTGAAGACAGTTATAGGATATTCAACATCATGACACAATCACCATATGAAGCCATAGGATACAACTAGTTGCATATATACTGTACTAACACACATTATTATTCGAAGAATTGTTGTCTCAGTCAATGGCCAAATATGGCAGGTAAAGAAGCTTGCAGTCTGCACTTATTAAATATTAAAGTCAATCTCTTTTTCATATGTGAAATTATTATCTAAAATTATGTATTGATTTTAGATACATTGAAACTTTGTTAAGTAGGACCTGGATAAGTGAGAAACCTCCATAACTGAAATTCATGCTGAGGTCTCAACATTTTGAATTACCTCTGTTAGTGGGATGAAGCAAACCTCTATGAGATCTATTTTTTTTTTTCAATTTTATTGTCATAGTTACCTCTATAACTGAGACAGCAAGTGAATTTAATATGCATTAACCTCTGTAACTGTGACAACATCAATATATCACCTATCCTTTTGAACCTTTTGAAATGACAAGTTTGAGGTGACCAAAGCATATTTGATAAAATTTATAACTTGGAAAAACATCTATGGCAGGTACTTCCAAAAGATAAACTAAAATGACTGATTTTTATAATGAATACATTCTGTTTACATTTTTGTACTATTTATAAAAAAAAGTGATTGAATATTTTTGTTTATTACCTTTAATATATTTTTTTTTTCGTTTCTAATAAAGATTAAAACTCATATATAATGATTAGATAAATACATTATTTAATAATCACACCTCCATAACTGAAATAACCTGTATTCTGACCTCTATAATTTGAACTCTCTGTAAATAGACAGACCTGGATTTATACCTAGATATCTAAGACACTGGCTAAGTGAAATACCTATATAAGTAAGCAATTTACAGGTCCCTTAATGTCTCACATAACCAGGTTTCACTGTAGTTATAGAAATAGGTTCTGGTACAAGAAAATACAATTTGTTAGTTATCTGTCAAACTTTAGGTAAAGTGTAAATTACAAAAATGCGTATTTATACTAATTTATTGCAATTTTTGCTTATTATGAACTCCTTCTTAGTTTTAGCGGGCAATAAGATACATTATTTGTACTAAAAGAATTTTACAATTATTATATTTTGTCTTTAGATTGCACCTGCTGCAAAGAAATTATGGGATAAAGGCCCCGGAGCGGGTGGCGATAGTAAGGGACCTCCGCACCTTCCACCATTGCAATTGAACCCAGAACAAATGTGGCGTGATCCAACTTGGTCTGCTCAAGGTACTGTAGTGATGTTATTTATGTATAGATTTTTAAGAAAGTGTATTATAAATTACTGACTGTATTCTACATTTTTGATAGATGACAGTAGGGGCAAAAACAACTATTGCTGAGTTAACTAGTATGTAGTTAAACAAAATAAAGTGGATTTTTTTTTTAACTTGTGAATGTTAGACACATTGTTTACAATAAAAAGCGAAACTTATTTTTCTAATTTTCTTCTACATTTCAATAAAGAACATAGTGTGTCAGATAAATGTGTTTAGTATCTGCAACTAGCACTTTGTTTTTTTAGCAGTGGAACACAATGTAGGTGTCCCGATGATGGGCACAAGACGTGGCGTCGCATTCCCCGGGGGCGATGCCGGCTGCATTTTGTCTCCTCGCGACGCAGCCGGCCTGGGGGTGAAGATGGTTGAATATGTACTTGGAGGATCACCAACAGGTAAATTATATTTTATTCCTTAGCATTATTGAATAAATCTTAGTATTATTTAATAATCTTGACAACCCTTTTTTATTGAAATTATGATGAATTAATGATTTCTTGGAACAAAGATAAAACAAGATTGTTTGTCAACTAACCTAAGGAAGAATATACTATATTTTCATATAATTTTATGTTAGTATCAAATTTATTTTTTGTATGCTTATGTAGGTTTTTTGACATTGAGCACGCATCATCATTCAACTCTTTCATTATTCTTTTTAATTTATGAATATAGTATACGACTTTAAATTTTAAGTGAATAAAAAAATTAATTTCTCATTTTAACTTTTTTTTTCAGTTTCGATATATTTATAATTTCGCAAAGATTATTCCGATATATTTTAAATTTTTTTTATCTATATTGGTCCGATATAATTTTGTCACATTTCCAATTTTTTTTTAATATAAGTATTCTTTTTTCGTAAATATTCAGAAGCTGGCGGTGTAGCGACTGGCGGTGGGGGTGAAAAGGTGACGGGTGTGGTGGCAGGGTTACGCGGGATGGTTTTAGAGGAGCGCCCTGAAGATAAATCTGCCTCACCGTTTGAAAAAGATCTGCATGAACTACATGAGCACGGCTCTTTGCCCAATGGATTACACAATGGACAAGAAGATGACAAGGCTTTTAAGTGAGTACAATTTTGTAAAATAATGTATTCATTCTGGTAATACTATTATTTATACAATTATTTTATTATTATGTTGGTTGTAACTTACAAAACAAAATAGAAAATTATATATAAAAGAGGATGCTGATCGACTGATTAACTGACCTGTATATCGACACACAGTAGAATCTTGAAATTTTGCCAGCAGGTTTTTATATAGTGTAGGTAAACAATAAAATAATTGTGAAAATTAAACCCCTAAAAAAGGGAGTTCGAAGTTTAAAATTTAAGGCTCTTGGTTTAAAATATAAATAAATTCATTGATTTTTCGAAAATTCACTCTTTAAAGTGGTGAAAAAGGGGGTAAAAGTTTGTATGGAAATTCTGTTATAATTGAAGTTACAAATACAAAACTAGTTTTAGACTTTTAATTTAAATATACATGGTAGAAATTTTCATCCCCGAAAATTCATATAGGGATGTTTTTTGAAATGAGAAATATGAAAGTTTGTATTTAGTTTTTATTTAAAAACAAAAAAAGTTTAATGTTTTTGGAAATTGTTGGAAAGAGGAAGATGGTTTGATTTAAATGAAAAGTATGTAAATTTTAAGTTAGGTAAAGTTTCAAATTTAGTTTTAAAATTTTTTTTTAAGTAATGTGTTTTATGTGTTTTTTTAAAACCCGTTCTCCTAAGAAAGTAAAGAAATAAGAAAGGTAAAGATATATAACGTGGGGTTGCAATATAACCGAACTTCATACATACGAATGAACTCGTGAGCGCAGTCGCGCGAATAAGCTAGTATTATTATACGTTTCATGTAAATCGTATTAACTAAAACATTTGTATTTATTGTTATTTTATGTTGTTTAAAAAAATGGCAATTATAATTAAAAAAGTAACTAGGATGAAGTGAAAAATCTCCATAATGTGGATTATCACCCTTAAACGTCATTTGATCTTATTGACGAAATCTATGATTTATTAATGGATATAGAAAAAGCGTTTCGAAGGTCGGCAAGCGTGATCAGAATTTATTATGAAAATATCGCGGAAGACGTAAACCGATTGATACTATATAAATCATTATTACGTCGATCCACAATGTTATGGGATAAGGGGCAGGGTATCAGTCATTCGTCGTCTACTGTCCTTAAATATAGTTTTGCTTTATCAATAAAACCAATATGATATTTGATAGAAATTAAAAAAAGTGTTTCGAAGGTCGGCTAACGTGTTTGTTGCTAAAACGCTCGCCTCCGCGGCGTGCGAGCAGCGGGCAGGTCGTGCGGGCAATAACCGCTCGCTGTGGATCATGGCCTCTGTCAATGCCACTCGCCCGCCCCGCCGCCGCCGTACGCCACCAACTGCCGCCGCTCAATATGCTCAGACGCAACCCAGACGCAATCTTTTATCATCTTATCGTTATTATGAAATTATTTGATAATAACTTTCCTTATTATTTGGGGTATCCATATCTAACATGCACTAGTGATCAATGCGTTATTTGTTTTTGTACTTTATCTAAATTAAATAATCTGATAAGACTTGATTTGTTAAAAGCGGTGGGTCTAATAAGTAAATAATAGTGTGATCACATTTAGTTCATATCACAAACCAAAGATCAATAAATAACAAATGTTAAAAAAAATGAAATGTTTCATTATTTTTCTATTTGTGTAGTCCAAAAGTTGAAGGAAAGAAATATATGTAATGTACTTTATAGTAAGAATTAATGTTAAAAATGTAGGTAATTTTATTTATATATTTCCCAACTTCTATTTTTTATTATCTTCTGTCGTTTTAATAATAAAGTGTTTATTGGTTACATTAAAATTTTAATCATTATATAAAACTGTGTGTTTTGCTAATAGCAACATGCAAAATTTTGAAGAAGAGATGGCGCTTCTTGAGTTCACACCTTTTACAAGAAAAAAGGAGAGGAATGTTGCGAAATTCTAATTATATTATATAATGTGAAATTGTTATAAGGTTATTATTGAGTGTCAAAGAAAAGAATATAGTTACTGATAGCATAGTACAGTGTACAGTCAAAATTTTTAGTTAAAAATTACCCCTATAGTAACTTGCATACAGTTTAGTCTCTTTTATTTTTTAACTATTTTTTTCTACATAATATCGGGAAGAACATGTTTCATCAAATATGATTTGATTTGATCAAATTAAATATATGTGGTACTTTTTATATGACTAAAATGGAATTGTCAATGATCTCAACCAATTAACTGTTCCTTAAAAACTGGTTTGTCACGTTTTGGGGTTTTTTTACATTATTAATCTATAAGAAAATTATTTATAATAAATTTATAGAATTACTTAAATATTTTAACAGTTGGTGTCATAGAATACGGCGGTAAGTATTCATATTTATATTTTAATGCTCTTATACCTTCAGCCGCACCCCGGGCTCGCGACAGCCGTCACCGGCAGAGGAGGAGGGCGGTGTGGGCGGCGGAGGCGGCGGTGGTGGCGGAGGCGGCGCTGTCCGCAACGGCGACGCGGGTGCTTTCCCGCTGCTGCCACCGCACGCGCTGCCACAGCCGCAGCCGCAGCCGCTGCACCATCTGCAACACATCTCACACCCACAGGTTGGTTTTTTTTTAATGAATACTAATACAATGATAACATCTACACAATGTCCGATTATCAAATGAGGATTAAGTCGGGCCAATTAGTTAATAGAATGAGATACAAGTGGGACTGCCTTATAAGTTCTACTGCTTGTCCAGAAAATAGCTTCAGATGACAGCTATAAAAATTAATTTGAATGATGTCTGGGACAAAGATAGACCACATTATATTTTTTATTTCAATATGAACGGGCAAAGTTCTGGGATATAGTTAACCCTATTAATATTATAAACTAGTTGATGATCCGCCCAACTTCTTCTGCAATGAAACTTCTTAAAAGGATTAATTTTCCCCGTTTTTGCAACAGTTTTAATTGATACCGCTCTTATTGGTCATAGCGTGATTTTATGTAGCTTATATATAGCCTTCTTCAGTAAATATTTAATAATCGATGTTAGATATTTGTTAATCATGTTTGTACTGATAATTATTTTAAATAAAATTTTGTGCTATTACTATAAAACTTAAAAATCTGTCCATATTCTTTAATTCCACTGTATGGAAAGTCAGTTCTAATAAAAATTTAATACTGTTGCTTGTAAATTTCCAAATGAGTTTCTTAGTGATGATTATCTGAAAATTAGAACATATAAGCGATGAACAGCACAGAAACTTGCCATTGAATCTGTCACCATAGTGAAAAGAAATTATATTAGTGACTGTAGTATTAAACAATTAAAGTTCTGAATTACCATGATCATACATAATATCATCTATAATGTTGTTTCTCTTGTAGCATCATCCTGGGATGCTGGGTGTAGCACCACTGCAAGGTTTACCACACCCACAACATCCTCAAATCCACCCTGGTAAGTTATATGACTGAAAAGTTAACTCGAAATTTTGTATTAATTACAATTAAGTTATGGAACTAACCATATTATATGTTTCAGGCATGACACTAAACGACTCTATGAATCAACACATTGAACTCGTTTTACAAATGGAGCAACATCCTCAGTTTGATAACAACAGCTTTGCAAGTACACAACAGGTAAGTCCACTGAAAAATAACCTGAGAATAGTTGAACATAATTGAATCAATTATGGAAAATTGTTTTAACATCTTTAAATTGATTTGGAATACAGCTTATGCTTAATGCCTTTACCCATTCTTCCATACACTTTTCTTAATTGTAGAAAATGGTTTTCAATATTCAACCTTTGCACGATTTTGGTATGTATAGCATTGAAATTACTTAACAGCTTCCTCAATGTGGTAATTTAAATCTCGGAAAGAGGAAAACTGCAGACAGAGCCTTATCAAGTGTGTAGGTATAAGGTGCTTGATCAATGTCGTTTCCTGTGTTAGTTAAACTCGATGATACCTTGATGCGATGGTACATGTTATCATTGTGTAAATTTTATGAATTACTACTCTACAATCCTTTTTGTTGATTTTATTTTTTTTCAAATGCATTATTAAGACGAAATTGTATTTGAGTCAGGTTCTGGATTAGATGTTCAGCATGTCATGTTTCGCTTCTACTACAATAATGCATCATCATTATCACTTATTCATTGTCCATTGTTAAACATAGGTCTCCCCTTCATTACAGTACAGCCACAAAGTAGTCTGCGCCGCTTTTATCCAGCGACACCTTGCAATATTTAAAATCGTCATTTCATTTCGCATGGGGTCGCCCTATGCTACGCTTGTCTGCACTCACCATACTAATTACGTTTTTATTTTTTATATTTGTTTTTAAAAACGGATGATATGATGCTGTATATATGAGTCATTGGGGCTAAGCTTGAAGCATCTTTTATTTAAACTTTTTTTTTTTACTTCATATTTTAATTTGATAATTTCGTGGAATTACTGTTTTGTGGACTATTGTAAATTAAAAATATAATGACTTTCACTTAAATATTTCGCTCTATTTGAAAATAGGTTCGTATTGGTCTTGAAATAATATCAGAGGTAAGTTTAGAGAAATGGTGCCTCAGAATCAAGCCCATTGATCCATAGTGATACACTACACTAAAGCCAAACAAACTTTTTATTTGAATATTTTAAAGTCTAGTAAGAATATCTGTGACACAGAATTCATTAGAACTATTGATTAACAGACTAGGAACAAATAAGCTGGAAGTCATAGTCTTAGAAAATAATCGTGGTCTCGTGTGGAGATTTGGTTACCTAAGTCTTAGTTGGCTCTGGCTCCATAACTCAGCTTTCCATGTCATTTTAATTTTATGAGTGGGAAATAAGTTACTGACTAGAAATGACATGCATGAAGGGTATTATTGGAAAGTGCAGTGGTTTTTGTGATGTTTATCTGATGATGCTGTTTGTGTCTTTAAGGTCTATAAGCATCTATTATTACTTTTACATTTCCAGTTGTATTAAGGAAATTATAGTCACACCAGTATGTTTGTGCGCAGTACGGCGGCGGCGTGGGCGGTGTGGGTGGTGCTAGCGGTGGCGTGGGCGGAGTAGGTGGTGTGGGCGGCGTGGGCGCTGTCGGGGCTGTGGGCGCCGTGGGTGGGGTAGGCGGCGTGGGCGCAGCCGGGGCCAGCCTCGTCAACGGCGCCTCCGTCGTGCAGCCAGCGCCGGACTCTGCACAGCACCACCAACCCTTCGATGTACAGGTACGTGCAAATCTGTTATATGTTCAAGGTTCATCATTGCATCACACCACGAAAATAACCGCGTAAGATTTTATTTATTTACGCCTAAGTTTTGTCTATTTCAGTTAGAAATCTGTGTGTATTACCCAGATTTACACATTCCCTGTAGTACTAGAAGGGTACCTTCTAGAAACTAAACGCGATTCTGAGGACATATTTATAAATATAGGGGGTCTGATATTTCATTATGAATAAAAGACTCTACCATCACTTTGAAGTCTTTGCCTTTTCAATTTATTGGTCGAATTTAGCAGTGCTTTACCAGCTATTAATTATTTCTTACGGCTTTGATGGACTATAGATTTTTTTTATACAACTTAGAATGTCAAACAAGCTGACGGCCCACCTGATGGAAAGTAGTAACCATCGCCTATAGACATGAGCAGTACCATGGACATAACAGAGTATACTGTTTCGCCCATGATACCTCCCATGCGTTGCCATTCCTGAGGACTAAGGTGTTACTCCTCTGTACCCAGTAAATTCACGCCATATCCCACCCTTTAAACTGAAACACAGCCATACAAACACAACTGCTTCACGGTTGAAACACGAATGGAACAGAGGTACCCAAGCAATCGACTTTTGTACAAAGTCTCCCTCCTAATCTATTTAGCATGGTTGAATTAATTTTTTTGTATATAACACTTACGGCTTTGATGGACTGTAGATTAGTAATAGTAATAAATTTAACGTGATTTGATAATACATTGAAATCTAGATATATCTAACAGCTACGAGGTGTTATCCGGAATGCGGTGTATTGTATTGGAAGCGGTCTATTTATCATATTTAGATAGCAGGGAGATCTAGACGCGACTAAACACAGGCAAAGGCCTTGTTTAGAATCAATTGTACTGAGCGGAATCTAATCTGTCTATCAAGGATAGAGATACGAAGTTGTTTGTGTTAATGGTGCGGAGAGACCGAGATGCGGTAGTTTAATCGTGAATTCAATGTGAATGGAGATCGAGATTCGACTCCCAACAGTAAGGTGTTGTATAAAACGCGGCGAATTAAGTAGATACTTGATTCATCCAGCATGGATAGATAGCACTAAGGTTTATATGCGACCTCCAGTAGCGGGGACATCATGCGGAATTGTGTAATAGATTATAGTGAACGAAAGAACAAAACTTGCAGTTAGATTTTATATAAAACTCAATTACTAATAATTCCTGTTTAAAATAAACAAACTACATACATACATAAATATCTGTCACGCCTGTCTCCCATTAGGGTAGGCAGAAACAATGGAACGCCAAATGTTTCGATTCAAACTTTTTTCGCTTCTTCCACATTCATCAATCTTTTCATACATGCTGGCCGGTTACGGGTACTTTTAATTTGGCCCTTCTTCAGCACGTCGCCTATTTGGTCAACATACGTCCGTCTAGGGCGGCCCCTACCGACATCTCCATTGATTCTTGCTCCATAAATCTCTTTCGTAATTCTTCTTTCATCCATCCTCTTCAAATGACCAAACTAACGCAACATTCCTTTTTCGATTTTTGTCACTACATCGTCTTTCAGTCCACACTTCTCTCTAATCACACTGTTTCTTACTCTATCTTTTAAAGTATTTTAAACACATACTTCTCAAAGCTCTCATCTCTACAGCATTTATCTTACTTTCATGCTTTTTCTGCAATACCCACGATTTGCTTCCATACATGAGTGTTGGTGTCAGTACTCCTTGAATTATGGCAAGGCGAGCTTTGCTCGATACATTTTTACTTGACATAATCGAGAGCAGTGCACCGTTAACACTGTTTCCCGCTTTTACTCTCCTTTCAATATCTCTATCACACTTTCCATCCCTCGTAAACAATGAACCTAAATACAGAAACTCACTCACTTGCTCCACTTTTTCATCTCCTATCATAATCTGGCATGCCGTTAAACTTTCATTCCTCTCAAAAACCATTACCTTCGTCTTCTTCGCATTTATTTTCATACCTTTTTTTTGTATACGCTTTATTCATTATAGTCACCATTTGTTGTAATTCATACTCTGACGATGCAAGAAGTACTTGGTCGGCGGTGTTTAAAAGAGTCTTAAACAGAGACTCATTTATCCTGAATCCACAATTAGATCCTAGATCCTTTCAAATCGGTTAACCAACTGTCAATAAACAAACTAAGAGGATAATTTTGTAATTATGCTCAACTTTTACATCATTATCTTCATCGTCATATCAGGCGTTATCTCCTCTACTACTGAACATAGGCTTCGGCCATAGACTGCTTACTATTTATTCTTTTACATATTCTGGAGCGTAATATTATAAAAAAATATTTTAGCAGGTAATTTTATTGATTAATAAATACTATAAATATTTTGGTATACTGCGCAGGTCATAAATTATTTCATATATATCTCACTCGAATAAAAAAATTAATAATTTAAGACAAATATTATGAAAGTCATGTTTCTTGCCAATTCTCATTCACTGGAACACCTTCGTTAAAAAGGTTATCAGGAATTTTATTTGAAATTTTCACTTTGTTTTTTAACAACTGGCGGTAATCTGTTTCGTGGTTTTTTGCCACATGGATACTATATAACTATTGACGAACTTCAGATTCTAACCTCGAAAAATTACTAAAATATACTCTTCGCATGGTTTATGTCTCTTTTTTTTCTTTTGTAATCTGTGGCTTTTTAAATCAAGAAAAATATACTACATTTTTACCCACAACTTCCGCCACGTAACCTTAATATACTGACTGCGATAAAAGGTATTCTATTTCTTTATTCATCCGCATAGTGCGTGTACATCAAATTTAAGTGATTTGTTAAGCAGTGTTAAGATGTTAAGAGGTAAGAAACGAACTTATTTTCACATTTATAATATTAATAAGGGTTCCATTAATATTCTATGGTACATATACATTTAACCTTACTTTACTTATTTTTGTAATTTTGCATAGTGATTTGTTTGCGATTTAAATAGTGACTTAGTAGGCTTTTGGACACTGTTTCGAGCTATTCTTTTGTTTGTACTCGGTAATCACGACTAGCTCACTGTCACATTAACTTACATCTTTCAGATCCAATATTTTGCAGTTATAATCAATTCTTAAGCTTAGCTGAGTAGCTTGGCTGAGTAATACAATCATATAGTACTATTATAAAGCACTCATAGAATATAGCAGCATAAGACTAATGTCATGACTACGTATTATCACTAGCAACATATATCCTTTTTCTTACCCTTGACATACAACTATTTGGAGTCTACATTCATGTATTTATTTATTCTTTATTGACCACATTACAAAAAATTCATTTATTTTTGGTTTTTAATTAGTAGTTCAATGTCCACTCTAGTATCTTAAATTTTATAAGAAATTTGTTTTACCGTCTTTCCAACAATAACGATAAACTGTAACACACGTATTGATCCTGATTTAAGAAACAACGAACCAACGACGGAACGTTTTAAGAATGGCTAA
This sequence comes from Galleria mellonella, assembly GCF_026898425.1. NCBI lineage: Eukaryota > Metazoa > Arthropoda > Insecta > Lepidoptera > Pyralidae > Galleria > Galleria mellonella. The sequence goes on along the minus strand of NW_026442090.1, from coordinate 3,058,228 downwards.
TTAATCTGGAACTTAGTAGTTTAGTTTTTATAACTATGTACTTTCAGCAATATCCTTATTGAGAATTCCTTAAGTAGATTGTCTGACATGTTATACATATGCAAATGTGCATACATAACACGAATTCATTATTACGATGTGAGTAAATCACGTCAGGTAAAGGCAAATGTAATTCTTGATTTGGAGAACTTATATGTATACGCACTTTCAAGTGATTCAGTATGTTTAGGTTCTATGTCATTCATCTCAAATGGTAACAGTTTTTTAATCTAATTCTTCCTTTTCTGAATAGAAGACTGTAATGTCTCCTAAATAGAGTGGTAAAAGGATTTTAGCATTCTTTAGGAGACATTATAAGGTACAAGTTTTTGTTTTTATTGTTACATTGTGTTTTATTCATCCGTTGTTGTCAGCGTTGTAATTACAACATCCTGGTGATGAAAGGGATTGTAAACGTTGTATTCGTACTCTGTCACTAAACAAAATTTATTTTATTTGCATCATTTTACAAAATTTTATTAAATTAAATTTTTTAACGTTATTCGTTAAACTTTCATTGACCTTGATTTACAATCGGAATTAAATGTGTATTCAGAGATTCTTTTTTTATTCCTAATACATTTAAGATAAAGTATTCAAATACATGACGTCATAATGTGGTCCCGGCATAGAATAGGCCACCTCTTCCTTTCCTGTGGGTGTCGTAAGTGTCGACTAAGGAAGGGCGAGAGATGAGAGATGGGCAGCAGCATCTCTCAAAACATCTCTAAAAGCCTAACTGCGATTGCTAATCTGCCTGCCAAACGTGGCAACTACTGGCAAAACACCCTTATGGGGAAGGCTTATGTTCAGCAGTGGACTGTTAATGGCTGAAATAATAATAAGTCAGATACATATTTGGACGTTTTCATATAAAATTACAGTCATCGAATACGAAATTATTAATACGTTGTGTTTATTCTATGGCAGTGTGGTACTGGCATAGAATAGGCCTCCCTTTCTATCCTGTGGGTGTCGTAAGAGGCGACTAAAGAACCTTAATGATAGAGGGATGGGCGAGCAGCAGCGTTCCTCTAAAATCATTTTTAAAACTAACTGCGGTTGCCAACCCTTCTGTCAATGGAGTACTTATTTGTAATGTGTATGAAAAACGACCCTCCTTTATTTGGTTACATTATTCTCATCGAATATACTCGCCAAAATCTAGGTGATAAGATCCACAACAACAAAATCGACAAGCACCTCTGACTACTCCATCAGGAATAATAGTCGTGAACATATACATTATAATATCTCGTTATGATCTTAACGCCACACATATTTCGTTTAAAGAGAAAATCTTACATTCTTTATATGACGTGTTCTGACAATACTATGTTACAAAAGTAACTGGAAAAAATACCGACACGAAATTGAATTGTAATCAATTTTTACGGTAACAAACCATTTATCGGGCATTGCTTCTTGCGTTTTGGATTTTTAGCTCTCAAGCTTGATTTCACCATTCGCTTTTTCACGTTTCGCATTATGCTTTCCGTAATCTTTTTTTAATAGATATTTAATTCTAGTATTAGGTTTCTAGAGTTAGTAATATCTAGAAACGCGTTAATTACGTTGAATCGATGAATGAATGAATTGTAATTTTTTTACTATAAGTTTTGGGGCGAACATGCTACTCACCTAGTATGTGATTATATTCGCCTAAACCTCAAAACATCGAGAAAAATTGTAGGTAGGTGTATTGCCGGTTTTTAGAAAAGAATACGCTCTTTTTCCTTACGGTTTCAATGTCATATCTGTTCGGAAATACTATGCTGTTAGGAGAGTTGGCTCCACAGTTAATAGTTGTAAATTATTAGAACTATTTTACAAAAAAAAAAATTATGCCTAGGAGTTCATTACCAACTAATCAAAAAAATACTCAGTGGTCGTAAGTTCAAATCTGATAGACACCAAAATTTATGTCTAGTTAGTAGTAGGATAGTAGTAGAGGTTAATAACAGTTAGTTAGTATGCACCTATTTAATAGATTTTGTTAACAAATGATTGATGTTATTTTTCTTTTGTCTGTTTATTATCAATTTCGGTAATAAAAGCTTTGATTAATAACGTAATGTGTCACGAACTAAAAGTGAAATTATTAAAAAGAAAACATCAATTATACAATCGTATCTTTATTCAATTATAGTAATACGGACAACGATTAATCTATGTATAGCCATTCCAGTTGTTCACAATTACTGATGACTAATATGATTTTCTGAGAAAATTATACGGTGGATTCCGTATTGTATTATCAGAGATTGCATTAACAAACTTACCCTTTTACCCATAACACCTTCCACATAGGTGAGATTGTGATAACTGTCTAACACGTATTTTCTTTTATAACATAGAGACCAAACGACCCTGTAGCTCATCTGATAGTAAGTAAATACCGCCACCAATAGGCCCCCTTATCATTGCAAGTGTGTTGCCGGCCTTTTAGGAAGAAATATGCTATTTTCTACAAGGTTTCAATGTCGTGTCTGTTCGGAAATACTGCTGCTGGAAGTTGGTACCATAGTTTTAATTGTGCGTGGAAGAAAGGGTTTGCGGAAAAGCATTGTTGGACGACCATCTTGATGAATGGCGGCACTCATTAAGATGGTCGGGATAGAATTTTAGCTTCTGGCGGGTTGTACTGTGATGAATTTCATCAACTACAATAATCCGAATAATTCTTCTAAACACTTTTCATAATCTATGCTATAAAAGACGCAGAGGTCAGAAAGGTCTGGTGAGTCATGTAATATAGCTGGCATCTCGATTATATGAACATAAATAGTGTTTTATTATTTTTGAGTCATGTTTATGAAAAAATAATCCTAGATGGAGTTATGTATTGTAAGTTTTTATTGAGAACAACTTTAAATTCGTTCGCATTTAAATTGCTTAATGGGTTTGAACGAAATTTTGATACAAATTATAAAAATATTATCCTAAACACGCGGTGTTATTATCATCATCATCAACTTATCCATTGTTATATATAGTAATTACTCAATAATAGATAGCATTAGTTTTACCCATTTATTTGAGAGAAATGTAATTTATAAAATATCTAACATTTTACACACTATATTGGGCGTGTATGTGTTCCGTTGATCCATCTCTTTACTGGACAAACGAAGAAATAATGGTAATGTTCTTCGGATGTACGGTAATGTTTGCATCTTGGGTGCAACGTCTAGTTAAATGGCTTGACGGATTTAATTACAAATATATATGGCTATGGCGATTGATTTTAATATTCATTTATTTATAAATAATTTTTTTATTGTAAAGGTCTTCCGTAATTAAGTAATCATTGATAATACTTAATGGATCGTAACTAATTTATGATCAAAGCTTTTTATAGTTATATTTCAAATTTAGTTGTAAGGTTTATTATTATTTATATTTACGATATATACGACTACCTGTCCCCGTGACTTCATTCGCGAGTCTATTAGAATTAATTTTAACAATAGGAAAACTATCAAAAACCGCGGTCCTCATAAAATTAAGTTTACATTTTTAAAAATATTTAACATACTGTTTTGGTTTCGTTAGGAATTTTTATGAAATGGATGAAATTTTATGAATGGATTAATATAAAATGGATTCGTTTGTTGTTACCTATTGGCGCATTAACGACTCATCCAATCACCATGAAGTTTGCTGGTATGCACGTAATGTTTGGATGGGAGGACAGGCCACTTTTTTATCTCAATCATTAAACATATCCCGGTCACATAGCGAGGGTAAAACATATATCTAATAATGAAAGTAATAAAACAACTGAAATAAAAAGATACAGTCATGATTGTATACTTACGAAAAAGTATATAAATATTTATATACACGTGTCACGATTACGATTCGAAGCCTAAACTATGTATGTTTGTATTAGATCTGCATGCGCACCTTTGTATGATAACGCGTACATGCCATGTCTTACTTCACTTTATACTCGTATGTGTCGAATTGTTCTCGATTTCTCTGATTTGATCCAGTTTCTGCTTGCTGCTTACTATTTTTTTGTTCTTAATTGTTCCGTCAACAAACAGAGAAATATTTCAATTGCACATGTACATATACGTGTAGCGTACACCTATTTTTAATCGATTTCTTAATCTAAGTACGTAATGATTTTATTCTCATTGGACGATATTGTAATTTACTGCAGTATGGTATGATACTCTTTAACTATTATGATATTATAGAAAAACAAAAAAAAAATCAACTGTATTAGAGATCTTTCAATTTTACGGGTACGTCGACGATAACGTTTTGCCGTATTTGTTTGCGGTAATACCGTACGACAAAACCAAATGTATGCATTTTTATAGAGACGCTTTTTTTTCAGCTACATTTAATTTAAAAGCGTCTTAACTCTGTTCTCATATTAATCGCAACATAGTTGTACGATATCGTGCCGTGCTATGGTAAATTAGAAAAGTCCATTCATGTATAAGATATGAAATGTACTCATTTTATATTTCCCATCGTTTACGTAGCGTACACTGTCATAGCATGTATACAGATGAATGTCATGGTGTTACCGTTAGCTTTCGTGTGTAAGGGCGACGGGACGCGCGACGCGTGCCCCGCTAACGAGCGACTATCTCCGGCCCTGTTCTCACGACGCGCGTCTACGAGGAAGCAATAAACCTATACCTTAACTGCGCATACCATTACCGATTGTAACGGCGTACATGTATGATAGAATCGTTGTCGATTTACTCGAACCCATCCACCGACGATGTGTCAATAAAGTCTTATCGAATTGGCATGTCGCTGTCGTTCTACGTAGACCTGCTTTCGTAACCTTTTTTCTAAACGCTTTACGATACATATTGTTTGTTGGCACAGTTAAGGTTTGCAGCCTATGAAGAGTAGTCTCATGACATATTTATATTTTCTTAATCCTATCATGAGCTTATATATTACATATGTTAAGATTAAAAAATATTGCTGTTAAATAGCGTCTGACTAGCACTTGACAATTTTTCAAATACTCAGTATTATTTGCAAATATTTAATTTTTTAAATGCACGATGAAACGAAGGATCTAGGTCTGTAACTATTTATCCATAACAATTTTCATTATTTTTCACCGCATAATTACATTTCTGTTTTCCTGTGAGATTTACTGGTAGAGAATGCTATATAGAATTAAGCCCGCCTTTTGTACCAAACACTTTTTTGGAATGTGGTCAATAATAATGCTAATTTATTACTACTTACTACTTGTTAGAATCTGTTTTACTGGTCTAGCTTAATAGATATAATATAGTATGTGAAAAGATTTAGCAAATATAAATATGTTGGTTATTATTGGTAATTATTTAATTTATTCATAACTATAAGAGTCAGGCGTGTCAGATCCTATTAATATTATATTATTATATGACCTACTAGGGGTACTACGGGGTACAGCCCCGTGGTTTAATATTTTAATTTGTACTGGATCGATTTTTATACAATTTCTATGCGGTCAATCTGAAAATGTATCCTTTCAGATAAATGATTTTCCAAATCGGTTTATTAATGACGGAGTTACGAGTATGAGGCTACTAAAAGAATCAAATTTAGAACCTCCCTTTTTTGGAATCGGTTGAAAATAGTGGTGTTTTGCGAATGTGCTAGACATAGTTATATAGCTTGGTAACGCTTGAAGTAGCGACTGACAAGATTGCAGGGTCGTTGAACTTTACTACGACACTTCTGTTGTTACCGCCATTGTTCGACACCTGCAATTCGTGTGAAAATGGCAATCTGGGTTACAATGAGTGCCTGCATGGCAATACACCATTGTAGTTTCTTTCTTAGACACGCTCAAATTTGTCGGTCACGTAAAACTTCGAACACTTCGATTTGAAATTCTTTCGTATTTTGATATTTCTTTAAGTTTCCATTGTTGCAAGTATCGATGTTATCTTGTAAATTCCAGTTCAGATATACATAATTAACGGACATTCACTTGACTATTCATTACTAGCAATTAATTCCCGCGGGTTGCGCTCCGCGGCGCAGAGATCGACCTCGTGGGAAATTAAACTGTGCGCGGGCCGTCTTCTGCCGCCTGCCGCCGCCGCCGCCTCACGCCCGGCCTTCTGTGGCCCCTCCTTCACATATGAACACTTTCTCTAACAGATTTTCCGATTTTTCTAGACCTACACGGCTGCAACATTGTTTGTAGTCTACTGACTACCTACAACCACAGTGTTTAATATTATTCTTCACGTACTAAAATTTATTTTCTAAAGATGAATCAATTAGTCTTCAATGATTACCTTTTTTGTCAAGTGTGCGCGTGTCTCCTGATTTAGTAAATAATTAAGTACGTATTGAAATTAGTTTGCAAGCTCGTTGCGAATCCACGTGAGTGGCTCATTAAATATGGAACCGTAATCAGTGGTGTTCGCAGTCCCTCGGTCTCGTCTCGCACCATAGACTAGTACGTTTATTATTCTCTATTTTGTTGGACACGTACCTACCACGTACGCACATAAATCTGTTGAGATTCGAGTCTACCGATTATTATTTTGTAAACAATTTCACCAATTATATTTTTTTGTTAATTGAAAAAAACCGTATAATGTAATGATTGCTGATAGAGTGTTTTGCACCATAATATGTAAAGGATTATTTTTTTGCAGTGGAAAAAATAAATAATTATGCTTCAACAATATTACTATTACTGTTTTTCGCAACTGATTACCACCCAGTCATATTGCATTTGATAATCATTATTAATGACGCTTTCTTTCGTCTTGGCGGAAGGGTATGCAGGCAGTAAATGTTGCAATGCACTCAATGGCTGTGTTGCCGCGAATCGGATCGGAATCGTTCAGCCGCGCTCTATTGCCCCGCCACGCATCAACGATCGCGGAGAAATTGAAGTGTTCAGACCGCTAGAACTCGCTTCGACCGGCAAATAGTTACGAAACTTCGCACTGTTTAATTGTCCCCCGTTTACTAATTCAAAATTGCGGAAATTTATCGCAACGATTACTTCGACGCGCATGAACTCATAATGGGCTATCTGCGTCATTATAATTATATAAACTTAAAAGTTAATGAAGAAATCTACTTTGTTGGTTGCCGGGAAACGATGCATGCTCAAAGAACAACCTCTAAGCCTGAGGGTGCTCAGCTTAAGCTGCCCGTGTAGTCCGCGCCGCGGTTATGAGATTATTCTCGCTTTGACGACCTGCCTCGTCCGTATGCAATGCACCACGTTGTACTTTTGAGGCTGCTTTACTTGCTTATATTTAAAATCCTAATTGGCTATTATCGTGAGGTCTACCGCTTAAGGGTGGTTAAATAAATCTGATATTATCACATAATGTTATGATAAATATGTTAGGATTTTCGTGCCTTTTTACTTTAGATAATTTTTAAGAAATATATCTATTTCTTAAAAATTATCTAATAACTGGAAGACTTTTGTCCGAAGTAAACTATTAGCAACACCTATATCCAAAACACGTCGTAGACGTTACAGATTATTTGCCTTTCTTGGTGGCATCTCGTTGTACAAGAGATTACATTAGTTAATCTGGGTATCTATCCAACAAAATACAAAAGGGTTTACCACAAAGGTATTTAATGGAATCGTTTTTACCTATAATAAATATAATATAAATATCATCTAAATTTAGTGATAGCACTATTAATATGTTCCTATAGCTTAATATACCAACTGAATTTTAGAATATTAATAATAAAATGGGACAAAGAGAGTATTTTTATATTCAAATACAAAATGTCAAATACATAAAAAATTATATTAGGAGAAGATTGTTTGATTAATGTAACTTCAGCGAGATATGTAGCGCGGGAGATGTTAGAGAGCAATTTGTCGGTGGCGGTTGCACCGGAGATAAGAAAGGCCTTATTGCCGCCGCCGCCGCGCCTTCGCTAACTAACGCTTATTAAACTTCAACAACGCTCCCGTTGATCACTTCACCTCTTTGTTTACTCTTTAAACTTAGATTAATCGGTCGTCGGTTCCTGTTGGTATGGCCATTTGTTTTGCAAACACAAAAACTGCAGCCTTTTAAAACTAATAGATATATATATTAATCTGATCTGAAGTAGATTTGCTACTAGGAAAAACTACTATTAATAAAAAATATATATATATGTGTGTTACACGATATCTTCGCTAATTCTGAACTTCTCTATATAATACGTTTTGAAAACTGTAAATAAAACAGCCTTGCCCACTTGATTGAAACTTCTGTTCTATTAGTGCTTGATGTTTACTAAGAATTTTTTATATACCACTCCAGTGATAACAGTTTTATTCGTATTTACCGTTGTAGTACCCTACTCAGCCGTAGTATCTGCAGGATGATCTTTTAAATATAAAAATGAACATGAACATATAGACACGACGCACAAAGACAAGATTTCAATATAGCATCCGATGTATATATAAAGGTATATCGGTAAAGTCGGTATCGGTTTTATTTTTGGTCCCGTATCGTTACGCGAAAGAAACAAATCTTTTTAAAATATATTTTTACTTGCGCATATTTTTCTATCGAAATGAAAAAATGTTTCTCAAGAAAATTGTTTGCTAGTGTCTGCAAATTTCAACTATATTTCTGTAGAAGCTTTTATTTTGGCATTTTAGCTTTTATTAATGTCAATTAAAATAGTATGTGTGTGTATATATATATATATATATTAGGTACATTATAGAAGAAACAAAGGAAGTCATTTTAGCATTCCCGTGACAGTCACGCAACCGACTAACTCCCTATTCGAGCACTATCTATTGTTTTATTATTACTGCCCTTTCTAGGGTAAATTCACTTGAATTTGTAAAATATTATGAATTTTTATTATGCTAACAGTTACAACGGGATTGTCATTTGTAGTATGACTTTTAACATTTCAGATTACATTTACAGCAAAAGTGGTTTCATAGTTAGGTTTGTTGACACAGAGTCAGTAGCAACCTCTCGTGAAACATTGCCCACGTCGGTAAGGCCTCCGACGTGCACAATGGGCCGGTGTGTTTGTTCACTCGCTCGCCTCCATTACTCTGTTGTGTTGTGTCGCCTACATTCTACAACAGCTATGAGCAATTGCTATGTGATGCCGTGGTCAGAGACGTGATTAAATTTCCAACCGCATCACTATTTCATGCGTGCTGTGCGAGCCTTTGTCGTGTTGCATTATGCCGACTATTTCCTTATTTATAGATTGTTTTTGTTCTAGCTCTTTACATAATAATTCATACCTTTTCGTATTATTTTTTGTAGTTCAATTCTATTTACGTCAGGTGAGGTATTATATAATCGGTTTGAGTATTTGTGATGGAATTCAATAATTCTTTCACCTTTAAAAAGCTACATTATTAGCGAATAACTATATAAATATATACATCAGTATATTATATTTCTACCTATCATATTTTATTCAATGTTACTGCAATAGTAAAAAGTTCACAATACAATCTATAAATAACAGTTTAAGTATGTTTCTAAATTAGATGCTTTACGCACTTCCTACAACAGCATCTTAAAGGTAATTGCAGAGGACCTGGACTGTCCAATCCAGAGGTACTGGAACGCTGTGTACTATTACGGAACCAGTGCAATTGGATGTGGTCAGAGATGTAATAAATAAACATTGTCTTTCACTAATAAAAGCTTTTAAACATGATGTAGATTGTGATACGCAATAAAGAAAATTATATTATCCTGTCAATATTATAAATGTAAAGTTCGTAATATTTGAACTAGCGATTCGCGAATCCGAATGATATTGTGATTCGAATAATTAGTAATTACTAATTTTATAATTCGGTTACTAAATTAGTAATACACCTACTAATTTCCGTATTCGAATGATTTTACTGATTAGTAACAACAAAGTCCTTTTTTCTGAATCTGGTGATTACTAAGTTCTGTCTGATAACGACGACGAAAAACCCACCCCAAGCACTGAAGCACGGAAATATCAATTTTATAATACGTGTTGTAACACTTTCGCAATTTCCTATAAAAACTTATTTTTATTAAAAATTGGTAATTTTTACTAAATTTAAATTAGTAACACTCTTTTCCATTAAAAAGTTAAGACATTCCAATGACCGGATCGACTCTGCTATGTTCGTGTCAACTCGTACAGTACATGAACGACTACTAATGAATGATATTAGTAGTCGGATAAGTAAAATTAGTAGTCAAATGATTTGAAAATCATTCGAATAATCCCAATTATTTGCACAGTAGAAAAATTAGTAATCGGACAAGTAAAGTCACACATCGCTAATTTAAACTAAATTTGGTAAACGGATAGGTCATATCCTAGCTGAGTACATATGATATTTTGTATAGGGCATAGCTGCAAGATACTACTACTTATATTTATTAACAGACTTCTATAGAAGTTTAGATAAAGTGCCTCCATACAAATGCTTCGAGAAAAGCGGGTCAACTTTTTCATACAATTTTGCATGATAAATAATTATAAGTGATTCCTTTGTAATTTCTGTATTTATTTTATCTTATAATTCCTGCATTTTTTTAATACGTAAATACTCATTTTATTTACTAAATATAGATACTTCAAAATACATATTGTGCGTAAGTATATAGAACACTGAAAAAAAAAAACCGTTTTTATGACTCGAAGCTCTATATAATCTAAGTATAGAAGTTAGTAGAGACGATTAGAAACTGATTTTTTTTTTTAATTGAAAATTTATCGTTTAGCAATTTTTTCCCACGAATAATATTTAGTTTTGATTTTGACACTTATAAAAGTTCGTACTGGTTCATAATAAACATTTCATTATCAAATTAAAAATTTATATTTAAAGTTTAAGAATGGCGTTTCTAACCCACCTCAGGACTATTCTGTAAAAGATGTTATCAAATTTAAAAAATATATGTAGATAAATTTTCCCTTTTTAAATTTTGTTTGACTATGAAGGTCAGGAATCTGCTAATCACAAATGAATAATACCATAACATATCTGAAAAGGCGAACTAAACTCTTCTTTTTCTCTTTAATGTAGACAATTTCAACTTTAAAAATTACATTCACGTCTATAATAGTGGGTAGTTGATTGTAAATATATTTACTTACAAGTATTGATCAGCGTGCCGGCCATCATGTAACAAGACTAACGTTGGTTACGCCGCGAATCTCTTTATATTTGTCGCGAAATTCACAAAAGGATTTGTTAGCGACCTGCGGTCGACACGGGGATTTTCTGTGTCACCATCGGCACATCCCGGCTTAATGTTGAAACCCAGATTAATGAGATGAGCCTTGTAGACGACACCTTAGACCTGGTTTAACCTATTTGCCTTATGAATAAATGGCTATGGCGATGTTTTAGTTATAAGTCATGAGATAAAAAAACGATCCAATTAGGTACCAAATTAACGGAAATACAAACACAGATGTTGCCTGATGTGTTGCTTCCTACTAAATATGTACAATCTTCATCTGTTACATTTATATTATCACTTGATTCTCATTAAAGTTTTACTACATATTTAGAAAACAAGAACACACTCTTAGTTTATAAAGAATTTATTATAAACTTCCCTTATAAACGAAGCCATAACACGTAACAGAATTAAGTTAACATGAAAGCTTCGAAACCCTTTTTCTACGTAGCCCTTAGAACTCGGTAAACTGTTGATTGTTAATAGAATTGGGGACGGAAATTTACAATAGGGCACGTAGAAACACAATACGTTTCGTTTTCACGTGTTGAATTGACATGAAGAGGGCAGGGGAGTATTATTGTATATTGTTTAGAATGTTAATTTCCGAAAAAAGAAAGGAATTACTAAATTTTCTCTAAATTATTAACGCTCGTTAAATTCCTCTTTCCATAAAAGGTTAAGATTATATATTTTGTTTGCTAAAACGGTTTTAAGGGATTTTGGAAAAAGTGAACAATAATTTTAATTACGACATGTAAATAAGTAAAAGGCGTTTAAAGAATTTAATAAAAAAAAAACGAAAATATGTAGGTTCGTGAGATATTTTCTCTCACTTTCCGTATCGATAAGTAACCAATGAATATATCAATGACATTTAAGCATCATTCACACGATTCTTTGTTCGAATCCCTTTAGTGCTTATTGGAGGCACAAAAAAATTCTTTCGTACTTTTTATATGGATTTGTTCACGTGTCAGGCTCATCCGGGCCCTTGGTGTCCCGGGTCATACATATGAACATGTCGTTTAATGTTCCAGTTTTGTACCCTACCGAAACATTTTGTCATATATATCAGTACAATCTGTGGTTTTTGTCTGTAAAATTAATATGATAGATATTTCCAAATTGCTAATCTTCGACTAAAATATTAACTCTGATTTGTATAACAAAATATGGAAAAAAATCTTGTAGTGAAATTGATGCTTTATACTAAGCACCAATCCGGGAATAGATCCTATGCAAGTCATCAAAGTCAGTTCAGTTTTAGATAATATAAACACAGAAAGTGCTATTGAATGACTTTTTTTTACTTTAAATTAGATAAAAATATCAGGATACTCATTTTTAAACAACTAAAACTAAAAACATTGATACAAATTGTCACACTGAAACGAAAACGTGCACTTACTTCTATCGAAAAGTTTGCCCACCTTTTTTTTTTGTTTAAATTTAGGTCAACGATAGTGATAATAGCAATTGATTGTGTCATGATAACGTCCAAACCTTTCTATTGTCGTCACCACCTGACTGCTATTTGTTGGCGATGGTTCTATTCTATTTGTCACGAATCAACGATCATGACATTTAAAGTTCATGTTGATATTTGCATGGGGAAGAAAGACCTCGTCGATCCGTAACGGTGGCGCCTTACAATATTATTTCGTCAATACCTGAACGTAAGCTGTAAGGGTTATTTATGATTAGTTTTATTATAAAGCTCTATAGGGCTTTGAATTGTACAGCGTCCATCTTAAAACATCATCAAAGCCTGAGGTAGGCTTATATCCAATAATCGACAGTTAACGGTTGATATAATAATAATAAAATGTTTGTGTTATATTAATAAATAAATATGAGAATATTGGAACGGGGCAAGGAAGTTTAGATTGACTAATAATAATAATCAAATAGATAATTTTGTTTTATATATGTTTGTTTGACAATGAAATCTGTTCCCCTAATTATACCCTTACTATTTATGCAAGTTTATTTTTTCTTCTTTTACAACACAAATTAAATATACTCATTCATTTCGGTAGGATCGTGTGTTTACGATCAAGATCATCAAAGTCGTATTATGAAAATGTATCAAAGAAGAGATGTAAGTGAGGATAGAAGCTTTTGGCATTACTTTCATTGTCTATCTGATAAGGGACGTAGAAATATAATATTTTTTGACTTTTCTTTTTTCACTTTTGTCTAATTTCCAGAGTCTATTTGGTATATTCATGGCTAATCAACATAAATTTGAATAATATTTAACAAAAAAGATAATCACATAGAATCGCATATTTTAGACAGTCACTTGAAATTTATTTTCTACGTATACCTAATAGTACTTAACTATAAATAGAAAGTCACATATATTTTCTCATCCACGATTGCACAAATTGGTCACTTTTTAAGTTCGGATAGATTAAAAGATCAACGTTTAAGTACAGGCACAATCGCATTAATTCAGCGGTGGCTTCAGATGTGCGCTGCCTAATTAGCTGAACGTTTGCTCCATGCAGCCGGTCAAAGGATTTGTTTGCTCATTACGCGCGTTGGCAACCTCGCCACAATTTTGTGCGGTACGAGTTTGTTTCAGTAAAACTGACATGAGACGCAGTAGGTTGTAAATTTTAATTTATGAGAATAGAAATAGTGGAGATAGGTTGAAGGCAGTCACGGAACAGAGACGGGCGGGCAGTGCGATGCGATGTTCGCGGAAGGCGCGATAAGATCGCGTGAGAGGCGGGCGCGCGGCACGCTCCGCTGCCGCCGCCCGCCCCACGCTTGAGCACCGTACCGCAGTCCGTCGGACGATTCGTCACGCTGCGTTAATGGTTGCGCAGCACGCTATACTTTACTATCAGAATCGCTATCCTCATTTTAGCCATCGAATTCGATATACATACGGAAGTTAATATTTCTTAGAGAAAGCAGCCATGAAGTAGGAAATTTGTTCACTTTTTAAAATATTTATATATTTCGATTGGGTCCCATTTTCTAAATGGTATTAAATAATGCTATTTGTGTTTTTTTTTAAAATGTTCTATTTCGTAATAAAACTTTTGCATTAGTAGAAATAGCATTCAAGCAAAGCTGTGGCGGGTCGCTAGTAATAGGTGACAATTGAAGCAATTCGCCATATATCGGCGCATATTGATTGACGGCACTGTATTGTACGCCAAGTGTCAACGCTATCTATGCTTTGCCCATTTGGTAAATATATTCATCTGGCTGGTGCTCTGTTCTGGTGCTCAATATACACTCCTCGCAAAAATTAAGGGAACATAAAAATTTTTGAAATTTTTGGGTGATTTTCAACAGGCTGTATTTCAGTGAAAAATAATCGTACAGGAAATTTAAAAAAAGGGTTTTGAAGCTTGAAAACTCTAGTTTTCAGATTTTTTGGTGAAAAAATTTTTTGAGCTCCGGTTTCCATGCAATTCTTAAACAAAGCTGAAAATATTTTTTTTCTAAATTTTCTAGGTTTCGTTTTTCACTCTATGGGCATGGAAAAATTTTTTCGAGCTACTCCATTGTATAGGTCACTTAGCGTGTTTATTCAGCTTCAAAAATCGCTTTGGATGGCTCAATTACGACCATTTGTCTCCGAGATATCGAACTTTGAATGCAAAAGCATCCTTTTCCATTCAACTGCTAATATCTCTGGAACTACTGGTCGCACAGCAAGCGGGCGCCGAGTTTCTTTATCTGCATAAAATTTCCAATTAAGCACAGTCAAGAGTTAGTGAAGAAAAAATTTTTTTCCACCTCTAACATTGAATTGAAAAAAGTGGAAAAAAGTGACTTTTTCTCCTTTTTTGGTTACTTGGCTGTATCTTCGCTAATATGGGCGGGAAAGCTAAGGTTTGAGGAAAATTTTACAGTCTATTGTTTCTTAAAGAACCCCCTAAATCCCTGGAGCGATCGGTTCAACGGTTTTTCCCGGACCAATTGATTGAAATTTTGGAAAAAATAAGGAAACAAGGTTTTTGTCCCTTAAACTCACCCTATTTTCTCTCAAACTCAATTTTTTGTTTTTTAAAAATTCATTATCAAAAAAAAATTGAAAAAAATCAAGAAAATTTTTAAGAAAAAAATTTTTTTGAAAAGTCGAAAAAAGTTTACAAAAAAATTTTTTTTCGTTTTTAAGGAAATCAAAGTTTTTGGCAAAAACTTTGATTGATGATCGATTTACCGCCGACATTAGCGTTACCCAAAGCATACCACGTGGAGGTTGCACGGTCGGATTTACGCTTCTTTTGTGCTTACGCACGTGTTTATGATATGGGATTCTTCAGAAAAAATGAGACCCTGTGGTTCGTCAGCTCCGCAGTATTTCGTGACTCCAAACTCATTTTCTGAAGAGTGTGTGTGTTAGTGTTGTGTAAGTAATTTTTAGAAGAAATGAGACCCCGTGGTTCGTCAGCTCCGCAGTATTTAATGACTCCAAACTCATTTTCTAAAGTGTGTGTGTGTGTGTGTTTCTCCACGTGGTATGCTTTGGGTAACGCTAATGTCGACGGTAAATCGATCATCAATCAAAGTTTTTGTCAAAAACTTTGATTTCCTTAAAAACGAAAAAAAAAATTTTTGTAAACTTTTTTTCTTTTCAAAAAAAAATTTTTCTTAAAAATTTTCTTGATTTTTTCGATTTTTTTTTGATAATGAATTTTTAAAAAACAAAAAAATGAGTAAAAAGTGAAAAACAAATGAAATTATTGATTTTTGAATGGACAAAAACCTTGTTCCCTTATTTTTTCCAAAATTTCAATCAATTGATCCGGGAAAAACCGTTGAACCGATCGCTCCAGGGATTTAGGGGGTTCTTTAAGAAACAATAGACTGTAAAATTTTCCTCAAACCTTAGCTTTCCCGCCCATATTAGCGAAGATACAGCCAAGTAACCAAAAAAGGAGAAAAAGTCACTTTTTTCCACTTTTTTCAATTCAATGTTAGAGGTGGAAAAAAATTTTTTCTTCACTAACTCTTGACTGTGCTTAATTGGAAATTTTATGCAGATAAAGAAACTCGGCGCCCGCTTGCTGTGCGACCAGTAGTTCCAGAGATATTAGCAGTTGAATGGAAAAGGATGCTTTTGCATTCAAAGTTCGATATCTCGGAGACAAATGGTCGTAATTGAGCCATCCAAAGCGATTTTTGAAGCTGAATAAACACGCTAAGTGATATACAATGGAGTAGCTCGAAAAAATTTTTCCATGCCCATAGAGTGAAAAACGAAACCTAGAAAATTTAGAAAAAAAATATTTTCAGCTTTGTTTAAGAATTGCATGGAAACCGGAGCTCAAAAATTTTTTCACCAAAAAATCTGAAAACTAGAGTTTTCAAGCTTCAAAACCCTTTTTTTTAAATTTCCTGTACGATTATTTTTCACTGAAATACAGCCTGTTGAAAATCACCCAAAAATTTCAAAAATTTTTATGTTCCCTTAATTTTTGCGAGGAGTGTATCAATTAACGAATTTATTAATTGTGTTCTAACCTGGCTTGGCGCATGTTGAGGGAAAGGGATTGTTAGTAATGGAGACTGAGAATCCCATTGCTAGCAATATACCCAACCAGGTCCGTTTCTCCTGGAAACTATCATGGTTAATTCCTGTTAAATTCATCATGATGGGCTAACTGGCCTGTTTTCATTCTCATCTCTCACCCTTCACTGGTGCTCCACTAGCGTATCCCGTTAGCGCAGAGGCAGGGTTACCATACCATTTTCACCCATCAAAAAAAAACTTGGCTCGGCGTTTTAGACATCATAATTACAGTCGATACGCAGCCGCCTTTCAAATCTTCGTCTATTTTTTGCTATGATTCCTGTTTATCTGCTTAATTATATTTATTTGATATATATCAAATAATAATAATTATTATTATTAATTGTGCAATTCGTGTTCCTTAATAAACTCTATAACCACCACTTGCAAATCGCGTTACCAAGTAATTCCTGGTTCTATTATTATCCTCATCTCCAATATAAAACATAACATTCTAAATATACGTGTAAACATAAAATTTATTATTAGGAAGTGTGAGGGATCGCGTTCTTTTTCACGTTCTATTATAGGTATCTACTTTATTTTGATAATATTTGTAACTTTATGAAATTATTTCGATCTATGATATTTGTATTGTTTTTGTATTATTACATTTTCAATGACAAGTTTTATCAGATTTGTAACAATAAGTATTTTATCAAATTTTTCCATCAATATTTTACAACAATAACTAAATTAACGTGATCATATACAGATAGGTGTTCAGCTTAGTTTTCGTGTTCGAATCATCGTCATTTAAAGTCCACAAAATATGAAACTTTAATATCATATTACACTAGTTTATTATTTTTATTATATTATTTTTGTAAAGAATTCTAATTTTTACATACTGTAGAAATAATTATTAATAAATACATTTTACGTACGAAATAAAATAATAACAGACTTACTAAACAAATGTTTAATTAATTGGCATTGTCGATAAAAACATATAAGGTTTCATTGATAAACGATTTTAGTAAAGGCATGGTTTGCGCTTGTAATAGTATATGTGGGCGTGAACAGACTAAGCAGATGGTCGGCGGCCGTTCTCTGCGTACGTCATGGTTTTGATTAAACTTAATTAACTGAAGCCATTTACACGCGGCGCAAGCTGGGTGCGCCCTCTTAGTTGTCGCGCGTCACATGCGTGCCGACATCTACGTGCCCTCCCTGGACAGGGGGAAAGGCATACCAGTTACCGACGTTGCCTTTATTCTGTACGATGACTATCAAATAGTTCTATATAGACAATCTGATGTACGAATTATTAGCGGGTAAACTCATTAGGAATGTATTTGGGGCAGTTAGATAAGGGGTGGGTCGTGACGGGTGCCAGGAAAGCATACTGATCGAGAACGGCATCGTGGTCGGTGATGTTGGGCCAGTTGCGGGCCGATAGACGCTGCTCAAGAGATTTATCGCGGGGTCACACGCAGCTGGCGCGCTGCCCATCGCCCTCTCGCCCTTTTATCACCGAGTAAAACACGCCCGCCGTGTTAATTTGTTTGTACTGACGCGCCCTGGCTAATGAATCGCCTCGGGCGGGACCCGTGTCTGCGGCCCTGAATTAAACGTTTACGCCCTTAAATTGTTACACTCTTGCAAATAAATCGTTAATAAGATTTGTTTTGTATAGAGCCTACCAGAGGGTGACAAGATATCGTTACCTATGTCTACCGACAACTAACATGCTTGTATGCTGTGTGTCAGTTCGAAGGGTGAGATTACTAATTTTTCATGTCGTTAGTGCTCGCCAGTGTACTAGTAATGCTTCTCATATTGTAAACTTTTAAGCTATGGTGGTCAAGTGTCATCTTCCAAACGGACTGTTGTAGACAATCTCCGTTAAAAAAGCTTCTCAATAGTTAATTCTAAACTTTGCGACTTTAAGTCCTCAATTAAACATTTTCGATATATGACTTGGTATTCTACATGTGTCGATTGAGTGATGATCTATCTATGAACCGTGAATGTAGTGCCACCTAAGGTAGTGAGTTAAATACTATATTGAATATGTGGAGCGCACTGATTTAGCACGAATGAATCAGCCGCTCAGGTGAGGTCGCATTCCTCCGCGCGCCGCCCTACCTGTGCGCCAGAAATACTCGTCTCGCGCGCACTGCCCACCCGCTCGCATTTCTACTGAATATTTTGGGCGGACATTCAAATCTTTGTATAAACATTTTCTGTTACAATAACTTTTGTTTTCGATACATTTATTTACAAATATAATTTAAAATTGTAATTGATTTAGTAAGTACGAGTATGTTGTAGTAGTAGATACCTTTAAATTCAACTAATCTACAATTATCAATACAAAAAAGTTACCTCTTTGTGTCAAAGAAAAAATATGACTGATCTTTTTACAAATCTAAACTTAGCTAATTGTCCAAATTGTTAGGCAATTTTTTTATAAAGCAAATACAAACTTTTTTTTATGTTATTTTGATAGCCTGTGTATGAATTTGAGGGTTGAGATTTTTTTTTATAATAACTGTTAACAATTTCTCCATTATATATACATATTACTGATGATGTTACGTTTAATTTTTATTGTAAAATGTTATGATTGTGCACACGTTGGATCGACGTTAATTTATTACGTCAGTCATTATTACGCTAATAGTATAAGACGATATAGTTAATATGTAGTAATGTCTTTTCTATCGCTTTTACTTCACAGTAACCGTTTTGTTCGTTTTGTTTTGCTCACCACTTAATTAGGTACTGGTCGTAAAACTGTCTTCCTCATCTTATATTTACCGCGTTTGCCCTTTTTATTATCCGATTACATGGGCCGCGCGGTTTGCAAAGAATACTCTAGCGCGAGGGGAGCAGTTTCATTTGTTTCTTCAGAAATTACTTTGGACGATCTTGTAGCACCTCGCAACATTCCCCTTTAATAGGAGTGAAACAACTTATTCCGAGCGAACTCATTAACGTATAATTAGCTAAGATTGTTGCCATACTCGTGTGTAATGTCAAATCTCGTAATTAATGTTCACACCGATATGATTACGGTTGGTCGAAGCTTATCAGTGGCGTCCGTTGGGAGACACTCGTACTGCAGTATAGCAGATATTAATTATAATGAAACATATTTACGTTAGTTTATGGGGTTTATATCTGTACACTAGAAACGTTTCGTGTTAAATGTAGAACATACACTTATGTAGTGTAAATAAATATTTAGAGGTCTGATCGGTGGAACTTTCAGTGATGGCTGATGGTTTCGGTGTTTGATAGCGTGGCGTCGCAATTAGCAGGCCACTCGAAGCGGCGTTGCACTGCAACGCTTCCCGCAAGTCATAGCGTGGACTGCACTTGTGTGTCGCCGCGCAAATTAAAACGCGACACTCGACCTGATCACGTCCTCAAACTGCAATTTGTGCATCCACTGGATTCTTTTAACATTTCAAATGTCATATTGCATACTATGCACCATGTGTATTTTTTTTTACATCACTTACTACTTATACTACATTTTTTTGAAGTAAAAACGTATTTCATATTGCTCATCAAACTGTCTCCGATTTGTAGGAGTTCTTACCATATCTGTGTATTATACTATAACTTTAAACTACAATTTTATTTTTTTAAATTAACATTTATAAATACGTGATTTGCCTACTATTGTAAAATGTTGAATTTTATGTGGATGCTATTTTCAATTTTTGAATTTTTTTTACCTCATATTTACAAAGATCCATTGTTGGTTTTAACTCATCTGCTTCCAACTCGTTGGCGTAAGACTAGAAGATTTGTGTCGGGGCCCAATTGGTCCGGAGGTACAGTCCCGCGGGCTTGCCTTTTCGTAATTGAGAGCGCCCGCGGGCCGATAATTGTGGCTGCCCGCGAGCGCCTTCTACCGCTGGGCCGCGTAAATCATGCTCGTTACTCTCCATTACCTCATAATACCAAATTGACTCGCGAGGATTTTCTCCTTGTTGCTAGCTTTTCCCATCTTTTGTTTTGATATTACGAAGTACTTAGTCGGTAATATAGACTAAGGTGTATATACATAAGCATATAAATACTTGTAACTATTAAAACGAAATTTGTTGTCAGGCCGTTATAAATCCTTCTAATGTTTCTTTATATAAAACATTTAAACTTTGAAAAGCTTGTTTTGTTCGCGTTAGGATGTCGAGGGTTACACCACTCGTCACACGACGAGGACGTCGATGTAGTAGTGACATGCGAGCTTTTTAAACAAACTTTATCTGTCTATAAAACAGAAAGAAGGTGTACGATAAAACGATCGCGTGACCGTACCCCCGCATCGCAACGCCGGTGAATGCCTTGATTAGTCGGGATGGTTTGTTTCTATTCTGCACCAAAATAAAGGTCTCAAATGTAAAGTCACTAAAAAGGTCATTGTGCAGTAGTATAAAGTCATAAGTATCCCCGTGTTTGAATGTCATCAGGACGGTATATTTGATTGGTGGTTTTAGGTGCAGTGTAAAAGCAATAGGCTATATCTAAATTATCCCCAGTTAATGGTATTATTCTTTGCAAATGTTTCATTTGAAAAAAGGATTCATTTGTTCGTTCTTCAGATTCGAGACTTATTTTTTGTAGTACTATTTATCTCTTCTATTTGTCATGATGCTATATCCCTGCGTCATCTATGGTAAACTAAGTGTCATAACTATATTTGGAGCAAACATTATTTAAAATTTCTTGTAAGAAAATGTATAAATTCTGTCATATTGAGTTAAAAGGATTCATCTAGAAAATTTTACATTTGACCCTTACTATTGTACTCAAGCAATCGAAACATCAACATGATGTTGCATTCTATTCTTTGTATTTTTTGGATGGTGTGTATATGGATAAATAGAATTATACATATTGGCAGAATAATTCACAACTAAATTCCGTATGGGGCATTTTGAAGGGTTCCTTGAGTTTGCGCCGCTGTGCGCTATATGCCGCCGTAGCCACCTAGAGTTAATCCAATTTTGATTATTTCTGTTATAATTTCAAAATCACATTGGCATTGATTCTCAAAAGTGTTAATAGTTTTTTAGAAGTTACTATTATATTGTATGGGACAACTTCATTTTGCTTTATAGATGACACTGACATTGTAACCATTAGTCATAACCGTAGATGTTTACAAATATTTGGCAAGATTTGAAACTGCATTCTTGTTTTAAGTGTGCTAGATCAACTGGTACCAGCGGGTTAGATGGCACTATAAGCATATCGGCGTGACGTCAGCTTAGGGGCGGTGGCGACGTAGAAAAGCATGTAGATCGCGAAATTGATTGCATGTTATCTGATGGGGCGCGGGTTGTTCGCTAGCGTTTAATACGGGCGTCCGCGCTGAACACGCAAGGCTTTTGACAGGAGATAGCCGCGCCCGCACCCCGCGGACCGAGCGGTAATTACCGCGTAGCTCGTGTGCAGCGGCGACGTCGCCGGCTCCTGCCCGTGCCGACCGTAGTAATTACAAGCAGATACAGCGCAACACCACTAACTTTACCCATGTAACCTATCATGTTATGCATGATGCCTTTATCATGTTTACCTAGGCTGTTTCTAGAGGAGTTACGGCGCGACAATATCTGAACAAACAACAAAAACTATTTTGGAAACAAATTACAAATTTTCTCGGTCATCTAATAATGTATTATTTCCCAATGTTGTCATATTTTTGTTTACAAGTGTTGCAATAAACATCATAATTAATTATTGTTATAAACTCACCCCCACCACTCACCCAGTAATTGACGGAAAGCCAAAATACCACTGACTCCTAAACTGACAATAACACTGGTAAACGAGCGTAATCAAAAAATCAATTGGTGCTGTTGTAAAACCAGTGTATTTTCTTTTGATCATTAGTTGGAGTGTCGATGTTGCGACACAAATTGAAAAAGGTTTATTTAATGGTTTCGGGGGAGGAGAGGGTGAAGGCAGTGTTCCCGTAATTTGATTGGCGAAAGCGGGTGGGTTGAACGAAGACCCGAGCTGCGCCGCGCCACGTCCAAGTTGCGCTAATTGCCTCGCGCAATATAGAAACAATGACAAAACTTAGAACCACCTTGGCCGGCAACTGTCGGGTCTCGACTTCTCGATATTTTATTTAAAACAAAAATTTATTTACCTGGCTTGCAGATTGTTATTTAAACTTACATTACGGAAATAACAAATTTCATTACAATTATACGAGTTACGTAATTAGATGCCTTCGTAATTTGATTTTTTTGTGGTTTTATAACATTCATTAAGTAGCACAATGGGGATCGACAGTTTAATTGCTTTATAGGCAAGCGACTCGGTGGGTGGAGAGCAAGGCTCCGTTGTAATTGATAGTGACGTTTGATGGACATGCAGCAGGCGTATATTGTACCTCATGGGAGGACATAATATACTTGCTAGCTGCAGGCGCTTCTATACTATCGATGCCTGCCTATTCCCGTCAACTACAGGCAATTAACAATCACCGGTAGTACCAATGTGGTGCATATTTATTAGTTACAATAATAATAATATCTCTGAATGTCTAATATATTGTCATTTTGCCCTAAATTAAGCAAAGCGCTACTAAGTAAGTGCTATACAACTGATACCTACCTATTGACATACATGTGTAGGTAATAATAGTAAATAGAAATAAGAGATGATTTTTCAAAATTTGGCCCATGAGTGTTTAAAAAAAGAGATGGAAGTTTGCGTGATAAAGATATACTTTATTTTTAACCGAATTTCTTGAAATTAGTCATATACTCGGTATTTCTTATATAAAAATAATGCAACTTAATTTCAATATTTCTCAGTATTCATCTCCTAATTACTGCAGTTGCTAAAACAGATGTATTAGATTTTTAATGTTTTATAAATAACTCCCTTATTTTATGGTATTCTACTTCCTACTTTTATCCTACAAGTACTGTTACTACTATTTATAAATGCGAAAGTTTGTGACGATGTGTATCATACTTAAAGGGCTGAACGAATTTAAATGAAACATGGATTGGTTATATCCTAACACATAATTTATACATTTGTGAATACGGGTAAAGTCGTGAACAACAGCTAGTTTTATATATAAAACACCCAGACCAGAGTTCTAAATGGCCGCGGAGTTAACTACTAAGTTCTCTGTCTCTGCCCAGATTAATATACTGCCTAAAAACGAATATCAAACTCGAGGCCATCGAAAGATAAAACTGTGTTTTTTTTAATGGGTGTAAATGGAATGGTATTCCCGCCCGCGCTATTACTATACACCGACGAGGCACCAGTGGAAGATGGTAGGTGAGAATTAATGCAGGTGAAGTTGGTCCACCATTATGAATACATCATAATTAACCATGAAAGTTTCCATGGTGGACCACATGGATGTCGACCTGGTTGGGTATATTGTTATAAATGGGATTTTTAGTCTCCATTACTAACAATCGCTTTCCCTCTCAAGGCAGTGTGTTAAACTGCTACACTACCAATATCGCCAAATGGTTGTTATGAACCCTGATGTAATAAAAAGTTATAAAAATTGAATACTTGATGATTTTGTCAATTTGTTTAAATGATATTGATAGAAATAAATTCATCAAATTCCAAAAATTCGTGTATTGTGAATCAACTTACATAAATAATACATCTTAAATGTACGTCTATCAAATTTATCTATTTGAATTATGTTCTAATGTTTTTCAGTTTTATATTTTCAAAGAACTATAATTATTAATTTATACTATTTTACTTGTTCATACTTTGTTGACATTGCTACCAAAAATAAACTCAGCCTGCTAACCTCGAGCATACCTCTGTAAACTAAGCCCACCCTAAACTTTTAAGGTTCGTCTAATAAGGCAAGCAATTTGTGGGACTCCCTCTGTTTACTTTGTTGCTTTGCTGAGGTGATTTGATGATTTTGACTTATTCAACCTGTTGGGATTGTGTTAGCCAGCCCGCACTCGGAACAGTCGACTCATGTCCGCCCTCGCGAATTATTAATCCTTACAACAAGAACGTCTGATTTGTCTTAAAATTTCAAAAGTTAAACCTTAAACGAAAATTACTCTTGAATATTTAAACATAAATTCAACTGTTTGACGATATTTCTTGTGTGTTCATGTTCTGGAGATATTACTGTAACAAACTAGTTCACATTACTAGTACGATGGTGCTATATTAAAGCTCAGTTTCACTTACTACCAGCGAGCGAAACTAAAAACGTTTCTCTTGTGAAAGCCACGTAAACCAGTTTCTACTATTTTAACGACCATTTCCATTGATTAATCGAAAATAACAATAATCGGATATATACAAAGTGAAATCGAAGTAGTTATCCATATGTATGGTATATCTAACCCTATATATATATTCATAAAAACGTCCAACCTCTCGTAAAACCTAATTATAGATATTGAACTGTTCTATTTCTTTTTTTTTTTTTTTATTACACTAATTCCCAATTTGAAATCGACAAAACAGTGTAATAGTTTGTAAAAGGTTTTCGCTTTTTGAGTAAGAATATATTAAGATAGAAATTCCGGTAATCAAAAATTCAAAAACGACAGAATCTTGCAACTCTCGTACAAACTTGACAGCTAGACGCGTATTGTTAGTATGAAAGAGGCTCCAAATTTTCTTTCGTTTTTGGACACACTCCTTTGGTTGAAATGTTTGATTTCACTAGAAGAACATTTCCTATAAAGGATACTAACGTTTCATCTGTAATAGCCGACCAAGAGTGTCTAATAAATTTTTAGCGTCTTATTATTTTTTATTATTATTAATATTAAATTATTTTGATTTAGTTGCACTGGAAACCAATCCTGATTTAATTAAGATTTTTCACATTAATCTTTTGTGAAAAATCTAAATTTGGTTCTGCAAATTAAACGATTGCCTCCCTATATTAATATCACCGACAACCAATTGTTGCAATGTCAATGTCTGAACAAATAATTGTATTGAATTATATAATATACATAACTACGTACGAGTAAACCCCGTTTCTAAATTGTATCGTGTCATAAATTGTTATAGGTACTCAGTGAAAACGATACATTTTTGAAGAAACCGCAGTACTCGTAATTCTGTAGCGCAACACATAAACTTGAGATAATGGTCACATATGAGAGGTCGCTGTTATTGCTAAGTGATATTGATTGGCGGAGGTGAGGTCGCGTGTTACTTGCATCAGGTGAGGGAGATGTTTTTATTCGCGCGACACGTCCACAGTCGCCCGAGTCGGCTATGTCGTTCTCCCGCGGGACACTGGCCGTACTTCCGAACGTAGATATTTATAGTCGTCCCAGAAGCCGCTACCTAATGTAACGTTTTATGGTGGCCCTTATTACGGTTCTCTCACAGACCTGTCGTCTTCCTCGCAAAAATATTCTCTGAAGAAATTTTATTTATTCAATCACTCTGTATAAATTCTACGTTTTGTTTGCCTGCTAAAATAAGCAACTGTATATAGACATCGACTAGGTTACGGGCAGTGCCATGGTCACTAGTGGCTCGCAAAAATGCCATGTCGAAGATATTCTTTGCGGCAATCGTAAATTTGGTTGTTCCCTGGAGTGCCGCACCGTACAATGTGTAGGTACCGCGCCGCATACGCTAATCGCACCCCGCCTCTCGCACCTCGCGTTTCTGTGCATCCCGTAGTAATGGCCACGAGAAAGCCCCTTTTGTTGCGCTAGCGATTTGTTATATCTCGCCGCGCTTTTCCGAGATACCTGCTTTGACTCGCGTAATTGTTCTTTCAAACTGCCGCTTTTATTGTGTATAAAATGCTTTGTCACACAAATCTACTAAGTCGCCCATCTTCAAAAGCATTATAGATCCTGGCCTCATTGTTGATAGTAATCCATGTTCATTAGCATGACATTAAAGAGAATCGCGTAAATGGAAGTCGTTATTAAGACCTTAAGTATTAGCTGTTTTATCGCCTAACACCTTTTATTATTGTTATAATTTTACAATGATTATTTACACACTATTTGCCCATCTATTATTGTAACACGATTTTTGGTGTTTTAACCTACCCTCCGCTTTGTGGGCTTACTGAGATTTGAATGTTTAAAAAAATGTTTTTACCGTAATTAAATAATTAATCATTTGCTTTAAATAAGTAAAACTTAGTGTGTTTCATTCAATATTTGTATTAATAATCCCATTTTAAAGGCACAACAAATAGATGGCCTTTATTTTAATTTCTAATTTGTGCTAAAGTGACATAAAACTTGTTGCTTTTCTTTGTGAAAGTATCGTTCCGGTTTAAATTTCGGTTGGATTAATTTAGGGTATAATTTTTTTAAATCCGTTTGAGTATATATTTTTTATTGAATTTATTTTGAACAACACTTGATGTTAAAATATAAAAACAGCTCCATAGCCTAGGGGAATGCTGAAACGCATGACTTATTTTTGTATAAAATTAATCTGAATTATAATAATAAATTTATGTTTACAAATTCAAAACGACACGATGATGCGTTATAATTATAATTTGAATGAGAGATCTAAAAGTACATATCTTTTAAATCAGACTATATATTTTCCTATTATTTCAAGTTATTTAACAAAGTAAGACATGTGAATGACTTAGTTGTAGTATGTGGAGGTGCGAAGCCGTATGAGCCACGCTTCGTTGCGTGCTCGGCCATTCAACTCGCTGTCTTGCTCAGCTTGCTGTTTTGTGTTTCAGAACCATTACTTCCTACATTCCAACTAATACAATTTTTAAAGTGTTATTTATCTATAAAATAAATTTCTCACCCAATCCAGCAAACTAAAAGTTCAAATTTGACAAACTACCTATACTATATCGTATTTTAAACTGTGTGATAGAATAGAGAAATAGAATATCTGAACAAAGTTTGTAAAAATGAAATGGTAAACCAAAAAAATGTTTACAGGTTATATTAACTATTATCATTACTTCATAGATCTGTCTTCCGTCAGACATTTGAAACTAACAATTAAACACTATAATAAAACGGTACAATGCTTTGAGACTTATTTTCTGTAGTATAATTATTGCGCTATAATCTTCAATAAGACACAGCGTTTTTTCCTAATTTATTATTTCCATATGCCTCGCCCTTTTTTAAGATAACTGGTTGTATTCCGCAGCTTCGCTTACATGTTTCATTACATAAAGTAGCCTATGTTTTTAGTAAAGATATAATGTATCTGCGTAAGAAATTTCATTCAAATCTGTTTCGTAGTTTTACGTGAACAAGTAACAAACGTCTTTCTACATATATTCACTAACAAAGGTTTGTTAATATGGATAGAGCGTTTAGTAATCAGAAAGCAACTCTGATAATATACATCTTGTTTGCTGCGAATATTATTATGAATTCAATATTTCGGTCTTTCTAATGTTAAATACAACTAAATATCATAAAACGAAAATGGCGGCAATGCCATAGTCCGCAAAATATGTTCTATCAAAAATGTAATCATTCGACCGCTTTGGTTTTTCTGGTTTTAAAGTATTTAACGCTATGCTGGTTATTGACGTTTCGATACAGTTGTTAAATTATCACTAAGTTGCTTTAAGAGAATTTGAAAATGAGGCATTTGTTTTACTTGAATATTAACTGAAAACATGTCATTTTGTATACAGAAATAGAAAAAAAACTTTGGTATGATATTAGTATAATGATCACGACTCGTGACATACTTCACTTTGTGACAATTTTTACCACTAGGGGCTACTCTCGTACCCCCACGATGACTCGGCGACCGCTCGTTACTGTCTCATCTGTCCTGCCTAACACAACGACACCTGATGTTGTCACTAATGATCCCACAATGTCTCACGTTATTTTTGATGTTGTAGCAGTAAATGTATCTATTGTTGTATGTAGAAAACTATTTGCGCTTACTAATTACTTGTTGCGTTCGCATGTACACGCAGCGTCTGTGTATCCGCAGTTTTTACATTGTTTTACGAAATATGCATAGGATGTAAATATAGACTTTTTACTTCGGCGCTACTATTCATCCCAGTGTATTGTTCTTCGAAATTGCTCTCCGCTGAAAGTACAGCTTTTGGTTTTGACTGGGTATTCCGATCTTTTTGTTAGCTAACAACACAAAATTACCAATCTGAAATCAATTTATTTTGTTATTTATTCTGTTATTATTATCAGGCTTCCTTGCAAGTTATGAATAACAATGTAATTGCAAAATATTGGATGACTCTCTTGTTATATTTTGACTTTATTATATCTGATATCAGATTGAATGAATAATAATTACAACAATACCGTTACTACTTGAGCTTGTTCTAAAATTCTACGTTCTAATATATTTACCATCAAGTGGGTCGTATACTTTTTTGCCACCTCAGTGGTATAAAAAAAAATTATGCATAGCAAGGCCAGGCTATCATTTATGTAAGAAATATTCGAACATGCCCAATATTTTAAATTGTTTAGAGATGACAAGACCATTAGAGATTTAATAATGGCTTCTCTACTATTAAAAATTCAATAATTAGAGATGCGTTTTAGTTATTATAAAAGAAGTATTTTTATTCAGAGATACGTATTTGATGTTTTACTTCTTTCATTTCCTTACAAAGCATATTTCGATTTCAGCAGTTTTATCTGCATCTGTAAATAGATAGCCGATAGAATGATAAAGTGTGTTTAGCTGTTTACTCGACAACGGTAAAAGGTTTGCAGGTCCCTCGCGGCGCGGGCCCGCTTGTTTTCATTTCGTTATTTACTTTTAATTTGGCAGCAAGCGGATGATGTGCTGGGTGGGGCGTGTCATGTGAATAATTGAGCCGATACACCGCCGCTAGAGTGTCAATCCGTATATCCATGCCGGCTGTTGGTCGCGGTCAAATTCTATAGAACAAGCTTAAATAAATTGTTGTTAGTCATAGACGGACCGTTTGTGACATCCGAATTACTGAAAATATGACGCATATTATTTCTATGTCCACTACTTTATCGACATTATATATTTTCCTGAAATAACCGAATTCAGATACTTAAAATTCCTTTAACAAATTTAAATATATCATTAGACTTTTAGTCAAAGTTTATTTTGATATCAACGAATTACTAAGTTCATTTAAAATGCTCCGCTTGACATTGTCGTGGAAAAGAAAGTTAATTACGTTCACTAGAATGACAGACTGCCGAGGCGGACAACTTCCAAAAATCTTTTGAATTGCGAAATAATTGATGTGATGAATTCATCGTGCAAAGTCAGAGGACTTTGTTTACCGTTAGAGAAAAAGAAAACACTTTATCATATTGTCAATTGCAGTTCAAAACGCATATTTTTTATTATTTATACAAGGATTCAGATCAATGTTCAAAACCATGGTACCAAGACTGCAACAGAATATATCTAGCATTACTTGCTGTTATCTGTCGGCTTGAAGTATGTTGTGTTATATGCGTTTTATGCAAATGAAAACTTCGTTTTCGAGGTCGGGGGTGCGACGACGTGGTCGCGTGCTGCGAAACATTAGGTCGTCGACTATAGGAGTTCACGGGGGGTGGCTTATTGTCTCGCGTCTATTAATACCAGTGTTTATGGTAAATTAATTTCTGCGGCATAGACTTTCGACTTATTAGATAGTACACGGCATGTAAGGTGCGATTCTGTGAAATTTCCATAAATATAAATGTAGTAATTGCACAACATTCAATAATTTTATTACACAGAGACACTTCATACATATGTTATTTGAAATGTTCGCCTAATCCTTTATATTTTATTGGATTTACGCACTTGTAAATAACTGCTTCTGACGAAATCGAATTTTTCGGAACTTTTATCATTGTTTCGGCATATTCCGCTTGGGACCGTTCTTATAAATTGGATTCAAGTTTGAATCACGCATTTCTGGTATTTGTTTTGTTTAGCTTTCGCTAACATGTACACAGTCAACCAATTTCTTTTAGTTTTATTAATAATATTTAAAATTTCCGCTATCTGATGTGATCAGTATTTTGTTTATAATTTATATTTAAACTTGAATAATTGTAAGAAAGTTGTGCCATTAAGTCTTAAATTATTTAAAGGGGTGGAGCAGTAGAATTGGTCACGTGGCTTAGGTTGGTTCACATCGATTTCGAACTCCTCTGAGCCAATTTTGTGGACGGCTTATTCAGTGGTGCGCTCTATTGTTTTCCTTTATATAATGGCGATATTTCAATTTATTGGTTCAAACGCCTTCCCTTTCCGAAAATATTTGACTTTATATGGATTCGTTATATGTATATACTAGTATGTTATTAAGACGTAGGTCTTTAATGTAAAATCAAAATTCGAAACTATAAAGAAAATAGTACATAATATTGAATTGGGCCCATTTTGATAAAAATAGACATTATATTATTAGATTTAAAAAAATCTATAAATTTTTTTTTTCGAGAATCGAACTCTTGAATTTTAAAAATATACCTAAATTGTTACACCAATAGCATCATTTTAGACAGCAAATTCGGTGAAATTCAAATCGCAATTTAGTTAAATGACTTAATTTAATAAAATACTATTTTATTTTCCTTAAGTTCGTTTGCTAAGCACAATAAATATGAGTTATTTTTCTCATTATTAACAAATTCTATTCCAGGTTAGAAAAAAATTTATAATTAAAAGTCTAAATGTTACGAATGTGTTTTTTATCAAAATTGATTTTGAATCTTTAATATTTCTTAATTTTTACTATATTGTCGCGTTTGATCATCCAAGCCTTTCGTCATCTCTTTTAATTTGTTAGGCATAACTAAGTCACCAGATAAGTAGGTATAGCATTGGAATAACGAAAAAAAGAAAAGTTTTGGATTATCAAAACCGGTTGGTGCTCAGGTTCAGAGTTCGGAAAGTGGGACGAAAGTAGTCTGCACAGCTTTGTGGATGCAGGGCGACCGCTGCAGCAACGGTGTTTGTTGACGAGTCGGTGGGCGGCGCGAGGGGGCGCGGGCGGCGCGCGCTCCTCGGCAGGTGCGCGCCGCGCCAGTTCCGCGACTCTCGCCATTCGGTCGCCACGCACCTCGCGTCAGACATGTAGCCAACTCGCGCACGACAGTGAAGTGACTCGTGTGTTGTGTACGCAATTGATAGTGACGATACTCTCAGAGATATGGTGGTGCTAGAGGGCGGCGGCGCCCTACTAGAGCCGGCCCTTGCGCTGGACGGTGCGACCGCTGCATGCTTAGAACGAGCTTATGCTCAAGCCGATGTTTCACTAAAACTTTTACCCAAACGGTACATTAACTTGCATCAGTGGTTGTCTCCGGTGACGACGTCAGTCACAGCCGCCGCTGCTGCCGGCAAAGATCTCAAATTACAAATAGTAAGAGCCTTTTATTATATTGTTTTGCCACTACAAATGAAGTGTTTATCATCATGTTCATTATTGCAACTATTCATAGGACTGTTTGTATTGGTAGACAATAAATAACAACACTAAAGAGGACCTTACATACATTTTAATTGCAAAAGTTTACTATGGCAATAATTATTATTTATTACCGCGAGAGAAACACATACTTAGAAATATATGATTAAAATAAATGCTATTTTCTGTTTCGCATAAATAAAAATATAACTTGACAGATATAAAAGTTGAATGCGTGTTAGTATAAACGCTACATTAATACTCCGATAATAATTTCTAAAACACGTCGTGTCTTCAACGAACAAATATATAATAATATATAATAATATATATATATATATATATATATATATATATATATATATATATATATATATATATATATATATATATACCTATTATATAATGTATTTTAAAATGCAATGTATTAATGAAGAACAAAACAAAAACAGCTTAATATAATTCTATATATTACATTAATCCAATAATTTAGTATTCAATTCATTATTATTTAGAAATTTTATCACTTTTCAGCAGGATAGTGTATAATAAAGTGTATAATCTAATAAGTTCTGTTGTAGAGTTTCTAGACCCCAGTGTATTATTATTGTATACTAAATTATTATATTGTATTTTTACATCAAATAAAACTGGGAGGAGACTAACAGTTTTGACTGATCAACAACCAGTCGAATATTGTTGCTGAAATTTCGTCCCTGTTCTAGTCTATAAAGTAAAGCGCCATCGGCACATACAATTCCTTAAACAACAAGAACTACATTTTACTTATTTAAACTATATTCAAAATGCACACACTATACCTTAGTTACCTTTCTTTGTTATACATAGAAATACTTACCCACAATATCTTGAAAATATATATTATAAAATTTAATATTATATTTAAAATCTAATTTTAATGGTATTTAATCATTACATACTTTTTTATTACTAACCAAAATTAAATGAAATTTTATCTTAATGTGTATAATTCTTATTAATATTATACCAAAGTTAAATTGTTTGTTACTTCTTGACGTTTTAGCTAATCACCATAATATTTTTGTTATGATAGGTAACCTGTATAAAAATAGCCTATGGCCCCTACATAAACTACTTTTTTTATTCTGATCATACGGACGAAGTCTCAACTATAATTAATACATAAATATTAATCTATATTTAGTTAATTTTTAATTGAATGCCCCGCCCATTTTCATAATTATAACTTTACTGAAAAAGACTTTTTTCAGAAAGAAGTTCATGTTTTAGCTCACATTATCTCAACTATTAATTTTAAATTGCATTAAATAAGAAAGAATTATAGCAAAAATAGTTATCATAAATGAAAACAAAATTCACAAATACGTAGATCTCACACCACTTTATATGTGTGAGTGATTACAACCTGAAAGCTTTCCCCTCAAAATGTATTTCGGGGTTCTTTTTACTAGATATACCTTTACAACAGATGAAGCCGCGATTCCAACTTCGCCTTTTATACGTTATTCGCTCCGGTTCGGCTGGTGAGCGCCAGTCCCCGTCGCCGCTACCACCGCCTCACCATATCTTGCCGCTCGATCTGCCCGTGTATTCATCGCTGCTCCCGGAAAAGCTAAATGTAGAAATATTCCTTACAACTACCTCACCTAGCTTTTGAGAGTTTCCCTTTACCGGTTAAAAGTTACATTACAGAAATTGGATTCAGCCTTTTGTATTACTATATTATTCATAGCAGCAATGGTATCATAAAATGAACTGTTTTTAGTTATGTTATTAATAAATGAACGTATCTCAGTTATTAAACAGTGAAAGTGTTGCTACACTACAATGCAGATTATACAAAGCAAAGTGGGTCTGGTGATAGCGCTTAGATAGATACCTATTTAGGCTTTAGGCGAGGGGGATGCGTGCGTGCACCCAACTCGGATACCGCAGCGCTCGTTTATGCGACTTCCTAGCTCTTTTATTATGCTCTGTCGCCTGTGTCTGCTTTGAAAAATTGTAATGCAGGCGGCATTGTAAATGCGAGTTATACCGCGGTTGTGCACATTTTAATACTTACCTATGTACCTAAATGCAAAATTCACATATTTGTTTCTCGTCGAGATTCCGCTCGAAACACTGTCCATCTTGAAAATTTGGATCTTAAAATTATTTTC
This sequence comes from Galleria mellonella, assembly GCF_026898425.1. Taxonomy (NCBI): domain Eukaryota; kingdom Metazoa; phylum Arthropoda; class Insecta; order Lepidoptera; family Pyralidae; genus Galleria; species Galleria mellonella. The sequence goes on along the minus strand of NW_026442090.1, from coordinate 3,023,938 downwards.
CCGTTAGGATTGTAGTAGATAAAGATACATTTCTTGTAACAGTGATCAATAAGAAGGATTTACTGATCAATAAATTAAAATTAATCCATAATGATCTGTTTGCACAAAATACCTAATGTGCGAGTAATATTGGGTAAAGTAAATTCATTGAATTCTAAAATATTTTATTACGGAACTTTCAATACTGAGTTTTATTTAATTCTAGATAAAGAAGGACACGATGATGCCAATATTTGACATATATTCTACACTAATATTAATGGTTTATGCTTTACTTACAATACCGCCTACTAATTAAATCAGAATTTCACGTAGCACTCATACAAAACGAAGAAAATTGTTATAAAATCACGTCTAATTCATATCAAACAAAAATGAACGCATTGTAGTAGCTAGTTCAACATTAAATCTTTATCTAATTGTTAAATCTTGATTTTTCATCATTCTTTTTATTTTGAAACATTCATTTATTGTCACTAGTTTATATAGGATTAATACTAGGTCAGTAGCAAAATTTATATCTTTAGTAGAGTGTACAGTTGGTTCTTATAGATTTATTAAATCTTTACATTCGACGATTTGTCGCAAATTCTTGTAAATTGAATAAGTGCTGTTTTAATGAAGACGACGAAGTTTGCTTTGAATTTAGTTGTATTATAGTTTAAAAACGTTCTACATCGGATCTTCAACCTAATATTAGTATTTTTATATTTAGAGCTTTTTTTATTTAAAAACGACCTAAGATATATCAAATTTTCTTCACAATATTCACCCCTAACCATCGTGTAATTGATAGTACTTATTAGATAAATAGATTATCTAAATTAGGAGTGTTCATATAGTGGAGGGCAGTTGCATACAGTTAAAATGTATTCAACATACAAATTACAATTAGAGTCACTTAATTTCCGAATAGATGTGTTATTTTTAAGTAACCTCTGGAGGCAACATCTGGCTAAGCCATGTGTATAAGCTATTCAGTCAATAAGAACAATCTATTTAGGCATAACATAAATAAATAGAACAAGTAACATTAGTTAATTATTAGCATTATTGTATATTTTTATCTTTACTGACTTATTTTTTATACTACTTTTGTAGCGTTATAAGATCAACACGGTACAAGAAAACGTTAGTAATCATATTGCTAGCTTACATCTGCTGCAATGTTTATAATAAATTGATGTTTTCGGTAAACCGGAGCTTTGTTTCGTTTAATCAACATTTCAAATCCGATATGATGTAATTTAATAGGTGTCATTTTTATATGCGTTTACAGTATTAACACATAATTATTTTAATAGTGCAATTGGGATAACAAAAAGCACTTTCCAGAAAATTAAATAACTTGCAAATTTTTTTTCATAAATGTATTGTAAATCGTTGCTGCTTGCAATAAGTATGTATGTTAACTGTTACCTCTAGTTTTGCACGCATGGTGTCGTCTTTCTTTTTTAAGACTAATTTTTAAAAAAATTCTTAGCGGATGCTTTTATTATACAATTAACAGAACGAACTATTTTATAAATATTGACAACATACATATATTTAGTAGTTATAATATTTCTTGTATCAAAAATACCCATACACTAAGCTTAATTGATGATTGATGTGTTTGACCTTTGACATATTTCCCATGGATGTAGTATGTATGACGCGCATCAGTATTTATTGTAGTCGTTTTTGTTTGTAATATACAAATTTGGTCACTATTGCAATCTTAAGAGGTAGTAAAACACAGTAATAAGAACGTTTGAACGTCTCAATTTGTCTATATTTTGCCAAATCGTGGCAAAAGATACTTCCACCACCTTTTGATAACAATGTTGTACTTTTCGTAATCGTGATGTATTTTAACTACTAAACAATATACAATTAATAGTGAACTTTTGACATTATGTAACTATTTACCATATAAATTCAGCATGTCTCGCGTCAAGTCATATGGAGCGTGTTTAGCGATGTTGGCAAGAACCGCGTACATATACCTACAAGACGAAGGTAAGGCAATGGCGAGGGAGGAGCATACGAGCTGCGGAATACATTAGCTGGCACTAGCAGTGTCGGCGTCGGTACAACGTAATATATTTCACTGGCGGTCATTTTCGACAATTAACCACATAAAATAAGTGAAATTATGCATGCGGCCGACGACGGCGTATATCACGTCCAGTTACGGGGCACGATACATACCTACCTTATACATTCATTATTCAAAGAAATGTTTCGCTCCACCACCATGCCGCCTCCGGAAGCGAGGGCTCTGTTCGGGTGATTGATGAGGAGCTCTTTATTTTACTGTTCTTTTTCCGATTATGCAATGTTTGCACATATTATTATAGGTACATTTATTGTACGTGATACAGTGACACGAGACGTGATTCATTAAATAAATTTCTTATTCACATTGATTCAACGCTGAGAACTTTGAACTCAACATTGATTTTTTTTTAACATTTGCTTTTTATTTGCATTGCATGTCTGTTACGAATCTATATGCACACCTAACTGCCTTTCGTAAGCCTTCACTCTAGCCGGACCTCTCAAACCGTCGGATTCATTTTCTCTTGCAATTTCCTACAATTTCCGGCTAACGTATGGTACACGGACGTATTCGAAAATTATTTTCACGTAAATCTTATTCGTGTTAAGATTATTATTAATTTCTAAACATGAAAAGTCTACTCTTATCAAATATACAATCATTGAATGATATATTTTGTTTCTGGGTTAATTGTATGTGTTTCAAGTTTTTTATTACTAAGAAATGAAGTTTTTATATGGACTATACAAATATGACTAATATGCTAATTCAAGTTCAAGTGTGAGATCAACGTCCTGTCACTGTATTCGACTGACATTGCGTAACTAAGTCATGCGAGAATGGACAATGCTCTGAGCCGCCGGACCGTTGATAGTAGAGCCTTGGTCGCATTTTTTAATCCAGCACGACAATAACCATGTGGTAATATCATCTAATGATCAACCGGGGTGTGAGTTTCGATGCAAATAATTTAAGAGACAAATATGTTAGATTGTCTTATGATTTAAATAAACTTAATCGCCCTTACCATCTGTATTGGTACTAGGGGTGGAGCGCCTATCTGTTACTATTTACTTCAAACCTGAAAGTTTTCAGTCTTGTCTTACCCTTATATAATGTACTCGAGTACATCATAGTCGCAAAATTGATAAAAGTCGACGAAATTGTAATAAAAACAGTTCTCTTTTGTTTTAATACATATAATATCGGTAACACAGAAATACTAATTGCATTAGAGTAGAAAAAAATTGACGAAATAGTTATTATAAGGAAATCTGTTCTATTCTATATTATCATTTACGTTAAAGCACCCTATGGCACTCCTATGGCTTTGACTCCTTTTCCACACACCAACACTGGTATTATTTGTAAATAATATAATTGTAAATCTATTACAATTAGCATGTAAAAGGCACGCGAATTTCCATAGATTTTCTAGTCTTTTTTCACTTACAGTATGAGCGACACAAGTTCAGGTACTAGCGACCGCCATAATATTTTTCGTTTTACATTCAAACACAGAGGTCGCCGGTCGGCGCGAAAATTTAAATTGGAGTTGTTAATAAGTTAATGGGAATATATTATTACGAATGGATAAAGGAATTGGGAAAGGATGTAGGACAAAATCTAATATAAAATACTAATTTCTCTCCACTATGTATGTATTTCAAGCTGGGGCGGATTCAATTATGAACAGATTTTATGCATGTGTAAAGACTTGCGTTTTTATCGCATATTATATCGTTATGGTCCTGAAAAATTGTTCAGATTGATGATGCCAACTGCCTAATTTCCTTATTTATAATCTCTACCATTAATTAAAAATTTTATTCTAACTATCCAGCCGTTTTCCAGGCATTTCTTTCTATACACGTCCTCTGGACACTCTGGACCCAACTTCTAGTAGTTTAGTATATTTCTGAATAGATACTATTAAAACTAAAAATCTATATTCATAATAGTAAATTTTTAAATGTTGGCAGTCCCACGCATGCTTAATGGTATCGGTATTAAACAAAATAATTCTAATCGACTAACCAATGATATGGACTTCCGCAAAGTAATACCTACTTCAATAAAATGTACATATTATTCTTTCCTAAGTCCGGTAACACTTCCAATTTCCTCATTGTTGCAGGTGTTCTAAAATCTATTTGCATTTTTCTATAATAAAACTTTGAGAAAACAATGCTTAGAGTTGAAGAAGGTTTCATTGCTATAAAAGATGATGATAAAGTAAATAACATATTTTATTGTTGATGTCGCCAAATATAAGGATTATTTTGCCTATTACTTGCGGTGACTACCTCTCCTGCCGGCATCACCTTGAGGTGTGCGTGAATCAGTAGACGGTACGCTCACCGGTGTGACGATGGCAGTTCAAGAATAGCGTGCGGTCTATTTAGGAGTCTTCTTCGTTTGTTTGCCAGCAAAATGTGTCATTGTTAACTAATTTAAGTAACAACCTCTGCCAGCTGTTACGACACAGCCGTTTGTAACACCGGTTTGCAAGTGAACACCAATACCTAATTAATCTCGATGCAGATCGAAGAACCTATAATGCTACTAACGTACCTGTGAATTGTGCTGTGGCATTGCTCTCAAAAGACAGACCCTAAATAAATACATAAAAAAAATTATCAGTAAATGATGCAGTAAAAACATTTTGAAATATAAATAGAGAAAATAACATATAAAAATTTAAAAAGGATCTTGTCCCTTTGTGTATTTGATTATGTTCTTGATAATCTTTTCCGCCAGGTTTACTTTTATTAACTCTTGTTTTTTTTTTTTTTTTATTAATGAACCCTTGAATTATGAATTTCAATCTCTTCGATAAAATAATAAAAAAATTATTTGATAAAACCTTACAAAGTTCTTAAACTAGGAATTGACCGTTCGACGCAGCAGCCTAAACCCTTCTTTGCATGATTTTTTTTATTGGTGAAATTAGTCATATAATCAAAGTGATATAATTCTTGATTAAAATTAAAGGAAAAATGGTTAAAACAATAAATTTGACAGCTATGTTTCTTTTTTCTGCAATGGACATAAAAAGTTATCAAGACACAATCAAAGTGAACTTGGTCTTTTATATAAGTTTTAGGCATTCAATGTTATGATGGAAATTTCCACCAGTATGCAAAGAAGGGTTAATTCCAATTTTAGTCTCTTCACAAAAATTTCTTATATAGTTTATGATAATATGTATGGCATAGCATATTTTTTTAGAATCCTAAATAATGTACGACTCGGACCACATTGCAACCTTGAAAGCTTACGAGCGGATTGATTCATGAGCCCCACAAACAGTAAATTCGTGTCTCTTTCGTTTTATGGCGCTCTAACATTTCCTAAGTTTGTATGTACCATCTTACTAAGAACAGTTTCTTTGTGCTTGGCTAGTTTTTCATATAATTCAGTTCAAATAAAAGATAGCATGTAGTGCTCTGTAACAATATACGTAGGTATACATATACTTTCTACTTCTGAAGTATATAAATTAGGTATTTATACTTATAAAAAATATAAATACAGTAGTAGAAGAGGGATCAACCGTTTCCTTTCAATCTAAGATACGCCCCTCTAATTTTTTACTTTAATGTGTGTGATCATATACAGACGTTGTGCTCTATTTGTATGTGTGAGAAAACATCTTCGGTAGCGGTCCGGCCGGTGGAGTATTATATTCTTTGGTCGAAGCCTTGTAAATATTTTTACTCACACATTTTTAAATGTTTAAATTTTGGAGGGCCGTGCTATGTTATCGTAGCCAATCTATACATAGTTTGCGACTAAACTATCAAATCATACATCCATATTTTCAATCTATTTCAAAAAAGATTTTTTAACAACTGAATAACCTATTATCACTTCGACTAAAAACATCATTCCACCTTTCGCTAAAAGTGAATAATTTTCTTCAATTCTGCTGACAAATATTCTCTTATTTTGCTTTATGTATGTTAATAAGCAATTTATATGCACAGGACTTTACTAGCCATAACGAGCTCAATAATGAAACTCTTTTAATTTTTTAGTGGGACGGGTCACGTAATTATTAATTAATATGGACACGGGTGGTGCTATCATTCCGATAGACGGTGACATTATCGTTGGAGAGTTTTGTAAACATCAAAATGTAAAACACGATATCGTTTAGCCAGTTAATTAATTGCCGTGACCGGGAGCCGGGTACCGGGAGCGAGCTTTCGGCGCTACGTCGATAGTCGCAAGCTCGTTATGGAAATAATAAGTGCGACTGTTGTGCATTCATTGCACAAGTTACTCCGGGCCCCGCTTCGCCCTGTTGTGGTTGCACTTAGTTCGATGTTTATTGTTATCCTAGCGTTTTGCTAATATAAGTTCAACTACTATTTTTCAGTTACAGTTTTATTCGATTCAATCCCCCCCCCCCCCCCCCCCTGTCAAAAGGTCGCGGAGGTGCAACAATTATGTTTAACGCATTAATTGTTTTATTCACTTTTTTGAGCCTGCTTCGTTCATAGGAGTAGTAATATTTGCAAAAAATTACATATAGTAAATTAAATTTGAAGTCTTACATGAAGGTGAGGCGTGGGTTCGCATAAACGAGAGCTTAATAACGTAAGCTTTGTCTGCGTACTCGTATCCTATGCGTCACTCTCACAGCTACTACTATATTTTCTCTAGTTTCTTATGTTGTGTTGTGATTCATTCTGTATCCATTCCACTCTTTCCCGCGTCTTTGATATATCGGGAACTATATTTACAGAAATCACAAATAATTCACAAATCGATTATGTTTATCATCATGAAACCAAAACAAATTTCTTTTTTTCTCTATGTATACATAGTAACCTATTTAGTTTATTACGTAGGTCACTAGATAAGTTCTACAATACAATAATATTTTTAATTGTGTGTAGATTGAGAATAGTTTTATTAGAAAGTTATAGTTAATATACGACGGTACATACATAATTTTTCAATAGTCACTCATTTATATATATATATATATATATATATATATATATATATATATATATATATATATATATATATATATATATATATATATATATATATATATATATATAGAAAAGATCCTGCAGATTTATGCACCAAGCATTCATAAAATTCTGCACAATATTAATGGAGTGGAAAAATTTGTAGGCTTTGGGTGCTCTATGACTTAAAAGAAAAAAGATATGTAGAGTGAATTAGTGCAAGAAAATGTTAAAAGGGTATGAAATGAAACTTCTAACTACGTAAATAATAACGTCACGGCTGATGAAACTTGGCTATATTATTTTGATGGGCTCTCCAAAATTAAAAGCAAGACTTGGTTGTTCGAAAATGAATCTACGCCGATTTAAGTGCGAAAATTTTGGTCAGTAAAAAAAAGATGATTGTTGTATTTTTTTCACAAGGCGAGGAAATTTAGTTCAAATAGGTTTGGAAAGACAGCGTACAGTTATAGGCCTCTTGGTACACAAAAGATGTTTTCCTAAAGTTATCCAGAAACTCAAAAAACTTCGTTCAAATTCAAGATTCGATAATCGGTATTTTCATCACGATAATGCTCCTGCGCATGAGTCGGCTGAAACTGTAAGTTTTTTACAAAATATTGGAGTAAAACTGCTTGAACATCCTCCGTATAGTCCTGATCTTCCGCCCTGACGCTGGCCTGTTTCCAGTAATTAAAGACCAGAAGAGAAGGTTTCCCAGCGACTCGGAGTTGTTAGAATCTTCCAGAAGAAAAATGGAAGCAAATTTTTGATGATTGGTTTCTACGAATGAATAGGTGTATTAGTTGTGATGGAAATTATTTTGAAAGATTGTAATAAATAAAGCCGTATTGCAGAAATTATCTAGTGACCTACGTATTTAACATGATAACAAATAGCAGATGTTCTATTTTCAGTTAACATGTCACATATAATAATTTTAATGCAGTGTATCTCTATAGCTTTTGATTCATTGGATTGAAAAGTAGGACTACTTCTAAGCTTATAGATACAAGATTTCTCAACACATTATAATATACTGGAGCAGTTCCGTTTACACGAGTTTATTGGGGTCGTGTGATTGAGGTAACCAACGACGCGACGTGTCACTTGATTTAATTAAGAGCCGCTTTACCGCTCGTTCCTCCGAGGTAACTCTTCGTACGATATACCTGGTTAATTTCGAACAGAGTCATTTCACCAGAGATTTATTTCAATATTGAACTCGTCTTATACATTCTCGTGTACTTTACATGTTACGACGTTTTATGTCCATGACATAGGTATATTGATTTTATGTTGACGTTTTTGTGCATATACTCTAGTAAAAATATGCGCTGTTTCCGTTTAAGTGAAACATTATTACCTGCGAAAGTTTTGTATTTGTATACATATTTCTATACTAGTTAACAACACTTTCTTTTTTAGTCGACATCAAGAAAAAGTAAAATTATTAAAATAACTCGGGCAAGGTAGAACCTTTTAAATCCGCTAGTGATTGCATCATTTACCGGAGATAGTCGTCATATTTCAGCCAACATTCTCTGTCTTGAAATTTAACAAATGGACAACTATTTTTTAGATCTATAACAGTTCTCTTTACACCCCTTTTATTGCATTTATCAGGCAATTTGAGATTCCACTAAAATACGCAAAAAAAGTATTTCTAGTTTTATGAGGTGGTGAAGATATAAAGGTTCATTAATGTGAAAACATTTGTTTGATTATTTATAAATATTCGACACCTTTAGATTATTATTTATTTGGTCTTCTACTATATTCTTTAACCTAATTTTCTAACTCGCACTTTCAGTACATAATAAATTAGCATTAATGCATAATCATAGAATTTTTCACCGCCGAAGTTATAAGTTGAATTCGCTGTATTTTATTTCGGTAAGTAATTTCTACGAAAAGAATATCGGACGATAATTAGCGTGAAATTTTTGTAAATGTTCAGTGGAGTCTAATGCGGTACTCGTGTCGGCCGTCATCACGCGTCGCGGGAGAAGTTCGTTATTAATTCAGCATCTCTCGACTACCACTCACCTGTTTTTCCGCGCATAGAGCCATTGCCGTTTGAGAATGAAACCATTTAGTGCAGGATAAATTTTATGAAATATACATGTGACAGGGAGGGATTCTTATTATGGCCTATATTGAGCGAGTCGTACAATGTATGCTTACTCAATGAGAAAAGTAAATTCGTAATATATTTTAAAAATTTCTCTCGACTTTAATTACAAAACAATAAGAAAAAAAAAACAATAATTAATTTTGTTAAAAAACGGCAATATATAATCTATTGCTCTAGTCGTTACCATAATAATTGTTTACTAAGTAAATAAAACAATGTTTTAATAAGTGACTATAAACAAAAGAGGTTTTTTAATTTACTTGTACCGTACTATACAATATATGTAAATATTTTTATTTCTGTTATATATATATTTCTATCATCAAAAGTAATAAATATTCCAATCTATACAAATTCTATTCCCGAACATCGATAAGAGCGACATAATTATGAAGTTTCATAATACTAGAAAGCATTTTGAATCATTCTTAGCGATTATGTTGTGACACAATCGGCAATCACATGGTGACCAAAAAGCGTCCACGCGGTGTTGATTGTGACATTGTCTAGTGCGGGTGGCGCCGCACCGGGCGAAGGGCGAACGGCGCATCGCGACTACCACCCGCATTTGTGATGCAAATTGTTGCACCCGCCGCATAGTACACCGCCGCGTCCATGTTTCGCGCCTTACCTGCTGCAGCTACCGTAATTATTTTGAAAAATATTCATTTGTCCGCGTCTGGGTACTCCTCCATTACCATAATGCAGCTGTAACTGTTAGACCCTCAAATCGAAATAATTTATTTTATTTTCACATCTAGTATTGAACTATTTCTCATGTAAACCGATAGGGGTGTTGCGCCGTTGCTTTAATCGCGGGAATTCAATAGGTAACTGAACTAGTTGCAAGAAATCCGTGTGAAGTTTCGTGAGAACCTAGAATTATACAGCACTAGACTGAACGTTATCATATTTCAAACGATTTCGCAAAACGAATAAATAAGAACGGAGGCAAGAAGCGTGCGGTGAAACGGAGTCAAAGCGTGGGTATTAGAAACGCTCCGATTACCACGCTGAGACGAGAAGCCGCCGCAGCCCCGTTGTACTTCCACGGGGCGTCATTTTATATTGTTAGTTCATTTTTTTTTTAAGTTTTAAAATTTGTCGCGTTTACAAGAATCACTATCTTTTTGCATAGGTGCGCACTAATTAATATCAAAAAGATAATCTGTAGAAACATTTTAGCTTACGGATCTCTCCCCCTTATAATATTATCCTACTATGTATTAATCTACTTGGCATCGCCTATTATATATTACCTTAACCAAGACAAATTCAAGATTTTATTTCGAGTTTTCTTCTGTTTCTCACTAGTGCATTGTGCTTTTATGCTAGTCGCCTCTTGCACTTGTTTATCTTTTTTTTATTTATAATTTATTATTTTCCTTTGATTATATTTAACTAATCACTGACTTGATACAGTTTTATACGAAGGCTGAAATATAAGTCCGCTAAAAATGAATGAAGTCGTTATAAATTTTTTTGAATTCGGTTGTATAACATGTTTCGATAGGTAATTATTTTGAAAATACACGAAATTTCATACTGATATTAGAAGTAGTACTACTGCTTTAACAGTAGTTTAGACCGGACAAATTGTTCTTTCGCTGTCAAGACAGGAAAAAAATTAAAATGTATTATTGTGAAACTTCTCCGTTACTTAAGATGATTTACGAAGGATTTACTGATTTTCATTGAGGTAGAACAAGCACGGAAAGCGCTTTTCACTCACGCCGTCCAATTGAGGTACTCCAGAAAAGATCACGAAAATCTACGATATCGTATTGAGAGACCGATGAGTGGAATTGAAAGAGGATAGTCAATACTGTAAACATCCCATATGAACAAGTTTTCAAGATGGGTGCCACATTTGTAGACAATTGACCAAACGTAAAAGAGTGACACTTTCCCGAACTAATTTACGGCTGTTTGAACGAAACCCAGATGAGTTTTTGCATCGTTTCATCACTGTTGATAAAACATGGATTATTTTTTTTTACACCAGACACGTGACATCAATCTAAACAGTGGGTGGAAGCCGGTTGTGGTGCTCCGAAGAAGGCCAAAATGAATCTATCAGCAGAATGTAAATGCAAAGTAATATAGCTATGGTTTTCTCTGCCGATAAGGTACAATATTAATTGATTTCCTCCAAAAATGGGGATTATTTCATTTTTACTGGACTTATCAATCCACCTTCGTATGCACAGAAGTTAACACAACCACTGCATCAGTACACATACTTAAGCGTTTATCTAGGTTTGTATATGATATATTATAGCGATTAGAGTTGTCGCAACTTTGTGCGTGTTAAGAAAGGTGATGAGGTGGCGTTGTCGTAGGCATGGTCACCAGTACCGCTGTTGCCGGCTTGACCGCGTTCCACTAACGGTATCCACTCAGAAGTGTTTCTCTGGCGCGTGGCACACTTCGTGCGTACATTCACCTCAACCATCTTTACTGTCTCCGAACATGTTTCGCGAGGGGACACCGATTCTGACTTCTCATTTACTACTAGTTATATCTCCTGTATTGGACTGATGGATTTTGAAGTGCTTTCTAAATCTAATCTCTTTTGTATACCGAACATTTAGTAAGCAATCTTGTCATGTATTTCATTACATATAAATTAACTCTTTATTACATATGGTATACTTTGTAAATCGACCTGTCAATCTATTCACGATATCTGCACCAAATATTAGATTTATTTTAGTGCAATAATAGGGAACAAAAAGATTCTTTTTGAATTCTGTATACAATCTGTTCTTGTTGTCATTCGGTTTTGAACGTTAATATGTTAAGAAATATGCATAGAAATTAAATTATATCCAATCTATAATAGGAAGACGATTAACACTATTAGAAAGCTATGCAATTTACATTTATCTAATACTGCTTGGATCTTTTTCGCTGCTCTAAAATGGCGGAGATTGGAGCCGCCTCAACATGTTATTATTCTCTTACTCCTGTCTCAGTTTATCCGCAGGTTGTTTCTTCGCCCTCTATTAAAAACTTTTGTTTTAGTCTAGTTCATATAGACGTTCATGTAAACCAATTTTTATTATTCTAAAAGTTTCTAAACATCTTTTTAACTTACATGTTAATTACTAGTATGTATGTATATAATCTGAAATCTTTTGTAATAATTTATATATTGTTCATTTAAATATTTTTTGTGTAAATCCGTGTGACTATTCGTTTCTTATGCTAATCAACGTCAACGTTTAAAAAACGTAAGAAACCGTACTTATTAAATTCGGATCATAATACCGTTAGAGGTCGACGCACTGTTCACGGTTGTTGAGTAAAAGCTAACAGTTTTTACAAAAAAAAAAAATATTTCGGCATTTATTATTGCCATTGCAGGCTTTTCCTTGATCAACGAGAATATTAATTACAATCCGTAGAGTTAAGATAGGACTTTATTGTCTAACTTTAATAAGTCGCTGTAACGGAACCGTTTTTTTTTAGTACGACTAATTTACTTAAAAGTTGTCGCTATCGCCACCTATTGGGTAAATTTTTTAAAATACACATTTACAAAATTTCTTTAAAATCAATCCAGAGTTGTTTTGGGAATTGCTATAAATGAACATCGTGACATAGGAAAAAATATTTTTATGTATTAATATATACTGAATAGGATAACAAATATCATTTTATTATTACTATCCTCTGTATAGTTTCAACATTAGTTACAAACTAGCATTTAAATATATCATCACGATAAATAATTTCTAGTTATTTAACGGTCGGTCGATTGGTGTACAATGTTCATGATGATGATTAGCAAAAATAAAATTAATCGAAAATGAAATTTGGTTAAAGTACATCTGTTTTGTAATAAAAGTTACAAAATAGTATTAAGAGAGTAAAGGAAGCTATTTCGCTATCCCTCTACCACGTCAAGCAGCATAATTAGATTGACTTTGCTTGTTGTCCTTTCGTTTATTTTCTGAAAATGAACTTGAGATTTTAATATTGTTGTGAAATTATTTTTATTATAGTAACGATCCTTTTACTTCAGCTGGAAAGCACAACATTTAACGCTACCTTCATTAATGCTATCATGTACGAAATTACTTTGGAAAATATATGCGTTACTTAGCTGGGTAATATAAATAGCTGTAAAGGCTCGGGGTCGTAGCGTTACGAGTCCAGTTAGTGAGAAATTGGACCGAAGGTGGCGGCCCAAGTCCTAAACGTGCCCCACTTCATTACGCGCCCTCATTACCCTACGATGCTAGAACCCTCTAACTATACTGGATAACCAACTTATAGAACGTGAAGGTAACTGACAATAGGCTGGACACCGTCTGATATTTGATATAATTTCGATTTAAATTAAATAAACTTTATTTCAATTAAAATATGAAGTAGTACTTGACGTCCTCTACTGTTTGAGAAAAGTTACTCGTATTTTTCTTTGACTATTTGTCTTCCATTGGTTGCAGGTTCAATACCCGCACATTACAAATATTTATATTCTGAGTAGGTAGATAGGTATGTCTGGTTTTATTGGTCTGGGTGTTTTTCTAAATATTATATATACCTATATTGTCTAGTATACGCATAGTACAGGACTTGTTTTGTTTTAAAATAGACATTGTCTTAGATTATTTTTTTATTATTGGTATCTTTTAAAACAATTGTTTTTTTTTGCCTAAAACGACGTCACTTTGAAAGTATGAAACACATAGGTGTTATTACTGTGTAATATTTCTCCTTTTTCGAAATTGGCCGAAATTAAAGTGTATAAACGTGAATTATTGGTTTTAGGTGAATTATTTCCTTACAGGTATAAACCGCCGTTTTCTTGCGTGCGTGTTATTACAGCGCTCGCAGTGCGCTGTAATATATTCACATTTTCACCACCTTCGCATCCTTAATGATTCGTTTCCTTTTTCTTTCCATGTGGTGGTTACTAACTTGTAACCATTTTATTTGTTTATTCTTTCTTTGTCAGCGTCCCAAAAGAAAATTTGAAATGTTTTGACTTCTATATGATGTTTAGAATTCAATTGAGCGAAGGAATATTTGAGCGAGATTTTGCAACAGATAAAAAGGCCGCTTCCACTGGAAACATCTTTGCTTAGTATGTACATTACCGACAGTTGCAGCTCAGCTGTGCCAAACTAGTGCTGTTGTATCTATTTTGTTATTTACCAACAAGTTTATTTGGGTATTTGCCAACAAAATGCATAAATTACCTCTGCTCTATTTAATTATCAATGTGATTAGGAAGGGTGATATTACTGGTACACGCGACAAATCAATTAGATGCAACTTGTTTCAAATGAATGTTAGTACAATAATAAAGTAAACCACAATTGTTTTATATGTGTATATATATATATATATATTTCATCATGAGAAAATGTTTATAAATATTTAAATATAATTAAATCATGAATAATTTAGACCGAGAAATTTAAAATCTTTACATATATGTTTTTTTTATAGTTATGCTACTACCACGCGAACAAAGTCACGGATGCGGCTAGTGTTTAATAAGTGAGATCGGCCACGAATGTCCAACGCATACAGATGGTACTGTAATGAATACTTACTGTGTGTATTTGGTTTTACCGCGGTCGCTTGACCAACTTATTGAGTCATGCTTATTTTCTCTCGGTGATTTAGGACCATTTGCATTCAGAGAAAACAATTGTTACATTTAAATTATGGGATCAAACCTTGTTTGTTAATGATTTTTGCAATACTGTCTCTTAGGACTCTTAGCAATGTGATTTTTAAAGTATGTTATAAAATATATGTAGGTATTTCAAAACATTAAAAACGTTGAGCTATATTCTTGATAATATTGGTAGATATTCAGTCCTTAACAATATTATAAATGTAAATGTCTATTATCTCTTAGCGTCTTAACAGCTTAACTGATCGCTGTGAAATTTGATATAGATACAGGTACTTACTATATAGAATGGGGAAAGGCTACTTTTTATTCTGATCAGGGAATATATCTTGGTCACGCGGACGAAGTCGCGAGTAAAAGCTAGTTAATAAATAAATAACATTCTATGATTATGCACATTAACAGTGTGTTTTTAAAAATATTTCATATTTTATCCGAGTAGTACTCAAAATTTAAAATATTTTATTATTTGAACATACGTTTGCTTTTACCGATCATCACTTATTCTGCTTTATAAATTCATTTAAATAGAACAATCTGCATTTGTTTGCACTTACGTGATAATATGTTTAATATGATATTAATAATATCTTCTAAAATAGAAATCTGTTAATGAATAAACATAAAAACTACTGTTAATGTTTGAAAACGAATAATGATACAATATAAGCGGTCTTATCATAAGATAAATCATACAAGAAGCACTTTCTCGTGTGGTTTAGTGAGGAGAGTTGCGGTACGTGTCCGATTAAACAGCGAATCGGATATGTTTATGTCGGAGACTACTGATCCCGTTAGTCTTATGTTTTGATGTATGCCTCGAATTTTGCCTTCTTACTATTCCGCGATAGACGCCATTGTCGCTTGTACTCTGAACTGAAATGTCCGTTTTTATCCTTTTAATGGCCAACTTGGATTCAAACAAAAACCCCCAAGTTTCGGTTTCCTACATTTTAACATTATTTTTGCAATGTTTTTATTTTACCGCAAAGTGACCCAGATAGAACTAAATGGTGGCATAGAGAAAAAAATAACTTGAAGGGTGAGCTATTAGGGAGCGACAGCTAGGTGTGGTACCGGAGCCGTCGTCGGTACGGTGATGTGGTGTTTTTACGAGTGGGGTGCGGCGGACGCGGCACGGGCGCGCCTGCTAATTTTGATAAAAGCATCGTCCGGCCGCACCCGCGCCCGCCACCGGTACCACTGCGACCAATAAATACTCATCCATATCCCTCTTGTGCTGAGATCTCCAGAAATGTTAGTATACTCATATACAGTTCTGACACATAGATCCTGTTATTGTTTGATGAACTAACGATATGGCTAATACAATTGTATATAGAATATTCGAAAGTAATATATAACCCATGTCACTCATTGATAATATAAGTGAAAGAATTTTTAAAATCGGTTGAGTAGTTTTTGAGTTCATCCATTAGAAACAAACGATTAATGTTAATTTAGATAATATGAGTATCCCATATCTTTATACAAGGTGAAATTAATCCCTTTTCTAATATGTACTAAATTACACAATGGTGAAATAAACATTACTTAAACATATAATGGACTTTGAAAATTGCAGATAAATAGAATTTTGGGAACTTGACCATAGGAAAATTACATAGTCCTTTTATTTATCACAGGAGGATTTGCTTTTTACAAAACTGCATGGATATCTCTGTTTTACTTGTGTTCCTGTCCCCAAACAGCTGTGCTGTTCATGGCAGCGTTTCGGTTTGTAGGGTGGGACATGAAAATAACAACTTCATTTCATTGAACAAGATTAACCTATAATGGAATACAGCTATGACCCCACGCTAAACTGAGCCCGTCTCGTGGAAGACGAAGCAAGCCAGTTAAGAATAGTAGTATACGAACATTAAAATTACAGAATGATAATTGTCACTTTTCATCGGGAGAGCCATTAACTTGTTGACCGGTTTAAGTTACTTAAAAAAACGAAAATTTGTAGTTTATTTGTAAGAATGGCATCCGGAAATTGAATAAAAGTGGGTACGTTTGGCATCACAGTACAATCTGTAATGCCGATGTGATAATTTTCTATTAGATGGACCGTTAACTTTGTCTAAAATAAATTTATTAAATGATAATTTCTTCAAATTTATTTCTAGTTTTTTTTTAATGCAACTTAGAATGGCAAATAATCTAACGGCGCACTTGATGAAAAGTGGTAACCGTCGCCTATAGACATGAACAGTACCATGAATATAACAGTTTACTCTTTCATCCATGATCCCCCCCCTATATAATGCTAATCTTGAGCACTAGTGTTATAATTCTGTACCCTGTAAATTCACTATTTTATAGAATTTATGATAAAATTGTTAAATCATCTACCCAAAAATGCTTTTTTATATTCTATTGGGATACATTGGCGGTACTCCGTGAATGAAGATAAGTAAGAATGAAGTCATATCAGTTAGCCCATCATGATGAATTCATCAGGAATTAACCACGATAGTTTCCAAGAGAAATTACGAAAAGGTCGACTTGATAGGATATATATATAGCAATGAAGTTATTAGACACCCTCATTACTAATAATCCCTTTCCCCCCAATATTTGAATGATACAACGTACTAAGATATGAACGTTTCCAAGCCATCATCATTGCCTTGCCTTGTCGTTTATTTGGGGTCGGTTCAGTATGTTTTCTTCTTCCACAAATCCCTGTGATACTGTCATTTCTGGGCTCACTCGCCGTCTATATGTTCTCTTCAGAGTCTCGTATATTATTTTTGAGATTCCAATCTTCTGAGTTTTAACACTTTTTTATTTTAAGAAATCGTTGCAACAGTCCTTAAAAGGCTTAAGACTCAATATGGCATGTGTTTAGATACCTGTATAAAAATATTGACATGCGCACACAAAATTGACGCAAAAAATGAGAATTTTCATAATTTTATACGTAGCATAGCACGATATTATATGAATTTATTGTCTCGTCATAATAGGAGAGTAAAACACATCCTGTATGAGGGGCACTTTTTAAATTCTATTCACGTTGGTCTATAAATGTATATTATCATGCCGTTTTATATTTATGATTATGCATATCTTAGATACTTACATCTTATTATTTACTATTATCTATTTATTTACCTGTATCCCACCTTTAAACCCGCCTGAATCAGTGATTAAAATCTGATCCTATGTTTAGTAGTTTTTACGTGAATGGGAAACGAGCATCCATCCATCGTTAAAAAACTTTATTTTTTAACGATTAATTTATTGCATATATGCATTTATTATTTATTTAATTATTAGATACATTTTTTTGACACGCATTTCCATATACTTCCTATAGATATAAATATTATTTATTTGCCCTTGATTTGATCATCATCGGTATTCAAACATGTTATTTCTTTTATCACTCGTTCTACAAGGTAACGAAGCGCCAATGAGTAAATTTTGACCTTTTATAGATTGTAACAAAATAAATTGTTCGATGACTTACGTCATAACTTAAGTCATCTAATAACTTGTTTTAATGCATTTTGCATAAAATAAAATCTAAAAAACTCGCTTTCAATGCAATTGATAGTAATTGGGTAAAATATTTGAGTTAAAATATTAGTCTATTTAATTCTTCTTGTACATTTCGTGTATGATATGTTATGATCAAAATCCTACTATATAAAGTTTCTATTGTATCTTTAATGGAGCTTTAAATATTTTCATCTATAACTATTTGTGTTCATCTAAAATGTTTTATTAGAAAAGTTATTAAGTTACAAAAATAATAGATATATCAAAACAATTTATTAGAGGAATTTAAATAGATCAAGAATATTGTGGTTTGTTAATTTTAATAATTTTGTGGATTTGCGTTTTTCAGGACCGAAAATAATTATAACTGCATAATAAGAAAAATAAGTCAAATACTCATAGGGCGTAGGCGAAGTGGGCGTGTCCTTGCTCCGCCCATCTAAACCCGCCCTCGCCCTTTGCTACCTTTTCAATGAAATCTGTAAACGCTCTTTCGTGTTAGTAGGTATTCAGTCAATAATTTAATTATGACTAAAATTTATTTTTAATATTTAAATATTTCACACTAAACCAAACCTAACTCGACTTTTATCTATATAATGTTTAATAAATGTGCCGAGTGTATGCTATATATCTTAACCATTACTATTGTCCTGAAATTTAACATCGAGATTGTCATTTTGAAAATTACATTTAGCTCTTGATAGGGAAAGAGATGAACGTCACCGGGGTCGCAGCCCGCGGGGCAGATAAACTCGTTAGAGCAAGATACGACAGCCACCGGCGGAGGCGGATGAGCACGCGACTACCCTGGATATCCCCGTAATCTCGTTGCGGCTCCCGGCCCGTCGATTCCGATTCTCCCCAAATTACCTTTGTACTCAATAGACAATCTAATTCGTCGTCATCTAAAATGTTTTTCCCACAATTTACTGAACTCTTAACCTGTTTGACATTAAATGCGGAGGCGACGCGTTCACAAGGAGCACGTAGCACCTCATCGCCACTAAAAGCTTCTTGTTGACGTAGCGTTCAATTCAAGAGGCACAGCGCACTGTCCTTATAATTGATTGCTTTGTCGTTTAATTTGTTTGTCGACAGCGGGTGGAGCGTGCCATCCTCGCTGGAGTACCGCGACACTCATCTTCTCGTCATCGTCTTCATAAATAAATAAATAACACCCTCACCGATTCCAACGTAACCGTAGCTAGCCGTCGCTACCGCGCACCTTTCATCCCTATCTGCTCTCATTTTGGGTTCGTGACTCAGCATCTACGTGTAGTCTAGATAAATTGCTGGTAACTAATACTTATGTGACGGGACGTAATTATTTTAGTTGAGAAATAGTTTATTTATATAACTAGCTATATTAAATTTCTCCGTCTCATGTTAAGTAATAATTTTTTTTGCTTCACTTTGTAATCCTTGAAAACGATTGAAAAAAGATCAGTTTCCTTTAGAAGTTTGTTTAGTCTTGGATGGGCTTTTAAATAGTAGATAGGCCTCGTTGTTACTTTACTATTTTCAACACATTTTCTTTTCATTTAAAATAAATCTATTAGACTTAACCATACATAGATCAAGGATAGTACCTGTGGTCCTATAGATATGACACGCAATGACGGTAATATTTAAAATGAGATACCTTTATAAGCAAAACAATAGTATAAGTAAGATCAGAAATACTTTTTTGTCTTGCTTTGTGTAGGTTTTTATTTTTGGATGACTCCAATTAGTGGCCCATCAAAAGTCAAACAATAACTATTATACGCGAATGAATATTCGATTTAAATTAATTTATATTTATTGATTTGTATTTTACATTATACTTTGAAAAACATTTAATTTCCAATGTATAAATTTAAAACCAAACTACAGTATGTATTTTCGTTTATCGCGATAAAAATGATCATATCATATCGAATAAGTCATATTCAACGTTATAACGAAAGTATGACTTTATTAAGAATATTTTGTGAGCAAAATTTACCTCGAATAGTAAAGTAGATAATGAAAAGTCAAGCTAGAAGCGCAGACGTCATCTGTAACCGGGTCGGTCGGAGCGCACGAGCTCCATCACTAATAACCTCGTAATTGGTATCGAAGCTCGCCGCAGTCGGATTACTGAACGTCTAATTGAATGCGAGACGGTTAGTCGCCGTTGCTGCCACCTTCCCGGACAACAGAGGCGACTTAATTTTGTTGCGGTCAAGTTGCTCTGTTTTGTGCACGTGCACAAACCGCGTTCGCACAATGCTCAATTACATCGGTTGGATGAATTAAATTGGCGTGAAAGCAGGAGCCTGCCGCGTCAGGAGATCAAACGCGAACGCCTCGACGAGTGATACTTTAGATTTACCCGCCGTCCGCGAAGTTACGACATTAGATAATCATTCCGTATCAATTAGCTAATGAAAAATAAAATAGGCCTCGGGAATATAGAGGCGCTATAATTAAAATTACGACGATAGCTTGCAGGCATCTGTTTTAGCCTTCTATTGAGTATTTTACACTCAGGATTACGATTTTAATTAGATATAAAATGTAATTATTAATTTCTTGTATAAAATTTAATTATCTTACGGTACTATGAGTTGACAGCTACTGTTATTTTTATTCTAATATGATCATGAAATATTTTTATAATATGATGGAGTTGTCATAATTGTCTAGGGGTGTTTTCTAAAGCCAAATAGATACATTGTTTTTTTGATTTCGATAAAATTGCAAGACAGTGTATGAGTATTTGTAATAAATACAAATGAATTCATTATTGCATACTTGTCTTTAAATTAAGTAAACGCCTACATTTTTATTGCAAGCATTGCTTGTAAAAATTCCAAATAGTATGAAATTGACATTAAATTGCCCAAACGAAACTTACTTTAATTTGTATTTGAAACATACTGACTAGAAGGGAAGTTTTATGTACAAGAAATATATAAAACTAAATCACAACAGTAATAACGACTTAAATCTAAATAATTTCATTGATGCATAAGAATATTTGATATATTTACGGTCAATATTTTATATTTTAGTCAACATATTTACCATTACTCACGCCTAATAATCTCTTACGAGCTATGTTACATATATACCCGTACATAATATTTACAGCGCAGCCATAAGTCCAGATTATGTAGATATCAAAATCAACTTCAAATTCGAGTTGAAGTCTTTATCGAACAAGTATTTATTCATTCACTATACGAGGTTTGTCCGGAAAGTACGTATAAAAGTTTTTTAAAAATTTTATTTTACAATTATTCAGGTAAATCAATTTTATCCCCTTCAAAGTACTCCCCCTGTGACATAATGCACTTGTGCCAACGCCGTTTCCACTGTGAGGAGGCTCCTTGAAAGTCCTCTGGTTGTAGGTTTCTCAGCTGCCCCGTCGTAGCTTTTTTTATCTCATTTATGTCCCCCAAATGCCGCCCCCGAAGTACCAATTTGGTTTTTGGGAACAAGAAGAAGTCACACGGGGCCAAATCCGGCGAATAGGGGGGTGTTCGGTCACCGTAATGGAATTTTTACTCAAAAACTCACGGACAACAAGAGAGGTGTGGGCAGGGGCATTGTCGTGGTGAAGAATCCAACGCCCCTCTCGCGCCAATTCTGGACGAACTCGTGCCACACGAGCTTTGAGGCGTCTGAGCACATCGACGTAGAATTTTCCATCAACTGTCTGGCCTGGAGGTTCGAATTCTTTCCACGTTTTCGTCGGAATGTGAAGTGGAAGGACGTCCTGAACGTGGGTCATCTTGAACGCTTTCTCGGCCCTCTCTGAATCTTTTTAGCCACTTGTGGACGGTTGGTTCCTTCACAGCATCATCCCCATAAACTGTTCTGAGATCGGCAAAAATTTCACGGCCATTCTTGCCGAGTTTCGAGAGAAACTTGATTACGATGCGCTGCTCTTCAACGGAAGCGGGCTCCATGCCGACGGGGTTTCGTTAAGAGGTAACTTCACAGATACAAGCCAGTTCGCACCGCACGGCGGTCAGACCAGAACTGAAGCATTGTTAGGGACATAAGGAAGGGGTCCTGCGCTTACCTGGCCTCCCCACTCCTCTTTCTCGCATTCCAGAACACTTTTATACGAACTTTCCGGACAGACCTCGTATACCCATAATTGGTAACTATCAATTAACTTAGCCCGAGTTAAACATGTTGATGTACACAGCTTGCTGGCATGTCTTGCTAAGATAACTTCAGCACATGTTCGCTAAAGTGAACTGACCGTATATTTTCTAGTTTGGAACAATAAAGTGAATCTGAGCTACCACGTAGCGCGGTATATTATATAAATGTGTTTTGTTATGAATCAGTATTGGGTCGAAAATGGCAGGTGTTAGTAATAGAAGCAACGGCACGCTCCGTACTCCATATTCCATGTTTCATGATGTTTACAGATCTCTCGCGCTCGCTCACAGCTCTGGACCACCGCCAACTAATTTCAACAGGTAGATTGAGTTCGCGCGCTCCTAATGACATCACACGCCATACTCCAATACTGCTGTGATTCACCTCATTCAAAATACTCTGGACTAGTCGGGAACGCAGTATATTTTAGTTGGCACACATTACATAATTGGATTGTTGTTTTTCATAAGTGCGTGCGATGTCTTTTTCCATTGTTTTTATTTTTCTAATAAGTCGTATTAAAAAAAAATTTTTTTTTTATTAAAAAATTACACAACTTTTTCGTTTTTATATCATGTTAAACGGTTTATCGTTTTAAATAGAAACAGTAACCTGTCGTCGGCATGTGCATCGGACAGCATACGCGGCTTGTTATTAACTTTTTTAAACGATTGCGTTAATTAGCGGACGCTACAGGAACCACCCTCGAGCGCCGTACTGTTCGCTAAAAAACAACTATACGTTCCGCCATTAATTAAAACGTTATACGATTCACATCCTATTCTGATTTGTTTTTCACCATACTGCCTTGATATCTTTTTCCACATTAGTGTACTAGTTTTGACTCAACGTATACAGTATTAAATTTATTATTTGTTTGTTACAGCAATTATTCCGATCACAACAAGCGGCGGCCGGCGGGCAGGCGGCGGCGGCGCAACTCCAACTCCTGCAACAACAACAACAGCAACAGTTTCAACTACAGCAACAGCTGGCCGCGCAACAGGCCTTCACACAAGCACCGTATGTGATCAATGCCGGTCAGGAGGGCGCTCCGTATGTTAGTGCGTTGATAGCGGGTGTACCACCGCAGGCTTATTACGGTGTAGCCGCACCATGGGGCATGTACCCGAGCCTTGTAGCGCAGCCGGCGCAACAACAGGCGCAGCAACCGCGGAGACCGCTGACTCCCCAGCAGGGCGAGCAGCAGGTGAACGGACAGGGACAATATGTGATCCCGTATTACGATGCCGGTTCGCTAGTGATGAGCGGCCGTAATGGCACTCCACTTCGACTAGTGTCCCCTGGCGGTGTACTCGCACAACGACAGTATCAACCCGCGCCGACACACCCCGCCGCTTCCGCCGCGCCGCCTGCGCCCGCGCAACCACAACCACAACAACCCCTCCCTGGTGAGTCTATTTACAAACATTTTCGCATCTTTTGAGTAAATAGTTTTATTACACGCTCACTTTTTGCAATATTGTTACGGTTTTCTAATAAGGATTCACAGCCTGATCTAGGTATAAATTGTAATAAATTTAATGTTTTAAGAATATTTGTTATTATCATTTTGCCAGTTACCATAGTGATTAACAAGAAATGTGCTTCATGAAGGATTGCTAACAGTGTACATATTTATTGTATTCCATGAAAATATATACACATACCTATGCAATATTATTACAATTTAACAAATGCTTGTATTTAAATATTAAAATCTTTATAAAATAATCGTCCCTGTAGAAATTCAAGTTTAATACCATCATTAGAATTTAAACGTGTAACTAGTGTGATACTAATCTTTATATGCATTAATTTTGCAGTTACTTTGTAGTCTGATTGCCTTGTCAAAGTAACAAGGCGTTTATGTTTTTCTCAATTATAACACGTATATAATGAAGCTTTTTGTGTCAAGATTTACGTTGACAGTATATTCATATCCGTAGTTACTTATCGTACCTACTTTCTTGTGTTCTGTATGTTTACATTTATATAGTTGTACATAATTTTTCATATTGTGAATACAGTTTTTATGTGATTATAGTTTATTCTTTATATTTGAAGATGTCTATATGTTTTTGAGATGCAGCAGCTAAGTCTGTAATTATTGTGACTCCTAATTATATAAACATGTTTTGTTTATTCTCAACTTCACACGTGTTTTTAATTTACTTAATAATATAATATTATATAATATATAAATATTTAATAATAAATGTATAGACATCTATCTCGCAACATTTTTAGCCTCACATAGTATTAAAAATAGTGTACATTGTAAACGTACGTCCATCAAAAATATTGTACATAGACACATAGAACTGCGTAAACGAGAGATACCAGGATACCAGAGAGACCAGGTGTATTTTTTTAACATCAAAATAGAACACAGAATTGTGCCGAGTTCTTGGTAAAAAAAAAATCTCACCGTAAAATCCCTCGTCGGCGCAGCCCTATACCATAATCAAAACGGAGTCGTGTACAGAAAGCGTAGAGAGTACGTTGTCAGTACGCTAGCTAGCGGCCAGCGGTGGCCGGCACAGGCACAGAGCGGTGTGTGGAGCGGAGAGGTATGTGTTGCAGGCGGAGGCGGCGCGGCACGGCGCGACTCGCTCGAGTTCGGCGGCGGCGGGCCGGCGGCCGCGCTGCAGGAGTACGCCCGCAAGTGGGGTCCCTCGCCGTTGTCGCCCACGCTCGCGCCCGCGCTCGGGCCCGTCGGGCTGCGGCCCGTGTCCGCCGCGCCCGGCGCCGAGACCGCCAAGTACAGGTGCACACGCACACATATACACACACGTCCTGCCCCGGCACACCACACCACACCACACCACACCACACCACACCACATGAACTAATGAACGAACGTCAACAAACAGAAAGATTAAATATTTCAACGATATGCCGATTATATATTAAAAAAAAAAAAGAATTAATATTTATACTAATAAAATGATGTTTAAAGATAATATCTTCCTAGTGCATTATGCGTAACCTACAACATAAATATTTGTCACGTGGTAGTCGCAAATATTTGTATCGACACAATGATATAGGTCTCATTTAACCACGCTATATTATTTTAATGCATATATTATATAATGTATAATAGATGCAATGCGTATGTTAAGAGAGATCGAAATTGACCGTTAATACGTTAATTTTATTCTTAATATTAGAAGCATCGTTAAATTGACAATTATCTCAAACTATTTTCTTGGATTATACTTGGATAATATTCATTCTATAAATACATATATAATTTGTTTACAAGTTAAATTAATATGCAACCTATTCTAAAATTTCCCATTTTAGAATATAAATAAAAATTTGGTTACTTAATGGATTTCGAAAGTTTTGTCATTAATAGCGTGTTCTTGGTTAATATATATCACTTTTTTATGTATATCAGACATTGCAATTAAAATGCATAGACACAATGGGTTCAATTTAATTTATAAATAAAAAAATAAGTAAATCTTGCATATTAACGGTACTATATTATTTTTTCCTACTGTTGATTTAAAGTATGTGGAAACTTTTCCTTATTACATTCTACTAAGACTTTGTAAATATTATATCTTCAAATGTCAATTGTCGGAATTAGGTAACATTTGTTTTATATTTTCGATTAGTGTCAATATTCATATTCATATTTCTTTATTAACCAGTAACCGAAAATATGCCTACTTACCTTAATTATTAAACTCTATTAGTATTCTAATAACTGTGGTCAGTATAGATCTTGTTCTACGGTAAATTACACAAGGGAATAGTATTTTTATTGCATGAAATATTATGACTGATTATGAAAATTATATGTATATTTTCATGGTGCTGATTTTAAATCTGAAGCTACACATATCAGCTACTTGTGTTCGTTGTACTTGATTCTACCCATAACGAGCTACAGTAACATTGTTCTTTTTTTACTCTATTTGAATATGTAATTGGTAACGAACCCAACTTATTGTCGTTATACACTTTTAGGACATGTTTAGAGTAATCAATAAATAAGAGACATTCATTTGGATTATATTTTTGGCCTCCCATTGCTTTTAATAAACCAACCAGAATTATTAGAACAATAAACAAAGTCATCATCTTCAGAAAAGAATAAAAAGCAATTCTTTCTTTCTCTTTTTTACGATAGTACGGAATTCTTGTTTCTCGGGTTAAAAAATCGCCTTTCTTTAATGGAGAAACTAGACTCTTGGATCCTGTTTTAATAAGGCCAAGGTCTCTAATTAATGCATTGAGCTTTTCCTGGTTAAAGGCCGGGGTTCAGAAGAAATATCAGGAATTAAATCATTTGTTCCACTTGATCCAAGATGCTATTACTGACGAATTGCTGGAGTGTAAGACTGATTAAGTAAGAGATACCAAGTAGTACCGTTTTTTTTTTTTTTTTGTAATCCTGTTTATATCAACCACGCAGAAATAACAATCATTCTCATGATTTGAAGATACTCGCCAAGTTATTGGTGTTTGATACTTAAAATGAACTCTTCTTGTTTGCCTATAATCTCAAAAACTCCACGCATATTTTACATACAAGGTACCCAGTACTTGTCGCGAGTGTTCAAAGAAAATCAAAAATAATTAAAATGCACACTTTTTACGAATGTCAATACACCAAGTCTGAAATTTTAAATATATATTCACAGCAGATGTCATAGAAATTGTTGGAGTCGTGTTTACAGATATTTCTTGTCGTAAACATTATAAAAAAAAGACTTCTAACAAAAAAGTATTAAAGTTAAAGTTATTAAAGTTACCTGTAACTAATATAAAAATATGACCTATAGCTGTATCTTTAAAAATTGAGGATAATTTTAAAATTAACGACATCAAATTAGTAAACAATGGTTATAAATTTCCATGCAACAAAAAAAGTGTAATTTTATACCGTTATTGTTATAAAGTTCGAAGTGATTATTGGACACTTATGTACATTGTAAATATTTTTCATAACATGTATATTAAAATGTCATTCTTGTACAGTTACGCATTTTTTTATTAGCATGCTTTTTAAAATCGTTGCCGTTTGATTATTATTATGCACCAAGTGCCTGTTCTTGAAATTTGTTATCTATACATTGCAGAGCTGTCAGCAGTTTAGCCCAAGGTCTCACGTCCAACGGAATGTTTGGATCTTCATCTTCATTACTCAGCAAACTCAGTGGAGTGGGAACTATCTCAGGTTAGTACATGATACAAAAACAAATAATAATTATATCTATTTCAGGGTTGTTGTACATTTTGTAAATAGTTTTGTTGTATAACCAACATTGCCGTGTACATATACTTTGTATAATATGTTTTATAGAATATAATTTATACGTCTTTATGTGTTGATTTAACCAAATGTAAAAATTGACATTTGTTCGATAGTTATGAATTATTTAGGAAAAGACATTGTTTACAATATAGAATATAATAATTTACATTAACAACTAACTGTCCAGTGATCTGTCAACAAGTGGCATAACATCTTCAAGCCCTCAGAAGTGGTAACGTAGTCCTGGGTGTTGTGATTCATGTCCGCAAGTGTCGGTACCGCTTTTATCCATATCTACTTCGATATCTTGACGTTTTATCAGGATAACTTATAAATGGTGTGGTTATTGTATCTTGATACAATAACCACACCAGGTCATGTATCTTGCCCAGACTCTTCATACTACTTTCTATGTCTAAAAATATTTTCGTTTAGCATTACATTCTTATAACGCTAAATATAGTTGTCAACAACCTACCTTACCTTGGAGAATAAATACAGAACTAAGAATATGGGCAAAACGAGTGTAGCATTTTATAAGCATATCATCATCAGTCATATTCCCTTTGTTGACTACCGTCTCCACCAGTTTTCGTTCTCAAATATGCTCAAACCATATGAAAAGGGATAACCGTCGCTTACTGATTTGAACAACAAATGCCATGGGCACCACCCATTGCGCAACCCATACCTTCCATTCTTGATAAACTAAGATATTATTGTCTAAAGCGTCATTCTACTGACTATTGTTTTGCGTATAGATAATTTATTAGTTAGGCACTTTCGGAGTTGGGAATCTGATTCTATAGATTTTTTTTTTCAGTGTGGACGTAAATAGCGATCGCCTACCGACCGAATTCGGTTGTTGAATCGGAATAGCTTGTTTACACTCTCGCGCGAGTCACGACACGAACCACGAGGCGACATGGGCCCACTGTTTACACACTCAGTAGGCGATTGCTATCTATGTCAAGAATACCGGAACTGGCATTGTAGGCAAATGAATCTATTTTTTTCATACGTATACATTACCGCACGAATGGGAAAGAATAAAATGTCGAACGCGTTGTCTCATTCTATCACAAGCGTGCGGTGGCGTAAACGTATCTTTAATTATATTGGTTATCCACTTGCTAGTTCTACTGAATTATTTTTCAATTTTCTAAATTTAGCCAGCGTGTATTAATATAATTGGTAATCATCTACATTTGGCAAGGGTGACGATTGTGCCAATTAACCGTTGAACAATGACATATTAATTGCTATTTTAGAGACCTTTACCTACATACAATAATAAGTTTTTGTTTTATGTTATGGGTAATAATTAGAGTATCTGAAAGTGAACTAAAAAAATGGGGAAAGATGTCGAGTTCGTATTCTCAAAGTTATGTAGAATGACGACGTCACGACGTTATTTATACGTGTTTCATACCTTTAGATTTATACTATTTTAACCGACCATATCGAAGTGTTATTACACCTAGATATGAAAATGATTACTAAAAAATTATCTCCCAAAAAACTTTTTCATTGAACAAAGTGGCCCTAAATCTATATTAATAAAAATTGGTATCTACTTTACTCGTATATTTTACTTTTCAAGCTTTGAAATTATTTTCACTATGATATTCTAAAATTTTATTAATAGTTTATTAAAAATATATTTTATGATTAACGTTTTAGTTCCTGTATGAGTATTTATCCTTACTAGTATTATAAATGTAAAAATTAGTTTGTTTGTTTGTAGGTAACAAACAAACAAACTCACTTTTATTTATAGCGCCTTAACGGCTTAACCAATCGCTATAAAATTTGATATATGGGATTGAGAAGGCTACTTTTTATTCCCGTCAGTAAACATATCCGTGGACGAAGTCACAGATAAAAGCTAGTTAAACTATAATTTAAAAAAAAAAAGTTTAATTTCTTAATTTTTTTTTGAACTTGTGACAACTAATTCAAGATTTTGCCAGTCTTATCGTATTCCTTTTCATTTCTTTCGTGTCCGTTAGAATTCGTTTTAACCGAACGACCTCCATTACTTTCTTTGATTCGAAATAGTGAACACTTTTTGATACTACGTTTAAATATAATGTTTTTTTTCTTACTTGGAGTGTTTAGTATAGAATCTTAGCATTTATTTATTGAAATTGTCAAAAGAAAAAAAAATTATAAAAACTTTTTTTTTTTTTTCATTTTATTTCGTCTACTGTTATTTTGATAAAAATGCACACTATGATTATTGTGTATTTTTTCTCATTTGGCATCGCTTTGCAAGATAAGTCATAATATTTCGAAACGATTAGATATAAATACTTTATATTTATGATCGTTTCGGAATTTAACAATTTAGTGAATTTTTCAATTTAAAATGTTAAAATATATTTCTTAGAATTCGGAATTCCCTAATATTATATATATTAATTTTTTTATATCATCACATTCTATGCCCAGTAAGAAAAATCTTAATATGCCTATTTAACAAAAGCAAAAGGCTGTAGTGCGGCTCTTTTGGGGTTGCAGAACTGGTGAGCGCCGGGGTGGGCAGCGTGGGCGGCGTGGGCGTAGGCGGCGTTGGCGTGGGCGGGGTGGGCGGCGTGTCGGTGGGCGCGCTCGTCGCGGACAAACCCCCAGCCGGCCGATCGCGGCTCCTCGAGGACTTCCGCAACAACCGCTTCCCAAATCTGCAGCTCAGGGATCTGGCTAACCACATCGTTGAGTTTTCACAGGACCAACACGGCTCCAGGTATTTATCTATAAGCTGTTTTAATAGAACTAAGTGAAAATATAAATAAATAAATCGACAATTAAACAGTCTACTGATGCCCACGATATTGGAAAAAACGACAAATCGAAAATGTATTATTTGATTGAATGTTTCGAATTGTTATTATAATAGAATTTGTCATTTTAATTATGTCCCAATTAAAATTGCTATGTATTATTTTGTGAAGTAAAATCCTTTTTGAATTTTTCGTGTGTGTGTTGTGTATTTTATTGCACATTGGTTTTTGTTTAAGTATAAGACTATCATATTTTCAGAATGGTATTTTCAAAATGGTATCCAGAAATGGTATCCTATATATAAAATTAAATATTTTTATTTTTTTAAATATAAATATTTAATTTTTAGGACATCATTTATCTTAAAAATATTGTTATTAATTTTTCACTTGTATATTCACGACAGTACAAAGATCATTGAGATGAAAATATAATAATTAATTCAATAATGCAACGTATTTCCGTTAAATTGAATAGGCTCCTTTATAAATATTAGTACTGTTCTAAAATGTAATATGGAATCGCAGTATTCACTTTGTTAGTTGCAACATTGCCTACCAGTCACTACCGCTAACTACACACTGATGTACTCTAATAATCACGATAATTTGTTACAGGTTTATACAACAAAAATTAGAACGGGCCACAGTCCAAGAAAAACAAATGGTGTTTAATGAAATAATCGGAGCAGCCTACAATCTAATGACGGACGTCTTCGGAAATTACGTTATACAAAAATTCTTTGAGTTTGGAACGCCTGAACAAAAAACAACGTTGGCACAAAAGGTAAGTTATTAACAAGTGGACATACAAAACCCAATCAAACTACTATTATGTTTATAGTCTAATGTTTTATGTGTGATATAATAGTTTACTCGTTTCACACTGTGGCCTTATAATCACTGTTTTCTGCTTCAAAAATTGAGGCATACTATTATATAAATGTTTCAGGTTTGTGCTTTGTATATATATTAGATACATAAACATAATACTCTCGAATACCAATACTCTTACTTTACTTACGCAGTCTGCTAAAGATATTGCTGAAATAGGTAGATATATAAGTGTATTTATACACATTACATTAATATTTATGAACATAAATAAGTAGGTATTAAAGCAAAATATAATTAGTTTTTAAACAGTGAAAGCCAAGCAATAAACAGAAAAAGTAACAGAAGGGTAAAAGGAGGTCGAAAATTGAGAGCGTTACTAACGGTTTTCTTTCTTCGCGACAAAAAAGAAGGAACATAATATGAGTACTATGCTCGTTGGCAGCATTCTTTGCTACAATTTTATCGTGGTTTCTACTATTAAAAAGATAAAAATTCAAGAAATCGGTTCTAATGGTGTACTAAATTAATATTAGTTTAGTTAACTTATAAATGGAGCTATAGAACATTGACATATAATTAAGAGAATATATCTCTATCAAGTTTATAAACTGTGCTTTCTACTGATATTTATTTACGAAACCGAAAGTTTGAGATACGACGAATGCGCTGTACTTTCAACTCTAGTTGTGGTATTATAGTGAGAAAACTTCTACATGTATTACTATCAACGACAAAAAAACAAAATAACTCTGACGACACGTGCGACTAAACCAGTGGTGAAATTGTATTTGGTACTCATGATCCAAAATACAAGTTATTCAATTAAATAACTAAAGATGTATAACAATACAATGCACATAGAATTACAAAAAACTTAACTGTATTTTAATTATCTAAATAAGAAAAGATTGAAGGAACCACCTTTTAAAATTCATAATGTTAATTTTTTTTATGGGTATTCTTATTGCAACTCGGTAAGTGGAAATATAATGGATATATATTCTAAATTTTAACGTTAGGTAATTAATTACAAAAACATGTTTTTTTATATTCTTTCCCACTTTATATTCTTATTGATTATATTATACGTAAATACCTATATGTCCTTGATATTATGTACTCGACTTTTGCCCTGACCAAGCCTTGTTACGAGACACTTTATTTACGACGCAGTAAATACAATGTTATTTAATAATAAACGTTAGCAGCTAGATAGGTCACCTTGAGATCCTGTGTATTTTGTTTTTATTTTTTGTTACAATTTTCTCTTGTACCATAATCCTCTAAAAATACTAAACATTTTTCGTATGTTTTTTTAATTTTATTATGAAAGTGAGAAGACTACATAGCGACTATACACAGATAGAGCTTTCACACGCAATTGGGATCCTCAACGAATTTTTATATCTATGAAAATACAACACAGCATTTCAAAGCTTATGCTACTTCAAATTCAAATTCAAAAATCATTTATTCACGTAGGACATTTTAGCCGCTTATGAACGTCAAATTTGTACATTATAATTTTATATTTACCCTACCGTCCAGTTCGGTATATAGATCCAATTGAGAAGAACTGGCAAGAAACTCAATTGAATTACTTTTTTTTTAAAGCCAGTTTATTTACAATGTATATTTATATAGGTGTCTATGTCTAACATTAAATGAAAATTCAGTGCATGAACAACTATTGCCATGCACACTCGTCATTCAAGTAATCGTTTAGTGAGTAATAGGCTTTGCTCAGTAAATATGATTTAACAGATGTTTTGAATTTATTTAAGGGTAATTCCAACATATCCTTTGGTATCTTATTGTAAATTTTTATACCTATTCCCATAAAAGACCTATTAACTTTTTCTAAACGATACTTGGGGACAGCAAGTTTGTCTTTAAATCTAGTATTAATATTATGAATATTGCTGTTTTTGGAAATAAGTCAAGATTTTTATGAACATATAGAATATTTGAATATATAAATTGAGAAGCAACGGTGAGAATATTTGCCTCTTTGAATTTCTCTCTTAATGAGTCACGACTCTTCATACAGTAGATCGCTCGAACGGCACGTTTTTGTAATATGAATATATTCTTAATATCTGCCGCTTTTCCCCATAGTAATATTCCATAAGAGAGTAAACTATGAAAATAACTAAAATAGACTAATCTAGCAGTATCAGTATCAGTGTACTGTCTAACTTTACGCACGGCAAAAGCTGCTGAACTTAGTTTCGCTGCAAGGCTTTGAATTTGTGCACCCCATTGTGTTTTATTATCTAGTGTGATTCCTAGAAAGACAGTAGAGTCTATGAATTCGAGAGATTCGTCATTTAATTTAATATTGCAATTAGTATTAAAACTTTTAGATAGAGAGAAATTAACACATTTTGTTTTTTTAGCGTTTAACATAAGATTGTTAGTTGTAAACCAGTGCAGGAGACGCCGCAAAGCACTATTTACATCGTCATAATTATTAGTCATTCTATTAACTTTAAAAATCAATGAAGTATCGTCTGCAAACAATACTATGCCGCATCTATCCTGCATGGCATATGGGAGATCATTAATGTAAACTAGGAATAAAAATGGACCGAGAATAGATCCTTGAGGTACACCCATTTGCACAAGTGACCCGTCAGACGTAGCGTTGCTAATCTTCACTTTCTGTATTCTATCAGATAGATAAGATTTTATTAAATTTAAAGCATTGTCTTTGACGCCATAAAAAGCAAGTTTTTTTAGCAATGTATTATGATCAACGCAATCAAAAGCCTTAGAAAGGTCACAAAAAACACCTATCACATCCATTTTAGTTTCCCATGCAGCAAATACGTGTCTAAGCAACTCTGCACCTGCGTCTGTAGTTGAACGACCTTTGGAAAAACCGAATTGACTATTGTGGATTAAATTATTTAAATTGAAATAACTGACAAGTTGCATAAGGATTATTTTTTCAAAAATTTTACTGAGTGCTGGGAGTATGGATATAGGTCTATAATTTATTGGGTCACTCCTATCTCCAGATTTAAAAAGCGGTATGATTTTACTAATTTTCATTATGTTAGGAAATTTACCTTCATCTATACATTTATTGAAAATAAAAGCAAGAGAGGGCGCAATAATTTCCATTATACTATCCAGTATTTTAACAGACATACCCCATAGATCCTCTGTTTTTTTATTATTAAGTTGTTTGAATATTTTCATTATTTCTACTGATGATGTATGTCTAAAGTTAAATACAGCTGATGACTTGCTAACATTGTCTGTTAGTAAAGTTTCAGCAGCAGACGGGGAAGATTTTAGAGCCTGTGTCGTAATTAATGGAATATTAGTAAAATAAGATTCGAATGTATGCGCGACCTCTGTGTCGGAATTTACCAATTTGTTATTAATATTTAAAGCTATTTTGCTATTTTGAAAATTAACTTTTCCAGTTTCGCTATTTATTACTTTCCAAGTGGCTTTTATTTTATCTTTAGATTTAGTTATTATTTTACCTAAATAGAGAGACTTAGCTGTATGACAAACCTTTTTAAATATTTTCGAATAAGATTTTACATGTTCATGAAATAAGGGATCGGATATATAGCTTCGTTTTTCGTAAAGTTCGTAAAGATTAGCCCTAGACTTATAAATACCAAACGTGGCCCAGTCACAAAACTTTGATTTTACACTAGTTGAAAATGTTTTTGTTTTAAATTCACTGCTAGCTTCATGTTCAATTAAATTAAAAATATGTTCACATACAATGTCCGGGTCATATTGAGGTACTATGACACTAGATATTTTATGTTCAATTTTATTTTTAAAACGTGCCAAATTCTTTTGTGTTATTTGTCTGCATGTAATTGTTTGAGTCCCTTTGGATCCCTTAGTTTCAATTATAACTTTTTGTCCGTAATGATCAGATCCAAGACAGTCGAAATTCATTTTCACCTTTACTTCACAATTACAAAAAACATTATCTATACAAGTGGCAGAATTTCCTGCGACCCTAGTGGGTTCTAAAAAAAGATTGTGCAAATTAAATGATTTAAATAAGTTAATCAATCTTAAGCTTATTGAGCATTCCGATAATAAATCAACATTAAAATCGCCACATACAAATAATGTTTTATTCCTCCGTGCGACTCGTCTCAATGCTTCCTCCATAGCCAGTTCAAAAGAATCAAAACAAGCCGATGGCGGACGATAAACGCAAATTATTATACAAGTAACTAATTCTACGCAAGATAGTTCTATTGTTTGCTCAATAGAAATATTTACAATGTCTTGACGGTTTTTATATTCTACATCATTTTTTAAAATAATAATGACCCGCCATGAATGGCATTGTTCCTAGCAAAAAAACTAGCTATATTATAATGTTCAAAAGGACAAATTATTTCATATTGTTTAAGCCAATGTTCTGTCAGACATAACACCCGTACATTGTTAGATTCTAAGAAAAGACTTAATTCTAATTCTTTGCTGGAGAAGCCACGAATATTTTGATGAATAATGACCATATCCTGTGGCTTAACCAATGTCGTAGATGTTAGTTTAAATTAACACATGTCACATTATTAGTATAATTACTAATATTACTAATTAAACCCGTTATACTACTTATAATGGGATCATAAATGTTATACGCTAGTAAACTAGCAATAGTCTTTTTTTGTTTTTTAGGAAGATAAAAATTACCTCCCGTCATATAATAATTTGTAACAAATTTGTTACTTTCAAAATAAAATATATCATTACAATGATATGTCATCGAATAAATTAAATTATTTATACTATAAATGAACTTATTCTGTTCATTAGTCAGGGATTGAGAGTAGGGAAATGCGCATAATAATATTTTACCTATACCAAGCTCCACTATATTATATAATGATTTTATTAAATTAACTATATCAGATTTACGCATATGCAAACAATTCCCTAACGCTATTACTAGGGTCGTGTGAATATCATATTTTTCATTTACTATATTTTTTATAATCTTATATATACCTGATCCCGGAAAACAATTATTTATTACTTGTTGCGAGAGGCAGTTCGATAATAAACTACCTAAATCCTCGCCAAATTCATCTGAATAAACAATTGTTCTCCTGGTGGTTTCATGTACAGTGCTGCATTTATTTACTTTTGTACTGTTTCGTGTGGGTAAACATGAAACGTCTGGCTCCGTGACGGATGAGATATCAATGTTCAACTGATTATGGTGGGACGGTTGGATATAGTTATC
This sequence comes from Galleria mellonella, assembly GCF_026898425.1. Lineage (NCBI taxonomy): Eukaryota > Metazoa > Arthropoda > Insecta > Lepidoptera > Pyralidae > Galleria > Galleria mellonella. Next base: position 2,987,308 of record NW_026442090.1, on the reverse strand, counting down.
AGACTCTGGTGAATTACAGTGACATCTATCCGTAAGAGAAACAAACCGCTCCATGTTGTAGTTACCCAATTTTATTAAATTATCTAACTGATCAGAATATTCATGTATTTCATTCTTAGCTGATTCGTATTTCAAAGATAAATTGGACAACGAGTTCTCTAATAGTTTAATTTTTTGTGATAATTCATCTATTTCTAAATCTTTGTTATATATTTTTTATTTAAAATTATTTAATTCTATTGATAAGTCAATTTTTTGCTTCCTAGTAATAATTGATTTTAAACACTTTTTATGACTTTTCACTAAATTTTCTGATTTTCGAATAAATTTATTTAATTTTACATATTTTTTTAACTTCTTACTACTATTAATAGGTACTTTATTAGGACTACAGGAGCTTGGTGTATTTGTCAAATCTATGGTCACAAGGGGCAGAGCAGATGTTTGATCACTAGTAGTATTTAACATTTCTGTATACAGATCCATGGTCTCGTTATAACTACTCAACCGCCTGTGATCCAACAAAGATTTATTTTGTGATTGTACTTCCTCAAGGTGCCGCTCTAGATGAGTGATTTTCTGCAATGCTGACTCATATGTGTCTCTGCACAGATCATATTTATTTACAATTTCTTGAAGTTTTTCTTTTTCGATATGTAGAACTTCAAAGTCTGTACTGATCTTCACTAGGTCATTCTTCAGAGCCACATATTTATCAGACATCAACTTAATTTCAATCTCACTTTCATCTCGTTCCTGTAATAAGGCCTTATTTAATTCATTGGATTTTTTTAACTCTAAGAGTGTCACCTTGAGCTTAGCATCAAGATCACATGCTCTGCGGGACATCATTTTTAATTATTATGTTAAATATCTACGAAACAAGACAACAATGAATATTATTCAATAGAAGAAATACAGTGTTGAAAGTGCGCTATTTCCCTTCAATAAAATAATACAATAAATAATTTAATAATAAATAAATAAATAAATATTGTTAGTAAAAACTTTAAATACCAATACTGTTACAAAAAAAAAATAATTAATCTTATATATTACCACTACAGTAAATATAACACTATAGAATATTTGACTTTAATATTATTGTTTATTTGTAAATGGATATAGTAATAGTGAAGTGTAATAACTGCATTTAATTATTAAAGGAGTCAATAGAAATCCAAGACTTCTATTGTAAATTACCAATACTTTGACAGTTGGCGGTCCCACAAATTTTGTAACGTAGATTTTTGTCACAAAGAAATCACAGATTTACACACCAACAACAATCGACGTTACTTATGACCAAAACTCACTGATTATATACACTAGTATCGTTATTTCACAAGTAATAAATTAAAAACAATAAATAAATAAGAGCCAACTGACAAAGACTGTTATCGGCAGTGTTGCCAGAGAGAAAAAAAGAGAGTAATTCAGAGTAATTCCCACACGAATATGAAACTCCATCGCTTCATCGCAACAAACAAATCGACAACCCACCTAATGGAAAAGTGATAAACTAACGCCTATAGACAAGAACATACTATTATACTCTTTGAATATTGTATTGTGATTAAACTGAGATTCTCTTGTTTCAGGTACGCGGACATGTTTTGGCGCTAGCGCTGCAAATGTACGGATGTAGAGTAATTCAGAAGGCGCTAGAATCTATCCCTGCCGAGCAACAACAGGAGGTGGTCCGAGAACTTGACGGGCACGTGCTTAAATGTGTCAAAGATCAAAATGGAAACCACGTTGTAAGTATCTAATTTAGAGAATTCCATTCCTCGAAGAATGATACTGGCTATCATACCATCATAGATATTATACATTTAAAAATGTCACTGACTGTATAGATCTTTTTTCCTCCATTCATTGTCATTTTGTCGAGTTCAGCTTAATGATTGTTTATTTTAGTTCCTATGTAAATATCTTTATTTCGAAATGTAGTCCATCTTAAGATTCTGTCATGTAGCAAAACTCCCATGATACAGTAATTTACCCTTTTCCATAGCTCTATAACAAATACACTTCCTCATAATGTAAAGATCATGAAAAGAATGTTAACTCTATTTTAATTAATATAACTTATTTGCATAAAAGTTGAATGGATTTTCAAATGAATGATGAATCTAGTCAAACAATGAGGTCAAATCAGTAACAACTTTAATTTCTTTCAGTGGTAGGTACATAATTTTGCGACAATGAAGTCCCAGCTAAGATTGTCAGCTGGACTATTTTAGAAATTAGCTTAGGTCTATTCAGACATCAGTGTTCATTTCTTTAAGGTCTCATCTTATCTTTATTTGTTTATATGATTGTGTGGTTACTTGTTTATATTTATTTAAACATTGATTGTTAAAATCTCACTATCCCCAATTATGTTTATTTTACCTCTTTTTTGTTTTTTCGTTACACGACATTTTTCCAATCCCCAAATCCCCAAATTTAAAAAGTTTACTCTACTTTTGGTTTCAAATTTAATTTTACTAATTGTTCCCAATTTACTGTAATGCTGCCTTTGCTGTGTTTTGAAAATTTGGATAATTATTATGTATGTAATCTGCAGGTACAAAAGTGCATTGAATGTGTCGAGCCCGGTGCACTACAATTTATAATCAACGCGTTTGCTGGACAAGTGTACGCATTATCGACGCACCCATACGGCTGTCGCGTTATTCAGCGCATCCTGGAGCACTGCACGCCCGACCAGACCGCGCCCGTACTCAACGAGCTTCACGCGCACACCGACCAGCTTATACAGGTCTATATTTGCTATCATAATTGAACAATTATCACATTATTGATGAATTATGAGACATGATCAGAAATATGAATATCATCAACAATTCAAACCGAAATACAAATATGAAAAAAAAGCAATTTAAAAGAAAACGCGATTTGAAGGAGTCTGTATACATTTGTATTAATGCATTTAAAATTTTGCGTCGGAAATCATATCAAGCTGCAATTAATTATTAAAAAAATTTAAGTTCTCAGGATATTATAATGTCTGATACAGAATTACATTTGTTCCATTTTTGTTGTGACGTGGATATCGTATGAAGTTGAATAATCCGATTGACAGGATCAGTACGGCAACTACGTGGTACAGCATGTGCTGGAACACGGCGCGGCGGAGGACCGCTCGCGGTTGGTGGCGGCGGTGCGCGGAAAGGTGTTGCAACTGTCGCAGCACAAATTCGCCTCCAACGTGGTCGAGAAATGCGTTACGCACGCCACGCGCAACGAACGCGCTCTACTCATTGACGAGCTCTGCGGCTTCAACGACAAGTCAGTTGCTTTTGTCTGTTATCTCATTATCACGGTTCTTGCCTAACAAGAAAACTTACATATTATTATTAATTATGCATACTACATCCTGAATGATACGAATCAATATCATTCACTATTTTGAATTATATCAAGGCCATATTATCTAAATTAATGTATTAATATACTAAACATGTTGTACATCTTGTCACATTTTATTGCAAAGTGATAGTGTGTATATCGTCATTGTCGTAGAATACTAACGGATCTATATATTTAATATTTGTCAGATCCGTCAGTGTCAATGTGTTTTCTGTGCTATCAATGGACTACACATTTTGATTATATGCAAGTAATTTCAGTTCAAACTTTAAATTTTATTATTTTTAGTAATTGTTTAATTGGAGTAATTAATTTTTAAAAAGTACTCAATACTGTCATCTAAAATGCTTTGCTTAATTCTCTTTTTGATCTAGATACCCCATGGTCTGTTTAATTGAGCGCAGTCGTTCATTTTTCAGTGCTCTCCACGTGATGATGAAAGACCAGTACGCAAATTACGTAGTACAAAAGATGATCGACGTAGCGGAACCGACTCAGCGCAAAGTTCTCATGCACAAGATTCGGCCGCACATCGGCTCACTGCGCAAGTACACGTACGGGAAACATATAATCGCCAAACTGGAGAAATTCTTCATGAAAGCTCCGGAGCTGGGCCCCATCGGTCCGCCGCAGCCCAATCCTGTCCTGTAGTCTGTGTAAAGTATTATGACGTCCGCGGATTTAGGCTGATGCGACGGCGCGGGTAACCCCCCGCCTATTATAAATTTTGTGAATATTTGCGATTGTACATTTGTAACTATAGAGCTCGTGGAGCCGACCGCTGGTAGCACGCTGTCTAGCACAGCCGCCCAATACTGCAGCACTGCAGCGGGACAGCGCGGCGCCAGCGTGGCGGCGCGGGCTGCGGCGCCCTGTACATACGTAGCGGCAGACTGATGTACAGAACGATACGATATACTGTATACTGTAACCATAGTTGTACAGCGTCGACGCCGATACCGGTGCTCGGCCGTCGCGTCACCGCGGCGTAGCGTTTATTGCGTTTCTAGTTCTTAAGTGTTCTAGTATTATTCGTTGTTCGTATGAATCTATGTATAAATATTTGAAAGTCTCTCATTCTTGTGTAATTTATGAATCGAAGGAAAGCATGCGGTCGGCGAACCCCTTGCGTTTCCGTAATTTAGCTCGTTGTAGATTTACTATTAGCTGGGCTAGGGGACCTTGAATCTTCTAAAGTGATGAAGAAATGCCGCAGGCAGTTCTAGACAATCGGCACTATAAGTCGTGATTACATTATTCTATACTATTCTTCAAGTCAGCTCTCGTTTAAGTTAAAAACCGGCTACAAAATCGTACATAGTTTATCGAATATTGTTTAGTGCCGGAATGTATAGTTTGTCGATTATAATTTTGTGAAAATGATATTTTTGTATATTTTTATGTAATTAAGTTATTTAGTTAATGAGTCTCCGAGATGTGGAGCGAGCGTTTATTGAATGAACGATGCTTATGTTAGTACGTAGCAACGCGAGCGAGCGGACGCAGCGGACGCGCGGTAGTCGCCCTCGCATTAGGTTATAGTGATGATTGTAAAGTCCTGTACTGATAGTTGTAGTTCCGAGGTCTACCTTGCCGGTTGCACGTCACAAGCGTAGCTACTCCTCATTCCCCGTGTAAAATTTTTATAGGAAGCGTAGTTTCCTACGTCACCTCAGATTTTTTACGTCTAGATGTAATTGAAAATAAAATTATTGTATATGGCTGTACAAAAATGTTAACAAAATGATTTGTAAAACCTGTATGTGATGGACTAAGACGAGGCGCCAGGAGCGGCGAGGTTTGACTGATCGCCGTTCCGGCCGTCTCGCCTTGTAGGTTGTACTAGATAACATTTATATGATGATCCATATATTTAGACATTAATTATAATAAAGCATTTCTGTAATAATATTACAAAGTATCCGTCGTTTTATTCCACTGACAATTCCTCATCATAAAAGTAAATATTTGACAAAATACATAATACTGGAGAGAGAGAGACACAGTCATCAAGTCAGTTTTGAATCGTTTCCTCCTGTCGATGAAACGATAAACTTGATCACGTAGAACATTTTGTCACTTTTTAGGGTTTTATACCTCGAAGGAAAACCGTAACCCTTAGAATAAAATCACTTTGTCGTCACCTAAGAACAAAGAATTACATAGGAGGTATATTAAAATAAAAACTAAATCATATGGTTGCCTCCTTTCTTATGCTAATATAATTAGTAAAAAGAGGACGAAACATACACCATCAGTTGTCATTTTTCTCAATGGATAGCAGGCTAGTATATAGAAAATGTTTGTCAATGACAAATTTTACATTACTAGATTATATATTTAACACAGTTTCTGTAGAAAGCATGCAAGCAGATTGTATCTAAATTTGTTAGGGTTATACGGCCGTATAACATTTTCTATACACTAGCCTGTTATGAATTAACAACTTTAACATTTCTTCTCTGTAATTCCTTGTTCTTAGGTCGTCAAACACGATCAAAATCACGTCTTTCCCAGGAACGCATAGAAGTATCTAGCTAGAGATTAAATCATACTTCTATGTCAACGCAATCATATTTGCAAGGGAATTAAGACCAGGTGCCTTAGAATCATAAATTGGGTAAAGATTTCGAAATTGAATGTTTTTAGGAAATTGGCAATCTCATCACATTTTTAGATTTTAGAACGAGCCAGAACGAAAGAAGAGAACGGCACTTTTTTACATTTTTAGAGAACTCTGAAAGAGTTGTGCATTTTTGAGCACCGCGTGACCGGACTTCCTATACCAAGACCAGTACTGATCGTAGACTCAATATAATGTACTTTACATATACTTTATAATCTAAGATAGTGATAGCATGCCAAAGGAGGCACTTTAGTTATTTTGTAAATATAAGCATGTAGTTTGCCCAGCGGTATGTAATATAGGAAGATAGGCTTTTTTCTATAATTAAAGATAACTACGTATATTTTAATTGAAAATGCTTTAAATATATAACAAATGATCCCGAAACTAGTATTCTCGACTGAAATACATGTAAGGTAAACTGGTTGTTCTTACAATTCATTAATAGTGATCAATACGTATTTCCTACAGATTGTTAATCAGAACGAGACATTTCCGGTCTCGTGTGTTTGATAACGATTTCGTTTTGTACTAAGAACAAGGAATTACATTAAAGGAATATATAAAATAAAAACTGTAATTCATATGGTTGCCTCCTTTCTTCTTATGCAAATATAATTAGTAAAAAAAGGACGAAAGATATACCATCAGTTGCTATTTTTCTCAATTCATAACAGGGTAGTGTATAGAAAATATGTATGTAAAATTTTGTTCATTTTGATATGTTAATTATTTGTCAATAACAAATTTGACATTGCTAGATTACATATTCAACACGTTTTATGTAAAAAGTATGCAAGCAGGTTGATCTGGATTTAGGTTATATAGCCATTAAAACGAAGTTGACATATCTAAAAGAATTGATTGCTACGGACTATTTTAAAATGCAGATGCATTTTTATGTTTATCCCTCTCTAACGTATTGGCGATGTCATAAATACATCGAGCAACACACTATGTGATTTATGCATTCCATCTATTCTATCCCGGAATCTTAAGTTTTGTAATCAAATTTGTAGTGTCAATTTTTTTTACAGTTTTCTTGTTACGGACTCGTCTTCCCTGTCTTTAAAAAAAACATAATTCTTTATTATCTGTGATTCGACATTCTATTATAACCACATTAATTAGCTAAAAGACACCTTGAATTGAGCAAAAGAGCTAATGATATGGACTTTCGCAAAATATCACTTGGTTCAGTAAAATACTGTTTTAACGTTGTTGAAGACTTCGATAATCCGCATACTGCTGTTTGTAGCATCTAGATAATACTACTAAAATATCTATACATACTCATCATCATATCAAACCATTACTGTCCACTGCTGAACATAAGGCTCCCTTAGGTGGTTTCGCCAGTAGTCGCCTCTTACTACACCCACGGGAAAGGAAGGAAGCGGACCACACGGGAAATAATGATGAAATACTAAAGTTAAATACAAACATTGAAAATTCGAACGAATTTATTGTCCGATTATAAACTGGTCTTTATTTCAAGTGAATTAAACATTTTTTTTTTTTATATTATTATTAATCGTCGAATTGTCAACTCATCTATATATGTATGAAATAAAAACAAAGACAATTCTGTAAGGAATGAGGTGTATATTTAGTTTTACAAATTGTGTAAAATAAATTTTCATGTCACTGCATGATAGGCAACATGAAAATTTTATTTACAAATATGTAAATAAAATTGGCTAATAAGCCAATAGTTAACTAATCACATTCTTGATTAACAAAATAAGCAGGCGAATAGTTGGAGTCTCTATCGGACTTTACTTCTCTTCTTCTTTCTCCTTATTCTCTTTTGACTTGGGCTTAACGCTACGTTCGCGGTCACGAGAGCGGTCGCGTTCTCGTTCGCGCGATCGCTCCCGTTCCCGGGAGCGCTGTCGCGGCGACCGCGACCGGGACTTGTGACGCCGCGATCTGGACCGCGACCTTTCTCGACGGTATGACCTAAGACAGATAGAAATCTTGATTTCCTCCCTTCCTTTACTCGTTCGTTTATACATTCCAATATACAGTAGACCTCAGAACATCTCCCCATCTCCCAATCTCCCCAAAAGAGGTAAATATAGACGACTATTACTACGTTAGCTTGTCTAGTATATTGTATTTTTGATATATTGTATGATAATTTGTATAACATAACACATTAACATAACATTCTATGGCGTTATGCGATTGCACTCAGCCTTTAAAGCTGAGAGATTGAAGTGTCAGACGATTCATTTGCATATAATTTATAACTCCCAGCAGCAGTATTTCCGAACCGATACGACAACATAACCTTCAAGAAAAGAGTATATTCCTTTTTAAAAGGCCGGCAGCACACCTGCAATGCCGCTGGTGTTGTGGGTGATCATGGGCGGCGGTAGTCACTTACCATCAGGTGAGCCGCATGCTCGTTTGCCCCCTGTGTTGTAAAAAAAAAAAAAAAAAAAAAAAAATATTTTATAAGTATTAGCTAAAATATTAATTTGAATGATTGTCTAGGTTATATATCTATAAATTAAACTTACTTGCGTTTCCTACAATAAAATCAGAAATAATTAATCATAATGTAACATGAACAAAAGTATTAAATAATTATAAACAAAAATTCAACTTCCCTAATTTATATACCAAAAATACCAATCAAATGTAAAAAAAGTTAGCAGCCTATAAAAGAAAATCCTTTAGAATAGAATTTGGATAGTAAAGCACTTAATTGCTGCACATTATGTACTGAAATTATTATTGTAGTTCCAGACAAAATCTAAACAATTAGATTTATGGAATAGATGTTCTTTTTTTTTTTTTTAAAAAAAAAAGACACTTTATGTGGTATTAAAGTTATTTCTCAGCATTTATATGTACAATATTACCATCTATCTCACAAGTACCCTAGTGTGATGTGCTAAATATATTGACAAATGCGTATTGTCTACTAACTTTTCTCGTATCCTGTCTGGTTTGATGGATCTGGAGCGGTCACGTTCTCGTTCACGGTCTCTGTCCTCCTGTAACAATATTGTTTTATGTATTTGTGTATAGCTAAACAAGTTACTATTTCCGACTTCTTCATAGAGATTTTTATCGTATATTCAACCATGAGAACATTTTACTGACAATGACATCCTATGTATAACTATAGGCCGTGATCAGTAAATGTCGCATTTTAAGAATGTTCATACTGACATACAGATAAGTGGCAACAGTGGAAGTATCTGTTAATTTTCAAAACCAGTACAATTTTCTTTTTTTATGATTGATTAATATATATAAAGTGCTCACATCTTCACCACGTCTATCCCGATCCCTTCTCTCCCGGTCGTCGCGCTCCCGCATCCGTTCTCTATCACGATCACGGTCGCGGTCCCGGTCCCGGTCGCGGTCGCGTTCCCGATCGCGGTCGCGCTCGTGTGGATGCGGCGGCAGGTGGCGGTAGGGGGGCGCGAAAGGCGGCGCTGGCATCATGTGCGGCGTGGGCGGCGCGTGCGGCGCGTGCGGCGCCATCCCCAGCGGCGGCCCCATGGCCGGCGGGCCCATGGGGCCCGGCGTCAACTCCTTGATCTCCGTGGGCGCCCAGCCGCCTTGCTCGGGGTGCCCTGTTCAATGCAATGCACACTATCACTGTTATTATTGCTCATTATTTTAACATGGCCAATTCCTATAAATAAAAGGAGTAATTTTAGAATATTAATAATTAGGAAATGGGTACTGAGTACCTGATAAAATTCAACAAAGGTCTGCTTAGATATTTATTTAGTTTAATCAAATTTATTAACGAAAAGAGAAGTAGTACTATATTACTATCATAGATTAATAACATACGCGATCTTGATATTTTAGTTCCTGAAATAAAAATTAGGCATTTATTTAATATTACTAAATATAATTTATTCTTCCTCCGATACAAACAAATTAGTGTAATATTATATAATGTGATGTGAGCCACAATCTTAATATCACTCAATTATCTAATAGTGTCGTATATATGAACATGTTTTGCGACATGTATTTTAGTTGGGGAACACATACCCCAGGGCTCCTCGTAGGGTGCGTGCGGCGGATGTGCGGCGTGCGGTGGAGGGTAGTAGTGGTCGGGCGGTGGCGCGCCGAAATACTCCGGCGGCGGCAGGTCACGTGTACCGCCGCCGCGACCGTACTCGCGCCGCTCCGCCGTCATCACCTGCAAGGGAGGTGATAGAATAGTAGACCAACGCCTTTATATATATGTCCCGAACAATTCGGGACGTACAGTTGCCAAGAATATCTATTGGGCTACTGGTAGGAGTGTTCTTTAGATTGTGATAAGTGTTCATTTAGAATGCACCATCTGTTTTATCTGTTTTAGGAGAAAGGATTGTTTATTATATATCTCTATCAGGTTGATCACTATGCCTTGTAAATTTGTCATGATGGGTCAACTGATCTCACTTATGCTAATCCGTCATTATAGGTATACGCTGACAGGCTATCAGCGATTTGTTACTGGTACCCTGCCAACATTCATCGATAGCGTTGGCAGGGTTATCATTGTGTTTTTAAATCTAACTCTTTGTTTGTGAAAGTAAATAAAATATGTACGCAGTTGAAAAGTTACAACTGCAAATTAAAACACTATCTTAAAATTATAAAAATATGTTTGATATTCTCATAACAAGCCTTCCCTATATAACATCCCTTTAAAAAACCTTAAAAAATATGACAAATGTGTAACTAAAATTTGTTCAGAGGATAATTAATCAATTTTAAATGGACTTGAATGTTTTGTACACAGAACAAATTTACTATTCACTTTGACTCACGCAAGCAAATTAATAATAAAATAAAATAATTGGATTAATAAAAAGACTTAAAACGTTTTTTACATTTTAAGTCCTTTTATTAATCCAATTAATAAGACACAGAAGTGCATTTGCATGCATATGCATTTCCAAGTAGAAATAATAAGTTGTAGTCACACAAAATTTATAATTATCATATAGATATAAGTACCTGAATTGTGTTTTCTCTGGCTTGGTAATTATTAGGTGCAGTAGGGGGCATCATGCCCTCGTCATTTCTAATGTTACCTGAAATATTTAATTATGGAGGTTTCTATCTTTTTTTATAATCATTACGATAATAATAAAAATTTACTGCATATAAAAATATACCATTATGAGCTACAGTAATTACAAAGGTATAGATTGTCTGCCTAAACAACGCCAGAAGATCGAGAAATAAAAAAAAACACTGTGCAAAGAAATCTGTATATTATAAAATATATATTTTTTTTTATACATAGAATGGCCTATAGACATGAGCAGCACCACGGACACAACAGAGTACACTGTTTCGCCCATGATACCTTTATACATAGAATGGCAAACAAGCAGACGGCCCACCTGATGGAAAGTGGTAACCGTCGCCTATAGACATGAGCAGCACCACGGACACAACAGAGTACACTGTTTCGCCCATGATACCCCCCCATGCGTTGCCATTCCTGAGGACTCAAGTGTTATTCCTCTGTACCCAGTAAATTCACGCCATATCCCACCCTTCAAACTGAAACACAGCCATGCAAACACAACTGCTTCACGGTTGAAACACGAATGGGACAGAGGTACCTCCCTCTCCCTATATAATAGATATATGTGCAGTATATTAGTGTCCAAACTAGGTCTGTATCTTAGACACCAATGCCTTCAATTAGATATATTTTTCCGTACTATTTCGATTTCGATGAAATATTTTTACTGAATTTTATAATAGGTTTGATAAATATTATAAAACTCGGTAAAAACATGTTTTATACTACTTAGTAGGGTATCTTTAAATGATACACATCATCATCATATCAGCCATTAATTATCCATTGCTAAACACAAGACTTTCCCATAAAGGGGGTTTTGCCCATAGTTGCCACGCTTGACAAACGGGTTGGTAAGCGCAGTTTAGCTTTCGGTGATGTTTTAAGAGGGCACAGCTGTCCATCCTTTGACCATTAAGTTCCCTTAGTCGTTTACAACACCCACGAAAAAGGAATGAATGGTCCATTCTATGCCCGGACCACATGGCTCAAACTGTATTATACAATAATAATCTTTTATACCGACAAGGTGTAGTGAAGTATCCAATAAAACAGGTAAGTCATGCGATGCATTGTTCGTTCTATCTTTAGTGCAATGAAAAAATCTATATAAAGCCTACTTGACAGAAAGTGGCAACCATTGCCTATAGGTACGAACAGCACCATGGACAACACAGAATACTGTATGATACCATGTTAAGCCTCATGTGTTGCCATTCCTGGGACTATGGTGTTATGTCTCCCTACCCTGTAATTTTGGTGTTATATTCCACTATTTAAACTGAAATCTATCCATGCAAGTATAGGTGCTTCAGGGCAAAAAACATGAGTGGAGCAGACGAACAAAACCTCCTTCTGATCCGCAATAATTTAAATGCTGACAATTATAACTAACCAGCAGGTCGTCTAAGGTCTGGTGCTGACATTCGTGGTCCAGATGGCGCCGCATGAAGACCTACGCCAGCTTCGTTACATCGCATTCGCCGTTGCCGCTCACAGTACGCACTCCATGTCACCTCATTAAATCCATAATTAAAATAATCTGAAATACAACTTTTTGTTTATCAATCTAATAAAAACATATGTTCATTTTATATTCAGATTCATTTATAAAAAACTAAGGTAGGACCATAAGAATAAATCAGTCTAGAAATAATCTGGATAGAAATTAACTAGTAAATTAATAGAGTTCAATAATTCAGTCCATTAAAATTAACCACACTGTTTTCAAAACTTGAACATGAAACAGGTTACAAACAATAGTGTTCTAATTTCATTATTTAAGTATTAAAAAAAAATTTCTTTTTCAATTGTCGAAAGTAATCCAATGAAATAAGATAAATAAACACAATTTAGATGCTTTATAGTTGAATAATATGTGGGTATAAGAAAATGCATATGTGAAAAGGTAAAGGAACAATATTTTGTGCATATGTTACCAAAAGGAGACTTTGTACAAAAGTCATTTGCTTGGGCAAATCTATCCCATTCATGTTTCTATCATGTAGAATTTATGTTTGCATAGCTGTGTTTTGGTTTGGAGGGTAAGATATGGCAGTGAATTTACAGGGTACACAGGAATTTACCAGAGGGAGACTTTGTACAAAAGTCGATTGCTTGGGCACCTCTGTCCCATTCGTGTTTCAACCGTGAAGCAGTTGTGTTTGCATGACTGTGTTTCGGTTTGAAGGGTGGGATATGGCGTGAATTTACAGGGTACAGAGGAATAACACCTGAGTCCTCAGGAATGGCAACCATATGTTCATTTTATATATCAGATTCATTCATAAAAAACTAAGGGTATCATGGGTGAAACAGTATAGTCTGCTATGTCCATGGTACTGCTCATGTCTATAGGCGACGGTTACCACTTTCCATCAGGTGGGCCGTCAGCTTGTTTGTCATTCTAAGTTGCATAAAAAAAAAAAAAAAAAAAAAAAAAAAAAATAAAAAAAAGGAATAACACCCGAGTCCTCATGAATAGCAACACATGGGGGGCATCATGAGTGAAACAGTATACTCTGTTATATCTATGATACTGCTCATGTCTATAGGCGACGATTATCACTTTCCATCAGGTGGGCCATCAGCTTGTTTGCTGTTATGAATTGCATAAAAAAATTGTATTTATACTGAGTGAGTGAACTAGAAAATATAAAATGTAACAGCTTACCTGAAATATCAGCACCAGGTTTATTCCATGGCTTGTCCTCGATTGTGTCTATGTTGAACTCTAATGCGGGTACCCCATTTATACTGCCTGGCCCATCTAAATCATCCAGGGTCACTTTGCCACCAGTAGTAGTAATAGGACGTGTTTTCTCAGCAGTACCAGCGGCCACGAGACCCACACCACGCTGCAATTTTTGTTTAACAATAAATACACAAAAATATAATTTTTATTTTATACATCCTAACAGGCTTATTATGACAGATACAGCAACAAATAGACAAATAAAGAGAATTGCACAATATGACTAATCTACAAGGGAAAAGTATGCATTGACTAATTTCTGCTTGTCTAACCATACTGAATACAAGTTGAAAACTAAAAGTAATTTATTAGTTAAAGATTATGTAATACTTGACTTTCTATGAATTTAATGATTCTACTCCCACTGAACTTCATAATGTTGATATTTAATTATCCTTAAATGGTAAAAATATTGTTTTATTGCTGTTCTGTGTCACGATGAGAAACAAACTAGAATAAAAAATTTTTTTAACAAATGGCATTAAACATCAATTTAAAAATTTATATTGGATTAAAAGTTTGGCAGGGAAACAATATGTGTTCGAAATATATTTCTACTTTAGAGAATCATATCAATTACTACTCCTCTGGTGGTAATATTTTGTACTAAATTGTGATCTTGTACTTTTTGACTGTATACTATATTGATATTGGTTGCTCAGTATACTAGTAAGATGAGTAGATTAATTTATTAGTCTTAAAAACTGAGTAACTGAATACATAGCAGCATCTCACACACACACACACATAGTAAAAAAAATTGCCTACAGAAAAACCTGAGTTAAGGCTTTCCTAGTTTTTGTATGAAGTGATCTATCTGTATTAGTATACTATTATCTGTGTATTTCTAACTGTAAAACTATAAAAATATATTATATTTTTGTAAAATGTTTTGAAGAGGTTCAAATAATCCTGACAATTTTACAGAAAAGTGATATTTAGTAAGTATAGATGTTTTATATTGCCTACAATAAAAAAATCATTTTAATGAAAATGTATAATAACAGGATAAAAGTTGGGTTCCATATTTCTGCAACAAATCATAGAAGAGAATAATGATCTTAATAAAACAGTACAAAGATTACTATGATTATATAAAATAAAGTTAATTATTTTGCAACTTGAAATGTTGTTTACACCTGATAGGCCCCCTGACGAAAAGTAATAATAACCAATAGACATAAACTGCTGCATGGACATCTCAGAATACACTGTAGACACAGAACACAATGGGGGTACTAATGAGTCACCATTACAGAAGCTTATTATTTATTCTTATATGTCCCTTATTCTGTAATTTTATTGCCATCATGGAAACCAGTCTCACAAACACTGCTTTTTGAAGGCAGAAAGAGGGTTATAGATTTCCCTAAGTAGATGATTTTTAATAGCACAAATGGATGTTCCTTTTAAAATTATATTTTAGTTAAGAGCTAAAATATGGTTCAAAGAAATTAATTAATAGTGATTAAATTGGATTCCATGTGGTAATGAAGAACACAATATATTTATACCAGGACATCACAGGATACAAAAGAGATGAAGCTATATTTTCAGAAAACAAGCTCGCAAACAAATTGCCCCATCATACCACTACACCCACCCACCATAATATCTATAATACAAGTATAAAATTTAAACTACATTCACTTATTCAGTCAGATGTATTGTGTCAGATGCTTATTATAATTTTAATATCTTTATAAACGTCGTAGAATTTTACAAAATATAACAAAAAAAAACTTTTAAATTGTACCCACACATCTTAAATTCAGTTACCTTTATATTTAAGCTGGCATAGGACTGCGGTCCCGGTTTGATCTCTCCGATAGTGACTTTAACATCATCGCTGTCGTCTGAATCCGAGTCTCCATTATCCTGGCTGTCTGCGTCTCCATTCTCCTGCTCCTGATCTTCGCGCCCCACATCCGCAAAATGTTCATCATTAAAATGTGAGTCGTCGTTATTTCCTTCATTATCGTCTTGATCTTTTTCTTCACCTTCCTACATAGTAAACAAAAGTTAAACAAAAATAATTAATACAACAAATCAAACGTATAGGTTATGTTGACATAAATAGCTAAGAACACGTACTATGATCTCCGTCTGTTGTGGAGGATTTTCTTCAGCATTTGTAGATTCATTCTGCTCTGGTTGATCAGGGTTGGAGTCGCCATATAACCAATTATCATCATTTTCATCTCCAGGAGCGGTTTCAACAGAAATATCAGCCATTTTGATATCACAGATTAGAGTACACATTAGAGAGACTAAATGTGACAGATAGGAAACTCTTATAGAGGAATCTGCTAAAGACAAGGAATTACATAGAAGGAATGACGAACGATAAAAAAAACTGTGAATCATATGGTTGTCTCCTTTCTTCTTATGCAAATATAATTAGTAAAAAGAGGATAAAAGATACACCATCATGCTATTTTTGTCAATTTATAGCTAAGAACAAAGAAATACATAGAAGGAATGAGAAAATAAAAATTGTAAATCAATGGTTGCTTTCTTTCTTCTTTTTTACAAAAATAATTAGTAAAAAGTGGATGAAAGATATACCATCAGTTGCTATTTTTGACAATTCATAGCAGGCTAGTGTATAGAAAATGTTTGATATGTCAATTATTTGTCCATAACCAATTTTATATTAGTAGATTATATTTTCAATACAGTTTATGTCAAAAGTATGCAAGCAGGTTGTATTTGAATATAGTAGTTTTTTTTTTATGGGTGAAAATGGAATGGTAACCCCACCCGCGCTATCGGTATACACCGGTGGGGCACCAGTGAAGGATGTTAGGTGAGATAAAGCAGGTCAGTTAGCCCATCGTGGCGAATTCATCAAGAATTGTTTACGATGGTTTCCAGGGGGAACCATGTAAAGGTCGACCTAATAAGGCATATTACTAGCAATGGGGCTGTCAAACTCAATTGCGAACAATCCCTTTTCCCCCAATGTGGTAGAGTTATACGGCCATATAATATGTTTGTCATGTTTTAACCCACATCTAGTTAGTGATTTGACATTTCAAAAAGAGACCAACGTAAGAGCTAGAGCCATTGATAATTATCGATCAAACTTTTCGGATTTAGTATAATAAATTTATATTTAGACATTTTTACCAATATAAAATATAAATAAATCTTTATTTAAACAATATTTACACATACATTTGATGAGATGTGAGCTGTTTAGACATTTTAATGGGTACAATCACTACAATTGGCATTTATTAGTTATCGTTATACTTACTAGAGGTTACTGCTGAAGCTCAGCACATTACAGTGCTTGTGGTTTATTGTAGTGTCTCTACAACATTGATCCAAAAGATTACAATAGTAAATTTATTATAAATATAAACAATTACAAGAAATAATCACAATGAGAAAACAATGGGCGACCTTATCATTAAAAGCGATCTCTTCTAGGCAACCTTTGGATGGAGAGGAGTAATTATAAACAGTTTGATCAGAGGCACAATTAAAGTCTATTATTTCTTAATATAGAGATATATATATATATATATATATATATATATATATATATATATATATATATATATATATATATATATATATATATATATATATATATATATATATATATATATATATATATATATATATATATATATATATATATATATATATATACATACATACATACTGTTTACATATACCTATACATAAAACATTAAGTTATAAAACTTTTAGATATCTCAAGAAATAAGTATGCTAACCAGACAAATATACAAATTAAAAAGATGACAACTTGCTCAAATAAAAATCCTTACGTTTCGTTTTAAAACTAGGCAGACATTTTATGCTTGGTATAGAGACTGGTAAACTATTCCATAGTCGTACAGCTTGCACCGTAATCGATTTATCATAAAAACTAGAAAAATGTACTGGAGTCTTCAGCTGGAGGCCCTCAGAAGACCTTAGATTAAAAGAATTGACCGAGTGTAGAAAATCAAACCGCATCTTCAGGTAGTGAGGAGAAGAGTTGAAAAGGATATTGTGGAGCAGTGAAAGAATGTGAGTATTCTGGCGAAAACGAATAGGAAGCTACCTGAGCTTAGCGCGGAACTGGGAAATATGATCATATTTTCTGAGACCGAAAATAAACCTGATAAAAACGTTTTGAAGACGCTCGAGTTTAAGCTGGTTTTCCGTGACGGATCTCACGTGAAGACCAGCTTAAACTTGAGCGTTGATAACAAATACCGGCATAATCAAGAATTGGAAGTAAAAGAGATTGGGATAGCGCAATTTTGGCAGCAGTAGGAAGGAAATTACGCAGTCTACGAAGTGAGCATACTGATCCGAAAACTTTCCTGCTGACAGTTTCTATTTGTGGCCGTCAAGTAAGAGAACTATCAATAATTGCACCTAGATCCTTTACCGATGCCCTGAAGAGAATAACCACTTCACCAAAAGTTATAGGTACTAGCGTCGAATAATCTACCTTTTGGATTAGCTTGGGACTACCTACTAGTATTACCTGAGATTTGGTAGGATTTACTTTTAGGCCAAAAGCTTTACTCCATTTACTTATATGTTTGCGATCCTGGTTTGTAAATGCAATAGCATCGATCAATTCGTATATAGGAGCCTGAGTATACATTTGTAAGTCGTCTGCATATAGATGGTAGAGTGAAGCTAGTTGATTTGATATTGTATTTATAAGCACTGAAAAAAGAGAGGAGACAAGACGCCACCTAGCGGAACGCCAGCAAAAGCATCGCACCACGATGAAGACACATCGTTATTTTAAACCAGCTGCCGGCGTCCACACAAGTAATCACGAAACCACTCAACAACAGATGAGAATACGTTAAGAGAGCGTAACAGTTCCAGTAGGATGTCAAAGTCGACGGTATTGAATGCATTGCTAAAATCTAGGAGCGTTAGGATGGTCAGCTGGCCGTGTTCCATATCCGATCGAATATCATCAGTAATCTTAACTAGTGCTGTTACTGTGCTATGACCGGGTCGGTAGCCAGACTGAAAAGGATTTAATAGGTTGTTTTGGGTAAGAAAATTTGTCAGTTGAGTATGAATAAGGCGTTCAAGCACTTTAGAGAGGAATTGTAGAATAGAGATAGGTCGCAAGTCGGAGAAAGACACAGGATTGTTCTTTTTTGGAATAGGGATGATTTGTGCGTCTTTCCAACACTTTGGGAAAACATATGTTTCAATAGAGCGGTTCAGGATTAAGCAAATTACAGATAATATCTCATCAAGAATCGGGATAATCATGTTACTACTGATACTGTTATATTTAAATAAAACTTATTTAATTGCAAACATATTTATTAACTTCAAGAGAGTGAACAAAGGTGGGAAAACAACCGGAAAATCCGCTAGTACATACATGTCAACTAATGTCATCTGTCAATTGAGATGCGTTCCTTTTATACATATTTAAACTAGGTACGTTCATCTTACAGATACAACCCGTACCTACTGCATTAGATATTATAGAAATAATGCTCCTCTTAACGTCACACTTTGTAAATTGATTGAAAACAAATGGCGAATAATTAGGAGTCAGAAGCAAGGAAAGATGTTAATGTTTTAGTTTTATTAAATGCAGGTTAAGAAAGTTATGAAGAAACTCCCAGACTTTGCCGGGATCTCGCTTTGCGATAGAGTATGAATGTAGCGTTGTCGTGCATGTGCATCCCTACACACTCTATTGCAGCGATGTGATAATGTTTTAGTTTTATTATTAACATCAACTACAGGAGATGTTGAAAAATGCAGGTTAAGAAAGTTAACATCTAAGTTAACATATATGCTATTCTGTTGGGTATTACTGGATCCTAATGTCCTAAGAAACTTCCAGACTTTGCCGGGATCTCGCTCTGCGATAGAGTCATGAATGTAGCGTTGTTGTGCATGTGCATTCCTACACACTCTATTGCAGCGATTCCGATGTTTTAAATATTTGGTCTTATTAAATTTGGTCCACTAAAGGTTCCTGTTTTAAACTTGAATTATCCATATCATTTTCACAATTTATGTAATTTCATGTGTATAATATATAATAAATACTTAGATTTAAAAATAATAAACATCAATCAAGTTCATCACATAATGTCTCAATCTCAAAATTAAAATAAAAAATTGAATGTTTGCTACAATCATAGAACAAAAGAATGCTTTTCAGTTGTAGCCTGATATAAAATAAATACGAATGATAGAATACGAATCTACTTTGCTTAACTCAGTGGAACCACAAATACCTTTCCACCATATTAGTAAAATATAAGTATAAATAAAAAAATATTAGACTACAATTGTATTGATCCATCAATATTTGTAAAGGTAACAGTTAGCATTGTGATTGCCAGCATGGTTCAATTGTAAATTGGCATTATACTAGCCTACTATGAATTGACAAAAGTAGTAACTGAAGGTGTATCTTTCATTCTCTTTTTACTAATTATGAGGCAACCATATGATTTACAATTTCTATTTTATCATTCCTTCTATACAATTCATTGTTCTTAGGATTTGAATACTTAGTTTTTTTTTTTTATGTATGTTTTACGGCTCTGGATAGAAAATCTTTTTGAACATCTTCTTTATAGTTCAAAATGTTGATTCTTGGCAATACTAATATTAGTGTTACCAGACAAAATGGTCCAAGATTTGCCAAAAATTGGACCCCAAGTCGCCTAATTTTTTTTTATTGCTATTTAGCCTAAACCCTAACATCTATACCCCCTTCTCGTTTGCCTCATAACTTGTCAGTAAATAATTCTTAATTATATTCCACAAAATCCAAATTTAATTATGGCCAAACTAGTTACTTTGATTTCAAAACTAAATTATTAGACTGATTTTGATGAAATTTCTATAGAACCAATTTTTTGACGGGGTTATGAGATAACAAATATAAAATAAATACAACCAAATTTAACCTCTTCTTTTTTAAATCGGTTGATAATAAAGAAACCAATGTACATAGATATTTTTATTAATGGATGATAATATAGTGGTAATCCGCCATCACTAATGGTATACGTGGGCGGGAGACCAGAGAGGGATGATAGATAAAAATAAAAAGGTAGTTTTTTTTAAATGGATGTTATTGAAATAGCGTATTTAGCGCAACTGCGTAGCGCTATTGGTATACAATGGCGGGGCATCAGTGAGAGATGATAGGTAAGGATGAAAGCAAGACAGTTGGCTCATCATAAAAAAATCATGTAAATGTACCTATAGCTCATTGCCACTATAGTGCGTGGCGGCAGATGGTGCAATGCCGTATTCGGGACATTATCGCTGCCGTGGGCTTTCGCATTCGGCGTCCGCAGTCGGGATAGGGTATAACTAGCATTCGAAGTGATTGGTGTGGATCTCCGCACGGTAACTCGGCGTCCCGTCGCTTACCAGTAGAGGTCGGATTAGGGACTGGGACTTGGATAGCTGGCGACAAAGGCAGTGGATGCTATTCCAGTCGTCGATGGCGTCTCTGTGATATGTGGATGAGTGCACTAACTATATATACTGGTTGTAGAGGATCTATCTGAAAACGAGATAACTCTAGCCAATCTCAGATTTTGTTTTACAGATTCGCTTGTAAGTCTTGTACTTGTAGGTTGATAATTCTTGTCAGTCTTCATTTTTGATCTAATTTGTATTATATAAAAATAATTAATAAGCAATAAAAGTTGGTCCTAACTCGGCAGTGCTTTTTCACCTCCAGTAGCGCTATTTATTAGAGAAAAGCAATCGTGGTACATAATACAATTTATTTGACAATTAGCAAGTGGTCACGAAGCGATTCTACAATGTTTGCTAATTTTATTTATAAGTAATCAGCCTGCGGATGAAAACTATCGAAGTACATTTTTATAGATTATTCTGTATTTTTATAAACCAAACAATGAAAT
Organism: Galleria mellonella; assembly: GCF_026898425.1. Classification (NCBI taxonomy): domain Eukaryota; kingdom Metazoa; phylum Arthropoda; class Insecta; order Lepidoptera; family Pyralidae; genus Galleria; species Galleria mellonella. The sequence goes on along the minus strand of NW_026442090.1, from coordinate 2,965,565 downwards.
GACTGATGTGTATTTTTTTATCATTAAATTAAATATATATATATTATCTATATAACTAGGCTGAAAATAACATTATTATCATTATGATATTAGTTTTTAACTGTCCACTGTTAAATATAGGCCTTCCCCATAAGGCGCGTTTGCTAGTAGTTGCCACACTTAGAAAACGTGTTGGCAACCACAGTTCGGTTTTGGTGATGTTTCAAGAGGGATGTTGCTGTTCATCCTCGACTATTTAGTTCCCTTAATCGTCCATCCATGGGAAAGGAACGAGTGCTCCATTCTATAACAAGACCACACGACATTTAAATGTTGGATGATTTTTTTTACATAATTTGATAAGTTACATCTCGATTGTTAATAAAGATATTACAAAACGCTGGCGGGGAACCAGTGAGGGGTGATAAGTGAAAATGAAAGAGCAGGTCAATTAGCTTATAAAATAGCTATAAACACAACTGGAATTCAGCAGGTGGTTTCCAGGGGGGACCACATGGAGGTCGACCTGACGAGATATATTGCTAGCAATGGGTCTGGAAGTCCGCATTAATAACAATCCCCCCCTCCCCGGACGACATATATTAGGTTATAGATTTATAAAAAATATAGATTAAATAAGTACATAATATACTATTTAATTTTTTAATAATACAAAATAATTTAGTAAAGCTGTAATAATAATAATTAAATCACAACGAAATTAAATGAAGCACCAAAAAGGACAAGACTCATATATACTTAGTCAAGTCCATTTCTCCTTTTGGGAAACATCTTTTGCTCAACTTGTTCCACTTTCTGTGCCACATTTGTAAGTTGCTCGGAAGCATTAGATGCAGCTGCACCACATGTTTCTGCTAATTGTTGCACTCCCAACGATACCTGGAACAATGTAATATGTGGAACATTTTCTAATTAGATTTTTTCTTGTAAAGTCTTCCATTTTATTTATTGATGGATTTTTTTATGGCTTATATTTATATTTTATTCAAGAAATAGGCACATTATATGTCACAGCCATCAGAAAAGGCAGTTTTTATTATAACTAGATCCAAGATTTCCCAGTCATAAAAATAAATTTAATAATTATGTCTGATTGTCCAGTTTAAGAAATAAATAAAAATAAAATTTTAGTGGCCACATTTCATCTTTTTAATGATAACAGTTGCTGCACAGATATTGAAATATCTCAAACTTATTTTATGAGATATGCAATGGGTATTAAATAAATTTATGTTACAAGTTTAGTATTCTTATGGTATCAAAAGTAGTTATCTCCAATCATATTTATTTATTTATGTTTTATTGACCACATTACAAAAAAAAAATGTCTGGTACACAAGGCGGACTTAATACTATATAGCATTCTCTCTCAGTCAACCTTTGGCAAAACAAAGCATATTCTATTATTCCTATTCATGCTTCTAGTCTGCACGTATATAATATAATGTCATATAACTAAGGTAGGTTGTAATGGGGTCGCTTCTGTAGCACCATTCTCTATATCCAATTAAAGTTTTAATTTCATAACACAACAAAATCTTTATCCTAAAAACCAGTATGAACTAAATTTCTAATAGATGGAGGTTTTTTCCTGCTACTTTGTATGCATGGATTTCACGAGTAGAAAAACCAATGAAATAGACTACTTTTAGATATCAAGTATATGGTCAATATTTGATATATGTTTTATACCAAATTTTAAGTCCACCTTCAGAAACACTACTATGTAAATTGCATTCAATTTGGTATAGTAGATTTTATGTGATGCTGGAACACACATATAAAATTTCTAAAAGTTTTAGCTCCTAAAAGAACCCTCATTTCAATTCATCTAAAATATTTCTCATGTACAGATATTTTTCAGTTATAATTTTAGCCTTTTACTCATAAAAACTAAAACACAAACCTATTTTAACTGTTTTGTCACTTTTTTTAATTATGAATTTAGCATAAAAGATAGAGACAAAACAGTTCAATCCTTAAAATAAATTTATCAGAGGTTTGACATTTCTATGAATTATTATTTACTAAAGAATAATTTTACCAAGTTTCGTTAAAATCCATAGAGTAGTTTTTGTTTCTATAATGAATATACAAACAAAAATTTTACTAATTGCATTTTTGCCATCAGTATCGATCACTAATCACCCCCTTATAATTATTTTGGAAATATATTTCATGTACAGAATTGACCTCTCTACAGATTTATTATAAGTATAGAATAGTAAGATTTAGTTTAATATGTACTTAATGAACCATAAAATAATAGCCTCATTAAAATATTAGTTTTTGAACATGGTTCTAGAGAATTGTTATTACTTTCCATCATGTGGACTGTCAGCTGGTTTGTCATTCCAGGTTTTATTATAAATTATACAAAAATTAAAAAGTTATACCGAATCTGCTTCAGCTTTAACCTCGGCCGCTGCAGCATGCATTTTATCAACCACTTTCTGCATCTGAGGGACTTGCTGAATAGCTTCTGACTCTAGTACTGGTGCTGCCTAAAGAAAAACAATGTCTATACTAAAAATAATAAATTCCTAATAGCAAATATTATCAAATATTTTTTTGTCTATAAAAAAATTAACAAATCTAAGTCATAATATATAAGTCAGATATCTAAGTAATCTGCAAAGAATGGCAACCCTATGCAGATGTCATTTTTGGATATTTTTAAATTGCTAAATATATTTAGGATGGAATGATTATATTACTTAAACACTTGAGGTGTTAACATTGGTGTTATTTTATTGCATGAAGTCTTGTGTACCCTATTTGATAAAATAATGATTATGAATAATAAAAGAAACCCAACAATTTCTCAATCATGTTCGATATTTTTGTAGGAGAGACATTTAGATCACTGGTATATCACTATATGAAAGTGCAGTCTATTCTCTACCCATCTAAAAATAAAAATTTGTTATAAATAGTTGTATAAAAAATATATATTTTATGTAATAAATGACATACTTGTTTGCATCTATGCATGCATTGGCAGTGGTGTCTCAAAATAGGTTCTGCAGCAGATACTTCTTGCATATGGATGTTGTTTTGTTGAATCTGCAATAAATAGAGTAAATAATATTACAATATTCTTAAGTGTAAATATAAGTTTAAAGATCCTTATGAACCTTGAATGTTAAACATTTAATGTCATTTTTTATTTAATTATAATTTTTGTTGTGGCTACAGTAGACCTGGGTGACTACCAGCCTCATAGGGAATGTCTGAATATTAGGTTTATCAATTTATCAGTAATACCTTTACTCACAGATATAGGGATTTGGCATTGCGACTGCCAGTTAACCAAATATATATTGATGTTACCATTATATAAAGACATAACCCTCAGAATTCACTGTTTCAGGTTGTAATTTGGACCATATTCCACCAGCAAATGTAAAAAGACTTTTATTTTATTAAAATATGTATAATTTGGTAACTGCTTAGCTCCCTTAGAATTTTTTTTTATCAAGATTCCACATAACAGCTTTTCTAAACTTCGAGTCAAACAGTGTCACCCCTACACCTTGAGAATCTTTTAATCCATCTGTATGTATTTTATGAAATTCTTTATAGCCTCACTTCAACATATATATAGTGAGATACTTTAAAACAGAACCAATAATATTATGTTTTGTGTTGTTAACATCTTTTACATCTAAACACATACAGAACTTCACATCAATGGATGTAACCCAGCTATTTAAACTATACATATCAAGTAAAAGGCTCTTGTGTATATTCTCCTCTTTTAGGCTACTATGTACATCAAGATGGACTTTATTTTATTATACCAATAGTTACAGTTATTTGATGATAAGTTCACTACCAATTGCATGATTTGGTTATCAAAGACAGAAGTCACGCAGCCAAAATTTGTTCCCCAGTCAATGCCTACATACAAACAGGAGAGGGAGAGCAAGTTTGGGATCTATTACATGAATGGGAGTGCTCTTAATGAAGCTGCCACATATTCTTAAAGTCCTATTTTGTATAATGTTTAATTTATTGAGGTGTGTTTTGGTACCAGTTGCATACGGAAAACTATCATTTAATGATTACAATTTTTTTTATAACACAGGAGGTAAACGAGCGTGCAGCTCACATGATGATGACTACCGCCGCCCATGAGCAATGAGCATTCGCAAAACCAGAGGTACTGCAGATGTGCTACGGGCATTTTAAAAAGGTATATGCTTTTTTCTTGAAAGTTATGAAGTCATATCAGTCCAGAAGTACTTTTAAAAAATTTTTAGTTATGATCATATTAAAAAAAAATGCAAGTATACTTACGTTTTCTACGAAATTCGGATCAGTATAATTATTCAACTCTGTAGCAATTTGCATAGCTTCTGTTAACTTCTCATGACCAGCAGTCGCACTGTTAATGGCTTGAGCTGCATTTAACAAGTTTGTTGTAGCCGAATCTCCTTGTTGGCCGTCTAAATCTGCATTCGGAGTCAAACCTAATTTCGCTTCCAACTGTTCTATCCTGCTTTGTAAAATTGCTATTGGATCCATCTTCAGTATTTTCACCAATAATAATAGAAGAAATTATATAAAATAATGCTTTAGGTGCCGTTAAAATATTATGTTGTAAAAAATGAATGAAGATCAAAATAATCGAACAATTACAAATGAAATCAAAAATTTTTTTTTCATATATTGACATTAATAGTTTGCAGCACAGACTAAAGAGACTAAAGGAAAAAAAAAATGTGAAAGAAAGGCAAAGATAGAATAGAACGGTTTGTGAGTATGGTGCTTTAGACCATAGACATAATATAAAGTAGACTAAGTATGAGAGATTATAAGTATGCCAAAACTCACGCATCTACATACACTGATACAAATGCAGGGACGAAGTTACGGTACATGATTACATTCTCTCTTTTCATTTAACAGTTTCTTTTTGTCGGTGCAACTATTCCAGACCTTTTCTTTGTCTGCCCTATGTAGTTGATTACATTAATAAGATTTTTTTTTTATCTAAAATAAGTAAATAAATAAGAGCGCTCCATCTTAGAGAGTCCTGACCAATCGTCTTACACACAAACTCGACGACTTTCAGCCCCCAGAACAATCTGTTTCCGAAAGGGCTATAGCACCATAGATCACATACATACACTACGGCAAATTATACACAACTGTAGTGTATAATCTGCCACTATGTCTGCACTATGAGAAAGCCTTTGATTCGGTCGAGGAATTGGGGGTACTACAGTTCCTCAAGCGGTACCAGATTTACTGTAGATAGATATATGGAAGTGTTGAAGTGTATGTACAATACGGCTATAATGTCTATCCGAGTACAGAACCAGGGAAAACGAAACGTACGAAACCCATTCCAGTGCAGAAAGGTATAAGACATGGTGATGTCATGTCCTCGAAACTTTTTACAGCTGCATTGGAAGATATTTTCAAACTCTTGGGTTGGAAAAAAGATACGGTATAAACGTCAATGGCGAATTCATCATTCACCTTTAATTTGTCGATAAAATAGTAAACATGGCGGAATCTCTTGAGGATCTTAATGCCATGCTCAATGACCTCAATGGTATTTCTCAACAGGTAGGTCTTAAGATGAATATGGACAAGACTAAAATCATAACATCTAACGTCCATGTCACACCTATACCGGTTATGATTGAAAATACTACGCTCGAAGTTGTCGATGGATATGTATACCTGGGACAAGTTGTCCGAATGGGTAAGTCCAACTTCGATTGAGAGGGGGGAAAGGGATTATTAGCAATGGAGTTTGATAGTCCCATTGCTAGCAATATGCCCTATTAGGTCGACCTCCACGTGGTTCTCCCTGGAAACCATCGTGAACAATTCTTGTTGAATTCGTCACGATGGGCTAACTGACCTACTTCATCCTCACCTATCATCCCTCACTGGTGCCCCGCCGGTGTATACCGATAGCGCGGGTATATCATTCCATTATCATCCATTAAAATAAAAAAAATAATTTCGATTGAGAGATCAACCGACAAAACCCACTCGGCTGGGCAACGTTTGGAAAACTACGCCACATCTTTTCATCCAAAATACCTTAGAGTTTGAAGACAAAGGTCTTTAACCAGTGCATGTTGCTAGTGATGACTTTTGGAACCAAAACATGGTCCTATACAATTGCCCGTATACAAAAATTTCTAATTATTTAGCAGGCTATGGAGAGAGCTATGCTCGGAGTCTCTTTGCATGATAGAATTCGAAACGAGAATATCCGTAAAAGCACCGACAATCGACATAGCCCAAAGAATAAGCAAGCTGAAGTGGCAATGGTTTGGAAAACCGACAACTGATAAGAAAGAAAGATTCTGGTGTGGCGACCCCCTCAATAGATGGAGTGACGACCTAAAATGCATTGCAGGGAGTCAATGGATGCAAGTAGCTCAGGACCGTTCCTTATAGCAGTCTATGGGGGTGGGTTTATGTACAGCAGTGGATGGATAATGGCTGAAATGAAATAAGAGCGCTCATAACTTTAGCTCAACGAAATGTGACAACGTTGCAAATAAAAAGTGTTCTGCTTTCGAAGTAAGTTATTAAGCTATCATTGAAAATTTGAACTATCATAGAAAAATAATTTATCAAAAAAATTTAAATCTATAGGTACATAATTTTTAATTATAGGTTTATATGTAACTCTTTCTATTTTTTAACATTTTAATTCATTGGGAGAGTATTTTTTAAATAATTAGTTGGAAATGTTCGAGAATTCTTCAATTGTTTCTTAAAGTTAACGGATATTAACGACGTTGTTATACTTTGTTATACAAAACCAACAATGTTAATCTCCGGGGGAGAGGGGATTATTAATAATGTGGATTAGTACCATAATACTATAGGGAGACTTTGTACAAAAGTCGATTGCTTGGGTACCTCTGTCTCATTCGTGTTTCAACCGTGAAGCAGTTGTGTTTGCATGGCTGTGTTTCGGTTTGAAGGGTGGGATATGGCGTGAATTTACTGGGTACAGAGGAATAACAACGCATGAGGGGTATCATAGGCGAAACAGTATACTCTGTTATGTCCATGGTACTGCTCATGTCTATAGGCGACGGTTATCACTTTCCATCAGGTGGGCCGTCTGCTAGTTTGCCATTCTAAGTTGTATAAAAAAAAATAGTAGCTCATTTGTTAGAAATAAACCCTGCCAGACCAACTTCGACCAGTGATAAGTGGTTCCGGGTGACAAGACTTCATTCTCACTTAGCCTCATCATGGTACCTCGCCAACATAGATTAATAGTGCAGATGAGGTTATTTTTTATATTATCATTTCATATTTATCATTCAGGAGTGGAGGGAGAAATTGTTAGTAATAAAGTATAATAAGTTTATTGCTAGCAATAACCCTGATATACTTGATTGGTAGGGCACCAGTGAAAGATTATAAATGAACACCAAAATAGTCCAGCTAGCTTATTGTGACAGTATATACTCGTATAAAACATTAATCGTAAGTAAGTATCATTTTATTATTGAGATTTATTAGGTACAGTTTCTTTACAGCAAAAACTGTTATAATTTCTTCTAGCATAGATATTGAATGAGTTGGAATTTATAAATTAAGGATAATCAGTATCTGTGGTATTCTCCTTCTACTATTGGAAATGACAGCTTGACGGCTGATGACATTGACAAAGTCAGAAAATTTTCATTTGTGAATTTTGTTGTGAATCATATTTAAATTTTGTGTAATCAATTATTTCAGTTCTAAGTAATATTATAAATAAATGTGATAAGGTGTATTAACTATTATACCTTGTTTTTATTTATATCACAATATATATTAAAATGGATGAAGAATCAGGAGACTTTACTGAAGATGATTATAACATTCCATCTATTAAATATGAGTGTAAGTTAATATAGGAAATTGGTAGTAACACTCACCAGTATTAAGCAACGCCGGGATCAGGATCAATGTTAAGGAAAACCAGGACTAGGATTTTGGTTACCTACACTAGTTAATATTAGTCAGTTAGAAAGTTCAGTCAATGTTCATAGTATATAAGACAAAAGGGTAATCTGTCATATTTATTCAAATATTATTTTTCTTTATTTTACATTGACAAGCGCTGCTAGAATGCATATCGCCTGCCATTGAACCAAGGAGGTTCTTAACATCTTCTCTCGATGTGTAATCCTAGCAGCTTACTAATCTTCTCTAACCTTGGCTTTGGTAAAGCTTTGGTAAAAATATCGGCAAGCTGCCACTCACTGCTAATTTTCTGAACCATGAGATCACCTTTTGTCACAAGTTCTCGAACAAAGAAGTGCCTGATGAGAATATGTTTTGTTCTCTTGTGAAACTCAGGATTTTCCGCTAGTCTCACCGCGGCTTCATTGTCCACTTGTAATACAGGAGGACACTGTATTTCAGTAAGTTCGCTTAGTATCCTAGTTAGCCAAATGCATTCTCGAGCTGCTTCACTGGCTGCAACAATTTCTGCTTCAGTGGTTGAAATTTTTTTTTTTTTTTTTTTTTTTTTTTTTTTTTTTTTTTTTATGCAACTTAGAATGACAAACAAGCTGACGGCCCACCTGATGGAAAGTGGTAACCGTCGCCTATAGACATGAGCAGTACCATGGACATAGCAGACTATACTGTTTCACCCATGATACCCCCCATGCGTTGCCATTCCTGAGGACTCAGGTGTTATTCCTCTGTACCCTGTAAATTCACGCCATATCCCACCCTTCAAACCGAAACACAGTCATGCAAACACAACTGCTTCACGGTTGAAACACGAATGGGACAGAGGTACCCAAGCAATCGACTTTTGTACAAAGTCTCCCTCTGGGAAATTGCAACACTTGCTTGTCTTTGACTCATCCAAGATACAGCACCACCAGCAAACATGCACAGTACTCCAGAAGTTGACCTTCCAGTACCAACGTCTCCTCCATGGTCAGCATCACTATAACACTCTATGATGCCCTTTTTATAGTCCTTTTGATACAAAATACCCATATCTTGCGTATGTTGTAAATAACGCAGAATCCGTTTCAGCTTTACACAATCATCTTCAGTTGGATTTTCCAAATTTCTTGAGACGACACTAACAGCAAATGCAATGTCAGGTCTCGTTCCAACCATGAGATATGCTAAGGCTCCAACAATATGTCTATAATTCAACAACATATTACTCATGTCGACCTTATCCCGGTTTTGAGACATGTCTCTAACAATTGGTGTATGCACCGGTCTGCAGCTGTCCATCCCAAACCGTCGAAGAACTTTGTTCACATAACACTTCTGATGAATTTTTATGCCGTCTTCTCTGGTTATTATCTCTATACCGAGAAAGTAGGATACAGACTTCGTTGTGATTTTAAATTTTCCCATTAAATCTTTTAGGAAATTTTCGATCAGTTTCTGATTAGACGCAGCTACCAAACCATCATCCACATAAAGAGCCACAATGAGCTTCTCGCTAGACTCCTTTCTTGTGAAAAGGCATGGATCAGCATCAGATACTTTCAAACCGATTTCCTTGAAAAAATCTAATATACGCTTGTTCCAGCACCGAGGTGCCTGCTTCAAACCATAAAGACTTTTCTTCAGTAAACAAACTTTACCAGAGTTATCTTCATAACCTTCCGGCTGTCGCATGTAGATTTCTTCATCAAGATCGCCATACAGAAATGCAGTGGATACATCAAATTGCGCCATATGCATCTGTTCACTAGCGGCAACAGCTAATACACTTCTAATGGTCGCCATTCTTGCTACAGGACTGAATGTTTGATAATAGTCCACGCCTTTCTTCTGACTATATCCCTTAATAACAAGCCTAGCCTTGTATTTGTCGACATTCCCGTCAGCATTTAATTTGACCTTGAAAACCCACTTGCAGGGTATGACTTTCCGACCTTTCGGGAGATCTACCAACACCCAAGTTTTATTTTCCTTCAAAGAATTAATTTCCTTATCCATTGCCTTTCTCCAAAGTTTACTTTCAGCACTTCTCACAGCTTCCTTGTAGCTATTAGGTTCCAGTTGATTACCAGTGCTCTCTCCATTTATATTATATAGAACAAAATCATTGAATTTCTGTGGTAGACGAAGCGATGACCTATCTCTAAGAATACGACTACTTTCCTCTATAATCTCATGTTCATCCATAGTTTCGTGAAGCTCGGCTTCGTCATTTCCTTCTAATACTCCCCCACATTCAATTGTTTGTTCTAGCGTATTACTTCTTGCATCATCAAATATATCTTCATTAATAACAGAAGTGTCTTCTCTATCAATGAACTCATCATTATTTACAAGACCTTCAACTTCATCATTATCAATTACAATATTCTGAGCATCAGAAGATTCTACATGAGGTAATTTTTCATCATTCCTCTGTTGAGTTATCTCTTGTAATGCTAAAGGTTGCAACTCAATTACATTGCTAGAAAATTCTGCTTGCATGGGTTCACACACCTTCAGTGATTCACCTCTAAGCAGAGACATATCATCAAATGTCACATCTCTTGACCTTACTAAACCAGTAGAACCATTCCAGAGACGATATCCATCATCATTATCATACCCTATTAGAATACATTTCATAGCTTTCTTATGTAATTTTTTCCGAGTCTGTTTAGGCACGTGAGCATAACATGATGACCCAATAATCCTCATGTGTTTAATCCTTGGCTTTATACCAGTCCAAAGTTCTGAGGGTGACTTGTGTTCCACTGACGTTGGCCCTGTCCTGTTCAAAATATATACAGCAGTATTCACCAATTCAGCCCACAAAGTTTCAGGTAACCTTTCATGTGCATGCATCATAGCTCTAGCACATTCCACGATCGTTCTGTTATCTCTTTCGCTATTCCCGTTTTGTTCCGGTGTATACGGCATCGTCAGTCTTTGCTTTATTCCATTTTCCACCAATATTTTCCGTACTTGTGCATTGTCGAATTCACCACCATTGTCACTCAATAGTTCCTTAACAACATGACCAGCTACTTTAGCTTCAACTAGAAACTGTTTCAATTTCTCGTGTACTTCCGACTTATTCCGAAGAAAATACACAAAACGATGACGTGTATATTCGTCTTTGAAAAGTACAAAATATCGTAATTTGGAATAACTAGATGGAAAGGGCCCGCAAACATCCGAATGTATGCGTTCTCCAGGTTTCGTAGCTTTATCTCGTACACCAAACTTTTGTCTGTGAGATTTTCCAAAGATACAACCTTCGCATAATTCTTCACTATCTTTTGTTTTTATTCCCAACTCTCTATCTATCAGACTTCTTATATGTCTTTTATTTTGATGACCAAAACGTTCGTGATAAAGTTGCAATATATCAACTTTCTGTACCAAATTTACTGACATATTAATAGGCGGTACGACTCTACAATTCAGCTTGTATAATCCTCCATACCTCTCCCTATTTCCTGTCACAGTAATCATTCCTCCTATTTTCATAGTACAAGTAGTGACCCGTGATTCAAACACGCTACCTGGATTCCTATCTTGCGTCGATAATACAGAAAACAGATTTCTACTTATCTGAGGAACATACCAAACATCTCTCAAAGTCGATCTCACAGTATGTCCATTAACATCGGCCTCAATACAAACTGATCCTTTGCCTACTGCCTTGATCACATTTTTGTCCGCCGTAGTTACAGTGTGACCTTCACTGAAGTATTCGAAATCTTGAAAGATATCATTCCGCATTGTAACATGATTCGTAGCCCCATTATCCACATTCCAATGGTCACGATCTACAATACTACTTTCAGCCGAATTCACAGTCAGTAACATCATGTTAATTCCCTTACTACTGCAATCTTTTCGAGAAACTACTTTCTTAGGACAGTCTTTCTTAAGGTGACCAACCTCTTTGCAACCAAAGCATTTAAACTTTTTGCTACTGTCCTTGTTATTACTACCTTTGTCTTCACACTTACTAGGTTTCTTCTTGACTCCTTTGACAGCAAAGGCCTCACAACTAGATTCACTGTCTACATTGTTACCGAGTGCCTTTTCATGCGCACACAGCTGACTTGTGATATTCTCTATATTCCTATCCTTCTTAGACATTAACAGCCAACTTGACTTGAATGAAAAATATGTTTCAGGTAAAGTATCCAAGATTTTACAAATTAATAGAACTTCAGGTAAATCCTTACCTTCCTCTTCTTTCATTAATTCTTGCTTGAGCTTATACCACAGATTTTTCAACTTCGAGATGTGTGAAGCTATGTCATCAGCAGGATTTTTCTTATATCTGAAAAATTCTAAACACAAATCATACAGGCGGTCCTCACATACACCTTCGTATAGGCGATGCAATTCATCCCATATTTCCTTTGCGGTCGTTAACCTTAGAATTTTATCCAGGATATTATCAGAAATATTATTTGTAATTACAAGTACAGCTATACTATCCAACTTAGTGTAGCTTCGTAAGTCCTCTTCGTACTTAGCCATAGCTGCTGAATCCCCAGCACTACTATCTGGCATTTCCGGTTTTTTAATTGATCCATTTATTACATCCGTTAAACCGTCTATTCCCCTTAATAGTGCTGACATGCGATACTTCCAATGTATCCAATTTTCACCTTCTAGTTTATTAATTTGAAATTTCGACACATCCATTTTGAAGTTTGGTATTAGCCCATAACCTAATATAGGAAATTGGTAGTAACACTCACCAGTATTAAGCAACGCCGGGATCAGGATCAATGTTAAGGAAAACCAGGACTAGGATTTTGGTTACCTACACTAGTTAATATTAGTCAGTTAGAAAGTTCAGTCAATGTTCATAGTATATAAGACAAAAGGGTAATCTGTCATATTTATTCAAATATTATTTTTCTTTATTTTACATTGACAAGCGCTGCTAGAATGCATATCGCCTGCCATTGAACCAAGGAGGTTCTTAACATAAGTTTTCTTTACTTTTAAAAATCATCCTAATGTTCATCGTAACGATTAAATATTATTATAATAATTTTTATTATCTTTCAGATTTGGATCATACTGCTGACGTTCAGTAAGTATAAAATTAGCTACTTATCATTATTTCACATGTTGTCAATTCTGAATAACTATATTGTTCTAGTTTCATTAAATTCAATTAGGTAATTTTAGTAATTGAATTGTTAAAAACAAGAATACAGTATCGTAAAGTAATGGGCTATGGATTCAGTGACATTTCTATTTCAGTACTTAATTGTATTTCATTAATAACTTGTGATCATAGGGATCGCTGTAAATATATCCAATTAAGCAGGCAGACCATGCTGGGCTCACTTATTAATCATTGTGCAAGCTATGGAAGATTTCATAATGATTACAAAAAAGTTAACAGAAACATAATATACATCAATATTAATCTGTCTGTCTGGAAATGTTTTTTTAAGTGCACATAGTATGGCTAATAATCTGACAACTCATCTTGTTAAGAGTGTGCACCCTATTTGTATAGTAAAAACACAGATTATATAAAATGTGTGTATTTGTACATATCAATAAAACAGCTAACAATTATGTACACAGAGTGACCGACTAGAGTATGGACACCATCTCAATGATCATTCTATACCATGATACCAGGTACCGCTACTGGTTGTAAATAATCATATTTTTTAAAATACATTTTATTACTACCTAAAACTTCTGATGGAAAATGATTTATTTTACAGAATATGCATTCATGCATTACCAATCTTGAAGATTAAGGTTTTACTTGTGTAAAACATAGTTACTTTACAACAGAAATATTAGTTTGATATAGGTGCCTAAGCAGATGAATTTTGCACAAAGTTTGCATCTGGTGAAAGTGATGAATTAAATGTTGAGAATCTAATTCTTTATTCAATTGACCTCTACTGTTGAACTTTAAAAGTTCTATTATAAATTCTTCATTATATTTAATTTGCAGGTTGCATGCATGGGGCAACAGTATGAAGGAAGCATTTGAGCAGTGTGGCATGGCAATGTTTGGCTACATGACAGACCTGGCCTATGTGGAAATCAAAGAAGTCCATACAATAGAAGCTAATGCTGATGATATGATGGGCTTGTTATATCACTTTCTTGATGAATTACTCTATTTATTCTCTGTTGAACCATATTTAATATGTAAAAAGGTTGTTATCACAGAATTCAATACTGAAGAATTCAAAATAGTTTGTAAGTGTTATGGTGAAGAATTCCAAATTGGGAAGCACCCTCAAGGGACAGAAGTGAAAGCAATAACATATTCAGCTATGCAAATTGTTGATGAACCAAAGGATAATAAGTATGAAGTATTTGTCATTATAGATATATGAGCAATTACATTCTTTTATATTTTTTATCTTATTGAGTTTATTTTTAAATACACAAGTACTATTTATTGTTAAATAAAAAATCTCTAATGTTGTGATCTCTAATCTCGAGTGTAGTGTAAATGTGATACAAATAAGACATGTTTGCAAAAGTCAAATATATATATTTTTTATACAGCATTGGTGGCAAATAATTACATTAGCACCCATTGGGGTTAAAGAAAGACTAGAATGGCTGAAAATGTTAAATCACTTATAAATATGCAGTGCAAGAAAATGAGTTGATTTTCATAGCTTGAAAAATTATTTCTTCATATTTGCACATTATATTTACTTACACAAATAGATATGATTTTGTTCTTTCAATATGAAAAATTCTATTTGGCAGTAGTATATTCAGGAAAAAAAACAAATACCAGCAAAATTCTCATAAAGATTAGCAAAATGCTTGTGCCATATGGGCATTTTTATAATTTGTCATACATGATGTATGATTTTTACATATTATTTTATGTATATATTATAGTGTACAATATATACTAAATAAAAAGATAGACACTTTATGGTAGCTATTTATGACATGTAAATTAACAAATGACTTCATACAATCGAATTAATTACAGTTTTTTAAATATAAACCATAAGATAAAATACAAAAATATGTTTTCATCATGTGTATCCTAGTGACCCAAATAGGCTACAGCTCAGTAATAGATTTGCTTAAAAGCAAAGTACTGATTTTCAGCTGCAGTTTGAATTGCAAGCTACATGGACGCATGTAACGAATCTCGAGTGTAACTCTGTATGATTAAATTAACAGACAAAGATGAAATTGTATTATAGAGATACATACTTATATAAATGATGTACACTAGTAAGGTAGCAGTAAAGGATGATAGGTGTTCCTGGTTCCCAAGAGGGACTGTCCGTACGTCACACCTGACCTGATCTGATAAATATTATAGATCCGTCAGTATTCTACGACTATGACGATATATATTTTAAATGGGTGATAATGAAATGGTAACCCTGCCTGCACTATCGGTATACGCGGTGGAGCACTTAGCCCATCATGACAAATTCCACTACAATTAATAACAATAGTTTTCAGGTAGATCCGCATGGATGTCGATTTGATAGGGTGTATTTCTAGCAATGGGTCAGTTAGACCCCCATTTCTAACAATTCTTTTCCTTCCACCGTGCGTTTTTCAAGGCACTTTCTTCCACGCACAACCATTCTTTGGAATCAACTTCCAGCAGCAGTATTTCCGAACCGATACGACAACATAACCTTCAAGAAAAGAGTATATTCCTTTTTAAAAGGCCGGCAGCACACCTGCAATGCCGCTGGTGTTGTGGGTGATCATGGGCGGCGGTAGTCACTTACCATCAGGTGAGCCGCATGCTCGTTTGCCCCCTGCGTTGTAAAAAAAAAACAATTTTATATTAAACCCTTGGTACTCGTAATTATGCTTTAAAAAGTTAGCAAATAACTTTGAATTTTTTATCATGTTCAATCAAGACGAATTTGTTTATTTATATGGAAATGTATTCCAATGTAACAAGAAGGTTCATCAACCTTAAATTAGAAATTTCAAAATATACCCCTTGACTTAGGATGTGAATGTTGCCAATAACGATAAAACGATTGATGTCCCCCGTACGGGGACAGTGCAAAGGGTTAATATACCCACATTACCTATTGGTGAGAATGAAAACAGGCTATCGTGACGAATTTGACAAAAATTAATCACAATGGTTTCCAAGGCAGCATATGGAGATTGACTTCAGAAGGTATTGTACTAACAATGGGGCTTTTAAACTTCCAATACTAGCTATTGCTTCCCCCAAACAATTTTATCGTTAGGAGAACAAAACGTCAGCGCATGGTGAGATGGTTTCTAGAGGGATGTGGGGGGCTCAATTTAATATATTGTTAACGGCTAGTTCCCATTACTAATAATCATTTTTTTTTTCTTTTGTGGCGTTCACCCCGATATAATAATCATTTCTCCCTGTCACCTATTACAGCAGGATAGGTAAATACTAACTTTAATCTATGAGCAGGGCTTGACTCAAAAAAAAAAATAGCGAGTAAAAGTATGCGCTAGCTACCATTAGTATAAAAATAATTCTTATTAAATATACCAGTCATAATATCTGTTAAGAAGAGATCTTTATCTAACAATGATAGTGCTCTTCTTTATCTGTGCGTTACCTAGCAACTTGTTTTGTTAATGTTCTGTCGAAATAAATATTACTTTCACTACAAATATACGTACTAATATTCTATCTTAAATCTATTACATTTCCTGTTCCCTTTGATTTCTTAAAGTTGGAAGGTAAGAGACCGAAGCCAGTATTGCAAGGTATGGCCACACCAGAAGAAAAGGCAATGTATACGAAAGATTTAGAAGAGTACAATAGAATAGACAGTACTATAGTAGTCCTGCTTACGACAAATATGTCAGATGACACATTACAGAAATTAATGCGCTTTGATAATTCTAAGGACATGTGGGATGAATTACAAAGACTTTATGGAGGATGTATAATAGACAGATCGTACGAATTATGTCAAAATTTTTTCGGATATCAGAAAGAACCAAGTCATGACATGGCCACTCATATTTCATCGCTAAAGGGAATATGGTATGAATTAAATTCGGCATTGAATACAACTGGTGATTTGCCGGAAATTTTATTGATATATCAAATTCTACATACTCTCCCTTCTGAATATTTTGGTTTTAAGTCAAGCTGGCTCTTGATGTCAAAGACCGATCGCACTGTTAACAACCTAACCGTTCAGTTATGTGCCCACGAAAAAGTCATAATTAACAAAGTAGAAGAAGAGACACTAAGCACTTCTGAAGCATTATATACAAAAGCAGAAGAAAAGAAGAAAAAGGACAAGAAGAAGAAAAATAATTTTCATAAATGTAACTATTGCGGAGAGACAGGACATTTTGTAAGGAAATGTAAGAAATGGATCTCAGATGGCAGACCACCTAAGAAGTCGACTGCTGTGAATATGAACTTGACGGTCCTTACTATTGAAGAGGACTTTAGGAATGATGTCAAAAATTCTACAGATTGGTACGTTGACAATGGGGCAACCAGTCATAACCAACAGAGGAGATCTTTTTCAGGACTTCATTTATTTTAAAAGTTCGCACACAGTTACCGGCGCTAACGGGCAGAGTATCCAAGCTATAGGGATTGGTACAATCCGTGCAGAAGCTGAGGTAGAGGGACGACTTGAACAAATTCTTTTAAAGGATGTATGGTATGTACCTGCTATAAGTAAAAATCTTTATTCTGTCCTAGCCACTCATGATATCGTAAAAGATAGCATCTTCGAGTCAACTCCGTTCGAATGCGTTATGAAGATAAATGGTGCAAAGAAACTGATTGGCACTCGAGATGTGCAAGGCGGTCTTTACCGTTTAAAAATGAGGTGCTTGAAACCAACTGTAGATGTAAATCAGCTATCCACCTCTAGTTTACTACAACTATATCATGAAAGATTTGGTCATCAGAATAAGTTACATGTAAAGAAATTATTGG
Organism: Galleria mellonella; assembly: GCF_026898425.1. NCBI lineage: Eukaryota > Metazoa > Arthropoda > Insecta > Lepidoptera > Pyralidae > Galleria > Galleria mellonella. The sequence goes on along the minus strand of NW_026442090.1, from coordinate 2,947,681 downwards.
AAAAGGAATTTCACATTAAAACAGAAGCAACTAAAGAGCTATGTGAAGGGTGCATTTATGGCAAATCACATAGACAAAAGTTTGGTATTAGAGAGAAGCCATCAAAACCAGGTGAACTAATCTGTACGGATATTTGTGGACCTTTCCCGTATTCGATTTCTAAACATCGTTACTTCGTGCTATTCAAAGATGTCCATACAAATTATCGTTGGGTATATCTATTACACCAAAAGTCTGAAGTATACCTAAAACTTCCCCTTCTGATAGCTGAAGTAAAAGCAGCTGGTCATGTAATAAGAGAACTTTTAAGTGACAATGGAGGAGAATTCAACAACGATAACGTCAGCGCAATTTTAAAAAAGGAAGGCATTAAACAACGGTTAACAATGCCATATACGCCACAACAAAATCCAACTGAGAGGGAAAATAGAACTGTGGTAGAAATGACAAGAACCTTAATGCATGCTCACGAAACAATTCCTGCGGGCTTATGGGCTGAATTGATTCAAACAGCGGTATATATCTTAAACAGAACTGGACCTGGACATGATGGTAAATCACCGCATGAATCATGGTACGGCGTAAAGCCAAGGATCACTCACTTAAGAGTAATTGGAACTATTTGTTACCCACATATTCCGAAACAAAGAAGGCATAAGTTAGATAAAAAGGCTCAGAAGGGAATTTTAATTGGCTACGACTCCGATGAAGGCTATCGTATATGGGATAATATACAGCAAGTCATAGTAAGATCGAGAGACGTAACTTTTAATGAAACTCCCTTAGTATCACCTATAAAAAGTATGGCAAATTCAAAGAGCGAACTAGAAAATATACAAGAGTCTGAGCAATGTAAATATAGAACTGAAGAGCAACAGTCAAATTTTCAATTTAACTTTCCAAATATTGACGTGGAATGTGAAAAAAAACAGGACTCTTAGAGAACCTTCCATAAGAAATAATGATGATAATAACGAGATAACAGAGCCTGATATTGTTAATGATAATAACGATAATATAATTGACAGTACTGTACCAATATTGTTAGGACAGCATAATGGATCTGAACAGTCATATATAGTCAAGACGTAGATGAGGCAGCGGCTAACACTGCACCGCTTTCTGCAAGTGAAGTAGAGAATGAAGGCAGTATGACGCTTAGAAATAGAAAAGACCTCCAAATCGTTACGGTGATTTTATATGTAAAAATGTTAACTTGACTGAAGAATTGTTAGAACCAACTACGTTTAAACAAGCTATGATAAGTACTGAATCTGACATGTGGCGTGCTGCTATGGATACTGAAATTAATTCCCTTCAAGAAAATCAAACCTGGGAAATGGTAGATTTGCCCAAGGGTAGGAAAGCGATTCCTTGCAAATGGATTTATAAAATCAAAACTAATCCTGATGGTACTATTGAGAAATATAAGGCTCGATTAGTAATAAAAGGATACTCGCAGAAAAAGGGACTTGATTATTATGAAACATTCAGCCCTGTAGCAAAGACAAGTACTATAAGAGCTGTTCTTAAATTGCTGCACAAGAGAATTTAACCTTATCCCAATTTGACGTCACCACTTTCCTTTATGGAAGTCTAAACGAAGAAATTTATATGAAACCTCCTGAAGGATACAACGACAATTCAGGAAAAGTATGTAAACTCAAAAAGTCTCTATACGGTTTAAAGCAAGCACCGAGATGCTGGAACCATTGTATTACAGAGTACGTTTTGAAAATAAAACTCTTCCATGCCTTTTTATAAGAAATAAAGATAAGAAGGATAGAAAGCTTATTCTAGCGCTTTATGTTGATGACGGATTGATTGCATCTAGTAATCCGAAAGAGACTGAAAACTTTTAAATGAGATGCGACAGCAGTTTAAGATTACTACCAAATCCGGCAGTTATTTCTTAGGAATAGAAATAGAGAGACACGTTGATGGATCAATAAAAATCCATCAACAGGGATATTCAAAACGATTGCTTGAAAGATTTGGAATGCAAAATTGTAAAGCAGCTGTAACACCCATTGTGAAAGATTCTAATATACCAATTGAGAAAGAAAAGTCTATCACATTCCCATATCGACAAGCGGTTGGAGCACTTTCTTATCTAGCGATAGGAACGCGCCCGGATATAGCATATGCACTTAGCGTTGTCTCTCGAAATCTTGACAATCCTTCATCAGAAGATATAACAAAAGTGAAGCGAGTTTTACGATATCAAAGGTACCACAGATTACGGTATCACTTATCAATCCTCTGTAAAGTCAACGTGTATACTGAGTTACAGACGCGGATCATGGTGGAGATACTGTAACTGGACGATCGACATCTGGAATGATTTGCTTGTATTCTAATGGTGCTATTGCATGGCAAAGCAAGAGACAGTCTTCAGTCGCAATATCATCCACTGAAGCTGAGATTGTAGCAGCCAGTGAAACTACTAGAGAACTTATATGGCTAAAAAGGATTCTACAATTCATGATAATGGGAGATGTCACTATGAAGCTTTATTTAGACAATGAATCAGCTATAAGACTGGCTCACGACCCACCCTTTGAGTGTCACCAGAGAACAAAGCATATTCGCCTTAGACACTTTTTCATTCGAGAGTGCGTCATTTCAGGATGTCTTGAAGTCTTCAAAACTGATGGAGAGAATCAACTAGCTGACTTCTTGACGAAGCCTCTCTTTAAGCCAAGATTGATGCAACTTTGCAAACAAGTTGGATTAAAAGTGTTAGAAGAGATCTTTATCTAACAATGATAGTGCTCTTCTTTATCTGTGCGTTACCTAGCAACTTGTTTTGTTAATGTTCTGTCGAAATAAATATTACTTTCACTACAAATATACGTACTAATATTCTATCTTAAATCTATTACATTTCCTGTTCCCTTTGATTTCTTAAAGATATCAAGCTCCGCGAGCAATAACAGATATATACACCTAGTTCAGTAAAATAATTACAATTTTTTTTTATCAAAAATGAAAGGTTTTTATAATAATAGATTTTGTCATATAAAATTAAATAAACATTATTACGCTGATTAAAAAATAATATTAAATCATTTAGACAGATTTTTGTTGAACACTGTTTAAATAAAAAGAGTTTTAAATTGTTTTTTCCTAGTACAATAGAAAATAATTAGCAAGGAGTCTCTGTATTAACAATTAGGTATCATCATCGTCATATCAGCTTTTAACTGTCCACTGTTGAACATAAACCTCCACTAATAGGAGGTTTTGCCAGTAGTTGCCACATTTTGCAGGCGGATTGACAACCGTAGTTAGGCTTTAGAGATGTTTTAAAAGGGATGTTGCTGCCCATCCTTCGCCCTCCTTAATCGCCTCTTACGACATCCAAGGGAAAGGAAGGGGTAGGACGATTAGGTATGCTGTAAACTTTTATTAGAAACAAAATTTTACTATCACTAAGTAGATTAAAAATATGTAGTTCGTAATTTTCGACATTATTATAGTGTTGTATAAATTCATGAAAAAGGGAATAAGGATCTCTGTAGTCTATATCGTAATAACTAAAAACTGTAAAATATCTATTGAAATAATAAAGATTACACGGAACAACCATATTCCACTTTATTTAATATTAGAGAGAGAGTAATATAAAATGTATCCTAGCAACATGTGGGCCCCATAAATTAATGAATATATAAAACCTACGTCAACATATATATCTAAGATATATATAGGTATACTCTAGACGTTGGTGGATTATATACTATCAAAATTTTATTAATATGTACCTTAAATTATAAAGTATATAGATCTGCAAGGTAAAAAGAGAAGAAATACAATAACATAATATGTAAAAGCGAGATAGAAAAACAAGACATTTACAGAATATATGCTAGAAGTTTACTTGACAGGAGTATGAATTCTTATTTTTAAATTTTGGAGTGTAATTTATTTTAAAAGAATATAATCGATTAGAGTATGTCCTGTATCTTAATATACCATTATTCAGGGAAATAAACCATAAAATGACATGTTTTTTATTTAATTACTGTAAACATATTTTTAAACATGAACAATTATAAATATTTTGTATACAAATTGGTAAAAAAATAATAATAATTTAATTTAAATAAAGTTGTAAACGTCCCCGATTCGTAACAAATTATAACAAATATGTGAATTTTCGGTATTTTTCCAACAAACTATTAAGTCTGTAAACATTCAGATCTGTCAAATATACTTTCACACATTTGTAAAATACTAAGAGAAACGGGTAGATAACGGGTTGTTCTTTTTATTTCGTTTTAATCGGTCGGAAAATATAAAGAACTAATGAGAGATTTGTAAAAACATATGACAATAGAAAATCAGTATACAAATATAAAAGGCGTATTCTGATGACCAGTAATATAAAAGGAGTATTATGACGGCCAGTAATACGCCACACACTTAACTAGTGTAATTATTTTCTTGTCTTGTTTTTGTATTTGCATTGCCAAACTGTCATTAGACAATACTTTATATTACATCTATGAAATATTACAGTTTCCGTTTTATTGAGACCATTAGTACAGTGTAGCAATTTCAAACTTATCTGTATTTTTAAAAATATTTAAATAATTTTTATATGCGATTATGTATTTAATGACTTTATCTATGACTATAGATAGAGATACATCCGATAGATAGGCATATCTGCATGTTCTCTTTCTATGTTTAGAAGATTTTTCAAATTATCTATGGAATTTTCATAAATTCACATCTATGGAGACTATTTGTCTTATCTATGGTATATCTTTTTTTTATAAATACTATACACCTTGATATCTAAATATCATTTCCGGTATACATATACATTTGGATTTTTACTTCCGTATCCTGTTATGATGTGCGGATTATTTGTCGTAAATTATTATTATTGTATTTAAAAATGTTGAATGATACTAAATTCTTATTACACATCAGTAGTCAATTATTTCTTAAATATTTAATATATACTTAGAATATTTAAGTTCAAAACATGAACACAAAATATTTATTTCTATATCATAGACATACATACAATTTAAATAGCCATTAAGAGGATAAAAGTTCTGAGGCAAGTAATTTATATATATAAGTATATTTATTTCTCTTTCTATATGAATACTATTAACTTTTCAAACGAAAATGTAACAATTTGCTTTAATAACTTAGCTATGTATTAAATATTAGTAAATTACATTTTTATCATGAATTTATTATCTGGATGGTTATAAGGGCAGAGGAAAACTTAAAAAGACTTAGATGGACTGTGTTAAAGATAAGCTGGTCTGAATGGGGCGAATACGGAAATGATTGTGAATAGAAAATATTGGAAGAGAGAAATATATTATGCCTACCTCAAATAATAATTGGTGTAAAGGTAGAAAGATGACGATGATGATGATTTCTATAACGAAACAAAAGCTTTAAATAATCTAAAGAGATTATTAGTAATGGGTTCCAACAGTCTCATTTCTAGCAATATACACCCTATCAGGTCGACCTCCACACGGATCCTCCTGGAAACCATCGTGGTTAATTTTTGTTTAATTTTTCACGATGGGTCAACTGTCCTGCCATCATCCTCACCAATCGTCAATCACTGGTGCCCTGTCAGTGTATACCGTTAGCGCAGGCGGGGTAACTATTCCATTTTCACCCATAAAAAAATTATATAGCCTGTGATAGTTAATAAATAAAATACTTAAACAAAAAGAAAAAGAAAACATATTACTAAAAGTAATATAAAGTATAAATCACAATTTATGATTTTCAGAAACTTACTAGACTACTTACGAATCAATTTCAGGAAATTTTAAAATTTATATCGCCAATATTTTATAAAACCGGCACTATAATGTTGTAGGCTTCTGTAGTAAAAAGTGACAATTCTTTTTTTTTTTTGTCGTGAAACAAAAAATATGAATTATCGATTTTAGTGTGTAGACATATCTTCTTAAAGCTCTTTGATATTGTACCCGATTAGAAGTCAATTTTGTAATTTATAAAAAAAAATATAGAAAGGCAAGAACAATATAGGTTTTTTTTTTATTTTTACCTGATTATCTACTTTAGTTTTTATCAAAAACCTGGGGTAGGTATACTCAGATTATTTATTGTATGATGCAGACATGAAGGACTGGTAGTATACCCCTTGATTATATCTAATGATAAAATATGAAAAAAATTATATGAAGTATTTTAATAATAGTTGCACAGTGTGTTTTTTTATATCACTGAGGTGGTAAACAATCATACGAACCCACCTGATGATAAGCAATTACCGTAGCTTTTAAACATCTACAATATCAAAAACATTATGCACACGTTGGCGATCCTGGAAATAAAAAAGTTACTTATAGCATCATCAAAATCGGTTACATAAAAGACCTTGCATTTACTTGATAACTAAATTATTCTTAAGAAGACTATCTCTGATATATCAGTTGCTTCACGGGAGGAGTTAATTATATAATCAATCTTGTTTAAACATATTGAAATTAACAGTTTCGCGATTATGAATGTATGATTTAAAAGTTTCAAGCGCAGTGACACGGTTTGCAACGAATATTGTCAAATAATATCTTCATAGTCTCCAAATCGTTAGTTTCAGCCAAAAGTTAATAGCAAGTTAGATGCATAGGATGAAGTAGAAATCATTATTATCTTTTGAATAAGTGTTCCACTTCTATCAGCGAAATTAAACATATTTACCAAAAAACATAGGTAGAAAAACTAAACAATCGAACGCGCTGTGTTACTATGGACACTCAAATGTTTTTTTGCTATTTTGATTCACGAAATTTTGTCTCAATATGTTCTATAGCATGGGTAACATTCTTAGTTTTCATTATATTATCTGTAGTATTGCTAACGACTTCGATTTAACGTATTTAACTGAGCCACTGGTAGTATATTTACCTAAATCTAATGTAGGGACCGATTCTGAGACACCATTTTTCTAAAACTATATTTTAATTTAATATTTTAATTTGATAGTGTCACGAAATTACTGATTTAACCATCATAAACTAAATTTATAATAATTTTGATTTAAATCTATTAGGAATTTAGTTCATTTTGGCCTTTAGAAGGAAGATTTCGCTGTAATATCAAATTGAAACTTTAGAGTTTCGTTTACAGAAATTGCGCCTCAGAATTGACCTCATCTTTTGGTGATTTTGATCATTTAGATCATTATTTAATATCAGCATAACAATTCAATAATTTCCTTTTGTTATGAGCGGGATATTGATTCGCTATTATTAAGAATACGCTAGCTAGGTGATATAACTTTACCATCATTGGTATATTGGTACGACATCATTGTCGTTTTTGTTCGCTATAAAGTCTACGTCCTGGGGATATAAGTGGTGATACCTAGGTAGGTAGCTATTCTTCATTATACGAAGAAGTACTAGGTGTTATCTAATGTTGGCGTAGAAGATTGCGCTCAAACACAAGGCACGATACCTACTCAAGTTTCAAGAGCAATAAATTGAATAATAATAATTACAATTAAATCCATATACGATTATATACGTGCTTATTATAATGGTCATAAATTAGGGGAAATATCTAATTTAATCTTATTGTAATAAAAATTTAAATCATATTAATAGTATTTAAGTAAACATGAAAACATTACGCGCATTTGCGCAGAGAGGCGTTGACGCCAAGTTTCTTCTCAAACCGGTCGTTCAACGAAATTTCAAAAATTCGTTATATTTTTTATGGCTTCTTGGGCGAGGGGCGGATTTGGATAGCGGCGTCCGCTAGGGGTTGCTTGCTAGGTCGCTTCGCGCTTGCGCACGTAGTTCGCGCCACTGCTACGTCGCTTGCAAGCCAGATGTTCTGAAAAGCTTCCTGTCGCCGTTCCATTGCTCCGCATTTTTATCAATAATTTAATATAAAATGTGCACTAGGACTTATAAATTGTTTTCTATAATAGTGAAGTAGTCAGTGATTAGTTGAAAATGTCTAGATTATAGACAGTGAATTATAACTAAAATTTATTGAGCGTCTTGATGTCCACGAGTTCACTCGGGAAGTCAGGACCAACAAAGCGGCGGACATTTTATTTTGAGTACTTGATAATGTAGCGTTTGCGTTGAAAACATTAATGTGGTTTTATGGTTATAAATTCTTATATCGTTCGCTTACACCTTTCGTAAGTATTATGATTTCATATTGGATAATTGGTTTATAATTCTTGTTCAAACTCCATAGTGTATGATGCGGTTATGCCAATGAATTACCGCTAGATTGTCGATATTTTTGGGGAAATGTCGTTGAAAAAAGTGACGTAAGCGAAAGTGGATAAATGCAGGCATCATTAGAGACCTTTTAAATTATATAGAGTTCAATAAATTTGTTATCGACCCGCTTCGGTTTGGAGGCTTCTTACCTGTGATATCCGCGCGCGCGGCGCCCCTAACCTCTTTACTAATTAAATTGTGATGATTACGACTACTAGTTATGGAAATATTAGATGTTAAATGTATTTTTGTGTTATATTCGTGTTGATTAACAGCGATGCCGAGGGGGGTGAAGCGAGGGCCGGCGGAGGGAGAGGCCGAGGTGGTGGTACGAGCTGGGGTGTCTCCATCAAAGACGACGCTATTAGACGATAGCCCGAGTCAGCCCATCAGTTACCACCTGCTAGATCATGGTTATGGCGCTACACCTCAGCACCAGATCATACGGGAGGCGCCCTCGACACCGCCTAAGACATCAGAGGTACGATATTTCACTATATCTTTAGGTGTAACTGAAAAGTATATAGTGTGAGTTGTAGGATTTTAGGTGTTCCACAGTAAGCTATGCAATTATATTATTGATATTTTTAGATCAATATTTTTAATATCATATGTTAAATTTCCTTAAAGGTGAGCTATAAGGGAATTGCCAATAAGAGTTTTAGTGAAATTATTACTTCACATGTGGCTTATGTAAACAGCTTAGGTGTGTACTCTAATGTTGTAATTTAATGTAAGTGTGATAATTTATATTAAACTGGATGTTTTAGTGACAAATTAATGTTAATTTTCTCTTGTAAAATATGGTACAATTTTGGGTGGTAAATTTCTAATTGATTCGCATTGAACTGTTTCAAATTGTATTTACATGTTTAGTCTGCTAATCTGTAGTTTTCTGTCTTAACCAATAGTGAAAATAGGAAATGTTTCATATTAGAATATAATTTGTATAATATCTATCAAGTGTTGCTCACTGGAATGGTATTATTTTATTGCACATTACAGTAATGTGATCACAAAAATCGATCTTATATCGACCTGTGTCTCTATTAGGAAAGGTGGGTTTGTTTTAAGGTAGGGTCTATGAATGACAGTATGTCATCAAGTAAGGTTGGTGATGGCATGCATAATAGTTATATTTGAATATATGCTCCTCAATTTACTATTTTGTTATGTTTATACTGTTGATTCGTAGCACTTGATGAAACTTTAAAAATTTAGTAATAGATATATCTACCACTTTTGTCCTTTTCTAAGACATTACCAGGGTGTTATAACAGTATAATCTGGATGTCTTGTGGGCAGTGGGGCACAATAACACTTGGATTTAATAAAAAAATGCATTATAATTACTGAATATGAATTTGTGAGGCAATGTTTAGATTTTACTATTTCTAATTTAATATTAACATGAGATAATATAATGCAACACATTTTTAATTATTTAGATAAAGCTTAGTAAAGTACTCTCAGTCAACCTAAGGGAAATATAAACACAGAAATTTGGTATGCTATATTTTGTATTGTTTTTTTTTTTGGTCTGATTTCATTCAAAATATTATTAAAGTATAATGATGTATTACCCATTTAATTTAATTTTTGACTAGTTTTTACTCACATGTTTGTCTGCATGACAGGGTTATATTTTGATTGTTTAAGTAGTCTGTGTTAATCTCAATCCCAAAACGATGTGTATGCTGATTGCTAAATTTCATTAATATTGGTTGAACAGTAGAGGCAGTAAGAGGTAAGGATTTTGTATGCAAACTGTGTGGAGGTTATGTAATTTTTTTGTTTATTTTTTTTATATATTATATATAGTATGGCAATCCTAATACGTAAACTTGAGTTTTATTTTCAACTAAGATAATATCATTTTTCAGAGGATAAGGATAAAGTGCCTAGTGCTAATATTTTTTGTCAATATTTACTATGTTTTTATTATAATGATATTATTTCTAATTTTATTCTAAATTTATATTTTAATTTCAATTGAATTTTTATATACATATAGTATGTATATGAGTGATGTGTTTCTGCACTGTATACTAAAGTTTAACAAACATATGGAAAAAATATTGGGTCATATATGGGAAAGCCCAAAACCGATTTGTTTTTTTAATTTACTTATTTATATTCTTTTAATTATATTTATTGTTAGTTTAATTTAGCCGGTTTTCTTTTCGTTGAGGTTAAAAATGTGTGAGTAGTGTTTAAGCAATTAACTACAGACTTGATTGAAGTTTAGGGTTTATAAATTTGTTCTTGTGCTAAAAAGAACAAATGTTTTTACTTTTTAATTCTTGTAAATATGAATTGTAAATCATACAAATATGTAGATTAAACATTTAGTCATTTATTACACAATCATTCATAACTAACTAAATTGATTTAGATGGATTTTGTGATTTATTAATTTCATTTTGTGAGTACATAAATAAATTCACAGTACAATTAGCATTGATATCTACACATATGAAAAAATAAAACTCTTCTAAGAAGAATTTGTAAAATAATTATAAAAGTTGATCTAGTGGACTTTGAGAAAATAGCAACTGACAAAATATATGCATGGAGAGATTAGAAAATCCACTTTTTATAAGTAGTTGATAAAAAATGTGTAATATTTGTATATTATGGTACAACTGTTGTGAGCAATTTGCACTTAAGTAATAGAGAATTTTAGTCGGTAGTTTTATGATGTAGCTAGGGATCCGGCCCGGCTTAGCACGAGTAGATAGAATTTTCGAAAATAATGTTGCCTATGTTACTTTTTGTTAATGTAGTTTTCTATAGTTGGGATTTTTTTTTAAATCGATTTAGTAGTTTTGAGTTTATTCATTACAAATAAACAATCTTTTCTCTTTATATTAGTATAGATAACATATCGACACCATTACCCAATTTTATGGCTTTTCTATTTGTTTAGTAGGTATATTCAGCAGTAGGTAGGATAATAATAGCCAAGACAGAACAGTATGATATTATGTGACCATAAATATCATTGGAGTTGAGTTTGTTCACGTACTGGGCTTTTTTATTACATTCTTGTAACTTAATATGGCAGCAGCGAAGATTAGTAGGTTCTTGAGTGGCGTCCTCGTACAGGCAAATTTAGTCTACGGGATGGAAGGATATTTAGTAACATTTTTATAGGGTGATAATGAAATATTAAACCTTCCTGCGCTATTGGGGTACTGGAGGGGCAGCAGTGAATGAATATAGGCGAGGCTGAAGATAGTCCAATTAGCCTATCGTGACAAATTTATTAGAAATTAACCATGATGGTTTCCAGGCGGAACCATGCGGAAGTCTACCTGAGAAGGGTATATAATAATAATAATTAGACCCCAATACTAACAATCCCTTTCCCCCATTAATGAGGATTTGTGGTCCTATTGCTTGCAATTTAAATGTGGTTTCTCCTGAAAAATATAGTAGTTATTTCACTGTGAAGAAATTAACACATATTTCTATAAATTAATAAAAACATGTTGTATTAATTTATAGAAATATGTGTTTCGAGCTTGAAGTGCATGTAAGGCCGCCGTCTGATAAACTTGTAACAGTGACATTCATATACAACGAAAGGTGAATTAGAAACTGTTGACTTAGAGGGCGCCACATACAAAGCGATTTAGCGATGCCTGCGTTATGATAATACACCGCCGGGGTACCCGTGAGGGATGATAGGCGAGGATGAAGCAAGTCCTAATTCAACAATTATTAATCACAATATTTGCCAGAAGGAACCGCGTGAAGGTTGACCTAATAGTGTATATTGCTAGTAATGGGGCAGTTTACCCCATTACTAACAATCCTTTTCCCCCTATACGGCTTAACAATTATACTAGAGACCGCCCGCTTGTAATAATTTGAAGTATTAAGTTTGGGGCAAAATTTCGCCAATATTTATGCTGTCTTCCTGGTATGGTAGGTGGGTGTAGGAAATAATAAACAATAATATGTCACAATGCGACTTACACGACCACCCGCCCAAATGTCACCCAGAGGAATGGCCTGGAGCGGGAGGCTTGTAGTCTACATCACATCTCTTCCTTTCTTACGACTTGTCTGTCCTACGAATGTCATCATCACATGCTTGCTCTAATATTTATATTAATCTGTATTTTTCTCTATTATAATACCTGATGATTATCTCTGTGACATAGTTTTAGACATGTTGCATTGCCTGAGGTTGCGTATTTGATTTCCGATTAATTCGGGTTTGGATGTTCTGGTTTGTGTCCACAAATGTTCATTTTCTGGTTTATTTTAGCACGGGTTATCCTATCTTGAGCCACGCCCCAGACACAAAATACAGAAACATCGTGATCCATGGTTGTTTGTCACTGTTACATAAACAGATGACGTGTATACATTCAAATGTGTGTTTGTAGCGAACGCAGTGCAATTTTCGAACGGTTGGTCACATTTCTGTCATATTTGCGGAAAGCATCATAAGAGAATCGTGGTGTTTGTGATGGAAGTTTGAGAGAAAGTCAAGAAGTGATCATACAGTAATCTACTTGCAACCTGCGGTTATTCTTGAGTAAATGAGGATATACGTACCTTGTTTAATTTAGGATTGAGTGGGTGCATTTATATACCAGATTTCATTAAAATGCAATCAGTAATTAGGTTATAATTGGGGAATAGATATCCAAACATTTATAAACTTTCACATTGGAAATTAATAAGTAGAGGAATAAATACAAAACATTGATGATTATCTAACCAAGTAGTGCACCCACCGTGTCGGGTTCTGGGTTTCATCTTTCGGTAAACATGTTAATTAAATTTATATGATATTAATTACAATACTTGTATTTATTTACATTGTTATTATAAAATGCTTTTATTTATTTATACACGCGACTGGAATAGATGTATCATACTCACATATTTATAAAATTTGCAAGTGACTACAAAATCATAATATAGATTAAAATGCTAAACACCTCCGTCGTGTTTACTAAATTTCATGACGATCGGATGAGTTGCCAAGAGGTATCTAAGTCTCTTTTTTATTTATAACAGAACATTAAAATTAATATTAGAAAAAAAAATATATATATACATACATACAACACACACACACACACATATATATATATATATATATATATATATATATATATATATATATATATATATATATATATATATATATATATATATATATATATATATATATATATATATATATAAAAAAAACTATTTTTCTTACGTAAGTTCAATGGCAAACAAGCTAACGAAACACACCTGATGGAAAGGGGTAACCTGATACAAATCTCACTTATTGTCCCCATCTCAATATTTGAGACTATCCTAAGCCAAGCTGCTTAGGCATTTTGGTAACTTTTTTTTTATTGAATGAAAATGGTATGGTACCGCTTGCGCTAACGGGATACGCTGGCGGGGCACCAGTGAAGGGTGATCGATGAGGATGAAAATAGGCCAGTTAGCCCATCATGATGAATTCATCAGGAATCAATCATGACAGTTTTCAGAGCGAACCGCGAAGAGGTCGACCTGTTTGGGTATATTGCTAGCAGTGGGATTCTTAGTCTCCATTACTAACAATCCCTTTCCCCTCCGCATCTTGGTAACTGAAGTTATATAGGGTTTCCTTCATCGAGATGAAAAACTCGATTGTGCTTTATTTCTTTAGTTTCCTCTTACGATATCTCGGGGATGAAGGGTGATGATGGCACATTGTAGGCACTTTTTTTGCTAGGTGAAAATGGAATGGTAACCCCGCCTGTGCTAAAGATATATGCTGGCGGGGCATCAGTGAAAGGTGATCGGTGAAAATGAAAACAGACCAGTTAGCTCATCATGATGAATTCATCAGGAATTAACCATGATAGTTTCCAGGAGAACCGCGTGGAGTTCGACCTGGTTAGGTATATTGTTAGCAATGGGATTCTAAGTCTCCATTACTAACAATCCCTTTCCCCTCATTGTAGGCACTACGTCGCAATATGGAGATTCATTAAAATTTGGCATCGTCATCGTGGCATTTGACATGAGTTTTATCTATTTCCATGCCAGGCCCATATAGATTTTAAAAGTCAAATGATATATTTATGGGTTTAGTACTGCTATTGCTACTTGTTCGTTCAAGTGATGTGTACGCCAAGGGATTTAGGGGTGACGGGTTTTGTATGAGGGATTACTGGAAAAAAAAATTAGGTCATCGTCAAAATGGGGTGTCCTTTTGAAGTACAGATTTTAAAATTGTCCATTTTATTTAAGCTTTAACACGCGCCATTCCCCGATGTAAATCAGAATGAAAGTATCTTAGCAGTTAATCTAGTGCTGTATCTGTGGTGTATTAAATTTTAAAACACAAAAATGTAATTAAATCGGTTACTCTTGAAATAAATTTAAATAGATTGATATTGGAATTGAAACGTTTCACACTTTCGAATACTAGAGACATAGTAGTTCCACACTGTTCTGGCAGATGCATATTAGTGTAACTTGTCAATGCAAACTGATCACAGTTTTAACTTAATTCCTAATTGTTATTTCAAGAGCGTAGTACAAAATTGTAATTGGTGTTAGATTGGATTGACATCGATGTTAGGTTCAAGAGTAAGTTTTACCAGTTTATTATTGTGATTGAGTAACATATATCTAAATATGTTTAAAAACTTTTATATTAGGACTAGCTGCACGAGTACAACAAATTTTGTATGCGTGGTAGTTCAAATTAATTCAATTTTGTATATGCCTTGGAATGGTAAACTTGTTGGGTAGTGGTAACAATAAATATGTTCTCATCTTATGGTGAAATGCCTGTAACACTTTACTAATTGTATGTTATTACCAGTCTGGCTATGCGGCTTAATATAAAGTTGTATTTCGTATTTTCTTTTCCTTGTATTGCTATTTATTTCCGTTATTTTTACAAATACTTGATTAAAAAGAGACATTATGTTCTTATTGAATCTCTACATGGGGCAGAATGTCAGTTGTTACGTTTGGATTGAACCACCTGAAATCTGAGTGATAGAGTAGGAGATAAGTTTTTTTTTTTTTTCACGAAAAACAAATATTTAGTACACAAACTTTTAACCACTGAAAAAGAAGCATGAACTTTGTAGGTGTGCTCTGCAATCTATATTATAGGGCAATTACCACTATTCAATAATACTCTGCGCAGTTCTTTCTTTGAATTTGATGTGTTTCAATTTCCTCGCTTGTCTAATTTTGCTTTCTGTTTAACTTTCAATAACGTTAGCATGTATCTACGATATTCGTATCATAACTATTCCAAAGGTCAACTTGATGCTCGGACAATCGTAGAGCCTTCAACTATACAGTTCCTTTCCTGCTGAGGATCGTGAGTATATTGTATGTATTTGGGCTCTGCATAGTATTTGTGATGAGATCTGGCCCTAACGGTGCGCAAATCCGAATGATTCTTTATTTGAATAATTAATAATTTCTAATTTTGTAATGTAATGTACTAATTTTTTTAAGGGAATAATTTTGCTAATTCGAACTAAACGATTATTAATGAAAACAACCCCTGTACTACGACGACGACAAAAAAAACGGTGGTTACTTCTAACATCTTTGATAAATAGTATTTAATCTACTTTACTGTTCAATTAAATTCATTCCCTATTCTTTTTAAACCTGATGAGTACCAAAAGTTGAATTTTTTTTTTATTAAATGTACTAATTATGCAACATTATAAGCTATTACCAAATTAAAAAAATCTTTCAAGTGATCGGCTCGACTCGGATATTTTCGTACCAACTCGTGCATGAACAATTACTAATGAATGATTTTGGCGATTAGTAGAAGCAGTATAGAGAATAAATACAATTAGTAGTGGAATGATTTTTAGATATATAGTTATGAATAATTTCAATGAATTGCTCAGTTGAATAATTAGTAGTCGTATTTGTAATAAACTCGCGCAACGTTAGCCGATCTCTAGTCGCCCGGTGTTGGGCTTGATATTCCGTCTAGTGTGATTTTCAAAATGTTTGGTTATTTATGCACCACTTCTCCGAAGTATTGAGTATTAATAAGTCCCAAGAGTCGTTCAATTGTCCCTCAAGTCATCCTATATTGTTGTTTGTTTTGTTTTTCTTTCTATAAATATAGCAGTTAAGATTATGCATCCCACAGAGAGATAACACAGGGAGACACAAGGTGATGGTTTAAAATTATTTCCATAAGTGCATAAGCAGTTTTGCTTGCATGACTGTGTGACTGTTTGACCATTTGTTTTTGGATATTGCAATTAAATTAAATCATAACAGCATAGTACATTCCAGAACGGCAACGCATTAAGTGTTGTACACTGACGTCAAAGTGTATTTTTTCTGTGAAGTCTATACGTTTGAAGGGTGGGATATGGCGTGAATTTACAGGGTACAGAGGAATAACATCTGAGTCCTCAGGAATGGCAACGCATGGAGGGTATCATGGGCGAAACAGTATACTCTGTTATGTTCATGGTACTGTTCATGTCTATAGGCGACGGTTACCACTTTCCATCAGGTGGACCGTTAGCTTGTTTGCCATTCTAAGTTATATAAAAAATATATATATAGATATTGTTATTGTCTAAAGACGAGGTACTACTTTCCATTTGATAACCGTCAGTTTATTTGTCATTTCTAATAACATAAAGATACTAAAAATGTTCTGTAGTGTAACCTTCATATCATCACTAAAATATTTAATGACTTGACCTTTCAACGTTTTTACTGTAATGATTGTCTATTCTCGACTTGTGTTTTTACCAATAGTTTACGAATTTGTCCTGTTCAAGATTAGAATATATTTATTTTTGTAATCTGCTGCAACAAATTGAACTATATGTCGATCACATTCCTTTTATTTTGGTGAAACCTGTACTATTAACGTTATTCTGGTGGCAAATTTGTTGTTAAAGTACTTTGTTTTGTAGTTACTAGGGCATATAATTATTTGAGACATCATTAACAATGAGATTGTGCCTATATACAATGAGGTGTGCCTTTGATTAAACGCTACTACATTTTGTGAGGTCCATGGTGTCATCATCATACCAGCCTTTAACTGTCCACTGCTGAACATAATCCTCCCTTTGGAGGGTTTTACCAGTAGTAGCTACAATTGGCAGGTGTATTGGCAACTGCAATTAGGTTTTGGAGATGTTTTAAGAGCGACACTGCTGCCTATCCCTCGACTATTATGTTTCCTTAGTCGCCTCTTACTCACGGGAAAGAAAGGGGTGGCCTATTCTATGCCGGAACCACACGGTGAAACTCCATGGTGTGTTGCATGTTTATTATACGGTGGCCCAAAAAAGGAGTGTAATGTTTTCAGAGTTCATGTATGTATATAGCTTTAATCCCCCATAATTTTTAAAGGCGGTATCATTACAATCATCATCCCGAGGGACACTGCTATAATAATTTTTTTAAATAGGTTATTTGTTTGTTTGTTTTTATTTGCAGAGCAAAATGTACATTTTGCTCGTTTTTAAGCAGCGGCTATCATTTTTCAGCAGGTTGACTGTTAGTTATTGTATATAAAAAACATTCAGAATGTCTATTTCTTCTAGTGATTATTATTTTTAGGACAAATAATATTACAACAACATAAATTACGTAGCCACGCAATAATAACATGCGTTAATACGATTGCCTCATCGCGCGCTCCCTAAATGTAGGCAAATGTAACCGACGCCGGAAGTTAACTTCGCGACGCGATACACCTTTTCGTTTGACGTTTATCGGTTTGACTTGAGATGAAACTGGCGCAAGGCAAGGAGATATTGAATTGACGATATTCTACTACAATATCTTAGTCTTAATATATAAAAATCTAGTGCCATAATGTTCGATCACGCTAATTTTATAAATAACAACACCGATTCTAAAGAAACTCTGTAAATGTTTACTGTTTCTTCCAACTTAAAAGATAGGTTTAATTTTATGCCGGTAAGAATGTATAGATCCGGTACGTCCTGTTAAAATTTTGTTGGTTTATCTAGTTAACTATAGATATAGTTTTCATTGTCCTAGGAAGTGAACTTGCTTGTTAATAGGTTTAAGAGTTATTCAGAATATGGGTGAAGCAGCAGAGGTCTAAAATCATCATTTAAAAATTAATCGATCCATTCCAAATATTGTATTCTGAAAAAAAGGGGGCGTAACCACATTGGCTCTGTTGGCCGTAGCGTACAGTTTGTTTAGTCAGTACTGAGTTTTTTAATGGCGCTCATATTCGTTATTAGGGACGATTTCAAGCTCGTTTGCCCATAACAGTTGTACTGTCACCCAGTTTAGGCTACTCGTGGTTTCGCTGGAGTTACTCATGTTTTACTGTCTCTGTCGCGCACATAAATTATGAATGAATCCGTCTCATTCGCATTAGAATATGCGAGAGGGGAATGTGTGTAACATAAGCATACACTTTTCTATCCCCATTGTTCCATAACTGTTTTACTAAACGAGGGACGTTTGCAAGTTTCGGTTGTTGTTAGGGAGTTTCGTCTATGCACAAACCTTTTAAATACTATTTTTGGGTGAAATCTTAGGGCGAATTTGCATTGTTACTGGCTATTATGATATTATTCATATTTAAAATTCCTGTTTGAGTTTATTACTCATGATTTTAGTTTTCCACCATTTAGTAAGTAACCTAATCTTTGAAAAATATATAAGTTGGAAACCATTGTTAAGTTGTCGGTTTGTTATTTTGGTTTGTTCTCTGGAAAAAAAAAGGAAAATCTCATATCAATAATATTTCCGAACTATAAATGTTATTTTGAATTTATTTTTTGCTAATTGCATTGATTTAAATTAGAGATTGCAATCCAATGTAATTTTCAATCTATACCATACCGGATCCGGCCGAATTCTGCCGGATTGACGTAATTCTGACCGTATTCGGCTGCCTGGCCGAATTGGTCAAATCAGGATAATTTTCCCTTTTTCGTTTCGTTTATTATATATTATATAATTAAGTGAGTGTATTACATAGGTAGTTTATAAAAATATAAACATACAAGGAACCCGGTCCCGCTTCGCATAGATAGATAGAATTTTTGGAAATGATATTATGCTTATTCGCTGATAATGTAGTTTTCTATAGGCGATAGAATTTTTAAAATCTAATGAGTAATTTTATCTCATAAATAAATATTTGGTCTTAAACTAAGTATTTTGGGGGAGGTTCAGAATCGTACGATTCGCAGGCATACATACTCGTCACGCATTTAAAGTACATACTTATGCAACAACACGATTATTTTGTCAAAAATTGGCATCACCGGATCTGGTAAACCGTTAGTGAAGCCGGAACTGCATCCGGTATCCGGTTTTTCGGGGTTCCAATCTTTAAATCTCCAGTTTCAATGAAAACTTCTAATTTAATGTACCTGCTGAAATTTACAGTACAGACAAGTTCTATTTACAAATAATGTTATTAAGAATTCAGGCAGTCTTGTGTGTTTTTCAACAAACGCAGTTATTCTTCTGAAATAAATACAAATAGCTTTATTATTTGGTTGTAGAAATTTAAACGCACACGACTATCCAGTATTTACGTATCTAGCTAGTGTGTAATTACGTAGATCCACGGGGACAGTATAGAAGTAATATGTATGTATATATATTTTAACAAGGAATTTGGCACGATGGGAGTGTTTCAAACTTGTCTAAACTGCCCTCGTAGTAGTACCCACCACCATTTTCTAAATTAGAAAATATACCTAAAATAAGACTTTCATAATTAGTTTTATTTTATAACAAAGTTTTATTGTCATGGTCCCACACGGGATTTTTAGGTCAGAAACTCTGAATGTCTTTTCAGACATGTCAGCTGGAGGCAGAACCTTATGCTTTTTGTTTTGGTTGTTGTAGTACATACTAAAAATAACTGGAGGCAAGTGTATGTAGTTGGTTCCCATATGTTAGCAGTTTGTCAAACGTCGAGTGGCATTCACCCATCGCCATGTGTCTCAACCACCATGGGTCATGTGGCCAGGTACATGTTTCCTGCTTCTACATTTTTATTGCACAAAGTCATTGTCCTATTCGCGTAGTCTTGTAATGGGCGCACGTTTAATAATAAGTACCCCATTTGGTGAAATTATCAGGCTTATTGTAACAACAGTGGTTAATTATATGTACATATGATAAAGTAAATAGAAAAAGTCTATTGAATAAACTTCCCTACGTGCTCGCCGTCGGCGTCGGTTGCAAATTATTGCCCGCGTCCCACGAAGGGCTAAATTGATTATGTTAATAATGTAAGTAGTTAACGCAAGGGATAACGTATACGTTTTATCTACTTAGATGTCAAACTTTAAAGGCACATCTGCTCTGATTTAGATGCCGTACGGGTTTACACATGCGCACAAAAAGGCGCGGGACCCACGGCTCGCCAGATTAACAATAGTGCCGAGTTCACTATTAATAATAGCACAAACTTTGAGATAAGAAATTGCCATTCTTTCGCTAGAGGTCCCTTCCGAGAGCTCGGCGGCTTTTGTGTTGATTCTAATTTATGTCATGTATTGTTGGTACGGTACCCTCCCCACACACTTCCTTTTGGGGGCTTTGGCCCCGCGCTGGATGTCGAAATTGAATTTGTTGCATCGGCTTATTGAAAATGCTTCGTGCATCTTACTCTCTGCACTTTAATTTTAAATAGTGTCAAATAAAAATTGTTTTTCTACAAAAAAAATAGTGCGATCTCGCAGTTTTAGTTGATAATTCGAGGTCAATGTATCGTTATAATTAGAACAACGATTCAAAGTAATGAAGTGTGTTGAGTAAAAATGAGTTGCACAGTGCTATCTCAATTGATAGAGGAGATTAGTTATGACTTACTTTGTGTCAAGTCTGAGTGTCAAATTTTGTCAAAGAACAGTGGGTAATAATAATGTTGGAATTATTATAATGTCACCGCCAGTGTATCCATTGACATATTTACTAAAAATTTGATGTGAAACTGATAATTAACATTCGTCAACTACAGTTGTGTTCCGTGTACTTGGATCATGGGGGTGTGTGTGTTTTTTTTCTCTATTATTTTAGTTATATTTACAAGTGGTACTTTATGTGTATTGCTTGGTGAGTATGAAAAAAATTCGTAATTTTTTAAGAGAATTTAATTTGAGTAATTGTGTAATATATTTTGTGGAGATAATGTTTTGAAATGTATATGTCAGTACGTAAAATTAACCTCAAAAATATGTATTCGTTGATATTAATCTGTAATGAATTGTTTAACATTCACTTGGCTTTATAAACGACTCCGCATCAAATGTGCGTTACCGGTGGGTGTTATGTATTTATTGAAGTTCTTTTAAAATGTTCTAAACGTAATTTTCTTGCATGCATTCTTTAGACTGATTTTACAATGATAAGCAAAATATGAAGTACAAAGTTGCAGATATATATTTTTGATTTAGTGTTTATAATACGAGTAATTATGGGTTCAATTTCCATTTTGTTTCCTATGTTTGTAATTTAATACTAGATAAAAGAGTACTTAACATGGGATTATATATATACCTGATGTTATTGCAAAACGACGTAATATGTCATAAAGCAAATATCACTATTTTTAACATTGTCAATGGGTATATACTATTAATATATCAAATTGATTGAATTCATTTAAAACCAATTCTTTTCTAATTGGTTTTATTTTTGGAAAAATTGGTTTGTTATCTATAACCAACCTTCAACCCAGTGTCATATCGCTTTCTCGATGTGAGAGTGAGAAGGACAATTGAATGTAGGCCTGAATAGTTTAAAATTGAATACGTATCAGGTATACGAGTACTTACTGGCCATTTGACCTACCCTATAGCAGGTAGATGTTTTTTAAGGGTATAAATGGTTGTCAGCTGAATTTTTTGTCTTAATAAGATCAATTGGATTCCTTTGCTTTCTACTAGAAAATTTTGTTGTTTTAGATAATTTAATAATCAATATATTTAATGTTCATTTATTCATATATGAATATTTGTCGTAAAATATATTTTCCAGTATGCTCTTATATGTCCATGTTACTGTTCATGTCTATAGGCGACGGTTACCATTTTCCATCGGGTGGCCCGTCAGCTAGTTTGCCATTCTAAGTTGTATAAAAAAAAATATTGTTTTTCTTGGAGAATATTATTGGCAAGTGACCTTCCTCTCTGGAAAAGTGAACCAAATATATCGATAGTTGCGTTATCGCTACTGCGTGTGTGGTATAGAACGAGACGGCAATGTCCGGCATTTTGTAAGCGTGTGTGCACGCATGAGAAAGAACAAGATGCCGGACGCCACTTGTTTAGAAGGACCAGCTTACATAGCGCGTCGGCGTCTAAAGTTCAGACTGTGTACTCATAGATGTCTTGTAATTATTAGTTCCTATCCTATTAATGTAAGAGTTTGAGTATTTATATGATTGAACGTTTATTAGCGAAAACGCTTTAACGGCTGGACGTATTTAAATCAATCATACATATTGCGATTTAAAATCGCGAAGTAGCCAAAACTGCTTGTTATCTATAATACTCGAGAGTTAATCTTATCTAAGCGAAGCATTATTCCTTCTCTGATAAACTAGTAAGTAAAAGTTCAGGATTTTGACAACGGACAGCTTGATTTGCTTGAATGTGGCCCCGCTTTATACGTATGGGGTATATAATAGGTGTTTATATGCCTCTTGGGTGCTCTAAATATGTTCGTTGCCTGGGTTCTTATAACCCAAGATTCCTCATTTTAAAGACTAAGGCTTTTATTCATAAAAATGTCAAAGGTCTCTTTAAACTTATTTTAGCTATTAAACTGTTTTGTCTCTTTCTTTTATGCTACATTCTCAATTTGAAAGAAAGTGAGAAAATAGTTTAATAGAAAATATAGGTTTTTAGTAAGTTTTAGTTTTTATGAATAAGGGCGCAGCGACTGATGTGATGGGATGAATACATGGGCATTGATGGAATGCTAGAGCAGGTTGTTTTCATTGCCAACAAACATATTGTGATAACAGTTTTACATTATTTATTATTAATTAAGACACTTAAACATTAACCATAGATTACTGTATGTATTTGTTGATAAGTGGCTGATCATTATTTATTAGTTGATAGTTACTCTATTGTTTCCTCCAAAATATTACATTAGTAAATTTATAGATACGAAGAAGTTACTAGGCAATTATTATATTGAATCATTAGTAAAAAAGCAATGGGCGCAAATCATAAAATTAGTGGGATCTGGTGGCCCTTTGGTACAGTGATCTAGGTTGACTGGGCAATGATTCAATAGAAATAAAAGGGATTTCCAGTTATTAGGGGTTTAGTGGTGTTTCATTGCTAGTATCATATACCTTGGGAATTGATGACTAAATTGGGAATGTAGCATAGTATCATATACAACGGATTGTGCTCAGAGGAATTATTCAATATGATGCCTACGGCCACTTTCTATCATCGTACAGCTCGCCATCGACAGGGAGTTCACCCTCATACCTTACAGCCTAAATGGTCGCGTACAACGCGGTTTCAGAGATGCTTTCTCCCACGAACACTCAGGTTATGGAATGAGCTCCCTGCCGAGGTTTTCCCGAGAGACTACAGCATGGGGTTCTTCAAAAGGGGGTAAAGAGGTTTCTTCAGGGTCGGCAACGCGCGCGTAATACCTCTGGTATTGCAGGCGTTCATAGGCTACGGTAACCGCTTACCATCAGGTGGGCCGTATGCTTGTTTGCCACCTCAGTGGTATAAAAAAAAAACCTCATAATTTTAATGTTCACGCTCTCTCCACGGAAACAAGTGTGATTAATTTTTGCAGAGTTTGTTACGATGGGCCCACTCATTCGCATAGTGGTTCCATTTTCTAAATTAATATTATAAAACGCAAAAAAAGATTTTTTTGTTTGTAATGGATAAATTCAAAATTTGCTTAACAATTATTTTATTTATAGAAAGCTGTATAATAATAGACTGTATTTTATTTAACAAAATCGAGACCTTCCTACCCGTGTGAAACTCTTATAGGGCTAAGTTCATAAACGCCCACCAAATTTACTATGACTCATTGTACACAGGCGGTGAAAAGAAGACTGAACCTGAGCGAGAGTAGTTCAGGCAGCCAAGGGCACGTGGTGCCCATGAAGGCTGATTTCAAGACGCCCAAGCAGAAACGCGTCAAAGTGCTCACGCCGTACAGCCGACCGTCCAGTTCTATGAAAAAGTACACCGAACGTTCCAGGTACATTGATTTGTCCAAGGTAATTCCATGATTTAATCCACATAAGTATTTCGCTTGCGATTTGGCGTTCTTGAAAAAGAACAATGTAATTTCGACTGATTTTTAGTCTGTATGTTACGTGATAGGTTTGCCAGTTGTGAAATCTTGTTTTTTTTTTATCAAAAGGGTTTGTTATATTGGTACCATAATGGTTAAGATAGAAGTTTTGTTTTTAAATTACCATAAGGTAGTTTTCTATTCTAAAGATTAGTCATCTATAATAATGTCTTTAGTACATTCTCCTTCTTTATTAATAATATTGAAACTCCCATTTTGCATTTTTTACATATGGTGCATAGTTGATGAGGTTGCTGGTATAGGGAAAGGGACTTTGGAAATGTAATACACTTCGTATCTTGAGAAGTAGCCAAATATGAAAGTATCATTCTGAAATTTTACTGAAATTGATATTTTTTACAATATAAATGACAATTAACTAAAATTTATTGTATAATGAAAAGTAATGCATAGATATATATATTCATGTAATTTTTTATAAAATAAGTCGATAATAAGACATACATATCTGAGATTTGACCATTGGAAGGATTGAATAAAAGTCTATATAACATGAGTACGTATACATATTATATATATTTATTGATACTATGTTTTGTTACAGATTTGACACATCATTAGGTTTACTCACGAAAAAGTTCGTCGCCTTACTAAAATCGTCACCCAACGGCGTGCTCGACTTGAACATAGCGGCGGAACAGTTGTCGGTCCAAAAACGTCGTATATACGACATAACTAATGTATTAGAGGGTATAGGCATATTAGAAAAGAGATCGAAAAATAATATACAGTGGAAATATGGTGAGTTATACTGATATGATATCAAATTACAACATTGATTGTCTTTGTTTCGTAATCTGAAGTACGCGTTCATTATAACAATGATGAATGAACTGTACCTCCTACATTAAAAAAAATCTCATAGCTTTCTAATGGAAATATTTAGGACTATTTAAAAAAAGAATTACTAAAAGTGCAGTCCTTGTTGCGTGAACCGCTAACAGAATTTCCTTTTCATTTATCGTCGTTAAAGTTCTAAGTTAGCGTATGTCATTCAGGCCCATTATACAAGTGGCGACCGCGTACGGGTAAACGCAGTGTAGGACGACCCCCTACTAGATGGAGTGACGACCTGAAATGCATTGCAGGGAGTCGGTGGGTGCAGGTGGCGCAGGACCGTTCTTAGGAGGTTTCTAGGGAGGCTGATATCCAGCAGTGA
Organism: Galleria mellonella; assembly: GCF_026898425.1. NCBI lineage: Eukaryota > Metazoa > Arthropoda > Insecta > Lepidoptera > Pyralidae > Galleria > Galleria mellonella. The sequence continues at coordinate 2,921,905 of NW_026442090.1, read as the reverse complement.
ACGGATAATGGCTGAAATAATGATAATGATACAAGTGGCAAGCGATTTCATTGATGGAATCGATAACGCTAGCGAGTCCGTGAGACCGAATGAGATAGCAACGTCGGATGTCTCAGTCCAACTCATGGACTCGCTATCGATGTCGATTCCATCGACGAATTCGCTTGCCACTTCTCTAAAAGGTGGCTCTGTACGTTTTGGTGTAATTTGATTCGATTGTTAAAAGTAGTGTAGATCGCCTGAATTAATCAGAAATCTGAATTTAAATTTATTTTCCGAAAGGTATTTAAGCTAATTGCAAAAAAAAAAATTACAATATAAATGCAATTTGTATCATCTATATAACGATGTTGCAACTTCAACTACAAGAAGGAGACTTTGTACAAAAGTCGATTGCTTGGTTACCTCTGTCCCATTCGTGTTTCAACCGTGAAACAGCTGTGTCTGCATGGTTAATGATACTATACACGTATGTGACTGTACAAAAGTCGATTGCTTCTGCCTCTGTCCCATTCGTGTTTCTACTGTGAAGCAGTTGTGTTTACATAGCTGTTTCGGTTTGAAGAGTGGGATATGGCGTAAATTTACTGGGTACAGAGGTATAACACCTGAGTCCTCAGGAATGGCAACGCATGGGGGGTATCATAGGCGAAACAGTATACTCTGTTATGTCCATGGTTTTGCTCATGTCTATAGGCGACGGTTACCACTTTTCATCAGGTGGACCGTCAGCTTGATAGCCATTCTAAGTAGTATAAAAAAAAAACGTTATATAGATGATACAAAGCATGGAATTGTTTTGGTTTCGTGAAACTAATGCATGCAATACAATATTAGTTACACGTGAAACTGTTTAAAATTAGTTTCGCAATTTAAATTGGATTACCTAATTCCCTATAGTTTTGTACACGTGGTATCGTGTTTTTCGTTTAAGTTGAAATATTAAAAAAATCCTTTCTTAACGGATGCTTACGTTATTAAATAAAACTCTGTTTTAAATTCAACTTTCTAGATACAGTTACCAGAGGGAGACTTTGTACAAAAGTCGATTGCTTGGGTACCTCTGTCCCATTCGTGATTCAACCGTGAAGCAGTTGTGTTTGCATAGCTGTGTTTCGGTTTGAAGGGTGGGATATGGCGTGAAATTACTGGGTACAGAGGAATAACACCTGAGTCCTCAGGAATGGCAACGCATGGGGGATATCATGGGCGAAACAGTATACTCTGTTATCTCCATGGTACTGCTTATGTCTTTAGGCGACGGTTACCACTTTCCTTCAGGTGGACCGTCAGTTTGTTTGCCTTTCTAAGTTGTATAAAAAAAAAAAAACAGTATTTTTGGCTGCGTTAATAGTCGGCGAGGTTAAATGATTGTATAATTAATAGATTGACGGTAGATTATGACATTAGGGGTGGGCAGCAGTAGCGGCACGGACGTGGGCTCGGTGGGCGTGCAAGCGGACGAGGTGCGAGCACGCAAGCTGCGGGCGGCGGTGCGCGCGCTGGCGGCGCGGGAGGCGCGCGTGTCGCGGGCGGTGGCGCTGGCCGAGTCCGCGCTGCACGCGCTGTCCGCCGAGCACGACGGGCTCGCCTACATCACCTACGCGGACCTGCGCTCCATCAAGGACTTCAAGAACCAGACCGTCATACCCATCAAGGCGCCGCCCGACACCATACTCAGAGTTAGTCTCGCATTAGTCATTTTCTCTTCAGCGTGTAATTTAACGGTCGAGGAAAACGTTACCAAAGCTTTACTGCGGTTGCCGGGGGGAAAGCGATTGTTAGTAATGAGGTCTAATAGCCCCATTGCTAGCAATATATTCTCTCAGGTCTACCCCCACGTTCGTACGTAACTTAGTCACCTCCACGTAAATTAGTCACGATGGTTTCCAAGGGAACCATCGTGACTAATTTATTGTTGAATTCGTCACGGGCTAACTGACGCCTTTTCATCCTCACCTATCATCTTTCACTGGTGCCCCACCAGTGTATAACCGATAGCGCAGGCGGGGTTACCATTCCATTATTATCCATTAAAAAACTGCGGTTGGCAACCCGCCTGCCAAGAGTGGCGATTACTGGTAAATCCTCTTCAAGGGGAGGCCTATGTTTAGCAGCGGACAGTTAACGGCTGATATGATAGTGTAATTAGTAAACAAACTGAAGTAAGTCGGTCATAATATATTTCAAGAATTGTCAATTGTTAAGGAAAAAATTTTCTGGAGCAGTATGTCTACATGAGTAGAAACTAAAAACCCCCATCAGCTCTGGTGGTGTTATTTTTTACGAAAATCGAATTTTGATGAAAATTTAATGGTAACTCCACCAGCATATATCAACAATATATGCCGGTGGGCTACCAGTACGTGATGATAAGAATTAATCCCAGTTGTTTTATAGATGCTAGCAATACAAAATTTAATGTATATTGGAAACCTATTTCCGCACTAAGCCTCTCATTTGGACCGTTGTACGTGTGAGTCGTGGCTTATACTGCCAACAAACCTTCGCCTAGAAGCTTTCTGGTATCTTCACAAGCCTTACGAAGCGACCTCACTGTTCCGAGGATTTGTGAATGTTGAGGGGTCGCAGCTACACATTCCAGGATTATATGAGCAGCCGTTTCTCTGGCGTAAAAACGGCATATAGGTCTGTCTGTCGCCCGTCTGTGGCCCCTATTGTGTATAAGTGTTTACTTAAGGGGCAATGGCCTGTTATTATCCCTTTTATTGTTTTAAAGTTTTGTCCTGTCTGGAAATAATAGACTTTTTTCGTTTCAACGTCAACGATTCAACGGCGCGACGGCCAGTTTTGTTTACAATCAGTAGTTTGTGTCAATTTTTGGATTTGTATGTCAGTGTATCTTAAACGAATTCATACTCGAAATTACGATAACGGAAGAGGAAGAAGTGGATACGGGCCTGCCATTTTCATTCCAGAATCTCTTCTAGCTAGATCATCTGTGGCATCGTTACGATAAAATTCACTGTGCCCCTCTTATATAATGGAGGATAACTTAATTGTCGCAAGATATTTTACTAGTGGTTTAATTATTTATGTTAGGTTGCATTCGATTATTAATTTCTTATTTGTTTTGTTTTCAGTGCCTATAGTACCGTCGTGCTGTCTGAAAAGAATCTAATGCTAATGTCATTGATTTATAACCACATATTTGCAATATATCAACTAACAATTTTCCCATTGATGTGATTGATTAGATCGTTAGAAGTGACAAATATTAATAAACAAATAAATAAACTAATTTTCACGTTTATAATACATACAATTGGGACGAAAGATTCTTAAGTAGCGACTCCCTATAGACGAACGTAGTGTAATACAATTGTGACTAGGCAAAACAATGGAATCTTAATTATTATTAGTCTTTATTCAAATCGTTACATTTACGTTTAAATTACAGCATTATAATATGACCAATAGTTCTTACTTGTCATTTCTTTGTTTATTAGCAAAGGCCTTTCTCTAACCTTTCTCAGACTTTTTTTTATCTTGGGTGATAATAGTCCACAGGCTTCAAGCTATTTGCATAATTTTATTTTCCCATTTTTTGTTACCGCGCATTGTGTATCCAGCCCATCGCCATTACAGCTGTTTAATTTTTACGGTTACATTGTGTGTTTTTGTTGTCTATTGTTTATCTTGTCTATTTTTCTTTCTCCTATTATAATTCTTTTCTATGGCACATTCGCAAGTTCATAATTCCGTTTCAAATTCTTTCGTAAGTCAGATCGGAGGTATGCATATGTATAGTTTGCCTTTTATGGTCCTCTTTATGTTTTTATCTTTAATTATTTCTTTGAAAGATCAGTATAGTTTTGTCAATTCTTGTGTAAATTTTTTGATTGTATTGTATTTAATCGAAATTATTTGTTTAAGATAAGTGTATTTGACTACATATTTTATTTCATTATTGCCTATTGTTATTTTTTCTTAAATTATGTTAGTCTTAATTTTTTGTAGACTCACGCTGAAACCAACATCTTTATTTTACTGGTTTTTTTTTTATGTAACTTAGAATAGCAAAGTCGTTGATGGCCCATGTGTTGGAAAGTTGTAATCGTCACCTATAGACTTGAACAGTACTATGGACATAACAGAGCATAATGTGTCGGTCTTCTAAGTCTGTAGTTCTTGTGGGGATTTTGTGATTAGTTTTGAAATCCTAGTAGTAAACTAAATAACTTATTAAATACCTTTATTTCAATTTATTCAATACAAATTCATACGTATTAATAAATAGTGACAGCTGTCATTTTCTTTCATGTAATAATACATTTCATTGATTCAATAGACTGCAGGCACTATATTTAATCTATGTTCAGTATTAATCCTCAGTAGCTAAGTATAGTTTATAACATGGATACAATGCTATAATATGAAATTTAAAAATATTTTATATGAGTCTTATTAATTATTTTAAATAAATATTATTTCGAAAAAGTATCAAGATTTCACTTTTGTTGCAAGAAAACGAAACTCGGTAAAAGTTACTGAGTTCTTTCAAAACAATATGTTTATATATTCCCTCAAATATAAATGAGCAAAAAATTTGAAAGAGTACTGTATTTTTGCATCATTAGTTAATTTATCTGTGGTTGGACATGCTGCTTCTTGAAGACTACCTTTAGCCGGCGAATAATTATATCAAATGTAAAAATTAATAATTACATTGAAATTTACTTATGTTTTGCTTAATTTTCAGGTACCTCATCCAGACGAAAATGGATATATGTTCTACCTGAAATCAATGTCTGGTGAAATCGAAGTCTTCCTCTGTCCGAAGGAACGGCCGCCGTCGCCTCCTCCCTGTTAGTATGACTGTTATTATTATGATAGTATGATTAATGTTACATAGTAATGTAAACTAACTAGATGTAATCCCCAATGTTACACCTAAATTAAGGTAGATTGTATGCAATATATTTATGTCAAAGTTTCACGAATGCCATTTGCTACTTTACCATGCAAGATCACCTCGTGCTCCTTTTTTTTTTTATCTAGTTTCTGCAATTTTTTTAAACGAATGCTGTTTTTGTGCTTTCCAGCCTCAGAGTTGCTGCCTCCATATCCACTCTTAGAAGATAATAAGGCGCTGCTCGCTCCGCTCATAGCTCAGCTGCAACCCTGCAGTTCAAGTTCTATCGCTGCGGATTATACGTAAGTATTAGTTTTTTTATTTTGCTAGCTTTGTCTATGATAAGGAATGTGTAACTATGGGAAACAGTTAAGAATGTAAATTGCATTTGTTAATTTATTATCATTATGATATTATTAATAAGTAATTGTAGGCATCAGAGGAATCATAATCTAATAGTTTTGTTACTGTGATCACATGTGAGACACTTGATAATGTTTGTATAAGTTATGAAGCCTTTTTATTGAATGCAATTGAAAGAATTATAAATGTTGATAAAGAAAATAATCAGACAGTATAATTTGTATTTGTATTGTACAAATATCACTTGTTTTTGTAGTATTAATAAAAATCTGTTTATAATATTTGAATTCTAACAGAAATTGATGTCTGGCCCAAGCAATAAACTATGCTTGTACTCTGCAGAAGGTTGTCTCGCTCTTCATTTTTTTTTTTCTAAATTATGGTTGTGAAATAAACAATACTAGGTCTTATGAAGTAGATTATCAGTCCTGAGTTATAAATTGTTAGCATCGTGTAACAAACGTGTGAAGTTATTTGAGTTTGAAACGATAAATGTACGTAATAATGTTACAGCACGCCGGTGAAGCGTGAACCGGGGACCTCAAGTGAACCGGGCTCAGGGCCAAGTTCTGGGCCGGGGCCGGGTTCAGGGTCGCGGGGCGGGTTGAGCGGGTGGCGTAATGCTGACCCGACGCTGGCACGCGTTCTGGATCCTTCGCCGCCCTCCTCGATGTCTACTCTCTCTGCACTCTCTACGCCTGACAGTCAGTATACTGCATTTATTTTATATTAGTACTTTCGAATTGCTTATCCCCTAGACAATGTGACAATTTATCGCTAGAAGCAAGTCACTAATTCCATGCAATTTGGATTGCATGGAATTAGTGAAAGATTGAATGTTTTGCTAGCAAACAATTTTTAAATTACTGATACATTTGTATGCAACTTCAAATGGCAAATGAGCTGATGTCTCATCTAATGGTTAGTGACACTACTTACTATCACTATTTGTCTCTCCCTCTGATGTCGAGAGCTTCAAAAATAGATTGTTAGACTTCCTTTCATATCACACCATACTATAAAATATACTGTGTAAATATTACTAGTCCTCACGTGGTGTTATTCCTGTGGACTACCATGTTATACCTCCCTGTAATTTCACTGCTATATCCCGCCCTACAAACTGAAATAGCCATCCAAACAGAGCTATGTGACTGCAGAAACACACAATTTTTAAGAGTCTATATAAATAATTTTCAAATGATTATAATTTTCAATATCAGGTTCAGTGCGGGGTAGGCTTCGTAACGCGCTGATAGCGGAGAGCGATGATTTCGCGCCAATTATGGGCGGCGGTCGCTTCCAACTACAGACTGAGGACCAGGAGTCAGGTACTGATTTGTTTTTTCCATCACACCTCGTATTTGAATATTATAGACAGTACACTACTCACAGGGTGTTGGTTTTGATTTATAATAACAAATTTAAATATTTTATAATACCTTGTTTAAAGCCAATTCTATGCAAATGATGTAAGATTTGGTGTAAGATATATGCAGATAATATAGTTTATTAGCTAATCCTATGTTATGTACAGAGTAGAATTAAGGTAAAATGTTGTTATCATTTATGGCATAAGATACTAAATAAACAGAGAAAAAAAAAATAACTGTCTGTTATGAAGTTGAAATGTAATTTAATGTAAATTGTATTGATTGAAAATGTGTTTTTGTTATTAATTTTTGATAGTAATAATTGGATGTATTGTATACTTGACGTCGGATGCTAAAATAAATAATTTCAGCTAGCTCCAATTGCTGCAGAAGATATTCGCGTTTTGTGGCTAGAACTCCGGCTGTGACTTGTGTTTTAGTCACATCACAGTCAGAGTTCTAGCTATACGGCGCGACCAACGTCCTACCGGCAACTCCATGCACCCCGTAGTAACGAATTCATAAATAGTGATTGTACTTTGTTTAATACTAGTATGGTACTTTTAGAGTTCTATTATTAAATACAGCTAATTGGCCCCGAAATAGTTTGATTCAAACTTTACTTTTTGTTTCTTATATACTTGGCATAAATAATTTTTTTTTTTCGGTTTTGCTCATTCAAAAGTAAGACAATAAAACGATAGTAAAATTGGGTAATAATAACAAATCCTTTATTACGCATAGGAGAAATAACCATAGAATATATTTTACAGAATGTTCAATTACAAAAGATACAAAATGTGACATTATTGCTAAAACCAATCTTTTATAGACACCCTGATAACACAATCATTTAACACATAGTTTTCGATTTTAACAGTTTGTTATTATTGTTAAAAATATAAGCTAAATTAAAAAAAAAAAAACAGATATATTTGTTTGATGAAAATGTGTGATGGCAATTTGAAGGCATATCAAACAGCACAGCACAGTGTGAACCTTTATATATATAAATAAAAAGAATTTCTAGACATCGCTTGAAACATGTACAATATCTGCAGTTATATATTGGTATAAATTAAATGTTGTGAATGATTGACAAACTCTATTTTCAAATTAACCCATGTATGATTAGAATGGTTAGACGCGATCACTATTTCGGGGGCCCTATAAATAAACATGATTGTGATTCCAAAAAATCTTGTCTTTTCCTTTATATTGATTCGCGTGACATGTCATTGCGTTATAATAAAAACTATTATCTATAGTACATAGACTACTAGGTATCATGTTTTTCCTTGTGTACTTACTACTTCATTGTTTATTTTGTGAATATTTTGAAATATACAATTTTTTCATTTGTGTTTTTGGTGTCAAAGCGCCTATTGTCGCTGCATCTGCATGCTTCCATTGTCATCCCATATTCGGCTTGTTAACTAACTTTGTCATTGTTTTGTGTGCTTTAATTTGAAAACGAAGATTTGCTTTCAACATCCTTTACAATTTTGGTGAAATGGTTCTATAAATTTGTATAACAGTATGAATTAATTTCAACACATGAAGATAACTTCAGTTGTTTTGTTGTTAACTGGGTTTATTTTATGAAAATATTCTGTAATTGCACTCGACAAATCTCATAACTGTTTCAGAGAATGTAAAATGAAATTATGTATTTAAAGTAGATTGTATTAAAGTTTCAAGGAAACAATAGAATAATTTTCTTGGGAGGCAGTTTTTTGAATTTAGTTCTCAGATTGAACATTTTGTGACAGAGAAACCACGGAAAATTTTATTCCCTCTATAAGAAAAAATGAAGGTTCTAGATTAAACTCATTAATATATTTATGTAAAATAGTATTAGCATTTTTATTAGATAAAGTAACACTTGAATTATACACATTTGAACCTTCTGTGAATTTTGTGGATCTTTCGAAGAAAAAAGCATAGTTCCCTGCCACACACCTGAGTCCTCAGGAATGGCAACACATGTGGGGTATCATGGGTGAAACAGTATACTCTATTACGTCCATGGTACTGCTCATGTCTATAGGCGACGGTTACCACTTTCTATCAGGTGGGCCATCAGCTTGTTTTCCATTCTAAGTTGCATAAAAAAAAAAAAAATTAAGAGTCAGTAATAGTTTTTCGAATAGATGAAAGTAATTTGCTACATAGTGCAAAGTTTACAGAGTATTATTGTGAAGTACATCCCATGCCTAAATATTATATTTAGGCGATATTTCTAGAGAAAGACTTATTCTTCCTTTTTGAAATATCACTAAAATTAGTAAAGAGTGTTGCATCAGTATGTTTATATTATATTTATATGCAACGAATCTTTCGATTTGCAGGTTACATGACTCGCATTTGTAAATTCTTGTAATTTGAATTTGTCATTTGGTTTTGGAACTGTGTCTGGTTTTGAATCATTTCTGTAATGTATAATATTTCAAGTAACATAAATGTGTAATTAATTTGTAGGGGAATTAAGTGGAAAGGTGCACTAGATGGCAAATATTTGCAAAACATAATAAATATAAATCTTACGACTTGAAAAATGTTATCGCTATATATACTTTTGTGAATACATTAAAGGTACTGCTTCTTGCGAATGGAATGGAAGTTTACGAAAATTTCTCAATAAAAGTAATATTATTTCAAATTAATTAAATTTGGTTGACTATTTTAAGTCACAATTTCAATTTGCATCTAGTACTACTTTACACATAATGTAGGTGTTGGATCATGTAAATACACTTGGTATGTGTGTGTGCCTGTGTGTGTGTGTATGTATGTATGTATGTGTGTGTGTGTGTGTTGGTGAGGTGGGGTGGGGTGAGGCGGGGCGCGTGTTGTCCGCGAGCTGCATCCCGTGCGGCTCCAGTATCCCCGTGTAGCACCATGGGATTCAGCTCACGGCGGCACACTAACTCATCTACTAATCCACGTAACGCCACCATCGTCCGTAACGCCCTCATGTCTAACGTCCGCACTAACTGGCACCTACTGCGAGCTATTTATGACTCGTTTGTGTTAACACCTATTGGGAATTGGAAGTTAACCCCCTTAGTTCGTACACGAGTCATAGCGTAGACATGGTGAATATACAGGCTGTAATCGAAATTGTTGGCATCTTTTTAAAGGATTTTTCACAAGTGATATTGAACGTTTTTTCAAAGAAACATGGAATAAATAAAGACAAAAATTTTAAGCCCGCGAATTGGAACTGATTATGGGAATACTAAAATGGCACCACAATCTGTCAAGTTAATATGGGAGTGATTTTTTTTGTCTCTTTTCGATTCATAAATATTTAGTTACACTTGTTGAATTCTTCTTTAGAATGACCTTAGCAATTTTGATTTCAACCAGTATAGTACGAGATAATTACGTGAAATCCGTACTGCGTGTACATTTACGTTTACGTTATGCCTCGTATTTTAAAATGTAAAACCTTTAATAAATCTCAATTTTCTTTCAAATTAAAGTGAAAGCTCTCTAAAAGGTAAAACAGGTTTATTACGATGAGTATTGATGGTTAAAATGCTAATTTAAATCAACAAATAATGTTATATGACCATTGTCATAATACAGTATTAAATTTCGTTTCTGAGTGTTGCGCAAGGGTTTCCAGATATGATTTTTTTTTTAATTTTATCCAAATGTAAAATATTTTTTTTCAAATCTATATGATTTTCATTATTTTTACCCAATCACAAATCAATTTTCACTATGTTTTGCACTAAATCACAAAATCATCAACGAAAATAAAACGCGCCTTTGTTTTATATTTTTATCGACTTTCTCTTATTCCGTCTTTTGTTTTACTATATATTTTTATTATTATTATTATTATATGATTTGTACAACTTTCAAAGCTGCCATAAATATACCCATCTTTGTCTATCCCCATTTCACGTTTTTCCAAAAAATTCTCCAACATTTTCATTTTTCCAAAATTTTGCGAACTTAATTTTTTTTACTTAATCTGTTTAGTATAACCTAATCTGGTAATGCTGCTGTTGCCATTAGAAGCAATTGCTTTTAATAAATACTCATCGTTTAATATTTTTTACGAATAAGGGGTTAACTTTTTTGTAATTATTTTTATGAAAAAAATTTTAGTAAACAAATGTATGTTGTAAATACTGACAATGTTTTTTTTTATGTCTTTGTAATTATCTCAAGTATTGGCCTCCAAGTAGGTATTGGTTCATATAAAATATTAAAATTTTTTAGGATGTATCAATAAATTGTTTAACAGGGAACCATTTATTATTCCATTTTTTTTTCTTTTTTATTTCATATGTATTTTTTTACAGTTGAACCAGTTATTATTATTTACAATGAAGGGCTTAAACTAGGTATAAGTGTACTAGGTGTATTATATATATTTTTTAAATACACCAGTAATCTTATTAGAGCGAATGGAACTACGTCTTATGTTCCTTAACAGAAGCGCAAACGCTGCCAACGTGTGGCCTACAATATGCGCTGTAGTGAGACAAGATTATACGTTGGTCTTATTCCGCTAAAGGCGCGGTTGGCGTGTGATCGTATTATGATGTACTATTCTAATAATAAAAACGTGTAATACTAGCTAGCTGATTTTGTTTCTGCTATTAGCAAGGTCAACCCATATACGGATAGATTTTTTAAGAAATATTTTGGTCATAAAGTACATTTATTTCACTTGTGCACATAATTTTTTTTATCAATAATTCAATATTCCTGTTGGGAACTGGCTAGCAATTAGACTGTCGTATGTTTGTTCTTTTTTTTTAAATAAGTTAAGAATCTGTTACAAATATGGTATTGTATGACTTTTCAGAACCACTGGAGTTGGAGCCATTCCTAGCGCTAGAGCCGCCAATGTCCGCGACCGACTATGGCTTCTGTCTCGACCACACCGAAGGGCTCACGGATCTCTTCGACCTGATATAGAGCAACGCAACACATCGCAAAACCGGTCCAGTTCCCTTATCGTATATGTTGCAACAGAAAATATTTATTTTTTCATATTAGATACGTTACCTGGACCTCTAGATGGGTGGCAAACGGATCTGTGTATATATTTACGCAATCACACCCATGCGAAAGAACGACGCGTAATATATGCTGTCTTGTTCTTTTTTATACGTGCCGTAGCGTATATTATCTATAAATAGTTTCGTTTGTCAGTTGTTCAGAAGTGCTAATTTATTTCTTGATGTAAACAGATAAGCGCTATTTGATTTTTGTTATATCGCAAAACTAACTTAAAACTGGTGTTTATATCGAGTGTTTATAAATTGGCAATCGATTTAAATATTAGCATATAGTGTGGACTAGCCAGCGGTTCCTAAATTTTAAAGGCTATGGACTCAAATTATTTTTATTTTAGGGGACCGAAACACCAATCAGTTCGAGAACCTTTCTTTCCCATCCATCGTCAGTTCATTAAGCTACGTAGCTGGCACATTTAAGTTTACTGAAACCTTTAGACTATCTTAGTCAGTTTTTGGATTTTTTACATGGCTATTGGCGTCTTGCCAAATCTGCTCAAAACAGTTTCTGGTGTTTGATTACCTGATGGGTTTCTTGCTCACCTCGGTGAAGAGAAGAAGGTCAAATTTTCTTTCCAATATTTTCGCTGTGAACTCTTGATTCGACAAAAGAGAAAGGCATCACCCTTCTTGCTACATTCTGGGTAAATTATGCCCAAGCTAGCAAGTTATAGAAGGCTAGTGGACTGGACGCTATTTCAGCGATAGTACTTAGGCATTGTGCGTCCGAGTTGTCTCTCGTCTTAACATTCTTGTTTCACCTAAGTTACGCCTCTGGATCAGTGCCGATATCTTGGAAAATAGCCAATGTGTAACCGCTTTCTAAAAAAAAGGAACCAGGAACTGATCAGGTCTGTTAAATAATCGTCCCATTGCTGTAACCTCAGTGCTGTCTAAATTGCTCGAGAAGATCTTAAATCTGCTATATGAAACACCAGTAATGTGTATGAAACACTGCTCGCAGCTCTGGAATGGTTCCCCTTAGTACCTTCTACATGTTCTCGGCGTTTTATAGAGAAAATGAAAATGCTGAGGTGAGAAAACTAGAAGCTCTAAAATTAGGTAGAGATGCAGATTACCTCAGTATCTTTTAATGTCTTTTCCATGGGGAATGCTTAGAAGAATTTCTTTCACTTATTCTATCTTCCCTTTTCCACATGAAGATGGGACAGCGGCTGCATTCATACACGGTAGACTGCCCGTACTTGTGTACAAAAAAAATTTTTACTGTTCTTGTGTGAACCGTACCGTAACAATGTACAATGGTCTTTCCGGTGTCATGTTTCTTTCGTTCTATAACCTCGGACCATTCAATCGTAGCGTAAAAAGCACTTAGTGAGCCGGAATAGAACATTATCTTTTTAGTTGATTGTATTCATGGACCATGCCTCTATGTTTGTTCATGATGGAGTAGTCATATCGTCATAGTCATAGAATACTGACGGATCTGACGGATATTACATATAAGGAACCGTCAATATTTTACGACTACGACGATATGTCGTGCTATAATAATAATAAAAAAAAAAAAAAAAACTATTTGAGACTGTCACACAGTGATATTCTCAATATTTTATCCCTATCCATAGCTTGCTGAATTATATGGAACTTAGAACAAGCTTCAAATGATAAAAGATATTTAAATAAATTTTATTTTATTAATATATAAACTTGAAGGTAGAAATTATATGCATGTTCTTCGATTTCTAAATCGAACCTCAGTCTCGCGAAATTGCTCAAAAGCATTATTATTTATTAATGCCCCTGATTCGCAGAATCGCTTAGGAATCGCTGGCTAACTACATTTAATCAACAATGCCGCAAAATAATCAAGATAGTACTTTTATTTTTAACGAATTATAGTAGTGTTGGATCACTCGCACATTTTATTGTTATGAAATAATCAGAAAAGTGGCGTTGATTGAAATGTTACCTTTGTTATAAATTATAAGCGTTTATATATTTATTTAATGCTCAAATCTGATACATGATTGTTAAATACAATACCGTTTCGAATTAGACGATCGCTGAAAGCCGTTGACAATCGCCTAATTGGTAAAAGTTTGTATGTAGAACCCGTAAAGTAGGGGTGTCCAATAATTCAATTTCGATCTATCGCAAAACCTTTTATAGTCGACATTAAATTAAAGCAGTACAAACTGTACTGGTTTAACAATTACATTTGTTATTAAACACAGGGCATAAACGTAGCATGTTAACGAAAGACTAATACTATCATTGAAATTTAAGAATTTCAAATGTAACCATTCTCACCAATCGGTTTCGATACAAAACATACATAAATGGCTACCCCTACCATAGATATCGAGTGATTCTTTTATAAACTGACTTGGGGAAATTAATTTTACTATATCGTAGCACTTGACTGTGTACAGTGAGAATAGGTGCTTATTTTTAATATTGAACATTGAATAAATCATTTAATGAAAATACATGGCGACATGAAATGGACTATAACGCCGACAATGTGTTATGTACCTCAAATTTTTGTATTGAGATCGCGTTGTCTTAATTCCAAAACGCTTAAAATGTTCCTCGTACGTCAATGGAGGCGTATCAACATAGTCTAACTTAAAACTCGGAACATTCGCTGAAGTAATGTTTAAATGAACGATAAAAGTAATCAACGGTTCCAGATAAGTGGCAAAATTATCTGTTTTTAAATATTATGCTATCACATACATAAGAAAGAATGAGACGCCGGATATACTTTCTTTTTCTATTAGATGTGTAAGGCAGTGTACTGGTTAAAAATGGATTCTTTCGCTTGAGTAGAGTCGGCACCCCTAGACAAGTGATTTACAAATATAGCGATAGATATGTTGACACAATTATCTGCATGAGATGAATCGAGACAATAATGTCTGGCATCTTGTTCTTTTTCATACGTACACTGACGAAAACGTGTTTATCGATGAATTTAATCGCTATTTCTTTATGGCGGCTGATAATCAATCAACAAATTATTGCGACAAGAGATAATATAAAAAATGAATTTTTAATAAATGAACAATATTATGAGATGATCACCTATTGACATGACGTTGCTAAGGGAATGTTCCGAGTTGGAATGTAGGATGTGTTGCAATTGTGACGTGTAGCGGCGGTCGCGGTGGGGGTCGCGGCCGCTCTGTACATACACTCGCTCAAATGCCGCGGCGCCCGCGTCCGCTCTGTACATATTACTATATAATGAACGGTGATATCTTAGCGGCCTTCGATTTTATTGTAAAGCTAGCTCTAGTGTTCTATTGTCATTCGTGCCGTTGGCCTATTGTTTGCAATCGTCCTGTTCCGTGTAATAAAGTGTAATTTGCCAAATATTTAGTTGATATCTGAATTTTGACATTTAGTTATGATATGGTTTCGTTTAGTAGTCTTGTAAATAGCGCGGACCGAACGGATTCGATGCGAACGCATTGTATATTTGTATGATTTAAATAATTAAGTACAAAAACAGGAGCGTGTGTTACAGTGGCTCTACAAGTGTAACTCTACGGATGTAACTCGTTGATAAATTAAATCATTTGTAAATAAAAACAGCCAATGTGTAACATTGATATTTTATATAATAAGATAGCGTATCAATATTATTTTATTGTCGCTATGAGGTTTTTAAGGCGAATAACATATCGGATAGTCTCTATATGTTGTGTTTCCAGGATTAAAAAAGTCAATTCAAAAACAGTATACGCGAACTGTACTTTAGAGTGACTGTGATACCGCATATAAATTACCTCATGTCCATTTCGCTCGTTCGCGCGCTCCGTTCCCTCCGCATCGTCTAGTGTACAGCACAAATCCATGTATAAACTTATTAATAAGTGCATATCAAATAATTTTAGTGTTAGACATATTTGGATGTGGGTGTGGCTGGCGCGGCGTGTCGGGTAGCGTGCGGGCGGCACCGGTTGCAATAATAGTCGATAAATTTAACGCCACGAATATGGGTTGCTTCCTGTTTATTTTTAATCGGATTCCATGATTTGTGGTCGTAATGTTGAATCGAGAATCTTTCAATGGTGCAACTACCGTGTACATTTTGTCTTTATTCTTGTAAATCCTATTTCAAATTATAAAATCTATATGATCAATAGAAATAAAATGTATACATAGTTGCACAATATCGTATAGAAATCATAGTGAGAAGAGCTATCAGGTAAAACAATTTATGGGATCCTTGCTTAGTTACTGTTGCACTTGATTAAGTCGCGACTATGACTCGCCGTCCCAGAAGTATTAAATTATCTTTTCATTACCCATGTATGTCGCGTTACATTAGATTTGTTTTGTGACACCAATGTCTTACACTCAGGGAAATGTTATTTATCATTTATTCTCAATTGAAACCATTCAATGAAATAAATATGTATGTATATTAAATTAATTTATAAATAAGATTTTAGTTGCAGCGTCTGTCATAAAATATTGATTGTTTGTGTTTCATAAGGATTTATTAATGTCTTTCTATTTATGTAATGCTAAAAAGCGAATTATGTTTTATCGGGTATTTACAATAAGGAATATAAACGTGTATTTCCGTTTTATGATTTTTTTTATAAAATATTCCATGATTACAATATCCATTTTCTATGGTTCCACTCGAAGAAGTGAAAGTGAAAAATGAAAGAAACTGGTTACTAAAATTGATCTGTTAAAAATACATATGTATATGTGTTGCATTTTCAAGCAAAAATAGTTAACACATATGTACGTAAGTCAGAAAATATTGAAATGTATGTTACATTTTGGTATTTTGTGTACTTTTTTTAATAGTCACTAAGAATAGATGAAATAATTAGACTTTTCCCTCATGGCCCATCAAAATAGTTTGGAAATCGATAGTCTGCTTTTAATGTTGGGAGTACCTCTTTGGTAAATTAGATTTTACCTGCACGAAAAAGTGTCATATGTAGTTTGCACGAGATTTTTTTATACGGTTCCCTTTAAAATTACCACCTTAAATTTTTTTTACTCAGTCAATTTTATGCTAAGATCTCATAAACACTAGATAGTCCGGTGGGTTAGTGATATGTTGTACATGAAACTCATAATTCATTGCATAAGATAAGACGGAAATATGTAATCTATTCTTATACAAATGTACAATCGTCGGGGAATTTTTGCACTTGTTTGTTATTGTAAATGCACAACTTAATATGAACAAAATTCGCTTCTAGCAACAACTGCAATTGACAGAATTAAATTTATTCAAGCGCATTGTACGAGATAACCCGTAATCAAACATAGGTTACTGATCGTCTCGAAAATCTTTTAAAATTTATTTTTGTGAAGGCGATTTGTTATTTTTATTTATAATCTCTAATTAAATTGTTTGTAACACAAAATCTGGGGCCAAACATACGAGAAAAGCAAGTACAAATTAAACAAGAGTTTTCTCGTAATTTAGTTTAAGGGTTTTTACGCTACTTCCATTGTTAACATCGATCGGTACTTTGTTTGATAAAATGGTAACGGCGCGTAAATTGATTGTCTATATTAGAACGATCGATCGATTGAATCGTGTAAACTTTAGTCTTTTTAAAATCTATAAATCTACGACATTAAGTGTACTAATCGATTCTGTCTATCGCTAAAATTATTTCTAAAATTATATAGTTTTAGAGATAAATTTAGAGAATTTAAGAATTGGTTGTCTGTTACTTGGTAAATTGTAATTATATCTTTGGTTTAATTCGGGTGCCAATGCATCTGTTATAATTTTTTAAAAAGGCTTTGGTTTTATATCTCTAAAATTCAAATGGACTGTCTAAAATAATACATAACAAAATCTAATATAAAATAACCAGTAATTTTTATAAATGATAATTGCATGTGGAGGAGTGTTCTTAAATATTTTGCTGGAGTTAACGAACTCAATTGTAATAAATAATAATTTGTAATACCTCGAAAAGTCGACTATTGCAATTGTAAATAAGGTTCTTGGAACGTCGATTTTAATTAAAATTAAAGTTTAGATTCTTATTTCTTTTGACAGAATATTTACATTTTAGTTTTAGAGACACGTACTTTACAATTGGTATTCAATATACAATTCCAAAGTAATTTTGACAATTACAACGTCCGAGTCAAGTTCGAAAATCGAGAGTTTCAAGAGCCAATCGATGAATCCAAATATTTGATAACCATAACATATGCTTATGATGTTTTAGCCGCCAGTATTGTCTAAGAAATTACAACGAGTTAGTCCATACAGATGTAGTCGCGTCGGTTCGACGGTGCACAGGGTCCTAATGTAGTGCTGACAATATTGTTAATTCTCCAAGAGCTGGTAATAACTAATAACACATCAGTTTGTATGTGATACCTCGTAATTGTAAAGAATGTTAATAATGATAGTTTATTACTTGCACCTCGAATCATCAACTTTATGATATAGTCAGGAATACCTACAAAAATAATTCCATTACTATATCTGAATATAAATCGTAATAGTTCAGTACTCGTTAATCCAAGATTAACAAATACGTAAAATACGTTTTCTCTTGCTTACATAAAAATGGAAAAATTGTTAAACAACGGTGAGTATGCTTGTCTTGTTAGCTTCAATTACGAGGTACCACGTTATTCTTGTGTTATATAATTTCTCTTCAGTGTTACGACAAGCGGGGTATCTCATAGACTCGTTGATTTTGTCCTATTATGATTGTCATTGTAATTTATGTACTTATATTTCGTTGTATAGTGCGCGAATGTTCCTTGCGCGTAAGTATTTAATGCAAACATGTCAATGAACGGGTTGTATCCATACATTTTATACGTTACGATCGTAAAACAGGCAAGTAGTGCTAAAATGAAATCGAGACTTTTTGACAGTATGTTTTTGTGTAATTTTCTGATTTAAAATGGAAATTGAAGGTGCAATGTTATAATATATTTATGGAGCGTGTGAAAGTTGGATTGGCGACATATTGACGCCATTTTGTTGTTGGTGTGAAGTCTGTTTGGTTAGTATTCATTTGTGTTGGAAGACTGAGGTTGATAATTCCAGTTTTGATGAACGAGCGAGTTATTTGTTGATTGAATTTAAATATAAAGTCATATATATAGTTAGGTTATATTTTTTAAATATAATATTGAGATATGTAATATAACAATGTTTTTGATTTATCCTTCCCATTGGACGAATTTTAGCAAAAAGAATTTAATCCACAATGTAGATTAACGTTTTAAGTCCAGAGTGGTATTTTTTTAGAGATGCTGTAAGCAGATTTTTTACCTCATTGAATTTGTCAAAATTAATCATATTTTTAGAGACTCATTCAGGTTTCTTTTTGCTAAAATACTACTTTGATAATGCAGATAACATAAACAAGAATAAGGTCTATATTTTTGCGTCGAATGAAACTTATATGGCAACTCGTGGAACTAGTGACGCGTCAATCTATCTTTTTTGGATTTCTAATATTTTGGTACTCGTTAAAAATTGAATCTTGACTCGAATCTGAAGACTAGAAATATTTTAAAATCATTTCTGAAGTTTACTTTTATAAAAGTAATAAATGTTTAGTAAAAAAGTATTTTTTTTACCTTAAGGTAATTAAGGAAAAGATAAAATGCTAAAACAGGAAAAGAAAACCTTATGATAAATACAAGAGTAGTGTTTTAAGTTCTCGATATCAATATTGAAATACTAAATATATTCGAGTTCTGTATATTGAATAGTTGAGTACATTTTTTATGACATATTAACAACATAATAACGCCTCCCCTATCGGTATGTAAGTATGCGCGGTATCAGTGAGGGATAATAAGTAGAGGTGAAGCAGGCCTGTTGGTTCATCGTGACGAATTTATAAGAATAATCACGATGGTTTCCAGGGAGAACCGCGTAGAGGTCGACTTGACAGAGTATATTGATAGCAATGGGGCCACTAGTCTCCATTACTAACATTTCCTTTTCCTCCCCTTGAGTATTAATTAGGTACTTGAGCCAATACTCGGGTCACCCTGACACGATCATCACTAACTGAAAATCAAATATTTATTTATTTATTTAAATAAATAAATATAGATTTTTTTTATTTATAAATCCAGTGTAACAGAAGTAACACGAAATAAATATAAATACTATATCTTTAACAAATATAGTATTTACTGAACTATGTATTTGTCATATAAAATCAGTCTTTGATGAATTCGCTTATTGTGAAATTCTTGAAGGATTTGCTCCAGATGTCCGTGAAAGCGGTGCTTACGAAGTCGTTGATCAGAGGTCTGAGTATCGCAAATCCTGGTTTCCACGCAGCATTGATAATACGATCCAGTATTGACTCTGGAATTAAAATAAAGAACTCTGCTATTACCTGCGGAATGTATACAGCATTGTATTGACAACTTTTTATCGTTAACAACAAGGTGCGTATAAAAGAAAATGTTTGAAAAACTGCACACAAGAGTGAAAAATTTGTATACTTGTGTGAAGACAAAAGCAATTAGTTTTAAAATATTGCAATCATTTATTTGATATTACTCACAAGTCTATTATCGTGTTAATGTAGTCAGTTAAATGAAAAGACAAACACAAATAGGTTCTCCATCGTATATATGGGACAAGAGCGGTACACTCAAGAAAATGTTTGTTGAACAAATCTAACTGGGACAGTTAAATGGCAGTATAAGCATTCAGCAAATTTATTGATATCTTTTGGTGAAAATGGTATGGTAACCCCTGTCTGCGATATTAGTATACACTAGCGGGGTACTAATGAGAGATGATAGGTGAGGATGAAATCAGGTCAATTGGCTTATTGTGACGAATTCAATAAGACTTATTCGCAATGGTTTCCAGAGAGAACCGCGTAGAGGTCGACCTGACAGGGTATATTGCTAGCAATGGGGCGATTAGATCCCATTACTAACAATCCCTTGCCCCCAGTCGATTGATATCAGAATTAGTAGGCGGGACGGAGGGACGCATGTAGACAATTTTTATTAAAAACAGGAAACCGCACGAAGTTAAATTAAAATTTTTGAAATAACATACCTAATATACCATTTCCTTTCAATATATTTCCGACGTGCAACTCCATGCCACCTATATGGTCTACTTCCACATGAACGTCCAGGTCGCCGTAGTTACGTTTAATGCGCGTGCTCTGAGAATAATCTCGAAGGGTGAGGTTCCAATGGCCCGAACGGAATACATTCAAACCTAACATTTCTCCCTGAAATTTGAACATTTGTTTGTTATAAATATTGTACACTAGTCTTAAATTATATGTTACAATGGTGCATTTATAACAGTTATTTGTGATCATATAAATATCGTATGTTATAAAAATACCTTATTTTGGACTTATAATGACAATGTTCTACATTATTTTTAGTGTAAAATAACGTACATATTAAATTTGTATGTATATTTAATTATTTAAAATATTGTTGATTCCCAACATTTACTAAAATTATAATTTTAAATGGATACTTTAGCTATAAGAATAAGGAAATACTAGAATATTTGTGTTGTCAGGTATTAAAGAAAGTTAAAGAAAGGAATTTATATAAGGATAGAGTATGAGACTTGGCAATATACCCGTGTAATATTAGGTTTTAAACATCCTATCGCGTTAAGGAAAAATAGCATTGGATTTGTAAAAATAAAAATTTTCAGAATATACGACAAACTATCTTGTGCACTTACTTGAAAGTCATAATCGCCATGTAGTGTTTTTACAGGAAAATATTGAGAATAAATAATCCGCCCGTTATTCCAGTCTGTCCTGTAACGTAAAGATGATATTTTACTTCTTATTAATATAATAAAATTTGTAATTAGATAGTGTTTGTAATTTGAAATAATTAAGAAAAATTATTGTGGGGGTTTTAATCCGAGCTTTAGAAGCCAAGACAATATTGCAACATCACGTAAAAACTACTGCTCCAAATTGGATATGGTTTGGCAACCTCAGTTAGGTTTTGGTGATGTTTTAAGAGGGACGCTGCTGTCCATCCACCGCCCTGCTTTAGTCGCTTCTTACGACAACCACGGGATAGGATGGGGTGGCCTATTCTAGGTCAGGACCACACGGATAAATTATATATCTGTATATATAAAATCTGGTATGGTCATGTTTAATATTCTTATACCATCTGGAAATGATTTACAAGTATTTCATTAATTCAAAATTCACGCGTATAAAGTTGCGGGTAAAAGCTAGTTATACACACACGGTTTTTTTAATAAATGATAATGGAACGGTAACTCGGCCTGTGTTATCGGTATATGTTGGGAGAACATCAGTGAGGAATGATATGTGAGGATGAAAGCAGGTCAGTTGGCTCTTGGTCACGAATTCATCAAGAATTAACCACGATCGTTATATATATATATATAACGATATATATTATTTGCATTACATATATAATATAGAGAAGAAACAAGACAATACATGTAATATGGCAAACTAATTTATAATACCATATTTCATGACAAGTAATATCTAGTTGTTGTCTGTAGATATGAATAGATAATATAGGGGGATAATCTCAAGAAGAGGGCTATCGAATTCTAAAATTGAATCTCCATTAATTATGTACGTGAGGATTTATCTGTTTGTTTTTCTGCTTATTTTTTATAAATCATACAATGGATTTGACGGAAAATTATACAGTAATTTTTTTAAATTTTTGAATAAGGATTTATTAATTCTTATGGTTTTATAATAAATTGCACATTGTTGTTGTATAAAATAATCCAAATACATTATTAGTATAAATTAGACGCTTACTTGTATTTGGTGACTAGAGATTGCGTCCAACCTTCTTCGTAAACATCTCTCAGAGTGATCGTGAACCCAATACCGGCTATGTTCCGCGACCGCTTCACTTCCCTAGCGAAGTGTGGGTCAAATGGCGCAACACCCAGCTCCGGTATGCCTGTACGCAAACGTCAACGTATGTATATACTACACATACGTACATAGTACTAAACAATACGATTTTTCATTTTATTATTACCGACAAAATAAGAATGGCAATGTTTTTTAAATATATCGTAGGTATGATTATGATATGATGGTGTAGGTAAAATTTTATAAATATTAGAATTGGCAAAATTTTATTGATGTGTTTAAAAAAAAAACTGACGTTAATTATAATTCTACTTATACTGTATAATTATACTGTCGTAAGGTAAAACCAGTTATTTTGGTTTAAGAACTAAATTACTGAAACGATTTTATTAAAATTTCTATGGAACCAATCTGTAAGTATGTACATCGATTCAAATTAAAAAATAATTTTCCATATTTTTTTATTATTATTTTGAATATTTTAACATAAGCCTAATTTAAAATCTGAGTTTTTATATGACACATATAAATATTTAAATAAACATTATAACCGCGAAGCAGTTGTGTTTGCATGGCTGTGTTTCGGTTTGAAGGATGGGATATGGCGTGAATTTACTGGGTACAGAGGAATAACACCTGAGTCCTCAGGAATGGCAACGCATGGGGGTATCATGAGCGAAACAGTATACTCTGTTATGTCCATGGTACTGCTCATGTCTATAGGCGACGGTTACCACTTTCCATC
Source organism: Galleria mellonella (assembly GCF_026898425.1). Taxonomy (NCBI): domain Eukaryota; kingdom Metazoa; phylum Arthropoda; class Insecta; order Lepidoptera; family Pyralidae; genus Galleria; species Galleria mellonella. The sequence goes on along the minus strand of NW_026442090.1, from coordinate 2,898,668 downwards.
AGGTGGTCCGTCAGCTTGTTTGCCATTCTAAGTTGTATAAAAAAAAAAAAAAACATTATAAAATAAATATACATAATCAAACAATGAAATATATTTTTTTAATCAAAAAATAAATTACATTAATAATTAGTCAAAGTAATATTTATGATCCGTACCCGACTCAAAGGTTTTCGAAATCGGTTTATACTTAACTGATGAATTTATAAGATAACAATTTAAAATACAATTGCATTGAGGACCTCCTTTTTTTTGCAGTCGGTTGATAGATAATGCATATAGGTTCTCGATTTAAAAACTGTATACAGTAGTTGAGTTCTTAAGAGCTTTAATTTTACCGAAGTTTACCGAAAACATTTATAAGAATATTTAAAATTTGTTCAGTACTTGTAATTGGTTTATTTAAAGCGTGTTTTTCCTAGTGAACTAAAATGTTATATAATAAAATAATTTGGACATAAATGTACTTTTTTATTAAATTCACTTTTTATGCAATATTCATACATTATTTAAACTTACCTACTTTGAAATACGGTCGTAATTTATTGAAGGCTCGTTTCATGCAAGTATCAAAATCAGGCGACTTTTTCCTGCATGCGGAGAATATTCTTTCTGAAAAAAAAAAAATGTTAATATGAATAACCACGAATGTCCTATAGGATTTATGTTTAGTAGTGAATAACTTAAGTATGTCGTGAAAAATGAATTGTCATTTTTTTCTATAGTCGCCTTCCAATGACAAATATACGATTGACCAAAGTTTATATAAAGAATGAGTGCATAAGAGTTGCTCCTATAGCGCCCTTTTAGTAAAAATACTTTGTGCTGCGCAGGGTGCCTTAGGATTTTTTTTTTGGTGAATGAAAATGGAATTGTAACCCCGCCTGCGGTAACGGGATACGCTGGCAGAACACCAGTGAAGGGTGATCGATGAGAATAAAAACAGGCCAGTTAGCCTATCATGATGAATTCATCAGGAATTAACTATAATATTTTCCAGGGGGAACCGGGAGGAGGTCGACCTGATTGGGTATATTGTTAGCAATGGGATTCTCAGTGTTCATTACTAACAATCCCTTTCCCCTTAGGTGCCTTAGGATTGGATCCTAAAAAAATGGTAAACGAATTTATCACTAGACCAATAAGAGCGTTCCAACGCTCTTAACAAACGCTTAACAAGCTTAACAAACTCTCAACATGCATGTTGTTAAAACCTTTTATATAGTCTATGAAATAAATGAAGTGACAAACAAACTGACAACACATCTATTGGAAAATATGGTAATGTAATGTAATGTAATGTAAGAAAGACTCTGTTTTCCGCACTTAGCCTCCCATTTGGGCCGTTGTGCGTGTGAGTCGTGGCTAGTACAGCCAACCTAGCTCCGCCCAGAAGCGCAGAAGCTTCCTGGGTTCTTCACAGGCTTCACGGAGCGACCTCACCGTTCCGAGGATTTCTAAACGTTGATGGGCCACAGCCTCACATTCCAGGATTACGTGAGCAGCCGTTTCTTCAGCGTCGAAACAGCCTCGACATAGAGGGCTGTCTGTGGCTCCTATTGTGTATAAATGTTTGTTTAATGGACAATGACCCGTTATTGTCCCTATCATTATTTTGAGGTTTTTTCTATCTAGATGTAATAAACGTTTTGATAGTCGTTGATTCAACGTAGGTACGGCCAATTTTGATTGTCTGCAATCAGTAGCCTGTATCCATCTTTGGTTTTGTATGTCAGCGGATCTTTGACGAATCCACATTCGAAATTGCGAGAACGGAAGAGGAAGAAGTGGATACGGGCCTACCACCCTCGTTCCTGAGCCTCTTCTAGCCAGTTCGTCTGCGGCATCGTTACCATAAGATCCACTGTGCCCTCTTATCCATTGGAGGATAACTCGGTTATTGGAAGATATCCTATCCAGTGAATGGTGGCATTCAATTATCAATTTGTTAAAATTTATAAAGTTAAAAAAGCTAGTCATAAAAATGTTTGTCTTGTTGTTTCGTAATGCTTTTAGTACTGCTGCGCTGTCAGATAAGAATCTAATGCTAAAACCATTTATTCCTAGCTTATGTACAGCTGCAGCAGCCTCGGTTATTGCAACACATTCGCATTGGAATATTGAGCTGTGTTCGCCAAGCGGTATGTGCACGTTTATATTCAGGTCTAAGGAAAAGACTCCGGCTCCTGAACCGTTCTCGGTTTTGGAGCCATCGGTGTATATGCGTAATTCATGTACACCGGATTGGTCCTTTTCCTCTTCTTGAATTTGTATTTGGTATTTTTTGTTAAATATATAATGATTATGAGTCCTGTCACACGGAGCCGCAATCAAAGGTTCATATTCGATTGCCTGGTTCAGAATAGAAGTGTGGGGACTGTAGTGATTTTTACCCCATAGATCCAGATGCATTAGTCGGATAGCGGCTAACGCCGCTTCCTGCTGTATGTGCAGGTCTAGGGGTGTTATGTTGAGGGCCAACTCTATTGCTGTTGTAGGAGCTGTTTTCATGCAGCCGCTGACAGAAGAGCAAAACAGTCTCTGAAAGCTTTTCAGTTTGGCGGCGGTGGTCGATAGTTTTGTCCTCGGCCACCAAACCAGTGCACCATAGACCAACATTGGCCTGATTACAGCTCTGTACAGCCATAGAGTTATTTTTGGCGAAAGACCCCATTTGTTTCCTAGCATCTTTTTGCACTGGTAGAATGCAATTGTGCTTTTGTTAAGTTTGTAGTCAAGATGTTTATTCCAAAGCAATTTACTGTCTAGTATTATGCCAAGGTACTTGACTTCTTCCTTAAGTTTCAGTTCCGTATTGAAGAGTTTTGGTAGTCTGTAAGGACATGTAACTCTTCTATTTGTGAACATGATTAATTCTGTTTTTGTAGGATTAACCGAGAGTTCATGCTGTGCGCACCATCTCTCAATTATTTCAAAAGCTACTCTCATGCGATCACACAGAGTACCTTCGAAGCTTCCTGTTAAAAGTACAGCTATATCATCCGCATAACCTACCGTGTAGAGGCTGTTATCGTTAAGCTCTATTATGAGCTCATTTACGACTATATTCCACAATAGTGGTGACAGTACACCGCCTTGTGGACAGCCCCTACCGACGATGGAAAATATGGTAATCGTCATCGGAAATTGTCGACAAGATAAGAATGACAACACGAATATTACAATATTCACATATTACAATATACATATTGGTTTTTTTATGCAACTTACAATGTCAAAAACTTAGATGGAGAGTGGCAACCGTCGCCTATAGACATGAGCAATACCATGGATATAACAGGGTATACTGTTTCGCCCATGATATTCTCTACGCGTTGCCATTCCTGAAGACTCAGATGTTATTTCTCTGTACCCTGTAAGTTCACTGCCACCCAATATGCTATTCTTCGACTGAAACACACCTATGCAAACACAACTGCTTCACGATAGATACACGAATAAGACAGAGGTGCCCAAGCAAACGACTTTTGTACAAAATCTCCCTCTGATAGACTTGTACAAATTTTTGTTTACTATTTCTGAAGTACTGAAGTGTAATCTCACTGCTATATACAACTCTTGATACAGAAGTAGTCATACAAGTATAGCTGCTTGATAATAAAAACACAAGTGAACTTCAGGTAGTATTTTAAGCATCATCAGTCGAGTGTACTGATGTGTGTGTTGTCACATCCATTTCGTTTTCGTCAGGTAAACAATGCGAGATGTCTCAGACTATTTGCACAACCATTACACTAGATATTGCGAAAAACTTGACATTTTGAATAATCAAAATATGTGGACATATCAAGAAGTTTATTATCAACTACTCGTAGCTTTCTGTCCGTTTTATAAACTAGATTTAAAAAGTAGGGAAAAAGATGAAAAAGGGCACTTTTAGACGGGGTTATAGTTTTTTTTATACAACTTAGAATGGCAAACAAGCTGACGGCCCACCTGATGGAAACTGGTAACCGTCGCCTATAGACATGAGCAGTATCATGGACATAACAGAGTATACTGTTTCGCCCATGATACCCCCTTGCGTTGCCATTCCTGAGGGCTCAGGTGTTATTCCTCCATACCCAGTAAATTCACGCCATATCCCACCCTTCAAACCGAAACACAGCCATGCAAACACAACTGCTTCATGGTAGAAACACTAATGGGACAAAGTTACCCAAGCAATCGACTTTTCTACAAAGTCTCCCTCTGGTAAGTTAGACTTAGGAAAACAACTGTGAAAACGAATCATTAAAAACAATTACAACTGTGAAAAACAACCAATTACATCCAATTTGGTGCTCCCGGAACAAACACATAGATGGACAAAATTTCAAGAAAACATTGTTTTTCTTTATTGCCCTTATTAAGATCTCTTATATCAATTTTTCTTAAATATGTTTCATATAAAGACATCGTCTAATTACAATTTTACTAGTAAATATTAGTAAGATACCTACGATGTAATGGAATTTTTGCGATTGTTTGAATATTAAATAAAATCATAATTCATTCTAAAAATAAAAAATAAAAGTTAATTTACAGACGAAGAAGTTTCAGTGATGATTTTTAAGTGCTACACAATACACAATCGTAATAGTCACTTGATTCTCAATCTGTGTTATGAGGAATCAAGCAGTAAATATAATACTCGTATATGGGCGGTACGACATAGAACATCCAAATTTGAGCCAATTTACATAAGTTGGTTTCTTTATATAATATATAGTTAAAGTTTGTGGGATATTTAGTATAAATATTTTATTAGATTTATATAATTACCAACTTTTACAATACCTTTCTTATTGTTCGCCAACGCTATATATGTATAAAGAATCTTTTTACAAAGTTTCAAGATTCTAAATTCAGCAGTTTCGGCTGTGCGTTGATATATAGGTCACTCAATTAACATTTTTTTATACACACACATACACACACACACACACACACACACACACACACACACATATATATATATATGTTATATATATAATTGTTTGTACTATTTCATTAGTAAATAAATAGCATCATAGATTTTTTTTATGAAGATAGCGTCCTTATTTAAAAAAATTGGTTCGTACTTTACTGATATCATTACGATATTTCAGCAATGAGGTTGAGATAGAATATTAGATATTATTAAGTCCATAAATTATATGTATATACCAATTATTACACAATGTCATATTTAGCTAAACTTCATTATATAACAAATTATATTCAAGTGGCCGGTAATCGAACCAGGTCACGGAGACTACATTGTCTGTTTGTAGTCTAATGTTAATTACCTACTAGTCTAATTTAAGATATTATAAGTAGTTAGATATTTATTTAAAGTAATAGAAATGTAATTATTTTATAAATAATCAGCGATTTGGTTCAGTTTCACATGGGTAGATAGAATTTAAATCACAAATAATATGTAACCTATATGTCTCGATGGTAATATAGCTATGTAGATGAATGAATTTTTAAAATCGGTTATAGATATAATAGATTTAATATAAGTGCGTTTATTAATTTTAGTTATTAATGATAATTACTTTAATCAGCTTAAAACTTGAAACTTTAATAATTATTAAATGTGAAAATGAGTTTGTTTGTTTGTTAGCTTTTAAACTCTTGGCGTTGCCATGAAAGATAGTATTAAGCATGGAGAAGAACAAATAAAAAAAATGCGGGATATTTACGAGATTTTTATACAGGGTGAAGTTAAAATCTTTAGCATCTTTTGAGGGAAGGATTTTACTATTGAAACTGCACCTTTTCAATAAAGTAACATAGGTCGAAATACGACAAAAATTTGGAGGCAAAACGTTTGCCAGGTCAGCTAGTAGATTTAAATTATTAGTTATATATTTTGTAATACAAATTTGATATTTTTGGTATATATGGAATATGTTAAGAGAAATATATATAAATAAAAAAATGTATAATACTAAAATGGAAATTAGGAATACTCACTTATTTCCGAAACTTCATTCTGTGTTTCCGACAAATGTAAACAGCACATCACTATGGCACATACTTGAATAATATTTAATTCTCGCATCGTTCAAATCGATGTTCATAAACAAAATTGAAAGTAAAATATTTACAAACAAAACTGTCAAAAAACACCCCGCAGGATAGTAACAACAAATAATGACCGGCGGTTTACTGTAATGCTTTTAAAAATGGATCTTACTGAACTGAAATAGAATAAAAAATACTATCTCACTGTATGGTTTACGCTTTACTTATTTTGTGTAAGATGAATAGAAACTAATAAAGTTGTAGTGATAAAAGTAAGATATAAATATTATTAGCTTATAAACTGAATGGGACTAGTAAATTCATATGATAGACTGTGGTCGTCGGTCTTTCTGCGGACCGGCAAATGTCTGCGAAAGCGCATATCCCTACCAAATTATTACGAAATACTTATTTGCCATAGATCTAAACTTTGCTTAGATGAGATTCAAATTTATCCTTTCCAATAAATGTAACGTTAGTTTTTATTAAAATATGTGACTGTAATTTTGTGTGACAAAGATGTGTACTAGGTATATTCATATAGTAAATATATTATACTAATAAAATTATATTTATATTCATATTTCCATACAAAAGTTTGGATAAAGTAAGTTAGATAAAGTAAGAAAGTAGAGCTATAATAATTTATTGAAAATATGAAAGTCTTCTGAATGTATAAACAATATATTTTTACTTTATAAGAATGTTTCAGCATATTTCACAATTAATTGGGCTGAATAAATATTATTTTTCATGTGTAATTGTGTATCTTGAGTTTTTTATATAAAATTGCTTAAGTATCTGTGATGTGAGATGCATCAGCATCGGCATATCGGAAGCTCTTAGTGATAACAAAGTTTTTTTAAAGTTTTCGAAGAATCAAATTGATGATTTTCAATTAAAATATTCGAAACAGTTTCGAAAACTTTTAAACCGGAATAGAATCCGGAATAAGGGTGTCTGTTAAAAGCGAAAGTGACTGATACAGCCCGAAGGACAGGCAATGCAAGAAAAAAGATTTTTTTTTTAATATAACAAAGATTCTGAACTGATAATCAGGAGCAAGTGTATCGCCTATACTACAGACTCAAATACTATAAATATTACAGAATACAGTGTGAAGTCGATCGAAGATTTCCTTAAGAATGGTAACGCATGAGAAGTACCTCACTCATAAGGTCTATCGTAACGCTTCTGTATTCTGAAACATGAAATTGTAATAGGTGAGTATGCAATTCATATAATCATAGGCAAAATAATAAATACTACTTAGGTGTAACACGTATTTTTTATGACACAATCATTATTTTTGCAACCGTATGACATCTATCTGGTATGTTATGTTGAAATTATGATAATACAAATGAATGTATATAATTATGTAAAATTGTATTAGAATCAATGATATAATAATAAAAAATGTAGGTGTATGTTACAAATGCGAAGAAACTTGGTCATGACGCTAAATTAGCGCCTCTGCAACATTTGCATATACTGTCTTGTAAATGTCAAACTTACTTCTTTTATCGCTACACTATGCCTAAGTGTGCTCTGTTCTATGTCACTTGTTAAAAATTCGCCTTTCGTGTAACTTTCTTCTTTTAACGGATCAGTAAGCTTTTCGGACATATATTTTTCGTTTGATGTTTCTTTATGCCGTCTTGCCGTTAGAACATCCGTATGCTTAATATTTAAATGAATCTGTTCTGACAATTCTGGCTATGGTAACCGCTTCAATGACTCTTTCGCCGTGCCTGGGTTCTAATATAACTCGCATAGCTCAGCTTGATTATAAAGGAGCGCATGCACTTTGGGCATGTAAGGAATTTGTTGTTGTAAATATTACTCTCGATAGTCATTAGCGATTGAGCTTTCAATACATCGCGTCTCGTAACCAGCTGAGCGCATCGGTGGGATTCAAATCCTCGTATCTTGTATTTCAATATTTATGCAATAAAAACATAAACTAAAAATATCTGTGATGCCCATAATGTTGTTCATGTCTACAGGAAAAGGTTGCCACTTTTCCGTAAGCTGTCAGCTTGTTGCCATTTTAAGTATTAAAAAAATATGGATATTGATTATGGATATAATGTATTTGTAATTCTTTTCCATTTATGTGCAGTTTTTGTACATTGCTATTAATCATTAACTCGGTCCATTGCATGTGTTAGCCTTCAATGTATCTTGAATGTATGACGAAATGTAATCTTAAGCATCAGCGCCATTGATTCTATTTCGAGGCATATTACATAACGAAATGGCATCGTGGCAGTAGGTTGAGTAATGGAGTAACATCATTTTGTGAATAGCTCTTATACGCATTTCGGTTGCAGTGTAAAGAAAAGATTGCGCTGACTTCTTGCGCGTCTGAAGTAAGATTTTACAAGTAGTTCCTAACGAGTATGCCACACAATTATTCGAGCTTCAAAATAAATTTCTTGGGAAATGGGAAAAAGTAATAAAGGTCAAATAGGCGAAAGGGGGTTTGCTATCAATAAATAATTGTAACATTTGTCTTTGGCAAATGCATTATATGTCAAGCAACATTAAAAAAAACTTTTGTAACATCAAGGCAAGTAGATTTTTTTTTTAATGGATGATAATGGAATGGTAAACCCGTCTGCGCTATCAATATACGCTGGCGAGATACCAGTGAGGAATGATGGGTGAGAATGAAAAGGCAGGTCTGTTAGCCTGATTCAGCACGAAACTGTTTAGGGGAGACTACGTGGAGATCGACTTGGCAGGGTTTATTACTAGTCCTGGAGTTGGTAGTCCGCATTACTAACAATCCCTTCCCCCCTAGGCAAGTAGATTAGTACTGAACACAAGTTTAGTTCTTAAATCTAAAATCGAGGTATTTGCGACGTCTACTTTTATCTACATTTATGAACAGAATAGGTAGATAGGATTCCAGGACAAAAGAAAAAAATATTTATATATAAAAAAAGTGGTTTATATATACACAACGAAAATAATTTTACCACTCACCTATATTACCCAGGTCAGATAAAATCTAAATAGAACTCTGCTAATCATGAATCCATTAATCACAAAAAAATAAGGCTACTCGAAGTGCTGGAATATATTGAAATAGTTTCCAGTTCTAATTAACTGACAAAACATGACCTGACCCATTACTGCCACTACTTATTGTATAAATCGAATTAAAATCATTGCAGCACTGCCATTGTAACATTAAAAACATTCTATTTGGATGAACATATTTTGACTTTTCCATATTAAAATCCTAAATCTATGCTCCGGACAGCATGACTAAACTCTGCTTCTCTCCCGAGGTGACTTCATTCCTTCGTTGATCTAAATATGGTCAGTTAAAAACAGAATATATTGCCCTTTCAACAATATTTATGCAAATAAATTATTATTTTGTTCTATTTTTTGTATATAGGTACCTAAACAGTATGAATATGTTTAGGTAGTAGTACAGCCATATATTATGATGTTTTTATATGAACTGTTCGGGGTGTTAGTTAATAATAAAAAAAAAAAATATATTTATTATATTTTAATTTAATTTTACAATTTGTTATTAAATTAATACTTAATCTAAATACTATGAGCTACATAATACAGTTTAGACCAAAAAATATTATCTAAATAAATACCTATCTCAGAAAATTAAAAAAGTTTCAGCAAACGATCAATTCTCATTTCTTCTAATATATTTAATATCACTGGGTTTAAATTATTAATGATTATGTTTTATCTAGAAAAGTGTAAAGAATTGCTTCAAAAACGATTGTTTGTACTCAAATGGTACTTCAATTCTACTTATAATATTATAAAAAAAAATTAAGTCAAGAGACAAATGAGAAAGTTAATAGTTAAAAACTTCCTTAGTCATGTAGGTTTTAAGGATGTCAGTTAAAAAGTTTAATTGTCTATGATTTTGTTCAAGTTGCTTGATGCTTCCCCATAAGAACTTCGTCATTAAATTATAGTTAATGTTCTTGTCTCGCTCTAACGCAAGCTACTAGGTCGTATGTTGACTGTGTGCGTGCTACTTGTAAATAGAACATTCCGATCGTCCAAACTAGTACGCGAGTACACAAAAATTACCTAATATCTCGGATCGTTCTTTTGCAAACAATGCAAACTTAATCATATGCTCTTACTGTTTCGAAATATAATTAGATATTTGAACAATAGATCAAACACTAATCTGTCATCAACATTTTGTGTTTTAATCATCGATTACAATACTATAAAAGTATATTTCTATAATATCACTAGCACCAATATACTTAGAGCTCAAAATTAGAGATTGTCAAGTTAGTCCACGATCCAATCGTCGTAAGGTACTTTCTCTAGGATCCTTTCTAAGAACCGTGACATTTTGTCGGCTAGATCTCTCTTCAGTTCCGGCTTCATCTCTTTCAGCAGTTCTTGTGCGTTGGTGTTGATGAACAGGTTTAATGCTGCCTCTGTAGATAAAAAAACGTTATGAGCACTCTTCAACTGAACAAAAGAGGAGGTTCTATGTTCGATTGTATATTTTTTTTTATTGAATTAGGTATTATTTTGTGGAAGCCCACATCACTAATTAGTTGATGTGAATTATTTTGTTTAATTTTGATACCATTAGTGTTATTTTCTACAAACATTTTTCAATGAATTTTATTACTATAAAATTTCAACCAATAAGAATTTTTTTTGCAAAAAATTGTGAAAAATTTGGTCATGCTACATGACTATTTTAGTTTTAAGACCGGGTTGTGGCAGTGAATTTCGGAGGCAGGTATAAGACCATAATCCTCAGAAACATCACGTATGGTATCACTGGCATTGTATTGTGTGATATTTATAGTGCAGTATTACATTTTCTATGTTCATGGCGCTGTAATGTCTTCAGGCGGTTATTACCACGTATAACTTTAAAAAGAAGATTTTTTAGTTATTTTTATAGAACAAAGCTGACAAATAAAATTAATGTGATTCATAAGATATTAAACAATGACTGTAGAAGCCTATTATACCAGAAAAGTCAGATTCATGACAAATAAAATATATGTGATTCATTCGATGTTAAACAATTACTGTAGACGCCTGTTGTACCAGAAATGTCAGGCATGAGAGAATACGTCAACGACGTTATATATATATATATATATATATATATATATATATATATATATATATATATATATATATATATATATATATATATATATATATACAGAAACATGGACGGACACTCGCTTATTTTTGTATATGTGGTTAAAAATACAATTTTGGGAAAAGATTAATATTCAATATACTTACGTAGAACAGAGTTACTATTCTGTAGGTTCTCGACGCCCATCTGTATGTCTCTAACAGAGAAGTCAAGCTTTAGCTGTCGCAGCTGCAGGTAGGTACGGCCTCCGCGCGTGTACGGCGCTCCGCGGAAGTACACCTTCGCTTTCACGCCATCTGGTGAGCGTACCATTAACACATTGTAGGTATTTAATAAAAAAAATAAAATGGTTTATTAGTAAAAACGGCTCGGGAAATTATTTTTTTGTCAAAATTGTTCATATTGAAATGCATCCGTTAACCCGAGGCGTGTCTTTTGCGTGGATATATATAGATTACTTAATTTTTTCATTATTTTTTAGTGGCATGGTTGGGGTATATTGATTGGTCGTGACAGAAAGTAGCTTGTCTTCCATTCTTAATATTATAAGTATGCCAAATTTCATGGCCATTAGTTGAGTGTTAAAAGCGTCAAGAGGTAACAAAAAATTAACTTACTTTTACATTTATGCGGGTAAAAGTAAGTATTTCATAAAATGTAGTTTCACTGTCTTTGTAGTTGAGTCAAATACACTGGTTAAATTATATTTGAAGACAGTTGGTGTTCTAGAACTGACCGTATTCGCCCCAGTAGTCACCGCCACCAGAAGCCCTCACCAACAGCAGCACGCCAGAGGAACGGTAGCGGGCACGAGCACTGATGTGGGGCCCGAACAGCGTCATTTGGAACTGGTGTGTCTCCAAATCTGATCTGAGATGGAGTAGGAAAGCAATAAATATATAAGTGCTACATAATCACACCAATCGTCTAATCCAGAGGGAGACATTGCACAAAAGTCGTTTGCTTGTGCACATCTGTGCCATTCATGTTTCTACCGTGAAGCAGTTATGTTTGTATGGCTGTGTTTCGGTATAAAGGGTGGGATATGGCAGTGAATTTACAAACATTGATAGAGGAATAACACCTGAGTCCTCAGGAATGGCAGCCTATCATAGGCGAAATAGTATACTATGGCATATTCATGGTACTGCTCATGTCTATAGACGACGGTTATCACTTTTCACCAGGTGGGCTGTTAGCTTGTTTGCCATTCTAAGTTGCATAAAAACAATTTAAAAAAAATCTCCTCAAACTAGGATACCCTGCCTTATGAGGAAATAGAAGAGAACTCAGAACACCCAGATTCAGAATTATCAAGTGTTTGTCAAATGTCAAAACCATAATAGTAATCTAGCTTGTAAACAGTCTTGTTTTTATTTACTTATGCCAAATAAGTTTATAGCCATTGACAAATTGGTCAATTGAATCAATTTAGTCTTTGCGATACACGCTTTACTTCTGTACATTATACCTAAATATACGTTATTAAAAATATCCTAAAATAACATTTTTACTGACATAAATTATTTACCGAAAAGGATTAACTATACGTTTATTAACATAAGGTGTTCTATATTCAAAATTCATTTTTAATAGTAAAGGTGGTACTGCTTTTGCTAGTCGGAATCCAATTAAAAGATTTATCAATGTCAGATATTAATACATATTAATAAAACGCTATAGTTTTAGACGTTCTGGTTTGTTATATGACATGCTAACAATTAATCAAATGTAAAACTCACCTAAGTGTAGCAAATAAGAAAATAATAATTATATATAGTTAGATATAAATTATCTGATTCATATCAATATAGCTAAATATAGAATTAATTTTATTATAAAGATTTATTTTGTAATAACTTTGTAATGACTGTTATATATCAGTAATGATAAAGTGTGTGAAACCAACTTTTGTAATATTACCATATCACCTTGTTGTAATAATTTTTTAGCAACAAATTTCATTCATTTGTATGAAATCCTTACGAAACAAAATATATCAATAAAAAAATTAAAACAGTGCTAATTCGAAAGTGTGTGAAAACAATAACCTTGAGTTTTTTTAGCTATGATGATGAAACAAAATATATCAGTATATATATATATATATATATATATATATATATATATATATATATATATATATATATATATATATATATATATAATCATGTTGGCTATAAAGCCTATTATAAGCATTTAAATACAAGACATTAGGTACGAATTGTAAATTGTTAATTTTTTTAATAGACAAAAGATCTCTTACAATTTAAATTATTATTACATTTACAATATCACGTAGATTTATTCTGAACGGCTTTTCCAATCTGCTATTTGTATTTGCAAGTACATAATTACGTCAACTACAGCTAAACTAAGTTATTTTAAAGAAAATATAAAATGTTTTTTCTATTTATATTTTTACAATTAAATATATATTTCAACTTCACAAAGAACAAAATGGAAATTTTGTGGTTTTAACATCGATCATATAAATACTTCCAAGAATATGACGCTAAATATTCCCTCCTCATATTTGCACTTGGAAATGTTCAATAAATATTCACAATGGGACTCACTTATCTCTTTGTACCAATGATGTGACTCATAGAATGGCAAGAGACTTATTTTTTTTTATTTATGTTATTTGTACTTTATTGTATGAACGCGAAAAGGAGATACAGAAAAATTGAGATGAAAATTATATTAATAAAAAACGAGTTTAAACATATGATAGTTTTCTTACAAGTAACCTGCAAAGAATAAGGTAAATAGGTAAAAGTAATTATTTGTCGTAAGTAATATAAAATCAATTCTATGTATACATTATGTGAAAATAATTATTCATTAGGAAAAGCTGTAATGTTTGATAGCACTATCATGTAATAAATTTTGTCCCATAAAAACACATCGGCTTAAATCGTGAAAAACCATTAGTTATTTTAAAAAAAACGAACTATAAAATCTATTTTGACGAATTTCTATGAGCTAAATTTGAAAGAATTAAATTAATTCCTCTGAAATAAAAAAAAAAAAATTAAAATCGGTTTATAAATGATAGAATTCTGAACTAACAAACATAAAATATAACCGAATTTAGAATCTCCTTTTTTCTTTGAAGTTGATTAATAATAAACAAATTTTTTTTCTTTATTATTCTTGTAGGCATGCATATCATATGTGACGAGTTACTCATAAAAATATGAGTGCTTGCTACTTTTGTAAGTATGACCCTGGTCGTAAAATTACAAAGCTGTTAGTCGGCATATACAAAAGAGTGTGTCATTGTACTTGTTCATTGCGACGTGCAATGAATATATTATAACCACAAAGAATTACTTATCTTATCACGTGTGCTACGGAATCTAACGGCATCAAAATATAATAAAAATGTTATTAAATTCCAATCGATGACTTGTCAATTTCAATGGGAGTGAAAGGGTATTGACTTTACGTCGTTTAGGCTGAACAATAAGTACTTTGTATTCTTAAAGTTTCCTTCTCGTCATCTTTTATAATGAATAATGGGTTTATTAGTTGCTAGTTCACATAATTTCTATTTAATAATTTTAGAATCTACTAGGGAATATCAGTTTTTCAATTGTGTGAAAATCAGTAATATTCCTTGGCCGTGGGAATTTTGCGCACTTCTTTTTAAAAGGTAATGAATAATATTAAACATTATTACACAGGAATTAATTACTAATGGAATTTGAAGAAAACTTAAAACTTTTTAGGTAATTTTGTCTGTGCATGGATATCTAATTCAGCTTATTTAAATCAATTTACGTAGTATTTGTTGTGATCTCTGATTACTGAAACTCATTAATTAAAACTTCAGCTATATAGGATATCCTCAGACCCATACGATAAAATTAGTTATTTTAAGTAATACCTAAATAACTTGATGACTTTGTTTGCTTGTTGTGGGATACCTAGAAGTTGAGTTTTATGGTTGGTTTTTTATGGGATAAAAATTGTATGGTACTACCTTCGCTATTGGTATACACTGGCGGGGTACCTATGAAATAAATTCATTCTACCATTTTATTTTAGACATCGTTAGAGTGATAGCGATTGTAGATATGAAATAGTTTGGTAGCGATTATCACTTGTCTAAGCCTGCAGGTAAGTTGGATCATCACAACGATTCAATTCATTTCATCATGAATTCATCAATAATTAATCATGATGGTTTTCGGGTGGAATGCAAGCCCCATTGTTAATAAATTAGCTGACAGAGTATTTTGCAAGCAAGGGGCTACCTTCTGAATTCTATATCGTTATATTTTATGTTACTCTAAATGCGCACATATGTTTAAATATATCGGTGTGAAAGGGGGAAGACAAGATTGTAACTAAACCTCGTACCTCACATTAGTGATGGTCATGTTGGTGGCACCAGTGGCGTGGATGTCCTTGAAGGTGGCGCGGTAACCATCAGGTCCGTTGCCCAGTGCAATCGATAACTCATCAATTACTATTGGTTCAGACTGTAAAAAAAAAGTGATTTGAAAATATGGCGATTACGATCATGATAGAATTAATTTTGAATAATCTCACAATAGTGTTTTATTACGTTTATTATAAAAAAAAAATATAACTGAATTGGGAAACTCCTTCTTTTTGAAGTTGGTTGAAAATTTAAATAAAAAAGGGTACTTAATGCAATGTAAATTGGACTCACATTTCCCACTCAGCCTCTCATTTGGGCCGTTATATGTATAAAAAAGGGGTAACAAAACATTTTTTGTAGTAAACTGACACGGCGTGTCTTGCTACGAAATTAATATGATTGATTTATTTTTTTATAACTAATTTGATTTATTGTTTATTGATCTATGTTTTTTTTAGGGGAAAAAATTTATTTGCACATTATGCATCAATATTCTATGTATTACATATAACGCCGTATAGTCCCGGCATAAAATTGGCCACCCCTTTTTTTTCGTGGGTGTCGTAAGAGGCGACTATGGGAACTTAATGGTCGAGAGATGGGCAGTAGCGTCCTTCTTAAAACGTCACCAAATCCTAACTGCGGTTGCCAACACATTGGCATTTGGCTGATTTGACGATGATGATTCTATGTATACATGCGTTTTGTGGCCAATAAAGTTTGTTGAGTTATGTTATGATTCTGATTTCACCCAGTACACTAGGATTAAATATTACCTCTTCGATATCGAGCTCGGGTGCTCCTCCCTTCATGTATTCCATGAGGCTGTTGAAGCTGCGCAAAAGACACGCGTCCACGTTAGGGTCTCTCCGGGAACACCTGCCACCGAACATATCTGCAAATGGAAAACATAAATTGAATATTTGAAATAGGAACCAGTAATAGTTATAACTATTCTATTACTCAAACGTTATATTTTGTTTCACAAAAAAATCAATGACTTTTCCGGATAAAATACGAATGAACATTTAGATGGTCTGTAGATAGATTAGTTTGGAATACGCTCGGCGAAAAGTGGGCATGTCAAGTTTTAGGTACACCACAATGGTATTACAACAAATGCCTCTGTCTACCCCAACTGGGATTGTAGCTGTTTTAATATTTATTTTATTTAAAGGTTTGAAAGGATCTAAATTTAGATTGCGGAGTCGTGGGTCCATTGCCGTATTCATGTGCTTCGTTCCCGTTATCTATACTTATAATAAATCTGTAGAGAGGTCAATTCTGTACATGAAATATATTTCTAAAATAACTATCATATAATTGATACTGATGCTAAAAATGCAATCAGTAAAATTTTTGTCTATCTGTCTGTATGTTAGTTATAGAAACAAAAATTACTCGGCGGATTTTAACGAAACTTGTTACAATTATTCTTCATACTCCTGGGCAGGTTTTAGTATACTTTTCATAACGCTATCAATAGGAGCAGAGCAGTGAAGGGAAATGTTAAAAATGTCCACCCGTGCGATGCCGGGACGGGCCGTTAGTCGCGAATAAACCATTATTTCAGCCGTCAACTGTCCACTATTAAACATAAGCCTTATCCATAAAGAGAATTTTACCAGTTGTTGTCATGCTTAGCGGGTTGGCAATCTCTTTATATCTAGACACAGATAATATAATACTATACTAGTAATCTGGAATAAATATAGTGGTTTAGTTATTCAAAATCTCCTAAATCAAACAAACCCAGTAACATACATCTGTCAAGAGTTATATAGAGAGAAGATTCGCTTTTGTTTTTAAGACAATATTCTAATTCTTTTTTCAGTTGTTCGCATTCCTGGACCATATTTTACCTATTTTCGGTCACAATGTCGTGCTATATTAAAAAACCCAAACTTTCACATTTAAAAATTTATATAGTTACGAATATGAGATTGCAAAAAAAAAAAATAAGTGCAATATAATACCAAAACACGACAAAACTAGTCATAATCTACCGGCTATAAATAACCAAGCAGCTGACACATCTTTACCAAAATTAACAGCTTTCATCGGCACGCCTACGGAACCAATATTAGTATGCAAGTTGTGTCTACATAACGGTCATCACTGTCACAGCGACATTGACACTTTAGATAGTGAAGACAATGTGCACATTATTGAAACAATGGTACGGAATGGTCCTTGAGTTTATAATAGATCGTGTGATATAGCTTATTTTTGTACGCGTGAAACAATAGTTGAAAGTGGAAGCTTATGGTTGCTGGCCAATATGATACTATTTCCGGAGTATTATCTTTTATTCCAGCAGTGGACATTAAGTACTGAAATAATGATGAGATCTTTTATTTAGTATTCTAGACTGGTAGCGTTATTGTCCATATTTAGGTATAGCTCCAAAATTCGTAAGTCATAATCTGGTCTATACCTAATTTGTATGTCAATCTAGAGTCGACTCTCTGGTTAGGCGAAATGTGGGCTTTTTCTTGAGTGTTCACACATAACGGTCTCAGTCGATAAATATAACGCATAAGAGACTGCAGTCGTAAGGATATTTGTTTTAATTTCGTTTTATTACCGTCAAGTAGTTCCTATCATTATATGCAAGATTAGCTGTATCCTGTGGATTCACCCGCAGCCAATATATGAATTATCTGCTAGTAGTAGTTAGGATATAACCTGTGTACTAAATTTCATTCAAATTAGTTCATTAGTTTTGCGCGAAAGAATAATAAATATCCACCCATCCATAGTTACAAACTTTCGCATTTATAATATTAATAGGATTAACTTTAGGTTTGAAACATATACTTATTAAATATATATAATATAAATAATTCTTAACGTAATTATTAGCGCAGTAGCACAGTTAAAATAATACTGTGTACAGTATGCATGTTGTTTTACGTAGATGGGATTTTATATGTTGGATTTTCAGCCAGGCAAAAGTAGGAATTAACATTTCTAAGTTTATCTTGAGTTGGTGCTTATATATCATTTATTGATAAACTGAAAAACGTATCTATCTGTATGCGACGTTCATGAAAATAAACATTTGTATGAAAACTAAGGCGATTGAATAATGGTATACTATTTTTAGAACATGGTATTATATGAAACAACTTATGTTATTATACGAACCAAACATATTACTTTCTAATGTGACCCCACCTACTGAGCTGATTATCGTGATAAGAGATAAAATTAAACTGGTACTAAAGTACCCAAAAAATTAAGTAATCGATTCATGTGACAGAAGAAAATATAATAGAAAATAATAATAAATACCTTCATATACATATAACATATACCTTCTGACATTTGTACTGACATAAGTAAAGCGGAATTTGAGACTTCGTTATAACTAAAGAAAAATTTTCATACCTAATTTTTCTTTTAATTTAATGGCAGTTCTTTTCTTTTAATTTTAAACTAACAAAACACGCATTTAACAAAATTGGTAAACTCTATTGATTGAAAATTAATTATTCAAATTATTTATTTATACACATTTTATTGACCAATAAAATGTGCAAAATGCAAAGGTGAAATTTAAATTAAATTAGTTCAAATTGGGGGATATATCAAAATAAAGTAGAACCGACAACTTTTCCTTTTTGAAGTCGGCTAATAAGAATATAAGTATTATTTTTTCCATATATGTCGAAGTCGATATTTATTCAAAACTGCAATGCAAAAGTATGACTGTTGCATTAAAGCGGATGTTACAGTCAATGACACTTTCTCCCAGTCGACCATACTATCTACTAGAAAAGTAAGTGATACATTGATGCAACGAAAGAAATGTATTTTTGTAATTCCTTCTTTATAAACACGTAAATTATGATGTATTAATGTAATCAATAAAGTAATTACAAAAAGAATTATCAAAATCGGTTCAGAAATAACGAAATTATCGCGCAATATAAGCTCATATAAAAATACTGATAAAAAGATTTGCTTTATGGAAGTAGCAGAAATGAATATGAAGGTAGTATACAAAAAACAATAAACTCGTTAAGTTAGGGCAGGTCATAGGATTTACTATTGCTCTATATACGTACATGTTAAATACGACTTGATATAGTTCAGTAAAACCGGTTTAAAAAACTATTACCTATGTGCAGCAGGTGATGAGGTCGATGACCGCGGGACCTTGTCTGCGAACCTCGATCTATCTCGCGAAACCGTTTGTTGTCCGTCTTCTAACTACAGTTAATTTGCTACTAGTCGATTGATTGAATCTCAATTTTTTTTTAATGGGTGAATATTAAATAGTAACTTTGCCTGCGCTGTCAGTATACACTGGCGAGGCACCAATGAGAGATGATAGGTGAGGATGAAGCAGGTCAGTAGGCCTTTCGTGACGAATTCAACAATTACTAACTATGGTGGTTTCCAAGGGGAACTGCATTGAGGTCAATCTGATAGGTACTTGTAGTGGGGTTTTTATACACCATAATCTCTTTCCGGATAGAGACGGGATTGGTAGTAATGAGAATTAGTAATCCCATTGCTAGTAATATACTCTATTAGGTCGTCAATGTATACCGATAGCGCAGGCGAGGGTTACCATTCCATTATCATTCATTAAAAAAAATCTCCCATTTCTTGCTGGAACTCTATTTAGAGGGTTACTTTTGAATTAAACAAATGAGGTTCAAAAGCTCCAAGTCAAATCAAATCAAACTTTATTTAAGTAGGCTTATATAGAAGATCTTTTAAATTGGTGATACTATTGTATCTAAATGTAAATTATCTGAGATTTTTTTAATTGGAGACTCCCAATAGAATAATGCTTATATAAACTGTCTAAGACAGAGAGAGAAAGGGATTGTTAGTAAAGAGAATAATGGCCTTAGTGTTACTAATATACTCGATTATCTGTTAGATCATTGTGATTAATTTCTGGTAAATGTCACATGCTGCGTCAACTGTTTTCGTTTCAGCTACATATCATCTCTACTGGTACCTTGTCAGTCCAAGGGATTATTCCCATAGTTATCATTCCATTTTCATTCATTTGAAACAAAATCTTAAGTCAAATTACATCAGATTTACCATGAGCGTCATAGTGTAAGCTGTAATGTCATAATGCTATTTAAGTCTATAATTGACAGATACCGTATTCCATCAGATGGATCGTCTGCTTGATTGCCATTCCTAGTTGCATATAAATATTGACTTTTGGTCTCAGCGCAAAAAATATAATTGAACTTTGATTAAAAAGGTTCATTTGAATAAAGATGTTCATACGTTCTCCAAGTTTAGAGTAAACCTTGTCCCACTAGTGGACCGTATAAGGTTGATATTAATACCTATATGGTAATTAGACATAATCGAGGAACTTGCGACCCCGTCCTCAATTAAAATAAGTAGACCTAATAGTGACACAGTCGCGTGTAGATAATATACGTGATTTGGCTCTACTGACTATTTGGTATCGATAATGTAGGCATAGCGTTGATTGTCTATAATTGGGACATCCGATTTTAGTTTTAAATTTTTCAATTACCTCAGAGTATGTTTTAGCGTTTACGTGTAATTATAACTAAGTAAATTACAAAGCTATCTGTAAAATGAATTAAGATATAGATAGAGCGATGTATACCAAAAGATGTTCCTAAAAATGATCAACTATGGAATGATATATATACCAGGGATGATTTAGATTAACCTATAGTTAGAATGTGTGCTGTATAGTTAGGAGTCAAGAGCATTGAAACCGGTATTCAAGCGAGAGAGAAGTTATGAAAGTGAACAAAGTAAAAGATGCATGCAAGGGCCTAAGTTTTCGGTTCTCTTAATCTACCCCGCATGGGAGTTAATGCGAAAGATAATGAATCGTAACACTTGTATTTTTGTTTCATTATGAATACCAGTAATATCAGTCGGTTGAATGTCAAAACAAAGTAGGTAAATGTGTTGATCTAGGAGAGTTGTATGATTGTACAACGATTAGCTATAACCGGTCTCAGTAAGCACATTAGTATAAACTTTCACGACATTGTATTTTTGTAGAGACGGTAAGTCATAATTTATTATTTAGTCACCTATTGTGTGTTTACGTAATATAAAATATTAATAAAAAAAATTACTGATATTTGTTTATCGTTTATATATTATGTATAGATATATAAACAACGACTTTGTTGACGTAATTTATTCTTTCGTTTCCTTTGGAATTACGGGCCATCTCTTCTTAGAATATGTACACTAAGAAGGGATGGGAACACATGGGGAACTTACTTTATATAGATAAATCTTTATGGGATTTTAATTGACGATATCATATTATGCTGTCAGATAGTATGTGAGTGTTACGTAGAAACGTTTCAAGTGTAAGGCTACTGAGGTTCCATATGATTTTTGCTAGATTGTAAGCGTTCATCAATGCTTGGAGTCACAAACTTTCTCTGTAAATAATTTGATCACTTGGAACATTTGAAATTGTACCTAGACCATTTATAAATATAAGTCTTTGACTTTATTCACTTACTTTACTTTTCATCCCGTATAGGGTTTAGCGTGAAGATAAATAAATACAATGTATACATATTTACAAAGTTTATGGGAAACCAGTCGAGTTGTTTTACTCCAAAAATATAACAAATGCCAGTAAATATCTCTATAACCGAAAACAGGTAGAAAGATCCCTTTTTCCTGTTTTTAATGAAGCGATGCTTAGCATTTTTGTTCAATTACATCCATTTCTCTCGTTTTCACGTTGTAGCCATGATTTTATTATTTACGCTAGTTATATATGCATGTTCATATCGTCAAACGGCAAAAAGGAAGTTACATAGAAATTAATGAATGCTGTAACAGTTCTGTCTCGGACACTCGCACCGTTGGTGTGCCGCTACTTATCCCAAGTTACCCAACGCGTAGGTACGTTTCTACTTTCCTCTTTTGCAGCTGACTGTTTATGTAATTACTGCTGCAGGTATGTACGATCGACGTGTACATTTTATATATTATTATTAATTAGATTTTTTCGTGCTCAGTTCTATATTTAAATTGGTTAATAAACTCGACCGGTTTTTAATTTGGCCTCGTGACCGTGATATTTTTATGAATTAGAATAAAAACTATTTTAAAATAAATTATAGTCAGTGTTACTCGAACGATGCAAGGATTTTTATTCACTTATTTAGAAGTTATGGAGGAATAAAGAAACTTACATATACATATGAGCTTGAAAATATTACACTCCTTATTTGGGCGGTCGCGTAAAAAGTCAGTTCTGTTCTTCGTCCATCCACGGTATCTAATTTCATCATGATTGAATAAAATGACAATAAACAAACGATAGTTTTAAATTATTAGTATTAGTAAGGACTAACTGTATCCTAATAGATGTAGGAACTGTATACAACCCGAAAATCTAGATTAACACCATTGAAATAAATCAATACAAATACAATACATTCTATATATTAATACAATTTATGTTAATCTAGGATATATTTTATATGCGTAGTAAATTTCATTCAAATCCGATCAGTCGTTAAAGCTCGATGGAGTAATAAATATCCAAACTTTCACATTTATAACATTAAGTAGGATCAAAGGATTATGCATTCTCATACGATGTAACGGATTCTATTATTGGTATTCAAAGACCTATGGACATACCTTAGATCTACTCATAGTCGGCCGTGTGGTAATGAGGTAAAGAACGTGTTACCATTTTTTTTAAGCTCTAGGGCAACAAAGTATGCCGGTGACTAGGAAGATTGCTAGTCGCGAGTCTCACTCACCGGCGGGTAGGCGCCGTGAGGAATATCGGGGTGTTTTTAGTGGGTAAAAATCCCCCAGTACCCCCAATCCCCATTCGTCGTTCCGCCGGCGGATGGGTCTCTTTGGAAGATTTTTACCCTAGTTAAAAAAAAGGGCAACAAAGTATGGTGTATTACAAGGGAAGGAAAATCTATATAAATAAATAGCATTTGCAGACTATATATGCAAGCGCAAGTGAAGGTTTGTATAAAAGAAAATATTAAAAAAATCACACGGAAAAGTAAAAATTTTGGGTTAAAAAGTCTACATATATATTCATATTATTAATATAATAAAATCGTTAATAGACTATGTTTGTACATGAGGGATATTTAAGAAAAAAAAATATATGAGGGGTCTTTAATCAATATTTCCAGGTTCTATTATCTAAATTATTTTGCTTAAATGTCATCGTGTCATTATTTCTTTGAATGTTTGGAATTATCGTTAATTTCATTTATAAAGTTGCTGTAATAATTTAAATAAAACTTGCTTACATTTTCATTAAATTCTATTGAAACAAACTATTGCCTAATATTTTCCCGAGACCTGTGTTTTATATGTATATGAGGTTGTTATAATGATGATAATATTATGTATGATTGTAATCTCTATCTCAAAACTATGTTTACGCAAAACAATAAAGCATTAAAATTTCAAATAAGTAGGTTATGAATGAATTATGAAATTATAAAATACTAGTTTCATAATCCTATTCTTAATTTCTTAATAATACTCGTAGTTTCAAAGGTTGAAAATTTTATAGTTGTTGGTCCATTCGCACTTTTCATTTTTTTTTTCACTATTAAGTGTACTTCAAATATTAGACAATCATAGTTCGTATAATTTCTGTTTTGCGCGAAGATTTTTTTCGTTCATAAAAAAAAAATAAGATATTCTAAAATCCGGTACTGATACTATTATTTGAAGTGGACGTTAATACGTCATGTTATATTTCTAGTGCAGAAGATCGTGCTTAAAGTTGAATGTATTGTTTTGAACAAATTAATAAATTTGTTATTCAAGTCTAAACTATTCCATTCTTATCTTACTATAGCTCTTGCATGTGGCTTTGCACGCGTGGTGTTGTGTTTCCCCATTATAATGACCAAAACCCCATTATAATTTACCAAAAATCCTTTCTTAGAGGATGTCATGTTATATTTCTAGTTCGTGCTTATTAAAGCACGAATAAGCTAGAAGTATAACAGTAGTAAGGACAAGTGCAGAAGATTGCACACAAATATACAGAACAATTAAGAAGATTTATAGTTACAGCGACCCGTTGGATAGAAAAAGAAAAGAATATAACACATCAATCGATTGAATAAGTTGAATGTATTGTTTTGAACAAATAATTTCTAGATACTAGAAAATGGAATGGGTCCTATCAACTAATATAGTTATCGCCAAAGAATACGAATGTTTTTATGTATTTTATTTACACATAAACATATTTTGAATCCGAGCTCTAAATTTGTTATTCAAGTCTAAACTATTTCCAATTGAAGTAGAGCAAGTACCTATTCTTATCCATTCTTATCTTCATTCCATTCTTATATTACTATAGTTCTTGCATGTGGCTTTGCACGCGTGGCAATTGAGTATACACCCAACCAGGTCGATACTGGAAACTATCATGTTAATTCCTGATGAATAGTCCCCCCGCTCCTGTTGTGTTTCCCCATTATAATGACCAAAACCCCATTATAATTTACCAAAAATCCTTTCTTACATTATAAAATAAACCTATGTTACAAATTTCAGTTTTCTAGATTCAGGAGTTTTAGCTGTACTTTGATAATGGGTTAAGACAAATGTTTTTCAAGTATAGATATTCATATTTTGGTTAGGTATTGTTATTAACATTATTAATGTGAAAGTGGGTTTGTTACCTAATAGCGCCTTAACGGCTTAACCAATCGATATGAAAGTTTATATGCAAATACTACATGGGATGGAGAAGGATATAGGCTGCCTTTTATTCTGGTCAGTAAACATATCCCAATACGCCACGGTCACGCGGACGATGTCGCGGTTCAAAGCTTGTAGTTATATAATATCAATAATTTATTAAATATTAAGCTCGTATTGAACAACGGTAAGGAAGAAAGTAAAGAAAAATTAAACAATATGAGTGAAAGTGGACTTTCACGTTAACCGTCCTCGAGTTATTAAAAAAAAAAATTGCATATGATGTAATAAGGATCGATAGTTAAATTCAGCAGTAATAGGTATTTATTAAGCGATTAAATTGTGTCGTTAAATAAGATAGGAGTATGTGTATTTAGTATTCGAACAATTTTAATTGTATTCTTAATTTCTTTGTTAACTGTTTGATTTTTTTTAAAATAGATTTTGTAATCCATTTGGTAAGTACTTAAAAATTTAATGGAAAAATCTTAAGTAACGAAAACATTCGAAAAAATACTTCTACGAAATAAAATTAATATCTACTTAAAAACGGTCCTACACCGTTGTCCGTATGTAAAAGTTCCTCAGTGAGCCATGGAGAGCTCTATGCTTAGAGTAGAAAGAATTGCATGATAAAATCTCAAATAAGGATATCCGCAGAATAACCAACGTGACCGTCATAGAAGGATAAGCAAGCTGAAATGGCAATCGAGAACCGATGGGGAAGAAAAAGTCCTTGGAGTGGCGACTCCGTACGATCGTACGGGCAGGACGGTAGAACGACCTCCCAATAGATGGCGTGACGATCTCAAATGCATTGCAGGGAGTCAATGGATGCAGGTGGTTGAGGACCGTTCCTTATGACAGACTATAGGGAAGGCCTACGTTCAGCAGTGGACAGATAATGGCTGATATGATGATGACGATGACATGTAATATGAAGAAATACACAGACAATAGAAAATCATGTATGTTTGTATTAAGTGAGGGTCAAACCCGTAGCTAAGGGGGAGAAAGGGATTGTTAGCAATGGAGACTAAGAATCCCATTGCTAGTAATACACCCAACCAGGTCGACCTCCTCGCGGTTCCCCCTGGAAACTATCATGGTTAATTCCTGATGAATTCATCATGATGGGCTAACTGGCCTGTTTTCATTCTCATCAATCACCCTTCACTGGTGCTCCGCCAGCGTATCCCGTTAACGCAGGCGGGGTTGAATAATGAAAAAAGCAGGTCAGTCAGCCCATCGTGACGAATTCAACAAGAATTGTTAACGATGGTTTCCAGGGGGAACCGCGTGGAGGTCGACCTGACAGGATATATTGCTAGCAATGGGACTGGAAGCCCGCATTACTAACGATCCCTTCTCCCCCATAACACGATATTAAAGCGCTAGAAACAAGCAACGCATGCATTTCTTTACAAAAGAAGAAAGATGGTAACTTGATGGTTTTATTCGAGCCATAAAAAAATCTAAAGTCTCGATAACTTTACTTTTAATGCGTTTCTAGGTAGGTATAGAGCGATTCCGTTGGATGTAGCATTGAACTTGTATTAAAAATATGAGGATGAAATCGATCAACTGAATCAGACCGCGTCGCTGGCACTTGACTACTATAATATCATTATATATGTATAGATTATACGTATATTAATATTATCTTTTGAATGAATGAATGAATGAGTATAGTTTATTTGCATTATACAATATAGGAAATAAACAAGACAATTTACAAACACAACGATACAATTGTATAAGTACAGTAAGGCGGTCTTATTGCTGAGAGCAATCTTTTCAAGACAACCTTAAGGTAATGGACTAATTGTTGTATAAGTAGGTATAATAGTGCTTTATAATTGGTAACTATCATAAAATTAATGCAATTAAAAAAATAATTAAATTAAATTTTATGAGTAATGAATGTTTTAAATCGAAATTTTTATTTTTTAGTGACTGTACCTAATATCGCAGTAGTAGGTAATTGGAGAAATATGATACATATTTATCATTAACATATCATATAAAACATGTCAAATATAATAACGTTATATTAAGTGGCTTACCGTGTCATAGATTTATTTATTATTACATATTTTGCCATTTCGTATCTTTTTTTTTTTATTTTTTGTAAAATTGATAAAGTGACATGAGCATTAATTGCAATTGAGATTTAAGACACATTTTGCTTTTCCAGCATATATTAACTTTATAAAGCAGGATTTCTCATTTATTCAATTGTTTCGAAATGTTTTTAATCGTGAACCGATTTAGATGATTCTTTAAATATAAATATTTTAATTTTTACTGCCCATACTTTAAGTAGGGTACCTTAAATTTAAAATTATTAAAAAATATTAATTTATAGATAATGATCCTTTCATTATACCACAAAGTCTGGTTATCGTTTTATTATAGACCGATTTTGCCCTTTTCAGGCATGAATAGTGATACAAGAGTTTTTCTGTTTATTTAATATAAACATAAGATTTCAGTGTTATAAGTCACTAGTATTATTTTTATTGTATTAGTTATAACAAAAAAAAAATCAGTAAATTATAATGTGATAAACTGTTAATATATAGTTTTTTTAATTAGAAATATCAAAAATAGAATAAAATATTAACTAGCGGTTCCTACTTAAGTACCTTACCAAGGTAGGTACTTCTATGTACTTACTTATAATGACAATGATAGTTTATTTGTTAATTTAATACCATATAATAATAATTCAGATCGATACGATATTAATTAAATAGGTGCCATAATTGGAGCAAGTGCCAAATAAATAAAATTAATTTAAAATGTAGGTACTTCACAAAACTTCAGCAAATAGTAGACAATATGATAACAATAGAATAAAATGATAATTTCTTTCTATCACCTACTTAAAATATAACAAGACATATTTATTTATATTTTAAACGTATTGCATTAACTTTAATAAGTGACACACAAAAACACACATTTCTACTTTCTTCTGAATGTTGTCACTTACTTGTGTTCGATGTACTTTGCGCGATCACAGCCGCGAAGATCACCAATAACATTTGTATTTGAAATTTCTCCATTATTGTATAAGCATAGAACTATTTAGAAAAACAATATTTAAAAATAAAAAGAAAAAATAAATGAGACACGTTTCGCGCCTTTTTATTTTTTTTTATGACCAAAGATATTTTTTTTCTTTAAACAGGCTAACGTGCAGCGCGTACTGCTACAGCTCAAGCAATGTTTCACTGCAGTCTCTTCGGTGAGCCCACTCCTTTCTACATAAAGCGTTGACCGCAAAAATTATTTATATTTATGGTTTTATATCAAATGCTCTTTTGTTCAATAGCTTTACTAATGATCCTGTAGAATAAATCATTACTGAAATTTACACAAACTATATAGTTGTTGGATAAAAGTAAAATAAAATAAGAGAAAGTGAGTAAAATTTATTATTATTTAACAGGTAAGCCGGAAATAGCATTTTCGCCATTACTAAAAAAAAAAATTATGTTCTTGTGCGTTTATTTTGTGATATCTGCCCTCATTTAGAATTGATTTTGATTTTTCTTTTTGCAATTGACAGGATACCCCTCTATTGGATATTGATAAAGTTAATATAATAATATTAATTTTAAATACACTGGTGTTAGTTTTATCAGATTTAGTGTCTGTTTTTTTGAGAAGCCTTAATTTAAATTAAGGGTAGGACTAAAAATACTTTATTTTTAAAGAGAGATTCTTTAAGTATTAGAGAGCTAGAAAGTTATTAATTATTACAATAAAATTTAATTTCTGTGTTTTTTACTGTAATTTTCTATGTCTTATATAGGAATCTAGTTTTTGCTCGCGACTTCTAACGGGTTGATTTTGATTCGAATTTCTAGATGGTGTATTAATATGAAACATACACCAGGTCAACTTTGACGATTATATCAGGGAAAATGGCATCCTATTTGATGCAGGAGTTTGTGCTGATACCGTAACTAAAAATATAAAAAAATATTATTTTGACTTCTACCGCTTTTTAGCAAATATTTTTTTCTTAAATATCCGTTTCGTAAGTTGTAACTAGACGATGTTTATTCATATATTAACAATTTTATTATATGTACGTGGACATAATAGTAAAATTAATTTTATCTTACGTTACGTAATGTTAAATAGGTATAAATGTATTAATAGGTGTTCCACATTTTATAAAGAGAAAGAAACCGATGAGAAAAGGTTGCTAACTAATGTAAAGTTGAGTATTCACTGGGAGAAATCATCACAATAAGGAATGGTTTTGTACATAATTTCATACGTTAAGACGAAAGATATTAAATAATTACATATCTGTACTGCTGCTGATTTTTATTATCGTACAACCCGCCTTACCTTTTTCATGCATTGCCACGCTTTAGTATCAACTTTCAGCAACGGTATTTCTGAATCAATACGACATTGTAATCTTTAAAAAAAAAAACATATACCTTTTTAAAAAGTCAGCAGCCATACAGTCATTTAAAACACATGCTCTTTTACCCCTGTGATATAAAAAAAACTTAGAATGGCAAACAAGCTGACGGAAAGTGGTATCCGTCGCCTATAGACATGAGCAGTACCATGGATATAACAGAGTATACTGTTTCGCCCGTGATACCCCCCATGCGTTGCCATTCCTGAGGACTCAGGCGTTATTCCTCTGTACTCAGTAAATTCACGCCAAATATGAATAAGAACATATTACTCCGACCCTAAATAATTGGAATAAGGACAGGAAGATGATGCAGATACGAATGCTCCTATGCACCTTTTTAACATCAATACTGACATAATAAAAAAGAAGAGTTTATTTGTTTCTTTGAATGCGCCAATCTTTGGATCTTTTTTTTTATACAACTTAGAATGGCAAACAAGCTGACGGCCCACCTGATGGAAAGTGGTAACCGTCGCCTATAGACACGAGCAGTACCATGGACATAACAGAGAATACTGTTTCGCCCATGATACCCCCCATGCGTTGCCATTCCTGAGGACTCAGGTGTTATTCCTTTTTAACCAAGTTAATTCACGCCATATCCCACCCTTCAAACCGAAACACAGCCATGCAAACACAACTGCTTCACGGTAGAAACACGAATGGGACAGAGGTGCCCAAGCAATCGACTTTTGTACAAAGTCTGGATCTACCAGTAGGATTCGAAAAATTACTTTTGTATTTGAAATCTAATGTTTTGAGGAAAGTTACAAGCTATTCTACATCATGATACTACCACAGGCGAAACCGCAAAGTACAGCTAGTGTTATTATTAAAAATGATTACCAGGTAATGTAACGTAAGTCTAGCATCATCCGAATTTAGTAATTCGGATGATGCTAGACTTAATGTTATAGTAATAGTTTACTATAACATTATATGAACACGCTCTCGGTCAATACTCATCTTAATATTTATCAATACATTTAATACTACGTCATACAAGCACCGTTAAGCTACCGGTTCGAATGCAGGTGAGTTTTAATGATGATTGGCCGACAAAATCAATCGCTTATAAAGAACATTGGTCAAAATGTAATTTTGGGTTAATGATTGTAATATCTGATGGGATTGATAGGTCAATAGGCATAAGTATGTTTTATTACGTGTATTTTAAATATAGTAAACGTAATTAGATACTTAGTATGTACTCGTATGTATAAGTACTTACCAGTTTTGTGTTTTTGTTATACCGGCTTGAAGTCGTGGTAAATATATTATATATTACATAATCATTCTGAAATTCAAATTTATATGTTGCAGTGATTTATAAGTTATGCATTCGTGAAAGAAAGATAACAGATTTAATAATAGATATATTTATTTTTTACAGACATATATATTTAGCATACAGACTATAAGCGGATTATGGATAGATATAAGGTTTTTTTCTTAAAGTTGAACTCCTCCTCTTGGGGAGATTTGGTAAAAACCCTTTCCTTACGTACGAGAGATTTTAAATTTATTTACTCATGCCTTCCTTTCATTCTCTCTTTGTTTTCTCTCTCTCTCTCTCTCTATATATATATATATATATATATATATATATATATATATATATATATATATATATATATATATATATAATAATTTAAATAATTTGATAGGGTTTTGTAAATTTTTATAGTAAATAATGATAAAGATGTGTGTAAGTACTACATAGTATTTATTGTAACATTAACCTATTTGATCTAGTTACATATTTACAAATAATATTAATTCATATTTGTATGTATTTAACGCACTAAGAAAACAAATAAATAGTTCATAATTGCGCGTTTCATGATTTTTTGATACTACTGAGAAAGATTAACATGATTTACCTCATGTAATTGGTTTTTATACCATTTCTTATCCAATTTGGAATGGGAATTACAGAATATGTTTTGATGCCCTTGGCTCTTCTAACATTAAGGCATTATTTTTCTGTATTGAGTTATTTTGATTGAAAACCTTTAAACCAAAACAGTAATGTAAACTGAAAAATGACTCCTAGGTGACAGAATAGGTAATAATATTATACAACAATTAGACTTTCTACATGATATATGCACATATATATGAATTCTAGTGTTGATTCTTTTAGTTTTTCAAATACAATAACTAACTTTGTACAAAAATTTAAAGCAAATCATGCTTGATTGTCATTTTGAATATCAATTTATGATTATAAAAAAATTTTAAAATAAAAAACATTGACTTATTCTTCTAGGTTTTCCATTAATAATGTTAAGTTAAAATATAACATAAATAGAAAACTGTGTGCTGAATGAACAATAGGTATATTCTGAATTTTAATTAGATAATTAATTAATTTTCGAATAGATAGATTGTAACATAAAACTTCTCTTTCTATCTCACCCGTTGCACTATTCAGAATGTTGAATGTAAAGTTGTATACGCGACGTAAATATTTCAAAAATTGAAGAAGTCATCTTCATCGTATGGTGTTTCCTGAATATCGTTTGCTTTTAGATTAGAGAGTTTAAATCCTTGCTCTTGCATTTCGTCTACTTTATGTAGTTCTTGTTTTATTGTCTCTTCTACGTTAATTTTGTTTAATTCTTCTTGTATTTTATCTTGAAGCGGACCTTCAATTGCATCCATTATTTGATATCTCAGTAAATTTGGTAGAATATTAACTACAGCTTCTATAATGTAATCCAAAGTTCCAGCACCATCGCAGCGAACTTGTATATTACCAATTTCTAGATCCAAATCTCTAATTTGAGGTCGATTTCTTGTATCAAGTGGTTGTGCTAAAATAATTCTTGCACTGATATATTCGACAGAAAACGAAGCTGTTCCTGCTCTAGACATGACTTCTCCTACTGCTGTAATTTCCCATTGAGTCATACCTTCAAGTTTCTGAGTACCGATTTCAAAATCGGCGATAGCTGTATTGTTTTCTATTCTTAGAGTGATATTTCCAACTCGTTCGAAGGAAGATATTCCTATTACCCAAGTACGAGTTAATGAAACAGAAAATATACTCATAGTTGTGTTGTAATCTTTAACTTTGTAAGGATCCATTTCCATTTCTTGCACTTTTTTTCGAGCATCAGCTATTATCATATCTAATGGAGAAATAGAATTAGGAAATTGCATGTCTCCAGCTACTTCATCTAATTTTGAATTGATCTCTACCCTCATTTTTGTGTATGCTTCTTTAAGGATATATGGTTTAATAGAGTCGAACACGAAAGGTCCAACAGAGTTAATAAACCCTTGGAATATACTGCCTAGTACGCCTAGATTTTGGAAGTTGACAGCGATGTTGGTGAAACCAATATCTATGTTCATATTCTGAGCTCTCAGTTTACCATCTCTCTCAACACCGAGGTTCGCCTTTGCATGTATTTTGAGTCCAGATACGTCTACTGTAAACGGTCCCTGGGCTCTGTTTACCCACGTCGACAGTGTATAGTTGCCACGTGCTTGTAACTTGTCTATTGTCATTATTGCTTGGACCTGAAACACAGTACAAAATTATTTAAGGATTAAATTTTTTATATAAAAATGCTTGTATGTAACGTAAAATGGAATATAATTTATTTTAATAAAATATATCGTTATAAACTTTTGTTGTAATATTTTTTTTTGTTTACAGATGATGTGGTGGATTTCTTTATAAAAATTCAGTAAATGTTATATATCAGTGGTATAAATAAAATTTCATATACGTACTTCCATGGCTGAAATCTCTGCATTTATATACACAATGCGGAATTTACTGATACCGTAAACCGCAGTGTTTTTAAAATAGAGCACTGTGCCAAAAGCGAGGGACTGCTTCATATCAGGAACAGAATATGGGTCGGGAACTTCAGCACCTGGCAGGCCCACGGGATCTGGTTGTTTGAAGTGCTCCAGGATCTCCAAGATACTGTCGCTCATCTTTTTCTCTCCCTCGGCAAGCCTCGGGTGCACTGTGGTCTGTTCGGAGTCATCTGGAAATCGTGTTGTAAAATCTGTTTAACATTATTTTTTCTGTCCTTCTTTTAAATATATAAAGGATAAAAACAAAGTCATTAGCCGCACGTAGTACTAAGAATCTACGCGTGAAATATGTGTTTGAACATAATAGGACAGAAATTTCGTGATTCAAAAACAACAATAAATCGACGTGTTGGTATGGGAGGCTCCACATTTTTTGGCGTTTATCGACCCCGCTCCGGTCTGATTTTATTGTAAGAAAATCCCCTTAAAAGGATACTTATGATTTTAATTTCACAACTATCCAGGATAGTTGAACATAGTATTATATTATCTGTGGTTGAACAAGCACTATTGTAGTAGGTACTCTTGCATTTTTAATACAGGTATTAGGCAGTTGTTTTTATTATATCCGTTTTTTTATTTAAAATAATTTAACGTACTTCAGTATATTATTACAGTATTTATTAGTTAGTATATTTTCTTTATTAATTTATATAGTATATTTTTGTGTGAGATTAGGTTATTTAATATTCAATGGGGAGTTTTGATTTATTAAACTATGTTACAATAAGTTACAGTAAAACAACACAATATTTTTAATATATTAAATTAGAATAGACTTAGTATAAAAGGCGGTCTTACACCGATAACATTTTCTACCAGTCGACTGTAGACGGGAAAGAAAATATAACTTACAATACAATTGACTTAGGTGACTCATTTCTAGGTAAATCGAATTTTTGGAAATTTTTAGTTTACTACGAATTATCACAGCGTGAAGAACTGTCGATAAATTATTGTAAATTAGGTGTTGTTTTACGTGAGGTAGTTCATAAAAAATTAGAACAATGCCTAGAATTCGACATATATCTATTTTTTTATTTAATACCTTACATACATTTTTATCTTTATCGATATAACACAGTACTAAATGATCCAAAAGGTCACTATACTTATAGTAAATAATTACTTCAATGGACAATGAATAGTGTATGTGAATATGCGACAGTAAACGAATATCCCTAGAATCTCCAACTCCATATACTTATTAAGATCACCTTTTGTTTTTGCAATACGATCACATTTTTAATAATCACAATGGTGTCAATATAAGATGGTACTTTTACAAGCACGTGCACAAAGGAATAACTGAACAACGATAACACTGGCCACTCGTTTTTAAAAATAATCTCACAGATAAATTGTACACAATAATATTACAGTAAATAAACTTAAGACTAACCTTGACCTTGCCCGGGTATCACAAAAATTAGAGCACATAACAATACAGTGTGCATATGCATCCTGTCGAAATGAAACTGCTTATTGTGCCCCACAGTCGTGGCGGAGGCAATGCAATAAATGAGAATAGGATGTGACATGACGAATGTTATTCTATGTAGGTATATGCTGTGCGATAAGAGAGCAAAGGGTATCGAGGGGACGATACAATACGTCACAGTGTTCATTACTTATCTATATGTTTGTTTTGCATATTGACTAGACATTAGATAATTACTCATTCACTACAATATTGTTATGTGTACTTCGTTTTGAATTAGTACTCTTTAAATAAATATATATATGTACCTATAAATAAAAAGAAATAACGGAAAAATTAAAATAAAAAAATACCTAATGATAAAAAAGATTCCTTCCTTGACAAAAGCCGTAGGTAGTAAATTTGATATACCTAAGGAATGTCAATATTTATCACGTATTTATTCGCATAGTGCAGATTACAGGCGCTAGAAATATTTGAGCATAGTCTGGTAAGGTCCGAATTGTTATATTTAAAAAAAAAACGCAATTTTCATATTTTGGATACTTAATCTTTTGTAACTGGTTTTAATAAAAAAAAAGTAATAATTTTACCACGAATGGAGAGCAATTTTTTTACCCTATCTACTGTCTAATTCAGCATGCAGTTATAGCCGAGATGAACTTTAATCCAAATATTTATTCGTTATGCGCACAATACATGTAGGTATCTATTAAAAATTACATGCATTAACACAAACGAAAGGCACGATTAAACGTGCGCGTTTAGCTTGAAATATTATATTTTAAAATTAAATATATCCTAGAGAAACAGCGTATTTACATTTAAGATTCATCCCTATAAGAATATGAGGAGATAAGAATGTTTATTTCCTACTGTATAAGTAAGATGTGGACGTGCTATTTGTTACACCAATGTGGACTATTAAGTTTTAATAAATCTATATTAGGTATATATAGGATTGTTTGAACATTTAGGTAGGTATATACCTAATATATATATTAGAGGGGAAAGGGATTGTTAGCAATGGAGTTTGACAGCCCCATTGCTAGCAATATCCCTTATTAGGTCGACCTCCAAGTGGTTCCTCCTGGAAACCATCGTGAATAATTCTTGTTGAATTCGTCACGGTGGGCTAACTGACCTGCTTCATCCTCACCTATCATCCTTCATTGGTGCCTCGCCGGTGTATACCGTTAGCGCGGGTGGCGGCGGGGTTACCATTCCATTATCACCCATAAAAAAATTATATATATTAAGGTATATTTATAAGGTAAGTAAATTTATTGACGAAAGCTTTTTAGAATATTAATTCAAACAATTTGAAAGTTTACAAAATTTTTAGCGCCATCTGTTGTAAAAGTAGATTATACAATTATGTTATGTCATGTGTTTAATAAGTAATATATAATTGTATGTAATAAAGTACAGATGTCGCTATTCATAATAAAAAGATAAGCTTTAAAAAGTCACAACGATTGAAGCACTTTTTTTTTATATACGACTAAATTTTTGTCACCTACTTCGTATATGTGGAAATCAGAAGTAGGGAAATCAATAAAATAGTCCACTTATCGATGTTGTATGCATACACCAGTTTTTAAATTGCACCTACAGGAATGCTGCAGTAAAACCTTTTCTAATTTGGTGCAGTAGTTTTTGCGTACCGGACAAACATACAGATAGACACATAAAATTGTAAAAGATATTATTTTGACTTTTATTGCTCTTGTTAAATAACCTCTTATATAAGATTTTCTTAAACATATTCCATCTACAAATATCGTCTAATTAAAATTTTATTATACAAATAATAGAGTACATTGAAAGTTAAGATATTATGAATAAGTTAAAACAAAAGATTTTATTTATGGTTGTTCTAAGTACTCTCCTCTACATTTTAAAAGAATTTAATAAGAATTTTAATCTTAGCAAAAGGTATTCAAGTTCATATTATTATTTACATACATATATACGAGTAGCATTGATGTATGTGAATAATATCTTATTGTAGTATCTCAGTCTAGACCATAGATTCTCAATGTGGCTTGTGGGCGTTTAAGATTTTCAGGGGGACAGTGAGTAACCTAGAGAGTAGATAAGTAAAGTTAAGATGATGAAGGACTGTCAAAAAAATATATTGGTGGCGGTGGGCAAAATAAATTTAAGAAACTATGATCTAGACGGCAATTTATAATATATACCTAATATGTTTAAATCAGCCTTTCCCAAAGTGGGCGATAACGCCCCTTGTGGGCCCTGCAGGCCTAAAGGAGGCGGTAAGAGACCCAGAAAAAAATGGGGGCGTTATGTAGAGAATTGGGGGGTGATTTGTTGATCTTGAAGTAGTAGTGGTTTTTAACTAGGTGAAAAAATGGGGGCGCTAAAAAAGAATTTATTCTCAAAGTGGACAGTAGACAAAATAAGTTTGGGAACTCCTGGTTTAAATCATCATCAAAGGCTAAATGTTTATACATTAAAGTTTGCAGAAGATCATTGGTAAATGAAATGTACAAAACAGGACCCTGAGTTATACCCTATAGGTCTAAATTTAAACAAGACTAAATCATAGCCATAAATATTTATGATCGGTGAACAATTTGACAAGTAAGATAGAAGTAAAAAGAGACGTGACCCTAGAATGCCTGCCTAGATGACCTAGATAAGTGTCTTGGCCTCGTCAACTGCTTTAGAAAAATCAACATGAATCATATCATTACTATGTCATTATATATTTATTATGAGAAGATCGATTGATCATGTAAATCGATTTATATATATACTAAATGAAGTGAATCTGCACTAATAATAGACGAGACCTTCAAAGTTGCTAGTAATATTATAAAATAGTGCTTACAGATCTTTAGATACAAATGTCAGTTGCACTGCCTGACATTTAAGTATAACTAATTGATTTATTTTGGTACTGAGCACTATTTTGGTACTGAGCACTATTTTGGTACTGAGCACTATTTTGGTACTGAGCACTATTTTGGTACTGAGCACTATTTTGGTACTGAGCACTATTTTGGTACTGAACACTATTTTCGAAATTTAAACAAGTCACGGAAACCGTACGATGACAATAACTGTTTAAATTTTCATTATCATCATCATCATCATCATCATATTAGCATTTAACTATCAACTGTTGAACATAATCCACCCTCTTCGGGATTTTGTCAGTAGTAGCCACGCTTTACAGGCGAATTGGCAACTGCAGTTAGGCTTTGGAGATGTTTTAAGAGGGACACTGCCCATATATCGCCCTGTTTAAATAATACCATGATACTGCTATAGTGGTTAGAGGCTTACTCAACACTATCATACAATTTTTCATAAATAAGGAATGAATGAATTAAATATGATATATCATCAGGTCCTGTTCCTTTAATGACATTAACGAAAAGTTTTAAGTAATTTAATAATTTCGTGTTTGAAATTTAAATAATACAAAGACATTTAATTTTTTTTATAGGTGTTTTTATGGGTGAAAATGGCAAGGTAACTCGGCCTGCGCTATCGATATACTCTGGCGGGACACCGGTGACAGTTGATAGGTGAAGATGAAAGCAGATCTGTTGGCGCCTTGTGACTAATTCAATACGACTTAATCACAATGGTTTTCAGGGGAAATCGCGTGGAGGTCGACTTAATAGGGTATATTACTAGCAATGGGGGTATTGACTCTATTATTAACAATCCCTTTCCTGCCAAAACATTGGGGTCGATTCTGTGGTACCATTCTTATTTTTAAAATTACTATTTTAATTTTGTACATTACTAAAACTACTATGGTGTGGACGTAAAGTTTAAGGAATTCTAGAGGCGGACCAGAATTATAGAAAAAATACACTTTTAATCATTATATTATAAAATCATTTCAGCATTTTGCATCTATTATTCTACTAAGTAGAATCTACTTTATACTTCTCGACTGTCAAAACGTAATTATATCGGGCCATACACTATCCATGTCGATAGACCTTCAGCGGGTCAGATTAAATACATTCTAGGGCCAGAGTTGGCCCGCGGGCCGTACTTTGCCCATCACTGGTGTGAACAGTGGACAATGTTCAGGTACAGATATTCCTATAAATTATATAATAATAATCAATTTTTGAGTTGTGTATCTTATTGAATCTCTATATAAAAATCCTCGGTCACGATGTTTATTTACGCTAATCTCCAATATTGCTGAGCTGATTTTGTAAATGTTTTGCATCAACTTCAGGAAAGGATATTTTTTATCACGATAAGAACAAATGTATCTAGTAGCTCACAGTAAGAGCTAAACCAATGTTTGTGGATTCAGCTTCAGCAGCTATATTATATCGTTATAAGAATATAATGGACTGTCATACATTATAATCCATCAATCTATTTTATGAATTAGGTATGTAGGTCAATAGTCAATACTAAGATCACTGATAATGTAATAAATAGCCTATATTTACATTAACCTTGTCTCTATGCAGTGTAAAATACAAAAATCTATGTAAAATATAATTCGTCTTTAGTTAAATAGGTAATTTAATAAAATTTGCTATAAAATCGCCAATTTTGAAATGATTTCCAAACAGAGGATATTGGCAATTAATTTGATTTTGTTTATGTGTACAATTGTGAATCGAATTTGATAACTATTATTGCAGTCAATTTTGTAGATATTTTGAGTCACGTATTTTGGCGCAATAACGTATAAATTAAATATCGATTATCCAATATAAAGCTAATATCAAAATAAAGAACCTGCCCCTCTAGACAAAGAAGAAACAAACCTATTGATAAAATCATTGTTGCTAGCGAATCCATGAGATGTCTATGGTGAGATAGCAACGTACGCTCTCTTTTTCTTTCACATATCAGCGCTGATCAAAGCGATTCTATTAATAGATTCGTTTATACTTTGTCTAGAAGGCTAATCTTCTGCCAATAATGTTCAGAGGAATCCAATATATAAATATCGGAGCCGTATAGATATCACTATGCTTAGCAAAAACTATTAAACTATTCTAATAGTATTTTTTAATCACACTAAAATTTCTTTGATACTGTATATTATCGCATTTAGTGAAATAATCATTCGAATCTGTTTTCAATATTTTAATAATACTTCTAATATTATTACCAATAATCATTTTTCGTCTTACGTAAGAAGTTTACGTTTATAAAAATAGTAATCAAGGTTTTGTCTAAGTTTTTTTATAGTATCTATCGGATACAAGTCGACAGTCCATCCGAGGGTATACAAAAGTCTCTAGTAATATTATTAATATTATTAATACTTTATACTATTTAAAAAATATATTAATATGTAGTAATAGTAATCTACTAAGAGAAATTGAACTACTGCTAATAATGTATTTAATCTTCTAAGTAGATATTTTTTACTGTTGCAAATATATAAATAAAATGTACATGTATTAATAACTATATTGATAGTATGTGTAAAATAAATTTACATAAATATTGATATTATAATAAATGTGTTAACTATATACATTTTTCTCTAGTATCGTTTCTGTATGAAGTGTTCGTGTCATCATTGTTATAATATTAAAGTAAGTACCAACTGTCGAGTAACGCTTTTTTTTATTCTATACTTTATCTTAAAAAAAATCACGTTTTGTTTTTGAGAATTTGAGAAGCTCTTTTATGAATTTCTCATAGGTACCTACCTAATATCAGTATCAACCAAATAGTATCTATTTATACGTAAAGGCAATAAAATATAATAGTTAAAAAAAAATTCACATCATAATTGGGATTTTCAATTAAAATGACTAGACTGAATGTCTGTTTATTGTGCTGAAACACATATTTTTTTTTTATCAGAGAGGTATGTATACAACTGCATAATATTACTGTTGTATACAAACGTGAGTAGATTATTGATAAATAAAAAAACCCAAGACGTACAATCAGAGACTAAAAAACAGCACTAATTATTAAATAGAGTACAATAAAAAAAAAACAGACATCGACTGTGGCAAGACCAGTTATATTGATTTAAAATCTAAACCACTGAATCGATTTTGATAGAATTTCAATGGGACCAACCTGGAAATATATCTTTTTAGATAAAAAACAGAATTTTCCAAATCGGTTCAAATTCTCACAACTTATAACTCCAACTTTTATAACTAAGAATTCGATTGAAAATTGAACGCATTTGACTAAATTATGCATTAATATCTAACCAGCCAGTGACGATTGTGAAAATTCAAAAGTTTCAGAAATATTATAAAAATATAACGTCGAGATACGCAGTTTCTTATTTACGGTAAGTATTCGACTCTACACAGGTTTTGTCCAACTATAAACTACTTATTTCTTATAATTATCATCAGGGACAGCTTTAATTCTAACTTTCGTGTGGGAATGTGAATCTGGTATTTTTTGTATACATACATCAATGGGTTAAAGATCAAAAGTTTCCACGCTTAATGACGCAATGGTCGAGGAAAACATCCTAAAATTAGATGAGATGATTTTTTTTGTGTAAAAACCGCAATATATGTATGTTAATTATATAGTTTTTACATCAACTATATTTAAACATTCGAACAGCTTCTATATTTTTTTATGATACTACTAATGTTAGTTATATTCATGTATTTATATTTTTATGACACATCGTTTGACGTTATATAGTAATATTATTTTTGGACGTTTGGTTTGAATGCTTTGGTTTTACTATTGACCAATTTAAATAAAAAAATAGGAAAAAAAACCATAACAATAGTAATATTTTAAGAATAGTTTAATATGTGTAATATTGTGAAAGTTTATTTTGCGTTTCAATATGATACCTCCAAATGAAATAATTATCCTCATTTAATATTATGAATGCGAAGTTTGAAAGGATGGATGTATGGATGGATAGATTTTTGTTACTTTTTCATCCAAAAACTATTGGACGAATTTATATAAAATTTTGTACACTGACTGGTTATATCCTAACTTAGAACACAAGATACTGTATGTATTGAATCACGCAGGCAAAGTCGCAGGATACAGCTAGTATCAATAATTTTAATATCTATCTCGAGTTATAAATATATAAAATTCACGTGGACGAAGTCACAGGTAAATATTAGTATTTATATAATTATACTTTGGATTTTTTCGTTGTTGATGGAATTTTAATGCTGACCTTTTTAGTGTTTCTTATATAACGAAATCAAAATTTGTGCAAAATTTGTTGTAACAAAAAAAGGAAGTCCAGTCGAAAACCTGAGGGCCTACTATGAAATGTTTTCTGAAATTTCGGAGTCGAACGAAACACAAATTTGATGTTAAAATTACATAATACTTGACCGTTTAAAAACATTAAAAAATTTTTTTTTGGACTTTTATGGTAGGATTTATGACGAACGAAATGTTAAACTCCATTTACTGGGCCGATTTAGGTATGAATGAAAACACGAAATTGAGTACGAAATTTCGGGATATCATTTCGTGGTAGGCCCTGATTTCTTTTGAAAATATGCGTGAATATTACAATAGTAAATCAGTGAGCATTACTGAGATACAGGGATATGTTGACCGGGATAAATCTGATGAATTACTCTATTCTAAATACTGAAGTCTGTTTAAATGTAACTACATAAGTTTTGTTGAAATTACGAGTATTATAGAAACACTCTCTTAATGAAATTAGTAACAAGCCATAACTTTAAATCAATTTTATTTTATTTTTATTACTATTGGACTGCGGCAGACTTTGATGGTCCTGTCGGGTTAATTTTTTTATTTATTATTATAAAAATTCAGAATTACAGAAAACATGTTCTATTAGCATTCAGAAAACACGTAGGTTTATATAAATACTAAATACATTGTTATTCCTTTATAATTTATTCCTTTGTTTACATTTTCATTAAGTTTAAAACAGACTGTAGGTACGTATATGTAATTTAATAATGATTGGTTGAGTGGTTAAGACGTCAAGAGTTAATAATTTTACTCATTTTATATCTATACTAATAATAATATTGCAAAGAGATTAGGTTTGATTGTTTGTAATGAATAAATTCAAAAACTACACAACCGATTTTAAAAATTC
Organism: Galleria mellonella; assembly: GCF_026898425.1. NCBI lineage: Eukaryota > Metazoa > Arthropoda > Insecta > Lepidoptera > Pyralidae > Galleria > Galleria mellonella. The sequence goes on along the minus strand of NW_026442090.1, from coordinate 2,855,604 downwards.
TTTCACTTATAGAAAATTACATTATCAGCAAGGCTATATATTATTTTGGAAAATTCTATCTACCTAGGCGAAACCGGGTTGGCTTACTAATTTATAATAAGTGTGGTAGCACTTAAGGGTAACACTTAACGATTTTGGGACAATTTATAATAACATCATCTCAATCACTGCTGATGGGCCTTCACATTAGACTGCCATAAGGAACGGTTCTGAACTACCTGCATTGACTGACTCCCTGCAATAAATTTGAGGTCGTCACTCCATCTAGTAAGGGAGAAAGGGGTCGTCGTCCTATGTGACAATTCTACAAGCTATGTAACCAGTTCATTGTCTTTTCAGTTTGCTTATCCTATAATAAATGGATAATGAAGTAATAAATAAAGCTTGGTTTGAGTTGAAAAAATTCTGCAAATTCATGTCGACTAAATAGAAGTATGATTTAAATTTTAACGACTTTTGTAGCTCAGTAGTGGGCAAGTGGTTTTGTATAAATGAGGTCCCGGGCTCGAACGGGCCGATTTATGTAATGAATTTATCTAAACTGATTCTGATCTGGGCACTCTGTGCCTTCAGATATTACCAGTCTTGTTCCTAATAATACAGGGTATTTTAATTAAAGGACCAGGCAAATGTTGTGATTATGCGACACCTATTAAAAAAAATCTTTACCTATTTGTCGTAACATTATTTTGTTTAATTTCATTTATGTTCGTTTTATCTGTTAATTATACATTGATGAATGGTCTTGATCCACTTGCATCCACTGACATCATGCAAAACAATCGAAGTCGGCGCTCTATCTCGTGGAAACCCATTGCATATACAGTGCATTTGTTTATATGAGAAATCGAATCTTCATTCCTTTATTTGCATTCAATTTATATATTTACGGATGTGTTAATGGAGATAAAAAATACACCTACATTTTTTTTCAACAAGGTTAATTTACTTTAATGTAAAGATTTTGCAAAAAGTATAGAACCTTCGGAATACATAAGAAGCAGGATATTTGTTATTTGGCAAACACACTTCACGTACTGATTCACGTTTTTACATGTCGTTTCATTGTTTATTTTATTAGTCGTCTTCAAGGGGAAAAAGAGATGTATATCTCTGGATGATAGAGTGAGAAAGAGTAAATACAATGTTATAAAAATAGGCTGGTAGCGTAATGCGTAACTCTTAGATCCAGATTAATTATTGCAATAGCTATAAGATAATTTGCATAGGACCTTGACAAAATTAGTACGAAATTAAAACTAGATGATCCCATTTAATTTACAATAAGTAATACAAAAATCTGTTTACAACTGTCGAGGATATAAGTGTACAAAAAACGGTAAAAATTTATAAGATAATTGATGAGAAAGTATATAGTTATTTTTAAGGATGTAAATGGATTATTGCGAGAAAAAAAAGCCGACTTTCTTCTTTGCATTTATTTCATCGCTTCATTGTATGATTTATATTTTTTTCAAAAAATTCCTGTTATACTTTCTTTTTTAAATTCCATTTATAATTTTTAGTCATAATATCATTTTTTTTAAATTCCACGAGCACAAAAATTTAAACCTAAAAAAAAAATTAAAAATCGAATGTTTCTTTTATATAATGATGTATCAATAATATTACATAGTTGTTATTACAAGATTAACCTTGAACTTCGTTTTGTTGATAACAAGATTCTTATGTAGCACAGGTATATAATAGTATTCATTGATAGAAACATGGATTAGTGGCGCATAGAATATTGTCGTAGGCGGTTTCCTTAAGTTGTAAAGCACTTATTTCTACGGAACAAAAATGTATTGGTTTGCAGTTTATGTATTTGCCGTTTATTGTTTTACTAGTGTTCATTTAAAACAAATACGTGAGTGGTTTTTTTAATTGTAACAATAAATTTAAATAAATTAATATTATATATAATTAATAATTAATAATAATCGATGGTTATATTTACTAATAAAAACTTCAATCTTCTACAATTAAATTAATTTAAGCAGTTCTTTAAATAAATTTATGTATCACTAGCTTTCACCTCGACTTTACAGAGGTGTACAGAAAGAAATTGTATTTTATATTAGTGTTAATACATACATCTTTGATATTTTGGTATACATTATCGCAATTTTAGTAGTTAGTAGAGGTCTTTAATTTTTTTTTAAATAATATATATCCTATGTTACTCGCTGATAATGTAGTCTTGTATAGGTGACGGAATTTTTTTAAATCAGTTGTATAGTTTTTGAGTTTACAAACAAACAAATACACAAAAAAAAAAATCAAATATTTCCTCCTTCTAATCAGTAGTATAGATTATACACTTACTTGTAATTGATATATTGAACAAATTCAGAAAGAGGGGGTATTAAATTTGCAAGTGTTTTCTTGTAAGTATATTATATGGTACACAATTATTTTGCTAATTTTGAAAATGTTTTAAGGTAATATCGATATAATTTACTTCTCTATTGGTTCTATATTAATTGTGTTACGATTGAGGTCGTTTTTACGGAATAATTTTAAATTTAAATAATAAAAATTTTTAATTCTAAAAACCTCCACGGTTTTAAGTGCTATATAAACTATAGTAGGACGAAGATCAGTTCTTAGAAATAATTTTATTATATTTTTTTATTTTTTGAATAATAATTTATTTCAGACAATAAGTATAATCGCGTAACTACATAGTTATATAGCTATTATTTTTTTATATAATATACAATAAAGTCGCTATACGCGTCTGTCTGTTTCTCAGATCATATCTTCAAAACCACGCAATGGATTTTATTATCGTTTAGACATTTTTACAGAAGATTCTTACAAACAATACGTATATCCTAATTATATTGCATTTGTAAGAAGCCGGGACGAGCCGCTAGTTTCAGAATAAATGGATTTCAAATCCATTCGAATATGCTAGCACAACATGAAACAATCGTTTAAAATTACATATATTAATTCTCTACCTGCGTTTGTGGTAATAGGTGCAATTGTTTACAATTCATGGTTCGCGTCATATGATTACTATTGTAGTGAGTTGCCGTGCTCAATCATCGTTACTTGATGGACGTCTTTATTGCACAATCGGTTATTATTTTCATTATGCAAAGGGTTGAGACAGTATTAGTTAATTGTTTCATAATAATCACATCAAGGCTTTAAGGTTGCCGATCAAGAAAATTATTGATAATAACAGAAATTATCATACTACGCTTTTACCAGCACGGAATCTACGTATTTCTTTTTATTTTGTCGTATTTAAAAAAATCTATATTTTGCGTTTTATTTTGTTTATTATTTTAATTTTTATTGTTGTTATTCTAAGTTGACTGTAAGAAAAAATAAAAATAAACGTACACGTAATATATATTTGGACTTAGTACTTACTGTTTAAGTGCTAAGTTTACCTATAATATATAATATATTTTTTTATATATAATATATTTTTTTTATGGGGGCAATTTATAGGGGGCAAACGAGCATTGGCTCCGGCAGCATCAGATAAATTGCAGATGCGTTACCGGCCTTTTAGGAAGGAATATGCTTTTTTCATGAAGGCTACAATGTCGTAATAATCGTATATATACGTATTGTTATTGGCTGATTCAATAAATGATATTTTGGTCTCAACGATAATATACTACATATTTTTTTTCTTATTGAGATAAAAATTATCGTATCTCTTAACTTGGAGCAAATTATAGATATATACTAAAATTTGATTGAAATTGGTTGAACGGTTTCGGAGAACGAATATCGCAGTACGGGGTTTTTATATATTAAGAAGAAAAAAGATACAAAAAGGATAGAGAATAAACAAAAAGGAATACCAAATTATATAAATATTGGTTTTTATGAGCTTTGCTTTATTTGATGCCTCCTTTTTTCCACGCGGATTTCTAATATACATATGTTCATAAGGATCTTTATATATTTATATGAAATGAATATTTTGTGGTATAATACATTTAGTTTTACATACAGCTTTGAAGCAATTAACAAGTATCATTTAAAAAATAATAAAAAGAAATATTATAAACTATTATTTTACAGTCTTTATTCAAAATTTAAAATTTCTTGCTCTAGTAATTAGCGTCGTGGTTTAATTACATTTCCAACTCGCTTTCCGGAGATAATATGATAATTATGTTTAAACATCGTCAATAAACCTGTTCAAAATTAACCTTTTTATATATTATACTTTGACAATTGTAGTTTTTTATAAAAAACAATATGTTAAAAACAATTGAAATAGAACAAAAAATACATACAATACTTCAAGTCAACAGACGGCAATTTTATTTACAATTAATATAATATAAATAATAATATATAATAACAAGAATCAGCACATTTTATAAACAAAACCAAATAAATCTGAATGAGGGTTACTGGCTTACTGTTGCCTCCTATACGGTTTTTAATAAGTGTATACTTTTTTTAACTTTACTAGTTAAGTACAAGTTTTTTGTCACGTTAGTTTATCTCTGATTATATTAAACTAGGAAGACATTAAACTTGGTCGTTGCTACACTCAAAACAATTGTTTTAACACGGAAACGACGTGATCTGTATTTAACTACTGCATAATTTCATTAACAAAACCATAACAAAAATAAACTAGAAAATAATAACATTTTTACTGCGAATTAACAATATAAGTGCATTTGAAACTGACTTTTTTTTATTATTAATGAATTGAAATACATAAAAATGTTATCTGTCTTTTCCTAGTAAATTTAGTTCAGTTAGACTAATAATTCAAAGCAGTTACTATAAGTTTATTTATTTAATACTTGCTTCTATTTAATCACAACTATATTATCTTTATGTAAGTATTTATATCATATTTATGTTTAAACAAGAAAAAAATTAGTCAAAATTATCTTCACGTCTCGTACCCGATCCAACTAAACATATCTTAAAATTTTAAGTGATACAGCTTTATACAAATGAAGAGAATATAATATATATTCACAAAACGTTGCAATTACGTGTATATTTATTAATTATAAGCGGTCCGCACCGGCTCCATGCGTATTTACTAATGAAGGAAATAAATCAAATTTTCCGTTAATTTTTCATTGTCCTGATAATTACAAATACATAAAAAAATAAGCCTATAGGTGCAGCCAATCTGAAGTGTTGAGTTTACATACCTTCGGCAATTGAATTTTTATATATAGATTAAGAAATAGACAGCTTATCAGTATTCATCATTACGGGGGGTTTTGCCAGTAGTTGCCACGCTTGGCAGGCGGATTGGTATCTGCAGTTAGGCTTTGGAGATGAAGAGGGACGCTGCAGCCCGTCCCTCGCCATCCCTTATCGACTTACGACACCCATGGGAAAGGAAGGGGTGGCCTATTCTATGCAGGGACTACACAGCTTGTCAGTAGAGTTGGGAAATAGACCCATTAAAGTTTTATGCAATAAAAAATTGTGCTCTTACATTAATTGCAAGAGTTATTCACAAGTGATTTGTCAAACGAGAAACAAAAGAAATATTTCATTAAGTTAAAATATACACTATATTTTAAGTGAAACCTTTATTTAATTTGATGCAGTAGTTTTTATGCGATGCCGGAACAAACATACAGATGAACAGAAATCTTCTATTGCTCTTATGAAGACTACTCATATTAATTTATGTATGGATTTAGTCTATTTACATAGATAAATAAAACAGCAAAATTAATACGTCAAGAATATTTTATAGCTAATTAATTATGCGCTTTAACTATATTTAAATGAATATTTTTAGATATGACATTGACAGACCGAATGACGACGCGATGAGAATGAGAATATTAAAATTATTTCGACTACTGAGTCACTATAATATGGCTGTGTTTTCATTAGGGAATTTTTTGTTGTATATACTTCTCTCTATATGTTCTCATATTCCACCTATTAATTCGACACACAAACATGCAAGCATAGGGGGGAAAGGGATTGTTAGTAATGGGGTCTAATAGCAATGTACCCTACCAGGTCGATCTCCACGCAGTTCCCCTGGAAACCATCGTGGTTAATTCTCGTGGAATTCTTCATAATGGGCTAAATGACCTGCTTTCATCCTCAGCTATCACCTCTCACTGGTGTCCCGCCAGCGTATACCGATAGCGCTGGTGAGGTTATCATTCCATTTTCATCCATAAAAAAAAACATGCAAGCATAGTTGCTAGACCGCGTAAATACAAGTGGGAGGAGGTCTCTATACAAACTTCCATTTAAAGTTTCCAGTAATTATGTACATTACATATAAAAAAAATTATATTATTAATTAGTCATTAACGTGTGCCTTATTCGTTTTAATTGCGTTCATCTATATTTCAAGGAGCACAGTGAACTGGTTTAATTTTAATAATAAATTTTGCACAGGAAAGGAATAATATTTTCAAATTGAAATCGTGTAATATACTTATAACCAGAACTTGATCTACATAATTTGCCGCCTCGGACAAAATAGAATATTAACCGCCATTTAGATTGAATTGTCACGTTAATTCGCCATGAATAATATATAAATTTAGTAGATTCGATATTTGAATCTGTAATGTAGAACGCACGTGGACGTTGGTACCTACATATATTTGTGCTAAAAACTAGTTGAGATTAATGATATTTATTGCTACCTATTAGCATATCGTGGCAAGTATAATGGCTTTTTAAAGAAATTATATCAATTTTATGACTATAAATAAAGTTTTGTTATAATATTAATAGATTTTTATACATTGATATTTTTATAAATATATTTTTAATTTGCCGGAAAGTATTATAATGCATACTTGAACGGCTTTGCGTTTTAAATTTCCACCTAGTGCCAATAATCTTACATATTTAATTTTAAATTATGATTTTTACATTTTCTTATTTTATTAGTATATTAATGGTTTAATGATCGCAGGAGAAGCAGTAACGTCTTTCTTAAAGTTTCACCGAAGGCCTAACTGCGGTTGCCAACTCGTCTACCAAGTGTGGTAATTACTGGTAAAACCCCCTTTATGGGGGAGGGTTATGTTCAGCAATGGATAGTAAACGGCTAATAGGATGATGATGGTTAGCATATGACAGATAGAATTTGTTTTTGAGTTGGTAAATATAAATAATTTAATGACAACACCATTGATTTTAAAACTAGTAATTTTATTAAAAACGCTCAAAGTAAATACTGTATTAAAAAAGCAGCTAAAGTTTATAAATTTTTAGATCTTAAGGAAATCTAAAAATAGCATATTCGAAATTATTATATGAAAGATGTACAAGGTCTTTATATTATATATTAGTTTAGATTACAAGAATAACATTATATTGTACGGATATTTCAATATACACGAAGATTATAAATGATTTTTTACAAATATGAATAAAATATGTATAACTTTTTATATTTTAGAAATATTTAAATGTTAATTATAGAACAAATTTATGTAAATTTACCAGAAAAAATTACATCTATTTCATATTATCTTGCATTTGCAGTTTTTGAATATTTTTTTCTTTCATCAAAATCAAAATGACGAGTCTAGAAGTAGTCCTATTGCATTATTAATATTCTAGTTCTCAGTCAGATAAATTTATAATAATGATTCTGAAATATTAAAATGTCTTTAATTTTTTTTAATTGACGGCTAATTTCGATGTTATACATTAAGGAATGAAGATGCTCTTAATTAAAACTATAGAGAGGGAGGGATTATTAGTAATATATCTTATACTTAAATTGCTAGCGATATACCTTATCAGATCGACTTCGATGCAGACTTACCTAGAAACCATTGTGGTTAATTTTTGATAAAATTATCACAACGGGCCTGATGACTTGACTTTAGTTTACTCTAACCTCTCTCGAACACAGGTTGGGCCGCTATTCTGTTTTCAAATCATTAAAAATTGAATCTACATTAAAATATTCATGTTGTTTCAGCCAGCTACATTCCAATATGCAAGCGAGACCAGAGTACAATAGATGATTGCGTGCGTCACTCCATCGAAGCGCTGAGGCCAAGGTTGGCTGCCGGCTTGCCTGAGCTTGAAGTGCCGGGCATAGATCCTTTCTACATACCCGAGGTGTGTATTATATTTTCGTCATGTTTTCAAATTTACTCATCTAAAGAATTTTAAATAACCGCTGTTTAAAAGGTATAAAGTTACAAGAGAAGTAATTTATTTTAAAAATTTTATGTTCTTATTATTTTGCGTTTATGTTATGCGATATTCGTTAGTTTTAAATTAGTTTTGATAATTCTTCTTTCAATTAATAGTATATATTCCTTGGTGTTACTTCTATATGTATAAATTTTATCATGATTGTAGCTGCTTTTTTTTTGCAAAATTTTAAAATATGAATTAGTATTTATATTTAAATGAAATAACTAACGACTTTGTATATGTGTCAGTGGATATTAAGTTGATTTATGCAAATTTACTGTGAGAATCTTAGTAACCGCATTTAGAGACTTTATTAGATTTAAACACCAGAGGGAGACTTTGTACAAAAGTTGATTGCTTGGGTACCTCTGTCCCATTTGTGTTTCAACCGTAAAGCAGTTATTTGAATGGCTGTGTTTCGGTTTGAAGGGTGGGATATGGCGTGAATTTACTGGGTACAGAGGAATAACACCTGAGTCCTCAGGAATGGTAACGCATGGGGGGTATCATGGGCGAAACAATATACTCTGTTATGTCTATGGTACTGCTCATTTCTATAGGCAACGGTTACCACTTTCCATCAGATGGGCCGTTAGCTTGTTTGCTATTCTAAGTTGTATAAAAAAATAAAACATATAAAAAGAGGATTTTTCTTGCAAACATGACCTCTACTTTTTTTTAACTAATGTGATGTGTTTTTGGACAGTTGTGTAAAAAGTGTGGAATTTCGAAGTCTAGATTTGTAGTAGGTAATATTGGTCACCGTTTAAATTTCAGCTGAAAGCACCCGGGAATAACCCTGTAAATGTAGCGGGCAAGGATCTAAGAGTAACTGGTGTAGGCAATTTCACGATTAAAAGTTTAAGGTAAGCCACTATTTCTTTTTATTTAGGATAAAAAATGAAATTAACTGTAAGTCCTCTACAACGCGGCTCTCATACGTTGCCATGCCTGACGATCCAGATGTTATATTTCTGTAGTGCCATATCTCAGTTATTATTAAAACTGAAATGCAGTCATGTAAATCCAGTTGCTAGACGATTTAGGCAAATGATGATGAAGTAGTATTGATACGTAACGCCATCTGTGTAAAACGTAGTGTAGTAAATAAAGACCTCTAAGTTATGTACAGCTGATGCTTACGTGACGTGGATAAATAATGAAGCAATACCAATCGAAACATGTTTCATTTTATTAGTCAATAGATAGAGCTAAAATGTTTGATTATGTAACAATTAAAATATAATAATAAAATAGTATAAATAAGTTATTATTGTAAATGAAATGTGTCAAAAATTTATAGCAATATTTGTTCACCTTAACAACAACGGTCTCTCTTAGTAACCATCATCTTAGATCATTTTTGTTGAATTCAATACGATAGGCCGACTTGATTTTATCGTCATACCAGAAAGGGGTAGCGCTTGCCGACATATACTATCAGAATAGGCAGAGTTATTCACTAAAATAATTAAGAAACTTCTGTGTAAACTTTAAGGAATCAAGGCATTTCATGTTGTCTACTAGTTCGCCAGTGGGGTCAATCTGCGACACCATTCTTTAAACTTATCCCTAAAATAATATATTGGTTCCAGATTTTTGCGAAAGTATTATTTTATGAATCATCATAATCTAAGTTTATAATAATTTTGACTTAAATTTTGTTCATACTAACTACTTTCCGCAAATTTGTCTGTGTACATAAAATATTAAATGTGCTAAGTAAGGATATAACTTATCCGTGTGCCAAATTGAATTCAAATCTATTCAATACTTTTTGCTTGAAAGAGAAACAAACATCCATGCATCTATACAAAATTCTGCATTTATAACCTTAGTTCTTAGAAAAAAGATTTGGCTGTGATATCAAACTGAAATATTAATTTTGGGGATAAGTTTAAAGAATGGCCGTCAGAAACGACCCTAATATATTGTTATATAACAAAAAGTATTTAAATTAGATAGATATATAATTTAATTGCTTTACTTACAGCACACAAATAATAACAGACATAGTTAGGCATACACAATAAAAAGAGATAAAAGAATACATGTACAAAAATAGGAAAATACATAAAAAAAGTAAAAATTTATCTCTTCATTGTGCGCTATTGCTTTGCCTTTAAAATAGTAAAACACTGATTGTTGTGGCTAAATGCCAGCCGCGAAATTATCTTAAAAGAAATCTTAGTAAAAATAAAAAAAAGAAATATAATTACTTACCTATTTTTAATTCAATTATTATTATATTTATTGTGTATAATTTCAGCGTGGATCTGGATACTTTGACAATAAAGGTCCGTCTACGTGTTCCGAAACTGCACATAGATGGCGCTTATAAGATAGACGCCCAAATTTTGGGATTGCCGCTCCGTGGCGAAGGAAATCTTAAGATTGAAGCCGGTAAGAATGGACTACATAAAATCGATTATCATCTGATATTAATTCTCAGGCATGTTTTTGCGTATAGCTGAAAGTTGTACCCCTGGATCCTGGAATGGATACCAAATTATTCTGAGGTGGACATCGTCCACCCGGCCACTCTACAGATACTTATTTTGACAATTGAAATAATGACGACGAAATACAATAATAATGTTATTAAAACAAATTATTTTAGTATTATTCCCACTTCCTCACTTTTTTCTTATCATTTGTTTTAATATTTCAGTGAAATGTGATGCGGATGTTGTTATATTCACTGAAATCTACGAACAAAACGGTGTCGAGTATTTAAGGTTCACCAAATTGGACGATAACATCAATATAAAGGATTATTCTATCAGAGTAGATGGACTTTTCAACGGGGACCAAGCTTTAGGTATGTTATATCAAGTTATACCTTATTTATGGAACCTCTGATTACCTCTGCAGAAACAGATTGACGTTTTATTAAAATTTCTAAATCCTACTCATATTATTCTATTAATTATAATAATATTAAAAACATGAAAGTTTTTACTCAATCATTTTGAATTTGTATTGGATTTGAATAAAATTTAATATATTGATAAACCAAATACATAGAACACAACAGATTTACAAGAAAACAGCTACAGTATGCCTATAGCTAGTAGCTGAAGTAAAGAGTTAAAATATTTACAATTGTTGGCCAATTCGATGTCTGACAATGTCATGATTGCGTTATTGCATTTTTCTCTACCACAAGCAGCGACCGTCTTATTATTTCGTTAAAAATATACAGTCCTTTTTAAAAGCATATCTCTCGTTAAAACGGTTGATTGTTAATTAAATTATAATTAAACTTATATAATACTTTTCTTATTTGTAAAACAACGAGTATAAAACTGATTACTATATATCAGGTAGCAATTATTCATCACGTTAACGTCGATTTAAGTCACTGACTCTAAAATAATTTAAAATGGACTTCTTATTTGATTCGCAGACGTCACTTTGCTACCTGGGATATATTATTTTGAAGCAGGTCGTAATTAATATTATTTCTATTACTAATTTTTTGATATATTGAATTTCCAGGAGATGCCACTAATGCAGCCCTTAACCAGAACCGAGGCGATTTCATAAAAGTACTCAAGCCTACTATCGAGAAAACGGTCTCTGATTTACTACTAGAGATATCCAATAAAGTGGTAGATGGTATTGCTTACGACGAAGTCTTGCCTAAACCTTAATTTAAAATATTTGATCAAAAATTATTTGTTGAAAAAAAAAACGTAAAGTAAATAATATAAATTTTTTGTTACGTAATGCATATATAAGTACTTTTAAGCAAAATAGAATGACAAACAAGCTGACGGACCGCCTGATGGAAAGTGGTAACCATCACTTGTAGACATGGAACATATAATACAGTTTTGAGTTTGATTTTAATACACAGACGTTTTAATATCTATAAATTCAATGTAGGATTTTTTTGTAATTTTCACATGATTTTATTTAAAATGAACTCAAACTGTATAAAATGAAACATATACATATACGTAAGTTATACAACTCTTTTTCTGAGTATAAATATGACTTGAAAATTTATAAAGTACTGCAATTAGAATTTCTTTTTTTATATGAATATTTCTTTTGAGACTATATTGATACGTTTTAGTTTTAAGTCTATGGAAAAATGACTCTAAATTCTATAATTTAGTTCATTTACTTAATATCCATATATTAATCTCAAATTACAGTATTACAGTATGTACTCAGATGCAGAACTCAGCTGTGATTATTGTTAATGTTTTTATTTAGCACTTAATGTTTTTGACGTTAATATTTTGTTTTATAGTGAAATGTGGCAACGTCTGATATATCTATTTTATAACAAATAATTTTCAATATTACCGACAGATTTTCTTAAAAAGTGAGTATAAGATCACTTTTCAAATAAGTATTCAAGTATATTGATAAATTGTTGACTTATTTTTGAAAATTGATAGGCATTACATACGTTGCTACACTTCGTTATACAATAAGTTCGTAGTGTGTTCTATACACAATTTATAATTGTGAAAAAAAAAATGTAATGTTTTACTAACCATAAGGCATAGATAGGGTTGATAATATTCTTTATCTGTGTTTGGTAATTATTAAATTTATAAATCTCAAGCAGTAACTTTAAAAAGATGCAAAGGATTTTTTTTTAAATACGTGTGTGATATTGATTATCCATTAATAAACAAAAATATATTTTACCTCATTACTCATTTGTAATCAATATTGTAAATAAATAAGTTTTTTTTTTTTTAATGTGTACTGATTTCATAGTAAATCTTTTCCTTATTTTATTATTTTTCCATTGTAGATATTACAATCTTATTATATTATGTATGTATATATTTGTATCACAGATTGTACGACGTGAATAAATTTGGGCTTGATCTTATAGTTGTTTACATAGGTAAAAGAAAAAGTGTATGAAAGAAGAAAAAAATTACATTGTTATGATTATAACAAAATGTTTTCGTTACATGTACATTCAATGTAGATAAATCAACAAATAGCAGCGTGTTGGGTTTGCCTTTAAAAATATTTCAGGAGCAACCACATTTTAAGCGTCACAAAATTAGATGGTAAATCTCTCTCTCTCTCTCTTTTGTATTTTTGTCGCTAGATTTTAAACTTGTTCTTTATTTTACAAAGAAAAACCTGGCCGATGACCTGAATGTTTTTATCTTTTTCAAATTATGTGCCATTTTGATTAATTTGGGCATCGCGAGTTCAAAGTTTACAATATTTTTGTAAAAAATTCTCGGAATTGTCTCGTAATTGATAGATTATCTTAAAAGTGTTAAATACTAGCTTTTTATGCGACTTTGTCCGCGTGACCGCGATAAGTTGTAACCTATGTTCTTCTGCACCCCAAACTGCATGTATACTCATTAAATTCAATGACCATTAGTGGATCCGTTAAGACGCCAAGAGGTAAGAAACAAACAAAATTCACTTTTAGGTATTATTAAGGAGCGGTGGACTGTGATGAGGTGATGAAATGATGTAGACACGGAATTTAGTAGCGAAATAAATGTATTAAACAGCAAGCAAGGAACAGAACAGAACAATATGATATATGTCAAAAAATATAAAATTGAAATTACAAATAATAAGAACATTCTAAAAATAAATGTATATAAAAAAGTATAATAATGTTTAAAGAGTTTGCATTGGCCAGTCGCCAATAGATATACTTATAATATTAGGAAGAATTCAGTTAGATCTCTGATTTATGGCCACATTTCAGCTGTATTTTCACAATTTTTTTTCTCACGGAATTGCATGAGACTATGCTGTACTGTGCTTTGCCATATTAATATTATTGATCGATCACATAGACTAGCTAGTGTACTGCATAAACATTTTCAAGGCAAAATTAAATGTGCAAGTTGTACGCAAATTGACTCTACAGTTTACCAGTAATAACTGCATGTATAGTTATAATTATTTAAAACTAGCATCTACTCGTGACGTTGTTTGTATGGATATTGACAATTCTCAGAGTCCGTTATAAAAACAGTCTCGAGTACGCATGTAAGATGTTTCTAAACAGCGCTTCGTTTGGAAGTTATAAATACCTACATTCCTATTGGATTTATATTATACTATTTTTTTTTATTTTAGTACTTTAGTAAATGATTTCATTTTATTTTAATATACACAAACATATTAGTGGCTGTGTGAGTTTGTTTCACCGCTTATTTCTTTTAACGCAAGCAATGGATTGATACGGATTAAATTATCATTTACATTTATTTTACAGATAATCTATATGTTTTATGCACTCTAATTAACTTTTTTTTTTAATTTAAGTAGACAATTAAACTTGTTCGAAGCCAGGGTGAATCTTTAGTTATTTATATAGGTCAGTGTTTTCTGTCTGTAATTTCCCAGCAATTTTACAAATATTGTTGTTCTTAATTCGAAGGTATTTTTATGTGTATAACTTATACCATATCCGTGCCAATTTTGATAATTTTTTGTTGCAATGGAATGCTCCCATTTCCAACGGACTTCAAAAAGAAGTAGGTTCTCAATTTGATTGTATTTTTTTTATGCTTCATAACTCCGTCGGTTGTAAATCGATTGAATTTTTTTTATCTAAAAGAATATACTTACAGATTGATCAAATAGAAATTTTATCAAAATCGGTTCAGTAGTTTAGTTTTAAGATTGAAATAACTTATTTTGTCACATATCTATATGTATTTTTTTTGTTAGACATAATCTTTAATTATATTTTTTATTATCTATGGAAACAATTATGGTGGCATAGTAATTTTATACTGTTTTCTTTTAGAGAGAAATATTAAAATAATCTATTATAATAATATATATATAAAGGTATTTTTTTGTAAATACTTTTACAAAAAAATACCCACTGCTATTTTATTGTATATATAGACACTCATATAATGTTTGTGGTAATAATATAACACGTATATTGTGTGTGCATTATTATGTATTTGCATAATTACTATTGAAGGCTCGATTAAATGAATGTAAATGGTAGGCAGTAAAGAGTGGATTGATATTGTGCATGGGTTACGGTAGTGCTACAAACTGGTACCATATAATTGAAAAAATACCCACGTACTTTAATAAATATTAATTTGTAGAATAAGTTTACTATTGTAATCTTTTGGAGGAAACAATAAAGAGTATCTATCTATCTATCTACGTTTAATAATAAATTACTTAATACTAAATTAATTATAATTTAAATTGTGTTGTACAAAAGTCGATTGCTTGGGTACCTCTGTCTCATTCGTGTTTCAACCGTGATGCAGTTGTGTTTGCATGGCTGTGTTTCGGTTTGAAGGGTGGGATATGGCGTGAATTTACTGGGTATAGAGGAATAACACCTGAATCCTCAGGAATGGCAACGCATGGGGCGTATCATGGGCGAAACAGTATACTCTGTTATGTTCATGGTACTACTCATGTCTATAGGCGACGGTTACTACTTTCCATCAGATGGGCCATCAGCTTGTTTGCCATTCTAAGTTGTAGAAAAAAAAAACAAGAAATGATAGACATTTACCTAATAAAAATTCAGACGTTGGAACTGACTGTAACAGACTGATTTTATATTCCTTCCAAATATCCCTTTTTCATCTCGCTTTTTACTATATTCCTTTGAAATGTCATAGAAATATTAATTTATTTAAAATTACATATGTACTAAAATGTGATAATTTGCTTCTACTAATGAGATGATCTATACGTTTTTATTAAACTTCTGTCTTTAGTGTAATTCTAGAATAGACAAGAGTTGGATGGGTTTTGTAAAATTTTAGAAGAAATAATATACAAGTAGTATTATTAATTTACATTACTTTTGTTTAGTTGATATTTATTTATTTATTCATATATCATTCATTCGTTTAGTTATGATTTTTTTTTTAATACGAAATTTTTTTAGATAAATCACAAACCCACAGCACCATATAAACCAGCCCTAGGGCGGGGCGATTGCGAAAGCAGTTTCCATCTTCGCCAGTTAGATCTTATTTCTGGGTTGCCAATAATATGCGAGTTGTCAAGTTGCCGATTGCCTTGACCGCTCTTGCTTCACCACCGGCAACCGCCACTCGCTCGAACTATGTCCGTAGGAAATCGATATGCCAAATTAATTGAGCGGGACGATCGCTCATTAATTTAATTCACTTAAGTGGTGTCGTGCTGTATTCTTTAACAATTATTTTTCTTTTCTTAACCGACTTTTTTATTTAGTTTGTAAATTATTTTTTATCTACACTTCCGATTGGACCTAATTGTTTATATTTTAACGATTTTAAAAGGAGATTTATCAATATAGGCCTCCCTATAAGGGGTTTTCGTTAGTAGTTGTCCCGCTTGGCAGACGGATTGGTAACTACAGCCAGGCCTTTGGTGATGTTTAAAAAAGGATGCCGCTACCTAGTCCTAAAACATTAAGTTCCCTTGGTCGCCTCTTACAACACTCACGGGAAAGGAAGAAGTGGCCTACTCTACGCCAGGATCACCCGGCAAATTTTCTCCTATATTGATTTTATATTATTTATTTATATTATTAAAATCAGAGTCTTGTCAAACGCTATTTTAAATTATTAATTCTATATACATCCTGTGAGTAACCATAATTTTACTGATGGAGATTTTCCTGCATACGATTTGACTAACATGTTGGTTTTATATGTACATATTAGTATATAATAGTGCGTCACTTATCCTTTGATTTTTTCTTAATATTCTCTAGGTATTCATACCTGAAAGTGATCTGGAAGAGATTGCTTAGCAGTAAGGCCACTTTTGCATCATTTCGCATAAGCCATTTTCTGTATTTATTAATTCTTGTAATTGGTATAATAAAGCATCAATTAATAAATATTTTTTAAGTATTACTAACATAAAAAAGGTAGTGAGTCCGCCAATTCATATATGCTTATTGAAATGTGGCCAAATTGTTTTAGGTAGGTACATTTCACAACGGCAATAAATGACAAATTACATTTGACTACCCCATTCGGTATTTCATACTTTAGCGCATTTTTTATGCTAATTCTGATTATGTAAAACCATGTTTATAACTGTAATATGTATATATTAGATAATGCATTACATATATTAACCTTGACTCTAAAAGTTAAATGTATGTGAACTTTGTTTTGATATTAATGTCAAATGACACTCATTAGTTTCTTTTGAAAGGAAATAGAATTCTTTATCATTCCATACAGGGATTACAAACACACGTCTATATATATATATATATATATATATATATATATATATATATATATATATATATATATATATATATATATATATATATATATATATATATATAAATAATAAGAGGCCAAAATAAGAGACCAATCTTAGCATATATTACGACTGGGTATTGCAAATTCGCGACACAGGTTTTCAGAAAATGTTTAACAATATATTTAAGATACTCGAATAAAGGTTTTAGCATTTTAAGTTTTTTTTTATTTATAGGACTTGTACACGGATCATAGAACATGTTATTATAAGTGTAGTGCATTCACAATACTCGCTCGGAAGTTTCAATAGTTCAAAGTAAAACAAAACAATTACGGTTAATCGATTAAAAATGTCCGGACGCATCGCAATTTTGCATCACGTGTCTATCTTGCTAATATCCCGGAAAGCGGAAACTAATAGAGTACTTCGCGTCCCTGTATCGCAATAGACCGGACACCGAATGTCTGTTGCCTTATGGATGAAAATAGCTCTGCTTGCGCTATTGGTTTAGGCTTACCGGTATTCCATTAATAAGAAATTGTAGGTATGAATGAATTCAGGATAGCTGCCTTCTCGTGACCTTTTGCCGTGTCTCATATTACTGCCTTAAATGGATGCTAATGAGTGAATAAATGAAAACTCTTCAAAGAATGATATAAAGATTAACAATATGTACACAAACAAAATTAATAATTAGTTATATAAACTTAATTACATAAAATCAAGATAAAGAGGCAAAAATATGCGGCCCTATCATATAATAATAGCGATCTCTTCCAGGCAAAAAAAAAATGAATTAGTTTTGAGTTTATAATAGAAGTTACGAGTAGAAAGGATACATTGAATACATGGCAATGGATTTACAATATTGCAGAATGCCGAAACTCATTTTTTTATGTGATTTACATACTGGTGTATTCATTAAGAAACTTTTATTTTTTACCATGCGCTGTATGGATTGTTAAAAATTACGGAATGGTAGCTCTATGGCTACAATAATGGACGAGTACCATATTAGGATGACTCTCGAGTATTTTCGCCTGAAAACTGTCATTGTTAATTCCTTATGTATTGATCACGATGAATCTATTAACTTAACCTCTTCCAGGGGGGGGGAAAGGGATTGTTAGTAATAGAGATTGAGAATCCCATTGCTAGCAATATACCCAACCAAGTCGACCTCCTCGCGGTTCCCCCTGGAAACTATCATGGTTAATTCCTGATGAATTCATCATGATGGGCTAACTGGCCTGTTTTCATCCTCATCGATCACCCTTCACTGGTGCCCCGCCAGCGTATCCCGTTAGCGCAGGTGGGGTTACTATTCCATTTTCTACCAATTAAAAAAAAACCTCTTCTTCAGGGAGGGGGGGGGGAGCGATTGTTAGTAATGCAGGTTACCACTCACATTGCTAACAAATCCTATTATGTTGACCTCCTTGTGGTCCCCCCTGGAAACCATTGTGCTGAATTCCAAGTGTCACGATCATCACGATGGGCTAACTGACCTGCCTTTTCATTCTCACGTATCATTCCTCAGGAATGGCAACGCATGGGGGGTATCATGGGCGAAACAGTATACTCTGTTATGTCCATGGTACTGCTCATGTCTATAGGCGACGGTTACCACTTTCCATCAGGTGGGCCGTCAGCTTGTTTGCCATTCTAAGTTGTATAAAAAAAAAACAACATAAACTAATATCGCGGACTTAACATTTCATTTTGAAATTTAAATAAAGTTCAGAGCAACCATCGACATTTTCAATTACATCCACTATTGGGCAATCTTAATCGCTGTCACACAAATCCAGTAGCGCGCACGCGAATCGTTCGCCAAACAGTATAGGGCTGATGGACATTCACGTGTCCTTTACCGGTTTACGTTCCGCCGGTGGTGGGTGGTGGTTGTTATGCGCGTGCGCAGTACCGGCCTGCACCGCGACTCGGGTAGCCGATACCACGACACCAGCGGTACCCATTAACTTTACGAAACGGTCGTGTTCCGTTGTGTAACCGATCGAAATGTTGACAACTGTTGTGGTGCTGTACGCTCTGGGCATCGCGGCCGCCGACCTACGTAAGTGTACAAAGAATAACCTATTTAATACAGTAGGTATAATAGTTTATCATGTGTGAAGAAAAGGGTTGTTTCTCCGAATATAGGTCTTGTAATTAGGTCCTTGCAAATTGAATTCAGAAACTGTACAGTTTCCCCCAACAAATGAAGGTTGAATATCATTTTGCTGTGCAATCCGCGAGTTAAATTATGATAAAACACACGAAATGGTTCGTAGATACATTAGATTAAAAATATTATAAATTTACAATGAGAAATCATGTGTCTACAAGTAGATTTTGCTTAACAAGTAGCAGGATTTTAAACCAAACAAGATACGGCTACTTCAATCAAAGTTATTGCGGAAAAGAATTATCAAAATTAGTACAGAATTGGCGGATAATTTTTTTATCGTAATTTAACATCAACAAAATAATGTATTGAGGAATTTATTCTTTCTGAAAGTTATTTAAATATATGTTGTCCGTATAGGACATGATTGGAATGAAAAGGAATATTATTTTTACTCCATCACTATCAGCATATAGGATAGCTTTAGTCTTTATTTTGGATCCGGCTGGCTTTAATATGTCTGTTTATAAATTAATTTGTAATTTGAAATATGCTCAGTACCTTTTGGATTCTCATCTATACTAAATAATAAAATGGAATACTTTGTAGGAACGTGTAAACTCTGGAAATACGAGTAGGATATGAAAAATTCTTTTTGCATTTGCTTATTTCTTGAGGAACGTATAGGCTATTCAAAACCATGATATGATCATGGTCAAAGCCACAGGATACAGCTAGTAGATAAGATGTATATTTGGTAAATCACAGTAGAATTATAAAAGGATTAAGTATTAATAAATTAATTACAAATTGATTAATCAATAATTTACAACAATGAATTATTAAATTAATTAATACTTTATAAATCTCATTTGAGTTCAAAAGGTTTCATATGTAGTTTTATATTTTATATCATCATCATCATATCAGCCGTTAATTGTTCATTGCTGAACATAAGCCTCTCCCTTGGAGGGTTTTGCAAGTAGGTAGTTGCCGCGCTTTATATGTTGCAGTATATCTTCATCATTTCTGCACTGATTTCAGTGATTATTTTTGTAATTGATGGGGTTTATATTTATGTAGTAGTTGCATACTATTAGAAGTAGATTTTTAGTGAAACAAAATTACACAACAATACTATAATTTAGTAAAAAAATAAGTTTTTTAGAATTTAACTTATAAAACTGCTTATGTTTTCCGGATAGGAAAAAGTGGTCCTTTTGGGTTCATAGGGTTTGATGTAACTATCTGTCCCTTGTTTTTACTACTACTGCATAATTGTTAAAAGTGTATGTGTGTCCGGATGGATAGAAACATCTAGGTTATATCTAGTACGGTAATTGAAATTCATTCCTTAAAACTAATATTAGTATTCATTAATATGGTCTCATAAAACTTTTTTTTCCTAGAATAATATTTAGAGGATAATAAAAAATAAATAAATATTAAAAAAAAAAATAGCCTGTATCTGTATGCACAGTACTATATAATATAAAGTCTTTGTATCTATTATTATATAGTACCGTCGGTACTATTAATGAATACTTACTCTAGTTTTAATGAACGGATTTCATTAATTTATGTATTGTATTATATGAGGTCATATATATAGATTCTCACGCATAGTTCGATTTTAGAAGAGATGCAGTCCAGCAAACACGCAGGTTATATCTTAAAAAATATTTATGTATATCAATTATATTATTTAGTCTATATAGGTTTCCTTCAAGGAATACAGCGCGGGTATTTTACAAAAATAAGTGCGCTTTTATAAGTAACGGCAGGCGTCCATAGACTAAAGTACTCTTTACCTTCAATCGGGCTGTATGCTTGTTTGCAAACATTATAGTATAAAAAACACATACATATGACGAAAACTATGTTATCTTTATTTAAATAAATTACTTTATTTACTTCTTAACCGCGTAATAAATATAAAAAGGGTCAAAACATTACTGTCCACTTACTAGTTTTTTAAAATGTTTGTACATATAAACATATATATAATTGCAAGGCTGCTAGTATATATTGTGTTAATTGTTGTAAACATAAGAATTTCGTAAACTTTGAAATAAAAAAACCGTACACTTTTTGAAAATACTCTTTTTCAGAAGGTTTATAAATTTAAGTTTTTATTATATAGATATCTATTATATATAGTTATGTATGAAGCCAGTGAAATATTGATATCTGAATACTTGGTATTAATTTAATGACAGTCGTTTCTAATTTCAAAATACGCTTTTACGCTTCAGTCTTAGCAATCTATAGTGACCTTTAGTTTTTACCTGATTGTTTATATTTAGAAACCTGTAGGTATTAAAGTAATTAGACACGTAAAAGAACGAGACTGCAAGTCAAGCATTTCATTGTAAATAGATCTGTAGACGTAAGCATTTATTTAGCAAATATTGTAGACAACAATCGTACTTGATTCAAATCAAAATTTGTGTACTATTTTATTGCATAAATCTTTATTTTAAGGGTCAATATGAACAAATTTTCTAATATATTTAAGTTTAAAATATTATAATTTTAGTTAATGATAGTCCATAGATTAGTGATTTTATTAAATTATCTAAAAAAAAAATAAGAGATAGGTTTAGGGAAAAGGCGCTTTAGAATTAGCCCTACAACATATGTTTCAATGGAATTTAAAAAAGTCACCAAGTTTTGCACATCATTACAGAAACACATTTTAAATGGGACTGGTATCAAATCGACCAGGGTTGCCAGATGCGAATTTAGATTTTTATCCAAGTGTGAAATATTTTTTCTCCAAATCAATTCAATTTCCAGGACTTTTAGCCTATCGCAGTTACATCATTTTTTACTACGTTTTGCTATGTGCTATGAACAAAAAAAAATAAGGTCATCCTTCTATTCATACTTTTAGCTTATTTTACCCTCTTCTTCTTAAGACAAGCAAAACGAAAATGAAATAAGTCGCATTCTTTGTTTCAATATCTCTATATAGTTTACAAATACCAAAACTGTTCCAAAATTCTCTAAATCCGTTTTTTCAAATATTTCTTCAAGAATTTTATTTCTCAAAAATTTTACGAATGGAATTTTTTTCCATAATTAAGATTAATATACCTAATCTGGCGACGCTGTATTGAATATCAGAAGGCTGTCTTATGGTGGGGTCAGTTATTTGCATGTTTACATTATCATTAAGTTATGCTGAAACAAACTATACTTTTTGGTTTAAGATAAATGCGATTATAGTTTATATTTGTTCAATTACATATAATCTTTAATCGAAGTTTGAATTAAGTCATTGTAATTTAATATTTATATTTGACCTGTTAAGTATCATTATTAACTTTTTATTGTAGCCATTTGCTTATTTTATGCACTGTCATTTTGATAAAAATATATGTATAGTATATATGTGCTTGACTTGTGAGTGATACAAAATAATATTTTTTTGCTTAAGCGAAGACTAGATGGACATTAAAATAAAAATATCGCAATAAAACCTACAATAATATATGTATTATAAATTTGAATCTAAAAATAAAATAAATATAGATTTCAAGAGAATTGATAAAACAGCTTGATACGTATTTGAAGCAGCTTGATCAAGCAGTAGTTTTATATAAAATTGCACAGCGTTGTAATATAAATAATGATCGGTAATCATTGTGTAAACAGTTGAATGGATAAAACTTTCGAGTAATGTTCGTCTGATGGACGGTCAAGGATAAACAGAATGCCGGGCTTAGCTGCAGCTGAATATATATATATATATATATATATATATATATATATATATATATATATATATATATATATATATATATATATATATATTTTTTTTTTTTTATACAACTTAGAATGGCAAACAAGCTGACGGTCCACCTGATGGAAAGTGGTAACCGTCGCCTATAGACATGAGCAGTACCATGGACATAACAGAGTATACTGTTTCGAGTTTATGTATTATGAGTATTATGGGATCTCGTAACTTTTCGTTAATATAGAATGTTTTAATGGCATTTCCTTATTCCTACAATCAATTTTAAAATATTAAATATACACTTACTAATATACAGATAAGGGAAAGGGATTGTTAGGGAATGGGGTCTAACAGCATTATTGGTTGCAATATATCTAACCAGGTCGAGTTCGACGTGATTCCGCGGGAAACCTTCATGGTTAAACCTTGTGGAATTTGTCACAACGGAATAATTAATCTGCTTTCATCCTCACTTATCATCTCTTACGGACGCTCCGCTTTTGATTCGGTTAAGACATGGGTGGTATTAGAATCCCTCCAGTGGTGCCAGACTGACTATAGGTATGTCGATGTGCTGAAGTGTATGTTAGTAAGGTTACAATGTTTAGCCGAGTACAGAACCAGAGTATGGTACCCAACCTAGTGCATAAAGGTATATGAGTGACGTCATATCACTGAAATCCTTCACAGCTACATTGGAAAATGTTTTTAAACTCCTGGAATGGAAAAGATCTGCAAGTCGATCTTAGTAGTTAGAAACATGGCACTACATGGCTGTCTGCATGTTTTAAGTTGCTTAGCGAACTGTAGAGATACCTATGTTCGAAGTTTTTTTTGCGTGATAATATCCGGAATGAGGATATCCGCAGAAGAACCAAAGTCACCGACATAGTACGAAGAATAATCAAGCTGAAGTGGCAATGTGCTGGTCACATAACTCGAAGAACTGATAACCGATGGGAAATCTTCCCCATTGGTTGCCAATTCTTTACTTAGTAGACGCAGGTAGTTTATGGCAGTCTATGGGGTAGGTTATTGCTTTAGCAGTGGATAGCTAACGGTTGATATGATGATGCATATACTCTATAATATAGAAACTCTTTTTTTTTTGTTATAGTTTTTTTTACTATTTGGTCGACTGTGTTTGCACAAGAATTAAACTTGTAAAATTTTGCGTTCGCTTTAAAAGAGTAGCAGATAAGTTTCTTGTCTATTTTTTTCGGCTGAATCGATATTTCGAATTGAGCTGTAGAATGTGATAAATGAATCTGTATAATCGTACTAAAACAGTTTAAAAATTTTCAAAATTTCTTAAAATTAAGTTTATTATTTAAATTAAATGTATCTCTATTCTGTTTTCCCAATACAAAATATAATTACAATGGAAATTATTAATCGGCAATATTCGAAATGTTTTTCTTATAGAACCAATTTATTTCTGTGACCACTCAATATGGCAGGCCAGTTATTGCGTTGAGCCAGTATTGCAGAACTAAATGATTGCGATAGTCGCTGATGCTGTGTTCACTTATAATAAACATATGAGTGTAGTAAGCTGTGCCGGTTTTTAAGGGGCCGTCGGTTCTTTCCGAAAGATATCCTAAAAGGCAAATATTATTAAGCTTAAAATTGGCACGGGGCCACTACTTTATTAAAGGATTTGTACGGTCAGCATCAAAAATTATGAACATCATGCAGATTTACAAAAACGAATCGAAAGGAACCGTTAATGATGTGATCTAACGGATCCATGGAGAGCGATATACAATCATATAACATATATATGCTCTAACATAGCATATATATAGCTGATTTTCTACTTTTTTGAATTTCATTCAATTCTGGTGTTAATAATGTTGTATGTATTTTAAATATATGAATATTATATTTATCGACTTTAGATGCTAACCATACATTACAGTACGAGTATGTAGTAAGTATTCTGGGTTGTTTTGAGTTACAAAATTATTTATATTAATATTGCTGTATGTTACATAAAATTAGAAATTATAGTCATTGAGTAATTAGATGAACGGGTAGAACTTTCGTGAACATGTCAAGGATGAAGAGAATGCCTGACTTTATTATGAGACGACAACTTTGAACGACAAAAGAGCGGGGAAGCTAGGTTATTTCATAGAGGTCTATATAAATAAAAATCAATTGCTAAATGTATGCAAGCATATCACTTTAGGACGGCCGCACCTCAATGGCCATTTCTTTTGTATTATGTTTGTAATAGTATGACACTTTTTATATGTAATAAAATATTTACAATATCGCACAAAAAAGAATTGATAAGTTTAGGTTGCAGTACAACACCAGTAAATTTTTGAAGTATATAACAATTTAAATAGGCAATTATTTTTATCTTTTCCAAATAAATAAAGAAATTAAAATGATGCTGTGTTCTGTAGCACGTTAAAATATATCTTTTCCGCCACGTTATAATAGCAGAGCAAAATGTATGCGAATTGTATGGAGATGCTTTTAATTTTCCTCCATAATGAACGTAAACGTATACGGAAATGGCGTCAAACACACTATTCTAATAAGTATATTTACAGTCATGGTTTTAAACATACCTACACAAACAGAATTAGTTAAGCTTGGTTGCTAAATTTATCTAATCGGTTATAAAATTTTATCCAACCTTTTTAGAATAGCTGGAGACAAACAAATAGATAGATAAACATATATATCTATAGCAACATAATTTCTGTTTATGGAAAAGTGGCTAGAAGATGGTTAAAAATGTTGTAATTAAAACAGATAGCTGACAACTTTCTTGTCGGTCGTTCCGGATAAAAAATAAATAAAAAAAAATAGCAATAAGTTAAAAGTGATGGTAAACAAACAAGCTTACTTTAAATTCTATTCCAATCGTCATTCCGGTTGTCCTCATCTATTAAATATGCCTTCTACCATCTTGGACTGACATTTCCTTAATACGATTAGTCATGTTTTAAAGCTGTATGGCATAGTTTATGAGTTCAATAAATAAAATTATTCTCCTTTAACCAAAGGTTGTCTGTAAGAGATTGCCCTAGCGATAAGACCGCCTTTTGTACCTTTATGTGTATATTTCAATCTGTATTTATGTTACTGTATTTCACTTGAATTATTCACTTGTCATTGTATATTTTTATTTATGATGCAATAAAGAGTTAAATAAATAAATAAATAAAATTAAAAAGTTTTCAGTCTGAATAACAAGAAGTAACCCAGGTCTATAAAGATTTACGTCATGTTTACGTTATTAAAGTATGGGAATGTGAGTTTCCGAAATCATCCTATTATATTCATCTCTAGCGAGAGACGCAGTTAAGTTTTCAATTCAGATGAATAGGGGAGAAAGGGATTGTTAGCAATGGAGTTTGACAGCCCCATTGCTAGCAATATGCCCTATTAGGTCGACCTCCACGTGGTTCCCCCTAGAAACCATCGTGAATAGTTCTTGTTGAATTCATCACGATGTGCTGACTGATCCGCTTCATCTTCACCTATCATCCTCCACTGGTGCCCCGCCGGTGTATACCGATAGCGTTGGGGTTTTTTTTTATAAGCGATAATGAAATACGAGTAGTAAAGTAAGTGATAGATGAGGATGAAACAGGTCAGTTAGCCCATCGTGACGAATTCAACGAGAATTGTTCACGATGGTTTCCTGATATATTAATATAATTAATATTATAGCATATTGCTAGCAATGGGGCTGTCAAACTCCATTGCTAACAATCCCTTCCACCCAAAAGTGGAGCGCGCGGGTGGGGTTACCATTTCGTTATCACCCCTTAAAAAAAACCTCAAATGAATCATAAAATATGCATCTTATTTTGAGTACTATTATTTATAATTTTATTAACGACTAGCCGTTACCCGCTTCTAATTCTGTAGTTCCCGTATATGACTCCCATTGGAACCCTTCATGAATCCGCTCTTATATTGTGTTATATACTTAAATGATAATTACATACCTACTCCTACATAAAGTTTCAACCAATTCAACTAATCGGTTATTTTATAGCAATTTATACGTAATTCTTTATACTGATGTAACTTTTTAATTTATGAACCGATTGAAATAAGTTCTAAATGTTAAGTGGAGCAAACTGCAACGCATTTGTGAAAATCGCATTCAAATCGGTTAAGCCGTTTCTGAGATTAGCGTTCACAAACGTACAGACAAACAGACAAAAAATCTAAAAATCATTGTTTTGGGTTTTATTGCGTTCATAAAGCTGCTGCTGGCTCCGGCTGTGTTTCGGTTTGAAAAGTGGGATATGGCAGTGAATTTACAGGGTACAGAGGAATAACACCTGAGTCCTCAGGAATGGCAACGCATGCGAGGTATTATGGGCGAAACAGTACACTCTGTTACGTCCATGGTACTAATCATGTTTATAGGAGACGGTTAGCACTTTCCATCAGATAGGCCGTCAGCTTGTTTGCCATTCTAAGTTGCATAAAAAAAGTCAGTCGTATTTCAGAGTTTCGAACGCAATGTCAGTATATACTATCACAAAAAATGTATTACATCCTTATACATGTCTGTACCATTGTTATCTAGTATTACTTGTATCATAATCTAGTATGACATATCTTCGGTATATTGTTATAATTTTTTCTCTTCTATTTAATTATTATTAATTGTCTATTAGTAATATTAAAATTTAATTTATTAGGAAAATAGATTAAAAAGCTATAAAAATTTAGGAGCGTTCCATAGCGTCTTGATAGTGTGTGGTAGGTTCAAATTTATTTGTTAAATATTAATTTTGCAATAATAATTGTCAATATCGGTCAAAATTGGTGGCAAAATCGTGAAATGTAGCCACTAAAAATACCTCTTTCATTTGAAAGTCACTTAAAAATACAGATTTATCTATTTATAAAAATATATTATTAACTTATAGATACATTTCACTGTTAGATATTAGGTAAGATAAGTGTGTGTATAGTATATATGTATATAAGGATATACATATAAATATACTTATATATATATGTATATATGTAAGTAGTTTATGTGTATAGTATAAATAATATGTATAGTGCTTAATAAAACAAGCAAACGAAAATTAGCAAATATTGTGGTACCGTCCAGGCATGAGCAGTTAACTCATATATCGGCATGTTGTTATGAACGGATGATGTAACCTACGTTACGGGACCTGTTACAAACAGCTAAAGCAGGATTTGTTAGTGGAATTCAATAAAATTGTTATATCTTAAACAATTTAAAATGAATTTTATACAAATTATAGAAGATGACCCTTATTTATTTGATTTATATATTTATATATTATTAGATAAAATACAAAAATAAAGATTAATTAATTACAGTGAAATATAAGTGTCTAGATAACCTTGTGGTAGAGGGGGGAAGGGATTGTTAGTAATGGGGCCTAACAACCCCCTTTCTAGCAATATACCCTATCAGGTCGACCTCCACGCGGTTCCCCCTGGAAACCATCGTGGTTAATTCTTGTGGACTTGTCACGATGTGCTAACTGACCTGCTTTCATCCTCACCTATCGTCCATCACTGGTGCCCCGCCAGTGTATACCGATAGCGCAGGCGGGGTCACTATTTCATTTTCACCCATTAAAAAAAAAAACCTTGTGGTAGAAGATGGAAGGAAAAACTGAGAGTAAGTGAGAGAAAGTCCTTTTCTCACTTATAATCTGGAATATAATCACTTTAATGCACAGATTTACAAAAAGAAATCAACCGTGTCGTTCAGTAAATGACTTATTACAAATAAATTATATATTCATGCAATAAATTTATTTAGCAATTAAAATTTGTGTACATACGTTAAGAAATTCTTTAAAGTGTTTCTTAAAAAAAAAAATATTTATTGTTAAAATTTATTTGTTTCAGCGCCATACATCAAAGTTTGTCAGCGGAATGACCCTAATGTTGATAAATGCATCATGAATTCCGTAGAGGAATTGCGACCGAAGATGATAGAGGTATATTATATTAATATATTGTTTACTTTAGCTGAAACTATAATTGAAATTAATTCTATATATTATATACTTCTTGCTATACTGTAATGGCTAAATAGGCATGAGGATTTATGTAATATAAGACCACCGATACCTATCCTATTTAATGCAAATAAATTTATTACTATTATAGGTTAAATACTATGTATACACATCTCACTGTAAATCCACAGAAATGTCAATTTGTGAGGGGTGCTATAGATATCATAGTGCATTCTATGGTGTCCATAATACATTAATGTCTATAGGCGATAGTTAAAAATTTTCATCAGTTTGGTCAACTTTATTGCCATGCTGAATAAGGGATGGATGTTTATTAGAGGCTGCAAATGAGAAACTTGATCAGGCATATGGTTCGAATTTAGATCAGAATGCGTATATGATTTTGCTTCGTACTCGTAAAAAATAGTTTCTTCAATCGTGTTTCAATTGTAAAAAGAATTATTAAATTAAATTAATAGTTTCAGAATTTGCGATGTAATTGCGCAATGATGCAATTAGTTTGCATATTAATTAGCAAAAATGAAAAATACGTTTGACGAATTGAGAACCTACAGCTTTTGGAAGTCATTTAGTCAAGATTTTATATTAAAAAAAAAGGAATAAAAATTAAAGCTTTGCCTGGGTACTAGTATTAATGCAATAAATAATTTATTTTTCTATTATTATGATATATTTATTATTTTAAGTACCTATCTTTACTCATACGGTAGAAGGTAGTATAGAAGTAACGTAAATTTGGTATTATTAAAATATTTAGGTATGCTGATCTTATCAGACCTTGTTCCTATTTCTATTGTTTCTGTTACTATAAACTAAAGTGAAAAAATTAATTTACTTTAACCTGTTTAAATTATTTGTCCCTGTCACTCAGTCTCAGAGGGTCCACTAGAACCATTATCAACTGATTCACCATAAGTATCCATTTTGATAATTGGTAATGATGTATCAGTTGCTTCTGCAGTTGTCGTGTCTGTCTTGTTTGCAGTTGTATCAGTGGGTTGACTTACAATTTCTTTTGTGCTGTTCTGGTTCATAGTTGTAATATCATCTTCTGTTTTTGATAGAATAACATTATTTTCGTCAGTATTGTTTTTAACATTATTTTTATATTCTGCAGTGGCATCAGCTGTGTTCTCTATAAATATATCCTTTTCTGTTATTTTTGTAATATTTAAAGCAATTATGTCAGTCAATGCACTACTGTTATATACGAGGTCTGTCCGGAAAGTTCGTATAAAAGTGTTCTGGAATGCGAGAAAGAGGAGTGGGGAGGCCAGGTAAGCGCAGGACCCCTTCCTTATGTCCCTAACAATGCTTCAGTTCTGGTATGACCGCCGTGCGGTGCGATACGCCATCTGTGAAGTTATCGGCATGGAGCCCGCTTCCGTTGAAGAGCAGCGCGTCGTTTTCTCTCGTCGGCAAGAATATTTTTGTCTCAAACATTATTTGCTGTGAAGGAACCAACCGTACAAGTGGCTAAAAAGATTCATTCAAGATGACCCACGTTCAGGACGTCCTTCCACACATGACGAAAACGTGGAAAGAATTCAACTGTGTTATATATATGGCAAGAGCTTAATTTGGGCATGGTCCACGAAATTCTAAGAAACGAACTTCAAATGTTTGCGCCAAGATCGTTCCGTGATTTTTGATAAAAATTCCATTACGGTGACCGAACACCCCCTATTCGCCGGATTTGGCCCCGTGTGACTTAAAGTTCCCAAAAACCAAATTGTACTTCGGGGGCGGCATTTGAGGGACATAAATGAGATAAAAAAAGCTACGATGAGAAACCTACAACCAGAGGACTTTCAAGGAGCCTTCTCACAGTGGAAACGGCGTTGGCACAAGTGCATTATGTCTGTAAAATTGATTTACCTGATATTGTAAAATAAAATTTTTAACAAACTTTTATACGTACTTTCCGGACAAACCTCGTATATCAGTTTCATTAGATTCAGTATTATGACTTGAAATTGTAGTTGCATTTGCGATAGCTTCAGTTGTATCATATTCAATCACGGTTCCACGAGTCTCAATTATTTCTGTTGCTTTTAGTATTGGCAACTCATCTGTTACATTTTTGTTTTTATTTGACTTGATTGTAGGATAAATTTCTATATTATTTGACAAAGGATAAACTATAGAATTTTCAGCGGCAATTTCATTATTCGAGTTCACATCATTTGAAGACCCATGAGTGTTTAAGATACTAATTGAACTATTGTCTGAAATAAGTCCACATTCGCTAGTAGATTCAGCTTCTGTAATATTAAGCGTTCTGTTGCAATTTAGCAATGCTTCATTATAAAACAGCTTACCTGTTACTGATATCGCTTCAGTTATAACTTCTTCACGTGGTACATTCGTAGTTTCCTCAAAACTATTTGTTGTTTCACACATAGAAGTAGAACTAGCACTTGCAACCGTTGTGACATTATTAATCGATATGTCATTGACATTCTTTCTTTCGGTGATTGAATTAACGCCTACTGAAATGAATAAATTAGAGAAATAATTTTTACATTTGCTTTAAGTACTTGATAATGTATTACTTTTATTTTAATTACAAAGTACTTAAATGACTTGATTTTTTTTTTTATTTTATTAAGCTAGTTAGGAAATATTATGTTCAGTGACAGTGATAAAAGAATGGTAGTCTATGTATTTCTCCGTCCCATTTAGTAGCTATATATCAAACTTTATAGTGATCGGTTAAGCCGTTACGACGCCAAGAGGTAACAAAAAAACGAACTATAATATAAGTAAGGATTATTTTCCAATCTCACATAAACCAATTCTAATTTTACTCTATAAGGTTAAAACTATAAAAAGATGAAAATGTAATGGTTACATTTAAATAAAGGGTTTTACTTCACTACACGTTTTATATTGGGAGTACAGGCAACCTATGTTGTGTAATAAGTATAGTAATACTTTATTTATGTATTTGTAATAGGGAAAGCAAGGCTTATTTGCATAAAAATAATGACAATAAGCCAATTAAAGGTTTTCACTAATTGACACTCGCATCAAACAATTAACCCAAAAAGAATAGGATTATTCATTGAAGGCACTCACACACGCGAGGAAAATATGCACCATTTATCAATATAACCAAGCTTAAATGCGCTATTTAGTTGCGTAACGATAGGGTGGTTGAGTGAGGAAAATGGCATGGGTCCCCAGTCCGAAGGAGACCCTGGTTCGAGTGGCCGTGCACACGAAGAATCTATTAACATCTATTGCACAATTTGAAAATAAAATTGAATTTAATCAATTTAAGAATTAGAGTATTAATTCAAGAAAACACATATATTATAAAAAAATAATTATCAAGCATTCAACAAGTTATACTCAAATAAAAACAAAAATAGTCATATTACTAATGTTGGTAAGTATGCATACCTATTTACTGATGTTTTATATAAAAATGAAATTACAATATCGATTTTTTAAATAAGGGAGGGCCTTATACGATAAATTTAACACGGGTTTCAGATGGTACCTATAGTTATACCACTGACATCATTATAAGACAAATAAATTTTAGACAAAAAACATCTTTATTTTGATTAACTGAGCAATGAAAGTGTTAGTGTAGTGAAAGATTTATTATTATAATGTACCACACCGGCGATGCTGCTAGTATTTAAATAATGGTAAATACCAAGTAATTTTATTATTTTAATTACGCGGATCTCAAAACGGTATTAGAAATATTAATTTGAGACTTCAAATCTCATTTTTTTGAATACGATAAGTATTAATCATAATAAATTAAAAAAACTAAATCTACATTAATATTATAAAGAGGAAAGATTTATATTTTTGTGCGTATGTTTGTAATGAATAAACTTAATAACAACTTTACCGATTTCAATAATTAATTCACCATTAGAAAGCTACATTCACCCTTAGTAACATAGGCTATATTTATTGCTAGAAAAGATTAGGTATCCTTACTAAAACTTTAGTAACGTAACTCAAGGTATAAAAAAATGCTATAAAATATTTTTCGTCGCGTGCGTTGCGGAAACTATTGGTGACAAACACAAAAGTATGTTCTACAATATTGTAGAAAATATCAATAACTATAAAAAACTTCGCAATACTATATGCCCAACTATTATCGTTATGTCACAATAACCACTTTTTAAAATGTAAAAATGTCTACCCGTGCGAAGCCGAGACGGGCCGTTAGTTAGTTTATATGCTTGAACAAGTAAGAATCATCCCCGAGTATTTACATCACTTTTTATTTCACGTAAATGTTTTGATGTTATATCTTAATTGTTGAATGAAAATAATAACTTGTTATATTGACATAATTATTTCTATTTAGACAAGAGAACCATTAAAATTATAAACAATAGTATTATTTCTTGTATTCAATATTTCGTTGAATAGAACAAAAAGATAATTGATGATGGAATTAGATGGTGCTGAGTTTTTATATGAGTTATTTTATATACATTTCATCATTTGAAACAATTTCCTCTTCTAAATTCTTTCAGTCATTATTGCTAAACTTGACTGTATTATTGCTTCATTTTAATTAAACTGTGTGTTCAATAATTTTTTTTATACAACTTAGAATGGCAAACAAGCTGACGGCCCACCTGATGGAAAGTGGTAACCCATGGACATAACATAGTAAACTGTTTCGTCCATGATACCTCCCATGCGTTGCCATTCCTGAGGACTCAGGTGTTATTCCTCTGTACCATGTAAATTCACTGTCATATTCCACCCTTTAAACCGAAACATAGCTATGCAAAAACATTTGCTCAAGCAAATAACTTTTATACAAAGCCTCTCTCTATTGTTATTAAGTAGTAAAAGGTTTGTCTATTTAGATATTTGATCTTCTTCTCTTGGAGCAGTATCTGTGTTGGCTGATTCAGAAGATTCAGGAATAAAATCTTCCCCGCTTGTATTATTTAATGCGTTAACGTCTCTATTTTCGGGAACAATGTCAACAGATTCACTAGAGATATCTTCTATGATAATTGGTGATTCCGTATTCATTACTGTAGTATACGATGTGGTATTTGTGCCGTTTGTTGTAGCAGTGGCGAGTATTTCGGATCCACTTACTGTTTCCTTTGTGCTATTATGATAAACAGTTGCAATAATAGTTCCGACCGTCTCTGCTGCAGCTAGATCAAAAGATTTTGTATTATTTATACTTGAAGAATTGCCTTCATATTTTGCAATCTCGTCAGCTGACACTTTTCTGTATGTATCCTCTTCAATGACTCTAGTAATGGTTATAGTAACATTGCCATCCGATGCAGCGGATATAGTGACGTTTTTATCTACATCGGTTCCATTTAATCCGGTGTTACGATACGAGAGCGCAGTCGCACTTTCAGCCGATTCATTTATGGTGTCATTTATTGTTATTAATTTTCGCACCTCCACAATGTACTCTGCCGGAGAGGCCACCAAAGTATCTGTCACGTTACCGGTTTTATTCGAAAAAGAGGATGTAGCATTAGATGTTTCGGCGGCATCCGGTATTGCCATAATTATAATATCATTTTCAGTAGTAATCGTTCTTGTCTCATTAAAGTTAACCACTGCTGATTCGGTTTCTTCCACTTGTGTTTCATTTTTCGTTTTGTTTTTATCTGAATCGGGTTCAACGTCGTCAAATGCAAAGGCGCGTGCGCTTGATACTGAACCGGAAACGTTCTCTTCTTCAATAGTAATGTTCCTCAATTCCGTGAAAGAGACACCTGACGCTCCATTTTCCGTGATGTTCATTATTCCGTTATAGCCTGGTAAAGTTTTATTATAAAACAATAAATCTGGCACCACAGCCGCTCCACTTATGATATCGTCTTCATGTGTAACTTTCTTAGTTTCGGTAAAACTTTCTGCTACAGCTTCTGCCGTTGCATAACTTTTGGTTTCATTTCCAGTTTGTGTAGGTACAGTTTCGTGATAAGAATGCGCATCTGCACTAGATGACGATCCAGAATAAGAACTGTTTGAAACAACGATATTTCTAGTGTCAGTAATATCTAGAGGATCGTCTGACGTCTTTGTTAGTTCGGAAAATTGTGCGGTCTCTGTAGTCGTGTAATTTTGCGAATCGGTGGCGTTCTTTGGAACAATTGTTTCATTTTCTTCAGACGGAATGTTCTCTGAAGTTTTGTTATATTGATGGTTTAGGTTCTCAATATCTGGATTTGTGTTAATGTTAGTAATATTTGAAGTAGAATTTGAATTCGACGGTAAATCGGGAGCGTTCAATGAAAAAGATACGGTAGATTCATTTGTATCGACAGATTTATCAGGCGACATTGTCTTGTTGTTAATATTTTCATTATCACTTGGAATTGTTGTATTAGATGAATCAATGTCTTTGTTTAATATTGTTTTTTGTAAATCACTATTCGGAATACTGTGGGTGGAATTTGATGAGTTTTGTAAGTGATTATGTTCATTGATTTTCAATAAATTCAAAGAAGGAATAGTAGTGTTCGACGACTCCGCGTTGTCAAGGGAAAGCGGCGTAAATATTTTGTGATTGGTAGTTGACGGCTCGTCTACATTCCCTAATTCACTGTTTATTGTAGTTGTACTGTTAGGATTTTCTTTTTCACTTATTTCTGTTTCATTATTTGAATTTTTATTAAGCATCAGAGGATTTGTTGATTCATGAGTTTGATCTTCTCCTCTTGGACCAGTATCTGTGTTGGCTGATTCAGAAGATTCAGGAATAAAATCTTCCCCGCTTGTATTATTTAATGCGTTAACGTCTCTATTTTCGGGAACAATGTCAACAGATTCACTAGAGATATCTTCTATGATAATTGGCGATTCCGTATTCATTACTGTAGTATACGATGTGGTATTTGTGCCGTTTGTTGTAGCAGTGGCGAGTATTTCGGATCCACTTACTGTTTCCTTTGTGCTATTATGATAAACAGTTGCAATAATAGTTCCGACCGTCTCTGCTGCAGCTAGATCAAAAGATTTTGTATTATTTATACTTGAAGAATTGCCTTCATATTTTGCAATCTCGTCAGCTGACACTTTTCTGTATGTATCCTCTTCAATGACTCTAGTAATGGTTATAGTAACATTGCCATCCGATGCAGCGGATATAGTGACGTTTTTATCTACATCGGTTCCATTTAATCCGGTGTTACGATACGAGAGCGCAGTCGCACTTTCAGCCGATTCATTTATGGTGTCATTTATTGTTATTAATTTTCGCACCTCCACAATGTACTCTGCCGGAGAGGCCACCAAAGTATCTGTCACGTTACCGGTTTTATTCGAAAAAGAGGATGTAGCATTAGATGTTTCGGTGGCATCCGGTATTGCCATAATTATAATATCATTTTCAGTAGTAATCGTTCTTGTCTCATTAAAGTTAACCACTGCTGATTCGGTTTCTTCCACTTGTGTTTCATTTTTCGTTTTGTTTTTATCTGAATCGGGTTCAACGTCGTCAAATGCAAAGGCGCGTGCGCTTGATACTGAACCGGAAACGTTCTCTTCTTCAATAGTAATGTTCCTCAATTCCGTGAAAGAGACACCTGACGCTCCATTTTCCGTGATGTTCATTATTCCGTTATAGCCTGGTAAAGTTTTATTATAAAACAATAAATCTGGCACCACAGCCGCTCCACTTATGATATCGTCTTCATGTGTAACTTTCTTAGTTTCGGTAAAACTTTCTGCTACAGCTTCTGCCGTTGCATAACTTTTGGTTTCATTTCCAGTTTGTGTAGGTACAGTTTCGTGATAAGAATGCGCATCTGCACTAGATGACGATCCAGAATAAGAACTGTTTGAAACAACGATATTTCTAGTGTCAGTAATATCTAGAGGATCGTCTGACGTCTTTGTTAGTTCGGAAAATTGTGCGGTCTCTGTAGTCGTGTAATTTTGCGAATCGGTGGCGTTCTTTGGAACAATTGTTTCATTTTCTTCAGACGGAATGTTCTCTGAAGTTTTGTTATATTGATGGTTTAGGTTCTCAATATCTGGATTTGTGTTAATGTTAGTAATATTTGAAGTAGAATTTGAATTCGACGGTAAATCGGGAGCGTTCAATGAAAAAGATACGGTAGATTCATTTGTATCGACAGATTTATCAGGCGACATTGTCTTGTTGTTAATATTTTCATTATCACTTGGAATTGTTGTATTAGATGAATCAATGTCTTTGTTTAATATTGTTTTTTGTAAATCACTATTCGGAATACTGTGGGTGGAATTTGATGAGTTTTGTAAGTGATTATGTTCATTGATTTTCAATAAATTCAAAGAAGGAATAGTAGTGTTCGACGACTCCGCGTTGTCAAGGGAAAGCGGCGTAAATATTTTGTGATTGGTAGTTGACGGCTCGTCTACATTCCCTAATTCACTGTTTATTGTAGTTGTACTGTTAGGATTTTCTTTTTCACTTATTTCTGTTTCATTATTTGAATTTTTATTAAGCATCAGAGGATTTGTTGATTCATGAGTTTGATCTTCTCCTCTTGGACCAGTATCTGTGTTGGCTGATTCAGAAGATTCAGGAATAAAATCTTCCCCGCTTGTATTATTTAATGCGTTAACGTCTCTATTTTCGGGAACAATGTCAACAGATTCACTAGAGATATCTTCTATGATAATTGGCGATTCCGTATTCATTACTGTAGTATACGATGTGGTATTTGTGCCGTTTGTTGTAGCAGTGGCGAGTATTTCGGATCCACTTACTGTTTCCTTTGTGCTATTATGATAAACAGTTGCAATAATAGTTCCGACCGTCTCTGCTGCAGCTAGATCAAAAGATTTTGTATTATTTATACTTGAAGAATTGCCTTCATATTTTGCAATCTCGTCAGCTGACACTTTTCTGTATGTATCCTCTTCAATGACTCTAGTAATGGTTATAGTAACATTGCCATCCGATGCAGCGGATATAGTGACGTTTTTATCTACATCGGTTCCATTTAATCCGGTGTTACGATACGAGAGCGCAGTCGCACTTTCAGCCGATTCATTTATGGTGTCATTTATTGTTATTAATTTTCGCACCTCCACAATGTACTCTGCCGGAGAGGCCACCAAAGTATCTGTCACGTTACCGGTTTTATTCGAAAAAGAGGATGTAGCATTAGATGTTTCGGTGGCATCCGGTATTGCCATAATTATAATATCATTTTCAGTAGTAATCGTTCTTGTCTCATTAAAGTTAACCACTGCTGATTCGGTTTCTTCCACTTGTGTTTCATTTTTCGTTTTGTTTTTATCTGAATCGGGTTCAACGTCGTCAAATGCAAAGGCGCGTGCGCTTGATACTGAACCGGAAACGTTCTCTTCTTCAATAGTAATGTTCCTCAATTCCGTGAAAGAGACACCTGACGCTCCATTTTCCGTGATGTTCATTATTCCGTTATAGCCTGGTAAAGTTTTATTATAAAACAATAAATCTGGCACCACAGCCGCTCCACTTATGATATCGTCTTCATGTGTAACTTTCTTAGTTTCGGTAAAACTTTCTGCTACAGCTTCTGCCGTTGCATAACTTTTGGTTTCATTTCCAGTTTGTGTAGGTACAGTTTCGTGATAAGAATGCGCATCTGCACTAGATGACGATCCAGAATAAGAACTGTTTGAAACAACGATATTTCTAGTGTCAGTAATATCTAGAGGATCGTCTGACGTCTTTGTTAGTTCGGAAAATTGTGCGGTCTCTGTAGTCGTGTAATTTTGCGAATCGGTGGCGTTCTTTGGAACAATTGTTTCATTTTCTTCAGACGGAATGTTCTCTGAAGTTTTGTTATATTGATGGTTTAGGTTCTCAATATCTGGATTTGTGTTAATGTTAGTAATATTTGAAGTAGAATTTGAATTCGACGGTAAATCGGGAGCGTTCAATGAAAAAGATACGGTAGATTCATTTGTATCGACAGATTTATCAGGCGACATTGTCTTGTTGTTAATATTTTCATTATCACTTGGAATTGTTGTATTAGATGAATCAATGTCTTTGTTTAATATTGTTTTTTGTAAATCACTATTCGGAATACTGTGGGTGGAATTTGATGAGTTTTGTAAGTGATTATGTTCATTGATTTTCAATAAATTCAAAGAAGGAATAGTAGTGTTCGACGACTCCGCGTTGTCAAGGGAAAGCGGCGTAAATATTTTGTGATTGGTAGTTGACGGCTCGTCTACATTCCCTAATTCACTGTTTATTGTAGTTGTACTGTTAGGATTTTCTTTTTCACTTATTTCTGTTTCATTATTTGAATTTTTATTAAGCATCAGAGGATTTGTTGATTCATGAGTTTGATCTTCTCCTCTTGGACCAGTATCTGTGTTGGCTGATTCAGAAGATTCAGGAATAAAATCTTCCCCGCTTGTATTATTTAATGCGTTAACGTCTCTATTTTCGGGAACAATGTCAACAGATTCACTAGAGATATCTTCTATGATAATTGGCGATTCCGTATTCATTACTGTAGTATACGATGTGGTATTTGTGCCGTTTGTTGTAGCAGTGGCGAGTATTTCGGATCCACTTACTGTTTCCTTTGTGCTATTATGATAAACAGTTGCAATAATAGTTCCGACCGTCTCTGCTGCAGCTAGATCAAAAGATTTTGTATTATTTATACTTGAAGAATTGCCTTCATATTTTGCAATCTCGTCAGCTGACACTTTTCTGTATGTATCCTCTTCAATGACTCTAGTAATGGTTATAGTAACATTGCCATCCGATGCAGCGGATATAGTGACGTTTTTATCTACATCGGTTCCATTTAATCCGGTGTTACGATACGAGAGCGCAGTCGCACTTTCAGCCGATTCATTTATGGTGTCATTTATTGTTATTAATTTTCGCACCTCCACAATGTACTCTGCCGGAGAGGCCACCAAAGTATCTGTCACGTTACCGGTTTTATTCGAAAAAGAGGATGTAGCATTAGATGTTTCGGTGGCATCCGGTATTGCCATAATTATAATATCATTTTCAGTAGTAATCGTTCTTGTCTCATTAAAGTTAACCACTGCTGATTCGGTTTCTTCCACTTGTGTTTCATTTTTCGTTTTGTTTTTATCTGAATCGGGTTCAACGTCGTCAAATGCAAAGGCGCGTGCGCTTGATACTGAACCGGAAACGTTCTCTTCTTCAATAGTAATGTTCCTCAATTCCGTGAAAGAGACACCTGACGCTCCATTTTCCGTGATGTTCATTATTCCGTTATAGCCTGGTAAAGTTTTATTATAAAACAATAAATCTGGCACCACAGCCGCTCCACTTATGATATCGTCTTCATGTGTAACTTTCTTAGTTTCGGTAAAACTTTCTGCTACAGCTTCTGCCGTTGCATAACTTTTGGTTTCATTTCCAGTTTGTGTAGGTACAGTTTCGTGATAAGAATGCGCATCTGCACTAGATGACGATCCAGAATAAGAACTGTTTGAAACAACGATATTTCTAGTGTCAGTAATATCTAGAGGATCGTCTGACGTCTTTGTTAGTTCGGAAAATTGTGCGGTCTCTGTAGTCGTGTAATTTTGCGAATCGGTGGCGTTCTTTGGAACAATTGTTTCATTTTCTTCAGACGGAATGTTCTCTGAAGTTTTGTTATATTGATGGTTTAGGTTCTCAATATCTGGATTTGTGTTAATGTTAGTAATATTTGAAGTAGAATTTGAATTCGACGGTAAATCGGGAGCGTTCAATGAAAAAGATACGGTAGATTCATTTGTATCGACAGATTTATCAGGCGACATTGTCTTGTTGTTAATATTTTCATTATCACTTGGAATTGTTGTATTAGATGAATCAATGTCTTTGTTTAATATTGTTTTTTGTAAATCACTATTCGGAATACTGTGGGTGGAATTTGATGAGTTTT
Organism: Galleria mellonella; assembly: GCF_026898425.1. Classification (NCBI taxonomy): domain Eukaryota; kingdom Metazoa; phylum Arthropoda; class Insecta; order Lepidoptera; family Pyralidae; genus Galleria; species Galleria mellonella. The sequence goes on along the minus strand of NW_026442090.1, from coordinate 2,814,447 downwards.
GTAAGTGATTATGTTCATTGATTTTCAATAAATTCAAAGAAGGAATAGTAGTGTTCGACGACTCCGCGTTGTCAAGGGAAAGCGGCGTAAATATTTTGTGATTGGTAGTTGACGGCTCGTCTACATTCCCTAATTCACTGTTTATTGTAGTTGTACTGTTAGGATTTTCTTTTTCACTTATTTCTGTTTCATTATTTGAATTTTTATTAAGCATCAGAGGATTTGTTGATTCATGAGTTTGATCTTCTCCTCTTGGACCAGTATCTGTGTTGGCTGATTCAGAAGATTCAGGAATAAAATCTTCCCCGCTTGTATTATTTAATGCGTTAACGTCTCTATTTTCGGGAACAATGTCAACAGATTCACTAGAGATATCTTCTATGATAATTGGCGATTCCGTATTCATTACTGTAGTATACGATGTGGTATTTGTGCCGTTTGTTGTAGCAGTGGCGAGTATTTCGGATCCACTTACTGTTTCCTTTGTGCTATTATGATAAACAGTTGCAATAATAGTTCCGACCGTCTCTGCTGCAGCTAGATCAAAAGATTTTGTATTATTTATACTTGAAGAATTGCCTTCATATTTTGCAATCTCGTCAGCTGACACTTTTCTGTATGTATCCTCTTCAATGACTCTAGTAATGGTTATAGTAACATTGCCATCCGATGCAGCGGATATAGTGACGTTTTTATCTACATCGGTTCCATTTAATCCGGTGTTACGATACGAGAGCGCAGTCGCACTTTCAGCCGATTCATTTATGGTGTCATTTATTGTTATTAATTTTCGCACCTCCACAATGTACTCTGCCGGAGAGGCCACCAAAGTATCTGTCACGTTACCGGTTTTATTCGAAAAAGAGGATGTAGCATTAGATGTTTCGGCGGCATCCGGTATTGCCATAATTATAATATCATTTTCAGTAGTAATCGTTCTTGTCTCATTAAAGTTAACCACTGCTGATTCGGTTTCTTCCACTTGTGTTTCATTTTTCGTTTTGTTTTTATCTGAATCGGGTTCAACGTCGTCAAATGCAAAGGCGCGTGCGCTTGATACTGAACCGGAAACGTTCTCTTCTTCAATAGTAATGTTCCTCAATTCCGTGAAAGAGACACCTGACGCTCCATTTTCCGTGATGTTCATTATTCCGTTATAGCCTGGTAAAGTTTTATTATAAAACAATAAATCTGGCACCACAGCCGCTCCACTTATGATATCGTCTTCATGTGTAACTTTCTTAGTTTCGGTAAAACTTTCTGCTACAGCTTCTGCCGTTGCATAACTTTTGGTTTCATTTCCAGTTTGTGTAGGTACAGTTTCGTGATAAGAATGCGCATCTGCACTAGATGACGATCCAGAATAAGAACTGTTTGAAACAACGATATTTCTAGTGTCAGTAATATCTAGAGGATCGTCTGACGTCTTTGTTAGTTCGGAAAATTGTGCGGTCTCTGTAGTCGTGTAATTTTGCGAATCGGTGGCGTTCTTTGGAACAATTGTTTCATTTTCTTCAGACGGAATGTTCTCTGAAGTTTTGTTATATTGATGGTTTAGGTTCTCAATATCTGGATTTGTGTTAATGTTAGTAATATTTGAAGTAGAATTTGAATTCGACGGTAAATCGGGAGCGTTCAATGAAAAAGATACGGTAGATTCATTTGTATCGACAGATTTATCAGGCGACATTGTCTTGTTGTTAATATTTTCATTATCACTTGGAATTGTTGTATTAGATGAATCAATGTCTTTGTTTAATATTGTTTTTTGTAAATCACTATTCGGAATACTGTGGGTGGAATTTGATGAGTTTTGTAAGTGATTATGTTCATTGATTTTCAATAAATTCAAAGAAGGAATAGTAGTGTTCGACGACTCCGCGTTGTCAAGGGAAAGCGGCGTAAATATTTTGTGATTGGTAGTTGACGGCTCGTCTACATTCCCTAATTCACTGTTTATTGTAGTTGTACTGTTAGGATTTTCTTTTTCACTTATTTCTGTTTCATTATTTGAATTTTTATTAAGCATCAGAGGATTTGTTGATTCATGAGTTTGATCTTCTCCTCTTGGACCAGTATCTGTGTTGGCTGATTCAGAAGATTCAGGAATAAAATCTTCCCCGCTTGTATTATTTAATGCGTTAACGTCTCTATTTTCGGGAACAATGTCAACAGATTCACTAGAGATATCTTCTATGATAATTGGCGATTCCGTATTCATTACTGTAGTATACGATGTGGTATTTGTGCCGTTTGTTGTAGCAGTGGCGAGTATTTCGGATCCACTTACTGTTTCCTTTGTGCTATTATGATAAACAGTTGCAATAATAGTTCCGACCGTCTCTGCTGCAGCTAGATCAAAAGATTTTGTATTATTTATACTTGAAGAATTGCCTTCATATTTTGCAATCTCGTCAGCTGACACTTTTCTGTATGTATCCTCTTCAATGACTCTAGTAATGGTTATAGTAACATTGCCATCCGATGCAGCGGATATAGTGACGTTTTTATCTACATCGGTTCCATTTAATCCGGTGTTACGATACGAGAGCGCAGTCGCACTTTCAGCCGATTCATTTATGGTGTCATTTATTGTTATTAATTTTCGCACCTCCACAATGTACTCTGCCGGAGAGGCCACCAAAGTATCTGTCACGTTACCGGTTTTATTCGAAAAAGAGGATGTAGCATTAGATGTTTCGGTGGCATCCGGTATTGCCATAATTATAATATCATTTTCAGTAGTAATCGTTCTTGTCTCATTAAAGTTAACCACTGCTGATTCGGTTTCTTCCACTTGTGTTTCATTTTTCGTTTTGTTTTTATCTGAATCGGGTTCAACGTCGTCAAATGCAAAGGCGCGTGCGCTTGATACTGAACCGGAAACGTTCTCTTCTTCAATAGTAATGTTCCTCAATTCCGTGAAAGAGACACCTGACGCTCCATTTTCCGTGATGTTCATTATTCCGTTATAGCCTGGTAAAGTTTTATTATAAAACAATAAATCTGGCACCACAGCCGCTCCACTTATGATATCGTCTTCATGTGTAACTTTCTTAGTTTCGGTAAAACTTTCTGCTACAGCTTCTGCCGTTGCATAACTTTTGGTTTCATTTCCAGTTTGTGTAGGTACAGTTTCGTGATAAGAATGCGCATCTGCACTAGATGACGATCCAGAATAAGAACTGTTTGAAACAACGATATTTCTAGTGTCAGTAATATCTAGAGGATCGTCTGACGTCTTTGTTAGTTCGGAAAATTGTGCGGTCTCTGTAGTCGTGTAATTTTGCGAATCGGTGGCGTTCTTTGGAACAATTGTTTCATTTTCTTCAGACGGAATGTTCTCTGAAGTTTTGTTATATTGATGGTTTAGGTTCTCAATATCTGGATTTGTGTTAATGTTAGTAATATTTGAAGTAGAATTTGAATTCGACGGTAAATCGGGAGCGTTCAATGAAAAAGATACGGTAGATTCATTTGTATCGACAGATTTATCAGGCGACATTGTCTTGTTGTTAATATTTTCATTATCACTTGGAATTGTTGTATTAGATGAATCAATGTCTTTGTTTAATATTGTTTTTTGTAAATCACTATTCGGAATACTGTGGGTGGAATTTGATGAGTTTTGTAAGTGATTATGTTCATTGATTTTCAATAAATTCAAAGAAGGAATAGTAGTGTTCGACGACTCCGCGTTGTCAAGGGAAAGCGGCGTAAATATTTTGTGATTGGTAGTTGACGGCTCGTCTACATTCCCTAATTCACTGTTTATTGTAGTTGTACTGTTAGGATTTTCTTTTTCACTTATTTCTGTTTCATTATTTGAATTTTTATTAAGCATCAGAGGATTTGTTGATTCATGAGTTTGATCTTCTCCTCTTGGACCAGTATCTGTGTTGGCTGATTCAGAAGATTCAGGAATAAAATCTTCCCCGCTTGTATTATTTAATGCGTTAACGTCTCTATTTTCGGGAACAATGTCAACAGATTCACTAGAGATATCTTCTATGATAATTGGCGATTCCGTATTCATTACTGTAGTATACGATGTGGTATTTGTGCCGTTTGTTGTAGCAGTGGCGAGTATTTCGGATCCACTTACTGTTTCCTTTGTGCTATTATGATAAACAGTTGCAATAATAGTTCCGACCGTCTCTGCTGCAGCTAGATCAAAAGATTTTGTATTATTTATACTTGAAGAATTGCCTTCATATTTTGCAATCTCGTCAGCTGACACTTTTCTGTATGTATCCTCTTCAATGACTCTAGTAATGGTTATAGTAACATTGCCATCCGATGCAGCGGATATAGTGACGTTTTTATCTACATCGGTTCCATTTAATCCGGTGTTACGATACGAGAGCGCAGTCGCACTTTCAGCCGATTCATTTATGGTGTCATTTATTGTTATTAATTTTCGCACCTCCACAATGTACTCTGCCGGAGAGGCCACCAAAGTATCTGTCACGTTACCGGTTTTATTCGAAAAAGAGGATGTAGCATTAGATGTTTCGGTGGCATCCGGTATTGCCATAATTATAATATCATTTTCAGTAGTAATCGTTCTTGTCTCATTAAAGTTAACCACTGCTGATTCGGTTTCTTCCACTTGTGTTTCATTTTTCGTTTTGTTTTTATCTGAATCGGGTTCAACGTCGTCAAATGCAAAGGCGCGTGCGCTTGATACTGAACCGGAAACGTTCTCTTCTTCAATAGTAATGTTCCTCAATTCCGTGAAAGAGACACCTGACGCTCCATTTTCCGTGATGTTCATTATTCCGTTATAGCCTGGTAAAGTTTTATTATAAAACAATAAATCTGGCACCACAGCCGCTCCACTTATGATATCGTCTTCATGTGTAACTTTCTTAGTTTCGGTAAAACTTTCTGCTACAGCTTCTGCCGTTGCATAACTTTTGGTTTCATTTCCAGTTTGTGTAGGTACAGTTTCGTGATAAGAATGCGCATCTGCACTAGATGACGATCCAGAATAAGAACTGTTTGAAACAACGATATTTCTAGTGTCAGTAATATCTAGAGGATCGTCTGACGTCTTTGTTAGTTCGGAAAATTGTGCGGTCTCTGTAGTCGTGTAATTTTGCGAATCGGTGGCGTTCTTTGGAACAATTGTTTCATTTTCTTCAGACGGAATGTTCTCTGAAGTTTTGTTATATTGATGGTTTAGGTTCTCAATATCTGGATTTGTGTTAATGTTAGTAATATTTGAAGTAGAATTTGAATTCGACGGTAAATCGGGAGCGTTCAATGAAAAAGATACGGTAGATTCATTTGTATCGACAGATTTATCAGGCGACATTGTCTTGTTGTTAATATTTTCATTATCACTTGGAATTGTTGTATTAGATGAATCAATGTCTTTGTTTAATATTGTTTTTTGTAAATCACTATTCGGAATACTGTGGGTGGAATTTGATGAGTTTTGTAAGTGATTATGTTCATTGATTTTCAATAAATTCAAAGAAGGAATAGTAGTGTTCGACGACTCCGCGTTGTCAAGGGAAAGCGGCGTAAATATTTTGTGATTGGTAGTTGACGGCTCGTCTACATTCCCTAATTCACTGTTTATTGTAGTTGTACTGTTAGGATTTTCTTTTTCACTTATTTCTGTTTCATTATTTGAATTTTTATTAAGCATCAGAGGATTTGTTGATTCATGAGTTTGATCTTCTCCTCTTGGACCAGTATCTGTGTTGGCTGATTCAGAAGATTCAGGAATAAAATCTTCCCCGCTTGTATTATTTAATGCGTTAACGTCTCTATTTTCGGGAACAATGTCAACAGATTCACTAGAGATATCTTCTATGATAATTGGCGATTCCGTATTCATTACTGTAGTATACGATGTGGTATTTGTGCCGTTTGTTGTAGCAGTGGCGAGTATTTCGGATCCACTTACTGTTTCCTTTGTGCTATTATGATAAACAGTTGCAATAATAGTTCCGACCGTCTCTGCTGCAGCTAGATCAAAAGATTTTGTATTATTTATACTTGAAGAATTGCCTTCATATTTTGCAATCTCGTCAGCTGACACTTTTCTGTATGTATCCTCTTCAATGACTCTAGTAATGGTTATAGTAACATTGCCATCCGATGCAGCGGATATAGTGACGTTTTTATCTACATCGGTTCCATTTAATCCGGTGTTACGATACGAGAGCGCAGTCGCACTTTCAGCCGATTCATTTATGGTGTCATTTATTGTTATTAATTTTCGCACCTCCACAATGTACTCTGCCGGAGAGGCCACCAAAGTATCTGTCACGTTACCGGTTTTATTCGAAAAAGAGGATGTAGCATTAGATGTTTCGGTGGCATCCGGTATTGCCATAATTATAATATCATTTTCAGTAGTAATCGTTCTTGTCTCATTAAAGTTAACCACTGCTGATTCGGTTTCTTCCACTTGTGTTTCATTTTTCGTTTTGTTTTTATCTGAATCGGGTTCAACGTCGTCAAATGCAAAGGCGCGTGCGCTTGATACTGAACCGGAAACGTTCTCTTCTTCAATAGTAATGTTCCTCAATTCCGTGAAAGAGACACCTGACGCTCCATTTTCCGTGATGTTCATTATTCCGTTATAGCCTGGTAAAGTTTTATTATCAAACAATAAATCTGGCACCACAGCCGCTCCACTTATGATATCGTCTTCATGTGTAACTTTCTTAGTTTCGGTAAAACTTTCTGCTACAGCTTCTGCCGTTGCATAACTTTTGGTTTCATTTCCAGTTTGTGTAGGTACAGTTTCGTGATAAGAATGCGCATCTGCACTAGATGACGATCCAGAATAAGAACTGTTTGAAACAACGATATTTCTAGTGTCAGTAATATCTAGAGGATCGTCTGACGTCTTTGTTAGTTCGGAAAATTGTGCGGTCTCTGTAGTCGTGTAATTTTGCGAATCGGTGGCGTTCTTTGGAACAATTGTTTCATTTTCTTCAGACGGAATGTTCTCTGAAGTTTTGTTATATTGATGGTTTAGGTTCTCAATATCTGGATTTGTGTTAATGTTAGTAATATTTGAAGTAGAATTTGAATTCGACGGTAAATCGGGAGCGTTCAATGAAAAAGATACGGTAGATTCATTTGTATCGACAGATTTATCAGGCGACATTGTCTTGTTGTTAATATTTTCATTATCACTTGGAATTGTTGTATTAGATGAATCAATGTCTTTGTTTAATATTGTTTTTTGTAAATCACTATTCGGAATACTGTGGGTGGAATTTGATGAGTTTTGTAAGTGATTATGTTCATTGATTTTCAATAAATTCAAAGAAGGAATAGTAGTGTTCGACGACTCCGCGTTGTCAAGGGAAAGCGGCGTAAATATTTTGTGATTGGTAGTTGACGGCTCGTCTACATTCCCTAATTCACTGTTTATTGTAGTTGTACTGTTAGGATTTTCTTTTTCACTTATTTCTGTTTCATTATTTGAATTTTTATTAAGCATCAGAGGATTTGTTGATTCATGAGTTTGATCTTCTCCTCTTGGACCAGTATCTGTGTTGGCTGATTCAGAAGATTCAGGAATAAAATCTTCCCCGCTTGTATTATTTAATGCGTTAACGTCTCTATTTTCGGGAACAATGTCAACAGATTCACTAGAGATATCTTCTATGATAATTGGCGATTCCGTATTCATTACTGTAGTATACGATGTGGTATTTGTGCCGTTTGTTGTAGCAGTGGCGAGTATTTCGGATCCACTTACTGTTTCCTTTGTGCTATTATGATAAACAGTTGCAATAATAGTTCCGACCGTCTCTGCTGCAGCTAGATCAAAAGATTTTGTATTATTTATACTTGAAGAATTGCCTTCATATTTTGCAATCTCGTCAGCTGACACTTTTCTGTATGTATCCTCTTCAATGACTCTAGTAATGGTTATAGTAACATTGCCATCCGATGCAGCGGATATAGTGACGTTTTTATCTACATCGGTTCCATTTAATCCGGTGTTACGATACGAGAGCGCAGTCGCACTTTCAGCCGATTCATTTATGGTGTCATTTATTGTTATTAATTTTCGCACCTCCACAATGTACTCTGCCGGAGAGGCCACCAAAGTATCTGTCACGTTACCGGTTTTATTCGAAAAAGAGGATGTAGCATTAGATGTTTCGGTGGCATCCGGTATTGCCATAATTATAATATCATTTTCAGTAGTAATCGTTCTTGTCTCATTAAAGTTAACCACTGCTGATTCGGTTTCTTCCACTTGTGTTTCATTTTTCGTTTTGTTTTTATCTGAATCGGGTTCAACGTCGTCAAATGCAAAGGCGCGTGCGCTTGATACTGAACCGGAAACGTTCTCTTCTTCAATAGTAATGTTCCTCAATTCCGTGAAAGAGACACCTGACGCTCCATTTTCCGTGATGTTCATTATTCCGTTATAGCCTGGTAAAGTTTTATTATAAAACAATAAATCTGGCACCACAGCCGCTCCACTTATGATATCGTCTTCATGTGTAACTTTCTTAGTTTCGGTAAAACTTTCTGCTACAGCTTCTGCCGTTGCATAACTTTTGGTTTCATTTCCAGTTTGTGTAGGTACAGTTTCGTGATAAGAATGCGCATCTGCACTAGATGACGATCCAGAATAAGAACTGTTTGAAACAACGATATTTCTAGTGTCAGTAATATCTAGAGGATCGTCTGACGTCTTTGTTAGTTCGGAAAATTGTGCGGTCTCTGTAGTCGTGTAATTTTGCGAATCGGTGGCGTTCTTTGGAACAATTGTTTCATTTTCTTCAGACGGAATGTTCTCTGAAGTTTTGTTATATTGATGGTTTAGGTTCTCAATATCTGGATTTGTGTTAATGTTAGTAATATTTGAAGTAGAATTTGAATTCGACGGTAAATCGGGAGCGTTCAATGAAAAAGATACGGTAGATTCATTTGTATCGACAGATTTATCAGGCGACATTGTCTTGTTGTTAATATTTTCATTATCACTTGGAATTGTTGTATTAGATGAATCAATGTCTTTGTTTAATATTGTTTTTTGTAAATCACTATTCGGAATACTGTGGGTGGAATTTGATGAGTTTTGTAAGTGATTATGTTCATTGATTTTCAATAAATTCAAAGAAGGAATAGTAGTGTTCGACGACTCCGCGTTGTCAAGGGAAAGCGGCGTAAATATTTTGTGATTGGTAGTTGACGGCTCGTCTACATTCCCTAATTCACTGTTTATTGTAGTTGTACTGTTAGGATTTTCTTTTTCACTTATTTCTGTTTCATTATTTGAATTTTTATTAAGCATCAGAGGATTTGTTGATTCATGAGTTTGATCTTCTCCTCTTGGACCAGTATCTGTGTTGGCTGATTCAGAAGATTCAGGAATAAAATCTTCCCCGCTTGTATTATTTAATGCGTTAACGTCTCTATTTTCGGGAACAATGTCAACAGATTCACTAGAGATATCTTCTATGATAATTGGCGATTCCGTATTCATTACTGTAGTATACGATGTGGTATTTGTGCCGTTTGTTGTAGCAGTGGCGAGTATTTCGGATCCACTTACTGTTTCCTTTGTGCTATTATGATAAACAGTTGCAATAATAGTTCCGACCGTCTCTGCTGCAGCTAGATCAAAAGATTTTGTATTATTTATACTTGAAGAATTGCCTTCATATTTTGCAATCTCGTCAGCTGACACTTTTCTGTATGTATCCTCTTCAATGACTCTAGTAATGGTTATAGTAACATTGCCATCCGATGCAGCGGATATAGTGACGTTTTTATCTACATCGGTTCCATTTAATCCGGTGTTACGATACGAGAGCGCAGTCGCACTTTCAGCCGATTCATTTATGGTGTCATTTATTGTTATTAATTTTCGCACCTCCACAATGTACTCTGCCGGAGAGGCCACCAAAGTATCTGTCACGTTACCGGTTTTATTCGAAAAAGAGGATGTAGCATTAGATGTTTCGGCGGCATCCGGTATTGCCATAATTATAATATCATTTTCAGTAGTAATCGTTCTTGTCTCATTAAAGTTAACCACTGCTGATTCGGTTTCTTCCACTTGTGTTTCATTTTTCGTTTTGTTTTTATCTGAATCGGGTTCAACGTCGTCAAATGCAAAGGCGCGTGCGCTTGATACTGAACCGGAAACGTTCTCTTCTTCAATAGTAATGTTCCTCAATTCCGTGAAAGAGACACCTGACGCTCCATTTTCCGTGATGTTCATTATTCCGTTATAGCCTGGTAAAGTTTTATTATCAAACAATAAATCTGGCACCACAGCCGCTCCACTTATGATATCGTCTTCATGTGTAACTTTCTTAGTTTCGGTAAAACTTTCTGCTACAGCTTCTGCCGTTGCATAACTTTTGGTTTCATTTCCAGTTTGTGTAGGTACAGTTTCGTGATAAGAATGCGCATCTGCACTAGATGACGATCCAGAATAAGAACTGTTTGAAACAACGATATTTCTAGTGTCAGTAATATCTAGAGGATCGTCTGACGTCTTTGTTAGTTCGGAAAATTGTGCGGTCTCTGTAGTCGTGTAATTTTGCGAATCGGTGGCGTTCTTTGGAACAATTGTTTCATTTTCTTCAGACGGAATGTTCTCTGAAGTTTTGTTATATTGATGGTTTAGGTTCTCAATATCTGGATTTGTGTTAATGTTAGTAATATTTGAAGTAGAATTTGAATTCGACGGTAAATCGGGAGCGTTCAATGAAAAAGATACGGTAGATTCATTTGTATCGACAGATTTATCAGGCGACATTGTCTTGTTGTTAATATTTTCATTATCACTTGGAATTGTTGTATTAGATGAATCAATGTCTTTGTTTAATATTGTTTTTTGTAAATCACTATTCGGAATACTGTGGGTGGAATTTGATGAGTTTTGTAAGTGATTATGTTCATTGATTTTCAATAAATTCAAAGAAGGAATAGTAGTGTTCGACGACTCCGCGTTGTCAAGGGAAAGCGGCGTAAATATTTTGTGATTGGTAGTTGACGGCTCGTCTACATTCCCTAATTCACTGTTTATTGTAGTTGTACTGTTAGGATTTTCTTTTTCACTTATTTCTGTTTCATTATTTGAATTTTTATTAAGCATCAGAGGATTTGTTGATTCATGAGTTTGATCTTCTCCTCTTGGACCAGTATCTGTGTTGGCTGATTCAGAAGATTCAGGAATAAAATCTTCCCCGCTTGTATTATTTAATGCGTTAACGTCTCTATTTTCGGGAACAATGTCAACAGATTCACTAGAGATATCTTCTATGATAATTGGCGATTCCGTATTCATTACTGTAGTATACGATGTGGTATTTGTGCCGTTTGTTGTAGCAGTGGCGAGTATTTCGGATCCACTTACTGTTTCCTTTGTGCTATTATGATAAACAGTTGCAATAATAGTTCCGACCGTCTCTGCTGCAGCTAGATCAAAAGATTTTGTATTATTTATACTTGAAGAATTGCCTTCATATTTTGCAATCTCGTCAGCTGACACTTTTCTGTATGTATCCTCTTCAATGACTCTAGTAATGGTTATAGTAACATTGCCATCCGATGCAGCGGATATAGTGACGTTTTTATCTACATCGGTTCCATTTAATCCGGTGTTACGATACGAGAGCGCAGTCGCACTTTCAGCCGATTCATTTATGGTGTCATTTATTGTTATTAATTTTCGCACCTCCACAATGTACTCTGCCGGAGAGGCCACCAAAGTATCTGTCACGTTACCGGTTTTATTCGAAAAAGAGGATGTAGCATTAGATGTTTCGGCGGCATCCGGTATTGCCATAATTATAATATCATTTTCAGTAGTAATCGTTCTTGTCTCATTAAAGTTAACCACTGCTGATTCGGTTTCTTCCACTTGTGTTTCATTTTTCGTTTTGTTTTTATCTGAATCGGGTTCAACGTCGTCAAATGCAAAGGCGCGTGCGCTTGATACTGAACCGGAAACGTTCTCTTCTTCAATAGTAATGTTCCTCAATTCCGTGAAAGAGACACCTGACGCTCCATTTTCCGTGATGTTCATTATTCCGTTATAGCCTGGTAAAGTTTTATTATCAAACAATAAATCTGGCACCACAGCCGCTCCACTTATGATATCGTCTTCATGTGTAACTTTCTTAGTTTCGGTAAAACTTTCTGCTACAGCTTCTGCCGTTGCATAACTTTTGGTTTCATTTCCAGTTTGTGTAGGTACAGTTTCGTGATAAGAATGCGCATCTGCACTAGATGACGATCCAGAATAAGAACTGTTTGAAACAACGATATTTCTAGTGTCAGTAATATCTAGAGGATCGTCTGACGTCTTTGTTAGTTCGGAAAATTGTGCGGTCTCTGTAGTCGTGTAATTTTGCGAATCGGTGGCGTTCTTTGGAACAATTGTTTCATTTTCTTCAGACGGAATGTTCTCTGAAGTTTTGTTATATTGATGGTTTAGGTTCTCAATATCTGGATTTGTGTTAATGTTAGTAATATTTGAAGTAGAATTTGAATTCGACGGTAAATCGGGAGCGTTCAATGAAAAAGATACGGTAGATTCATTTGTATCGACAGATTTATCAGGCGACATTGTCTTGTTGTTAATATTTTCATTATCACTTGGAATTGTTGTATTAGATGAATCAATGTCTTTGTTTAATATTGTTTCTTGTAAATCACTCTTCGGAATACTGTGAGTGGAATTTGATGAGTTTTGTAAGTGATTATGTTCATTGATTTTTAATAAATCCAAAGAAGGAATAGTAGTATTCGACGACTCTACGTTGTCAAGCGAATGCGGTGTAAATATTTTGTGATTGGGAGTTGACGGTTCGCCTACATTCTCTAATTCACTGTTTATTGTAGTTGTACTGTTAGGATTTTCTTTTTCACTTATTTCTGTTTCATTATTTGAATTTTTATTAAGTATCAGAGGATTTGTTGATTCATGAGTTTGATCTTCTTCTCTTGGAGCAGTATCTGTGTTGGCTGATTCAAAAGATTCAGGAATAAAATCTTCCCTGCTTGTATTATTTAATGCGTTAACGTCTCTATTTTCAGGAATAATATCAACATATTCACTAGAGGTATCTTCTATGATAATTGGTGATCCCGTGTTTATTACTGCTGCAGATGATGTGGTATTTGTACCGTTTGTTGTAGCAGTGGCGACTGATTCGAGACCACTTACTGTTTCCTCTGTGTCATTATTATTCTTATTGGTAAACGTTCTTGTCTTATTAAAATTATCGACTGCAGATTCGGTTTCTTCTACTTGTGTTATATGTTTCGTTTCGTTTTTGACTGAATCGTTAAAAGTAAAGGTACGTATATTAGATCCTGAACCGGAAGTGTTATCTTCTGCAGTAGTAATAGTTTTGATTTCAGTGTAAGGTATACCTGACGTCCCATTTTCCGTAATGTTCATTGTTCCGTTATGACTTGGTAAAGTATTACTATCAAACAAATCTGGCGTCACAGCTGCTCCACTTATGATATCGTCTTCATGTGTAATTTTCTTAGTTTCGATTAAACTTTCTGCTCCAGTTTCTGTAGTTGCAGAACTTTTGTTTTCATTTGCAGTTTGTTTAGTTATAGTTTCATGATAAGAATGCGGATCTGCTCTGGTTGATAATTCAGAATAAGAACGGTTTGAGACATTAATATTTCTAGTGTCAGTAATATCTAGAGGATCGTCTGATGTCTTTGTTAGTTCGGAAAATTGTGCAGTCTCTGTAGTCGTGTAATTTTGTGAATCGGTGGCGTTCCTCGGAACAGATGATTTATTTTCTTCAGACAGTATGTTCTCTGAAGTTTTGTTATATTGATGGTTTAGCTTCTCAATATCTGTAGTTGTGTTAATGTTAGTATTATTTGTAGCAGAATTTAAATTCGGTGATAAATCGGAAGCGTTCAAAGGAAAAGATACGGCAGATTCATTTGTATCGACAGATTTATCAGGAGACATTGTCTTGTTGTTAATATTTTCATTATCACTTGGAATTGTTGTATTAGATGAATCAATGTCTTTGTTTAATATTGTTTTTTGTAAATCACTCTTCGGAATACTGTGAGTGGAATTTGATGAGTTTTGTGAGTGGTTATGTTCATTGATTTTCAATAAATTCAAAGAAGGAATAGTAGTGTTCGACGACTCCGCGTTGTCAAGGGAAAGCGGTGTAAATATTTTGTGATTGGGAGTTGACGGTTCGTCTACATTCCCTAATTCACTGTTTATTGTAGTTGTACTGTTAGGGTCTTCTTTTTCACTTATTTCTGTTTCATTATTTGAATTTTTATTAAGCATCAGAGGATTTGTTGATTCATGAGTTTGAGCTTTTTCTCTTGGGGCAGTATCTGTGTTGGTTGATTCAGAAGATTCAGGAATAAAATCTTCCCTACTTGTATTATTTAATGCGTTAACGTCTCTATTTTCCGGAACAATATCAACATATTCACTAGAGGTGTCTTCTATGATAATTGGTGATCCCGTGTTTATTACTGCTGCAGATGATGTGGTATTTGTACCGTTTGTTGTAGCAGTGGCGACTGATTCGAGCCCACTTACTGATTCCTCTGTGTCGTTATTATTTTTATTGGTAATCGTTCTTGTCTTATTAAAATTATCGACTGCAGATTCGGTTTCTTCTACTTGTGTTATATGTTTCGTTTCGTTTTTGTCTGAATCGTTAAAAGTAAAGGTACGTATGTTAGATCCTGAACCGGAAGTATTATCTTCTGTAGTAGTAATATTTTTTATTTCAGTGAAAGGAACACCTGACGTCCCATTTTCCGTGATGTTCATTGTTCCGTTATGACTTAGTAAAGTATTACTATCAAACAAATTTGGCACCACAACCGCTCTACTTATGATATCGTCCTCATGTGTAACTGTCTTAGTTTCGATTAAACTTTCTGCTCCAGTTTCTGTAGTTGCATAACTTTTGGTTTCATTTGCAGTTTGTTTAGGAATAGTTTCGTGAAAAAAATGCGGATCTGCTCTGGTTGATAATTCAGAATAAGAACTGTTTGAGACGTTAATATTTCTAGTGTCAGTAATATCTAGAGGATCGTCTGACGTCTTTGTTAGTTCGGAAAATTGTGCGGTTGCTGTAGTCGTGTAATTTTGTGAATCGGTGGCGTTCTTTGGAACAGTTGTTTCATTTTCTTCAGACGGAATGTTCTCTAAAGTTTTGTTATATTGATGGTTTATATTCTCAATATCTGGAGTTGTGTTAATATTACTAATATTTGGAGTAGAATTGGAATTCGACGGTAAATCGGAAGCATTTAATGGAAAAGATACCGTAGATTCATTTGTATCGATAGATTTATCAGGTGACACTGTTTGGTTGTTAATATTTATATTATTACTTGGCACTGTTGTATTAGGTGAATCAATTTCTTTGTTTGATGTCGTATTCTGTGTGTCATTATTCGATATACTATTTGGTAAATTGTTCAAAGGTGGTTTACTCAATGAATTTAGTAAGTGTTCATCTTCCTTTTGAATTTCTAATCTGTTATCAGCGTTTGAATTGGTAATGTTCGTGTACGTCTCAGTCAAATTGTTCAAATAGATTAAGTGTTCTTTAGTTTTAGGTGACTTCGTTTCGTTTGATGGAATGGGCATAGTTTTGGTCTCAGTTAGTAAATGTGAAAGCGGCATATTCATTTCGTCATTAGAAGTAGATGACATTTTTAAATTATCCAAGTCACTGTCGCTTATATAAGTTGTATTATTGGTTTTCTCTTTTTCATTTATTTGTGTTTTATTAATTGAATTATTATTGTTGTAAGGCAGTAAAAGTCTTGTTGATCTAGGAATAGTAGGATTTGTGTTTATCGATGGCTCCGTTTCGTTTGATAAAAGTATTATATTAGATACATTTTTATGAACGGGTTTATCGTGTGTTAATGTTGTATTGTTACTATTATTGCCAGTTGGTGTTGATATATTAGGTGAATTAAAGTCTTTATCCAGAATTACGTTCTTTGAATCAGTATTCGGAATACTACTGCGAAAATTTGACGAGTTCTTAGGTAGTTCAGTCAATTGATTTTCTAAATATTCATGTTCTTTTTGAGCTTGTAACATATTGTCCTCGCTATAAGGATGAGTAACAGTTAAATTATCTAAACTTATTGAGCGTTCTTCAGTTTCAGGTGAGTTAGTTTCTTTAGATGGAACAATCATTGTTTTGTCCTCGGTTGGTGGATGTAAAATTGTGGTATTGTTTGCGATATATTCTTGTGTAGTTTGGTCTAGTATGTTATTATGCGATGGTACCATTGAGCGTAAAGTGTTATTTGCTGACTTAGTTTTATTCTTTGGTATATATATTTCTGTTTTGTTCGGCTGAGTAGATATCGATATCAAGTTATGTGTTACAATACTGTCTGGCACTGTTGTTGGTGCATTATTGTGTGATAAATTCTGTGATAAGAAATGAAGATTAGATGTTTTTGTTGTTGCGTTAATTGGTATACCATTCTTAGAAATAATTGTCATTTCAGTTGTTGATTTGTTTGTATTTTTATGTTCTTTGTTATAATATTTCAAATCTGTATTATTTAATATTTTATTATGTTTTAAATGATTTTCTTGAGTTTTCTGGAGATATGAATGATCAAAAATATGTGAATTATTGTCTTGTTTGATCTCTTTACCTTTATTTATTAAATTTAAGTCATAGAACAGATTAGGAGAATATTTACCTTTTGTTTCGTTTGCAGTTTGATTATTTGAAGAAGATATTTGGGGTAAATATAAGTCTTCATAAGAGATTAATAAATTATTGTCTTCTAATGAATTTCTTGATTTAGGCTTATCACTTGATACAGTATTATCAAGAAGTTTCTCCGTAGAATTACTTGCTTTATGTGGTAAGTTTGGTGGTTCCTTCATGTTAGATAACCCCGTTTCCTTTTGTGGATCAGTCACATACTTGGATTTATTAGTTGGAATTGTTTCATTTGTTGATTTATCATCAATTATTATACTTTTACTGATACCACTAGCTGACTGTTCTGGTACTTCATCATTTAAAAATAAATTACTTTTACTGGTTATATTAGCTAAACTACTGTTTTTTGATACATTTTCTGCGATTTTTATAATTAGTTCTGGTGATGTCTGATCAGCAGATATTTTATTTTCCTTAATTTCTTTATTATTTATAGATAAGGTACTTTCTGAAAAGTTACTTTCATTCGATGTTGTTAATGACGTGTCATTTATAAATATTTTCCCTTTTTCAATTTCATGTTCTAAGGATGCAGTACTATTTTTTGGTGTTGTTTCTTTCCAATTAGTCATTAAATCTGATTGAGTATTGTTCAGTAAAATAGATGTATTATTATCAAAAGTAGTTTTTGATATATAATCTTGATTAGTCAATAGATCATCAATTTTAACTGATGACAACTCAGGTGAATGGTCGTCATTATCAGTACTCTTAGTTCTATTCAGCTTAGAGATTTCCAAATCTGAGGATTCATTCGATATGGTTTTATTTACACCTTTTAATTTTTGTTTAGGTCTTCGATTGACTATATTAATCTGAAGAGGAAAATTATTCGGACTATGCATTAGAGTAATGGTTGTTGTCTTTTTACGTTTTCGTTTTTTACCAATTCTAGTATCATTTTTAATTTCCCTACGTATTCGATTACTTGTTATATTTAATTTTCCGCCAGTTAGATGAGGTGGTTCTTGTAATTCTGACATTACACTTGTTCGTTCTGGAATCGACCTTATTTCTCTAGATATTTTTTGTCCATCACAAACTCGAACTTGGCGGGGGTGGTACTGAAAATATGTAATAAATAATAATATAAATACAAAAAAATAATCTATTTTTTCTAAATCAACTTAAGAAAATGCATTACGTTAGTTAGAAGTCAGGATTATTTTATTATCAAAAATATGATTAATTAAAATACTTATTTCCAAGTGAGGAAGTAGGTATTATATAATTTTAAAGAGAATATTTGGCACGGATATTGTTATTATTTAATGTATGCATGCATTATAACAGAGCTTAGGTGACAGTGGGATGATGGTTGTTAGTAATGGGAATTAGTGGTCCCATTGCTACCAATATACCATGACGGGTTGAGCGTGGTCAGTTCCGGGTGAATACATCACGTTAATCCGTGTTAACTCTCACCTATCTCGTTCTTTATTAATACTTTTTATATATTTTAGTATTTCTTTTTCTATAATTTTAGTTGTCTGTTAGTCGCATCATGCAATAACGCACAGAATATCAACAACCGTCAAACCACTTACAATGAAATTTTGTGAATGTGAGTGGTTAAGTTTAGTTTGTATTATAAATTAGTTTTGAATCGGATGGATCGCTATTAATGTCAGAAAAGTAGTAACTGTCATACATAAAATGTAGTCTTATGTTGGTTACATTATAATATAATAAAATTACGTGGTTTAATATAGATACTGGAAAGGCAAAATGTATTAAATTTTGCCTTTATTATATATATATATATATATATATATATATATATTGAACTGATATATAATGAAGTAAAATGTTCACACAGTTTTACTATCCGTCGGTAATCATATGTTATGAGTATTCAGAATACTCAGATTTGAGATTATTCCAAAAAGTTTGTTTTTTAATCTAACCCATTCGAGAATCGAATTAGGACTTCATTAAGTTTTGCGCCATAAAAAAATAAAACAAATTTCTCACCTCCACCAATAGAAATACACAACACCAAATTATGCCAAGTTGACACCACCTCATATTTAATGTAATAAATTCTTTATTAAGTAAGCAATGAGTCTTTTATACTTTTCCATGCGTTGATAGAATAACAAATTTATTTGTCGCACGGATTGTTCATTGTAAAATTTGTTTATGGCACGTACGTAAGTGTTTTTATTTTAATGATAACACATTCATCGAATTGTTGTTTTGCGAAATAATCGATAGGGCAATATTGACCTTGTTTTAAAATTTTATAAACACATATACGTATATAGCCCCTTAATTTAAGGCGACATTTGCTTCTCTTTTGCACCTTCTACCGCCTGTATAACGGATTGTGTTCTGAAGAATTCTTCGATATGATGCCTACAGCTATCTTTCACCATCGCACTGCTCGCCATCAGCAGGGAATTTATCTTCACATCTTAGAACCAGAATATTCACGCACAGTGCAGTTACAGATGAGCTTTCTTTTTGCAAACACTAAGGTTGTGGAAGTAAATTCCTTCTGATGATTTCCCTAGAGACTACAGCATGGGGTTTTTTTAAAAACAATATATTACGGTTTCTTAAGAGTTAGTAACGCGCGTCCATAGGCTATGGTAACCCCGTTTACCATCAAATATATATATTATAAAATCCTATCTTATTTATATTATACATGTGAAACTTTGTTTTTACTCAATCATAGTTATATAGTTGAGCAGATTGGGATAAAATTTTAAACCAAAACGTGTACTGAATGTAAGTGTTAAGTTAGTATAATATATATTGTAACTAAATGCTTACGATAATTATATACAGACTTATGTGAGTAAAGCTGTGGGATACGGCTAGTATGAATATGAATTTTTTTTAGTTAAATATTTAAAATAATAATTTTTTTATATAAAAGTAGTAGATGTTGTAAGAATATTGTCTATTTTAAAATATAAAAATTGTTTAAGTACACTTTCATAACATAAGTTCACTTTCTTAAAATAATTTAAATTTGTGATTTAATTTCCTTTATATCTATTGACGCGTATTATTACAAATGGTATGAACATGATCAGGTATTTTTTTTATATATAGGATCAGGTATTGTTAGTAATGCGGACTATAATTATTAACTATTAACTGGGCTATACATAATGTACCGAACATTTAATACGTTGGCGTATTTCAGATTAAATTCCTAGGGAGCCTGGCCTTTTAAAAAATGTACATACGACTATGTCTTTTCAGACATGTCTCTGTGAAGCTTCGTTTGCACGGATAAAATACACCTACGAGCATCGTAAGCTGCAAGTACTACGTTAATTTAAAAATTGCAGGTACATTAATTAAACCAGGTACTTTATGAAGACATACTTGTCAAGTAGGTACTGCGCAGGTGCTAGATTAGGCAACATTTAGTCCTTGTGCCCTGAATTAGGGTGAACGTACGACCGGTCTGAGATACAGAGACATACTCCGAATGTACTCCGTACTATTGAAATTGAAAGTTGCTGTACATTCCTATATATTTTGTTTACCTACACATTATGATACTTTGTGGTATCGTGTTTCGCAGTCCAAGGTTGTATTGGCGATTCCTGAATTGGTTAGCAAATATGCTGTGTAACTCTTATAAATGTTAAATATATAAAAAAAAAACAAGAAATTCTTACTAATAATATAAATGAGATAATTTTTTGTTACCTTTTGGTAGCTTAACAGTTCAAACAAATCAATTAGTCAATCATAACCTATAGTGTCGAATTGCTAGGCAAAGACCTTCCGTTATAGTTCAACCAATCGTTATGAAATATGGTAATGTATTATTTATGATAGACAAGGGTATTGACATTTTAATCCGGTTAACAATATATCCCGGTCACGCGGCCGAAGTCCAAAGTAAAAGCTAGTACCAAATGAAATAAATGCCGCTGGATACACAGCGTTATTTAGTCATTAACTAAGCAGAGTTTGTACTAAATAATTGTAATAAATAATAACCACCAAATTGTTTATCCTCTCCATCCAAAGGTTGCCTGGTAGAGATCGCTCTTAGCGATAATGTCGCCCATTGTTTTCTCATTGTGATTATTTCTTGTAATTATTTATATTTATAATAAGTTTACTATTGTAATCTTTTGGAGGAAACAATAAAGAGTATCTATCTATCTATCTGTCTAAATAGAAACATACTTTTTTTTTTAAATATAAGTATTTATACTATATATTATAAATATAAGTACTTATATCACATTGAAGAAAATAATAAATACTATAAAATGTCGTGTGATTAAAAAAGTTTAAAGATCTTCTATACTCTATCGGAGCCAGAGCTATCTTCCCAATATTTTTTTATTAATAAAATGATTATTATTAAAAATAAAATTTGGTAATTGAAAAAAAAAATATAATAAATACTCGTACCGAACTGAATAATTACCAAAAGTTTACATTAATAAATATTAGAAATAATCTCTTGAAAATTGTTACGACGGATTTGGGCTTAGTACAAAGAACATAGAACAAAAAGCTAACACATAAAAGCCAAACTACAGAATCAGGTAGGTTTGTACTAAAATAATGCAAGAACAATGTTCAATTGTTCCATTATGCAGTTGTGCAATAGAAAACTGTTCGTAGCATACTTTTAACACATTTACACGAGGTGGTGTTCGCTTTTATGTAAATTTTTGTACTTTACTGGGAAAAGTTTTTCTTCTGCAAAAAAAGAACAATTTTAAGAGTTTTTCCTTTGTTTTTGCTATATATTTTAATTTTCAATTCAACATTCTGCTAATTCTAAAATACATGAGTGTCGTATATTTTTAGAATGTTGAATTGAAAGCTTTAATTAGTCTATTATATACCAGAGGGAGACTTTGTACAAAAGTCGATTGTTTGGGTACCTCTGTCCCATTCGTGTTTCAACCGTGAAACAGTTGTGTTTGTATAGCTGTGTTTCGGTTTGAAGGGTGGGATATGGCGTGAAGTTACTGGGTACAGAGGAATAACACCTGAGACCTCAGGAATGCCAACGCATGGGGGGTATCATGGGCGAAATAGTATACTTTGTTATGTCCATGGTACTGCTCATGTCTATAGGCGACGGTTATCACTTTCCATCAGGTGGGCCGGCAGCTTGTTTGCCATTCTAAGTTGTATAAAAAAAAATTATATCAAATCAATAATTAAAGCATCATCAAAAAGGAAGAATTACTAAATTTTCTTTATTTATGTCACACGATATTTTCACTAAAGTGCCTATAGTTTAATATTGCTTTTCTCGCGATACAGTAACTGTTTTATGCAGTATAAAAATTATAATTATCTACTGCAAAAAATTAAAATTTTAACTTAATAAAAAGAACTTCAACTTAGAATGGCAAACAAGCTGCCGGCCCACCTGATGGAAAGTGATAACCGTCGCCTATAGACATAAGCAGTACCATGGACATAATAGAGTATACTGTTTCGCCCATGATACCCCCCATGCGTTGCCATTCCTGAGAAATCAGATGTTATTCCTCTGTACCAAGTAAATTCACGCCATATCCCACCCTTCAAACCGAAACACAGCCATGCAAACACAACTGCTTCACGGTTGAAACACGAATGGGACAGAGGTACCCAACCAATTGACTTTTGTACAAAGTCTCCCTCTGGTAAAATTATAATTGAAGACCTTAGTTTAATATCCATAACCGTCTAGCGAAATAAATTTTAATGGATTATTAATAGTAATCCTACTATAAAGGCCCATTCATATCTTTTAAGTAAGAGAACCCTAAAATCAAGTATCACTCGCAAATCTACGTCAATATTGAAGTGTTTTCTTTTGACATTGCAGAAACTGTTATTTTAAAGACCATATAATTACTTTTATAAATAAAAGTAATTATAGTCTTTGTCTACAATTTACATAAATGTAAATTGTACAAACTGCGCTATTTAATAAATTCTATATGTAAACATTTGATCAAGTCTATTTTGCACTGGGTATTTTTTTTTAATAGATGATAATGGAATGTTTGCCCTGCCTGTGCTAACGGTATACGCTTGGGGGAAAGGGATTGTTAGTAATGAGGTCTAATAGTCCCGTTGCTAGCAATTGACCCTCTCAGTTCGACCTACACGCGGTTCCTCCTGGAAACCATCATGTTTAATTCTTGTCGAATTCATCATGGTGGGCCAACTGACCTGCATTCATTCTCACCTATCATCTGTCACTGGTGCCTCGTCGGTGTATACCGATAGCGCGGGCGGGGTCACCATTCTATTTTCATCTATTAAAAAAAAACGATATACGCTGGCCCCCGCCAGCGTATACCGTTTTTTTTTTGACATTAATGAGGATGATAGGTGAGAACGAAAAGACAGGTCAGTTAGCCCATCGTAATGTATATACCTGGAATTCAGTACCATAGTTTCCAGGTTTTACTAACAATTCCTTTCCCCCGCCCTAGGATATTACGTTAAGGAAAACAATGCATAATGCCAACAGAAATTTTAACATATTATCTATAAAATGTTGTGTAAGTAACTTGTCAATGACACACATTTGACATGAACGGGGTCGATAAATATTTTCGTTATGCTCCTGTAATTGCTCCGGCGTCAGTATTGCGTATTACATCGTTTAAAGAAGATTATTTAATTCATTAACGTCGGAATTCAGATTTCACGATTCAGCACATTCCATATTACGGTAATAAAGTACAGCAATAAATTGCAATAATGGACACTATCATGCCTGTTTTTAAGAGACTTTCAAAATGTTACTCCTTTTGTCCTCAATTCGTCTGTATTATTTATGTGTGTTACGTGATATCTTCGCTAATTTTGAATCGATTTTGATTATTAATTTTGCAATCCATAGAGTGTGTTGTTTTTTTTTTCTTATATTTTGCTTTATCAGCCGTTAACTGTCCACTGCTGAACATAGCCTCCTCCATAATAGGGGGTTTGCCAGTAGTTGCCTCGTTTGACATGCAGGTTGGCAACCGCAGTTTAACTTTTGGTTATGCTTTAAGAGACACGTTGCTACCCATCCCTCCATTATAAGTTTCCTTAGTCGCCTCTTACGACACCCACGGAAAAGGAAAGAGTGTCCCATTCTATACCATTAACAAACATTTTCTTTCTCTTGCACTATTGTACTTTATTTCCTTAGTTGCTTATATAATAGCTATATGTGTATCCTGATGCTATTAAGAGACTACGGACTAAACCGTCTTTCAAAAAAAAAAAACGTTCACGCTCACTTTTTTACTTTCTTCGAGCAGTAAGTGCTTTATATTATTCTCAATTTCGTGTATAATATAGTATATGTCATATATGTGTAAGTATATTTGTTATTTATATATATTTATTCGTTTATATATGTAATTTTAGTATCTATGTATATCAATAATTACTAGTACCGCATTCGAGTATTCTGACACTTCCCTATGGTTGACTGGGAGAGAATGCTTTTAGCATTAAGTCCACCATGTACACATATTTGTACTAATGAATAAATAAATAAATATAACATTGACACACAATTACTGTCTTTATAAAAATATCACTATGACTTCTGTACATAGTCTCCTAATGCTTTCAGGTTTAATGCTCACCATGTGTATGATTAACATCTATTTGACAACAACACAATCCAAAATTAACTTTATTAATGATTCTAAGATCACTGATAATTACTGGCAAAATTCCTCCAATGGTCCAGAAAGTGCTATAAAGGATGCTTTCATTCCTAATGTCAATCTATGTGGGAGACCTATAATCAGAAGTGGACAGATGACGGCTAAAATGATGATGATGGTTATAAATGTGTTTGTAATCTCTGGGTATCAAATTCAGTACTTCTCCATTGTAAATATTGTGTTTGGAATGGAGAAGGACTGAATTTGTAAAGAAGGATATAGGTTAATAGTTACAATCAACATATCCCGGTCAAGCGAACGTAGTCGCGGGTAAAGTTAGAAATGAACCCCGATGATTCTATATTCTCCTTGTGACGACTTTAGATTTCACTGAATGAAAACTAGGTACTTAATTTCAATGAGAGTACATCGCACTTGAAACGGAAATCACAAAAATATCAAATAAAAAGTACATATCGATCTTTACTAATATTATAAATGTCAATCAATGACTTAATATGAAGTTTCGCATACGTACAGGAACTATACAAGCTCAAGTTGCAAGTAATATTTTTTTTTTATGAGCTTAATAGCGGCCCGTATGTTACATATGTATATAAATTCTGATTGTGGTTCTAATATTGATTTACAGGGTATACCCGAGCTGGACGTTCCGGGTATAGAGCCACTAAGTCTGGGACAGATAGCGCTGGCGAGGGGTCCTCAAGGTGCCAAGTTGACAGCAGTAGTCAATGACGTCAAAGTCCGCGGGCCTAGTAACTTCATAATTCAGGAACTTAAGTAAGTTTATATAGATTATAATTTATATAGATAATTAAATAGAAGATGATATAATGTAGACGAGATTAGATATAGATACGTGTGCAGGAATAGAGGAAGTATGCAGGTACTGGGGCAGGCGTCGACTAAATTCAAATGATCAGATATGTGCATTAAGAAACAATGAAAACTGTTAAAATTTTGGTAAATTACGTATAAAATATAATAAAAAAATAGATATATAATTACAAAATACAATAAAAGTTAGCTAGCCACGTTGTCTGGAACACCATTTATAGTTAGAAGATGGAAATAAGAGTCTAAGGATCTAAAGAATATGTATGAAAGGAGCTATGAAAGTGGATGAAGCTAGAGGCGTTTGGTACTCTAGTGATGAATTTTGCGTGAAGATAGTTAATTTAAACCTTTAAATTTAATCTACTCACTATCTTGAGAGCGTATCGACTGAGTCCCACTTATATAGAACCACAATTTCCAATATATCTAAAAAAAGTGAATGTGTTGAATTCAAGTTTTGTTTTATAAACAAATCAAGAAAACTTTATAATTAACTTAAGAGAGTTCTTGAGATCGTTTTATTAATATGATACATAAAGCATACATAAAGTCACCTTTAGTTCGTATGTCTTTTAATATTAATTCTTTACAATTTTCAGATCGGATTTGGACAAGAACCGGTTCGACTTCAAATTGCTATTACCGCAGCTAGACTTTGCTGGAAAATACAAGATGGACATACAAGTTTTATTACTGCGGTTGCAGGGTAGAGGGAATATTACCGGATCCTTCAGTTAGTATTACTAAAAGTGTTTTATTAATTATGCACCAAAAAGGTCGAAGTCGTTAATTAAAAAAACTTCAGTAGTAAAAAATATCTTAATAATATTATAAATGCGAAAGTTAAGAATGTTGAAATGTAAGAATAGATGCATGGGTGAATAGGTGGATGGAGGTTACTTTATTATGTAAAAAGTACTGAACAGATTTGAATGAAATTTGGTACACGAATGGATTATACCGTAACTCAGTGTGTATAATGCTTTATATGCTAATATACGCGAATGCAGCCAAAAATACAAACCGTGAGATACAGCTAGTCGATAATAAACAAAACTAACGTGGATTATAGTGCTTGACTCGCCCTCTGACAGGTTGCATTCTAATATGCTCAGCAAAATATGAACGCGTCGAGTATTATGTTCAATGGTAACAATTGATAAAAGTTTATGATTACCCCATTAGAGATTATAGTCGTGAGCATATTGTATTTTTTTATGATTTTTATTAAAACAATCTATACACACTTCACTGTTATTTGTATAAGGAATTTCGAAGTTACACAGCGATAGACTATTCCATTCTAAAATGGATCGGATTATGTTCGGAGTTTCGTTAAAAACTAGAAACTTGAATGAGGATATCGAAAAAAGAACCAAAGCCTTTTAGTCTTACGTATATCTGTTTCTTCATCCACGTTTATATCTCCTCTCAAGCCTGCATGCATACTGGTTTCGGAGATATTTAAAGTTTGTCTCATCAGTTACTTGTAGCCCACTAGTGGAGCTGACGGTTTGAGATAGGAGGAAGTGCGTGTGTGTCGGTCAGTGCATGTTGTTGAAAGGTGGATTAGGAGGAACTAGGAAGAGTTTTCCATACCGGAATACTAGGTCTGGTACAATGTTTTGGAGGATTACTGTAGAGTGTTAGCCGGTACGAATCCGGTAATATTCATGTTTATTCAATATTTTCTCGTATTATCACGTTTAATTTTTTTTTACTTTACTATGTCAATGTTTGTAAAAATGTTTTAATGATTCTTACTAAATGACGCTTAAAAAAGTAGAGGACTTGAATGCAATTTGGCATACAGATGGATCAAAGATTAACACATAGTTTGCTTTTTAATCAAGCAAAGCAATAAAAACTAGTATAAAGTAATATTATAAAGAGACAAGTTTGATATTTTTTTTTGTAATCTATTAGTCAACCGATTTTAAAAATTCTTTCCTCTATGGTAAACTACATTGTCAGCGAGTAACAGGGGTTGTATTTTATGCAAAAAAAAACCGTGCGAAATCGGGGCGGGTCGCTAGTAAATAATAAAAATGCTAACAAACTGACGTTTCTTCGAAGCCAGCCTGAGTGGGGCAGTGCGTACTTCTGCATTCCGTAGTTGCGTCGAGTGTGGCATCATTGACTGTCGACATTGCGGTCAAATACATTGGCGCAAGTTACTAATAAAATGAGTGTTATGTAAGTTGTAACTAAGAAAATAGGAAACCGTACAAAATTTCCTTCAACATTTCAAATGGAAGCATTTTAAAATCTTTGACTCGGCAAATAAATATTAGAACATTCTATATTTGAATAGTAAAAGACGAAGATTTTCTTGATATATGTGAAAAGTATCCAAAAAACCTATATATTGAAAGTCATTGACCTTGACCTCAATATACACGAAGTTATAGGCTTATTAAAAAATGTGTAATGTGTATAACCGGGCATGCACTTACTCAAGTCATAAGCATGCATTTACGTTTCGTAATAATATTAATGTGTATTTTATTGTGGCAATGTGTGTTTTATAGTATAAGTGTGTCAACATTAGTCCTATCTACAATAAGTTTCTGCTACTAAATGTGAATTTATTACTCAGTTTTCGTGAAAAATACTAGGTTGTTACTTCTAGATAGACTCTTCAGATGATCAGCTCGTCGGCAAGTATTTGATGGTGCCCTTTGACAACGAAGAAAAAACACGAGATCACCATCTCTTGCCTCTGACAGTGTCAGGCGTATCCATTTAGGCCTCAGTATCTTTTTTGGTGATTTTCTTCTCCCTAGGATTGCAGCGCTTCTCCTAAGGGTGGTACTGCAGATATCGAGTTATTCCCATTAACTTACGTGGAAATTAAAATAAATAGTTGATTAATATGAATGTATAATTGTTGATGAATGTGATGAAATTGGATGAACCAAGATATGTATGTAAGGATAGAGGACGTTGGTTCTCGGTTTTCTGCTTACCCCGTAAAAAATGTTCTGAAGATATACACAGATATGAACGTGACATTGTTAAAGAAACGAAATATTTTATAGAAAAAGAAATAATTAGCTCTGTAGGGCCCTTACAAGTGTAAACCTTATGTGTAAAGAGATAAATTTTCACTATTACAACTCGTGTGATGGCGAGTGTCAAGTCCCTAGTTAAGTGTTAAGAGCATTTAGGCTGTCTACGAGTATAATACTCGAAGGCCTCTAACGTGGTTTATTGGTAGTTGTAAACACGAAGGAAATTATAATAATTATAAGGGAGCAATAATTATACCTATAATATGATCTAAATATGAATTTACCTTTATTAAACTACTTTTGTATTTTAAATACACTATCGGGACTTAACGCGATGAAAAATGCAATCTACGTTGAAACGTCGGTAATAAAAAAAAGCATGTATGCAGGTTCTATTTACCTGTAAATATATCAATAACGATAGTGTATTTTAAATAAGTGTCAACAACGCCAAAAGTTTAAAATTAACTACTTTTTTATTACAGAGGATTATGCTTGTAATGTTACAATGAGGGGGCACAAAGAGAAACGCGGGGAAGATGAATACCTTCAATTCGACCCGTTCAGAGTCAAACTGCGCGTTGGTCAATCATCCATCTACCTGACCAATCTGTTTGACGGTGATCCAGTCCTCGGACCCGCCACAAACAGGGTCATCAATGAAAATTCCCAAGTATTCTTACAAGAAATAAGTCCGGTCCTAGAAAGGAGTCTAGGGGAACTCTTTACAGAAATGGCGAATAAAATAACATCAAAATTTACATATAAACAATTGTTTCCTTGATTGATGGTGAGAAATAATTTCTTATCATATATGGTCATAAAATACCTAGTACGTGATTTCTTTGTACATTATTTTGTATTTACTATGGGTATATTTTTGATGATCACTTTGTAAAATGCTTATCTGAAATTTGTTAAATGTGATAGTATTTTTATTGGTTGAGTATTGACTAATGTTTGTTAGTAAAGGTATTAGTATAGATTAAAATTATTAGATATAAGTTAGAAATTGAAAATTATTTTTTATAAGTTAGTATACTTGTGGATGTTATGATATAGTTAATTATTATAAAATATTGTTTCAATTCTAAATATACTTATTGCTTATGTAAATAAAATTTCTGTTCTCTATTTTGGTTCAGATTCAATGTACACCAAATAAAATTTAACCACACTTTTCGAGTTATGTTACAACATATTATTAAAATGAAATATATTGTTGTTTATTCATTTTTAATTTTATAAAGATTTTTATTACCAGTTTATTAGAGCAGGAAGATATTACAAGCATTTAAAATCTGTCAGTTTTACACTATAAATTGAATTGCCCTTCAATTTGGTACTAATATCATAGACAAAAAAGGTCAGTTTGTAGTCACATGAACTAGTAAACCTGTTAGGTTTTTAAATGTTTGTAATATATTCTTAGATTTACTTTCACCGTACACAAAATTACTTTTTACGAATTTTGTATTAGACATAACATTCTTATTAAAAGCTCAATTTTGGAAATAATGTAGCCAAAAACCAATTGTGAGAGAATTGTAAAAAATCTAAATTTAGACCGTAAATGGTCGTCTATATTCAGAAAGGTCTGTTATTTTTTTGTATAATAAAGAATTAATAATAGTTACCTAATGTTAATAGATCTTTCGAAATTGATTTTATTTTCTAATTTTGAATCAAAAAAAGGTTGAAATAAAAATGTAATAATTATGTGTTTTATTTTTAAAACATGTGACAAATATGGTAAGCGGATTATTTCGTAATTAAAAATATAAAAAGATGACGAAAACTTTGAACACATTTTTATTATTAGGTACTCAAATTGACGGTCCACTTGATAGAAAGTTGTTAACATTATTTATAATATTTAGGCATTTATCTATGATTGGGCATAGATAGATGTACTATACAACATATTACGTATGGATAAGAGCTAATTTAGGTACTACTTTACTCCCCAAAGAGGGAGACCTACGTTCAGCAGTGGACAGTTAACGGCTAATATGATGATCATGGTAATGGACATTAAGGATAAGCAAGCAAGCAAGTGGCAATGGTCTGTTCACATAGTTCGAAGGACCTACAACCTGTCGGGAAGAAAAATTCTTGAATGGCGATATCGTACGACCAAACGTAGTGTAGGATGACCCCGCCTAGACGGAGTGACGATCTCAAATGCATTGCAGAAAGTCAGTGGATGCAGGTGGCTCGGAATCGTTCCTTGTGGCAGTCTGTCTGTGGTGTCTATGGGAAAGGTTCAACAGTGGGCAGATAATAGCTGATATGATGATGAACATTATACTCGAACATTATATATACCTACATTGTATATGCAACACCGATTTATTTCTCTGTCAATAATTGACTGGTAGAGAATATATTTATATGTCAAATATAAATTACATATGATGTGTAATAATATTGTGCAATAAAATTGAAGTTACATTTTCTTTCCCTTGAGTCATAATCTTATTATTTCATTTGAAATGTCAAACCTTAAAATCATTTAACTAAATTTCTATTGTAGGTAGTATATTCATTTATTTTAACATCTATTGTATAAATAGGTAGGTATTACATTTATTTATAGTATATGTATTTGTGTAATATTTTATTATATATTTTGATATTTTATTTAAATGTAAATTTGTTTATGTACTCTAAATATTAATAGTTGTAGCACTTCAGCTACCCGCTAACAACATGCTTTTTAACCTAACATGGTTGTTAGTGATGAGGATAACAACCTTATTGCTAGCAACGGGGGGAAAGGGATTGTTAGTAATGGAGACTGAGAATCCCATTGCTAGCAATATACCCAACCAGGTCGACCTCCTCGCGGTTCTCCCTGGAAACTATCGTGGTTAATTCCTGATGAATTCATCATGATGCGCTAACTGGTCTGTGTTCATTCTCATCTATCACCCTTCATTGGTGCTCCGCCAGCGTATCCCGTTAGCGCAGGCGGGGTTACCATACCATTTTCACCCATCAAAAAAAAATGCATTGGGTTGACTGGAAGAGATCTCTGTCAGAGATAAGTCCACCTTTGCTTACAATATTTATAAATGTATTAAGAATGTAATTTACAAGTGCAATAAAGAATATATAATAATAATAAAGTTTAAATAAATAAATATTATACTGTGCAATTCATAGTGGCTCTTACAACACTCTCCTGAGGACTAATAAATAAGGTTAGCCATTTACGTAATTTATTACACTTACTGTCAAATCCTTCTATTTAAAACTACAAGAATAAATAGTTCTTATAAGAATAATAACATGAATTTGCACATTGTTGATACACGATGAAAATTTGTAATATAGTAGTGCCAGTTTACTTATTTCAATATGGGTTTGCGCTTGAAATTGCATTATCCGATGGTAATTAATGATAAAAAAACAAAGATGGAGCATTATTATCCATAAATGTAATCATAATCGCAAATGTGAAAACACAGGAAAATAGTATTCAAGTGAGAGGTAGTAGGATTTAACAGAGGTTTTGAAGCTAGTAAGTAGCAACTTAAATAATATTTAATTTCTGATATTATAATTATTATGTGCTACGAATTAATTTAATGAGATAATAATGATGGGGTTATATTCTCGATCAATAGGATAACTATTGTTCTATCACCACATCCGTTAACTGTCCACTGTTGAACGTAATCTCTTCTATAAGAAGGGTTTTGTCAGAAGTTGCCACGCTTGGCAGACTGGTTGGCAACCGCAGATAGGGTTTAGTTTTAAGAGGGACGCTGCTGCCCATCTTTCGGTCATTAAGTTCTGTTAGTCGCCTCTTACGACGTCCAAGGGAGAAAAGAGATGGCCCGTTCTTTGGCGGGAAATTATTATATTAATTATTGCTCTATGCTATATAATAATAATAATATTCCGTGTATAAAGGCGACATCTATAGAATGTAGAGTTAATTATTTATATGCTATTAAATAGCACAGTGTAAAGAAGTTTGCTATTTCAACATTTGACTGCCTACGTGAGTAACATTGATTATCCAATTAGGTATGTATTTACTGTAAAATATATTATCGTTAATTAATAGTTTTTTATACACACAATAGATGTCGTCTATACAGTTATTTATTTCATCTATGCGTTACAATTTTCTTAATATTTTTAAATAAATTATTTCATATAAGGATGTTATTTCGTTAAGTTACGATTATTTGTGGAAAATATCAGTTATATGAATTAAAACTTTTTTAAATAGCGCTAGGCAGCCCGCCTGTACTATCGGTATATCTACACTGCTGGAGTATCAGTGGGTATAAGTGAGATTAAAGTAAATCAGTTTTTCTTATTATTAATGGGTGATAATGGAATAGTAACTCCGCCTGCGCTATCGGTATACGCTGACGAGACACCAGTAAGCGATGATAGGTGAGGATGAAAAGGCAGGTCAGTGAGTCCATTGTGATGAATTCCACTAGAATTAACCACGATGGTTTCCAGGAGGAATCGCGTGGAGGTCGATCTGACAGGGAGTATTTCTAGCAATGGGTCAGTTAGACTATTACTAATAATCCCTTTCCCCCGAAGTAAATCAGTTAACCCATTATGGTGAATTCAAGTTATATCGTCATAGTCGTAGAATACTGACGGATCTTTATATGTAATATTTGACAGATCCTTCAGTATTCTACGACTATGACGATATTTCCAGAGGCAACTGCTACGAGATCGACTTGATACGATATAACATATTGCTAGCCATGGGGCTGTTAGGTCTAATTAATAACAATTCTGTTGTTCCCAATTTAGAGGATTTATACATTAATCTTGTCACGATTCAATTCGCATTTCGTTTTTTTTTTTAAAGTAGTTCATTTATTTTCAAATTAAAATAACACCAGTCATTGTGAAGTATGGACAAAAAGTAGAGATTGTGCTGACATTTGGTATATTATGGTGGCTTGCTTAGGCAGGACATGATGTAGCTAGTTTAGGGAATTCACAAAAACATTTTTTATATTTTTCTAATCTACGTGTTTTGTTCATGAAAACTCGAGGTTTAACCTTGAAATTTCCATTAGGACTATAAAGAGGAAAACCAAAGAATAAATGGATTGATTGTAATTGGTATTTGTGATTTAACAGATATAAATCACAGAATTGTCAAAATTATCGTCGAACATAGCTACAAAAAATATAATTGAATGAATAGAGAAAATTTTTTTTGTTACTTAAAAAAACAATCCTCCTTTAAGAAACCCTTCCTGGATTTATTCTTGACCTGCGGTTAAAATTTGATAAAAATTATTTTGTCAAATGATCTTGTTTTTGATTCATGAGTTATGTGCAATAGTTCTATACTATTAATTATTTCTTTCAAATTTTGTTTAGCCATTGAATAAAATAATTAAAAATTGTGTCCCATAAAAAACCGATTTCAATCGTGACAAAACCAATTATTTTGATCTAAAAACTAAATTACTGAACCGATTTTCATAAAATTTATATGGGACTAATCTGCAAGTATATCCTTTCAAATAAAATGATGATTTTTAAATCGGTTTAGAACTGACGAAGTTATGAGATAACAGACATGAAAAATACGGCCGAATTGAGAATCTCCTTTTATTTAAGTCGGTTAAAAGTTAAAATATCTAGACTGTCATAAGTTTACTTTAAAAACTTTCAAAATTATATATATATTATTAATAATTTTGTTTTATTAAACAAGGCACGCAGTTATTGATGTACACGTATTATATATACTCGTATTATCATGTCCTTATACTTACTAATATAACAAATCTGGAAATGGTTGTTTGTTTATTTGTATGATACTTTTTGATATCTTACCTATTGAATAAATCGTGAATTTGACGTGCACGTTGAATATTTGGGTTGGAGAAATACTATTGCTTCTTTTTAACTCGGTCAATCAATATATTCTAATTATGCAGACGAAGTAGCGGATAACAACTAGTGTTATATATAGATCTAAAACACAGCTATAGAACGCACTCATGAGTAAGAGCTCCTATCGAGATGGAAACCAGTCGGGCATTCCCGAATTTAAAGTAAGAGAACTCCGAGTAAAGCCGATAAAAACAACACAATATGACTCACATTATTTATTATTAAAGAAAATCTAAAACTATTATTATATTAGTAAATCCGAAGTTCCGTATAACACGCAATATCTAATTCGCTGACTGGCTGTATCGATGTTGCACCATTTGCCACCCAATCTGTTTACAGTGAGATAATATTATTACACAACGTGGGTCAACCGTCTACGCTGTATTTTTATGCAACACTTCGTGGAACATGGTTGCATTTGTCTTGGTAGCTAATTGACGGAAGTACATGTAAGAAGCGTTAAATTTTATTTTTAATGCACTTGTGTCGGTAAGAGGATAATGGATAAGTTAAAATTTTGAAAAATCCCTAATAAATTATGTTGAAATTATTATATTGTGAAGTTTCGTAACTAGGTACATATTATGTTTTAAGCGGATTGATTTACGTATATTTTTTGTCGAGAACGCTTGACTAGTTTTCATGATTAAAAATTCTCAATGGTCACATACATAACTTTTCAATCATATATAATCGCATATCTAAACTGCAATAGTGATTTACAAAAGCAATTTTCAAAATTGATAAAATCGGGGCAATAGATGAAAATATCAAGTCATACTATTTACATACAAAAATGCAGGCAAATTTCACTAAAATATGTATATAGTTAATTTTACTATGTTTTGTATATTTTATACATGCAATAATGTTTCAATCACAAAAAAAATGTGAGCCAGATACAAACCGGAACGGCGAACACGGCCCCTATCCGCAATGAGTAGACTCAACTCTCTTATGAAGGATTTGTATATTTTGTATTATGATTACAATTATTACGTGAATATTATTTTTTAGACATTGATATCTATGCTCTTTAGAATTATTTTTATGCCATGCAACAATTTACCTGGATTCAGTCGTTTTTGAGGTCGCCAGCGATTATCCTTCGATTTCTATTAAACACCTACTTTATAATTGTTACGCAGTCATTATTTTCCAATTAACTGGCATTCGCAAATTCGTTTCTCTAATGAATTTATTTATCAAAGTTGATTATAAGAGTATGGATTTATTTGATTTTGAAAGTAAAATAACAAGCATACCTTTAATGAGATACTATTTCCAGCAACTTAATACCTATGGGAGGCTAAAACTTTTGTATTTTAAATCTCTTATCCCTAATACGAGATATCCAATATTGTACTGATAAGTTGGTAAGTATTTTGTCTGTGTCATTTTAAACGCACCATTATTTTAGTATAATGATGTTACTATAAAATATATTTTATGTACAATTATATGCCATATTTACATCATAATTATGAGCATATTTTTTATTCTACATTTGTATTTGATTGGTCTTTTGATGGTCCAAGGATAACAGCTATCGTATTTAAACGTGCTACTATGTAAAGTTTGATAGGTAAATTCCTATTATATATTAGGTATAATATATGAAAATAATAAATGTGAAAGTTTGTGATGATGGATATTTGTTACTCTTTCAGGTAAAAATAAGAGAATAGATTTGAACGAAATTGGGTACACGGGTTGATTATACCTTAACTTAGCACATAGGATAAGACTTTATGTACTGATTTACGCGAGTGAAGCCTCGGTGTACAGCTGGTATTGTATAAAATTAAAAGAGAGAGGAAAGGGCGCGAGGGAAGGGAAACTAACATAACTATTGAGAACATAAACTAGGTAGTATGAACATTATGGCCACGTTAGATTTTTTGATGGATTCAAATGGAATGATTACTCCATCTGCGCTATCGTATACACTGGCGGGGCACTAGTGAGAGATGAAGGGTAAGGATGACAGCAGGCCATCGTTACAAATTCCACAAGAACCAACCACGATAGTTTCCAGGTAGAACTGTGTAGAGGTCAGCTTAATAGGGTATATTGCTAGCAATGAAGAAGCCTTTTGCTGTTAGCTATTACAGACAAACTTTTTTTCTCTCGACGTTAGAGTGTGAAACTATTCAGATGGAGGGCGTGATAGCCAGTGTTTGTTATACATATATTGTATTTATACGAGGTATACAGATAGTCTTCTGCCTGCGGCTTCACCCTTGATTGTATCGCAATATTGAACAGCTTTAAATCTTTCTCAATAATTGAGCTATCAAATGCAAAAGAATTTTTTCAAACTTAAATAGCAATTTCCGACATTAGCTTGAAAACAAAAAATACTTTTCTTATATATTTATATTACTTATATATAAATTTTACATTTATATATAAAAATATATAAATAGAATAATATACAATAATTTTGTACAAGTGGATTTAATTACAAGTCTGTAGTATTTTGTTTATGATTTTTCACTCATTCGGATTGCAATTTCGGCTTAAAAGAACGAACAAGAAACTCAAGTGTTGCTTTTTTAAAATAAAAGTAGTCTATTAAACAGCAAAAAATGTATTGAAAACATCATGTCATATAGATTAATTAAATGTATTTTCTAACACGTCATCCATGCTGTTTGTATTGTCTCTTAATATTTTTGTTGTCTCACAAAAATATTCCTATATGTACTACTTAATTTTATTTCACAACGAATTGTTGCACCTTCCTACACTCTGTCTATTCAAGGCTTTCGTTCAAGAACAATTTTTCTTCTAAATAATGCAAGATATTTTAAGAGGCGTTTCTCATAAAATTTAAATATACGGATTTAAAGTATTTGATCTCTGATGTGACCTTCACGGTTGAACTCGAGTATTAATATTAAGTTTAAATTACATTATCCAATTTGCATTGCAGAAAGTTTTAATATAATAAAATTAAGATACACTGCCATACTTTGCTTGGCAAATTCTGACAGTCTAAAATAAAATCATTTTTAATAGATGAAAATTAAATAGCAACCCCTCCTTCCTCTTCGCACTATTGATATATGCTGACGGGGCACCGGTGAGGAATGATAAGTGAGGCTGAAGGAGGTCGGGTCAGTTGACCTATCGTGACGAATTCAACAATAGTTAACCATGATGGTTTTTAACGGGAACCGCGTGAAAATCGAAGGTTACGTTGCTAGCAATTTTTTTTGAT
The DNA here is from genome assembly GCF_026898425.1 of Galleria mellonella. NCBI lineage: Eukaryota > Metazoa > Arthropoda > Insecta > Lepidoptera > Pyralidae > Galleria > Galleria mellonella. The sequence continues at coordinate 2,777,099 of NW_026442090.1, read as the reverse complement.
GGGTGAAAATGGTATGGTAACCCGCCTGCGTTAACGGGATACGCTGGCGGAGCACCAGTGAAGGGTGATAGATGAGAATGAAAACAGGCCAGTTAGCCCATCATGATGAATTCATCAGGAATTAACCATGATAATTTCCAGGGAGAACCGCGAGGAGGTCGACCTGGTTGGGTATATTGCTAGCAATGGGATTCTCAGTCTCCATTACTAGCAATCCCTTTCCCCCCGTTGCTAGCAATTAGGTTGTTATACGTCATCACTAACAACCTATTTTTTCTTCATATCTTACTTTTAGATACACGACTGTCAAAGAAAATAGGGCTATATTTTCTTTTGATTTTCGGTAAAATTTTGCAAGATTTATTAATTTCTATATAGCTAAAAGAGCAGGTCATAAATTTTATAATGGCAACACTGTTAGTACATGGATGTTTGGATAATGTAAATGCAGACTTTGCAATTTATTACGTAGAAATGTCATGTCGCTTTATTTTAATAGCGCCTTGTGCAGCATCGATTTCACTCAGGTCAAGTTCGTACTAATAACGATTTGACGGCTTTGTCTGTTATTTGGACGTGGGCATCTTTAAGAAAATTACCTTGTATATTATTGCCAAACTATGACTTGTATGCAATAACATTTATCATTTATTTAAATCAGTCAACTTGGCCCATATTGATATACCTACCCACAGGTTGAAATCACATTCGTTTTATGGCTTTTTGAACATTTTTCCGAAAGTATAGGTCGAAAGCAACACAATTGTCTAATGTTTGAATAAATGAAATTAAACAAAAAACAAAAATACTTTACTATGTTTTCATTATTTGATAGGGGTGGCAAATAAAATTAAGTCTCCCAACTAGAAGAATTCGAACATAATTTCTGCTAGTATCTAGAGTGTTATTGCTACTGATATTTTTATCATTTGTGTACTGTATTTTCTCCATAACATTTACACTACGTAACTTAAAAGTCGAAATGAGTCAACGTTAGAATAATCTGTTTATTACAAAAAAGACAATCAATATTTCTAATTGATTTATTTAAAAATTGCGCTAATCGCGAACTATTATAAAAGCTAACATTATATTCAATATTGTTTTAAACTAAAACTTTTAGGGGGTAAAAAATTCTACATTCGATTTTTATATTTTCAACTGACTTTAAAAAGAAGGAGGTATATGCAATATATAAAAGTTATTTGATTGCAGATACATGAACGCCAGAAATATTAACCTTGTGCACAGACAATCTTAGAAATCCTGTGCATATCATTATTCTATTTATATCAACCAAGGTTATTTATAATTCGAGCTTAAAATTTCCATCCTATTTTAGTTGTTGGTCATAGAAAAAATTTGGTAAAGTTGTAGTAAAATTCACGCTACGATGGTTCCGTACAATCAAAAGTTAAAAAATAAAAATTACATTTAAAATTTATAAAAACACAATTTTGTATAAGTTGTATTTTTCTATTCAATATTTTTAGTGTTATTATTCTTAAATAATTTCTTTCTACCTATAAGTTAATAAATGTGCTGTTTTTAAACAGTTTCTTTATAGATAGTGTAGTTTTTAATTGACTTGGAAAAAAAGGAGGAACTTCGGTTGTTTTTTTGTAAACCTATTTTGGAAAGTAGTTAGGTATTTAAATCAAAATAACGGATTATATTTCAATTAAAGTCGGTTTTTTTTGTGGAGCAAAATCTACTTGCTCTAGTTCTAGTAGTTGTATCACAAACTAGTATAATATATTATATAATCATTATCTTGGCAAAATACCATAATATCAGGGTGAATGCCACTAAAGAAAAAAAAAATCATTATCTTTTATTGTTTTATTTAGAGGTTATTATCATAAGTTTTGAGTTCTAAAAAGAGTTCTGCGGAACCCAAGAAACGTTATTTCTTATTGTTTTAATTTATTTTGTTGATAAATACGTCTGAGTGTTTGAGAATATTCCAAAGTCACATGTTATACATAGATTGTAAATCAGTATAGGTAAATATTTTGTTTACATTACATTTAATGGTCACAACTAAGTTTATTGCTTTATCCTCAAAAGGGCAAAATGCTGATTTTTCTGTTGCAAATAAATAAATAAAATAATAATACTGTTACTTGAATGTAATTAAAAGGGAGATAGTTAGAGGCCATCGATCACACTCGAGCATTCAAGCGATAAATATTTCCTTTACATATCAGTTAAGTAAGCCAATGTTTAATATTTTAGGTAAATTGTAAAATCAAATTTTTATTTTAATAGGAAGTGAGAACTATTATGGGGACATCAAAAGCATCATGATAATCACAGATTTGGATATACATGGGGTCAGTTTAATTAGCTTTGCAATGGATGCATAAAGCGTCTTTATTTTTCGAAAGTTTTCAATTACCCTTTCAGTCATTAATTGTCCACTGCTGAACATAAGCCTTCCATATAAGAGGAGTTTTTGCCAGTAGTTGCCACGCTTAGAAGACGGGTTGGCAATCGCAATTAGGCTTTTAGAAATGTTTTAAAAGGGGTATTGTCTTGTAATGTAAAATCTTTATTGTACATAATTCAAATTAAGCACTCATAAATGATTTAATATACAATAGCGGACTTATCCCATAAGGGGTGCTGCTGTCCGTCTGTCTACTATTGAATTCCTTTAGCCACTTCTTACGACATCCAAAGGAAAAAAAGAAGTGGCCTATTCTATGCCGGGACCACACGGTAATTTTTAAATCGCTTAGTAACTATTGAAATATTATTTTCATATTTTTAGCAAGTCGTTTAGCGATTTATTTATATCTATATATATAAAAGATTACAGTCATTGGGAAATTCCTGTTTAAAATATTATCTATTAAGACGCATTAATATATAAAAATAAAAATCAACCAAATTGATATGTTTAATTTTTTTTAAAAACTATTTATGAATTAGATCGATCAGAGACAGGTTTTTTATGAACTTTGCGCGAGTGTTATTTTCAATTCTGAATGGATTTTTTTTTATTTTTTGTAAATGAAAAGGGTTTAATCTCGTGTTATTATAAAAAACTCTTCTGATTGTTTTGTTATTCATAGTTTTAGTCATTGATTGAATATTGAAAATAGGTTTACCAGAGGGAGACTTTGTACAAAAGTTGATTGCTTGGGTACCTCTGTCCCATTCGTGTTTCAACCGTGAAGCAGTTGTTTGCATCGCTGTGTTTCGGTTTGAAGGGTGGGATATGGCGTGAATTTACTGGGTACAGAGAAATAACACCTGAGTCCTCAGGAATGGCAATGCATGGGGGGTATCATGGGCGCAACAGTCTACTCTATTATGTCCATGATACTGCTCATGTCTATAGGCGACAGTTACCACTTTCCATCAGGTGGGCCGTCAGCTTGTTTGCCATTCTAAGTTGTATAAAAAAAAGTCAATCAACCTAGTGGTAGTCTGTTGTGGACAGTCTCCTATGCTGTGTTTGGCACTGTCAGAGCCAAGTTCCCGTTTAAATACTCCTCATTTAGTCTGTTGTTACATGCATAGTCTATTATTGTCTGTAGATTGAGATGGACAATAATCCTAATTACGAAACACATGACCTTTAGAATACTTAGCTATTTATTAATTATACCTACTTATACCAAACCAGCTGACCAGGGTGATAATTGCGGGCTCATTTGATTAAAAAAAACTCCTTATCAACAGCATATAAGGGGTTGTTTTGACATAAAACTTCAAAATTTTTCAGAATATTTGAGATATTTATGGAAGCAGTGTATACGAAATTTTAGACAGAAATAAAAAAATCACATCGTTGGGATGTGAAAATTATATAGTACCTACTAACTTTTCAATCAATATCGTTTCCCAATATGAACAATATTTACTACTAGTATTGTCAATGGATATCGTTATTACTACTTCTTGCTCGTTCTTTGTTTCATCCTGCTTACCCAACGGCGCGGCGAAGGCGCGCCATTCCCTTGCTATACAAATAACAGAAATTTGGTCGCCGCAGCACATTCGCTTTCAGACTCAGTTGCGAGATACTGCCAAATTAAGTGCACATCAAAATAGATTTATTATTAATAAGTTTGTTTATTTATAAATTAATATATTAAGAAAATGAAGGTGCTAATTGTTTTAATTGCATGTGTTGCAAATATTTACGGAAAAGTTGCTCGTGAGTATAACGTTTATTTTATTGTTATCCTTGAGTTTTGTTGTGGGATATATTATAGATTGTCCAAGGAAACATCTGGAGACTACCGTGGATTTAAAAAAAATGTTCTTAGATTTTTGTTTTTTTTTTTCTTTAATAAATTTAATTTTACACTAGCTGTATTTGTGAAGTACTGCGCGTGTGTTTTTCTATAGGTCTAACATATTTTTTTGTAGTAAAATTATCCTACACATTGACGCGGGTTCTATGTTATCTCAACTCGAAATTTTATCAAAATCCGTTCAGTATATTTTGAATGGCGCATGCTTAGGTTTTTGCGTGATGCGTGTACAGACGCTGTTTATTTACAGTTTAATTTACTTCATAGTTTTCAACAACAATGTATGCAACTATGTATAAACGTGTATTCTATAATATTTATTATACTAAACTGTTAAATATGGATTTTTTCTCTTCTAAAATCATTGCCAAGTATTATTAAAGAAAACAGTTCCTATTACATGGGACAAAAAAAATTACAATAAAAAATCTAAGCGTCAAGTTGTATAGAAGGCAGTAAATTTATTTTTGTTTTTCGATCAATATTTCTTAAGGAAAAGTTTTTAGTATTGTATACAAAAAAAGGATGAAAGATCCTCCCTCCCAAAATGATGCTAATAATTTCGATGTCACCTTATATGTATACATGACGTTTTTTGCACAATTAATTAATAATAGAAATTAGAATATTTGTTTATAGACAATTAGTTACAAAATTGTACTGAAATATTATAAATTGAAATTATTTTACTTAACATTTTGAATGAAATAAAAAGATAAAAAGATAAATAAAAGTGGATCAAAGTGATAAACAATTATAATAACAAATAACTTCTTAATCGGTTTAAAAAGACTTGAATATGGAATAAATTTGCATTGTTGACAAATTGAAAAAAACTGTTGTCAATCTAATCACCAATTTGCATTGTAATTAAATGGGATTTGGTGATAAATGTATATTCTCAAAGCGTAAATTTATGATCGGCTGCAATTGTTACCTACATTGTTACTGATGAATAAATAATTATATTAACTTTTCAATTGACTTTTAGAATTCACCGATATTTTTTGCGATTATCTAATACAAAATATTAATAAATTCTGCATGGATTTTTATGATTCACTTTAACAAAAACTTTCAATATTAATTTCAGTGTGTAGGTAATATTATATTTTTGTCACAATAGAGTTGATTTTTATGGAATATATTTTTATATACACGCTATATCGTTTAAGGAAAGAGAGAGTCGAGTTTTATAGGAAAGTATCTTTACATAAATCTCTTACTTTTTCTTAATACATTATCATGATTCGTCTCATGCATGTTGCTTTCGGAAATCCTCGACTCCTCCTAGAATTAGAACACGGTCTATTATGATCGTGATAAATATAAATATAAAATTTAAATTATTCATTATATAATACGTATAGTGGATACTACAATGACCGTAGCAATTTACTGACATCCCATTGATCGGTACCAATTTCTTATTATACAAATCTGGCTATCCAAACGTTTGTTTTCGAGTTTTTCTTCTTTTACATTTACTTTACACTTGCATTGTATTGAATTTTATACACTTAACCGTTTTCCTAGGAATAACAACACTAAACTTTTTTACTTAATATTTTTTGTATTATATTGGTATATTTTGTATATCTGATCGTCATAAGGAACTGGGCCATTCTTTATGGCAGTTTCCTATTGAGTAGATTTCAGTGATGATTTAAGAGGGTCGTTGCTGCCCATCCCTCGACCGTTACATTCCCTTAATCACTTCATACAACATCCACAGGAAAGAAAATGATGGCCCTTCTATACTAGGACTACACGGCACAAAATGGCATACTGGCATAACATACATGATTATTTAACATTATGTCGTAATTTCACTACTTATTCTAAATTACAATCGAAAGATAATCTATTACGAATATGATACAGTGACCTAGATCTTAGTTCTAGTTAATGTTTGAAATTTGCACTGTTCCATAACATAATAGTAAATGTACTTATATTGCGCTTCAATTGTGAGACATTTTAAAATATTAAAAACGAGAATATAGGGCTTTTTAATTAAAAAAAAAATTTACTACACAAAACACGGAACAAATTATTATAATTATGCTTGTGAGTTTATCTTCACAAGCAAATAAGTATGCCAAGTATCTCTCTACTCGTATGATAATGTTCTGTTAATAATTAAACAATAATAAATTATCATTACATAGTATTGTCTAGCAAAAGTATAACTAGGCTGAACACACTGCCGCGTGTCTAGATGACTTTTATATAACAAGGCTTCGAATTATGTATTTGTTTATTTTAATAAAAAATACAGCTTTTGATCTGATTTATTTGTAAAACAGTAGTAGTAGTACATTAAAATGCTTATAATTGCATAAATAAAATGCATTTGAATGTACTACTGTTGTACCGTCTAGCAAAATATAAACTTGGTTGGACACGCTGTCGCGTATCTAGATGACTTTAATATGACTTTCATATAACGAGGCTTCGAATTACGTATTTTTTTTTTCATTTTAATAAAGATACAGCTTTTAATCTAATCTAATGTAAAACAGTACTACATTCAAATGCATTTGTGCAATTACATGCATTTGAGATTGCTGAAAACGTTTCCTATTATCATAAAAAATCTTCATCTACATAGGTCATTGACTTTAGTGCAATAAATATTTATTATTTATGTTATTTAATTAATATATTACGCCGACTCCAATTCATTGGGATAAGGGCAGGAATTATCTAATTGTTTTACTATTATTTTATTTATATAAATTTAGATGTAAAATGTATATAATAAATAATGAATTTTAATACATATAATAAATTGCATTCCGTTGTTTTAAATTTAAGTAAAGTCATTGTCTTCCCTCTGTTTAAGGGGAAAAAAAGCAATTATAATTTTATATCAACCAATATGAAATCGATTCGAAAAAATACAATATCTTGTTGGTTACCAATATTTCGTAAATAATTAATTTAATCAATTTAATTATACTTTAATTCTGTCAATACAACTTAAAAAAAAACTAATTCCCTTTGTATGAGAGCGAATTATACTTTTCCATCTTTTCATGTTTGAAAATAAAAGATAAAATAATTTAAACACACAAAAGCTAAAGAATATAAGCATAATTTAATAAATATATATAAAAAATATATATGTATATATTGACAATGTATTCGTATTTAAAAAAAAACTACTACAATAGTAGAAAAACAAGTAATTGTTAAATTAAATATTGGTCATTTCCATTCACAAATATTTGCATACGAGTATTATTCTAGTCTCGGCCTTCTATTATTGTTAAATAGATAAGTATCGTGTTTTTTTACGAGGAAGTTATAACTTTATTCTTTGGAAATACCTTTTAAGTACTATATTTTATTATGCTTATTCGATGTTAGTATTGTTCTTATATATATATATATATATATATATATATATATATATATATATATATATATATATATATATATATATATATATATATATATATATATATACATTTTATATTATATATATTTTTTATATATATTTTTTTGTATGTCTTACATTTTTATAAATTATATTATTAGATTCTAGTTGCTTACTTTGAATTCTTAGTATCTGAAATGAAGTAATTTGCTGCGAATAAAATCTTTTAATATTTTATTAAATCATGCATCGACACGCTGTGTTTGATCATTATTAAAATCAAATAGCTAAAAATTTTAATACTCAATTCTTCAATTACTAATACTGTTTATTTTAGTGTTAAAATTTACACGGATACATTTTAAAAAATAATAATTACTAATAAAAAAAATCCCATATATAGCTCAATTACTTAAACCAAAATGTAATGTGTAAGGTTATTATAATTCAGAACTACTCGACACGAGCCAATTTACGAATGTTCTAAATTGACCTGGTCGATCGTTCAATCTTTCAAATTTTTTGTACGTATATCTATTTTATATAAGTAAAACTTTATCCTGTCATAGAGAATGTAACATTTTTTGTAACTTTAAAATTAGAACAGCTTAAATATAGCCTTTTAGACTGATATTAGATCAATAAATACAAGAACATAAATAAATTTTGACTACTTAGTAGCTAAAGTTTACTTTCGCAGATTTAGTGCAGTTCCAAGGTTGTTCGCTGTTAATCTAACGCCATTCAAGGAAGTCTAGTTCTTAAACTCTCGTATGTGGGACAAGTCTTAAATACAAATTACATACATACATTACGTAGCCATACTCAATGTTTATAATTAACGTCTTTTGTATGCTCCTTATATAATATTCTATATATAAATGTATGACCTTTTGTTTTATATATTTTATTATTTATGATACGTATAAATTCGTTACGTGACTTGATTGTCCATATGTATCTTATCTATACTAATATAACAAAGAGGAAATATTTGATTGTTTGTTTGTAATGGATAAACTCAAAAATTACTGAACCTATTTTAAAAATTCTTTCATCTACAAAAAGCAATATTACCAGCGAGTAATATAGATAATATAATATTTTAAAAAACTCTACCTACCCGTGCGAAACCGGGCTGGATCGTTAGTGTATAATTAAAGAGGTTTTAGGAAAGTTACGGAGGTTTTACGTTATCCATATATATAATAATGAGCAATCAGTCATTTGTTAATCTAAATCATTATCATATCAGCCCTTAACCGTCCATTGCTGAACATAACCCTCCCCCTTGGGGGGTTTTGCCAGTAGTTGTCACGCTAGGCAGCCGGACAACTCGGCAACCGCAGTCAGGCTTTAGAAATATTTTAAGAGGGACACTGCTGTCCGTCCCTTGCCGTCCCTTAGTCGTCTTTTGCGACACTCACGGGAAAGGAAGGGGTGGCCTATTCTATACCAGGAACACACGGCCCGTTAATTTTAATAGTTTTATATAATCTTATGTCATTTTTTCCCATTAACTTTTAGGAAGTTTTAAATTTCATATGTAAATAAAAAAAATTATTTACTATGGTTTTTTTTTAATTATACCTGCTGTTTATATTTATTTTTTTATCATTACTTCAAATTCTACAAGTAATAATTTTCAGTAATCCTTACTAATATTATAAATGTAATGTTACCGCATAGCACCTTAACAGCTAACCCAATCACTATAAATTTTGGTATACACGTACTATATGGGACGGACAAGGATGTGCGCTACTTTTTATCTCTGTCATAATTAACAGAGTGTCCGCAATATGTTAATACGTGCGTTGCGTATAAAAAGTTATAACTTTATAAGATTAATTGTGTATTGTGGAAAAAGAAATCAACGTGTAGCGACGAAGAAATGTGACAATGCTCTTTTTCATTCACACCTAATCCAAATTTTAAATAGACAGTATTAGTAGTTACTTAGATATAACGCGGTGACAAGTATACAGAAGGATAGACGAAGTTACAACCATAGGACCTAAAACCATTAAAATATAGTATAAGTATATAAAGGTTACGTGAATATGTTTTTGATTTTTAATTATTCAAGTTACAAACAATAACTGTATAATGACATATGATAATAAAAGTGTATAGTTACGTATTGAATGGAAGAATAATAAGGGCAAGGTGGTTCCAGTCATTGAGAATGTTAGGCGGCATTATGGAGAAATAACGACAAATAATAATATAGTCTATGGTCATAGTCTATGATCAGTTATATCATTATCTGTAGATATGAGCTATGAAATCATATTGCGAAACTGGATGTTGGTAACAATTACTTTTTAATAGTCCTAAAAAATAGAGGTCTCAATTCTACTTTTTTTTGTGCATGTTATGCGACATTTGCGACAATTGTGAATCGATGATGATAATGCTTTTTAAGGGTCTCTTCTTATTTTGTTGTATGTTGTTTTATTATTAAGATTTAATAATATTGCTTACAACAACATGGTTTTCTCTTGCCCGCCGGATGATGTGTGGGTGGGCGAGGTAGGGGCCTCGGGGCGTACACCATTACCCCGGCTTCTACTCTGGAGACGACGACCTCCGGGTCACTGGGTTTGCAACCGGCATACACTGTTGGTCTGTGTATGCCGGCGTGGTGTCTTATAATGTTGCTTTGATACTTTGACAGTAAATTCAAACTATAGATGTCACGCATGTCATCTTAAGCAGTATTCCATTATCATACATTGTTGTGATACTACAATGTTTTAATTATTTTCGAGCAGAACACGTTGTGTTTAATTGAGATAATAAATGTATTGGTGTTACGGAACTTCCTCTATAGTTAAAATTTAAGACTGTTACTTTTAGAAAAGCGACTTTAATACTTCGACTGTAAATTCGAATGAGATGCATAAATGGTTGAGCAAATGCATTATTCGTTTACTTCTAGAATGAATTTCTATTTTAATAATTAAAATCTGCGCTTCAGGATTTGCATTTAATAAATATTAAATGCAACTCATGAAGCGCAGATTTTACCATTGTCTATAGAAATCATTAAACTTTTAGATCCTTTTATATTTAAATAATATTCATAATATTATTAGATGATACCAGATTTGTATGATGTACTGATCAGAGATTCAATTTATAGAAATTAAAAATTAACTTACTATCGGAACAATAGGTGTAATATTTAACAATATTACTAATTAAATAGATTATGTACGTAATTATATTCAATTTTGTTTATTTTATAAATTATTTATTTTTATTTAACAATTTTTCCATTCTGTGACAATTAAGTCAATTAATTTATTTTATGTACATTTATTTTTAGAATACTTGTAATACAAATAATCTAGATGTTTCGTAAATAATAATTGTTTGTTTTTTATTTTGTAGCGGATTACTTCCCAGCATGTAAAAGGAGTGACCCTCAAATAAACAAATGCATCTTAGACGGAATAGAAGCCATGAGGCCATACCTTGAAAAAGGTATACCCGAAGTCAACATCCCTCCTATTGAACCTTTCACTGTACCTACTTTGAAACTAGACAGAAATGTTCCTAATCTCAGACTGAAAGCTACTATAAAGCAGGCTAAAGCATTTGGAGCTAGCAATTTCAAGATCGAAAAGCTAAAGTAAGTTTTTTTTTTTTCATAATAAACTTTATTAATTAATTAACTTAATTTAATTATTTACGGTTCTTCAGAGTTTTTAATGTGCTCATAATGCCCTTAATACTCGTATTACAGGTGTTTATAGGCTACGGTGATATACTTTCTTACCATTAGGCGGGCCGTACGCTTACCACCTCAGTGGTGTAAATAAATTCGTAAATTATGCAATAATAGAACAGCAAACAAGCTAACGACCCACCTTATGGAAAGCAATCACCTATAGATATGAGTAGTACCATGGATATCATTGTATACTGTGATTTAAATTATTTCTTTCCATCCTAAGGTTGCCTGGAAGAGATCGCTGTATAGCAATAAGACCGTCCATTGTTGTCTCTTTATTTTGCTTTTATGTAATTCAGTTTATGTAATTAATTATTTATTTCGTTTGTGTGCATATTGTAATTTTTATAATCTGTGTCATTTTTTAAAGGGAACAAAAAAGTCTTTTCATTCATTCATTTATTTATACTCTGGTGTCCATAGTAGTAACATAGTAGTATCATAGTAACATTGTATAAAAATACCTATTAATATATATATATATATATATATATATATATATATATATATATATATATATATATATATATATATATATGTGTGTGTAATATTTTACTCTAAAATCAAAACAGTTTTTTTTTGTTTTCGTGCACTTTTTTTTCTTACTAAAATCATCCGTGCTTGTTATCTGCATGAATTGGAACCTATTATGCTATTAAAAAATAAATACAGCATGAATTATTTCTCAGAAAATATATACAATACAAAAAAAAAATAATGTAAAAACTTAGTAGCTAATATAATTAAGAAATTAAATATCTATCTACGTATATATTATATACTGATTTGTTTTGATTGAAAATTTCAGACTCAATCTAAATAACAAGTACGCGGCTGAAGTAAAAGTTACACTCCCCAAGTTGATGGTCATCGCTGATTACGACGTCCAAGGTTCCCGGCTGCTCACTCTTGACATCAACGGGAAAGGAAGACTCAAGGGAAATTTCAGTAAGAGTTTTAATATTTTTAAACCACTCAACGAAAGAAGCATATTCTCAGTTCGTTTGTTTTTTTTTGCAACTGTGTTACGTAAATAAGTTGCCAATACTGGACCAATTTTTATCAATTCTCATCATCAACATATCAGCCTTTAACTGTCCACTGCTGAACATAGGCCTCCCCTTATTGTGGGATTTTGCCAGTTGTTGCTATGCTGGGTAGACAGGTTGGCAACCACAGTTATGGTTTTGATGATGTTTTAAGAGGGACGCTGTCGTCCATCTCTCGATCATTAAGCTAAGGGAGCTAAGTCAAGGGAGTCGCCTCTTAGGACACCCATAGGAAAGGAAAGGTCGGTCCATTCTTTGCCGGGACCACATAACATGATATTGAGTTATGTTTGTAAGACTGTTAAAGAAATAAATTTTTATTTTTATTGTAATGGGTAGAATTTGCCTCCGTGTTGGTCCCATATTCATTTTGTAACGATTGTATGTTTAAAAATTTTTTGCACTGCAAAAATTGCTTCTTGTAAAGCAAAATACATTTATAAAATATACAATTTACAAAATAAGGATAATGACTACAAATTGAACTATATTTTTCTTTTTTTTATACAACATCTATGTTTCTTTACAAGCTGAAATACGAGTACCATCTGATTAATGGTGGCAACCATAATCTATAGACATTTATAGTATTATGGAATTTACAAATTATATTACATTGTAAGTTGATTTTAACGATTATTATTTTTTAATCGTTAAATACTAATTTAATTAATAAAAACTGACTAATTTAAGACATAGTTGTGAAACTCTGATATGGAATGTTATTTACTATGCAAGGGTTAACAAAACTAAATCATTCAAGGTGTCGACACACTACTTAAAAACCGACTTATTAAGTCAATGCGTTATACCTACTCAATGTAGGTACCTATTTCCTTTGTTACCTCACACGCAATCCGAAACGTACTTCCATAATAAGTACATATCGTATACCTCTAAATAGTGTCTTCTTACAAACGTATTGCCAAAATCAAGCCAACTTTTTTTTATCGTTGTTTGACCACTAAGTTCGTACAGATTGATGATTTGTTATTACTTGACAAAGTTCAAATAAGTATTTAATTCGGGCTTTTTTCAAGCAGAGATACCTGTAACACTGTGACTTTTGCATGATTTTTTTTTCTGTATTCATACAAGTAATTTTAACATGTAAGTATCTTTATTGATTTTAAACTATTGTCAACAGCCGGCATAACAGTAGTAGCTAAAGGTGTAGCTAAAGCAATAGAGAAGGAAGGAGTGGAGTATCTTCAGGCAGAAAAAGTTATTACTAAAGTGAGAATCAATAATGCACAAGTAGCAGTCGATGACGCCGACAGACCTCTTGTTGGTGAGTTTTTGATTTCTTATAGAGAATTTAGCATTTAGAAACTGAATGGATGTAGGTACTGAGAAGGAATTGCACTTATTGGCTCATTTGCTTTTAAGATTATTTTTTATGGGGTTAACAATATATTTGAAACATATATTCTCTCTACCTACTGTCCAAAGAGCTTATTGATGATATGGATATTTACATGTCTTTTGTCTCAATTATGATCCAGTAGAATGTAATATATTTAGCATCAGCAATCAGCGGTTAAGTTGCATTTTAAAAGGCCATTAACGCTGCATTTTGCGCATATATTTTTTAAAATATATGCGCAAAATGCAGCGTTAACATAATTTTTTTTATACCATGAAGGTGGTAAACAAACACAGCCTTTGTAAACGGTTACTGTAACCTATGATTGACTGCAACACTAGGGGTGTTACGTACGCGTTGCCGACCCTAAAAAAACCTAAATAAAGGGTATATTAAAACAAAAATTTTGAAAATCCCCATACTGTATCTTTAGGGAAAATCTCGGCAGAGTTCATTCCATAACATGAGCGTTCGCGGAAGAAAATTCCTTTGAAGCATAGTCGCTAGTCAGGCCGATTTCTAGAAGATTAATACAATTACTGTACATAAATAATTTAAAACAAAGGTAACTAAAGGTTTATGACAAGAGATAGATATCACCATAGATATGCACAGAATACACTGTGATATAGAAAACCTGTGGTACTCCCGGTAATCTAAAAATATAAAATAAGTTAATTACTCAATACTTTCTATTCAGGTGCCTCTACAGCTACCTTCTTCAACGCCAGCCCAAGAATTGTGCTTGACGTCATCGGCCCACTGATAGACGAGACCAGCGCAGCTATTGCTAAGAAATACATTAACAAAATCCTGGGCTCAATACCTATTAAAGAAGTATTGATAGACGATGAACCTGCAGCATAAGTACAAATTAGAGTTAAGTCTGACTACGTGGTAAAAGATTATAAGCCCTATAGCAATAGTCTTAACACTTGCATTTCATTGTTATCGTTAGAGGGATACATGTGCCCATTACCTCGAGATATCGCAAGTGTTTTATGTATTTATTTATTATTTTAAGATAATGAATAGTATAGGTAATATTTTTGGAGAACATAAGGGAGTTTGCTGTAACGATCTCCAAGAATATTACTCCCTTTCTTTCTTTAAATATTTTGATAAAAATAAATAAAAAGAATGTGATAACTAGGTATGTGTTGTTGTTTCAATATTAAAAAAACTGTGGCTGTGTAAAACACAGTCAACAGTCAAATAAATAACTTAGGAAATAATCATCAAAAACAGCTGTTGTAATGTACATATGATGATTATTATTATTATTGTATTGAACATAAATAATTTTAATAAACCATTGATTAATTATAAGATTTCTAAATTTATATCTTTATATCGTACCTAAGTAATGTTTTTGTTTACGAGTCTCTTTCGTAGCTAAAGTAGGATTGTAGATATATTTGTATATATCTAGATATATTTGAGTTTTCACTAATTTTTTTAATTTTTTATGTAACTGTATACGGAAATAATGCTGATTTGTTAGAAGTATAAACCATTTAAAAATTTCACTCCGCCTGAGTTAGCAATGTCGAAAAAAAATTAACATAGTATACACAAGTTGCATTAGTAGGTAGATATATAATTAAATATATATATGCTATTAAATACATATTTAAATATATATTTAATTAAATTATTATCATCGTATCAGCCGTTAACTGTCCACTGCTGAACAAAGGCCGTGTCTTTGGGTAGTTTTGTCAGTAGTGCGGTTGCCAACACGCTTGCTGTTCTTGACAATCGTGTTGGCAACTGCTTTGGTGACGTTTTAAGAGGGGCACTGCTGCTCATCTCTCGACGATACCCACGGAAAAAAAAGAAGTAGCCTATTCTATGCCGGGAGCAAAAAGGTAATTTTTTTATGTTATATTAAAATTTATAAATATTATACAATTTATGAAGTAAACGGGGAAAATATTGCACTGATTTGGACTGAGGCAAGATAATGAAATATTATATTTACAATCGACTTCAAATAGAAGCAAGTTTTCAATTCGGTTGTATTTTTTTACCTCGTAACTCCATCAATTGTAAACCGTTTTGATAAATTATTTTTATTCCCTGAAAAGATATACTTACAAATTGGCCTCATAGAAATTTTATCAAAAACTGTTCAGTAGTTTAGCTTTCAAATGAAAATATTTTTTTTATACAACTTAAAATGGCAAACAAGCTGACGGCCCACCTGGTGAAAAGTAGTAACCGTCGCCTATAGACATGAGCAGTACCATGGACATAACATAACTGTTTCGCCCACGATACTCTCCGTGCGTTTCCATTCCTGAGGACTCAGATGTTATTCCTCTGTATGTATGGCGTGAATTTACAGAGGTAAATTTAAAGACGTTAAATTGATTAAACGCGGCTGGACCGTTTTGTTGCGTTGTATTTTTCAGTCAACATTTATTACAATAGTAAATCGCAGGTAAATTTATAAGGAAATGTTGTTTGTATAAAGCTATAAGTACCTATTTATATTGTTAATATTGTTATTGTATAATTTATTAGCAATTCCGTGATCCGTAGTTTTAAGGCATAGACTAGAAGTAAATCATTTATACCTTTCTGTTCAAATAACTTACTTCCAATTTATCACAGTGCAATTGTCAATTAAATTTTTTCATGTAGCCTCTATGGTTGATTATTCTTAATGTATATTACAGCTTAGATTACAGCCATAGCTACTTTAATAACTTTATTTTTAATACAATTTATAATAAAATGTATTATGTTTCACTATTTTATATTTATGATTGAAAATAAAAAAAATAACACAAATAACATTTGACTTTTTCTTTTTTAAAACAAAAATATACCATCATATTTAAGTATATTATATAATAATATTCATAATAATAAATTATTGAGTTATAAATTATAATTTATAATTCCATATTCCATTATCAACCCATAAAAAAAACATACTACATCACATAATAGTACCTAAATGTAGACTGCCAGTAATCATGTACTCGTAATAACATGAATAGAACATACCTACTGTGAGATCCAACAACGCATCAATAGTTGGACGAATTTTTGGAAAATTCAATTTTGGTGGAATTAAATTCATTCTATTAAATGTCATTTTAACTGACTGCATTTAGAGCGGTTTTTGACATTCTGACATGTAATAGTAATAATTCGAAAGTATAATAGCCACCGACACCTTTTATCATCGCACCGTTCGCCATCGAAAGGGAATTCATCCCCACACACTTAAACCTAAATGATCACGTACAATGCAGTTTCAGAGAAATTTTCTCCCACGAACACTCAGACTGTGGAATGCCGAAGTTTTCCCTAGAGTATGGGGTTCTTTAAAAAGGATACACTACGGTTTTTTTATGGTGGGCAACATGTACGTGACACCCCTGGTGTTACAGGCATCTATAGGCTACAGTGACCGTTTATCAGATGGGCTGTATACATGTTTGTCACCTTTGTGGTATAAAAAAAAATGGCTGTTTAGGGATAGCTGAGGTAGCTGTCGATAGTGAGTTAGTAAAATTTACATAATTTCAATACACTTAGACGCTCAGTATTTTCTTAACGATCAAGTTGTTCATGACACCATATTTCTTTTTTTATTGTACTCGAGATTCTTGCATACTAAATCCTTACTAATATTATCAATGTGAAAGTGAGGTCGTTTGTTACCTTATAGCACCTTAACGGCTTAAGAATAAAACCTACTTTTTACTTGGTCAGTAAATGCATACCAGTCACGGGAACAAAGTCGCTGGTACAAGCTAGTATAAAATAAATAAATAAAAATTTCTCTCCAATTGTAATATACCTAAAAGATTTAAGGAAAAATATAAGTACTTAAGTTTGTATTTATGTATTATTACGATAATATGATATGAAGGTACACTTACCTTTTTGCATATAAAATTCGTTAAATATTTTTGTTACATTCAATTTACTTTTAGGTCTTCTTAAAAAATGCATAAAGTAATTACACATATAAGCTTACAACTTGTATGGGACAAGGTTAACATGTAAGCATACAGAGTGCATGGGTCAATATAATTTGCAAGCATATGATATGCATGAGGTGAGATTATATGCAAAATAATATGAAATACATGAGTTACATTTACATTAAAACATAACGATGTATAAAATAATAAAATACAATGGACAAAACGTGAATACTAATTAAAATTACGATCTTTATTTTAAGTATTCGCAATAGAATCTATAGATATACAATCTGTAAAAAATAAATATTATTTTAAATAAACTATTTAACATGCAAGATTTCTATAAAGAAGAACATTGTAGTGACGTTGTAAATATTTCTAGTGACCTCTCCTCGGGCCTACAAAGCGAGGTTGCATATTCCACATATATGGCATGCACTGGCTACTAGTCCATACCTTTTATAAAGGCATATTTTTTCATCTAAAATCCTAGAACTAGTTCAGTTACTGGAGATTGCTCAACCATGTTGCTAAAGTTTATCCTGTTGGTATTTTATTTCTATCAAGTGAATGGAAGACGGGTGGAAACAAATAAGACTTATTTTAACAATGCGGACAAATCAAGTAAGTACATATTCATAATTCTGATCACTGCACCACTTTTGTTTTGATTATTATGAGATAGCCTGGAATAAGATCGTAGCTATAATAAGTTAGAAGTTAACATTTATTCTTATTGTAAACAATTTTAACTAGTTTGAAACTTTATTCTCTTTGCTGTGATAGGTCTGTCTGAAAGTAGACAGATATTTCATCTCTTTCTCCCTTTATTAACAAAGTTAATAATATTATAGTATATATGCAGAACGAAGTCGGATATTCAATGTACTTTAACAATATCTAAGTTAGTTCTTCACTAGTCAATAACTGTGATGATACCTATAATATTTTGTTAATTTCTTGGAAAGTGACACCGTCGGTATGCCACTACAGTGACCCGAATGTTGCGCAGTGCATTCAACGCATGGCTGAACAAGCAAGGCATCTCCTCGCTCAAGGGGTACCGTCGATAGGTATACAGCCATTGGAACCACTCAAAGTCCCAAGCATCAGGTTACGGCAACACAACGCCCCGAAAAACGCATTCAAATACGACGCTTGGCTCTCAGATATCGTATTGGATGGGCTAACGAATTTCTCCTTCAATAAATTAGAGTAAGTATCTAATTATTATAATACTAGTTGTTACCTGTGACTTCGTCCGCGTGACCATAGCCTATATCCTTCTTCATCTCATATAGTACATGTATAATAAATTTAATAATGATTGTTGTTAAAGCGCTATAAAGGAACAAATAAGCAAATCCACTTTCATAATTATAACAGTAGTAAGTATTTGTCGTATAAGACACGAGATATCAAACAATATCTGCGGGCATAACCCAGAACATTCATATCCGAGCTAATTTAGAAAATTTCGTTTCCTATGTTCCATATGTATGGTTCCATCATTATTATCATCATATCAATTGTTAGCCTTCCCCTACTGTATATAGACCTCCACCTATTAGGGGG
Organism: Galleria mellonella; assembly: GCF_026898425.1. Lineage (NCBI taxonomy): Eukaryota > Metazoa > Arthropoda > Insecta > Lepidoptera > Pyralidae > Galleria > Galleria mellonella. Next base: position 2,757,761 of record NW_026442090.1, on the reverse strand, counting down.
TTTTGTCAGTAGTTGTCACGCTTGGCAAGCATGTTTGCAACCGCAGACAGGCCTTAAGATACGTTTTAAGAAGGACATTGCTTCCCATCCCTCGACTATAAGTTCCCTTAGTCGCCTATTAGAAAGAAGAAAGAAAGAAAGACTTTCTTTGATACCTAAGAGGAAAAAATGGGTGATCTATTCTATGCTAGGACACACACGTTCAGTGTATGGTACGGTATTGTTTATTTGAAAGTTGAAATTTGTTCCAGTGTTTACCCAGAGGAAATGAAAGTAACAGCGAATATAAGTCTGCCTAAACTCGATGTGTCTGCAGACTACGTGATACTTGGGAGCTTTCAAATGTTACCCGTCGAATCCACTGGGAAACTGTCAGCAAATTTTAGTGAGTGATCATTATTTTTTAAATTAGGATTAATTATTATTAATATTTTTTTTTTGTCTATACATATAAGGAAATTGTAACCACTGTGCTGTGTATGCATCGTGTAAAGAAAATTGAGTCGAAATAAAAAAAATATCTATCTATTAAAATAAAATTAATTGTTAACTCTGTTTTTTTATTATTCATTGAAGCCCGAGAATGTTTTTAAAAGTAAAGAATTTAAAAATTATTCGGAAAAATATAAAAATTTTCTTTTTCTGATAAAAAAAATTATCCAATAGGTGGTGGTAGGTCGCCCGCCGCCGTCTGGTAGTTCAAAATAAGAATTGTGTCTACATAAACAGTCGACAGTACTGGCCCTCTAGACAAGCAGCAAGCGAATTTGTAGATAGAATCGACATCGCTAGCGAGTCCGTGAAATAGAATAAAATAGCAATGACGAATGTCTCATTCCAACTCACGGACTTGCTAGTGATGTCGATTCCATCGACGAATTCGCTTGCCACTTGTCTAAAGGGCGTGGTATTATAGAGTTATACAGAGAGAACATATAAGGTAATTGATATCTTCTTTTACAGCGATGTGTACAGCGGCCTTGGTAGCTTTAGGTGCTCGGGTACACAAACGTATGGTGATCAAAGATGCGGATGTCCGTCTACGGTGCACTGGAGCATTAAACGGGAGGCTGGATGAGGCGCATTCTACTACTAACGAAATGGGTTCGTTGGAATAATGCAATAATAATAAACTCTGTATACACATTGTCTCTCATGTAGAAAACTTTAAAATCACGCCGCTAAACATCGTGCTTGTAAACTGTGTTCCCCGAATCCTTTTCTTGGGTATCGTATGAGGTAACTAAGTGAATTTAATAGTCGAGGAATTGCAGCAGCATCTCTACCTAACTGCAATTGCCAACTCGCCTGCCCAGAAAAGGGAGTATTAATAATGCGGACCATCAGTCCTATCGCTAGCAATATACTCTGTCATATCGATCTCGACGTGATCCGCCCTGAAAGCCATCGTGCTGATTTTCAGGTGTATTCATCACGATGAACTAACTGACCTGCCTTTTCATCATTATCCGTCACTGGTGCCCAGCCAGCGTATACCGTTAGCGCAGGCGGGATTATCATTCCATTATCATCCATTACAAACAACCCGCCTGCCAAGCGTGGCAACCTTCCTATGTTCTTATGTTCAACAGTGGACAGGTAATGGCTGATATGATAATCATGCTGTGCTGTAATATTTTTATCCTGCTTTTTATTACCATATCTTCTTCAAACCGAAACAAAATCATGCAAGTACAACTGCTTAGCAAAAGAAATATGAGTGGTATAGAGGTACCCAAGCAATGACACTTGTTCACTGTGAAAGTGTGTTTGTTACCTCTTAGCGATATAGTTAATTAATCGTCATGAAATTTTGTATACACATATTGTTTTGGTCAGAGAAGGACATACATTACTATTGTAACCCGATTATACAAAATATCCCAGTCATGTGGACAAAGTTGCAGGTAAAAGGTGGTATTTGATATTGCTGAAAATCTCTAATATTTTTATTCCTCTAGGGCGTGTATATAAAATGGCTATTTATTTCAGAAATGATCACAGATCACATCATGTCCATGCACACGAGTGAAGTCTTAAAGGAAGTCCAACCCGCTGTGGAGACAGCATTATCTATGGTCTTAGAAGACGTTGCTAATAAGTTCCTGAAGCATATCCCCCCCGAAATGGTCTTTCCTGATTAAACCATTTTTATATTTGCAGTGAGAGCAATATGTAAATATATACATATATATATATATATATATGTATGTATATGTATATATATATATATATATATATATATATATATATATATATATATATATATATATATATATATATATATATATATATATATATATATATATATATATATATATATATATATATATATATATAGCCATTATTCATTAGAATGAAATAATAACTGTATATTTTTAGAAAATTAAAAAAATTTATATTGATTTGTGTAAATATTTTACTTTTAGTTACATATTTATTGACTGTTAAGTTACATGAGTATATTATTGCCTGTAAAATTAGACTTTAAAAAAGGCAACTTATTAAGGGTTTATATCCTTAGAATAGATTTTGTTTGTATAAGCTTATTGTAAATACGTGAAAAAAGCAACTAAGAAAAAAATATTTATAAAATTAATATATTCACAGATTAAATAAAATAATACATCTTTTATTTAATCTGTGAATATATTAATATATATGCAAATATATGTTGATAAATTTGTCATAATTTACATTTTAATTAAATTATTTTACAACAAATTGATATCTTTAAAGAAATTTGCATTTTAAAAGTGACTTATAAATTTCTTTTGGCGAAGGTTTCAACTTGCAAACTCTGTCAGAGGCATTTTGTAGATCGGTCTTGTACTCCTTGGCAAAATGATAAGAAAAAATATATTCGTTATAAAACTATGGCTTGTATTTATTTCAGCGAGTAGATACCTATATTTAAATCCAATATGGCAGGCAAACATCTACCACTAGAATTAATTAGTAGTTTTTGTTTAAATTAATAGTAATAAATTTACTATTGGTCAGAGTCGAATTTGTTACAGTACAAAAAAAAAAAACACTTTTTCATATAATATAAAATTATGTAGTTAGAATAGAGACAAGTGAAGCTTCCTACATGTTCGCAAGTTATGAATAGATACATACTTTTAACTTGGCCCTTTCCTGGCACGTTACCTACTCGGTAAGTAGACGGCCTCTACCATATCTATCTCGGCATATCACTTTCGTAACCCTTCTTTCATTCATTTTTTCCAAGTGACATGTCGCGATAAAATTTATAATCAATTATTTATGCAAATGTACAAAGCAATGGAAACGCAACCTCACGATTGTTACATTAATGACGTAACAGAATCGTAGGCCTGTGACCGCTAAGAGTCGAATTACAACATGCGATTCAAATAAACCGCTATTCAAGTTTGAATTTAACGTTTAACGAAATTGAGGTGAGAATCGATTGCACTTCACTTCTAGGTCGAAGAATTAAAATTATACAATTGTGACGACATCATTAAAAGTGCATGCGGCTTGCATTATCATAGAAGTCTATGTTATTTGGTGACCTTAATGGCCGTTTTCTACGTTGTATTTACATAAAGTCACCGAAAGCTGTGATTATGGTACTTGGTTAATTGTTATTATAACTATATGCGATGTAGCATAATAGCTGACATTTTCTACTTCAATAGAACTCAAATGCGTAAAGTTTAATATTTTTTTTTACGCAACTTAGAATGGCAAACAAGCTGACGGCCCACCTGATGGAAAGTGGTAACCGTCGCCTATAGACATGAGCACTACCATCGATATAATAGAGTATACTGTTTCGCTCATGATACACTCCATGCATTGTTAGTAATCGAGAAGTTAGTTCTCATTGCTATCAATACACCCTATCACGTCGTCCTCCACGCGGTTCCCCCTGGAAACCATCGTGACTAATTTATCATTGAATTCGTCACGATGAGTTAACGAACCTGCCTTTTCATCTTCACCAATTATCGTTCACTGGTGCCCCGCCAACGTAAACAGATAGCGCAGCAGGGGTTACTATTCCGTTATCATCCATAAAAAAGATATCCCCCATCCGTTGCCATTCTTGAGGACTCAGGTGTTATTCCTCTGTACCCTGTAAATTCACTGCCATATCCCATCCTTCAAACCGCAACACAGCCATGAAAACATAACTGCTACACGGTAGAAACACGAATGAGACAGAGGTCCCCAAGCAAACGACTTTTGTACAGTCTCCCTTTAGTAAAATAATGTATTTGACACTTCATTTTCATATGTTTTATTGAATGTTACGTTTTAATATCACAATACTACAATGAAATTTTGTAAAAGTATATTTAGTGTAGTTTTTATTCTGATAAAAACAATATGAACCCAGTCAGTGGTAGGGGTCAAAATGAAATTTGCCGTATCACTAACTATTTAATAAAAAAGAGAAATGTTACAACTATTTATTTCGCAAGAGACGACGAGGCATGCACGTTGTCTTGATAAGATGAGAGATAAAATTAAGATAGTTTCAGAGTTTATATATCACGTTCTGATTAGTATATAATTAATACAATGATTAACTTAACTCATTTATTCATTTCGTTACAATGTGGAAAGTGTTATGTGTAATTGTGTTAGCTAAATCGAGCGTTGCATTCCAGAAAAGTCTGATTAACTGTAAGTAAGCGTCAATTATAAATAAAACTTATGTTACAAATGATTACATAAATAGTTTGATTACTTCCAAGATTTACGTCTATCTGAACATTTTTAGATAATTGTCTAGTATTCAGGATAGAATGGATATTCTATACAATTGTACAATCAATCCTTCTTTTCGTCCCGTTTATTTTTGCAAATAATATGCAGATAATCAAAATAACAAAAATATTAACGATATTATAATTTTAAATATTGATAATATTGATTAAAAAATCAATTAATTGGAGATAATTAAATTCTAAATAATGTACTAAACTGCACAGCTTCACGTACAAGCAATCGACTTTGTACAAAAGTCGATTGCTTGGGTACCTCTGTCCCATTCGTGTTTCAACTGTAAAGCAGTTGTGTTTGCATGGCTGTGTTTCGGTTTGAAGGGTAGGATATGGCGTGAATTTACTGGGTACAGAGGAATAACACCTGAGTCCTCAGGAATGGCAACGCATGGGGGTATGATGGGCAAAATAGTATACTTTGTTATGTCCATGTTACTGCTCATGTCTACGGTTACCACTTTCCATCAGGTGGACCGTCAGCTTGTTTGCCATTCTAAGTTGTATAAAAATATATATATATATATTCGCCAATTATGATTTCTTCTGTCACCGAAAGAATAATTCTTTATTGCATGCAACGGTTTAGTTCCCATGTCTGTTATATATCAATTTTGCCACGATTAAAGTTTCTGTTTGTTTTCTTACTGAGCAAAATCTCAAATTAAAAATTTCTTATTATTTTTATCTGATCTATTAATAAAAATTTATTTATTTAGTCGGTGGTTTCATCTGCCCACGTGAGGAGAAAGCGCTGGGGCGCTGTTTGAGAGATGCACTCAACACTTACATTCCTCGATTAGCTACAGGTATGTATTTGTATCACAAATACAGCACAGAGGACACATAGTTTTAATACCCAGTTTTATAAAATTTATAAATAAAAAGAAATAAAAAGAAATTACAACATCAGGCTAGACTTTATTTATGGCTTCGTGCCTTCTACCTATTTTGTAAAAAAAACTAAGAGCAAACAAAAACAGCCATTGGTGACTCTGGAACAGTAGTGAAAACTACAAACGTTAACATATTGGTAATACTAACTCATAAGATTTTACTCATTTAAGAATCATCCAAAGCGTTTACAGAAGTTTTTAATTCGATATAAATTATTCTGTCTATATTTTTTAATACGATAACTAGTCGAGTAGATAAGACATTTCATATGTATACATATTTTATTAAATTAAGAATAAAAATTAGAAATTTCTTTGAAAAGGTGTACCAGAGTATGGAGTACCGTCATGCGAGCCATTGGAGGTCCCATCTTTGTCAGTGCAACAGTCCACAGGGCCCATCTCGGTGATGTCATCGTACACCGATGTCACCGTGAAAGGACCGTCTTCTATGAGGGTAAAAGATGTTAAGTAAGTTAAAAGTCGACCATTTATTTTACTTATCATTCACAAGATGACATTATTAATGAATAAAAATATTTTTTTTAAAACGTAGTTTTTTAAATTAGTTAATTGATTTGCCTAAACTAACATAGATAAAGAAGAATTGTCCTTGTCTAATGATGCAAAGATATTAATTTAAATTTATCGCATAAAATTGTGCATAATTGAATTTTATTTCTCTGAGTTTAGATACTATACTCTCTAAATACATATGTATTGTTAATTAATATTTGTTTGATTTACTTTAAAAATAACTCTAAGACTGTAAAAAACGTACTAGAGTATAAAAATACAAACATTATATTTATGAATTTATATAGAAAGTATTTCAAGCTTGTACATATATGTTCCTAATACCCATAGTATAAACTTTGTTCAGTTTGAGAAGGATGATATAAACTATCTAGAGTGGAAGCAGACAACAGACACAACCCATTACAGAAGCCTTCGTAGCGACACATGCCGGTAAGGTAAACTCTGTATAAGATGGGCCTGTCTTTGAGCACATTGTGCAGAGTTTATAGTAAGTATACTGAGAACGGTCCAGATATACCGTTCTCAATGTGCTTAAATACAGGCCCATCTTATATAGAGTTTACCAGAGTTTATCAGAAAATTACAGGTATCTTAAACAGCGAGTTATCGCAAGGCAATGTACAAATTTATAAAATAGAGTAAGGCCGGAAGAAGTAAAAAGATCCCAATGGGTTGACGTGTGACAAATTGTGATATGATACTATAAGAAAAATAAAGATAATTCAATGCATACAATTACTTTTTTCATTTCAGAGTACATTCAAAAAAGCACCAAGTAGTAGTAAAGATTCACATTCCTGAGTTAAGAATGAAGGGAAATTACGCTCTTTACGGACAGTTACTGATGCTGCCCATTAAAGGAAATGGAAAATTTACTGCCAAATACGGTAAGTACATAATTGAATTAAAATTAAATATCAAGTTTTGCCGACTCTCAAGATACTTTAAAACAATATTTTTAAAGAAATCCATACATAGTCTCTAAGAATATCCCGGCATGAAGTACATTCCGCAGCTTAAACGTTAGTATTCCTCTAAAACCGTAATGTACGCGATCACTTAATTTTAATTCCCTGCCGATGACAAGCGGTGTAATAATAAAGGATGACTATACGCATAATTTCGAATAACTTCTTAGAACATAATTAATTATACAAGCAGTACAACACACAAAGGGAGGCAAAATCACGCTTTATACTCGTACTTAAGGGTTCGATACCTTCTGAGAACTTGGTATAGTCAACAACTGTCAAACTCGTCTATGAACCGAGAGCCCACAGATCAGAGCAGTATTCCATGAGAGACCGAACTTGTGACTTGTACAACAATGGTCTTTGTCTAGAAATGAAGTACTGTTTCGCTCAATATAGCACCCCAAATTTTTTGGACGCTAATTTGACACCGTCTTCAAGTTGACCTCGGAACTCGATAAGGTTGGAAATGTCGACATCGAGGATCCCAATACTTTTGGATATGGCAACGGATATGTTTTAAAGTTATATAACTACAGTAAAAGGAATTTTTTAGTAATGAACAATTCAATAATTTGGACCACATAAGTACATTTATTGATTGGTTGATTAACAGAAAATTGCACTATTATATTAATTTCTAAAATGCAGTCAATAAAGAATATTTTTCTTTAATGATATTAAAAATATGAAAGTAAGTTCGTTTATTTATTATTCCCACTTGTCTTTGCTCAACCAATCGTCACGACATTTGGCATATATGTACATACTATTTGGGATGGAAAGGAATATAGGCTATCCTCTTATTTAGCTATATTTTTATTCCAATCAATAAATACATCATGATCACAGAGACTAATAATAAATTCTAATATTACAGGTGACATAGATGCTATAATAACCATTACCCTCGGGAAACAGCCTCGGCACAACGACGTAGATGCCCTGAGTTGTGAGGACCTAGACGTCAGATTCAACATCGGGTACGCGTCCATGCAGCTGGATAATCTCTTCGGAGGAGATGAAGAATTAGGTGGGTTTATAATTCTTTTTAATTTATCTAACATTACGGTAGAATATTCAGGGATGGTAACGTGCGCGAGACATCCCTGGCATTGCAGGCGTTCCTAAGCTGCACTAACCGTGTATGCTTGTTTGTCTTCATTGTGCTATAAAAAAATTTGATATGAATACATAAAATAATTCTTAGAATCATTTATATAAATGTGTATACTATTATTGTCAATTTACCCCGACAAAGTATCACCATTGGCGTCACATCGGCGTAAAATTGGGAAATATATCCTGATGTAAGGTACAAGAAAACAGTAAGTCGAATTATTTATTTCTTTTCTTAGTTTGAATCAATGTATTTATCATTAATTCATTATCATCATATCAGCCTTTAATTATCCACTGCTGAACATAATACTCTCCGTTTTGCCAGTTGTTACCACGCTTTGCAGGCGGATTGGCAACCGCAGTTAGGCTTTGAAGATGTTTTGCCAAATGAATATATTATTCTGTTAATTTTTAATGTTAAAAAATGCAATTAATATATCTTAAAATAATTAATTGTTTTAATTATAAAGTAATTAGTAAATTGTACTCTTTCCAGGTAAAACAATGAATATGTTCTTGAACGACAATTGGGAGAAGTTAGCGGACGAATTGAAAGCCCCCATGGAAGAAGCACTGAGAGATTTCTTGAAGCCGCTGGCTGACCACGCTTTTGGCACCCTCAATGCTGATGACATTCTATAGATTCAATATATATATATAGAGAGAGAGAGAGAGAGAGACAAATCTTAAAATAGATTTTTATTAAAGGTACTTATTATAAACTTTAATTAAGACAACACGAATAAAACACAAATCACTAAAGTACTGTACGTAAAGTAAAGTAAAGTACTGTAAGTAATATTTATTTAAATATTTATTTTATGTTATAATAATAAATAATAAATTTCTGTTTTGAATTTTATTTAATTAGCAATACAAAATTACACACTTATAATTATAGGGTCAGTATCAATTTTTAAATTTTATAAATATCAGATTTTAATAGTTATTACTCGTATTATAAAAAAATAGGTATAATAAAAACCCAAGAAATAAATCAAATAAACTTATAATGTATTTTAACAGGTGGATTTTAATTTAAAAAAGGAGTAAGTATCCACTAGAGTAAAACTATCAGATTACAGAAAGTTTTATCTATTATAAGTATAACTGTCAAAGCATTAACAATATGCCATGAATATTATTCACTCCTGCGTATAATAAAGCGGTTTCAGCGGTAAAGCCAATGGACGACTGCTAAGTTATTAATCACACACAACATCAACCAGTCACAAGAGTCGCTCATCACGACATCGCGAGAACGCCAATCATAACGCAGGAGAAATTTACATGATCTTTCAGGTTTCAAATTGTAACTTACTTGCAAAACAACCTACAGCGCATTACATCAAATTTATATTACATCAACGCTTCAAATTTTTTTTTATTTACCCTAGTTAAACCGCTTCAAATACTAGGTGTATTTATTCATCATCATCATCTTCATCATCCGTTCATCATCAAAACGCAAACGCACATCATTAACAATAATAAAAAGACCTTTGTATTTGGAATATTTTTATTTTACCAATATAAACCTTACTGGTTTTCTTACAAAACTATATTTAATAATCACAATTGTCCTTATTATAATCTTATTATTAAACATAATAGTATTCACTTATCAACTATTTCGATCCCTAATTTTGGTAGTTAAATAAATAAAGCTTAAAAATCATAGTAAAATACAGACGCATTATATAGATTCATTTCAATATTTTCCTGAATTATCTGAAAAAGTCACAAGAATATTCAAAACAACTATAACTGTGCATTATACCAATAACTCAAATATTGTAAACTTTTTGCTCAGAGTTGTGTAATTAGCTAACTTTAATTTAGTTCTTCATTAGTAAATTGCTTTAAACAAATTATTACAAACAGCAAACAAAAGTTCACAATACGAGTACGTCTAAAATACTGCTTCCCCATTTATTGTTTTTAAGACACTTCGTTGGGTACTTTTATAATATAGACTGTGGTTTTATTTATTATATAATAATAATTCTACAGAATTAATAGGTATCTTCGATAGGTTAGCGATTGGAGTTGTTGAATAATTTTTCATTTTAGTACATCACTATACCTAGAAGAGCTATTTCGTCAGTCTTTGAAGTATATTTAATTTTAGATATTTTTATATTTGGAGGTGGAGGTTTGGAGGTAACGAACAAGATGAGAAATTATTTAGCATCTAATTAGTCATTATCAGAACGAATTATGCTTTTTTTACTACTGAACTTTCGACATGGGTACTAAAATTTATTCATTTGTTATTTTGAGTATTCGCTTCTCCAAAAAGCGCAGTTATCACATTTTTTATTAAAAACTTCAGACAAGGACCATTACCATAGGAGATATGAATTAAGACAATCGTAGATTTAGGATCAAAGATCGTGATGGACTTTTTGTCTTTTGCATAATGTAAAGTACTTGTTAGTAAGGAATACTAAAGAATTTCGGATAGAAGACCGAACAAAGATTGCAATTTATAACAATCTTTAATAAAGTAAGCATTATAATGCTTGAATACTCATTACAAACAATACTATCTGACAAATAGTTCTAACAAATTACTAAAATACTTTTTAAAACTTTTTGTATTTAAGTTATTTATGAATATCTTAAGTATTAGGATAAAATTTTAACTCTTGTTAGTGAAATCTGTTGGACATCAATTGACAATCACCGTCAGTATATTTTATCGTAAGCCTAAAACACACATACATCTTAGTAGTCTTCTAAAATTGAAGAACTGTTACGTTGCTTAAAATAGTGCACAATAAATTAAACTCTATCCAATGAAGATACCAAGCAATTAGATAAATTTTTTGTTCATCGTTATAGTTATCTAACGATATCAAGGCCCATTCGTTTTGATCGAAGAGATTTACTCGTACTTTGACGATAACAAAAGTATTTTCTTGTCTGATATTTTTCAATTCCTTTATTCATTCATATCAACCGTCCACTGTCCACTGCTGAACATAGGCCTTCCCAAAAGGTTTCACCAGTAATTGCCACACTTGGCCGGTGGATTGACAACCACAGTTAGGCTTTGGTAATGTTTGAAGAGGGACAAAGTGTAAAATGAAATTTTTCAATAATTACCATCAAAATTATAATTAATAATTGCCCTCCCAAACTAATTAATGCTTCCTTAATTTGGAATGATTTCTTCAAATACAACACTGAATTGATTGCTTGTGATTGGTTAGTTTTCATTTTCATACACTGGTCTATTGTGCTTTGCTCCTTTAGTCACCTCTTACGACAACCTGGCAACAAGAAGTAGAGACGCATTCTATTCTCACTTTACCACCACACCGACAACCACCTTTTGTATCAATTACCTACGTGACATCAAGTTCGATACATATTAATGCACTTTCTCAAAGTCCTAAGTAATGAAGGTTAAATTAATGTTGATGCTGCAAAATTAATTCTTTTAAATAGTAAATACTACCGAATTTTCACAATTTTTAATGTACCTAGAACTCTAAGGCTTGAGCCAAACATCGATGGGTATTTTAGAGAAAGCAGCATTCAGGAACGCTTGGAAATGTTTTGCTATGGACACGCAAGCTGCTGGTCTCATCTCATCAATGATTTCTGCTGCATTGTTATTTAAAAATTGGTTCATTGCTTCACCTGGAATTAAATAATTATTTTTATATTATATAAATAAACAAATAAAATATTTTTACACTACAATCACTTTATAATTAAAAATGCAATGTACAATAATCAATTCCATACAATATGATTATTTTTAGTGTTAGCATAAATTTGTTGCTTTGGTTACTTAGTATGCTTTAAAATTTCAATTGTCATGATATTAATGTTGAATAATACAACTATGTAATCATATACTTTTAAAAAATATTACGATTGCATGATGATGTAAAGAACTGAGATTAAATTTAGATAAACAGACGGACTTATTAATAACATTTTATGACAGTCCTTATAATAAATTTAAGAGTGGTAAATAGTTAAAATTATGTTTATGATATCCTAAATATATGCCAACTGTAACACCAACTACAAAACGTTGCTTACCAATGACACTTCCAAAGTTAACAGTGTCCCTGACTTTAAACCTGGAGTTTCTCAATTTGAAGTCTACCAGCAATCTATCAGCCATCATGTACTTGACTCCTTCCCTCTCAACTTCTTTGCCAAATATTCTGCCGATCGCAGCCACGTCGACTGAAAATATGTTAAAGTCTTTTTGTTTTCTTCATAATGAAATTAAAATTTTTTAAAATACTAATGCGTAATAAATATTGAAGGAAAATTCTCCTTAATGAATAAGTAAATTATTAAAAAGGTAGTTTTGTCGTCGCCATTATAGTTATAATTATAATAAATAAATTGATGATGATGGTGAAACAGAAATTATTAAATTGTCTCATACTTCAAGATCATAAAACCAAGCATAACTCGTATAAAAGATCATATTTACAGTATTTATACATTTCAGATAACCTATACTGTAATAAAATCTTGATTTTAAATAATTCGTAATAAGCACTCGTTTTCTAATAACGATAAGATCAAGGTCCATTCCTTGAACTAACGTTCTTTTCTCAAAAACATTTTAGAAAGCATTCATTATTTGTTTTAAAGTCACAGCCTCTAAATTTGTTCTGTACTTTTTGTTACTATGGATTAATGGAAAGCGAAATATATTTATCCATGTGAAGATCCAAATTAAAGATCCCTGAAAATATTAATTGCAGTGAAAAGTTAAATCGATCTCTAAGAAATTTGAGGTTCTAAATAGGCTAAAAGGGTTTTTTTTTATCCTTCTCCACCAAGCTCAACTTCTTTTACTTGTTTTCATACAGTGTCAAGTTCATATTGTCGACGAAACTATACTCTCTCTAATACTCTCAACTTAAGGATTTTTTTTTATGCAATTTAGAATGGCAAACAAGCTGACGGCCCACCTGATGGAAAGTGATAACCGTCGCCTATTTGTGCTATAATATGGAATCTACAAAACTAAAAGATCCTACAAATTTCTAATTATTCTAAGGCGACAAATTATTATTAATAATTATAAATTATTTCAACGCATGGGGGTATCATGGGCGAAACAGTATACTCTGTTATGTTCATGGTACTGCTCATGTCTATAGGCGACGGTTACCAGTTTCCATCAGGTGGACCGTCAGCTTGTTTGCCATTCTAAGTTGTATAAAAAAAAGGCTAACAATATTATAGCAATATCCTTCATATTTCAAATATTAATGGACAATGGTTGTCTCTTTCTCTCAGGTGGAGCGTTAGTTCGTTGATATTCCTAACTAGAAATCTGTATACTAACTGAACGCAGCCCAGAAGTCTCCTTGTGAACGGACTGGAAACAATAGCACCTGCCCAGAGACTTCGTAGCGGCCTGTGATCTCGATGCGAGGCAATAATAATCCCATATCTATACGTAACTTCTTTAGGTCTGACCTGGAACGGAAATGTTTTATTATTTTACGAATATATATATATATATATATATATATATATATACCTTCGACGTCATATGAGCATGAAAATTGGAACATGTTTTTTTTCTAAAAGGTTTTTACAGTATTCGCTTTTTCAAAACTCGCTCTTAAATGACGCGACAATACATTTCTTTCAATACCATTTAAGGGATGGTCATCTCTTAGAAATACTTATACTATTATTTTCAAACTTACGAATATTATTTTCGTATCATCTACTTCGTCGCAACTCACTACATTTGAACTAATATTATAAAGACGAAAGATTTGATTTTTATTTGTAATGGGTAAACTTAAAAAACTCTTAACGGATTTTAAATTTTCTTTCACCTATATTTTTTTTTAATGAATGATAATGGAATGATAACCCCACCCGCGCTATCGGTATACACCGGCGGGACACCAATGAAGGATGATAGGTGAGGATGAATAGTTAGCCCATCGTGACAATTTAACAAGAATGTTCACGATGGTTTCTGTATTTAAGGCATATTTTCAATGGAGCTAATTAAAATCACTCCCCCCCCCCCCTTTTCACCTATATTAGCCACATAACGTGAGCTGTATTTTATTTTCAAAATAATTAAAGACTTTCTATTGATCTGACCTGGCTTTACACGGGTAGATCAGTAGATAATCGTAGTTTTTTTTATACAACTTAGAATGGCAAACAAGCTGACGGTCCACCTGATGGAAAGTGGTAACCGTCGTCTATAGACATGAGCAGCACCACGGACACAACAGAGTACACTGTTTCGCCCATGATACCCCCTATGCGTTGCCATTCCTGAGGACTCGGGTGTTATTCCTCTGTACCCTGTAAACTCACGCCATATCCCACCCTTCAAACCGAAACACAGCCATGCAAACACAGCTGCTTTACGGTTAAAACACGAATAGGACAGAGGTACCTAAGCAAACAAATTTTGTTCAAAGTCTCCCTAATAAATATGTAATCTAGTAAATAAGTAAAAAATATACAAGGTTAAAACAAAATTTGCTGAATTTTACTATTTATAGTTGTAAAATTATTATCAAATAAATTTTCTAAATTGGCTCGGACTCGTTTGTTTCAAAATATTTTTCATGATGTTCTCTATTTCTCATAACACGATGCAATCTAATCTAACTCGAGGATTACATAATTTTTATGATAGCATGACATTTCTTTATTTTATTAGCGCATTTGCAGTCCCATTTCTGATTGCCAAAAAGACAGACATATATGATGAAATTGTATAATAAAATATTACTAATTACATTTTACGCTCTACTTCCTAAAACTGGATTTATCCTTTCTAAATTTAGTTTTATTGCTAAAAACTAAATTTATAGTATTGACTATTTATACATTCCTGTATTGTATTTTATGTTATTTAGCACACCTGCAATGCCTCTGGTGTTGTGGGTGATCATGGGCGGCGGTAGTCACTTACCATCAGGTGAACGTGCTCGTTTGCCCTCTGTATTATATATATATATATATATATATATATATATATATATATATATATATATATATATATATATATATATATATATATATATATAAATGCAGTAATAAAACACATGAATTTATGATATAAAATAATAGGTTTAGTGAAAAAATACAAGACACGTATTATGAAAATCTGACATAAAACAAACACAAATAATACATTGTTCTAAAAAACTCAACGTCAACAGCCAGTATTAAAGCTCCAACATTTAGCAGTCAAATTTCCAGAAAGCATTATTGACTTTCACATTATATATATATAGATATATATATATATATATTAGTTATTTGACAAGAATATAAATAATATTAACCATTATGTAATATTATGATAAATGACAACGTATGATTGAAGATCCTGAACACCATTACCAGATTAAGTTGTGGAATAAATTCCACAATTTTGGAGAAATTTTTGTATTGGACAGATTTTAGGAAGGACTTGTTGCATAAAATAAAATCAGTCTCTCTTATATTTGAAAATTTTGCGTTGAGGTTGCTTGGTAAAAAGTAAAGTTTGTGATTAGAAAACAATGGAAATATTTTTATTAATGTGGAAAAAAAATTGCAGTATGAGGAAAAATAAAATATCGCATCTAACAATGCTGGTCTCCAGGACCTCCGACTACTATTTTATCTATTTTTTTGGTATCATGAGCGAAACAGTATACTTTGTTATATCCACGGTACTGCTCGTGTCTATAGGCGACGGTTACCACTTTCCATCAGGTGGACCGTTAGCTTGTTGCCATTCTAAGTTGTATAAAAAAAAAATTAAAAAAAATTGTCTTTTTTTAGAATTATACCAGTTATTGTCTTTATTTATGTTTATATATACATTACTTCATCAATATCGATCCTTGCATAACCCGCAGCTAACAGATGGTAACGGTCGATTGATCTATTTCAACATCCTTACACTCACTTTTTACAGCGGAACGATATCGCGAAATTGCATCATTATTTTGTAGTCTTTTATATATTTATATATATATAAATATGTAGGTATGAGTATCAGATTTTTCATCATGACTTAATCCGCGCAACTGGGATATGTGAATTGATCGAGATTAAAAGTAGTCTTTTTTCATTTCATATAATACCTGAATACCGAATTTTATAGTGATTGGTTAAGCCGTTTAGGTGTTAAGTGATAATAAAATAATCAAAGTCTCTCTTACATTTGTAATATTAGCAAGGATACTAATAATTTGATAGATTTTCATTCCAAATGTATTCCAAAACAATTTGAAGTTCTCAATTAAATAATTTAAGAGATGTGAATTCTTAAAGATTCACAAATTAGGACGTGGCTTTTACAAACCAAAAATCGAACTGTAGTACTCTGAAAATTGCGGCTTTACTTTTCATACCAAGTCAGATTTTCACCTTTGTTGAAAAAATTCTAAAGTAAGCATAACTAGACATAGGTAAATCAGTAACGTTCCGATATCTATATATTGGGCCTGGACATTGATGATTGAAAAAAGGTCATCACTCATTTCGAAATCGCTCATCCCAGTTGAATACCTATATTAATTTTGATATATATATATTAAAAAATAAATAGATATTTAAATATATATATTTCATTATTTATATATTTGCTACATATTACCCACCCTAGGCCTAAGATCTTAGTTCCCAGGAAAGTTAATGAGGAATGCCACAGTATGACGTACATGCCACTGTTCATGTCTATAGACCACTGTTACTACTTTCTATCGTGTTGGCGATGAATTGGCTTTGATATTTTAATTGCAGAAAAATCTAACCTAATCTTAGAGATAGTGTAGTTACTGGGCCCTCTCACGGTGATGTTGGTAAATGCCGCTGTAACTCGCACTGGTCCAGCATCATTTTCCATGACCAGTCGATCTATTTTCAGAGGCTCCACTGCTGGAACGCCGATGTCGGGTAAGCCTCTGGCGAGGTATGGTCGCAAATGATTGAAAGAGTTCTTGATACAAGAATCCAATTGCGGATCACTCCGACTGCATGGTAGGATGTACTCCGCTGGAAATTATGAAAAGAACATACATTAATAAAAAGATATGACTGAAGTACCAGAGGAAGACTTTGTACAAAAGTCGTTTGCTTGAGTACCTCTATCCCATTCGTGTTTCAACCGTGAAGCATGGCATGTTTCGATTTGAAGGGTGGGGAATGCTAGTGAATTTATATGGTACAGAGGAATAACACCAGAGTTCTCAGGAATGGCAACGGATTGGGGGTATCATGGGCGAAACAGTATAGTCTATTATGTCTATAGGCGATGTTTACCACTTTCCATCAGGTAGGCCGTCAGCTTGTTTGCCATTCTAAGTTGCATAAAAAAAAGTCTTTTTTAATAAATAATATGAACTAGTTCATTTATGCTAACAATATCCATTGGCGGAGTACCATGGAGGATAAAACGATGAGTACGAAACCAGAGGGCCTACCATGAAATGTTTTCCGAAATTTCGGAGCCAAAAGAAACACAAATTTGATGTTAAAATTGCATAATACATGCCGTTCGGAAATATCAAAAATGATAAAATTGTGTTCCTTCGGACTTTTATGATAGGATGTATGACAAATGAAATGTTAAACTCCATTTATTGGTCAGATTTTGGTATAAACAAAAAACATGAAATTGAGTTCGAAATTTCAGAATTTCATTTCATGGTAGACTCGCAGGTCAGTTGACTTAACACTACGTTAAGAATTAATCACGATGTTTCCAGGGAGTGCCGCATGAAGGTTTTTTTAATAGGTGGTATAGGATGGTAACATTGCCTGTACAAATCTTATTACGGAGAACATATACGAGTAGATAAACAATATCAAAGATGAGATAATTAAATTATTGTTTAGTTTAAAAATTCACCTGAATTTGCAATTTAATTAGCAAAGTTGGTATTAAAAATGCTTAAAATTAAATTTATTTGATTCTTACTAATATTATTGCCAGGTGGTCCCATGTGGTTGCATAGAATGGGCCATCCTTTCCTTTCCCGTGAGTGTCGTAAGAGGCAAATAAGATAAATAAATGATCGAGGAATGGGCAACAACGTCCCTCTTCACTTAACGTCCCTCAAAACTAAAAATTCCCTCTTAAATCCATAAAGGGAGTTTGCCAGTAGTTGCTACGCTTGGCAGACGGGTTAGTAACCATAGTTAACTTTTGGTGATGTTTTAAGATCCCTCTTGTCCGCTGTGGTCCATACCTAGTCCATTAAGTTCCCTTAGGCGCCTGTTACGACAACCACAGGAAAGAAAAGGGTGGCCTATTCTATGCCGGAACCATTCGGCGACACCATTATTTGCCATACAACTAAGTAATAATTAAATTTAATTATATTCAAATATTCATAGTTCTATTTGAATAAAAAATAATAATTTGATCCAATGAATATGCATTCTTTAATATTTGCATTTCATGTCATGTTTCATGCTTAGTGATACATAGTACTTGCTCAAATGCCGCACGTTATGTAACATTATAAGTGTACCAGTGGGTGAAGCAAACCAGTCACCAGTTACAAGGTGATGAAAGTACAATGACCGACAGTTTAAAAAATCGAGAGTGAAATGTTGTGCACGCGATTTTAATATGCGTCTATTTGTACGGCACCAGTGGGCATAAGTGGTATTTTTTACGTATATGGGTTATAATAAAAAGAAGCATTAAGTATTATTTTATTAGCATTTTTATAATACAATATATAATGTACATGCATATAGAATATATTGAAATTTTATAATTATTTTTTGTTGTCTGCAAAGCTATATAAGTAGAGACGTAAATTTAATTTAATATAAATTCAATTAAAACGTTAATTAAACGATGATAAGCATAATTTTAACTAACTTTCGAAAGCAGGAGGTTATCAATGCATGTTTAATTTCCGTGTGTGAACACTACGCGCGCCAACTCTAAACAGATTCAATTATTTTTTTTAGAATCTATAACATTTAAGCCATTATTATTTCGTATTTTGTGACAGTAGAAACTGACGTTATCTTAGCAAAATCCAAATTGAAAGATAGCAAAATTCACTATGATAGTAGACACAGAACTCCATGTCGTTAATTACATGTTGATATGCGTTCTGGTCATTTCAACATAAGTCAAGTCTTTATGATTAAAGTCATCAGTTTTTTGTAGTGAAGCAAAATCTACTTGGGAAACGATAAAGTGAAATCATATATTGCTATATATACTATCGTCTAAACATTTTATATTCTTATTGAGCTCTCATAGTATATGTTCCTACAAAGAGTAGTTACTGACCTTAGTTGTCAACTGTTATCTCGAACAACTGAACCAGTTCATTCTTGAGCAGTCATATCCTACGCAATGACTTTTGATTGAAAGTAGTGTTGCACCCCCTACGCCTACGAGTCTGCCCACACCTTTTTTATGAAAGTTGAAATGGCAAAGAACCCGACAGTCTACCTGGTCAAAAATGGTAACTGTCGCTCATCGACTCCACAGAATAAATACATCCTAATTACCTACATAGACGAGTTATAACATTTCACTTTATGTTTGCCTGGTTTGCCCAGGATTTTAAGTCCAATTCCAAGGACAGATAGTCCTCGGTCTACATTTTTAGTAAGGCTTATTATACTAAGAGCTCCTGTCTTTGACAAGAAATTCACTAGACTAACTACCGGATGCATAGGGTTGCGAACATTTCCATTTAGTGTAATAAAGTAATACCTATAATTTGTTCGAAAAACTCAAATTTAGAAACCTAAGAATCAATCAGTTGGACTGTAGGTACCATTATTCTTAATCTATGGTTTTAGTTCTTGTTATTTTTCAGTTTACCTACTGATTGCAGGCAAAGGTTGCTATACAGTTTATTTTGCAATCAGTATTTTTTTTTATTTATGAATTTTTTTCGATTTTAGTTCAAATAAAACATATTTACTTTTCTATGCATATAAGTAGTTACATCCTTAAGAACAACTGCGCACCATTTTAATGTATATTTGTTTATCTGCACTTATCAGAGTTAATATTTAATTTAGGTAAAACTGTTTGACAATGTCCTATGTAGATAATCAAATATTATTTTTAATTAACTTACGACCTTTCTAAAGTTGAGCTGTTGCCAAGATAATTTTTTTTAAATAATATATTACATACAATGGATGTACCTAACAATAACAGAAACGATAATTTTTTGGCGTCTTATATTCATAAAAATATTTCTGGTTTGCAATAGGTACCTACTACCAAAATTAGCTATCGAATGATAACTCTATTTTTAACATAGATACACAATTATTATTAAATTATTATTGATAAATTGATCAAAAAAAATATGCCTATATAATTAAGACATATTTATCGCTACTGTATTATACCTATACTTCATTAAAAAAAAATAGGTATACGTATTAAATTCAAATATTCTAGGTTATTTTTAGGTTATAACAACGTTATTCAAATTTATTGCCACATTGGATATCTATTTACTAAATGTTAAAATAAAGATTTGTTATATTTTAAGTAATAAAATCAAGATAGATATTTCTTAAATGTTATCTTTTCTTACAAATTAAACACAAATTCAAATAATTTACAAATTGCCGATAATATTACGTTACATACACACAAAAATAATTTAGAAATACATTTTTCTTAAAAAGATTTTTCTACATTATAAATACGAAAATTTATTAATCTGGTGAATGGATTGTTACTCTTTTACGCAAAAACTATTGGAAGCATTAAAAAATATTGGTATACAAATAGATTATATCTTAGAACCTAGAATACACAAAAAACTGATTCATGTGGAGGAAGCAGCGAGATACAGTCAGTTTTGTTTTCTAAATTTAAAAATCGAATTCAGTTCGTTTCGGAGTGCGGGAAATTGAACTTGAACGTCCGAATCTCACATAATCGAGTTGCACAAGGTCACATTATATAACTGTATTACACAATGCCACCACTGACACCAAAACACAGTTACGGCGAGAAACCCAAGTATTTGCACTACGCGGTGAAACGAAATCAATTTGCTTTCCTTTTCTCGCGCGATATTTATATTTTGTTTCATGACATATCATTAATCAAATAAAACTATGATAAATAAGTCTATTTAAAAACATTTTTGAAAACAAACTTTTTGAGTTGTCAAGCTTTATAAACAGACTCTGACCACTATATAAGGTTATATTTTGATTTTCTTCAAGATAAATAACGTTTTCTGTTTTTACCTAGGGTTAGCTGGTTGAGAATGCCATACGACGTTAAGCTCGTCATTTGTACAAATTTTTGTGTGCAATAAAGAATAAATAAGTTAATAAAATCGTCGTTTGATTTATTTTATTATCTCGAGTACGACTTATTATTATTCAGTTTACGAGTATTTCCATGGTCATAGTTTTCATCATCAAACCATTTTGATGACGGCATATTTTATTGTCATCAAACTAACATAAGTATGCTAAATTTCAGCTTAATTGGATGCCAAGTAGTGGTTAAAAAGCGATTGCAATTTTTGAACGGAAAAACTTGCACAATAAAACAAAATATTTAAAAGCTTATAAAAGAGAAAAAAGAAATGGTTATCACCAAATTTTTATGATGATAACTGCCGAGAGTGAGTCTTGCCTCATTATTATATTAATAATACGTTCAGGATACTGATGATGCTGCTGCGATGTTCAGAAAATTGCATGCAATTGCATGCAGAAATGCAGAAAATGCATCAGGAAATTTGAAGAATCTCACACTGATGTCTCTCTCGCGATTATGTCAAAAAAGTCACTTCCCTGATGTGCCGCAATCAGTAATTCCAGCAGTAATCAGAATGTAGATGTTATAAGAGAGATTAATCTCATGCTACGTTACTGGTTACCAATGCACATATCGCTTGTTGCCCAGATGATATATAACATTAAATTTTGTTCCTTTTGTGTGTGTGTGTGTGTTTTTTGTCTACTTTTAGGATAAGAGATATTGTTTTTAAAACTTCTTCATTTTTAACCATATAGTTACTACTATATTATAGCGTATACTATACATCATCATCATATCAGCTTTTACCTGTCCATTGCTGAACATAAACCTCCCCCTAGGGGAGTTTTACTAGTAGCCACGCTTGACAGGCGTATTGGCAACCGCACTTAGACTTTGGAGATGTTTTAAGAAGAACGCAGCTGTCAATCCCTCGCCCTCCCTTAGTCGACTCTTACGACACCCACAGGAAAAAAAGGATGGCCTATTTTATACCGAGCCCACATGACCTACTACGGTATACTATACATAGAATCGCAATTTACAATATTAACGTCTTCTATTTTAGTAGATAAATATAAAATATAATCACGACCTTAGATATTGATATTACAATAACATGTAAGGCACGTACAGCGTAGTTTAATTGCCCAAGCAAACACCATTATGATAAAGAATGGCCGATTTGTTTTTGATACGAGATACGAATAATAATCGATTTCGTTATAGCATACAATAGATACCACGTGGTTTTGTAATTGCTAATACGCGTATATTAAAAAGGAAACATGAAACATACTACTTATACTGCCAATTTTTTTTCCTATGCCACTATAATAAATATCATATAGTAGCTTATTTATACTATATTTGCCAATTGCCTTAGTATGCATTTCAATTTAAAGTTTTCCATACTAGTGTTTTTGTGTTAATACTCTGTTCCCCTTATTGCCTCCCATGTCACCTTGTGCATAATATTAGTGGCATATTATTTTTCTGTTATCTTTTTAATATTTTCTATATTCCATGGTACAACGGAGGGAACATTGCTTTGCTTTCGGACCAATTAAGGAAACAAACTTTTCGGTCTGGATTATCTGGGTTATGTTTTTTTTTATACCACGAAGGTGGCAAACAAACATACAGCTCGTCTGATGGTAAACGGTCGCTGTAGCCTATGGACGCCTGCAACACTAAGAGTGTTACGTGTGTGTGCGTTGCCAACCCTGAAGAAACATTAATATATTTTTTTAAAGAACCCCATACTGTAGTCTCTAGGGAAAACCAGATGTTCATTGCCGTGTTCCTTATAACTAAGAGTATCTTAGCTTGAGGACCAGCAGATAGATATGGCACTTATTGTTATTATTTTTATGTAATAGTTACCAATCTTCTTTAAATCAAGTTAATATCTGACATAAACAATCTGCTTAATCTAATTAAATGAAATCCTAGTGATGCAACAACAGACCAGTTCACGTAATTGCATTGTAATTCGAGTTGAAACTCCGTGACAACCTGTTTCCCACACTGAAATATTATTGTGACACGGGTAGGAAATATAGTGGAATCAATTGTGTGAACTGACATGTTTTTCTGATTAATAGACAAAATTTTCTCGTATTAACCGATAAAAAGTGACCTGTATAGTTTCACAAATTCATTGTTATTTGCAACAAGAGTAAGAACTGTGAGCATAAGTTTGCGTGACTTGTACAAATTAATACATCCAGAATTATATCAAACCCATTTTTTTTTTCGGATTACTCTAATGCTGCTAGCCGTGAATGACCTTTACAGTTTCACCAAATGCGTGCAGGGGTAAAAAGGTGCTCGAAGTCCGCAGAGGAGCGATATAGGGTCCACTAAAGCCGATGAACTGCGATTTATTCTAAATGACACCTGAGCAGCTTGAGACTTGGATGCCATACTTCAACCCCGTCAAGGGATTGACGGTAGAAGGGAACAATTCTATCGTCAGAATTTGTCGCGGTAGGTTGAAGTGGGTAAGAATTGTTAGCTACCGTAATTAGATTATCTGATTTTAGACTCAAATATGTACCCCGAGTATGAAAAATAAATAATCAGTATATAAGTATAATATGAGTATTGGCAATTAAGTATTTCATATACCGACTTTTAATTCAGAGAGTTGGAGTAAATATTTACAGTCACTATAAGTAAGAAAACAATTCTTGTGCACGTAGTTTATAATCCAAAGATGGTACCTATAAACCACGTGCGTAAGAAGGTTACCAGGTTATTACTCTAGGTTGGTAGGATCATTCGAAATACGATATTTTATTTATAATAATCAGCGTTGTGTCACCATTTTTTGTCTATTGAAGACCAGTAAGGTTACTCTTGAAATAAATTCTAATATATAGTTCAATATTGGAATTGAGACGTTTCACACTCGAATTGTAACAATAGCGACATAATATTTCCATAATATTCTGATAGATGCATATTAGTATAACTTGCCAATGCAAACTATTGCAAGAAAAATCCTAATTTTAACTTAATTCCTAATTATTGTTTCACGAGCGCAGTAGAAAGTTGTTATTGGCATTAGATTGGATTGATATCTATATTGGATTCCAAAGTAGGCCTGCTGTTGTTTTTTAAAACAAATCTAATTATTGGAATATACCTAAATCCCCTTAGTTTACTTTTATTTTCTGAATGAGAGAGAGAGAGTAAATAATAATGTATCGTTACTTCTTTTCAACAACAAAAAGAGTACTATTGATATAGAAATAAAGGCTACTAGGCTAATGACACAGCTGTAAAACACCAGTGCAACAGAAAATGAATTATCACTATATAGTATAAAATAAAGTCGTTACTCGCTGCCTGTCCCTATGTTTGCTTAGATCTTTAAAACTACGCAATGGATAGAGCGCTTCAAGATGAAGTATAGTATCGTACTTTTCAGGGCGACAATTTTTTGAAAATTATTTGTTCGTACTTTAGTTAATTAACGTTAATTTTAAACGATTCTGTAGTATATTTAGTATCAACACTGCACCCGTGCCAAGCCGGGGCGGGTCGCTAGTTTAGAATAAAGCACTATATCATGCTGTCTAGTTAGCAAGACCATCATTGTTGTTCATTCGGTTTTTTTTAAAGAAAAACCCGTGTTCGGCAGCGAAACGATAGTGAGTTGTTATGATGACGTGATATTTGTCTTTGATCCATCTGAATTTATAACCATTTTCTAAATATGATATTAGACATTCGAATGTGTTTATACTGATATTATAATATGTATAATTTGTTTATACCACTTTATTTGTTTATATTAATTATTTATCTTACTAATACAACAAAATTGTAGACGATGTCTGTGTTTGGAATATATGCGGGGTCTTAATAAGAGTAATAGAGGCCAAAATAATACTTTATTATTTTTGTTAAAGTATTACGCAAAAACTACAGCAACAAATAGGATGTGAGGGGGGGGAGGGATTCTTAATAATGGAGACTAAGGGCCCCATTGCCAGCAATCCAACTAGGCCGACCTCCACGTGGTCCCCCTGGAAATCATCATGCTGAATTCCAAGTGTATTCATCATGATGAGCTAACTGACTTGTTTTTTCATCCTCGCCTATCGTCTCTTACTGGTGCCCCGCCAGTGTATACCATTAGCGCAGGCGGGGTTACCATTCCATCCTCATCCATTAAAAAAAGGCTGAATGTCTAACTTAATATCTTGTGTATGTTTTATCTTGATACAACGTTTATAAATAGGACATTTAATTTGTTTTTTTTTTATTTCTGAAATCCATGTGTAACGGTAAACGTATAAACGTAACCAGTAAAAATTTAATATTTAATATTTTGAGAATAATTAGATCTCTACTATATATTGATAATCCCTGTTTTCGACCTACCAAGTTAAGTGGAAGCGAAAAGAATTATAATAACAATGGCATTTAAATTCCATTGCTAGTAATACACTTTACTAGGTCACCCTGCACGTAGTGTACCCTGGTAGCATCGTAATCAATTCCTAGCGTTGATCACGTTGAGCCAACTCACTCGACTAAATTCTTACTTATCTTTACTCACTGGAACCCAAAATGCCAGCGTAAATACAATAACTCAGGCAGGGTTGCTTATTATTGCTATTTTAACTTTGTCAATCCTGTGTATATAACGTGGACTTTTATAATAACATTATCCGAATTAAATATATATATATATAATATATTGGACATGACCCTCCAATAGGGGGAGGCCTACGTTTACGTAGGGGGTTAACGTTCATATGTTCTATACTATATCAGATATATATATCAGTATACGTCAGAGATCAGTATAGTATCAGTAATAAATAGTTACAATATCTACTCCCTCGTGCAATTGAGTTGTAATGCAGACATCGTGATATGACTACCAAAAAGTTTCGCAAGCAAAACGCAACTGTCAACTGCGGTGTCAAGGCTGCGCATGCGCCGCGATCGTTGACTGCTCTGTGCTTGCTTGCAAAGACTTGCTCACTATTCAAATTATTTATTAATTATCAAAGAGAAGATTACTTTTCACCTGTTACTTTGTCTGCGTGACTGGTATATATTGATTGACTAGTATAAAAAGTTGTCCATGTCCTTAGTCAGTACGAGTATGTCAAATGTCGTGACGATTGGTTAAGCCGTTAAGGCGCCAAAATGTAATAAATGATGTAATAACGAAATCATTTATAGATTTATATTACTGGTAATAAGGCTTCTTACAAATAAACTAATTTCACCTTAATATTAACATAATTTTAAATTTTTATTTATTAATTGTTGTTAAACCATGTCAAATTTCAAATCTTTTTTTTTTTACATATTAACATTTCTGCCCAATTTATCATATAATAATGTTTTCCTAACTCATAAGAACCGTCTGGTAAAAAAAAGGAAAAGTTATTGGTTCTTATTTCACTTGCCCATCTTACTCAACATTTAGGTTACTGTACATACATATATGTGCATGTGTATGACCCACAATCAACGCACGTATGATATGCTGACCATAAAATTATTATAACCTATACAAAAAGACGGACAAGGGCCAATAAATAGCTTATTAATCATTGACAGTATAATTCAACTCATGTAGTGGCCAGTTTCAATGTAATATTTTTTTTAAATGGCTCTCACTTCTATTGTATATTGGAAATATTATTTTTAATGCCAGTTATAAATATAGCTGTTTGTTATTATTACAAATTATGTACCTATTAATAGTATTTTAATTTCAAATATAAGTAGATGCTGTAGTTTACAGAACCTTTTATGAAAATAACTAGCGATCTACCCCGGATACGCACGTAATATTTATATTTAAAAATATAAAAAAAGCCGATAAGTAATTTATAAGGTCTAAAAGTACCTACGTTTCAAGTTGAAATCAAACGCATTTACACAATTTTATTAAAATCGTTTGGCGAATTTTGGAGATTTACATGTACAAACCTACAGACACGTGATTTTAATTTAATAGAAATACATGTGTCAGAATAAATATTTTGCAAGTTTTATAACAAAAATGTTAAATATGCATTAATTAACATTAATTTATATTTTATTTTAATGTAAATTGGCATTTGCTATTAGCAAGTATTGTGGATAAACATGTTATTTATACATAAATTTTGGTATTAAGTATTATATTTTATTTTGTTTGAAGCAGATAAAAACAAAGTCCATGTGACTAGGTTTTTAGACTTTTAGTAGACATTGTTCGCGTGACAAGTTAATTATTTGAGATAAAAAGTAATTCATACCCTTTTTTTCCAAAATATTACTTGTACTTATGCCATAATTCAAGACTTTCCTGAGTACATATTCCGCAGATAAAATCAACAATTATATCCACATGTTTGATGAATAATGCCCCATTCTAAATGCAAATATTGTATGAATATGTTTATGAATAATTTTCTCATTCGTCGGTACATTTTATAGATTATTAGCTATTTCCCGTAACACTGCCAACATAAATTATAACAAAAAGTATCCTACGTATTAATCAGATGTATATTCATACTAAATTATATTCAAATCAGTTTAGTCTTTAAAGCGTGACTAAATAATAAACATACAAACATTCAAATATGTTTACAAACATTTCTAATTTGTTATATTAGTAGAATAAAATAATGAAATAAAATTACAAATTAATATTATTTATATCATAATTAAAATCCGTTTTAATTAAATAAAATGTTTAATAATAATTTTTAATAGCGAACTCATCAGAAGTTGTTCTTTCTAAGTTTTCTTTTCTTTTCATCCTCTGAACACCTTAATCAGGATATTATTAAAAAAAAAAACTTAAATAGATGCAGCTTTTCGTGCAATGTCATTGCCAACAAACAGTATGAATGAATGACAACTCTTTATCGTTCCCTTCAAAAAATGATACAGATTATAAAAATTAAGAATATGTACACAAACAAAATGAATAATTAATTACATATTTGTTCATTATTATTCGTTAGTAAATAATAAATTAATAATTGTTTTAAAAAATGATAAAAACTACAATGAACTTTACCTTAAACAGTTGTATATATAATCAATAACAGACGTAAGTCTGTGTCTATTTAACCAGTTGTTAAAGAGAGATAGTTATCCTACGATTACTATGAAAGTGTGTGAAGATGTTTTGATATATGTTGTTTGTTTGTTGAGTAAAACAAATATTGTTTATTGGAGCAACTCTAAGCTTCCCAGTAATTGGTTGGTATTTTATATCACATTTCATTAATCAATAAATAATAAATAAATAAATCAAGCTATAGTTAAATGAAATTTGACATACAAAAGATCATAATCTTTGACTACAACTCATCAAGTAACTTTTATCCTAATACACATGTGCTGTGGTCATGTATACTTTTCTCTAGAGACTACAACATAAATTTCTTCAAAATTAATAAAAAGAAACCTTGTTACGCCATTTTGGTTGCAGATGTTTATTATGTGACAATCTATAATGTCTTTTGTACCTGTTTTTTGGTCATAAAAATACAAATGGCCATAATGACTATACAGAATACAAAATAAGTTAAATATTAGCCAAATCACGTGACTATATTAGCAAACGCTACGGACAGGTTTTGTCAAACAAAGGTACATCGAAATTGTTTGCAGAATACATCACTTCTTGATTTCGTCAACGGAACAAACTCATAAAACTCTAGACCTTGGCACGGATGGGTCATTTAGTAGCTTTTAAAATCATTCCCGGTGACAATAGAAAATTGGTTGCCATTAACACTAAAATACTAAGTGCCTCATAAGCCACACGGTCGGAGGAAGTTCGACCTATTGGCCTAAACTGGATTTTTTTAGTACCTACACAACTAATGGACGCTGACTAAATTTATTGGTTTTCGCAATAATCATTTAAAAGAATCTCAATCACTAGCTGCATTTCCGAAGACCCTTTGCCTGTTCCGTTACGATAAAAATGTTCCAAAAACTATTTAAGGATAGATTTCTATAAAAATCGTAAAGGATCGCGTCACCTCTAACAAAAAACATTTGTACGAAATCTAAGAAGTCAATTCATTAAATTTCAAAAATATGCGCTATAAAGTAGCAACATTTTATAATACTTATCGATATCCATATTTTAAACAAAATTATATTATAAATAATTGTACAATACTATGAATATTCATTTATTTTATTGTATTGATATTTCTAGGTGGTTACACAGATTTATTTTCTAGTCCCTTCAATATAAGGGCAGTGCCAATATTTAAATAATACACTGAACTGATACCTTGTTCTGTAGAACAGTAATAATTGTATAGTAATTAACATTTTATATATGGCATTACGTTACATCTAATCAACTTACTGGATGTCAAAGGGGAACTAATTAGCAAATATAATTTATCTCTTGTTATAATTGTCTACGAGTATGATCTGTATGGACTTCCTAAGTATGTTTATTTTTCATGTTCTAATTTTAAGAACTATTGTTTTAAAGCAACTATTAACATAGGGTTGCCATCCGTCCGGGTTTCCCCGGATTTGTTCTAATGTTCTAATTTAGAGGGTATAAACAAGTCCAGATTCAAAAAATTCTAACTGATTATTAAAACAATTTGTAACAAACTGTAATAAGATTCTATTTGTTCTAATTTAAAGGTTTGAATATTAATATAAAAGTTATTTACAACATTTTCAACTGTTTTTATTACTCTGACTATGTTTAAAAAGCTTGTTGATATGTCCGGATTTTGGGCTCTAAAATCTGTGGCTTCCACGTGTTTTGTCCTGGTTATCAAATTATAGAGATGTCAACCCTATATATATAATACTTATTTTTCTCATCCTCTTATCTAATATAGTATATCATGAATATGTGTAGTTACGTATATTTGTTATTTATACATAATCAACCTATGTACCTGCGTAAATAATGGTATGTATGTGTATTAATTAATTCTAGTACAGCATACGAATTTTCTGTCGCTTCCTTAAGGTTGACTGGGAGAGAATACTTTCAGCATTAAATCCGTATTTTTCATATTTTCTATACTAGAGTTATAAATAAACAGATAAATAATTAATTTACCTGTAAATTCTTGTATGTGTATAAGTAGGTGTTACGTGGTTTCTTTATAAATTTTACTTTAATATCAGTTGGATAGAAACTTCGGTATTTATTATTATTTTTATTTTGATGTTAAACTATTTTATCTTTCTATAAACAAAATAAATCGTAAATATTGTGGATACCTAATGGTATAAGATTTGTCACATCTTCCTTTCCCGTGGGTATCGTAAGAGGCAACTAAAGAAACTTAATGGTTAAGAGATTGGCAGCAGCGTCTCTTTTAAAACATCTTCAAACTCCAAACATCTCCAAACAATCTGCCTGCCAAGCATGACAACTACTGACAAAATCCCCTTATTCTTAAACTGCCATAAGAAACGCTCCCGTTCCTTATGGCAACCTATGGGGGAGGACTATGTTCAGCAGTGTACAGATAATTGCTAAAATAAAGATTATGATAATGTGAATAGATTATATATTATGGGCACTCAAGCATCTTTCTACGTGACGTAAGTCTACTACAAATTTCTACCCTTTCTATATACTAATAGAGTCCAGAATTATCTGGTGTTCATAATCTCAACCCCATAATGATACTTAACTTTAACTGAATTCGAAAAAGGAATAGTTTCTACATATGCCGCATTAATATTTATCATTTGTAACATTATTTTATATACATATTTTCCACAATTAACAAAAATGAAGCGATAAATCGTTACAGAAATAAAATTGTTGTTCAATATATGATAACCTTTAATAACTTATAAATATCAATCTAACTGCATGGTTTCATTGTTTTGATTGATAAATTTTAGAAAAAATCCATAAATGCACATACATATATTTGATTATACTTTATACTAAATTACCATGGAGGCATATCTTCATAGTCTTCAGAAATGGTAACCCATGAAAAGTACCGTGGGTGACACAGTGATTACATTTGTCGCCATAAATTAAAAAAAACACGACTGCTGCGCTTAAACACGAACTATACCCATACATACAAATCTGTGGGCCTACCATGAAATGTTTCCTGAAATTTCGGGGCTGATCGAAACACAAATTTGATGTTAAAGTTACGTAATACATACTGTTTAAAAACATAAAAAATGTTAATCTATCATTCCTTTAGACTGTTACAGTAGGATTTATAACTAATGAAATTTTAAGCTCTATTTACTAGGCGGATTTTGGTATGAAGAAACACACAAAAATGAACACCCCTGTTCAGACCTTTGGAAGTTAAAGTAGTATAAAATAAACTTATATATAGTACATAAATCCTAAAAACATTTCACTTTTTTTTTGGACAGATGTGTAAAAATAAAATATAAATTTTTACCCCGCAAAATTTCAAATTGTCCATTATCGAATGCTTTATTGCACAGTCAGTTAAACTTTTCTCTTAACTTTTCTTTTAACAAATACACGCTTATACCGCAGTTTAAAGAATTGTTAATGCTCTGCTACAGTTACAATATATACTCAGTACATTCTTATTATGTAAAAGTCGAATAAAAATAATTGCATTATATAATAATATCACTAGATATTACAATATGATGAAATAATGAATATATTTAAAATACTAATTAATGTTCATTGAAATGTTTATATTTTATAAAAAAAACAAATATTGTCTATCTACGATGAGTACGATTATAGTAAGAAAAATTATTGTATTAGTTATTGTATTCTATTATATTGCACACTATCACAAGTTCCGATTTTTCATTTGTGGTTGTATTTAACATGAACAATTAATGGTTGTATGTATTTAATTTAAATTAAATGTAATTATTTTTATTTAATACCAGCTATTCGGATTGACGTCATTCTGTCAAAATTTATTGGACTGTTGCAGTATGTTACAACTAGGAACAATTTGTATGGGCTTTTGTCCAAATGAAGTTTGTACCTTTGTTCAGACACCTTCCTTGAAGTTTAACGAATATTTGTCAAAAAAAAAGGAATTAGAGTAATTTTTATTTATATAAATATTAAAAAAGAACTATGCAATATGCCTAAAAGTATTATAATATTGCGTCGCAAAGCGACGTATTTTAAAAAAATTATATTTTAATCTTTACAACTCGCAAATCGCACTTACTAATCATATGTTACCCAATAAAAGTTTCGACACCTTGCGTACACCAAGTCAAAGTGTAGTTCCAAGCAGACAATATATTACCTAATACTTATTTAAATACAATATTGGTATCCACTTAAACACTGTATCATATACTGCTACCAACTTCAATAAAAATCACTTTGTTAACCAACATAATGGTAAAAAACAATAATCGTTGTTTATTATGTAGGGATCTAAAATAACTACTTCGGTGATATATATCAAAGTAATATATTCAGTAGCTTTATATAGAATTTCAAGATTCTTTTTCTAATAAATACAACAGAATCGGAATCAAGAAGAGAGTCTAAATTCGTCTAATATTTTTTGTGCAGCTGACGTAATTTCTGTTTTTATAATTTGTTTTTGCAATAGATTGGTCTTTCGGTTCTTTTAATTAATAATTCAGACATATCGAAACTCAACCCTGACTCTTGACTGCGACTGGTGAATTTCACATTTATTTCAGATTAAAGTGACCAAATTAAACCAAGATGAAATGCAGTTTCGATATTTTGAAATTTGGTATTTACCGTTTACTAAATTGTGTACTAAGAGTTTGGCATCTTATATTTTATATCATAAGAACTATGTAATTTTGTTATCTGCAGAATTTTTTTATAAGGAGAGAAAAGTAGTATTACAAATTTATATTTATTAGCTTTTATTAATACCAGTAAATAATTATTTCATTACTTACGTGTTGTGAGTGAATTATCATTTTCAGCGGCTTCACCATTGTGGCAGAATACAGCAAAGTACAAAACCAATAATGATATAATGTATTTATAAGCCATTTTCATAGTTTTCTTTTTTCGTTATCAATTATAATATTTTTTTATATTAAAATCTTAAATATTTTTTATTATAAACAATTCATTTCATAACTTATCACACAATATCACTGGTTTTATAACATGAATAGATAAAAATACAAAAGTTATTGACAGTTCAAAATTTGATTTTAGCCGCGTCCGTCCGCTGTACGACAGAATCAGCTGGCAATGGACGCGTTCGGAGCGTTGGACGGCCGCACGTTTCGTTTGTTTGAAGTGAAAGCCCAAGCCGATGAGTTTTATTCGAGTACCATTTTCGACATCCCTCTGCTAAACCCCCACTAACACAAACTATTTACTAACACCATGTGTGTGGATCAAAAGAATCGTAGAACATAATTATTGTCCATCAAATTTCATGATACTTGCTCGTACTAATAATCTCTTGACCGCCCATTATGTTATGTCATGTCATGTAACACACGCAACTATTCGAAACAATTATGACTTCTTAGCCAACAGCATTTATAACCCTCAGACTTAATAGGTTTTTGTGTTATAATGGTATTAAAATATAAATTTCAAATAAATAAAACGTGTTCCATATGTTTATTTTTGAAATCGATAGGGCTTACTTCGGCTTTCTTGGGATTAACATTTTTATATATATGACAATTGAAATTGAATTGAATAGATTGTTGTTGTTCTTTGCTGAGTAAAATTTACTTCCAGATACAAGATATCGTATTATATATTCAAATATTTTCTAAAATAAAATGACCACCACCATTCACCAGAGAGACTTTGTACAAAAGTCGTTTGCTTGGGTACCTCTGTCCCATTCGTGTTTCAACCGTAAAGCAGTTGTGTTTGCATGGCTGTGTTTCGGTTTGAAGGGTGGGATATGGCGTGAATTTACAGAGTACAGAGGAATAACATCTGAGTCCTCAGGAATGGCAACACATGAGAGGTATCATGGACGAAACAGTGTACTCTGTTATGTCCATGGTACTGCTCATGTCTATAGGATACGGTTACCACTTTCCATCAGGTGGGCCGTCAGCTTGTTTGCCATTTGTTGCATAAAAAAAGAATATAATTTCAATGTGAAATATATTTAATATGTATCTCATCGTTCATCAGTGGTGCTATGATTAAAACATCGTTCCTCTTTACGGGAAAAAATTTACCCGTATTATCGCTTAGTTTTAATTAATTAAGATATAACATATGTTTAAAATAATTTCAGCCATTTCAGGTATTTCAAGGTCAAAGTCAAGATCAACTCTGTTCCTGCACTAAAAAAAATTTCATACTCTTTTTTCACAAATATTTTTGTCGATCTCCTCACTGTACTCCCACGAATTCACCAGACCAAGTAACCTAACTTCATCATCTCTAATGATTCGTCACTGGAACCCCATCAGCTTATACCGATAACGCAAACAGCGTTATAATCCCATTTGCACAGGGGGGAAGGGATCGTTAGTAATGCGGGCTACCAGTCCCATTGCTAACAATATACCCTGTCAGATCGACCTCCACGCGGTTTCCCCTGGAAACCATCGTGCTGAGTTCCAGGTGTATTCATCACGATGGGCTGACTGACCTGCCTTTTTTCAATATTCACCTATCATTCCTCACAGGTGCTCCGCCAGCGTATACCGTTAGCACAGGCGCGGTTACCATGCCATTAATCATGCATTAAAAAAAATCCCATTTGCACTCCATACAAAAAAAATGGCTGCTCTTTGTACCCTGCAGGCGTGTCCCTAGAAAGGACTCTGTCGTGTCAATAGTTAGACAGATACTCTTCATTGTTTCCTCCAAAAGATAACATTAGTAAATTTATTATAAATACAAATAATTACAACAAAAGACTACACTGAGAAAACAATGGGCGGCCTTATCGCTAAGAGCGATCTCTTCCAGGCAACCTTTAGATGGAGAAAAGTAATCAATTATAAACAGACTTTTAACTTATTAAACAGGTTGACCGGAGGCTTGAAAGTTTGTCAGTTTATTTTTATGGTTTCATAAATCTTAAGGTTTCATCTTATGTATATAAAGAAAGTCACCTTGGACTAAAGAAGAGATCCTAAATTAAGTTTTGGTATCGGTTGACCACGAATTTGGACATAGTGGCATTCAGCGACAATGAGCTAACCTTGGCATTAATAGCAACAACTTGCGGCTTTATATAAATTGTCCCAGTTTATACGAAGTAATCTTCAGATATATCTCTATTTCTTTCGCACTTTTACCACTAATGACGCAGGCAAAGACTAGAATAAGTTGCCGACACCCACATGAAAGAAAGGGGTGGGCAAATCTATGTTGGGACCACACGACAATTAATCTATACATTTTAGCATTTGAAAATACAAATAAATATTATTATTACCTTTTTAACAACATTTAACAATTTTGTTAAACACTATTTAGGCAAACGGTGTTTTAAATATATATTGTAGTGAGACAGTAAATGTTTAATACAAGTACTAATAAAATTACAATATGTCATTTTATTACTTAACTACTGAATATTCTCAGCGAAATTATTTGATAAGCCTAAGTAATTAGTAGTGAAATAAAGAAAAACTTAAATACAGAAGCGATCGAACTCGTATTTGTATAAGTAAAACAATTAGACGTGATATTAAAAATAAATCCGAGTAATCATATTTTATTATTACCACTAACAACTGCTTTTGCGAAATAAATACTATTAAAAACTGCATTTAAAATACCAAACTTTAATTTTTTTTAACACTTAGAATGATAAACAAGTTAGCGGTCCACGTGATGGGAAGCGGTAACCGTAGCCTATAGAGATGAATGAAGAACAACAAAAAAATTTTATGTCTCATGACTACATACACTGTGATATCTATACGTTGCCGTTCGTGAGAATAATAACTTTTTTATGGATGATAATGGAATGGTAAACCCGTGTGCGCTAACAGTATGCGCTAGCGAAACACCAATGAAGGATGATAGGTGACAATAAAAAGGCAGGTCAGTGAACCAATCGTGATGAATACACTTGGAAATAAGCACGATGGTATCCAGGAGGACCACGGGAAGACCTGACATATTGCTAACAATGGGACTGGTAGTCCACATGACTAACAACAACCTCCCCCCCCAAATCATAGTGTGATACCACGATATCCTGTAATTTTACTGTCATGGTTCACCTTTTAAACCGAAATACAACTATGCACGAGTAAATACAACTGTTGTACAAAGTCTCTCTCTGATAATAATCTGATGAAATTTATAAAAATATTTACTCTATTCTATATATTTTACTGTTTTGTACATTTTAAATTGCGCAATAATATTGCCCGAGTTTCTACTTCTATCATACAATCATCGTCATGTTTAGTTAACAAATATCTTGATCAAGTACACCTAGTTATTGATACCAGATTGCCAAACAAATTAATATCGCCAAATTTCACATACGTGAAAATTATGAATATGACATTCGTCTGAATATTAAAATACAATATTGTTTGGCTTCCATTCTATTAAGATATAAATTTTTCGTAAATATGTCTGTTTAAAAAATTTTAAGTTTTATTGTATGTACGTGGGCATAATAACAAAATTAACTAGGGGTTGGTAATATATAGCAATATCTATATGTTTTAGTTACAATATCTATATACAGAACCGATAATGAATATGTTAAATAAATTTTATCCAATATTTAATGTCGAAATGAAGAATCCAAGCAGTTTATGCATATACTCGTAAATATCCGAACGGTACAGGTAATATCGAAATAAGTGATGACTTTTTTCTAACATCAAGGTGTAGAGGAACCCAATATACACCTAGATATTAGAGCGGTATTGCGATTATCCATGCCTATAATTAATGTGAAATGTAAAATGCAGCATATTGCTGCATAAATCTGGCGGACTAAATGAGCGGAGTCTCTCCCGTCGTTTCCAAATGAAACCCGCCAATGATGGCGGATTTACAAATGTCACGGGAGCACATCCCCTTGCGATGCTTCTGAACTTTGTACCGCGGTTAGTGTTCGCTGGCCAATGCCAATAGTAATTATCTGGTGCGGGCTCGCAGTCAGAACTAGGGGTAGATAATATATAGAAATATCTATACATTTTAGTTATAATATATATATATATATATATATATATATATTTTTTTTTTTTTTTATCATGTCTGGGTCTGGAGTAATCCTCAAAAAATTATCAAAAAAGAAATTTTGCATTTTTTTTCTTATCTAAAATAAGTTTAATTCTATTTTGTCTTCCCCACCCACTGGCTAGTATAAGAATTCATCATCATCATATCAGCCCTTAATGGTCCACTGCTGAACATAAAGATTGGCAACCGCGTTTAGGCTTTAGATATGTTTTAAGAGGGACGCTGCTGCCTACAAGTTATTAGTAAGTAATTCAGATATATAATATTTGTTTAGTATGAAAATAACTATATTTTGTAATTAATTTATTTTTATTTTATTTATTTTTCACCAATTAGTAATTTTTATCCTTTGGTCCGTGTAGCCTTTTCTATGCCGGGACCATACGGCCATATACAAACATCGTTTAGTTATAATTTTATTATAAGACTAAAAATAATACAATAAATTTAATAAGTTTTAATCAAGACTGCTAAAAACTGTTTAAAATTTTACTCCAAAAAACAGCATAAAAATATAGCTTTTATATTTGCCAACAACAGATTTTACCCGTGTGACCGTTATACAGTTGCAACACGACTCAAGATGAGAATGACTTTATAAATGGAACCTTAAATGGTAAACAGAAGTGGAGAATTCACATTAACTTCTTTCGAAACCTGTCGGTTGCACGCGACAGTAACATGCCCGTGTTATTACTGAAACTATGTCACAGAGTAAATAGTACACGGAAGGATTCCCACTTCATGGTAATTAGCAAAACCAGCGTCATAAGTTAACAATGATCTTATTCACATAATATAAGGCAAGCATACTGGTGACGAAGTCACTATGAAATAATCTGTGGCAGACATGGAAACCATCGTAGTTAATAATTATTGAATTCGTCACGACGGGCCAACTAATCTGCTTTAACAGTTGGCCTTACCTATCATCTCTCACTGGTGCATCGCCAGTGTATACTGACACCGCGGGCGGCGCACCAGTGGGAGATGATAGGTGAGGCCAACCACTATTATTAAATCATTTTCACTCATTAAAAAAGTCCTGTCCAATTTTTAAAAGTTTGTAATAAATCCTTCAAAAAAAATTAAATCTTTCTTTGACAATATGCAGTGTAATATTTTTTTTCACTCAACATTACTGTAATCCTGTTTTGAAACAATGTTCAGGTATAATGTTTTTCTGCATTTCCATTTCTATATCTGTTACGGTTACCATAAATATTAACTTTTAGACTTACATGTTGCCTTTTTTTATAATTATAACAGGCAGGAATTAACGTTATCATTTAGGTAGACTATAATAATTTACCTAAATTATCTTCGGAAGCGGAGACATGACATCACTACATCATTTTACTCGTGAAACCGGTTAATGTAATCTGAGGGCCTACTATGAAATATTTTCTTAAATTTCGGGTCCGAACGAAACGTAAATTTGATGTTAAAATTACATAATACGTATAGATTATATAGATAGAGTATCTCCATACAGATGCTTCGAGAAAAGCGAGTCAACTTCTTCATATAATTTTGCATGATAAATTCTATATAGATATTTTATTCCTGGTAAAAATAAACATTTTTCGCCCTTTCTAATAAAGGACCATATTAACTCACAGTGAATTCATTGATTCATTTAGATGACTGTCTCAGTCCCTGTTGTTCTTGTATGTTTGTTTTTGCCAACAATGTTCGATTTAAAAGATTAGTAAGATATGTCAGTGAAATTATAGGCTATGAAAGTATAGCACGATAGTTCTTAGGAATGGCATTGCATGAGAGGTAACATAAGCATTCTGGTGTATTCTAGTAATATTTATTTATTCATTTTTAATCACGAGTCATAAGAGTATATATAATTATGCAAAAATCAATACAAGTTTATTTAAATATTATTTAAGAATTTATTTATATATCTGTAATATTCGGAGATATATGTAAAATGGAAGTATTGTGATTTTCATCATTAATTGAAGACGACCAAAATCAACTGATAATGCAGACGTTAATAATTTTTGATATAAAAACAAGAGCTCTGTATAAAAACGTATATTTAGTAACCAATGATTATTAATTAAACGGCGATTAATAAATATAAATATTGCTATTTAATGGATGATAATGGAATGGTAACCCGCCTGCGCTAACGCTATACGCTGGCGGGGCACCAGTGAGTGGTGATAAGTGAGGATGAAAGGGCAGGCCAATTAGCCCATCACGATGATAACACCTGGAATTCAGCAGATCAGAAGTTGGTTTCCAGGGGTGATCACGTGGAGGTCGAACTGATAGGGTATATTTCTAGCATATATTCAAAGTTTTTATCAGTACCTAATCGACAACACAGTATAGGTATTACAATGATTACGAGGGATATCTACTACCGTTGTTTAAGTTTAAGTAAACTCGTGCACGTCGGTAACCACTATTTGCCATTCTCAACTGATCTTACGAGAATGGGAAACAGTAATCACTGTTTGTTAATACAATTATTAAATCACTTACAAACAATATTAATTACATTTTTATCGTATCTAGACGTTTTACTACGACTGTTGTTTCAACTGGTAGCGGTCATTACCTACTTTATCGATAGTCTTATACTTACGGTATTTACTCAAACTTCACAATATTGATAATTATACATTGCCGGTTACTTTCTAATTAAAACGAAAGCACCATTGTTTGGCTAGCAATGTATAACAATTTAATATGTACAGTGTAAAGTTCATTTGATAATTAGACTGATTTATCGTTTAATGTAATAATTTACTGTATCCAGAATGCGGTCGTATGGTCAGTGTCTCTCCCGCGGCATACTAAGTTAGACTTAATATACTTAAATTATTTATTGTCAAAATAATGCGTGGGTTAAAGATCTTAGAAAAATAAACAACATGATAATAAAATATAGATAATAAAATCGAGAAAATAGACTGTAGATCTATTGGAATTAAAGTCATATTATAATTCGTACAGTGTTATTTATATTAAAGAAAAATGGTTTTTGACTTTACACGAAGACAGTGGCTTACTATAATCGTTATATCGATAGCAGACTTCTGCAATGCCATCTGTGTAGCGTTGCAGGCACCGTTTTATCCTTTAGAGGTAAGTTTCATGCCGCATCATTATGCCGGCTCAAGAACCCAGCGACCCGGAGGTAGTTGCCTCCGGAGATGCAGCCGGGGTAAAGGGGTTTAACCCGAGACCCCTACCTCACCCGCCTACACTACAAAAGGCGGGCAAGAAGACCCGATGATGATGATGATAGATTCCTCCGCTGACAAATAGTATTAATTAGTAGTCATATAAAAAAATATATATGTCCGGTATGGTAATAGATTTTTAGTAACCATACCGTTTAGTCAAAATCTGAGAGGTAATTTTTAAATGACGCAATCTAGTAATAATTTTCCAAATGACATCAAAAAGATCGAGGTTCTCAATTCGGTTGCAATTTTTATTTTTTTATTTTTGTTACCTCATGATTCTGTCAGTTGTGAACCAATTTGAAACTTTTTTTGTTATCTAAAAGGTTGATAAACTTTTAGATTTGTCCAATAGAAATTTTATTAAAACCAGTTCCTTACTTTAGTTTTTAGATCAAAATAATTAGTTTTGTCACATTTGAAATTAGTTTTATTTTTAGTAGGACACAATTTTTAATTATATTATTGTAAAGATAAAGCTAAATATATTTGTATACATATGTGCACAGTAGGTAAAAAGACATACTGGTTATTCATTGATAGATTTTATAAATCTAACATGTTTTGCTGACAATAGCGTGCAAAATGTTCTTCCAAAGACAGCGGCAGTTTTAAGTGCCTTACATAAAAAATATGCTTTTTATCTATTTACGCTTTACAAAATATATTAATGTTATTTATAGATATAGTATATAATTAGTAATAAGCCCATATTTAATACAGTCTGTCTGTATACCCTACTGCTTAGGACGAAATTTGTTAGAGATTTACGCCTAACATTGAATTATATGTGACGTCGTCACATTGTCACATGTTAAAAATCATTAAATTAGTCGATTATGGTTTTTATTACAGGATGCTGGCCAGGATAAAAAGTAACCTACGTCCTTCTAGATCCGATCATTTATAGCAAATTTCATACTAATTATTTAAAGCATTAAGGCGTTATAAAGTCACAAATTAGATTGAACAAGATTGTGTCCATAAAAAAACCGACTTCAATTGTAACAAAACTAGTTTCTGTGTTCTAGAAATTTCATTTACATCCATTCAGACATTTAAGTGTAAATGAATAACAAACATACAAATATTTTTACAAACCTTCTTATCTTACGAGTACTTTACAAATGTATTGATTACCTTTTATTATTATTATGAAAGATTGTGTCCCACAAATAAAAAACGGCTTTAATTATAACAAAATCAGTGATTTTGTTCTAGAACAAACCGACTGTGATAAAATTTCTATAGCACCAATCAGTCAGTATATGCTTTCAGATAAAAAAGACATTTTCCGAATCGATTTAGAACTGACGGAGTTATGAGGTTACAAAAAAAATACGGCTGAATTGAGAACCTTCTTCTTTTTGAAGTCGGTTGAATAAACAAACTCACTTTCACATTTCTAATATTAGTAAAGATTGTCTGCATTGTCTCTGATCTCTTAAATCAAATATCAGGTTTAATACGCGTTCGAAACAGTTTAGAAAATAGATTTTCTACATCAGCTCATAATCAGGTCATTCCTACTGCTCTTCATTTGGATTTAATAATAATAATAATTCTTTATTGCACTACAAACATAAAAATATACAATATTAAATAGATAATTCAAGTGAGATACAGTTGCATAAAGTACAATTTACAATTTTTACAATTTATATTCCTAGAGAAAAAGTCTACATTACTATCAGTTCCCAAACTAGGCCAGACTTTTAGTCCCCAAGATACAGGATCTTGGGAACTAAAAGTTTTTGTTAATTACACTTATATTAAAATCTTTCCTGTGCACTATACTTAATTCAAGTTTGAGAGAGAAAGAAAAGAGTATTCTGTTAATAAACTGAATATTTTTAATATGGGAACCTGGATTGAAAAACGAAAAAAAAAATGAGAGAATTGGGTGCACCGTGTCAAAATTTTTTGTCGTATTTTGATCCACGTTTCTTAAAGGGAAATGTCCGATTTCATTAATAGTTAGATCTTTTAAAAGGGTGGCAATGATTTAATATTTATGTACAGATAACAAGCAGACTTTCTTGAAGAGGAGTCATAATTATTATGTAAATAACAAACTATTATAATGCAAATAAAAACATTGCAAGTGATGCGTCATTTATTGACATCTATGACTATTTAATGTTAATGTTATTTATATTCACATATCTCCGTCTATTACACCAAATCTCCATTCAGACTGTGCGCCTATGGAACTCGCTACCACCCTTTATATGGAACGCCCAGTTCTTAGCTTCGTTTAAAGGACAAGTCAATATCCTATTTTCTTTCACTGTCATTACTCTTTTCTTTATTTATTTTATTTCTTTATTTCATTTTAGTAGATTCGTCATATCTCGTAGTGTGTGCTATGTATATATTTATATGTGTATGTATATGTAGAATATATTATTTGTTATAATATACAATATGTATTTGATGTTTTTGAGCATTATACGTAAAAATTATTAATTCACTGTTGCGTCACCTACCCACTTCTATATGTTTTCGTTTAACCAAAGGTTGTCTGTAAGAGATTGCCCTAGGGATAAGACCGCCTTTTGTACCTTTATATGTATATTTTAATCTGTACTTCATGCTTCATATGTACTGTATTTCAGTTGAATTTTTATGTTGTTTATTTTTATGTATTTAGTGCAATAAAGAGTTAAATAAATAATATACTATTTACATTCATCAGTGGACAGTTTGTGATGGTCCCCCCTTTGTATGTGCACCCTAAATAATCTAACTACCCTCTAAACTAACCTACACATGGAAAACCTACAAAGCCTAAGAAAAGCCTACGAAGGCTTAACCTAATGAAATCTATGAAAATCCAATGAAACCTACTCTAAAGAATGGCTTATCACCCTCAATATAACCCCATACCTATATTGCCTTATACACCCCAAACACCCTATGAATCATATAAACCCTTACAATAAACACTTAATATTGAACAGATCTTATAGTAGAACACTTGATCATCTGGCCAGATAAATAAATGTGTGATCGTCTAGTAATGTAGGACCCGTTGTGTGTGTAATAACCAAAAGGTTCTTTAATTGGTATATGATAGGAGTTAAATAATGAAGATGATTGATAAATATTTAAGGATTAAGAATAATTAATGAATTATACTCATAATTCATGTAACTAGGAAGTTAGAATATAATATATAATTTAATAGTAAATTACAGAATAACTGTAATAATAAAAAAAATGGGGGAGCGGTCGGGCCCCTCACACGCCCGGACCAGTGGAAGACTTTCCAACTATCTATAACTCTTCCTCCAAAAAGGTAGGGAAGGGTATTACTATTTATTAATGCACTCTGATGGTAATAAGGGAATGAGTATTCTCAGTTCCAAACCAAACATAAGTACATTTACTTCAACATTACAGTGGCTCCACCAGCCCCACGATGCTTCCAGTATAAATTAGTGTTTGCCAGAGGCAAACGGATCTGAACTGAAATCCCAGGATCACTCCGACACGAGAGCTTACTCATGGGCGATGACCCTTTCAGTCCTATATGGCGACATAGAGATCACCCACTAACAGTACGAAACTGTTTCCCAGCGTCACCCTGTTACGAGCTTACTCAATGGGGGTTTCCCTTCGGCTCCACAAGAGATCAGACCAAGAAGCGAGATCACCCAGACA
This sequence comes from Galleria mellonella, assembly GCF_026898425.1. NCBI lineage: Eukaryota > Metazoa > Arthropoda > Insecta > Lepidoptera > Pyralidae > Galleria > Galleria mellonella. Next base: position 2,713,168 of record NW_026442090.1, on the reverse strand, counting down.
CCAGAACCTACTTTGATGGGACATAACCCTTCGGCCCTATAATGTGACATTAGAGATCACCTGTGAAGACAGTCCGATAGAGATGAAGGTTTGTGTGATAGGGGATACCTTCCACACCCTGGAATTGGCCAAGCCATATAATGTTGATAATTGCTATATCATAACATAGCATTGTCAATTTAATATTATTTACTTAATACCAAGAATACTCAAGGTTCAAGTTACATCTGTTGATTAGGCCAGAGCCTAAGAACGAGTAGTCCAACCCATAGGTCGAGAGCTACTAAAAGTAATGAGTGCTATTGAATGAACTATAAGTCCAGTCAATTATATATAATATTATTGTTGATTAACCACATTGTGAATTAACCAATTATTTATTCAGAGAGATATATCTAAAGGAACTATAAGTCCTTTAAAAGACACTGATTAATCACAAGTTAACAACGTCTCGTGAAATAACCAGTTGGGTTTTCTATAAGTTTGAGGACACTAAGTCCAACAAGCTATTATTGTGTTGAGAGTAATAGAGATCTTTTGTAATATTTGTAGAGGTTTGATTAATCACATTGTGAAATAATCAGATTAAATAATTATGTAGCTTTATAGAGAGGACTATAAGTCCTAATTGGTTGTTGTCATAAGTACTGATAAATTACACATTAAAGTGCTAGGTCAATTATTATATATAGGTATATAGGAAGGACAATAAGTCCTATTTGTGTATGTTGTAGTAGTAGAGGCAATATATTGCATAATTATAATGTGAAAGATATAGATTAAATATATATTTGTATAGAAAGGACAGTAAGTCCCATACAATTATTGTAGCTGTACTATAGTTATACTATATCTACTTCCTTTTAGTGTCTTAGTAAACCTATTTACTAAGAGGATTTCTCAGATAAACAAGTGTTTTAGTGTTTAAATCATCATGATTAAATCCCTAAGAAATTAGGTCTTTAAATAATTATCATATCATTTAAGTGAAATTTCTCATATAAATAATTCCAATATTTCCCCTACAGTTATTATAAAATAACAGAAAATTATATAAATTTTCTATAGACTTAGATATAGAATCATAACGTGTATAATCTCCTTTTGTTTGACATCTGTCACATTAATGACGTATTGAATGACGTATTGATGTATTGAATTGAATTTTCATTATCTATCACATCTGTCAACGTAACAAATACTAGCAAGTTTGTTCATTTGTATTTGTTTAATATAATTAAATATAAAATCATCATATATCAACCGTAATTTACAACTAAATTATCAGTGATATAAATAATCAAGGTTTACACCAGTAATAATTAATAGTATCCAGTAATGCTGCAGTTTTATATTCATATCAGTAGCCAAGCTTACTTTCAAATTCAAGAATGAACAGAAGATTAGAAGTTTAACATTCTTATTGCAATTGTACTTGCAATAATATATACATACAGTACTAATTATCAAGAACATTCCTCAAATACAAGTGTGGTGAAGATTTCCCAATATGCTATCTATTTGATTCCTAACCTCTAATGTAAATTTATTAAAGAAGTGAATAATCAGTGTTAGTGTTTGCTTTATTAATATTTAAAGTAATTGTCCTAACTTGATATTAATAGGTTCATATCTCCTTGGATACAGCCCAACATATACAACTAACTCGATAATGAAATTTATAAAATACTAATATTACATTTTACTACTTGTATATCTCCATTCTATTCCCATAAATATTCAAAATATGTATATTAAATATAAATCCAATAAAGATTCACTAATATTAACCCTGTCTGAACTTGTCTAGTCAATATAGCATGAACAAACAACACACATACAAACCTTTTCGCCATGACAACTTTCTTCCTAAATATGAGTAAAATAATATAATAAATAGCTCACACTTGTCATTTAGTATTAATTTTATACTGTACCTCATACCTAGTTAAGAGTAATTATTGACAGAGAATCATTTGATAATTTTATTACCATTAGGAATTAAATCCACACCTATAATATCAACATAATTAAACATTATTAGAAACCAGTAATACACACAGAATTGTTATTATCAGCTTGTTTACTACAACAAAATCAATATTAAAGTTTATAATAAATCAAGACAAAATATCTATTTAAACAATACAGGCTTGTTTACCATAAACACCCCACAGTCACATGAATTTATCTAGTAACACAATTAATAATGTATTAAAAGTATTACATCCACATAAAATCACTTACAACAGTTAAGCTGTCTCTTTGTACATCTGGTGTAAAACAAATCCCCACATGTAGTCATGGATAATCAAATATAGACTAAGAATCATTAATCTGGTCGACCGAGTAATGGTATAAAAACACTTCACCATGAAGCGTTAAGTATGAACAGATATTCCAAACCAACACTGTAATAGTGTAATAAATACAAATATTTCATCATCATCATCGTCTCAACCATCACCAACCCACGTCTGAACACAGGCAATTTCCACCGACTGACACAAGGAACGGCCCCACAATACACATAAAACAGTCACTCCAAACAATGGAGGCAGCCCACACCGCACTTGCATTTACAGGGTCGCCACTCAATAACCTCTCTCTCATCAATGGCTGTTTCCCCAGCAATGAGACCAGACCATAGTCACTTTAGTCTATTATCCTCAATAAATAAATACTTTATAATAACTAGATATGAAACTAGTTAGTATTGTAATAGTTCAATAGTTGATTCAATAAGTATTTTGCAAAACTGGACAATTAGAACATTGAATCAAATTGATGAAGTTCTATCAAACGACCATATAATTGGATTTTGTATATGAGTAGAATAACGTAAGTACGTAAATTATATTGATGTAAACTTTGTTCAAATGTGATTGCATTTAACGATATACGCATTACTTAAAGGTATATGGACTCGTCTAAATACGTATTTTAATAGTTGTTGGGAAAAATATTAAGTATAGACTTTGCCTGTGATCACAGTCAAAAATCTAACTACGTAGTAATAAATGGAACAAGCTCACCGGATTCTCCAGTCTTCTATTGATTAATTTCACACACTTAATCGATAGTGATACACTAAGATCTCAAACCCCTTCATCGATCCAGTCCCTCCTCGATCTATATCCCAGTTATTTTTCTATTTTATGGCGCAGTTCCTTAAAACACGACTCCTGCGCCATTTTTTTTTTCTTTTTTTTTTTTTTTTTTTTTTTATTGCGCAATTCCTAAAAACCGACTCCCGCGCGCCCGCCGATCCGCCGTCCCTCCTTTTTTTTTTATTTCTTTCTATTCTTTCTCTAATAACGTCATAGATTATGTCACCGAAGGGTAGATATTTCAATAATCAGATTTAGCCTATTATTCGAACTGAACTTTTCTTCAAATTTCATTTAATTATATGTTAACGTATTTTGGTATTTTCTATTAATTTTATTATCGAATTTATAAAACTTTAAAGGCTCTCATAAACCTTATTAAACTGTGTTGTATGCATCCTTTTTACACCTGATGATAAAAGGTAAACTATAATTTGGTTATATATAAAATATAATATATTTTTGTTTAATTTATTTAATTTTCTTGTGACATCTACTACACTTTGGAAACACATCAAAGGAGTTTCCCTTCTGTGTCAATATTTCATATATGGTAACGTCTTCTCTGTATACTATTGTGAACCTTGACTTTAAAGTTTGTTTATATCAAATAGCTCAGCCCTCGCAGCGGCCACCCACAGGAACCCCTGTTTCTTTTCTATGTACTTATGGTATTAAACCTATTGTACTATAGGTGAACCGTCACATCCGGCCCCCTAATTATCAAGGAGTTTACCGGATTGATAATTACAAATATTCTGTTGCGCTCCCCCTCCTCTCTTGAATCTATTTCCCTATAGGCGAACCGTCACAAGCCTAAATAGAAAACCTAAAGCGAAATGAAGTGGAAAAATCTAAGCATTAAAATGTAATAAATGCAAAAAGAAGAATCCTAAAATAATTGTCTAAGTGTAAATAAATGATTAAATAAAATCCCAAGTACATATATTCAATTGCAAGCTTATATAAAAATAATTTATCACCACCGGCCCCCCTGTCTGACAAATTTTGCACGGCCCCCCAATTTTAAGACTCCTATAAATATGTTGCATAAAATAATACAAACGGCCCCCATAGTTTAAAACTCTTATTATAAGAAATTCCTTTAATATACTTAAATTACCAATGACTATTTCTTAATACTCTCAGAAATAACATGATCAATAAGTTTTATAATAAAATATTATGTAACCCCATTAGATAGGTAGATAGACACCCCCCATCGCCTCCTCCAAAAGATCACAACAGCAAACCCAACATAAATACAACCAACTATATTAGATACATCAATTAATTTAATTTGTACAATAAATTATCATTTAAAAGATACAAATGTCTTGTGTTATGTGCAATTACAAAGAGCAAAATAAACTAAGTGTGCGCAACATCTAAGTATGTAAAATGCTTAGGCATGTAAAGAGTGTATATGTATAAATAACCTACAAAATCTCCCTCTGATATAAGTATAAAGTTTTTTTTTTTTTTTTTTTTTTTATAATAAGTGTCTAAGTCAAAATAAGCGAATAATCAAATAAAATCTGAAATATAATTGTAAAGTGGAATAAAGAAATTATGTATAGAACCATAAATAAAATATTATAATAGCATCCTAATAAATTGTTGGAATTAAATTTAACAACATGAAAACATCTAATTAAATTTTCAAATTTAGGTAATCAAATAAAGTAACTAAAGGCCCTAACTAACCTTAATGATATTTTATGAAATGTCTAACTTTCAATTTGAAACCCCCTATAAAACATTATATAAGCTATTTAAACATCTTAGGATGATCAAAATCAAATCATAATTATTTAATATTTTTTTTTTTTATTTTTATATATATATATATATAATCAATGTCACTGCATCATAAAAGTTTATGAAATAAAAGTCAATAATTTCCTCAGAAATAAATAATGTCATTAATTCATCTTAAATAATTTCTTTCACAATAAAAAGAATTTAATAAATTTTATGTATAAGTCATTATAGCATAATTATTGTTTATAAAATTTATATAATGTTAAATTAATAGTTCAGTAAGTATTGAGAATTAATGAAGCAAAAGAATAATAAATGTGTCTTATAGCATAAAATTAGATCAATGTGAACTGAATATAACCTAGTAAGCTATCCTCACTACTATTGTTATGTACCTATTAGTGTAATACTTAATATTATTTACTCAATTGATATAGAGTAAAATAAAATATAAACCAAATCATGTAAATTTGTTGTATAATTGACTCCAATAGGTAACCACTGAATGAATTTGATAAATTAAATCCTAAGAACATGAGATAACAGTAAAATAGGCTATTTACCTATAGACATAGAAATCACGAAATTAGGTCCAAATCCTAGATCTATGACGGTATAATTATTTAGTCATAAACATCAAAGTTGGTTTTGAGTTATACTATTAGCAGATATTACTGTTTAACTTTATACTCCTTCATATTTTAATAACCAATCCCTGAAGTCACAAGCTCCAATTGTGACCAAGTGTTCTTATTGATCTGATATGTAAATAGCCATGAACCAATTATATCCTGGTCACGGCACCAATTGTGATGGTCCCCCCCCCCCTTTGTGTGTGTACCCCTAAATAATAGCTACCCTCTAAACTAACCTACACATGGAAAACCTACAAAGCCTAAGAAAAGCCTACGAAGGCTTAACCTAATGAAATCTATGAAAATCCAATGAAACCTACTCTAAAGAATGGCTTATCACCCTCAATATAACCCCATACCTATATTGCCTTATACACCCCAAACACCCTATGAATCATATAAACCCTTACAATAAACACTTAATATTGAACAGATCTTATAGTAGAACACTTGATCATCTGGCCAGATAAATAAATGTGTGATCGTCTAGTAATGTAGGACCCGTTGTGTGTGTAATAACCAAAAGGTTCTTTAATTGGTATATGATAGGAGTTAAATAATGAAGATGATTGATAAATATTTAAGGATTAAGAATAATTAATGAATTATACTCATAATTCATGTAACTAGGAAGTTAGAATATAATATATAATTTAATAGTAAATTACAGAATAACTGTAATAATAAAAAAAAAAATGGGGGAGCGGTCGGGCCCCTCACACGCCCGGACCAGTGGAAGACTTTCCAACTATCTATAACTCTTCCTCCAAAAAGGTAGGGAAGGGTATTACTATTTATTAATGCACTCTGATGGTAATAAGGGAATGAGTATTCTCAGTTCCAAACCAAACATAAGTACATTTACTTCAACATTACAGTGGCTCCACCAGCCCCACGATGCTTCCAGTATAAATTAGTGTTTGCCAGAGGCAAACGGATCGGAACTGAAATCCCAGGATCACTCCGACACGAGAGCTTACTCATGGGCGATGACCCTTTCAGTCCTATATGGCGACATAGAGATCACCCACTAACAGTACGAAACTGTTTCCCAGCGTCACCCTGTTACGAGCTTACTCAATGGGGGTTTCCCTTCGGCTCCACAAGAGATCAGACCAAGAAGCGAGATCACCCAGACACCAGAACCTACTTTGATGGGACATAACCCTTCGGCCCTATAATGTGACATTAGAGATCACCTGTGAAGACAGTCCGATAGAGATGAAGGTTTGTGTGATAGGGGATACCTTCCACACCCTGGAATTGGCCAAGCCATATAATGTTGATAATTGCTATATCATAACATAGCATTGTCAATTTAATATTATTTACTTAATACCAAGAATACTCAAGGTTCAAGTTACATCTGTTGATTAGGCCAGAGCCTAAGAACGAGTAGTCCAACCCATAGGTCGAGAGCTACTAAAAGTAATGAGTGCTATTGAATGAACTATAAGTCCAGTCAATTATATATAATATTATTGTTGATTAACCACATTGTGAATTAACCAATTATTTATTCAGAGAGATATATCTAAAGGAACTATAAGTCCTTTAAAAGACACTGATTAATCACAAGTTAACAACGTCTCGTGAAATAACCAGTTGGGTTTTCTATAAGTTTGAGGACACTAAGTCCAACAAGCTATTATTGTGTTGAGAGTAATAGAGATCTTTTGTAATATTTGTAGAGGTTTGATTAATCACATTGTGAAATAATCAGATTAAATAATTATGTAGCTTTATAGAGAGGACTATAAGTCCTAATTGGTTGTTGTCATAAGTACTGATAAATTACACATTAAAGTGCTAGGTCAATTATTATATATAGGTATATAGGAAGGACAATAAGTCCTATTTGTGTATGTTGTAGTAGTAGAGGCAATATATTGCATAATTATAATGTGAAAGATATAGATTAAATATATATTTGTATAGAAAGGACAGTAAGTCCCATACAATTATTGTAGCTGTACTATAGTTATACTATATCTACTTCCTTTTAGTGTCTTAGTAAACCTATTTACTAAGAGGATTTCTCAGATAAACAAGTGTTTTAGTGTTTAAATCATCATGATTAAATCCCTAAGAAATTAGGTCTTTAAATAATTATCATATCATTTAAGTGAAATTTCTCATATAAATAATTCCAATATTTCCCCTACAGTTATTATAAAATAACAGAAAATTATATAAATTTTCTATAGACTTAGATATAGAATCATAACGTGTATAATCTCCTTTTGTTTGACATCTGTCACATTAATGACGTATTGAATGACGTATTGATGTATTGAATTGAATTTTCATTATCTATCACATCTGTCAACGTAACAAATACTAGCAAGTTTGTTCATTTGTATTTGTTTAATATAATTAAATATAAAATCATCATATATCAACCGTAATTTACAACTAAATTATCAGTGATATAAATAATCAAGGTTTACACCAGTAATAATTAATAGTATCCAGTAATGCTGCAGTTTTATATTCATATCAGTAGCCAAGCTTACTTTCAAATTCAAGAATGAACAGAAGATTAGAAGTTTAACATTCTTATTGCAATTGTACTTGCAATAATATATACATACAGTACTAATTATCAAGAACATTCCTCAAATACAAGTGTGGTGAAGATTTCCCAATATGCTATCTATTTGATTCCTAACCTCTAATGTAAATTTATTAAAGAAGTGAATAATCAGTGTTAGTGTTTGCTTTATTAATATTTAAAGTAATTGTCCTAACTTGATATTAATAGGTTCATATCTCCTTGGATACAGCCCAACATATACAACTAACTCGATAATGAAATTTATAAAATACTAATATTACATTTTACTACTTGTATATCTCCATTCTATTCCCATAAATATTCAAAATATGTATATTAAATATAAATCCAATAAAGATTCACTAATATTAACCCTGTCTGAACTTGTCTAGTCAATATAGCATGAACAAACAACACACATACAAACCTTTTCGCCATGACAACTTTCTTCCTAAATATGAGTAAAATAATATAATAAATAGCTCACACTTGTCATTTAGTATTAATTTTATACTGTACCTCATACCTAGTTAAGAGTAATTATTGACAGAGAATCATTTGATAATTTTATTACCATTAGGAATTAAATCCACACCTATAATATCAACATAATTAAACATTATTAGAAACCAGTAATACACACAGAATTGTTATTATCAGCTTGTTTACTACAACAAAATCAATATTAAAGTTTATAATAAATCAAGACAAAATATCTATTTAAACAATACAGGCTTGTTTACCATAAACACCCCACAGTCACATGAATTTATCTAGTAACACAATTAATAATGTATTAAAAGTATTACATCCACATAAAATCACTTACAACAGTTAAGCTGTCTCTTTGTACATCTGGTGTAAAACAAATCCCCACATGTAGTCATGGATAATCAAATATAGACTAAGAATCATTAATCTGGTCGACCGAGTAATGGTATAAAAACACTTCACCATGAAGCGTTAAGTATGAACAGATATTCCAAACCAACACTGTAATAGTGTAATAAATACAAATATTTCATCATCATCATCGTCTCAACCATCACCAACCCACGTCTGAACACAGGCAATTTCCACCGACTGACACAAGGAACGGCCCCACAATACACATAAAACAGTCACTCCAAACAATGGAGGCAGCCCACACCGCACTTGCATTTACAGGGTCGCCACTCAATAACCCCTCTCTCTCATCAATGGCTGTTTCCCCAGCAATGAGACCAGACCATAGTCACTTTAGTCTATTATCCTCAATAAATAAATACTTTATAATAACTAGATATGAAACTAGTTAGTATTGTAATAGTTCAATAGTTGATTCAATAAGTATTTTGCAAAACTGGACAATTAGAACATTGAATCAAATTGATGAAGTTCTATCAAACGACCATATAATTGGATTTTGTATATGAGTAGAATAACGTAAGTACGTAAATTATATTGATGTAAACTTTGTTCAAATGTGATTGCATTTAACGATATACGCATTACTTAAAGGTATATGGACTCGTCTAAATACGTATTTTAATAGTTGTTGGGAAAAATATTAAGTATAGACTTTGCCTGTGATCACAGTCAAAAATCTAACTACGTAGTAATAAATGGAACAAGCTCACCGGATTCTCCAGTCTTCTATTGATTAATTTCACACACTTAATCGATAGTGATACACTAAGATCTCAAACCCCTTCATCGATCCAGTCCCTCCTCGATCTATATCCCAGTTATTTTTCTATTTTATGGCGCAGTTCCTTAAAACACGACTCCTGCGCCATTTTTTTTTCTTTTTTTCTCTTTTTTCTTATTGCGCAATTCCTAAAAACCGACTCCCGCGCGCCCGCCGATCTGCCGTCTCTCCTTTTTTTTTTTATTTCTTTCTATTCTTTCTCTAATAACGTCATAGATTATGTCACCGAAGGGTAGATATTTCAATAATCAGATTTAGCCTATTATTCGAACTGAACTTTTCTTCAAATTTCATTTAATTATATGTTAACGTATTTTGGTATTTTCTATTAATTTTATTATCGAATTTATAAAACTTTAAAGGCTCTCATAAACCTTATTAAACTGTGTTGTATGCATCCTTTTTACACCTGATGATAAAAGGTAAACTATAATTTGGTTATATATAAAATATAATATATTTTTGTTTAATTTATTTAATTTTCTTGTGACATCTACTACACTTTGGAAACACATCAAAGGAGTTTCCCTTCTGTGTCAATATTTCATATATGGTAACGTCTTCTCTGTATACTATTGTGAACCTTGACTTTAAAGTTTGTTTATATCAAATAGCTCAGCCCTCGCAGCGGCCACCCACAGGAACCCCTGTTTCTTTTCTATGTACTTATGGTATTAAACCTATTGTACTATAGGTGAACCGTCACAAGTTATCGGCTGATATGATGATGATGATGATGATTATACTATTAATTTATGGTAATGTTAATTAATTATAATATTCCAAGATCGTACATGCTGGAAATCTTTAATATCGCTTAAATAAAAAATAACACTATATAATCTTATCGATGGTATAGTGTCAAATGCTTGAAGTACAAAAAAATATTATTTTTGAGAGAGTAACTACTATATTTTATTTGAATATAATTTTACTTGCTATAATTCTATTATTTTCACTCACTTTAAATTAACAATAACAGAAGTTTGAACAATAAATATTCTTCAAGAATATTTATTGCCTTTAAACTTATGTTAATAACATGTTCTGTTAACAACATATGTGCAAGAGGAGGAAGGGATTGTTAGTAATGCGAACTACTAGTCCCATTGCTAGTAAAATACCCTGTCAGATCGACCCCCACGTGGTCCCCCTGGAAACCAACTTGCTGAATTCCAGGTGTTATCATCGTGATGGGCTAACTGACCTGTCTTTTCATCCTCACCTATCATCCCTCACTGGTGCCCCGCCAATGTATACCATTAGCGGAGGCGGATTTCATTATCATCTATTAAAAACAAAAAATAAGTGAAATGATATTTTGAACAAAAGAAAACAAAATTATAACCCGATTAATATTTATAATCTATTTATTACGAATCCCAATTAAACGAATGCGAATTTCTAGAAAGTTACCGATTTGTTCGTAACTAGTACGGAATCGAACTGGAGGCCTGTGATAGGTGGCGAGGTCGCCACCAAGTCACCCGGCGCTAAACTCTCGTATAAACGATAACCCTATTACGAGTGCCACGTTCCGTTCTAGTATGTTCAACTTCTCGTGGTATCTTAGTATCTATATATAGAATCCTATATAAATGACGTCACAATATAATCGTTAATTGATGTAATCCTATACCTACTATAATATTATAAATGCGAAAGTTTATAAAGATGTTTCGATATTTAGATATTTGTAACTCAATCGCACTTGAATGGTTTAACAGATTTGAATAAAATTTGTTACATAAATGGATCTTGTCCTAAATTGACACAAAGGTACAAAATATATACTGTACATAATGATTTCTACATCAATTTCACGCACGCAAAACCGCTGAATTAAGCTAGTATTTCTTTAATTGAGATTTGTTTGTACAGAAGTAAGCATTTAAATATTTGGAAATTATTACACAAATTGACCATATTCTAGGTCAAATCTACACAGGCAAAGCTATATTGTACGCAGTATGTAATAATAAGTACCCCTTTATATATAGATATTTTTGACCAAAAATATTCTTGTTTTTTCACCAATAATGCAAAAGAAACAATTTTTTTTTATTTGTTAGGTTAAACCATTTTTTTTTTCGTACTCTAATTTCGTTAATATTTTTTCCAGGCGGAGAAGAAGGGTTGTACGGCAACAGAATATGGTTTGGTGTTTGGTATATTCGAATTAGTTGTATTTATAGTCAGTCCCATTTATGGGGCTCACCTGAACAAATTTGGGCCCAAAGTGCTCTTCAATGGAGGCATACTCACTACTGGAACCTGTGCCATACTCTTTGGGTACGTATTGGTTTAAGACTTCATGTATTTTCAAGTAACATATGCACATGTACATATATATCGTGTGATCTTGACACAGAATGGGCCACCCCTTGCATTTCTATGAGTGTCGTAAGAGGCGACTAAGGTAACTTAATGGTAGAGGGATGAACAGCAATGTCTCTCTTTTAACATCACCAAAGCCTCACTGCGGTTACTAACCCGCCTGTAAAGCGTGGATACTACTTTTTTTTTAATGGGTGATAATGGAATGGTAACCCCACCCGCGCTATCGGTATACACCGGCGGGCCACCAGTGAAGGATGATAGGTGAAGATGAAGCAGGTCAGTTAGCCCATCGTGACGAATTCTACAAGAATTGTTCACAATGGTTTTCAGGTGGAACCACGTGGAGGCACCTAATAGGGCAAATTGCTAGCAATGAGGCTATCAAACTCCATTGCCAACAATCCCTTTCCCCCCAAGTGGCAACTACTGGTAAAACCTTCCATATAGGCATGTTTAGTAGAAGTTCAGTTAATAGCTGATATGTTGATATGTACTTCACTACGGACATAAGTTCTATGATAGACATGACAGAAGACACATATCTTTCGTTTTCCAAATTGAAACCCAACATGCCAACCAAGTGGAACAGAGGTACCCAAGCAGAGAACATTTGTATAATGGCTCTTTTCGGCATTTAAATGCAATAAATAAAATTCGTCATTGGATTGTTATCAATGCATTCAATTTGTTTATCGGCGCCGTACAAAAAAAATGTTTTAAGCCGTGAACTTTAACTTCCTAATCTATACCTTAGTCAGTTTATGTACAACTTCTTTTTCTTGCTGAATTCTGTTTTCCTGTTTTCATGTTGTATAAATTTACAGGCTTCTAGATAAAATTGAGGGTCACATACCGTTCATAACCTTCAGCTTCATAATACGTATCGTTGAGGCCATGGGCAACGCTGCTTTTTTGACAGCATCCTTCGCCATCATCGCTAAGGAGTTTCCAAATAATACCGCCAGCATGTTTGTAAGTACTACATCTCTTTAAAAGCTCAAATTAATATTTAACAATTTAATTTACAAATACATACATAACATACACTTCTGATAACGCATCACTTCATTATTCACAAAAAATATATAATAATTCTTGTTTATGAAGGTAAGTCGCATAAAAACCACGACTGCGTTTTGGTTCATGCTAGTGCATGGCCGTAGCTAGGGTTGGGGGGGGGGGGGAATTGCGGGGTAATGCCCTACCTTAAAATAAAAGGCCCCAAGAAAATTACATAGAGTGGCTTTTTCGAAATTATTTAGTTATGACTTTTGCCTTACCAGAATGTTCTTTTGCCTTACCTTAAACTTGGGTCTAGGTAGGCCTCTACTAGTAGGATACAAGAAATGGATATAAAGTGACAGAAGTGAGATGTAAATGTTACTGAGTAAAACGTTAAATAGATGTGATATATTTGAAATTGAGACGTATTACTTCTTTTGCGTAGACTAGTGTAGGCTGGTTATTATCGTTTCTTTAACCTACAACAGAAAGTATTTAAGCATTACAAAGTAACTGTAAATTATCTGTTATAATTTGTATTATTCGATAAACTGTCATAATGACAACTACAAGTAAATAAAGACGAACAGATTTCGGGCCCTAGCTGTGTATACTTATTTTTTATTTTATTTTTTTGTATTTAAATATAACGTATAATTTTTGTTAATTTAAAAACATCTAAAAACAGCAAATACTGACAATTCCATCTCCTATAGATGCGTTATCTTATCTTACTAAAATAATAAAATTTTATTTAGACAATGATGTGGAAAATATTTAAATATATATATATATATATATATATATATATATATATATATATATATATATATATATATATATATATATATATATATATATATATATTATATTATAAACTATAATAAATATATTATATATAAATACCGAAGCAATAATTTTTAGAAATTTTATCTGTCTAGCTATCTGTGTATTTATTCTGGCATGAGGCTAAATCTACTATACCGAGTTTTATGTATCTCATTTAATTGTGCTCTTTAAGGTCTTATTTAATATATATGTACATATCTCTTATGAAGTAGCGGGCATAAAGCTAGTCATTTCTTATATCAGAATTTGTACACTCTCTACTGTTAGGACGCGCGGTTATTATGAATTCAAAGTTATAACCACATTTACATAAATAAGTGGAGTATAAATTAATAATTAAAATAAAGATGTGACATTGTAAAGAATCGAATATAAATGTGCGGTACTTATTTCGTTTAATACACTCTTATTATTATCATTTTCGAGGCGAAGTTATCGACAAGCGAGGCCAAACAGGTCGAGAATCCGGAGTCGCGACACACGACAGGAAGGATGTCATGTACAAAACTTGTCTTGAGCGTCCTCCCTACTTAATGTACAATAACATTATATTGTAAAAGCATTAATATTCACTTTGGAAAATCTTCAACTAGTTGTAATGTTGTACCGAGTATTATAACCCAGAACTTATACTCATTAATTCAACGGTCATGTCACACATATATATAATGTATTAGGAGTAAAGTTACTTTTACAATATCAAGTTATAAAAAAATAATATACTACCAGACTGTAGGCACTTACTTTGATAGGTCCTTATTATATTTTTATGATTTTTTTAACTATAGTAATACCTATATTCGCCAAATTTGTAGTGGAATGGGAAATTAGAAATGGACTATTGATGTGTTAGGATTTCGATGATAACGCTCTCAATTATAAATATAATACAATATAAAGTATTCTATAGCGTTGTTACCCCAGATTTCATACAAATAGAACGTAAGTTCACTATATACCATTCATTCATAAATTCGATTCAAGACTAATTCTTATCAAACAAAAGTCTGTAACGTCTACCTATAATTACTTTTATATTATTGACCTAAGTTAACATAGAGGTCATTTTAAACAAGTAGTAAATTTTTTTTCAAGTTTATTTCATTAATAGAATAGATTACGTACCGTTTATTAATGCCACACATGAAGCCTTATCGATAGGAGTATAACGACATAAAATATGTATAAATATACTAAAAAGATATTGTACTGATACTCAAATAGACACTCCCACAATTCACCATCAGCAATCTCTCATAGAACAAATAGGCATATACTTATATAACATTTGTATATATACTCTACTTCAATACAAATAAATGGAAAAGTAAATAAAGATATTACAGTGTGCTTTCAGCATAAAATAAGCCACGCCTTTCTTTCCCGTGGGTGTCTTAAGAAACGACTAAGGGAAGGCGAGGGATGGAAAATCTAAAAAATCTCCAAAGCCTAGCTGCGATTGCCAATCCGCCTGTCAAGCGTAGCAACTACTGGTGAACCCCCCAAGGGGGATGCTTATGTTCAGCAGTGAACAATTAAAGGCTGATATGATGATGATGAAACAAAGGTATAATTGACCCCATTTGACCCCATACTAGAGATTTCACACAAAAATTCTCTGTATACCAACACACTTACGCACTCCGATCTCTGTCTATATCACATTTCTAACCCCAACCAGCTGAGGGGAAAGGGATTGTTAGCAATGGAGACTAAGAATCCCATTGCTAGCAATATACCCAACCAGGTCGACCTCCTCAAGGTTCTCCCTGGAAACTATCATAGTTAATTCCTGATGAATTCATTATGATGGGCTAACTGGCCTGTTTTCATTCTCATCTATCACCGTTCAACGGTGCTCCGCCAGCGTATCCCGTTAGCGCAGGCGGGGTTACCATTCTATTTTCACCCATAAAAAAAATGTATGTTTGTTTGAAGTGTGAAGTATAGCAGAAAAATTATAGGGTTTGAAGACACTATATATACCGTAATGACTACCATTATTAAGTATCGCCTATAGACACGAATAGCACGTTCATCCTCTTCTCTTTCATGAAACGAAATGTAAACTTATTTACCATTTTATGTTGCTTAATAAAAATATATTTTTTATTATTCTTTTATTATAACTACAGTTACACTAACCAAACATGTTTACATAAAAGATACCATAATTATTTATTCATCACAGAAACATCTATTTTATTGAGTATTAGGTACTTTTTGTAAAAAGACCAATATTTCAATGAAGTTACCACGAATAACATAGATATACTAATATTGAAAATGTATATGTATATGTATGGTGTAAAACACATTATTTTGAATTTATTTTTAACTTGCTTCTACTAGGTTATATTGACAGACCAGGATAAAAGTAACCTACATCCTTTCCTTTACACTTTACGTATAGTAATTACAATATATTTTTTTTATTTGCCGTCTCGCGTGCATGTACATAAAAAATACAAACAACTTGGTGAACATATTGGAAAACTGTGTAATAAATTAAAATAAATAAAAGAACTAAGATATTCACAGAAAGTACTGCGCTAAAGTAATAGACTCCGATATTGCTAAACTTATTATTACAGGCGTTACTGACGAAACACTACCATAATCGAAATTTTCAAATCATTTCGAAATTATAAATCTATTAAAATAATATTTTTTATGCAACTTTGAATGGCCAAGGTAAACAAGTTTACCAACCACCTGATGCCAAGTAAAGTATTCAATTCAATTAACAGTCACTTATTAGACTGTCTAGTCAGTCCAGACATAAACAACATCATGGATATCACGAAATACACTTCGACGCCCATGATAACTATTGTGTTATGCCTCTACATTTTTTATATGTAAAATACTGTATGTTTTATGTATATATATATTTGTACAAAAAAAATAAAGGCGAATCAAAAACTTTTGCAAATCACTTAAAATTAATAATAAATGAACATCTGTTATTCAACAACTTTACATGTCATAAAAACGTATCTATTTATTTATATAAACTAATAAATACTATTTCAATAAATAAAGCTAATCACAAAAGTACTGTCCTGTGTCTTCGTATTAAAAACAATTGAATCGATTCTGGGGCGTCATTGCTCTAAATTTAAAAACTAAAATTAAAATTTTTATTTGATATCATAGCAAAATTTCTATTTAAAAGAAACTAATATGAAATAATCATCTAATAGATTTAAGTCAAATTTATTATAAATGTAGTTTGTTATTGTCCATAAAACAGTTATTTCGTGAAATTATTAAATTAAAATATAACTTTAGAGAAATGTTACCTTAGAATAGGCCGCATGTCGGGGAAGATGATATAAAACCTAGAGCTTAGATCAGTGGACAGAGACAATCTACATCTATTGAGTTAAGGCTAAGGAAATAAGTATATAATGCCTACAATTTTTTTTTTCTTTATTCGGTGATTCTTATTTATAATATCAACTAAATATTGTTTCCAGGCCTCATTAGAAACATTCTTCGGCCTCGGCCTTATAGTAGGTCCTATGCTAGGTGGGACGCTGTACAGTTTGGGTGGTTACACGTTACCATTTGCTGTGCTCGGTTCAGCTTTATTCTGTGCCGCCGTAATGAGCTGCGTTGTGCTGCCGAAGACCCATGACGATGAAGATGTAAAACCCACTGGCCGTGAGTATTTGTCGATGTTATTTCACAATACCTTCATCAAACCTACTAACTAACTTGATGCACACTGTCAAGTCTAAATTACTTTATTTTTACTTTCATATAAACCTACCCTGACAATAATTATTACATATAAAAATAGTGTACATGATCCATCTGATCTCGAAAATCTCTAAAATTAAATAGAAATATTTTTTTTTTTACCTAAACTTAGTACCAAAAGTATTTAAGACTAAGTAAGTTACGTACTAAGTAAAAAAGCAATATTAGCCGTCAAAAATAGATAAAAAACTTCGAACAAAAAATATGTATCAAATCTATGCAACTGATTTATAGAATATAAAATAATTAGCCTGTTAATAATAGCTACCGATATATTGAATAGAGGTATATTATTTATAATCTTACAATGCTATGAATATTAATTGTTAGTGGTTACATAGATCCATTTTCCAATCTCATTAGTATGAGGGCCGTGTCGACTCTTAAATAACTTAATGATTACTTTTAATTAAAATGTTAGATATTAATTGCAATAATGAAAAACGGCGCTATGTTTTTAAAGAATATATATTCACCATCGTTAGGGGCATAATTTGACTAAGAATTCGACATTTGATGCTCCATCAAAAAATAACTAGCCATAGTAGTCTATGAAAAATACTCTTTTATTATATTCGGTAGTCAATAGTACATTATTACGCTTACAGCGACGATGCTGGCCCTACTGCGGATCCCTGGCGTGTTGTTAGCAGCAATAAGCATCATGAGCACAAGTTTGAGCATCAGTTTCCTGCAGGCGACGCTAGAACCACATTTACGTCAGGTAAAGTTAAAGGGGCGCCGACTACATAGGTGCTCGGGGGCTTTAGCATGCATAGGAAGTAAATAGCGACTATAAATACATCTTCCTTGAGCGATACTATCTCATTATCGCCATTGTTATATAACGTCTCTTTCATATTTCTTACGTATATCACCTAACAATTAATAATTAATAACAAACTGTTAAGCCACAACAATTTTGCTATATTCTGGTCTACTGTTCATATGGCATATGGCCGTCAATTCAAATGTATTTTTTGTGAGAACAAGAGGAAAAGAGAGAGAGAACATTCTTTATTTGCGTGTATAGTACATGTATTTTGATTAACAATAATAATATCGCGAATACAGACAATTGATATGACTGCAACAAAGCAACCTGATTGTTGAAAACAATCTTATAAGATACAGTTGTTGTCATTCGATTTATTTTCCAATTTTGACTAGTATTTTCTAAATTAAAAGATTTTCTTTAATCTGATGCTAAATGAAATAATTTATTATAATAAAGTTTTAAAATAATATAGTTTTTTTTTCTAATTACTTCAGTTCCAATTCTCCCCTGTTGTGCTGGGCCTGATGTTCGTGATTAATGGCGGTGTGTACGCCGCGTCCGCGCCGGCGTGGGGCTGGCTGTGCGACCGGCCGTACGTGAAGCAGAAGCACGTTACCGTCGTCGGATGCTTGTTCGTGTCGGCGGGGTTCCTACTTATTGGACCGGCGCCTTTCCTCCACTTACCAACGTTAGTAGCTTTTTCTTTTCAAAAATTTTATAAACTTAATGATAATATTAACAGCATATAAAAGGAAAATGTACAAAAGTCATCTCAGTGCCCATGTGCTGACAACCCTGACAATAATGTAAGTAATGGAGACTGAGAATCCCATTGCTAGCAATATACCCAACCAGGTCGACCTCCCCGCGGTTCTCCCTGGAAACTATCATGGTTAATACCTGATGAATTAATCATGATGGGCTAACTAGCCTGTTTTCATTCTCATCTATCACCCTTCACTGGTGCTCCGCCAGCGTATCCCGTTAGCGCAGACGGGGTTACCATACCATTTTCACCCGTCAAAAAAAACCCTGAGAACCCCCGCCCCTCGACGTTGATGGCTTGACAGGAATTGAACAAGTTCTTTTATTTTGTATTGCAGTGTAACATGGGTGATAGTAGTCGGCTTGGTACTACACGGGTTCGGTATGGGTTGCCAGCTGGTGGCGTCTTTCTCGGACGCGCTCAGTACTGCCATGTAAGTATTTTAAGTAAGTAAGTAATTACCACAACATGATTTTTTTCTAAAAAATATTTATATAAATAAGTTATAATATAACAAATTAATTATAGTAACATAATATAATAACAATATCTTTTTTCTATTTCTCTCCCTCTCTCACACATTTTAGATAAATAATAGATACAGATATAGAATAGAGTATATAACTAAGTTAAATATTACACATATATATATTATAATTCTTAGTTAAATACTACCTACACAGATGGAATGCAACTTTGTTTTCATACGACCGTTAAAATTCAGTGTAAAATGACTCAAAATGCACAGTAACATGTTCAACTCCATGAATTACTCTGACCACAAATCAGTGTGCATTTGGGAATTTACTTCGACACGCCCTAATCGGATTATAATGAGACTTTTTCCTAATTTGTTGAATTCTGAAACGCGATCTTAATTTTTTTTTTATTTATAAAAATTACAAGCAAACTATGCGTAAATTTACATGTAATAATCAAGAACATATGTGATGTAATTTATAATACTTAATAAATAATTAATAATTATAAATAATATCTAATCCAATATTTTTACCGTACTTTTAAACGGCAAATAGGCTGATTGATTATTTGTAAAATAATTTTTTATCTTAAATTCTCAAATCCATTGATAAACACTTTACTGACCACACGTCCCGATATAGAATGAGGCACACTCCTTTCGCGTGGTTGTCGTAAGAGGTGACTAGGTGATTTAATGATCAAAAGATGGGCAGCAGTGACCAAAAGTAGTTAGTAACCCCCATACTTAACAGGCGGATTGGCAATCACAGTTAGGCTTTAGAGATGTTTTAAGATGGACGCAGCTGTCCATTTAAAGGATGGCAACTATTGGCAAACCCCCCAAAGGGGAGGCTTATGTTCAGCAGTAGACAGTTAAAGGCTGATATGATGATGGTGATGCTACGCCTGGTAGGTGGATTGATAACTGCTTTTGCTCACTGCTGCCCATCTTTCGATCATTAAATCACTAACTAAATCCCCTTATTGAAAAGGCCTATATTCAACGGTGCATATATTATGTACTCATACTATCGTAATACGTAGATTTTCACAAACTGCGAACGGATTTTAATACTTGATGGCATTCAGCACTGATGATACAATACAAAACTACCTCACACAATATTTCTTATCTTATTAGTATATATTTATTGTAAAAATCCTATTTTCAGTGCCAGAGGATTACCGAACTCTATCGAAACCTACGGCCTCGTATCAGCTATGTGGACTTCCACATTCGCTCTTGGCGCATTCATCGGACCCACCGTCTCAGGAGTGCTGTTCGACTCTATTGGCTTCCAAAACTCAACAATCTTCATATTTTTTTTGCATCTACTAGTGGTAAATATTATATCATAATTTTTTATTATATTATACTTTATATAGATAAAAATAATGACAGATCTGTGATTTGTACTACTAATGTATAGTTAAATGATATAACCGTATTTATTTATCAATTTATTTTATTAATACTTTCATGTACACACTAACAATACATACAGAGACATGGCAATGAAAAGCAAATGTGTAAAGGCGAGCTTAACTGTGCAAGAGTTCTCTTCCAACAAACCCAAAGTGAATTAAAGCATCAATATGAGATAAAACTATAAACAATAAAATAGAAGGAGTATAGTAACATAATATATACAACAACAACAAACTGTATTCTGAAGAATTGTGTAATATGACAGTGGCGATGGGAACCGCCACGCTCCATTATCGACTCTGAATTTATCCTCATACATGGCGCACAGCACAATTTCTAAAACGTTTCATTGTTACAAAGACTATAGTATGAAACATGTACACTTGTTTGTCATCTTTGTAGTGCAAAAAACATAGGGTTTAAGGTATCTTTAGGTTTGGTAACATACTAACCATGCAGGCGTACATAGATTACTCAGACGGTACGGTGACGTCTGCGATTTGAAAAATTTACCTAACACACTTTTTAGTCATTTTGACGTCGTAACCCTAAAATGACTAATAAATGACGTATTTTTATAGCCACAGACTTATTTTTGTTAACCAGGTAGAGTACCTTTTTCACAAACTGGACCATTTGCTTCTTTACTACCATCATTTTTAATTTATTTGGCAAATAAGCTGATGGCCCTCCTGATAAAAATAAAATTACCATCGCTTATTGACATGAATATACCCTCATAGAGTACATTTATGTACCCTCATACGTTACCATTCCTGAGAACTATGTTGTTATGTGTCCGTATCCTGTAATTTAACTAAACTATAGTTAATACAATCCAAAATTTAGTTATGTAAGCACAGCTGCTTTATAGTAGACAGAGGTATTCAAGCAGACGACTTTTTTATTAAAAATATCTCCCTAAGGTTTCTTCAAGGACATCAATGCGCGCGAGACACCCCTATTGTTGCAGCCATTCGTGTTTTTACCGTGTGTTTGCATGACTGTGTTTCGGTTTGAAGGATGAGATATGACGTGAATTTACGGGGTATAGAGGAATAATACCTGAGTCCTCAGGAATGGCAACACATGGGGGGTATCATGGGCGAAACAGTATACTTTGTTATATCCATGGTACTGCTCATGTCTATAGGCAACGATTACCACTTTCCATCAGGTGAGCCGTCAGCTTGTTTGCCATTCAAAGTTGCATAAAAAAGGCATTCATAGACTACAGTGACCGTTTACCATCAGAGGGGTTATAAGCTTGTTTGCCACCTTCGTGTATAAATATATATTTATATTTTATAAATTTACTGAATGTACTTTCCAGATGCTAATCGTACTGTCATTCCTGTGGACATGTGAGCGTTCTTCGAAGATAGACGTGTCAGCTTCGGCCGGTGATCTTCTGCAGCTCGACGGTACACTGGACGAGAGTGTGCTTATTGGAGAGAAATATATGCCGCCACCGAGGGTTAAAAGGTAAAAGTTTAGTTTTATTATAAGAATAAATACTTATAGTTTTATTTTACTAAAAGCAGAGGTAGGACATGGTAGTGAAATTATTGGGTACTAGAAGTATAACCAAAGGGTTCTCAAAAATGCATGAAGGTTACTATGGGTTGATATAATACATTCTGTGATGTTCATGGTACTGTTCATGTCTATAGGCGACAGTTACCACTTTCTGTCATGTGAGCCATCAATCTGTTTGCAACTTTATCTTGTACAAAGGTTTTCTGGTTTTAGCATGACCAAGATAATACAGTGTTAACGCTCCTTTTCCTCCTTAGATATTCTAGGACGTCACTAACGGAATTAATCTCAATACATCAGTGCAAGACAGAGAAACTTAAAATAAATCCCTATACCAAACCATATAGCCAGTATGGTAGTATAGAATTCTCATCTTATAAAGAAAGTCCCGTGTCCATCAACGACGTTGACGCACTCTAAAGGTAATCATGTTAAACTTTTTTAGCATGCAGAAATCGAAGTCATAACCTAATTTCATTTTAAAGGAAACTTCTATTGTTGAAAAAATAGCATTTTCCAAATAAAACAATTTTTTTCATCAACTCTGTATATATAACAGAACACACTGTGGTGCTCACGATGACAATTCTCACGTGGATTAAGTCACAGATCAAAAGTATTAAATAATAAATAAAATTAAAATAAATAAATATGCTACAGTCGCGGCTATGGTATCAGCGTGGAGAAGTCTCGTCCTCCGGCCATGAACAGCCTCATAGCGTGTTCCAGCTTCAAGAACCGGCGCAGTCCTTGGAGCCAGCGGACTCCTCGCTACAGGCCCACGTACGGAAGTCTCGACAATAGATTCAGAGGAATCTATGGCACATAAATATTGAACATAGTCTTTAATTTTAGTTTATTATCTGTTAATAAACTAAGTAATAATATGCAGACAATAATATCGTTTATCTGTATAAAGTTACTATAAAATATATTTTTATAAATATAGATTTAAAATATAGAATTAAATGTATTATAACATTATTTGCAAAGTGATTTTTTTTATAATATAAATATAAATAACTACATTGACGTATAGCGATGGTTTATAAGGAAAATCATCTAACTAACTTGGACAAAATTTACACAGGGGACACGGAAAGAATAACTAATTCTAAATTTATCCCAAATACTATAAAGCCAAAAAATAAAGTAAATTGGTTTTAATATCAAATCTCAATATAATAATATCTTTGTTACATAGAAAACATATTAAGCCAATTAGACGAAATTTTTACAACAATTTTGTACATAACAGCAGGTTGGAGATTAAACGTTTAAAATCTATTCGACGGTGATTCGTAACAAATATCCAAAAATACAAACATCCTTACAAACATTACAAGTCCATTGTCGATTACTAACAAAGAATAATGATACATTATTTATGTAAACGAGCAATATATTTCAACCTATTAAATGATCACAATGAAACAGTAAAGAAGGACAGACTCATCAAAACTAAAAGGTTACATTCCGAAAGCATTCGTGAAAAGGTCATAGGCTCAATTGTCGTGAATATCCGATTAGCAAATGTACGAATCGACCTATAACTACATGATCTATCTAATAAAAGTTACCTTAACATCTTTGATGGATGAAAATTAAATAGTAACCATGCCCTTGCTGATAGTTTACACAGATGGGATACTATTAAGGAATGATAGGGAAACGTGACAAAACGACCAGGAATTAAACACGTTAGTTTCCAAGGTGAACTGCTTAGAGATCTACTTGAACATATTGTTAACGAACTTTTACCCGCTACTTCATCCTCGTTAAGTTGTTAAGGCGCTATAAGATAACAAATAAACAAACTCACTACGAATTTTGAACTAGTGTTTCCATTCCCCTTTTCCTTAACAATCTATCTTCCGCCTCTAACAATGTACCACTACTGAGTACAGGGATTTCAAAATAATAAAATATAACTTACTAGCTTTTACTCACTTCATCCGCGTAACCGGGATATTAATTATCGGAATAAAAGTATCCTATGTCCTTCTCCATACCATATAATATATGTCTGTATACTAAATTTCATAGTTATTTGTTCATCTGTTAAGGCGTTACGAAGTAACAAAAAATCTCACTTTCATATTTTTTTAATGATTAGTAAGGAAGTAAGAATTGTGATTACCACGCTATAGTCAAACGGCTTGATATAACGTTTTATTTCGAATTTTGCTTCTCTTGTGCATTTCTGTATTATGTGCTTTGTTGAGCATACTATATCATAGTAAATATAACTATAGGTTGTAATGGACAATTTGATTGCAAACTTTTATCACTCTATCCGATGATAATATCTTGACTTATAGATATTGATCATTCTTATATATTTATTGCCAAATATTAAACTACTACATTATAGCTATATACTTACGACTTCCTTGCCACAAACCAGGATTATCACCGTAATTACATTATTGGTGATGACGTCAGTACAAGAAAACATACATTATTTTAGATATATCTCTATGTAACAAAATAATGTTTGTTATTATTAATTAATTTATTTAAGTATTAATGACTAGCTTTTACCTGTTACTTCGTCCATAGTACAAAGAGAAGGGATAGAAAGTAGCCAGTAACCTTTTTTTTTATACAACTTAGAATGGCAAACAAGCTAACAGCCCATTTGATGGAAAGGTGGTAACCGTCGCCTATAGACATGAGCAGTACAGAGCATGGACATAACAGAGTATACTGTTTTGTATACCTTCTCCATATTATATAATATGTACATACCAAATTTCATAATGATTGGTTACGACGATAAAAGGTAACAAATAAACAAAAAAAAACACTTTTACATTTATAATATTAAGGGTAACTAGCTACCTTACAATTTTCTCAATCTTTTTTTTCTTCTTTTTTTTTAATATTGGCTCCTCTTAATAAGTATGAAACAAATCTATCAATAGAACCATTATCGCTAGCGAGTCCATGATATAGAATGAGATGGCGACGTCAAGTGTCTTGGTCTTCCCCATGCGAGTGCTAACCTAAACAATAGATTCGTTTGCTGCATCTAGTCTACCTACTTTGAACTCTAATTCATTAAAACTGATCACTGAGTCATCAAAAGTTTTTAACGAGTAATTCATATATTCCTAAGGTTGAGAGTTCCGAGTAGTATATGATTTATGAAGCCTGACGTCATTAGGAATTGTATGTTTCTTGCAGAATTACAATTAATAAATACACTCAAATAATTACACTCAGGTTGTAGAATAAGCTCCCTGCCAAGGTTTTCCCAAGAGACTACAGCATGGGGTTCTTCAAAAGGGGGTAAAGAGGTTTCTTAAGGGTTGGCAACGCGCGCGTAATACCTTTGGTATTGCAGGCGTTAATAGGCTACGGTAACCGCTTACCATCAGGTGGGCCGTATGCTTGTTTGCCACCTCAGTAGTATAAAAAAAAAATACAATACTCTTTCTTCGAAAATACTAACATAAGCAAATTGTCTAATTAGAATTGCATGTCATAAATATTTGGACTTTTAACGTAGAAATTAAAATCTGTAGGCATAATTTTAACTGAACTATTAAAATTCTACACAATAATATGCTTGTTTTCTTTAATTTTATATAACAGTTATCTATATTATATACATATATATAAACAATTTTATTCCAATCCCAATATTTCTGTAACCATACGTTAAAGTATTTTCACCTATAAAGAAAGACGAAATATCTCATGATTACCAAATAGGACTTGAGGATATAACAACATCTGCTCATGCAACTATTTTTCCAACTCTTCTCTCCCTAAGTGCAATGATTTCTCATGAAGTAGTACTCATAACAACAATCTTTAATAAATACTATAGTCTATTTCAATACAATTTAATGTAAAACAAATAATTGACATGGCCATAAGAAAATCTGGTACTATTCAATAAATAAATACTACACTCAAAAATTCATTAATAGATTGCACGTTTCGATCTGTTGCTAATGTCATTTAGAGAGTGTTTCTGTGGTAATTTCAACAAAACTTGGTTACCTTTTAATTAAATTATTTTGAAAGAGACTATAATTACGAATATTTCAAAATTTTGATGATATAAGTTTACCGACTAGCATAATAGATATAAGAGCTCTAGAATCCTAATGAATGCTTTAAGAAATCTTTATCCAAATATTAACTCAAATATTACGTATACATTATTCACAGCTACGTAACTCGTAATATTTCAAATTGAAACAGAAATTTTCTACATCGCATCACTGTTTTTTACAATAAAACAGTAATAATTATAATATTAGTTCTGGGCTCTGTTATAAGATAGATACAATCACATCTTTTTTTATTAAAAGCAAAGCCATCACTTCTTTGTTCTATTAAAAAAAAAAACAAACTAGCTAACAAACAGTGATCTTAAAATAAGCGAACTAAACAAGATGACATCACAAAAAGCTCAAGCCTTAGTCATCGCGATCATTATCAAATTTTGAGGTTCCGTTAAATACTGATTTGAAATGAATAGCCGTTGCTGTTTGTGTTCGCACAAATAAGATCATTCGAAATCGATAGTAAAATTATTTTTCTGTACATTAACTAGCTGTTCATACATTCTTGATTCGCTCATTTTTAGATCTTGTCTTACGCATGCACGCAAGTTCTAGAAACTCTGGATTTTGTCTCTTTTACAAAGTCAGAACTAAAGAGCTTCTAAAGACCTGCCCAAATAATTATTATAAAATGAAACGGTTATGTAATGAGCTCTGTGCTTAGATTTTCTTAACAGACT
Organism: Galleria mellonella; assembly: GCF_026898425.1. Classification (NCBI taxonomy): domain Eukaryota; kingdom Metazoa; phylum Arthropoda; class Insecta; order Lepidoptera; family Pyralidae; genus Galleria; species Galleria mellonella. Next base: position 2,685,696 of record NW_026442090.1, on the reverse strand, counting down.
ACAGCATGAGATTCTTCAAAAAATTAGAAAGAAAAGAGGTTACTTTTAATATATTTTACGCTAAAATAAACGCTTACCATCAGGTGGCTTATACTTATACCATATGCTTGTTTGCCTTCTTATTTACTACCAAAAAAGATGATGATGATGACTCATTTATCACCAGGATACCGTAAGAGACGACTAAGATAACAAAGTATAACAGTGTATGAAAGCATGAAAATGAAAACTTAAAACTTTATATCAAACTGTATGTCCGGCGTGGCAATATTAACCAGTGCTACCGAAGTGAAAATATTTGTAAATTTTCTTTGCTAATAATAAGAACTGATCACAAATACCAATCAATACATATTGTTAGCAATATACCTTGTCAAGTCGACCTCCAAGCAGTTCCACTTGGAAACCATCTTAATTAATTTTTATTTGTAACTGACCTGCCTTAATTCTAATTGTTTCATCCTCCACTGGTACCCTATCATTGTATAAACACCGTTCCATCTTCATATATTAAAAAATCCTCTTGGCATTGAGCAGCATTACTTTTGTTTAAGCTAGTTGTTTTACTCACTACCTACGCTGTCTACTATGAAACCGCTAACAGGTATTTGGTCGACTTTCCTGGACATAAGTATTTTGTACGAAGAACCAGCAACAGAGGGCCTACCATGAAATGTTTTTTGAAATTTCGGAGCCAAAGAAAATACAAATTTGATGTTAAAATTACAAAATACATGCCGTTTGGAAATATTAAAAATGTTAAAATATTGTTCCTTTGGACTTTTGTGATAGGATGTATGAAGAACGCAATGTTCATGAAACTCCATTTATTGGTCCGATTTTAGTATAAACAAAAACACGAAATTGAGTCCGAAATTTCGGAATTTCATTTCATGGTAGACCCGCTGAATCCAGTGAGATAACACTGTCAGCAGTCAGAAATACGAGGAAGGATAACGAAAATTTAAACGTTGTTTGTGAATCTTAAATGATATGCAAAAATAAATAAAAATAAATTTGATATCGACAGTATTTTTATAGTTTTTTTTTTTGTTCTCATCAATTTAGAAATTATTGTGATTATTTTGTTTGCAATAGGATACTAAAATAATTGGATCTTTACCCATGTTGGGCCCATATTGATTTTTTATATATTTGTATTGAATTCGCTATTTTCTTTTTAAGACATAATCTTACATTTTTAATGTTTATTACTTATTAAGACCTACATAATCTTATCTTGTCTTATCGAGAATTTTGTGTTTTCGGTTAAATCAAATAAATGAAAAAGTATTTCGTTAATTATTGGAAGATCTACGAGTATATAGTGACTCCGACGTTCCCAGCTAAGTTATACTAGAGAACATTAGGAATAACAGATATCATCAACTGCTATATAAGGTACTAGTACCAATTGTTGAGATGGCAAATATTCACAATATATGTATATTTATAGTTCAGTAACTTTCATTAATAAAATAAATATATGACTTTCAATTTTGTCAGCAGCATATTGTATTTTTTATTAACATTGTTTCATTATTAACAGAAACTGAGTATTTATAAAAATAGTAGATTACTGATATTGACTTTTTAATATACTTTATTATTAGCTAAAAAGTAGTAGTATATTTTGCTTTCATTTTATTTTGGCAACTTAAATCCTAGTGGTTGGACATTAATGAATAGTTATGACTTACCATTTTAAAGTTGACTTTCATTGATTAAATTATTTTAACAAAAGAAAACAGCATACGATAAATTTTACGTTGAATGATGTATATATACAAATAAACATTGTCAAAATTTAGGCATTGATTCATAGAGTCATGTTTGATAAATTTTTATTACGTTAGTGCATATAATTGCACCTTTCACCTTAAACACGTAAGTACCTTCGCTGCGTTGTGTATATGGTTGGAAACCTGTTCGACGAGCTTGAGTCACGATTCTTGGTTCAAATTTCGAGTAGCAGAGGTCCTGAGACTAAATAAGTCTTACTTCAAAATGCAAAACGGAGAAAAGGCTTAAAAACAGTACCGTACCTGTTTAGTTTGAATTTTGTGAATCATATTAAATCTTAAAGTGTGATGACCTGGAATATTAAAAGACCCGCTTTACACAAATCATAATAGGATTCATTTTGTAAATATTTATATGACTATATTCTAAAATTCCAGAATTCCTGAATAGTTTTGAACTCAAAGGAGTTATAAACAAAACAAGTCTTAATTATTTATTACGTTTTAAAGTGGAATTAGTGTTAAGTGAACCAGCAACATTAACCAGCTGGTCGGAATTTAGTGTTTTGCACCTGTATATAACATAATTAGGAAAAACATTTACTTCTTTAAATGCAAAATTAGAGAAAACTCAAAATATTTTTTACAAAAATTCTCGAATTTAACCTAAATACAGTTCTAAACGTTCACGATTTTAAATTACAATTATAACAACATTATATTAAATAATATTTATGTTATTTTTTATAATTACAATTTTATATAAACTCAGACCCAATTACAAAATTCGCGTACTAGTGTAAACTAATTTCTTCTCTCGTTTTTGTAGTTGTATTTCCAGTCTATCAGTACGTGAGCACGTTCTGCAACGTCTATACGTATAAGAAAGCCGTTTGATGGATTAATTTGGTTTGTTATCGATATTTATCATCATCGGAGAGTAAGTTAGTAAGAAATGACAATGAAAAAAAACAGATCCAAACTCACGACCTTTGTGACGTATAAGTCGAAGTAGTAGGTATAGGTACTACTGGACCGTGACGCTACCATATAATGATTTATAAAAATATTTACTAACAGCGTATTTACCGAACCGAACTCATAATCCACCTGTCACCTTGAAATCCAAATTTAGCAAATACCTGAAATAAACCAGTCAATAAATATACTTATATCAATAACGACAATAAACGAGAACTCCTGCAGAGTTAAATTCGCCTTTATATTTACATCTGTTTTCCACCGTCATATTTCTGTATGTATTATTATTATGTACAATAAAGTGTACAAAAATAATAAATAAACGATAATGTAACAACTGTATATTTTATACATCATCTTTAACAAGCTACAATAATCTGTGACTTTCCTTTGATGTACTGCCAATTTCTACATTTAAAGTTTTAATTGTTAATAGAGGTTTTTCATTATGATTTTCTTTTTTTTTTATAAAACAATTGCAAGCAGGTATGTGGCCCACCTAGTGGTAAGTGACTACCGCCACCCATGATCACCCGCAATACCAGAGGCATTGTAGGTGTGCTACCGGCCTTTTTTTTCTTTTCTTAAAGGTTATAATGTCGTATCAATTCAAAAATACTACTACTGGAAGTTGATTACGATAAGTTGATTTATTAATAAAGAAACTTACATCTACTTTACCAACCATCAAAACCTTTAGCTATTTTTAATATTTTTTAGCGAACGCAATTGAAATCTCTTTTATTTTTTATACATTTCAATACTTCTACATCGAATATAGATGAATGGAAGAAGAAAACATTTTATAATAAACTCAAATAATTATGATAATATTATAAAGATGATAACGAGTAATATTATTGCATTAGCCACCGCCTTATTACCCTGACATTAAAAAGTGAAAATCATGAATTCTAATCTAATACCAAGATGTGTCAATTTAAATTTCTAACTCTCAATAATATAATTCAATTTCTTAAAAAAAGTAACAACGGAGTTCCTTATCCATTCTTCTTAGCTGAAATTACACTCAAAATGGATAGTAGAATATGAAAAAGTATTAAAATTTAATTTTACTTAATAAAAATTGTTTCTTTCCTTCTTCGTTGATAAAAAGTGCCGTTAACTAATCAATTTAAGTGACAGCGGTGTGCTCGCCCTCTGCTACGTTGAATTCGAATATGATTGACGAAATGTGAGTATGACGAATGTAAGGTTTATGAACAATATTAAATAATTATGATTTTATTACAATACTGAGTGAATGTCTCGACAAAAAAATGTTAATTGGCCTCTCTATTAATTGAGGTGGCGTATTGGCATAATTATGGTTGACAAATGACGTACAAACATACAAAATATGTAACTAACATTTATAGAATGAAATAACAATAAAAGTCGTTAAACCAGTCCAACCGATTTGAATCCGTTCACCTTGACATGTTGGCAGTTGCTCGCAACGGAGCTGCTCATAATATTTTGTAGTGAACAAATGGCAGAATTAATAAATTATCCTTATTAAAATTATAAATATGAAAGTGGCATTGTTTGTTACCTCTTGACATCTGAAAATAGATGGTAAACGTAATTCCTCCCCCCCCCCACCCTCCCTTCTTCAACATATCCCGATCAGATGATTGTGTAATAAATATTTGTACCCCGCAGTTTTATTATCATAAATTACAATAAAATGTAATATAGAAACAAGAGTATCTTTAGGTTAACTTTTAATCTCTAGCTAGGTCAAAAAACAGCAAATTTCTATTAAGTGCCAAAAAAAATATTAAAATAGATTTAGAATTAGCCGAGATATCTGGTAACATCCATGCAAAACCGTTGAATATCTTCTTATGTATTTACAAAATAAAAAATATTTGCAAAAATAACATTTAATTATAACAAGTAAATATTCCTAGTGCAGTTTCTAATTATATTTCTCAATCAAGGCCCAAGTCTCAGTAATAGGACATAACGGTGCTGGATGCTGATAGAGCGTAACCTACACTGACCTCTGCCGGGAGATGCAAAAGTTCACCACATAAATATCTATTGGTTTCCACAACAAGAATTTATCTTAAATACAGTCTACGTAGTAGATGCCACATCTTGTAATCTGTATAAAAATGTATACTGTTCATTAAAACCTGATGGATTTCAAAATAGTCGAGAGAGTTAGACATATTTGGCAATTTTTAAAATTGGAATTTAGACAGAATATCGTAGCCGGATAATAAATAAGTTATAGTAATAAATAAGTTTTCTCTAGAATAAACTATATAAATAAAAGAAAATGCTGTACGTTTGTCACTTGAAAAAAGGTGCGAACTTATACGTCCGACTTTTTTTTAGAGTCTAGTGTGATTTAATTTTTTTTTTATTTGACTATTATAACATTATTGTCTATTCTTATTAAATACTTAGTTCTATTTGCTTTATGTATCAAATCAAATCAAATCATTTATTGTAGCTGGAAATCTTTACAAATCTATTTATTTAATTACAATATATAATATTTGTTTGCTGTTATGACTATTTACATTTGTATTTTATTTGTATCCGTCCGATTAAAACATACCTGTAACATCCATCTCAAATCTTAAAACCGTGCTCAAAGATTCTCGTGTGAAAATCTCATGAAGGCCCCAATTATTCTCATTATTGACATTACTACGCCTGGAGCCAGAAGAGACTGGCACGAAAACAAGTAAACTGAAGAAATAAGCACCTATATGTAAAACTTCGCAACAAAAAAAGACATTAAGGAACACCATAATATATGACGTCACTAACCGTCATTCAATCAACGTAAAGAAAAGAGATAGAAATATTTAAAAGTAAAGGATAGGACTACATAATAAACACGAAAAAGCTCATCGACGGAAAGTCTTGATCAACGAATCCTGTAGTTTTATATTTACAGGAATATAGACTCCAACGTCTTGTTTTTATGGTTTGAAATGCTTTGATTTTTAATGTTTTACTTATAAACCCCATGATGAGTCATACACGACCGTGAAGATACCGCTGACGGTTGGGATTCACGGAGTCGTGGTTTTTACAACCTTTTTGTGGCGAACTAGCGATCCGGTACTGTTTTGTTTATATTTATAGTTACAGCTAACCATGAATTCTTGAGCTTTTAATTTATATTGATATCCACAATTATTTTGTAGATACATCTATGAATCTTTAAAATCCAAGTGTAATAGATAGCTATCAATTTTAAAAAATTAACAATGTTTATTATACCGGACTTCGAACCGATTACTTAAAAGCTAGCTCTGTTCAACACGTATAATTAAATTTTTTATGAATCTACTTAAACTACAATTTAAACTTTAGAATAATGAACAAAATATGAATTTCAATTTTTATTACTCGTACCTAGTTATGTTGTTTAATATGTATTTACATATTTTGGTAATTAAACGAGCATTTTTATTTAAACACATGTCAAATAATTTAAGTGAAATTCTAACAAATTTTAACATATTTTTGAATATAATTGAATCTAAAATACAACGATCAAACAATTAATATAGGACTTGCAAGGCAACCTTGTTGTCTCCAAGGCCATAACAGTCAAAAGTATAAGCATATTGTGTCAAACATTTACGAATCAGTAAGTACGTTGATAGAAATAGTCATACAGTCTTCAAATTCATTCATGATTCACTCATATATATCTGCATTTATTTATTCATAACCTTATTGTGCAAACAAAGGTTGGAATACTTTAGTAGTGATATCATTCAAGATTCGCTCTCAGGCTTCAAACATCCTCTTATTCGCTCAGGCGGGAAGATAAGACATCGGATATGTTCATAAGCTGATTGTTTGCATACTCGTATAGTACATTGAAAACAATCCACATGTTAATTATTACTTAGTGATGAAGTAAATTAAGATTACCATTTACTCTACTAACAAAACTTTATACTTTATTATACATCTTGCTCCTTTAAAAAGCAGATTCGTTTGTGAACACACAACACTAGCTCTTTACAGTGTTTTTGCTCCGCAAAGAAAAAGAACAGCTTTGTTGAAACGTCAAAAAATTTATATAGGACCAATAGGGCAATAAACTTTTTTATTTGCAAAAGGAATGATCAAAGTAACGCCCTTTTTAGAAGTAGCTTAAAAATATTATTCCTTTTTAGTTTCACATTTATATATTTATATTTCTCATTTATATATAGCGATGACCACGTGTGATGATGTGAAGTCCATCATGCTCTTCATCTCTATGGGCAATGGTTACCACTTTTCATTACATGGACCATCAGCTTATTAGTCATTTTGAGTATAAAAAAAGTGATTAATGTTCATAATTCATTCATGGTCTAATGTGGCCTGCTCCCATATCACGTATCTGACCCGCTGGTCGACAGCGTCTCGGCTGCGCTCCACTGGGCACAGTAGCCGGCGCCCCACTTGTTTAGCACCCCTGACACTTCCTGTCACACTACCTTACGATGTCTTCGTATTAATACTGTATGATAAATATTTACTATTCACTCTATCTATATCTTTAGCTATATTCCGTGGCTTCGATAAGAATAAAATAGAACATGGCCCATGTGTATTTTAATTAATTTTTATTAATTTCTTTAAAAATTAAGTAACAATCATCTATAGATATAATTACACACTTTACACATCATTACATATTATAAAACAAAGTCCCCACCGCGTCTATCTGTCTTTATGTTCACGATATTTAAAAACTACTGGACGGGTTTTCATGGAAGGTACAGAAGTGAATTAGAATCACCATTTACCAGAGGGAGACTTTGTACAAAAGTCGATTGCTTGGGTACCTCTGTCCCATTCGTGTTTCAACCGTGAAGCAGTTGTGTTTGCATGACTGTGTTTCGGTTTGAATGGTGGGATATGGCGTGAATTTACTGGGTACAGAGGAAAACATCTGAGTCCTCAGGAATGGCAACGCATGGGGAGTATCATGGGCGAAACAGTATACTCTGTTATGTCCATGGTGCTGCTCATGTCTATAGGCGACAGTTACCATTTTCCATCAGGTGGGCCGTCAGCTTGTTTGCCATTCTAAGTTGTATAAAAAATAAAAAATAAAAAATCTGCAAGATTTGCCAGATAGAGACTGCAGAAAAATCATCTTCATTGATATCTCTACCAGTTTGGCCGCCCATTAACTGTACTTGTATAACTGTGTATAAGGCATAAATTAGAAGGTAGAGGTACAATACAACATCTTCATTATCATCATCTTAGCGATTATCCGTCCACTACCGAACATAGGTCTTCCTCATCTTACTCCTAACAAATGGAAGTCGTTAAGGATACCATGAATATCATAGTAAACATCACTGCTGTTTCCATATCTATATATGACGGTTAATACTTTCCATCAGGGGGAAAAGCGATTGTTAGCAATGGAGTTTGACAGCTTCATTGCTAGCAATATGCCCTATTAGGTCGACCTCCACGTGGTTCCCCCTGGAAACCATCGTGAACAATTCTTGTTGAATTCGTCACGATGGGCTGACTGACCAGCTTCATCCTCACCTATCATCCTTCACTGGTGTCCCCGCCGGTGTATACCGATAGCGCGGGTGGGGTTACTATTCCATTATCACCCATTAAAAAAAAATTAAAAAAAAAATACTTTCCATCAGGGGACTGTTAGCTTAACATTCTGAATTACATAAAAAATGCTACTCTTTAACACTAATTTATTTAATCGAATCAATTTTACGTCTCATACAACAAGTAATTCATTTTCCACGATCAATCCGCGTTACATCAGTCAATCATAATTACGGACGGTTACTGATACAAAATTTGAAAGCTTTCCATCGTTTGCAGCGTGACTTGCAAGGAGGAGCAATTACAGTAATTGAAAACAACTAAACGTCAATATTTGATAAGTGTTAGTAAACCGAGAGCGTTGTGGTCTGATGGTATACTACATCGACTAATACTCGTAAACCCCAAAGGTTGTGAGTTCAAGTCCGGCCAACAAGAAAAACTTTGTGTTAATTTAAATTCCTGTTTCACACTCCGATGATAGAAAATACTGATAAGAAATCATTAGAACCGTTTCAATGAACAAAATATTCGATAATTATTATACATCTGCATTTATTATATAATAAATGCAGATATATAATCTATATATATATATAACATATACATATAGAAAATACTCCAACTATGCTAAAATTACCTAATTTCGTAAAAGTTTTCGTAAAATCATTTTTATTTATTATTTATATTTACCAACTAAAGGCAACTAATTTATTTATATTAACCAGCTTGACAGTTTCCCAATTCCCTCCCTTAGCAATCACAATATATACAAACATTTACATTTTAGGAATCTTCACTTCATCCCTACCAAAATCCTAAAAACAAAAGTCCTATAATTACGAATAATGCATTTGCCTGTCAAAAGAACATGGATATGCTATCAATTGGGGTTCACTTAGACAGCTTACGAAAGACCTATGCTTGAAGTTTCTCTGAAGAGTCGAATACATAGTAGCAACTTACATGTAACATGCCAATGCGCCTAATCACCTTTATATCGACTTACAAAAGAAGAGAGTTACAGTAATTTTTATTAATATGTGTAAATGATTAAGGTCTTAAGATTCCAAGAGGAAACCAACAAACAAACTCATATTATTAATCATAATAATACAAATTTTTATCTACAATTTCATTAGCGTTACCATGATGTAGGCGCTCATATTCATCGAACAAACAAAAATATATAAAAAGTATATAAATACAAATATATAAAAGGTATAAAAAGTGGTCTATATCCTTCCTTCGTTACCCCAAATACTAAATAAAAATATATACTAAATTTAAACACGTTTACAACACACCTAACAAACAGAAAAAAGAACTCACATTCTTATTTATAAAGAACGGAAAGTTTTAATAGGTAACGTCATAATACTGCACTAAGAATTATAACCCACGTATGTTTTCCAACTATTCTTGCGACTGACGAGACTCTTTATCAATTACTTTATAAATTCCATTGCGGTCATCTTTTTAAACAGTCTGCATTATGCTTACACATGCCCGTTTCATTGAATTAAAGGAAACAAAAGAAGTTTTTATAGAATATTATAGAAAACATAATACATTTCTTTATTTCCAATTCCAATCAGGGGCAATTTTATTCCGAGTTGCTCCGGGCGATAACAGCTTACCTGAGCTTTTGCGAGTTAGACGCATAACCCTAACAAATTTAAAAGTACCATGTTTGCATATATACCCTATTTTAATCAAGCTTTGTCAATACTTTATCAAACTATTTATAAAAAGACTGATTTATACATTAATTTTTAATGAATTTATTATGTTGTAATGTTTAATGTATTACAATATTAATTAATGTTGGCAATATACCATAGAAAATTATTTCAGTTGACATTGGTATTAATTATATGAAAGTAAAAATTTAAAATTCTTGCATTATCCTATGAAAAAATATTTTGAAATATATTATACTTTATTACTAATATCTAGGAATAAATCGAATAAAAAATAATAATAGACACAATGGTGCCAAATTATAATAATCATGTATGACAAATGATAGAAATAAATAAAATATATATTATAAAGTGGTATATTATGCAAAACATTGGAGTAATAATAAAAATATATTATTTTATTTTGAACATTAATTAATTTCAATAACAATTCCGAATTGTTATATCTCGTATTATTTACATATTGTGTATTAAATTTATTTTATTACGATAAGTATAATTCAATAAATACAGGCAACATATAATACAATATATACATCTATGTATACATATAATAAATAAGTATGTAAAAATAAAATACGATTTAAATAGGTATAACGTGCAACCGGCAACTACCTAACAAAACAAATGCTAAATATGTTTAAAAAGGTAATAAATAGAATAAAACAAAAAGCTGATAGTAATTGGTATTGAATTAATCTCTCACAAAAAACTATCAGTTTTTCAAACACAATCTATTGTCCTTGTATCTGGCGAGATTAAAACAAACAAATCAATTCAATAGAAAGGATCACAATTTGATGTTTTATTAGTAAACAGTTATTAATAGTGCTACTTTCAAATACAATAAACCTTGAGACGATTATAAACTGGAATTAGATTTTAATATTTTAAAAATATGATACAATACCTACCTCGTATTACAAATTGAAATATCTTACAATTATAATTCGATTAAAATAATGAGCATTTAAATTATTGGAATCCTAAGAAACAACAAAGACCTGTAGCGATAAAGGGTTCAAGACCGGAAAAGGGAAAAAACCCTGTACGTCGTATGCACCTACCTATTTAATTTGGTAAGGTAACAGGTGTCGCTCGACCGGTGGGCGGGCGCACGTGACCGGTCGACATTCGCGCGCGCACCGCGGACCCAGCCGCTTCGAAATTTGAACGCGGAACGTTAACCGTTCCATTTTCAAATATTTTAATTATACTTTTATTTCTTTTTTATTTCACATAACAAAGTGCCAGTGAAACGAACTTATTTAAGGATTTTGTGCCTGTGTTATAGTGAATGTCTTCTTTGTAGACAGGTTAGTGCCAATATTATCTACCGTTTATTTCAAATTGTTTTGCCGCCATCATATTTTTTATCACAATCAAAATTAATTTAAAACCAAATATAATCACTTATTATTAATAATTTATTTATGTAATTATAAGTATTTTATTTATACTCTTTAATATTTATCATTAAAATGATTAATTCGGTTTCCTACGCGAAATATTAAGAGCTCTACATAATTTTTTTTTTTTAGTACGTTTGTTCCGTTTGGAACAGGCTAAGGTCGGAGACCATGCTGCCTAGTCTTCAAAAGCTCTACATAATTCAGTATGACATATCGTTTTTTTTTTTCAATTTTATTGTTGTTAGAAATTAATACATCTATAAATTCATACTAATATTATATGTGAAAGTATCCGTCCATTCACTATCACCTCGGTTTTCATGGTTAAATGATGAAGGAATGTTGAACGCTGGGGATGAATATAAATAAGCTAATTTAATAAATAACCACATATACTGTTTTTTTTTTTTTCTAGACATTACATTATGTGAACTAATTTATTATTGATATAATTGATAAAAAATTATAAAAAAAAATACGTCTGTAAGATGTCTTCTTAACTAAAGACTTCAACGTACTTCTTTTAGTACAGAGTAGCGTCCACTTCTTAAGTCTTAAAGTTAGTTGACTTATATTATTCTGAAACTTAAATATATATTTATATTTTAGTATATATTATTATTTTATTTTTATTATTACTGATATAATTTACATTTTGATAGTACTACATTTTACAGTTTGTACGTAAACACCGCTATATTTCCTTATAGGTATAAAGATATTTTAATAGATTTTATCGCCATTTAAACATCAAACATATGTTATCACTTATAAGGTCTAAAAGGATGTTATTTTCGACTATTTCACTAATTACTTAATTAATCTCTTTATTCTCTGACGGAATTTACAAGGGCTAGAATATTCACTATTATATTACAGTTAAATATGATTGAATTTTATTTTGTTATCTGTTGGACTTTGTCGACTTGGGATCTATCCTGTAAAGACTTAAAAAAAATGTAATATTATTTTTATACAAAAAAGTAAATGTCTTCTCTCATTTCTAAAAATTCTGCTTTCTTTCACAAGTTTTAATTCGTATTGGACTTTAAATATCTCTCTGTTTACAATTATAACTAGCTCATCTAATGGCAGCTTCCCAAGTGCTTACTGAATAACATAATACAATTAAGACAGTTATCTGTGTAAATATCATGGCCACCACGGGTCAAATTATGCTGAGATTTGGCATTATAATTTGAAATAGCGTCGAACTGGTCAACATTTGTGATGTATTAATATGGTATCAAATCAGTTTATTCAAGAATATAAAATGAAATCTACATTAAATTGCAATTAACACCTCATTTAATTACTTAAAAATAATCAAATCAATTTACAAAATACAAATTGACTAATATTCACTTAACAGTAATAGAGATAGCTTTAGAGACAACGATTTTCAATGATGAATGTCTAAACCTAGCTCTCTCTTCCTTTCTCTCTCTCTCTCTCTCTCTCTCTCTCTCTCTTTATAATTTTATAGATATATTCCAAGAGTCTTATTCAAGAATTCATTTATAGTTAAAATTTACGGTTGTTTTTCCATTTCATTTGCCCATACAACTATTTGAAATTTAAATTCTTATATATTGCTATGAACAATTCATGTTAATCCGTTAAAACATTGCATTTTAATTATATTAATAAAACCTGTGATAGCCTGACGTTGATGTCGATGACCGATTGTTCACCACTCTTCTATTAATATAATAAATGCGAAAGTTTGTAACATTTATCTGTATGGATGCATAATTATAACTCATTAATGCAAAACTACTGAATGGATTTGAATGAAATTTGATACACGGATAGTTTATATGCTAACTTTGCACATAGGATGCTTTATATATTTACTAGCTCACACGAGCAAAGTCACGGGTAATAGCTAATATATACAAATAAAAAATCTAATCCAAAAAAAACCATATTTTACTATAAAAAAATATAGAATTTGATGGTCAAACGAACGTAAATAGAAAAAGAGAAAAGATTTTTTTTACACAAAACAGAACGTTGAGTTACGAAACTTTTGATGTTAGATATACTTGATTATAATCTCTAATCTAATAATTAGTTATATCAGTTTCACGTATCTAACAATATTATCAACTGCAACGAACTGCGCAGGCGCACGTAATGTTGTCGATTTCAACAATATTTAGATTGTCCACATTTTTATCTTTGTTCAACGTGCAGTATTATATTAACTTATATTTGTGTTGTAACTTTAACATTAATGAATCACATTCTGATATTTAATCAAAATATATATTTATTGGACATAAGCACAGTGTATCAAAGTTACTTATTTAAAAAAAGACACTATAAATAAGTAAATATTATTATTATTTATTATTTCAGCCGTTAACTGTCCACTGCTGAACATAAGCCTTTCCCATAAGGGGAGTTATGCCAATAGTTGTCACACTGCAGGCGGAATTGGCAACCGCAGTTAGGCTTTTAGGAGTTAGACAGTTAGTTTTAAGAGGGACGCTGCTGCCTATCCCTCGCCCTCCTTTAGTCAACACTTACTCCTTTATCAACACTCACGGGAAAGGAAGGGGAGGCCTATTCAATACCGGGACCACATGGCGAAAATAAGTAAATAGTTAGTATGTAAATATTATTATTGTCGCAAATTACTATAGTATTCAGAACTCAATTTTGAAACTTAACTTTTGTGTCACATGTCAAACTTAACTATCTCCCTAACATTACAAACCTTTTACAAGACGTTAATAGCATTATATTATAGATAAATGAATTGTTTTATTTTTATTTATGACTCTTCCATCACATCAGTAAAACGAATAAAACTATAGAATATGTGTCTTCTTACGTGGTCACAAATCTATTGTAAAAGATAAAGTTGGTCTTAATAATATAAATGAGAATGCAGTATTATTAACTAATTCTAACTTACATCTGACTAACCCCTATTCAGTTCATAACCAGTCATTAACTCTCCCGTCTCTACCTGGACATCCTAACACTATTATAAATATAAAAGTTTGTGAAGATATTTGAATGGACCGACATTTGTTATTTTTTTTTACACAAAAACTAGGTAACGGATTCGAATGAAATTTGGTACACGTATAGGTCATTACCGTAACTTAGAATATTTTATATACTAATTCACGTGGACAAAGACGCGGGATATAACTAGTAGAGTATAAATGTATAAAGTTAATTTTACTGAGGTATTGACTAATCCATTTATAAACTTGAATTTTTCTAATCGTACTATCGTTACAATTTCCTTAATTACCTACCATGTAAACTATACTCAGCAGTTTAACTCAACCCTTGTGCATAACTCACCCCTTAATTTTATACTTCCTCCGTTTATCGACAAAATAAATAGATGACAACGGTTACTCGCAATATTAAATTATAATTTAGTCACTTCAATGAAACTTTACTGTGCTCAAACACAGAAATAATAGAACTGTGCAGAACGCACCTTTTTAGAGAATATTTTTAAATTTTTATTTTGTTTTTTGATATTTGACAATGTCATCATTCGTGATTATATTTTTCTCTACCACTAGCAGCGACCGTCTTATTATTTCGTAAAATATACAGTTCTTTTTCAAGAGCATATCTCTCGTTAAAAAGAACAATAAAACCTGGTTAAGTATTATTTTTTACCCAAATTTGGATCCATTTTTACTCAAAAAATGTAGTGTATTTTAATAAATTTATTATTTTTATGTATAAGAGTCAACAACTGTATGTTTACGTTGCTTTAATTCAATAAAAAAAAACTACTTAAATGTCTGCGTGATAATGACATAGAGGTTAACACCACACTGGTAAACATGCCAATTTATTTATATTAATGTTATTGACATAAAAAAGACCATCTAAATGAAAAACCATCTAATATGAAGGCATTATGTGGAAACCCACAACAAATTAATTTTATTTATAATTCTAAAATCCCAGTCATATGTATGATATTTTTTTCATTTTAACTTATGTCATTCCGACATAAGTACGAGGTCCATACAAATGCACCACCGGAGACAGCTGCAGCCAATAATAAAACTTTTATAGCTGTTATACGTTTTTTAAAAACAAACCTATAAAAAAGATAACAAAAAAAAACTGTCTCTGCGCTAATACTAGTATGCTATTTATAGTATACATAAAAGTTCTGTACAATAGCAGTTCTTTATTTTTACAAATAATGCCAATAATAATTACAGTTCGAATCAGATATAAAGAAATACGTTTATAAGTATTTTTTTTTATTATACTTTTTCAAACATTTTAGTACGTATTTTAATTAAAACCATTTTCTATATTAGTTTAATATTACTCATTTATATAAAACTTAAATTTGCTCTTACTCTTTCATTCAATGTCATAAAATATCAAAACTACTGCTATAATTTTGCAAGTACATTCCTTAAGATGTATAAAAATCAAATATATAAATAATTCCGAAATTCCCACCAGGAACATATACCGTCAAACTCACTACACCATTTCTCAAGACTATATCTGCTATCTACTGCGTGGTACAACAATACAGGTGACAGCTATCTTTTACTGAAGTGTTATTTTGTGGAATTCCATATCACTGGTTATTTGATTAGAATTATTTTGTTTAATTCTGCTACCATTAGTATGTGTACACCTGCCAATGCTCGCAGATTGACTACTATTATTATTATTAGCATAACTTTTACAACCCTCTATATTAGCCATCAATCGCCGACTGTCATTTCGTCCACGCACTTTTTGCGACACGTGTTTCACCTCTAAATAAGATATCTTCAAGCAAATTTATAGATCGCTGCTCGGAGCCTAGTGTTAACCGCTTGGCACCCAAACTGCGAAACAACAGTGAAACAGCGATCTTTTTATTATTAGTAAAAAAATGCACTGAGTGACATTTTTAAAATCGAAGTCAATCGAATCGTTGTAACTGATTCTTTCCACCATTAAACCTCTTGCTGGATCCGTAAGTTACGATTTACTAAGTTTTGTCTATAGTTTAAAGTCCTGTCAATCGCAACATGTTGTTCAGAGTGTAAATTATCATTTTTTAATTTAAAGTTGGATTCATTGACTTTTTTTGTCCTATTATAATATTATTAATTGCAGTAGCTTACCTTTAGACCTAAACAACTTGTATTTTGTTTTCAAAATTATATATTTAACCTTAAACACAAAAAGGAAACTTGTTTCGGTGACAGCAAATAAAATACCATTGGGCAAGTTTTAATCAAAGTAATTGAAAATTTCCCAATTAATAGTAATTAATACAGAGAGAAATTAAACAAAAAAAAAACTTAAAAATTATTTTATTTTCGAGCAAATACGAATTAGTCCTCGTATTTTTTTAATCCAAAAATGGAATGTCAGTACGAAGGTGCATCATACAACGTCAAAACTTCGGTGATTTGCTATAATCATCACAAGAGTCGTTGTGCCTTTCGTCATGGGTCCATAAAAGCGACAAGGACAGATAGACGGGCACAAAGGGTGTAGAAACGAGACAGT
Organism: Galleria mellonella; assembly: GCF_026898425.1. Taxonomy (NCBI): domain Eukaryota; kingdom Metazoa; phylum Arthropoda; class Insecta; order Lepidoptera; family Pyralidae; genus Galleria; species Galleria mellonella. The sequence continues at coordinate 2,668,770 of NW_026442090.1, read as the reverse complement.
TTACCCCGATGTAGGAGTGGTGCAGTATGCGTTTTTGCTGTAGTGTTTCTGCATTCTTGAATGGTTCAAGTAATAAACAGACAGTGTTAATGTTTACCCATATCATTTAGAAAAGTCTATACTTTAATAATTTGACAGTACTCAATCCTTTGTAACTTATGTTCATTTTTATATAGTCATAAGGTAACAAAAAATAACTTGATTGATATTTAGGATAATAATACATGTAATAAAAAATATTTATTCTAAGAAATTAAAATTGTACGCAATATTCCCGACCGATGGATGCTATCATCGGTGATATTGCAAATTTGAAGCGATTTTTATTAAAGGAAATAAAACAAGATTTCGTTTATATAGGTATTTCGCTAAGTATAAAAAATATGCGTAATATATACCGTTAGCTAAATTTCTACATCTTATGATATTCCATACTAAAGGAAATAAACTCCAAAACAAAAATGTTTTAGACATTTTTGTTTTGGAGTCGAATAGAATAGTCATTATGCCTTCATCAAGATCGCATATATGTAGAACATAATTAAATATAAAAACTAAAAAGGTAATATTAAATGTTCGTGAATACAGGATTCAGTAGTCATTATGACAATTTTCCCTCAAAAGATCCAGTTAACAACTTGTATTATACTCATAAATTCAATTCATAATTATTTCTATAATACAAACATTGACTGCGTTATATTTCCGCTTCATCTCATGACTTAACTACAGGCATTAGACAAAAGCGCTTGGCTGTCGGCCTTCGAGCGACCGGTCGCCGCTTACTTTCGCCTTGCATGTACACTGAGCCACATTTTTCGTGCGCTTTGCCTGAATAATGCCATTGAATGTTGTAAAAATATGTATCGATAACCATACATATAAGGTTGATAAAGTACGTTATTTCAGTACAGGTACATTTTTAATGCTTTTTTATATTAAAACTCTACCTGTGCAATTTACGAATACGATATATTACACCTTAAGTACAAATTTACTACGAGTAAATTATAATTTTGAGTAAATTGTTTATCTAATTGAAATATAAATGCACTGAGAATATTAGCCTATGGTCCAAATATAAATAGGACAAATTTAAATCTAACAAAAATAACTGACTTATGAATATGTAATATAATTTGAAATTAGTCATATACATAGATTTATATATTTTTTGAAAATCCTATAAGAGATTGACTGTTTTTTTTGTACAACTAGCTACAATTACTCTCTTACTCCGCTCTACATTTCATTACCGTATATATTTACTGCAGACTATATATGCTCATAAGTTATACATTAAAAAATATAATATCTGTCTTATAACATACTTCTTAACACTACTGTAATAAACCAAATTAGTGTAAAGGTTCAAGGTCATGGTTGGCAGCGCGCACGTGACACCCCTTGTATCACTAGTGTCCGTCCATATATATACTAGGTATACATTATGTCAAGTTAACCGTCAGACGAAATGCTTGTTTACCTTCGTGATATAAAACAACCTCTAAATGTCTTGGGCAACTTAAATTGGGCAATGATCTTTTCCTATATAAGAAGAATTTACGATACTAACTATACGAATGGAATTTTATTGTATTTTGTGCTGAACTCCGCTAATTGTCTCTTACATGTACAATATTCTGGAGAAAGATTGTTGGATGGAGACCAACGTCCACATTGTTAGCAATATGCCCTAATAGGTTGAGTTTGGGGGGGGAGTGATAATTAGTAATGAAGATTACCAGTCCCATTGCTAGCTGCATACCCTGTCCAGTCAAGCTCCACGTGGTCCCTGAATTACAAGTATGTATATTCATCACGATGGACTAACTGACCTGCCAGGGGGAAAGGGATTGTTAGTAATGGAGAGCGAGAATCCCATTGCTAGCAATATACCCAACCAGGTCGACCTCCTCGCGGTTCTCCCTGGAAACTATCATAGTTTATTCCTGATGAATTCATCATGATAGGCTAACTGGCCTGTTTTCATTCTCATCTATCACCCTTCACTGGTGCTCCGCCAGCGTACCTCGTTAGCGCAGGCGGAGCCATACCATTTTCACCCATCAGAAAAAAAACTGACCTGCCATTTCATTCTTACCTATCATCCCTCACTACTTCTCTGACAGCTTATACCGTTAACACAGGCAAGGCTACCATTCCATTATGATCCATTAAAAAAATAAGTCGACCTCTTTGCAGTTCTCCCAAGAAACCATCGTAACTAATACCTAGTAAATTTGGTACTACGACTTAACTAGTCTGATTGCTCATCTGTCATCCCTCACTGGTGCTTCATCAGTGTATACCGAGAGCATATATGAGACCACTAAGAAATGGTAACATATATTTTACGCTTTACTACACGAATAAATCAAAGACGGATGAAATACCTATTTTTTTTCCTCGCTATTTTTTTTATGATTTTCAACTATTTTTGATATTTCGGATACATGCCGCATGGCAGTTAGGAGTTTCAATCAAATCTGAAACTAGTTGAGCAAATCTATAAATAAACATGTGAATAAAGCATAAATAACTCTTAATCAATCATAACATCACTCAAAGTATGTAGTTAATATTCATTATACGTTTTGAACACTCATTGTAGCCCTTAAAAGTATAGGAAACGTACAAATAAAAAACATATAACAGATATATTAGTATTTAAACTAGGCACTTCGTTTTTGCGTCTTGACCGCTCCTCAGGGAGAGGACAGCGTGTCAGATTAAAACAAAACCTTATAAACAAGGTATAAAGTAGAATTTCCTGTATATTAATAACTGTTAATGTAAACTCAGCCGGTAGGTATGCTAATTCTATCTGATGCAGCAAACACCTTTCTATTACTTAGCCTAACAGTCCATTAACAGGGGAAAAGGGATTGTTAGTAATGGAATCTAACAGTCCCATTGCTAGCAATATAGGCTGTTAGGTCACCTCCACGCGGTTCCCCATGGAAACATCGTAGTTAATTATTGTAGAATTCATCACGGTGGACTAACTAACCTACTTTCATGCTCGCCTATCATCTACCACGGATACCCTGCCAGCGAATACCGATTGCGTAGGCGGGGTTACCATTCCAGTATCATCCATAGAAAAACAGCTACTTAAAATCCCACTACTGGAAACCAGTTTCTCTCCACCTTAGCCTTATTTTTATTGACTTAGAGATGAAAGGAGTAAATTGTACTTCAAGACTCTTTCTCCCTTTACTCATTTCATTCCATCTTCACACAGATAAAATCAAATAGCCAAGCACATCATAGCTTTATAAAATTTTTTTATAGATTAAAAATATAATAACGCCTCTGTATAAATATAATAATGACACTATTGGTATACGTTATCAGGTAACAGATTAATAGGTGAAGATTCACTTCACTTCGCTTCGGTCACTTCAGTTCATTCATCATGACGAATTTACCAACCCAATACAGATTTATAAGTTGAAAGAAAACTTGATTAACCTTTTCAAAAACAAAATTAAATTATTATATAGGAAATATTCCCTTTTCCTACATAATAATGTAATTCTAGCTGAGTGAGAGAGGAACTTTTTAGAAACACAACAACCTGAGAGCTTGACCTAAGATAGACGAAAGGTGAAGATAAGTGAAACTCTGTCGTTTAGATATTTTGCATTATGGAAAACGTTGTTTACTTCTCACAGTCCTATTACTATAACCATTCAAGATAATGTTCAGTATGTATTTTAGGGGAAACTATTTGTAGCTATTTTTAATTTTTTTAAACGACACCCAAAAAGAGAAGATAATTAATGTCGTAAAACAAATAAATGTATTAAAGTTGTTATCTCTTAAAATATTTATTTAATTTACAAATAGATTTTATTAAATCAATGCACCGCCATTTACTCTCTTTGTTTAGCGTAACGGTTAACTGGTAGAGAATGCCATCAGACATTAAGTACGCCCTGTAGACGTGTTTTAATGTGTGCAAAAATATAAATAAATAGTTTTTTTTTTTTTGTATGTTACGCGATATTTTCGTGCATACTGAACGATTTATGAATTCTTTTAACTGATATACCTATTAAATATTTCAAAGCAAAAGTGTTTACGAAACATTTCATCATTCTCCGGAGTGTTTGCTTTATTTTAAAATAAGAATAGTGAGATATTATATTCAATATTAATTTTGTCACGTCTGAAGCAGCTGTTGTTTTTCAACCGACTTTAAATAGGAGGATCTTAGTTTAGTTGTATTGTTTGTTACCTCATAAGTCCCTCAGTCTTAAACCGATTTGGAAAATTTCTTTTTTTATCTAACAGGACATACTGTACAGATTAGTTCTTCAGTCATAACTGAAGTCGGTTTTTTATGGAACTTAATCTTAAATTATATTATTTGTAAACCACTAATTAAAAAACTATAGTCATAGTTCTGGTTTTTTTTTAAAACATTACTTTCTTACATTGACACATTTATATCAAATAAATTAAAATTATATTAAGTAAGAAACTATTATAGATAGAAAACTAAGCAAAGTGCCCTTTCTGTGACGTGGATTCGAATTATGTAGGTGGTGAAGGCAGACTGCATTCAGCGACAAGTTTATATTGAACACAGTTGTGCTCTCAATACGGTTAGCCAGAAACACAAGTGACACTTGTGTAGCATGTATAAACCGAGTATACATAGTATACCAATTACTGGGTATTCTTAGTATCTGCTAGTGGGTTTATCAAGGCATTTCTACATTTATCATCACAATTGAGGCACTCTGCTTGAGATTATGGTCAGTCCAGCCAACTTAGACTGTTCATCTATTTTTAATTTGTAAGTTTGTAAAATAAAACTTTGGCTCACTACACGTTTTGGGAAACTGTAAGTGTGGTGAGTAACTTTCAAATAAATAAATAAATAAATAAATCTATTCGTTGGTTATTTGTTATATACTATATCTGTATAAATCCTAATATATAACAATTTTTAGTTGGTTATCACAGTATACGCCTCAAAATCTAAATAATCAAGTAACGTATGGTAATAATATAATGGACCTCTATAAATAGAATTCTTTTAATTGATTTTTTATTTGATTATTCTTTCTCATTGGTGCAACTACTTGCTTGGCTCTACTGTATTTTTAATACCTGTTTTTATAATTGAAATGTATTACACCAAATTAATGATCGAGCGATGGGCAGCAGCGTCCCTTTTAGCATATCACCGTTAATTGACGACTGCTGAATATAGGCCTCTCTCTATTAGGAGAGTTTGCCAGTAGTTGCCATGCTTGGCAGGCAGATTGGCAACCGCAGTTAAGGTTTAGAAATATTTTAAGAGAGACGCTGCCGCTCATCCCTCGCCCTCTCTATGCCTGAATTACACGGCCATTTTTTGGTCAATAAAGTTATTTCAATAAAGAATAAAGTAAATACACAAAATGGGCACTTAATAAAACATTTTGTCAAAAAAAGATATCTAACGCCCTTAAAGAATGTCTTTTATTTTTCTAATAAGGCCTAACAGTTTTAACCTATTTTCTTACTATCTAATTTTTTATTTTTTTATTTCAGTTGTACATACAATATAAAGTATAGATATTTAATTCTCTTAAACCATAGTCTAGTCACACATTATTCTTACGTAATATATTGTGAATGAAAACCCCATAAATTGTAAAGTTTATTTTACATAAATATGAATCTTACGCTATTAAGTATGCGGTTTGAGTTTCCTCGTAATAAATTTGATATTGTAGTGAGACACAGACATCATATCTTACTATTTTAATATCTATAATATTAATATAAATGTTTAGACATATACAATGAAGAAACGTGTTCTGTTCTGTTGGAATAATAACAATAATTAACAAATGGTGCTTATTGGTTTACGGCATATATCCCATTATGTACAATACGTTAGTCTATGATTGTAGACTACAATCATAGATTAAGAATTGCATCTATCTGTGGCGTTATTATCCTACATCTATGGTTCTGGGCTTATAATTTAACTATACACAATAAAACTTTCACAATAGCTTCACACGTCTATTAAAATTGCGCCAAAGTTAAATAAAATAATAAAAACACCGGTATTTATATCCAAAATAGCTTCTAGGTCAACCACGTAGAAAATGAAGAAATAATTATAAAAATAAAATAATGTGATTATTATATATTAACAACTTGTATAAAATAGGCAAAATGAAAGATTTGTACTTGTTTTTTTTGCGATTGAATGCCTCGCATTGACAGTGATGTCACTAGACGTCCGATGTGAATCGGACATCTAGTGTTGCCTTTATCTGTCCCATGTAGTTATTTCTCGGTCTTTCCCTTCATGTTTTGCCCTCTATTTTTCCTTATACTATGCTCTATAAAAATTTTCTTTCCTATTGCGTCGTTGTCCATGTTTCACACCCTATGCTCAAATGTAAGTTTTTATAAATTTCTAATGACTTATTTTTTGATGTAAATATAAGTAAGTAAAGGTAGATATGACAGTGAAATTACAGGATAAGGAAGCATAACACCGTCTTCCTCAGGTATGGTGACACATGAGAAGTATCATATATCACTGATGATACGGCATCATAGACACCACCGATCAGTAAAGGTAGCAACACAGGTAGTAAGTATCATAAAATTTGAGAATACCGACGTTACCGCACATCGGCAGTCTTTGCTAATTTTTTTTTAAATAAATTAGTAATATTGTTAAATAATAACCCCAAATTTAAAATATGAGAAAAACCGATATAAATATTTACTAATTAATGTTAGTAAAAAATAGTTGTAATAATCAGCTACACTATAAATAAAACAATCACAATAGGTACATGTTTCAAATTACACTGAAGGCATCATCTAACAAATTCTAAATTAGCCTTTTTGCCATGATTTCGCAACTTAAATAAATAATTACATACCTATAGTAATAGGCTCATGTCCACAAGGTTACAAAATGATTGTCTTAAATCAATTTCTAAGAAGACCAAAATCAAAAGCAAAGAGATTATAAGCGTATGTCAAAAAACAGTGTACCCAACCTCATGCCAAATTTTTTCAATAAAAATACCCATTGATAAGTTGAAAGACGAGTTTTTGTCACATTACGAAATAATAAAAATATTTAACAGACTATTTACTGAATTCATTATTAATAAGCGATATGTCACCGCTGCGAGAAATCAACAGAAATGTCTGAGCAAACTTTGTAGTGTTACGTATTCTGATTATTACATAATCTAGTTTTCGGTAATTGTGGACGCCCAATCAACCACCAGGTCATGCGACGAGGCCGCCCGCTCCGTTGGCATTTACCTATGTTTGGATTATGTGATCGTATGTGGCACAGATAAACCAAAACCAATACGGCCTTGTATAATCTATTTCTGTGTTAATTCGCCGCGGTGACAGGTTATTTTTTTTTTTAATTATATTAAAATTCAAGGCTACTGTACTATATTAACGGCTTAGATTAACGGATGCTCATCACACATCTTTCTTATAATATAGATCAAAAAGATTTTTATATAATTAACAAAAACTGTAGACGATAGCTCAATAAAGATTGGCATACAGTTATTATTATAAATATGTTTCAGATATTATTTTAAGTGGACATCTAAATAAACAGACGTAAAATACACTTGTATTAATTTCATTGTATTCATACGCAATTTGCGACTATCCAACAAACAAGTGACATTACTCAAAAACAAAAACATTATCGGGAAAGTAGCGAAAAAATCTTTAATCCCTATTCAATTAAAGGTTTATTGGCGATATCTTAATGATAATAATAAATTGTATTTTGCCACTTAGTCCTATTGGCCGTATGGTTCCTGCATAGAATCGGCCACCTCTTCTTTTCCCGTGGATGTCATAAGAGGCAACTAAAGAAGGCCGAGGAATGGGCAATAGCGTCCCTCTTAAAGCATTTCTAAAGCCTAACTCCGTTTGCCAACTCGACTGCCAAGAGTGGCAACTACTGGCAAAACACCTGTAAAGGGGCAGCTTATGTTCAGCAGTGGACAGTTAAAGGCTGTTATGATGATGATAATGATGAGTTAGTCCTATTATAAACTCTATCCTTATTAATATTATAAATGTAAAACTACGTTAGATTGTTTGTGTTACCTATTGGCGGCTTAATGCTTAATGCTTCGACCAATCATCATGAAATTTAATAACATATACACACACTATATGGAATGATGTTATTTTTATTCCGATCAGTATACATATCCCATGCGGACGAAGTCGCAGCTAAAAATTAGTCATAATGTAAAACGATTGGTTGATTAACAATTGCTTAAAAAAATTTGTTCAGTTACATGAATGAGTTTCGATATCCGTATATCGATTTCGACTAACCTTGTATATTTAGGTACGCTAGATACCTATTAGTTTCCCAACATTTAGAAATCTTTAATTTATTCATTGTAATTTTCGCCGGACCAATGCACAACGTGGACTTGCATATTGGGCAAATATTGCAGAGCAATCAATTGCGTATTATGTGCTAGTTGCATGCATTCGATACGCTGATGCATCGCATATTATGTCACTTGCCTAATTACCGTATCAGTAATTTAACATTTACAATTCGTGAGAACAAACTAAATTTATTAAATAAAATACAAGGTACAATATATACTATATTACTCGATAATAATATATGTATATCTAGACATATAGATAAATTATTTTTCAAATAATAAGTTCAGTATTTCTTTAGTTTATCCATTACAAAAAAAAATTCCTCTTTACAATATTAGTTTATATAATTTAAAAATTATAAGAAGATAACATCTGTTCTAACAAAAGATTCATTAACAATCATATTTATAGTAATTTACGCATTATCCTTGTATGTAACTATGTAATAACATACCATATCAGCTCACCATCGTTAACTGTCCATTGCTGAACACAGGCCTCCCCCTTAGAGGATTTCGCCAGTAGTTGGCACGCTTGGCAGGCGGATTGGCAACTGTATTAAGGCCTTGGAGATGTTTTAATAGGAACGCTGCTGCTTATCACTCGATTATTAAGTACACTTAATAGTCTCTTACGACACCCACGTGGAAGGGGTGGCCCATTCTATGCTGCGACCACACAGTTAACTGTAACTTTATTATAATACAATGTAATAACACCCGTTATTTTCTAAGATTTCATAAAAGGAGACTGACCATGCATTCTAGGGAAACAAAACACTATGCAGGCATTCATAGGCTACGGTAATCGCTTACCATCAGGTGGGCCGTATGTTTGTTTGTCACCTCAGTGGTATAAAAAAAACTATGCACCATCCTATATTCTGTTCTCAAGTGGCTTGACACTTGACCAGCTTATAATAAAACCAGTTTAGTGTTATATTATCTGTGGTAGTAGGCTAATATCCTCTTCTAATGGAGGACGTCCCAAGCCCAATAATAGTATGTTAATGGTTTGTTATAGATATAGAATGTATATTGACACATACCATAAATAGATTGACCACAAAATAGATATACTATGTTTGCTGATAAAAAAAAAACATAGTACTCGTATTTAGGTATATGCCAACTTATTCTCATTGATTTAATATTGTTTATTTAATTAAATTTCAATATAAATTAATATCACTTTCTTCCACGCACAACCATTCTTTGGAATCAACTTCCAGCAGCAGTATTTCCGAACCGATACGACAACATAACCTTCAAGAAAAGAGTATATTCCTTTTTAAAAGGCCGGCAGCACACCTGCAATGCCGCTGGTGTTGTGGGTGATCATGGGCGGCGGTAGTCACCTACCATCAGGTGAGCCGCATGCTCGTTTGCCCCCTGTGTTGTAAAAAAAAATATCATAAAAAGAAAAAAATATTTGTTTGTACTTGATAAACGCAAAAATATGTTTACCGGTTTTAAATTTTTTTTTCATCTGTCTAAAACTGCATTTTCAGCAAGTAACATAGGCAGTATTTTATTTAAAAAAAAAACTGTGCGAACCCTTGACCGGTCGCTAGTATTAAATATGAATAATTATCGAATATTTAATTATAAAATGATCGATTTAAAATGTTTCATAATTATTGTAATATACAAACAACGTGTCATTACCCGATTAAGTAAATGACACGACCTTATGTTTTATGTAATTCAAATCAGCATAATTTCAATGAATTTAAGTTTGTAATTAAACTCGCTATATATGTATACAAATATAAGCAATTATACGCTCTGTTTGTCTTGCCTAAAAAGTTGTCGTGTTACAGCGGTCGGGATTTATAAACCAGTATGTATGTACTATGTAATTAGTTATAATATGCGCAATTACCGACTAACGACTCTATTGAATCTAAATGTTGATTATACTGAATTTATTAGTTAGTTGTGTAATGTACTACAGTCATGTACATACATATCTATGGCTATAATGTATTTCTTGACAAATATACGTAGGAGACTGGCTCCTTAATTACGTATCTTGCAATCAGTTCACGATAACCAAAAATTACACAATAATTGCTAATTTTTTCATCTATGGACAATGATATCCACTTACGGTCATCTGACCGTAAGTGCATGCTCGTATGGTCTCTATGTCATGGAACATCTCTATGTAATACATCTATATTCAGTCATCTATTTTTCATTGTTACCAACGAACTTTTCACACTTTCTTCAAGTCAGGTTTCTCATTAGGTAAGTAAAATTAATCGAGAACTACAGGCTTTATTCATCTTTATATATATTTACTGCTTCATTCGATTTCATAAGTCGTCTCAAGTATAGACACACAACGTTTCCGGAGAATTTGAATACCCTCCCTCACACTCTCTTACACACCATCTCATCATTATTATTAAAAATTCATTATCAATCCAGCAGTTTTAGCTATGGATCTATTCAATCTGTCATTAATCGCTTAAATAACAGTCAAAATATTCTGTTGTCAGAAACATTTTTATTTGCTATTTCGTTCTATTTCATGTGTTTTTTACAATTACCATGCAATTTATTGAATATATATATATATATATATATATATATATATATATATATATTATATGTATATATTATATCTCCAAAATTTTAAATAAGAATATATCTACCTATTTACTGATAATTATAAAGTAATTTATTATATATCTATTAATTGTTAATACTCCAAGTAACTATAATTAAAACAAACTCGTTTGCCAAGTATTCATCTAAACTGGGATATATACATAACACCCCAATTTAACGGTCAACTGAACAATATGTAAACTGGACATCAATAATCATATCCTAATCAAAGCACATTCTCTATATTAAGCAATGATTCACAATTCTATTGACGTTCAAACCATAAAAACTCGAGTTATGAACACATAGTATACGTAGGTACGTTAAATTATGAGGTTCTCGATCTTCATGTATAATTTATTTATTAATAGATACTAAAATATCCATGCAACATTTATTTTTAACAGAAGATGTTTGTAATAATTATGTTAGAATTTTTTGTGACCGTACCTACCTGTTAGGTCAAACTGCATGCGGTCTCCCCTGGAAATTATCGTAGTTAATTTCTATCGAATTTCTTAATTTGGACCACTTGGCCTCATTTCATTCTCAGGTATCTTCTCTTGCTGATATTAACCTATAATTTATCCATTAAATAAACTATTATTATAAATTTGGCATATACATAGTATTGGATATAGAGGAAAGCATATTAGCTATTTTTTATCCCGGTCACGTAAACTAAATGGTGCGTACATCTAGTTACAAAAATTATATAGTTATAGAAATAACAAAAAATATCAATAAATAGAATAGAACTCATTACTCAAAAAATTTATATGCTCTTTTAAATCGTAATTTTTTTATAATTGTACTACTGGGTTCGGGATGTAGGTATCTGCTGTGAAGAATCCGCCTGAATCTCAGCAGTTTTACAATTTAAAGAAAATTTTACATTTATGCATATAAAAGCCCACAGGCCTTTGAATATCCAAATCAAGCACAATGATCGACTAATACCAAGCACTATTACTAATTACATCTACTCATGTTTTACTCATAATATCTTTTCTTGTTTCAGATTCTGATGGTGCTATCACTCGTTGGTTGTACAGCGTAAAATGTAAAATCCGAACAAATCGATCGAGCTAACTGTGAATTGAAATTGTGTTATAATAACTGTCGACAAATCGTGCATAGTGGTTTTCGCGTCATAACCAAAAACTGGGATAATTACAGTGAAGTGTATTGAAACACGGATATTGGACCGTGCTCATCAATTTGGCGGTATAGCCTTGGTGAGTTACATTTTATTCTTTTTACTGTTGTTTTTTTTAATTCAACCAGTTGTTGTGGGTTAACTAACATAAAAACCGTCTATAATTATAAATATATGTATCGAAATAAAATGTAACCTAAGAGAAATAACACTAGGGGAAGGTGTTATTTGTAACTTGAACAAACTAATGCGATTGAATCCTGATGAATTTGTCTCATTGGAGCAAGTAATTCGACCTGTAGATACTTCACAAGCGTAATACAATAGCACAGACAAGATACCATTCCTTTTTCATCCGTAAAAAAACCTAATAATATTTGACAAAATTATTTGGACCTTAAATGGACAAGGTCGCGCCAAAATATAAAAATAAGCAGAAATACTACGCTTATACAAGCAGCCTTTTGTATTTAAAATCCAAATTCAAATCTCCTCTTTTATTATTTGCAGTTTAACCTTTACACTTGATTAAAAACATAATATTAAAACAAAAATATTAAATATGATATGAACATATTTAATAAATTTTTTAGTTAACCTCAAACATTGATGTTTTTAAATATTATTTTGTTAATAATAGATAGCATCTGTCTGTGTAAAAGATTTGCGAATAGTTCGTTTCATAATTTTGCATAATGACATTATGTCATAGCTTATTGAAGTCTTAAATTGTATAAAATAAATTCACGCTCGATTCAATGAAATGGACTTAAATCAGTAAACAAATTGCGCATCCCTAATTTGTTACAAAGACATACTTTCTATGTTATTTGTCGTGTTGTCTCACATAATTAATGGCATGTTATTGAGCAAGCTTTCTTTTTAAAACCTATGATCAAAATGGGCTTCAGTGTCATCTTATTAATTGTACAGGTTTTTGTATTTTGTATGTGTCGTAATAAAGACAACCACAAAGACACTTACTAGTTCCATATTTGTTTTATCACTAGCTATATCCCACGGTTACGCCCGTCAAAACATAAAGTAAGTAGTAGGTGTGCTAAATTAAGATATAACGTACCCGTGTATCAAATTTTTCTATTTATTGTATAAATAATGGTTATTATATTATTAGTAATGTTTGGAATCATTTTTAGAGTGTTTTCAATTTATCGATATTTTGTGTCTGCGTGTGTATTTTATGCGATATTTTCGCTACTTCTAGATCAATTTTAATAACTTTTTAGATTCGATATTGTATATTTCTACGTTGATCCTATATTAATATTATCACGATTGAGCAACTAATCTTCGCAAAGAAAAATACAACTTAATGCGGAGCTAAATCTACTTGTACCACACGATGTCACGGAATTAATTAAATTAAAATCGAATGCATCATATATATGACATTTCCTTGTCTATAGTTGCGTCGTATTCGTTTTAAAATATGTTAATAGTGATATATTTTTTTTGTCATCTTTGAAGTTCCTGGTTTTTTTTGATGTGCAAATTTTACTTACTTATTTAGTGTAACAAAATCTTAAATTATTGTTACATTACATTCTATTCTTTGATGACATATCCATAGGTAGTAATTATCCAATTTATCATCATCATCATCATATCAGCCGTTAACTGTCTGCTGCTGAACATCTCCTCCTCCTGATGTACCTTCTTGGGTTGCCAGATCGATTCTAGAATCTATCTTCTAGATTTCTTCTATGAAATTCTAGAATTTCATATAATTATCACCTTATCTATAATAGAGTGATCATCTCCAAAGACTAATATCAATGCTTGCACAATTTATAGCAAAAGAAATGACCTCGAATCGCACATTGACATTTAGATAAGTGGCAAAACTACAATGATTTCAAAATAATAACACAATAATCACACAATCAAATTGTTTGCTCATTATATGTAATATACGAAACTCGCTTCTGTACAAACATGAATATCACATCCAAATATTTATGTAATGTATTTTTTCGTATACATATGTTAAGTATATATATATATACACACTTGCAGTTATATAATACGCTGTTATTGTAAAAAATAAGGAAACGATGAGGCGCTTATACTCACGAGGTACGAATGAAGCTTTTTTTATAAAAAAAAAAGAAACCTTAAAAACGTAATCAGCATCGCTTATTTTATTTACATCAAAAAAAATTCTTTACCGACAAAATTAGGTACACCTTGAACTTAACATGTGTTGCTAATTATAAACATCTGTAATATATATTACATGCAAATTTTAGATTATTTTTTCAACCGTCTTTAAATGGAGTAATTTCTCAATTCAACTACACATACTTTTATCCGACAGTATTGTTGCAGAGTTTTTCAAATCTTTGGTTCTAAGGTGCAATGTATATAAGTAAATTACTTGATAGACTTTATTATAATTGAGATATTATAATGAGTACGATTTTTAATTAAACAAAGAATTTGTTTCATTTATTGAGTATTTTTACTATATTCTTAAATTAGTTGTGTATATATGTTATGTATATTAAAGATAATTTTAAAAATATTTATATTCAGCCAGCGCTATATGTACTTGCGTAAATATTAAAAAAAATTAAATAAAGTCCAAAAAATAATGGTATTAAGTTTTTTTTTAACGATGGCGCTGTCATGGTGATGGGGCTGTTCCGGTGTTTCCGCCGTCGGATGTTATTAGTGCCCTTGGTCACACAATTATGGTACAATAGTCAAGGTCATGAACATATGACAGACGTGATAGTCCACTATACTAGTACAGGTGACACTCGTTTCCAGTCTAGTCAGTATAGGCACAGATATATAATTACTGTTTCAATTGCTTGTAGGTAAGACGGTCAAAATGTTAAATATAGTTTTGTAACGTCCTCATTATCTGTCTTTTTTTTAATAATCAAACAATTTTTAAGGAGTTTTGGAAAGGAGGAGATTCTGAATTCACTTGTATGTTTTTTTGTGTTTTATTTACATTTTTTTATCTATTTATTTATTTATTGCAGAAACCGTATTTTTTGGGTTTAATAATGTTGGTAGATGACAATTTTATTCTAATTTACAAATCCTATTCAATGTCTTCGCTAATTCTGCATGATGTTCAATCCTTTTGCTCAATCAATTGATAGAATTCAGATACATCCTTATTAGTTTCGTATTATTTTTGTCACGATTGAGGCCAGCGTCTTTTTTTTTATTTTCAACCAGGATTTTCTTCCATATTTGTTAATACACGTGTCCGCATTCTAAATTCAAATATTTGATTGTCTTTATTCTTTACATCTCATCCTAGCTATTATTTTAGACTTATTTATAACAGAGAGTATTTATAATAGATTTAAATTGTGTGTTAAATGTTTAATAAAAGGATCCGCATACTAGCTCCATAGAGTTTCAATTTATTTAATTATAAACTCAACCAGATAGTACTAATATTATATTCTTAAAAGACTTTTAAAATGTTCGTCTACTGAACTATTTAGGATATTGAGTCACGTTTGCGTCATCTATTTATAATAAATTTATTTATCTAAGAATGACTCATATTCAAAGATATAATCGTGAAATAATTTTGAGTACCTCTGTGTTTAAACTAATGGACACTGACCTCAAGGCGCTACAACCTATTATAGTTTTCTCATAATTATAACGCAAATAAATTGCCACTGAGTATTTTAAAATTAATTCCCACCTACATTGTAACAGATCTTTTTGCGTAGCGTACTATTTTATTAAAAAAATAACGCATTCAATATTATATGACTAGAATTAAAGCAACAAGGTATAGTTTGGTATATTATAAACTTTAGTATTTCATTTTAGACTACTGTCATATATAGTCATTTAGTGCTAGTAAAGTTAGGTGTACATCTGTTTCTTTTAAACCTTTTATAGAGTACAGAAACATAACATCTTAGTCCTTAGGAATAGCAAGCCATGGGAGGTATCATAGACAAAAGAGTATACTCTGTTATTTTCATGGTATTGCTCATGTTTGTAGGTTACGGTTACCATTTTCTATCAGGTGGGCCATCAGTTAGTTTGCCATTCTAAGCTCTATAAAAAAATTATTATTATATAATAATTAGGACGAAACAAGTAAATACGTAGCTTACTTGCACAGCATATTATAATATTTCCTCGATTTATTATACAAGATTATACAAGAACTGTCTCATTCCTATGTATTAAAAGAGTACATAAGAATACAGAGTATATGTACAGTTTCTTGGATATTTTTCCACCAGAATTCAACTTTTGCGTATAATTTTACATTTATTTTCTTCACCTCTATAAATAGTATAAAACAAAATTGTTTTCCTCGTTTGTTTTTTCTTCGCTTACTTATTTCAAACACAACGAATTTTGTTACGAGTTTCACTGATATTTTGACATTTCTTACCGAGGGTACATATATAAAAGACATACTAAATAAACTTTTGTATAAGTACATAATAATTGCACTTATATGAAGTCAGGGGAAGTAGCTATTATAGTTTAAATGTGAAAGTAAGTTTGTTTCTTACCTACCATTTAGCACTTACCGGCTCTACCAAATGTCTTGAAAAAAACACGTGGTATTTAATATAGAGAAAGATAGGCTGGTTTTTATACCGGTAAACAATATACTTTGTTGGTTGGTTGGTTTGTTATTGAGTTGGAAACTAGTCGAGCATTTTCGAATTTCAAAACTTAAGCGTTTATATTGAATCATTAAAAAATATACATTCAAATGCTATTTCATCTTTGTTTTCTTAGCAGGCTATTATAAATTTAAGGCTCTTCCCGAGGACATAGACCCCGGTGGAAAGCCTGTCGACCCACATCCAAGCCAAAGAACTTGTTTCTTTACATAATGCCCACTCTCTCGCTTCCACGTATTGATATTTCTGAATTACAGTATATTTCCAGATTCGCCAAAGAATGTACTCATATTACGTAAATGTGAAAGGACCAAATTTTATTTTACGACATTACCTTCTTATTAAGCAGACTATAGGTACTTATTTAAACATCTTGACTCTAAACACTAAATATAGAATCCGACAAAAAGAATACACAATATTTAGTATTTTTTATATATTTTGTATTATAACAACTACCTTTTGTTTATCTACTTTTCCATTATTTTATTATTTATACCCAAAATTGACAAAATAGAAATAGATATAAGGCATTCGTCTAATATATAATTATAATAACTAATATAATAAATTGAAATTGCTTTAAAATTTATACAATAATAATATTAAGTATACAATAGTAGTATGATCTAAATACGTTGACTGAATTGCCATTCCTATAGGTACTATAGTACATTGTAAATTTCAAACACAAATATTTGCAAAATCGAATTTGCTCAGGAACTTCATGATTTGATCCTTTAATGTAATAGATAAACTATCTATAAGTATGAAGCGCTTAGCATTTTCTTACATCATGCGTAAAGCAAAGAAATTAAATTTTCCACCTGCATTTGTTTTTCCAATTATATAAAATCTAGAATTATTTAAATCAAATAAAAAAATCAAACGTGAATTGACAGTTTATAAGCCTGCAAGCTCCATCTTCAACATTAATATTACTTCAAATGTGTTCGAATTAATTACGAGACCTTTTACCTGCAAAAAATTAGATAAAGCAAAACCGAAACAAAATATTAAAAGTTCAATGGCCAATCGCAAACAGATAGTTGTAGAATATTTTTATTTACAATCATCAAGAAATTAATACACTGATCATTTATCTAAGGCCAATAAACAGAACTCTAAATACACTTTCGATTAACACCGTTCGATAACATCAAATATTAAACACCCGAGATGCAGCAATCTGATTGCCAATCGAAAGGGTTGGAATCATACAATAAAGAAATACTAACTTTCTTTTTCATTTATATCTACTTTAACTTCCTTCTTAATCTACCAGCCAGACAAAAATATATATAATAGTACCACATACGTATGTAAGTACATTGAACATATAAAATTTTTGGACACAAACTTCACTTTCTTTCGACATTATTGAAATTTCTAATGAGAAACATCGGTTATTTTAAATTCAACTTATCATTATAATGCTCCCAGAAATAATTAAGCGTATGTCTATGTCAAAATTATAAACAAAAATCTGTTTAATAAATGTTTAATATGAACATTTTGAGAAAAAAACTAATACCAAACTTCTTCCATATCGATATTACTATTAAAATATTTGTCTTAATTATTATTATATGGATTATATTTACACTTCTTTAAAAAGATTTGTTGTTAATGCTTAGAAAACAATCTTTTATAGAAATAACAAAAATACAAAACGGTATCGAGTACTCCTGCACCTATGGAAGGTTAACTGGTAGAGAATGTCAATAGCAATTTACACACATATTTTATTAGTCAATAAGGCTTAAATAAATAAAAAATATATATGAAATCCATAAATAAACAAATATGCGATGCTACGACCTTATTACATGGTAAATTAATTACTCATATCAGATTGAGTAAATTCGTTCTTTGTTTTGGATGTTGTAAAAAGGAGGCGCGGCTCTGTATGTCATAAGATTGTATGTATAATTTTTAAGCTATCCGCATTCATATTAATTCTTCATACATTACTGTAATATTGTGAAATTATTTCTTCTTGTTCACATTAATTGTAAACTTCAAATAATAAATATAAATTATGACAGACATGAATATATTATTCTTGTATTCATTTCATTTTGTAGACACATAAAAAAAAATTTAAGCGATTGAAGAATTACGCAACTTCAACAATAATCAATTGTTCCTTTCCACCATTCAATCTATTGACTAGTTGTACGATTTAATACAATGCGAGATACTAACAAATCATTATACCCACTTATTAATATATACTCATACATACTTGCGCATACAGCAATCACAAAAACCCTTACTGTTAAATTGGGCCAATTTTTAACAGTTCATGTCCAATATATATATATTTAAATTCTTGGTATAGAACAAACCACCCCTTAGGTTCCCGTGGGTGTCAAAAAGGGACTAAAGGAACTTATAGTCAAAAGATAGGCAGCAGCGTCCCTCTTAAAACATATCTAAAAGCCTAACTGCGATTGCTAACCCGCCTGCCAAGCGTTGCAACTACTGGTAGAACTCCCCTTATGGGGAAGGCTTATGTTCAGCAGGGCTGTCCCCTGAACAGCTGAAATAATAATTATATATATATTAAAAGATTTCCTTAACCCTAAGCAGGACATTAGCAATGAGGAGGTCCTGCTTAGGGTTAAAGAAAAGAGACAAATTATTAGAACTATTGAGGACAGAAGGGGAAAAATGTTGGTATACTTGATACGACACGACGAACTTATGAACATTATAATAGAAGGTAAGATAGAAGAAAGGACGGGAAGAGGGAGACCGAAACATAGTTACATCAGGCGGATCAAGGAAGGAGTGGGTGTCGTGTCGTATCAAGAGGTGAAGAGATTCGCTGAAAATCGTAGTGAGTGGCAAAAGCTCCACCGACAAGAGCGCAGCTCTTAAATAAATATATTTATAAATTATAAATATATTTCATTGAACGCTGCTCGTGCCTATACACTTCAGCTGTATATATACATACAGCTAATGATATTATTCTGTTATAATAATTATTTAATGTACTTGAGAAATATTACCGACGTACCTTTGCCGACTTGTTTTTATTTAAATATACCAAATAATAACAAAAAACAATCGTGAGTTTAAAACACAACATGCCTCTTCATAAACTTAACTATTAATTAACAAACATTTCAATTAAAAGTAAACACCACATAAAACCGAATGTCATGATATAAACTGCATAATCATAAAGTTTACGACCGCTGTGTAATAGGTAGATACCAACACATCAGAAAGTCAAAGCAAAAAGCGGCTGTACCAAATAAGGGATAGCTGCTTTCGCAAGCACTCGCCTGTTTACCACCTGCCCACCTGACAGTCAGCAGGCAAGGCAGCAAGATATTAAGGGCATTATTGCACTGACAAATATATAGGATTTTATCTAGATCAACAGTACAGAACATCAATAAGAAGTTTACAATATAATCCTTATTAATATTACAAAGGGGAAAGAGAGTCGGTTTAGTGTCTTAACGGAAAGCTGTTTCTAGTTATTGAGTAAACGCGTGTATATACAGACTATATAATAATCATGTCTTTAATACAAGTTACATTTAGTTAAATCCAATAGTCATCGAACTAGGCCAAGCCTATATCTCAATGGGTAGTTAAATAACTTGTTTATACTTAAATATTTATAAAAAACGTTATATATGGGATGAAGAAAAATATAGACTGGATATATCTTATCCAGATCACCAACCATACCTCGGTACTGCGTATACCGATAGCACAGATGCAGTTATTATTCCATTTTTATCCATTAAAAGAAAAAGACCGTACCACCATACCATACCATAGTCAAGCAGACGAAGTTGGGATTTTAAAATATATTTATTTACTTATTTATTTACTTCTTACTACTAGGCATCATAACAGCACATGAGAATAGACCTATACCAAAATAACACAGGATATTTTTATCTTAACCCTTCTTTGCATGATTTTTTTTATTGGTGAACTAAATCGAGGTGATATAAGTCATGTTCAAAATTAAAGGAAAAATGGTTCAAAAAATAAATTTGACAGCTATGTTTTGCTTTTTGCTATAGACATTAAAAAGGTATCCAGACATGATCAACTTAAAGTGAACTTGTCGTTTATATAATTTTTGGGCATTCAATTTTATGGTGGAAATTTCTACCATTATGCAAAGAAGGGTTAACTAATGGGGGCAAACCTGGGTCTATTTAACAATATAATAAATAATAAATTTTACAATAGCGCGTGTATATACTATTATCGATACTGTAGCAGGGTTTTCAATAACAAATTGACAAGTTGTGTATAACTTAAGTGTAGTGTGATTCGTGTATTTACACTTAGCAAGTTTCACTATCATAGCAGTGTGTTGTGACGCAAAATAGTTTTGTTAGTGAAATCGCAAACAAGCGCTCTCGTGATAGGGTATCGTGATCGGCTCATCATCTATGTCGACATGTTACGTACTTGTTACATTATTTGGTTATGCTAAAGATGAACTAGTCATTTACTTTACTAGTATGGTAGTTTACACCATAGACGTAATCACGTATTGATAGACTGGGTATGCAATTACAGAGGAAGGGTAGGTAGAGGTACAAAATACCGAGTTATCGTAAATAAAATAATAATATACTGAATCTACCCGTAAATATTCACATTTTGAATCTTCAAAATGTGATGAATGTGATCATCTTCAAATGGACAGTTCTGAATTTTTAAGAAATTAAACTTGAACAAATTGTCGAGAGTCACATATTTGTTATTATTTTAATTTAAATTACCGCTCATTTAGAGCTTTACTAGGATTAAAACTATTAATT
Source organism: Galleria mellonella (assembly GCF_026898425.1). Lineage (NCBI taxonomy): Eukaryota > Metazoa > Arthropoda > Insecta > Lepidoptera > Pyralidae > Galleria > Galleria mellonella. The sequence continues at coordinate 2,647,100 of NW_026442090.1, read as the reverse complement.
TATTCCCACCAAATCTCATACAATAAAATGTATTTTTATTAACCGACAAAAAATTTCTTGCTATGGTTACTTCAATAAAACAAATTTGGATCATTCACATCAATCTACCGATCCAAAAGAAATTAATACATTTTATGTTGCGAAATCAAACTTAATAAAAAATATAATTTTCGTAGTGTTATCATGTTTTTATAATAATTATATTTGAGCAAGATTTTAATAATAAAGCCATCTTGTTACTCTCGTACATGGTTTTGTTTAATTGTTTTTATAATTCTCAGATGTGTAATCATAGTAAATGTCTCACAAGATTATTAGAAAATGGTTTCCATGCGAGCAAAGCCTTCTAGTGTTGGATAAAATACAACTTCTACTTACAATTTTAATAACATTTTCATTTATTAATTTTCTACCATCTGCAGCTAATTTAACGACGGTTTCTACCATAAAGAGATTTCATGTCGTTACCCGGCCATCCATCAAATGGAGTTTAAAACGAACTTAACAAAACGTGGATCGTTACGAGCTCATGTCGAACATATAAGCTTACGAAGCGAAAGTGACTGCTCATTAGCAACTTTTACTGAAACTACAGTGTTATTTATTACAAAGGTAGAGAAACTTTGGTATATTTAAATAGATATGGGTAATGTAGGTACTATTCCAATATCTATATATTGGGTTTCTCTAGACATTGATTTCGGAAAGAAGTCATCACTCATCATCCATTTTGGTATCGTCCATATCAGTCGGATTTGGAACGGAGAAGAACATAGGCTATCTTTTATCTCGGTCACCCGGTCGAACTCACGGATAAGAGTCAGTTTATAATATTAAGGACCTACTATATATAAATATTGCTATATATTTATTTATTAATTCATTAGTACATATATGTGTACATGACGGACTTAATGCTAAAAGCATTCTCACCCAGTCAACTATAGGGAAGTGTCAGAATACTCGAATACGAATATATTGCCCACCCGTTTATTTAAATGTAAATATTTTAAATAATCCGAAACTATTTAAATGTACAAATCTTTAAATACTTTTGGATAATATTATTTATTTTTTATATAACTCTATAACCCGGATACAATAGCAACTAATTTAAAGAAGCGTTAAATATGTTTTATAAGATAATGCATGCATGCAAATACATAACCACTTCATTTACAAATTAAATATCCAAGCATATTAACGATGCTGTAACCGCACTCAAACGTGACACCTTCAATGGTATAATTATTTTATTATTACTAGGTATTACTTTGAAATACTTAAAGCACAGTTGCACTTGTTTGTAGATGTCGGTCGATTAGATTAAGCAACGACGAATTGAGAAACTGGTATCTCTTTTCAGAAATCGATAAAAACTATACCTACAGTACATTTATGTAGATTTTGCCAGATTGCATTTGTAGCAAATCTAATATATTTTTTTATAATGTTTTTTTTTTAATAAGACATAACTACTTTAATTTTAACAGAATTAGTATAATACTGACGCATTTTAAGAAGCTATCAGTGATACATCGCCTGACACGTCCCGAAATACATAAAAACTCGGGATGCATTGCTCTGTCTAGACGTGTCTATTAAACAAGTATAACGCATTTCAATAGAACATAATGGATAACTTGTTTGTCATTTAAATTTTTTAATTGACATAATCCTATAAAATGGAATTAGTAACAAATCGAAACATTAATCAAGTAATCGATTTTTTAATTACTATTAAATATCAATAAACAGTAGTTAGCTCAATTATTAATTTTTATTAGGTTCTAATGAAATTGGCTATTGAAAAATATTTTTAGACTGTGGTACTCCCACGGTAGTAAATCTTTTTCTTAAAAAACATAAAACTCACCCTGGCTTTATTAAAGATTATTGAAAAAAAAATTCTGGTTGTCCGGCTTATTTAATTCTCTAACTCGTATTCAGTGAAACGGAAGTATTACAAATCGAATTGTGTTTTTTACTGAAGTTATGAACTCTGAACGTTGCGCTGCACTGGGCAGCACCCGCTCTCAAATACTTTCTATTAGTTCTCAACAAATGAATAGTTGTGGTAAGTGGTGTAACTTAATAATTCATTGTTACTGTGTATTGTTACGCGATCGCGTAATAGTAGACTATAAAACAATGAAAATAAAGTATCTGTTATAGGTGTGTACAATTAAATCGAACATTTAAAAAATGGACTTTCTATAATACAGCTATAATAAAAAAAAGCATAGAGTAACTTTTTAGGTGACAACCAGTACAAGGGGACTCTCAATTGGTTCATATCTTCTTTTGTAGATATCTTAGACAATTATATCGCCAATTTTAAACTGATATAGATAGTTCTTATTACATCGATTTTTTTCTAATCTTAGCCCCATATTAAGGTTGTGACAATTGAAGCCATTTTTCTTTGTAGGACAAAAACTACATATTTTAAATAATTTTTAATAACGTAACTCTTCATTTAGGCGGGGGAAGAAAAGAAACGTTTGTGATAAGGTATAAACTCCCATCACTATTATTAAATCTTATCAGGTCGGTCTCCACGCTGTTCCCACTGGAAACTATCGTATTTAAATTTGATGGATTAATCACGATAGGTCAACTGCAACCGCTAAATAAAAACTGCATATTGCAAAACAAAGTTTACACATTACCCCAATTCCGTATTTCAAATACTTTCAAGTGTCTATGAAACATTCCGTTATTCATTAGTTCATTTTTTTATTATTGATATAGTTTTTTAGTTATATAAAACATTACACGAAAACATTATTTGTAGCCTAATATCCCGCTGCAAAATTTTACAGGTTTAAAATTGTTTCATTTTTATTTTATTTTATTTATTTATTTATAAATTACTCACCACGCTTACAATCTCCCAAAACGTGTAGTGAACCATAGGTTTATTTTACAAACTTTGTAAATTTTGTACAAATTTACAACATTTTAAAAATATATCTATATTTACATTAAATATATCAATATCTGGCTGCTAAGCAATCAGAGATTAATGAAACTTTTTTAAAAGGCAACCCTATTAGGTTGTGACTAACAAAGAACAGACAACTATTAAATTCTCTCTTATTTTTCATTAAAACAAAGATTTAAAAATATCTCTTAAACCTACTAACTCAGCGGCATGATCATAAGCTGTTAAGTAAACCGGATGTAGATGCACTAAACGAAAGATTTCAATTGACAGTATAAACACATTAATATCCATGATATACAAACAAAAAAATAACCACCCACGACTCAGTGTCATTATAATCAATAAGACAAATTGATTACATAATCTGTCGTTTTCAGGGTTGCCAACTGATAGCTACCGTTGATTTATGTTCTCTTCCGACAAAGTAACAAAAACAGACAATCACAGTAATTATCCGCTATACAATCCCTATAACTCGTTAATGCTTATAGTTTTTTTTTAAAGAATGATTTAATAGAATGGTAACCCTGTCTGCACTAACAATGTACGTTGGCGGGACACCAGTGAGAGATGATATGCGAGAATGAAAAGGTAGGTCAGTTAGCCCGTCGTGATGAATACACCTGGAATTCAGCACGATGGTTTCCGGAAGGAACCACGTGGAAATTGTCCTGATAGGGTATATTGCTAGCAATGGGACTGGTAGTCTGCTTTTGTAACAATCCCTTCCCCTCAGTGTATATAGTTGGCCTCATCTTTAGTAAACTTTATATGAAAATTACCAGTTCCATGGTATATTTCTTACTGTATATAAAATGCGGCCAATTTATAAACCATAAAAAATATACCATGAAACAATAATATTAGATGTTTTATATTGATGAAAGTTACCTTTGAATGAATTAATAATTTAATTATTCTCCCGTAATTAATTAAAAATCACATAAGTAAAATATTAAAGATATGTTTATCTTTGATTTCTTTTGATCTCTTAATTTTTTTCTGAACGCGTTAATTCGTATGGGATAGTGCCTATTAATATTATTTGATTATTATATTCTGTTGGTAAAATTACTACAAACAAAAAACAATTTACAGTCCACCTAGTTTATCCAGAATTACAAAATTTCAAATAATTATATATTTATTATTTTTGAGAGAAGCTTACAACTATTATAACTATTAAGTTATGATGAATAATTAATTATATATGACAACAATAAGCCAATTAAAAAAATTAATTTAACGAAAATTGAATTACTTACTACTTAAACGTCGTTTAAGTAACTGAATGAATAATTCGGGATGGCTTAATATAGCATATAAATAAATACGCTAATGATTTACATAATCCTTACGAATATTATAAATGTGCAAATGAATTAATTGTTTTTTTATTTATTACTTGTTGGCTCATTAACAGCCGAAATATCATGAAATTTGAGTTACACTTGGTATTCGTCATGAGAGACATGCCACATTTTAATGGCGCGAACGAAATCACGGGCACACCCTGCTTTTACATGTTCTTTTAATACATAATTAACAACCCTATCCAAAAATACGCATGCTCACTTCACTCTGATGTAACACACTTTCTATATGTGATAAGTATTTTCGAAGATACGCGAATGGGCATGCTCGAGGAATGTATTACGTATCGATCGATATTTATCACGTCATATTTCGAGTGGACAAGTGTATAGCCTCAAGCTTAAAACAGATTAGTACCCATTACAATCTCCTTTAATCTCAATCATTGCCATACTTTTTTAGGATTCCGTAAAGCGTCTAATTTTATAGTAACTCTATTTCTATCAACTTGTAATTGGAGCAAAAAAAGTACAAACATTCTATTTCTTATTGGATTTTCTCTACTATTCTTGTAATTCTAAATTTAACTTTTAAAATTTACTTTATGTGTGGGGAACTATATCAGTAAGGAATTACGCCATTATAGCTGCAGAGTACGATTGGTTTTATAAGTCTGTTATATTTTTTTTTACTTTACAACAACGTGTGAATTAAAAAAAGATACTGTATATAAAATATTATAAATTCAGGATATAGAAGACTCGATTTATATAACAAATTTATTTAAATCCGTTCGACTATTTAAGTATTATTAAGCAGCAAATGTCTAAACATCCAAACATTTTTACAAACTTTCACATTTAAATTTTCAATAATTAATATGATAAATTTACTGAACTCAGCATATTCGAACGCGATTCGTAAAGTACGTTTATAGACAAATTATGCTATTTAATAAAACGTAAATATTTTATTTACTTTCGCCATAAGTATTTCATAAAAATCTTAAGCTTAAACTATTTCTTCTAGAATTAGTAAAGTCAATAAGTATTTAGGTCATGTTCTAAATTTCTATTAAATTTATTAACTTCTTAAATAATACTGAGGGAATTTTGAATTGGATTTGTTATCCTTTTTATTTTAATATGGAAATGTGTATTAGAAATAATATATGCGTGAGCAAAATCCATCACGTCCGATCTCCATGCAATAACGAAGATTCATGTAATCTTCGTCAACACACCTCTAGAATGATGTAACGTATACCAATACCAATCCACCTGGCCAATATAGTAATAGTAAATGTTAACTTCTCCTCTTATGGGTTAAACCATTGTCCAGCATTGTCCGGTAGCATGGACAAAGTTGCGAATAAAAATTAGTATAACACTAAGGCTGGCAATAAATTCAGAACCTCCGCCATGACGAGTTAATTGAGTAAAAGTACAAGATAAATTACGAATATTAGGTAATTGAACTCTAGAGCTCTATAATAAAACAAACTCGAAACTAACAAAGCCACATTGTTCTTGCACTGTTACTCAATCATGCTGAAGACTACACTTCGACAAATTACAGTTAAAGCTATAATATTGGACAATTTTCATCCTTATGTCTATGATAATAAAGTGTTCCAATTTATCTTCAAATTAATGCCTTGGACAGACATCTCAGTGAAAGACTATTTTATTATTCGACTAAATTGAAAAGAAAGATATTGCATGCGATAAAGAAGTTATTTTTGTCTACATAAATGAGTCATGTAAACCGAATAGATTGGTGTACTAGTTCATTGAACTGTACTTTAATATTTCATTATTTTACAAAGTTACTTAGCTTCAAATGTAACCTGAATGTCGGACATATTTTTTATTAGAGCTGCAAAAGGTAAATTCAATTAACACGACATATAGAAAAAAAAATAAAAAAATATTTATATGAGAAAAATAACGCCACCTTCCGTTTGTCTTTTTTCTCAATGTCCTCTACCTAAAAGTTGTCTGAAAGAGGTTGGTTAGGTACTGCCTTTTGTGTCACTTCTCATTAAAATTCGCTGTATTTATTATTTTTATAAATGGTGCAATAAAGTGTAAATAAATAAATAACGAAAAACTATAAAATATAATACGAGATTGCAACGACACTATCCTCACCGACGACAGTCTCTGAACTCCTTTCCATTATTTTATTTTATTTTTGACAACTTAATGTGCATTTTATAGATTTCGTGAAAGTGAAATTTAAAATGCATAGCAAAATAAATGTAATCTTATATAATATATTTATTACCTAACTGTGATTCCACATTTTGAATACGTAAATTAGAGTGAAAAATATCCTATATGTTAATTCAGGGTGAAGTCACATTTGTACCAAATCTCGTTCATATCTATTAAGCTGTTTAAGTGTAACTGAATAACAAACATCAAAAAATTTTCACAAACTTTCTTAATTGTAATAATGTTATGTATCAGATTTTACAAAATAAATAAAAACTCGACCTATCAATTTAAAATTAAAGAATGAAATATATAAATTTATTCTAATTTCTCCACATTCTATATAATTCATTATTTTTATGAAAAACATAATCATCAAACGTTCTATTACAAATGCCCATACAAAAGATTTCAACGACATTCCAATATGGAAGTCGGTAGCAATGACTTTCTGTTGAGGAATAATCAAACGATCGTAAAAATTGCAGATAAGGTAACCACGATTCATATTAACACGAAAACATGTTATTAATTAAATGTTTTTAACCAATTAGATAAATGGATGGGTGAATCAATTGAATGTAACATCACTTGCTTATAAATATGAAAATAATATGAGTCATTAATATAATTCTAAAAAAAAAGACATTTGTTAGTAATAGCTACAACAACATACAAACATAATACCAATAATAAGTTTTAAAATTATAAAATAATAGGTCAATCAAAGTCACTTATTGACTATTGCCGTTATGATAAACCTAACATTCGACAAGCTCGCATTTTGCCGAACGTATTTCATTGTGAAATAACTTTTTTTGAAAATTATTTAGATATTACTATATAAGATACCACTCTACTAATTATTGTAACTATATATGTATATTTTTTACAAACTAAAACATTAAAATAGCAATCATATCCACTACAACAATTATAATCATACAACGTGATAAATACACATAATTATGTCATTTATAAATTGAAAAAAAAAATCTTAAATTATATTAACACGCGCAGGAACTAAAAATACCTCTTCGTTATCACTAGTACTATTTTTTGTGCAATTAATTTAACAAATAGCTCCATAAGCTTTTAAACGCCATTGAAAATAATCATAGGCTATACATTCTTAAAGAACGGATAAACTATGTCATTATTACCAGTTGGCAATGGGCGAGTTTCGTAACTTGACCCACAAGGCTACGGGCAAATCAAACCTGGCAGATTACAGTTAAGAGGCCCTCCTGGCTACGAACTGCGACGTCGCCATCTCCTGTCTAGTTTTATAGTTTTTGATTATTGTAATTTTAAAATCTGTACGATAATATTGACTGAAGCTTGATGTCTTTCAATTCTTCATGTTTCTAGGGACCATATTACAGGCAATAATTTGAGAAAAATATATTTCTATCTTCACAAAACTAGTATATAAATCAAGAAGATAGTAAACCTAATTAAAATACAAATTATCAAAAAAAATGTTGAAATAACGGTAAACCATATCCCCAATTACGTTTCCCGATCATGCACTTCTTACTAAAAACGAAGTTCTGTGTTGAGCAACATATTATATAATATACGACAAGATACTAAAAAGAATCGAACTGACAGCCTGGTTCTTTTTTAAGACTGTTAATTAAAAACGTACTAAATATAATAGAATATTGTGACTGTAATATGCATCTTAATACTTTGGCCTCTTAAAAACAAAAATTTTAATACCACACTGCAAGACTTTTTGCTCCAGTTTAAGTTCAACATACTATTTTCCGTCGTATGGAATGATTCTCATCGTTATAAACTCGTTCCAAATTAGTATCTAACAATTACCAAATCGCCCAACTGTGACGGGTATTTATGTAAATTTAATTTAATACAGACCATTTTTCACAACCGTTTAGATTTGATTGGATTTGCTCGAAGCTATTCGACTTAAAAAAAGCGTCTATGGTAATTTAGTGGATTGAACTGTTTGAACTTTACAAAAACTGGCGTAGAGATGAATACAATATTGTCTATCTATCTATAACTTTTATTATAACACTAGCTTTATCTCGCAAATTCGCTCACTGACTGGGATAAAATGCATTCTGTCTTCCTCCATCCCATATAATACATATACCTACACCAAATTTCATAGAGATTGGCTAAACCGTTAAGGCGCTTATAGGTAACAAACAAACAAATTCACTTTCACATTTATATATTAGTAAGAATTATCATTAGATAATAAGATTATAATAAAATACTTGTATATAGTAGCTGGTACAAGTATTATGTGAATAAATTTTTTGGTAACTCTGGTGCTAGCTGCTTGTCGTACGGAAATTATAATTTGTAACTATTGATATCCAAAAACAAGTAATTATCGTGTACAAAAGTCATCTTTACTAGTTTAATATATATCTAAATATAGTTTAATATATATATAAATTTAAAAACAAGTTTCTTTTTTACCTCTCGGTACCTTAACGATATAACCAAACGTCATGAAATTTAACACAAATAGAGTAAAATGATGGGTTCTATATTATTCAACTGAATATTTTAAATGTCTTTTTCTCTATTCTGTTAATGTATGTGTTTTTGTTACGTCATATCTTCGCCAATTGAGAACCGATTATATTAAATCGTTTTGCAATTGATACGATTTACTCCCGTGTTAGTTAAATATTTATTTTGTCAAAAATTTAAGTAGCTGTTTTCCGTATAATTTTTAAATTATATTATTAATAATTTTATTCATTCTGGTTGTTTAGTTATACATCATAATTAAAGAAACAGTGAATTTTTATAACAGTTACCCTAATAGTTTTTTTTTTCTTATGGCAACTCAATAAGGTGTTTACGCATAATATTATAGAAACCGAGAGTGGGACGTGGGTTGGTTGGGCGCTAGACGGCCATGAGACGACGCCCGCGGGCGTGGTGATCTCTTTAGAAAGGTACAAGTATAAAGTTATAAGGTTTTGTCACGCGTAGAAACTATTTGTTATCTATATTACCAGCATATAAAATAAAAATAAAGATGAAGAACCATACAATATAAATTAAAGACTCGCTACCGCTTATGAGCTTGGGATCGTGGACAATTCTTAAAGCCCGTTTATATATATATACTCGTATTATAGTGTTTGAGTAGAATTTAGAACTTGTGTGTGTTTTTTTTTATTTGTATTCTATTTACCTTTTTTTCCTATACCTTTCCTGCACTAAATTAGCCGCTAATTATTTTCTCTCTCACCGCATTGGGTTGGCTGGAAGAGATCTCTTTCAGAGATAAGCCCACCTGCTAACAAGGTGTTAAATTAATTGCTGTATCTTTTTTTTAGTTCAATAAATAAATAAATATATAAATGCTTAAAAATACTTTGTGACTAGTGTAAATTGCCCAACTTTTTTGTTACAACTGCATTCACGTGTACGTTAATAACAATATAGAATCTCAGTTTCCATTTAAAGTTGAGTTTTCAAAACATATTATGAATGTAAACGACAACACATTCGCAATGTATATCTTTTTACAACTCACTGTCCACACAGTTAAAGTCTGTTGAAAATTTTATCATCAAATGTATGTGACCCACAATTCAATTGATATGTATATATGTAGAGAAACAAGGAGAGTGTCAACAGCTTTCAATATGTATGTAAATGATTGCGAAAGAGTTGCAGTGCGTATGTATGTTAGCTAATAGGTACACATTTGCCAAGTACAACTGTAGAGTTGTCTCCATTTGAGATTTACGACTTTACGTGAGTATTTATTGAAAACTAAAATCACTCTTCATTACATATTTTTGTGAATTTAACCATCATATTCATGAGCTTATTGAAAATAGGCTGCATCAACTTATAATCATTTTAATGTTGTTACATTTGCTGGAAGAAATCTCTTATTAGAGATAAGCTTGCCTTTGTACATTACAATTAAAATTAATTGTTCCTATTATTATATTTGTTTATAATAAAGAATATTTACTAATATTTAATAATTAAGCCTCAATGGCTTAATAGGTTGTTATATAATTTCACATACACGCAGTATTTGTCGTGTGGTCCCGGTAAAGAATAGATCACCCCTTCCTTCCCTGTGGATGTTGTTAGAGGCGACTAAAGCGACTTAATGGTTGAGGTATGAGCAACAACATCCCTCTTAAAACATCTCCAAAGCCTAACTGCGGTTGCCAAACCATCTGCTAAGAGTGGCAACTACTAATAAAACTCCCCACCAATAGAGGGAAGACTATGTTCAGCAGTGGACAATTAACGGCCAATATGGTATGGTTGTGTTTGGCACGGGCATATACTTTATTTATTCTAGACAAGCATATGTTTAGCAAACGAAACTATAGTTTTAAATTCAACACAGATATAAATTGCATTATTTCCAACGTATCAGTTTTGTAATATATTATTCATTTTCAATTATATCGAAGCAAATTATCATATAAAAGACGAGTAAAACCGCACCGTCTTGGTCGTCACGTCCACTGTATCCGGCAACGGGAAGTAACGGTTGCGGTCGTGCTCACGCTCCTAATCAAACGCTTTTATTATTATTAATTTGCAATAAGTGCAATTTAAGATGTTATAGAGAATTAGAAGTTTTATAAACACTTTAATGTAATGAGTATAGAAGGGTTTATTAAACTTCTAACTCTTATCTCTATATTCTCTCTTTCTGATAATGTGTACTACATTATCAGAAAGAGAGAATATAGAGAATGTATATTTGTCGGCATATTTATTTTCAAAGACAATATACAGATTCGCCGTGTGGTCCCGGCATTGTATAGGCCACCCCTATCTTTCCCGTGGGTGTTGTAAGAGGCGACTAAGAGAGGTCGAGGAATGGACAGCAGAGTCCCCCTTAAAACAACTCCAAAGCCTAACTGCAACTACTGGCAAAACTTATGTACTTAGCAATGTAGAATTAATGGCTGAATTAATAATAATCATAATGATGATAATAATACAGATTTGTGTCAAAAATAAATTTAGATTTGAAGCCTGTACATAATATATACATATATCAATAAAAATAAACATTTCACGCGCACGAGACGATCACAATTTACTACGCCTTTGACAAGGGCCATCTACAAATTATATAAAACATATTGCAATCTAATAAAGTCATACGACGTAAAGTAATAGCCAATATCTGTATATGATTTGATCGACATTCGATTTGTGCGGCGGAAGTAACGGCGCGCGTGCGAGATATCCATCCGTCTCGGCGAGGCCGTTCGAAAATCGGCGTCCACTCATTGCCATGTAAAAGTTACATTTCCTTATGTAATTTAACACATTCAAATTTATCGGTTCGATATGCAAATGCCAACGAGATTTTGAACACCTATATGGTCAGTTTCTGCATTCTGATACGGCAACCAAAAAGAGGGAATCTATGTTGTCTTTTTTTCTTGTAGCTATTTAGCAATGGTATTACGTGATTGTTTTCACAGTTTTTTTTTTTTTTATGAAATAAAATCCTGCTTGTATCGAAGAAAAATCGCAGTAGACACACGATTCTACGTTCTATATTCAAATATTTTAAATACAAAATGTTTAAAAATTTCTCATGAGTCATCCATGTTTTAAAATATATTTTTTTAGTTTTAAAATATTTTAAAATAAGAATAGTGACACTTACAGCTCAAAATAACTTTACCACGATTAAAGGGGCCACTATTTGTAGAGCAAATTCTACTTGTACCAAAAGAATCTAAATAAACTATGAATACTCAACGCTTGATGCAGCAATAAGTAAGTCTAGTCACTCTAGTATGTTTATGCGATTACGAATATAACCAGTTTACTAACAGATTCAGTTCGAGTTGTGTCAGAAAGCGACACGAGCGCAGGCGTGACTAGCCCCCGCCTAAATTCTTTACCTCTGACAGCTGGTTGCAAGTGTTCATATCGTTGACAATGTACTTGAACAAAATACCTAATTGTCTATAAGTAACCTTAAAAGCATCTAAGTACACGATTTTATGAGGGCTAACTATTCAAAACGACTTTGCTTGTAAGAATTTATTAGTTCTCGTAAAAAATTCTGGTTATGTAATTGTTTACAATGGCCTACATTATAATAGGACGTCATTCTAACCCCAAGTATTTCTAAGTGTTGATACGTTCCTAAGTATATCAGTCATTCAAGTCTAAGTAATCCTTTTAGGAGAAGGAAATATATTACTTTAAAATTCCTTAGCAATTTACTTTTAACAGTAGCTGTTTTAATTGCTATACAGTCTTACTTACTGTTAATAAGATAAAAGGTAGAACAGAATTGTTTATTAAAATAAGTACATATTTTTATTGATTGTGTTCCCTTTTTAGTGGCTCTATTTAATTTCTGATTGTGCATCTTGGTATATTCTTTATAGTTGATCTATAATTTATAAGGATCAAGTCATAGCGTTTACGTGTATAGGCGATGGTTGCAGTTTTCCATCGAGTTACCCATCAGCTCTTTTTCAGCGCTGCAGAAATAAATACAAAATTGTCCTTCAATCAATAACGATATTGAATCAATTACAAACCGATCACATTTTCAATTGTCACTTTGTCACGAACACGACCACGGATTGAGATTTTATTTCTAGCGACCTTGTATTGACACAAAAATGGCTGCCCAACTTTTAAGTCCTAGTTTAAGACTTAGTATGCAGTTTGATTGTCTAAAGTCTGAGCAAATTTAGTGTTTGTTCAAAGATAAAAATTGTTAAACCGATGAAAAACTTACAAAAGACATTAAGAGCTATCACGTTCTGTTTCTGGTGTAAATGTTTATTAGTATTAAAAAAGTACGGGTTGCCACAAATTTACTCTTATAGGTATGATGTCTACAGTCTAAATAACTTTAGCATTTACTCGAAAATAGAAATTTTCAATGGAAAATTCCTTAAAATTATCGACAGAAATTAAAAATACGTAATATTATGTTTAATTTTTACTTTTGACCTTTAAATACCTAAGAAAGATTCTTACAATCTTACGGTATAAGCATTTTTATAAATACAAAAAAAAAATCATAACATAAAACGTTGTGTATAATATTACAGAATGTATTATTCATTGAAAAATCTATTAACAAGGATTGTTAAACACACTCCATATATATTATAACAAATTATCCGGGGACCTTGCAGAAACAAAGAAATTGCCTGATCGTGCATATAAGGATTTCCTACTATTCACACACGTAGTAGGAAAAATAAATGTCGATAACATTTAAACCTACCTACTTCAAATCCAATTTTCTTCTATATGGATTGATTACGTACACACAGCATGATAGGTAATTAGTATTTACTCGTGACTTCCTCTGCCTAGTATGTCGATTTATCGTAATAGAAAGTAACCTTTGTCCTTCTTTATCTCAAATATTACGTGTAAATATGCCATTCATTTCAATTGATTGAGCAGTTAAAACGCTAAAAAATGTCAAACAAATCCACTTTTATAATAATTTATACATTTATAATATTAATGAAGATTAATATTTAGGCACGTATGTACGTACTATCTTACCAATCTATGTCTTCTATCGCAATCTCTTACAAGTATTTAATTGTACAAATCTGACATCTGTATAGTTTTTGTGACTTCGTTCATTTCATTTTACGGCTAAACTACTGAACTAAATTAAATGACAATTGAGAATAGCTTTATAATTATAATTGGTTATTAGTAGTACTAACCGTTTTCGGATTTTTATTCATTTATTTTACACTTTATTACGCCAAGTAGAAAACTAATAATTACAATAAATATTAATGAGAAGTGATACAAAAGACGGCCTTATCACTAAACAATCTTTTGCATTGAATACATACGAGTATGAATACATTGAATTTAAACAGCTATTATTACAGGTATAAACGTATCGACGTTTTAATATAAAAAATTCTTTGATACACTATTCTCCACATATGAATTCCGTCGCAAATAACTCTAAGATCGTAAACATAGAAACTCATTTGGATCGAAATAAAACATGATTAAGTCCGCACAAGCAATTGCCCAGTTTTATAGACTCCCACGCAGCTATTGGTTCGTTTACCTTAAGATAGGTACTCATTAGATCCTATGAAGTCACTGACCACTTTACAGTTACACCACCCAAAATGTCTTCAGACATTCGACTAAATGGTCGCAGTAATGATGATAATCAATCATCATTTCGGTGTTTACTTAAGTCTTTCATATAATACTGTCACTTACACATCGATTCTAATTTAATTAACACTTGTGCTTGTTGTAAACCTGTTTTATCTAAAATTTATGTAGATATATGAGATCCGACAATATTCAAGAATCTAAATCTTTTTGTTTGTGTAGAATACCAGTAGGAGACTTTGTACAAAATCGTTAGCTTGGTCACCTCTGTCCCATTCGTGTTTCTACCGTGAAGCTTTGAACGTTGTGTTTACATTGCTGTGTTTCGGTTTGAAGGGTGGGATATGGCAGTGAATTTACAGAGTACAGAGGAATGACACCTGAGTCCTCAAGAATGGCAACGCGTGAGAAGCATCATAAGCAAAATAGTATACTCTGTTATATCCATGGTGTTGCTCATGTCTATAGGCAACGGTTACCATTTTCAAGCAGGTAAGTTTGTTTGCCATTCTAAGTTGCATAAGAAAAGGGTAAAATAAATAAATATTTAACTGATTTTAAAATATCTTTACCTGTATTAGATATTTTGTCAGCAAATAATCTGGGCTGCATTTTATTTTCAAACTATTGGAAATCTTTTACTGTCTACTCTCGTGAAGCCATAACGAGTTACTGATAAATAGCAAAGAAAGAAGCAAAGGTAATAATTCAATTAAATTACCAATTAGTTAAATCCTAAGAAAATTTATTTGAAATTAATACAGCAGAGTACTAAACGGAACGATATATACTCTTAAATATAAAATCAAAATCGCAAATTACAATTGACGAATATATCACATAAAATACAAGTAATTTGAAAAAGTCCTACATTTGGATGTCACTTAAAAAGTACACGTATTTCAATTAATCTACATAAAATAATATTATTAATAATGAAATTTGTTAATTTCCATATAATGAATAATTTCATCTTGGTAACCTTAACTGGGAGAGTGAGTCAGGTGGTATGCGCTTGTACTGAATAATGGTTAGAATTGAGTAATAAAGAACCTTGAATGAAGCTCTCGGATTGTTCAGACATTTTAAGCATTTCCTCTATGAATAATGCTGCCAGTTATTTTATATTGAGTGTCATTACCTATATGAATTTAAATATTAATACAGTTAAGAGTAGATAATAAAAAGCTTTTACAACTCACGTAGAATAAATAAATATATAATTTAATTCAAGTCATTTTCGATTTTTTTTATACAACAGAATGGCAAACAAGCTGACGGCCCACCTGATGGAAAATAGTAACCGTCACCTATAGACATGAATAATACCTTATACGGTACGGCGAAACAGTATACTCTGTTATGGACATAACAGAGTATACTGTTTCGCCCATGATACCCCCCATTATATTTGATGTATCTACACTAATATTTTAAACAGGAAAAATTTTATTGATTATATATTTGTTTATAATATATAAGTATAGATAAGTATATTACTTAACCAATTTTAAAAATTTTGTCATCTATAGAAAGCAACATTATAAGCATCTGTTACTTACAATAGATTAATATTATTTTCAAAAAGAATTGTAACAAAAATTACAATAAATTTTTGATACACAAGGTATCAAAAGTTTGCACATAAAAGTCATTATTTAACGTGCACTATGAACACTGTTATTTAATAAATTATTCTGTATATATCATCACATCAAGAATAATTCGAATTCAATATTATTAAGTGATTTGGTCCGGTTGAATAAAGATCAATCTTTAAAATAATGACTCCTCTACTACTATTAATCATTGACTTTATTTTGACCTCCCAAATCTAGAACTGGTTCACATTGTGTGAGGAGATGCAAATCAATTTCATCACTATGAATTTTGTGTATGTTTAATTCTTTACACGTATTAAATTAGGTGGGTAAACATCTAATTTTCGTTTTTTTTTTTTTTTTTGTATTTAAATTTCTATTCTTTTTTATTAATTTTTATTGAGGTTTTCAGACTTTGAATAAATTTGTGAGTTGTAAACCACATCACTAAATTGAATCGTCACGCCTTTATATTTATTTATTTGGTATAACTTTATTTATTGATATTATAAAAATAATATTTTTAAAACATTATTTTTCTCTAAACAAAACGAACATTAAGTTTTCAAATTGATCCTCGGACCTTATTTTAAATGTATTTTACAAAAAAAAATCCGTTAATGGAGAATGGAAATCATTCGCGTCATTTTACCGTACTTCTGTCATTATAAAAAAATTAAGCCTACCTACCTACTTGCTGGATGTACCGCGATTCCACAATATATTCAAAATTGATATTATTCAATATTTTTTGGGATACCTTACAGTTGTTCTGATAGAACACTGCCTTAAAATATGTTAAATATTATAATTTCACTGTCTATGAATCAACTTTACATTCAAATCAAAATGTTGCACAACCACGCAACATTCTCGTACGAGTACATCATCGAGGCTGCAATGGATGCAATGGAAATTTGCGAAACGCCATGTTATTTAATTAAGGTCTAATTAAATCAAAATACAATAAAACTATTCACGAGTAACAAAGGATCGTTCTCAACTACTGCGGGGGCAATGTGGGTTTTGCTTAGTGATTCAAAGCGCGAACATAATTATGATGCTGATCCCACGCGCGCACGCGCACGCAGCGCACCCTGAGAAACACGAAGCGACCATAGAGTATAAATGGATAATTAAGCTTTAATGTTGACAGATGGAATAAAATATAGTCATAGGCCTCCTCTTCGGAGATGGTGTGATTCTTACGTTTTTTACGGCTTGGAATTGTCATTACTTCTCATGAATTTACATTCCTGAAGACTAAAGTGTTATGGTTTTGTACCCAGTCATAGTGATTACACTATCAATGCATGCTTCGAACTGAAACCGCCCCCTTAAATAAATGGTAAACAATAGATATTGCTATTGCATGAAATGAAACGAGACAGCAACGTCCATCATCTTACCCTTTCTCATGTGTACGCTACCGAAAACGTATTTATTGATGGATTTGTTTGCTACCTAAATAAAAAAAATGTCCCCTATCCCCTATATCCCATGGATGCTACCTACTCATATACAAACAGCTTAGATATCTACTTACATTCTATTCAATTCCACTTTATACAGTCTTCCATTAACGATGCATAACTATTATAATAAATTTATTTCTTACAAAACACTATTATATACATAGCTACGTATTATGTAGTATTTAGATATAACTAACACATACATACATATTATATACTCTTAGACAAATATAATGAATATTAAAATCCGTAGGCGTAATAACACTAATAATGCTACGTTTATGTATATTGCAGATAATATAATTACTAGAAATCAAACATAAAAGTGTGTTGGTTCATTAACAACATGTCTGCATAACTTGTTGGTCCGGTTACATTAGTTGTAACACGTCAAACTACTACTGATTATTGCAATCACTAGCAAATATTGCAAGAATATACCTAATTGTAAGTCAATAATATTTAAATTTAAAAATTTACTACATTTAAAATTTCAATACAATCATAGGATTATTGCTTAATAAAAATTATTATTAATTTATTCAGCATAGATAAATTAAAAAAGTGAGCATTTTTTTTTTATTTTATAACACTTTAATATTAGCGTGTTGCAACATAAAAAAAATTATATATCTAACTTATCAAAATCTACAATATACTGAAGTGCGAATTTATAAAATTTACGCCGTCTGAAATTTTTTTTTTTTTTTGTTTCTAATAAATCCTACGTTAAATTAATACATTTGAAATAAACAAAATGTACGTCTTTAAAAAAAAGACGGTGTCTTTAGTAAAATTATCCGTCCTATTTCGATTAATGAATGAATTATTGTGCCCCTCAAAGAATAGCTGCATAAAAATATGTACACAAAAAAATCATAATTACAAAAAGCCCTTTATATGTAAGATATGAATTTACCGTTTTTATCGACTTTAATGAAGTCTAGACATAGAAATTTGTTCGGAACGGAGCCATAATAAAAACAAATTATACCTAGCATAATTTCGTTCCATTTTTCATTATTTTTGACATCCACAACTGGGCATAGACATCTTTCATAAACTACCATCAAAAACTATTCAGCCAGCTACAGTCTATGCCTCTTTTATTACTTGTTGATGATCACATTGTAAGGTTTAAAAAAAACAACATATTGTGTTGTAAACAATATATCGTTATAAAGGTATTGAGACATTATATATATCTATACATTATACAGTAGTATTTCAAAGTAAAAAAAGCGAATTTTATTTTAATTCCACAATACGACAAGACCACTTTCTTAACAGGAAGAGCAACCTTTGTTTATTGAACATCTTTTCAATTACTATTTTATTTCACCAAACTGATGTCAAATCAACCAATTCTCAGGCGCCATTTTTATATTTCTTAACCTAATATTTTAATTTGATAATTGCGCAAAATTACTGTTTTATGGACCGTCACTAAACTAAACTTATAATAATTTTGACTAATCTATTGGAAAATTGGTTCATATTAGTCTTTATAGTAAAGATTTTGCTATAAGATCAAATAAAAATTTTAATTTTAAAGATATGTTTAGAGCAGCCCAGAATCGACTCCATTATCAGTGCGTTATCCTCATACGATTGCTCCTTATACTCATAGTATTCGTAATAGTAAATATTTAACAAAACATTTGATTCTTTAAATTATATTATTGTACTACACGTTATTTTAATTTCGATTGTTTTTATCTACACCACTTTCATAAATTTACAACTTTATTTACATTAGTAACCCTTAATGTAAATGTAGAGTCATCTACAATTATTTAACCAAGGCCTAATCTTTACTGTATTGTTATAAATGCTTTGTTTTTTGTTACCTCTTGGCAGCAAAACAACTTAATCAATATTGGATGGAGACGTATAATACATATATAAATACATATATAAACTTGCTACTTTTCACACCACTCAATGCACATATCCGTGACAAAAGCTAATGCGAAAATATTTAAATCTCTTCGTTGTTGTATAGGATAATCTTTGGCTAACAAAGATTATCCTTTTCAAAACAAATGCATTCTACATTACCATTAGCGTGGTCTCGGCACACATCCCAAATCGGTTGTTACACCGCGCATTCGTGTGGAACTAACACTCGGGAGCGATTGTATGTAGATTCCATACACAACGTGGCGCAACCGACCGACGCGATTGGAATTACCTCATATCGAACAGTGACTGCAACGCTAACTCCTGTGAATCTTTGATAGAATTTGTTCACTTTATAGTCGTTTGTATGAGTTCAGGCCCGAGGTTCATGCTAATAGACCCTATGGCCTTGATTGGACGCGTACTGACTTACAAGTTGTTTACAAAAGTAGATTATTTCGTTTTTCGATTCAGCAAATAAATGGTTTTCCTTTTGTTCGAGGTCTACTGTAGCCCAGTACTTCGTGTAAATAGGGCTTTATATTCAATGCGAGTCGACAAATGCCTCAGACTACCCCATTATTTATGATCGTGAGCATATTTATTTTCTTTTTTCAGGGTCAGGTCGCTTTAGTAATATAAATTTTCTAGGTGTTTCGTTTCTTATATTATCTCAAACCAATATCATTTGTCAGTCAGAACAAGGCATAAATATGTTAGTGGAATATTATTGCTGTTGTAAATCTTCAGGCTTCTATTTAAATTTATTCATTAATTAAATCAATTCTCTACATACATAACATTGTTGAATTTAATTATATATTCAAGTAACTCAGCTCAGGAAGTTTCCTGAAGGATCTGGATATCCCAATTTTAATAACAGCCTCTATAATTCCTTTTATAAGACAACCTTCTTTCTTAACATTCGTAACTATAAAATACTGTCCATATATAAAATAATGTCCACGACTCATTTATGATTCAACCATTGTAGCAATTCAAGATCAGGAAAATGAGAAAAAATATCATATGTTGAATCGACATCCTTTTATTATAAACAAGTAATTAAACACAAAGATGGGCAATATTTTTTTTTATTTTTACTTCTAAAGTCCAAAATTTATTTGTAAAAAATATTTTTACTTTGTTTTTGTTGGAAAAAACCTTCGTGAAATTATAACTTTAGTTCTTGTCCTTAATTTACATTACACATTACAAACTTTAAAGAAAGTAAAATATATAAATGTGTAGAGCACTATATATATTATATATATTTAAATTAAAAGGATCAACAGATGTTTGAATGTCAGTAGCTACGCATATAATCAAAGTAGATGTTTATTCGTACATTGCAGTATCTGTTAACGCCAAAATCTCGAATTGTTAAAGACGTGACACAATGATGTCATGCCTTTAACCATTCGCCATTTTAAATTTAATCGTACCCGGATATTGTTTCGTACATAATTTAAGAATAGTGTCGAATTATCTATCTACGACGATATATTTACTTTCGTGTTCTAACATTCTTCTCGATTCCAATAAACATAATAAGTTGTAAGTATAAATAAGTATCTACTCCCTTTTTATTATTCATTATTTACTATAACTACATCTTAGAGCTTAGTCTACCAGAGACACGGCTTGCACAAAAGTCGCCTGTTATGGTAGTTCTGTCCCACTCGTGCCTCCGGTGTCAAGCAGCTGTGCTTAAAAGAATGTCAGCCGTGTGGTCCCGGCATAGAAAAGGCCACCCGTTTCTTTCCTGTGGAGGTGACTAATAGAACCTAATGGTCAAAGGATGGGCAGCAGCGTCGCTCTCAAAATCTTACAGCGATTGCCAACCCGCATGCCAAGCGTAATAACTACTGATAAAAACTCCACTTATGAGGAAGACAGTCAGTGGACAGTCAAGAGCTAATACGATGATTGTCAAGGAAATTGTTAAAATATATATTTTAATATAACAATAAATATAATAAGTACATAAATTACAGGTTACGGGGGCGTTCCTCAGGATTGAAACCTTGTATAAAGTATTACGACTTATCACCGTAACATTATTGTCTTCAACTTGGCATTCTAAGTTATATGCCAAATTTTATAACTGGTGGAATCGTTAAAACACTATAAAATAATTAACAAATATAAATAAACACTCTACAAACTTTTTCATGTTTATAATAAGTATTATTAAAAATAAGAAGACACACATAATTACCAATATTATGTTTTACACAAATAAATTAAGAAAAGTTATATTTCAACTCAGACTTCTATTTTCTTTATTTGATACTTTACTCTTCTTTCATTATCTCACAGAATCTCTAATAGTTATATACCTGCACTTTTAAATAAGTAGTCAGTTAAAGTGTTTTAAAGACCTACTTTTCTAAAAACTAAAAATATTAAACATTGAATAAAATTTTTACCACAAAATAAAAACCTAAACTGAACTATCTCGCGACCTCTGAACTCAGATTCCTTTCACTACAACGGAACAAAGTGCATCCTAACAAAAACTAAGCTTTCAACATGCAATGAACAACCTAGTCTTTATAGAACCAAGATGTATAGAGGTCAAATGTTAGTAACAAATGTCTGACTAATTCGAACTGACGGATGAATTCTCACTAATTACGAAACATCAAACACATCAACCTACGAAGTTTATACAAGGTAGTTCCCTTATTAGGTATAACCTTATATAACATTATCAAAAAACTAACTTCCAGTAAGAAAGTATAATGTTCAACCCTACGGGAACGAGTAAAAAGGCTTTTGGATAAGAATATAAGCTTATCAATTAAATAAAAGGGTAGTCATGAAAAGTGACACTGCTATATTAGTTATAAAAAATGATAGGCTCGCCCATATTATAGGTTCTGTAGGAATACAATGTGAGTATTTTTATGCAACTTTGAATGTTAAACTGACTATGCACCTGATAGACAATGGTAACCATTACAAATAAAAACAGTACCTACAGAAGGTATTAATGCGTATATTGTTGTTAGGTACTAAAGGTTTTAAAATAGTCAGTTTAATATCTTACGAGTATATAAAAAGAACAAGAAATTCGTTTTCAGATTTTTTTTATACTACTTAGAATGGCAAACAAGCTGACGGCCCACCTGATGGAAAGTGGTAACCGTCGCCTATAGACATGAGCAGTACCATGGAAATGACAGAGTATACTATTTCGCCCATGATACTCCCCATGCGTTGCTATTCCTAAGGACTCAGGTGTTATTGCTCTGTACCCAGTAAATTCACGCCATATCCCACCCTTCAAACCGAAACACAGCCATGCAAACACAACTGCTTGACAGTTGAAACACAAATGGAACAAAGACTCCCTCTGGTAACAACAGATCAACACATCAACATAGGTAGATAAGGCGATAATTACTCCTTTTATTAAATTGACAACCTTAAACAATCACCAAAATGCTAACTTACACACGCACATACATACTCTCACGCATACGCACACGAACACGCACACACATACGCACGCATGCACGCACAAGAATGTCTACTCACATTCAAAATTTTAATTTGAACTCTTATTTCACCGTCATGAATTACTGATTTATCTATCAAGTTGCTAATAAAAACTTTGTTGTCTATTATGGTTCACTTATATCTATACCCAAACGTTATCAATGTTAATTTCTAATTAACTCTCCAGCAATCTAATCCAAGAGACAAAATCTCATACTTACCAAATGTATTTATTCCATTAAAGATTACAGTGTTTATTTTGATAGTAATTCAATATTGTTTTTTCACAGATTTTTCATACAATTATAGTAACAGACAGTGCCAGTAAATACAATATTTCTTAACATCAACAACAAACGATTACATGCTCTCATTCATGAATAGTATTTATTGGCCAGCAATTCGTTGCAAAGCTGGCAACATTACAATGAAATCTTGTACAGCCTTGAAACGTAATTTGTTTAGGTATTTCATAAAAATATGTACTAAGCTAATTATTCAGTTGTCTAGACTCGGCTAACAAGCGAGAAAGAAATACTTGTTTCTAATTAAGTATCAAATAAACAAGTTATTTTGTATTTTTTTAATTGCTGGGATTTATTTTGTTTTTTGTTTATAACAAATACAGTCTGTAACAAATGATTACTGCTAAAACACGACCACTGTTTACATACACTTATGACAATCCAAGATAAATAGTATAAAAGTGTCAGTTAAATTAAATTACTCTAAATATAGTTCTCTAGGACATTAACATTTATATATTTTCTATTATTTATTATATATATATATATATATATATATATATATATATATATATATATATATATATATATATATATATATATATATATACATAGACATCAACAAATGACGTAGTATGTCAACGTTAACGTGAAATGCGGTTATACTAGAATCTAACGCAGGTTTACGAGCTTACAGCCTTTCACGACCAGATATCTAACATTCTTGTCCTACGGAAAATAGGTGCGCCATAATTTATAGATTTTATTCACAGATAAACTGGAAAATAACCACAACTTTATTATTATTACTAAATACATTCAAATAAGTACATTTTGATAAAAACAATGACCGACAACTGCAAATAATTCCTAAATAAATTACTAAATATCTTTATGATGTACTAGCCATTTTTCGCAACTTTTCCCGTGTAAATCAGTATATAAAGTATCCTTACTTATGTGTACAGTTATGATATAACCTACCCGTATGCCAAATTTCATTCAAATTCATTCAGTCGTTTAAGTGTGATGTAACAAACATACAAACGTCTTAAAAAACATTCACATTATAACATTAGTACGAGTAGAATAAAGAAATGAAACTATAAAATTGTCATTTTGTTGAATATACCAAATTTTGTCCTCGTGTTCAATAAGTATTGCCTTTTCACATTGTCCGCGTACAGTGTCATGACACCAAGACTGCGCTATAAAATATGCATGGGAATTAGACAATCTACAATGGTCCCTAAGTATACCTAATGATGGTCAGTACACAACATTTATAGATAAATGCCACTATCAAAGGCTATTCTTCGAATGACACGTCGCATGATATTCTTTCTGCATGAAGTCATCTTGTTGATTATAGTGCATCTGCATAGGATGTTCCTTTTTTTTTTTCAACTATTTTATAATATCAGCAGATATTGGATATATCGTGCCTTAAAATTTTGTTACAAAATAAACTAACTTTTTAAACGAATTCAAGAGTTCTATATTTTTTTGTGTGTATGTTTACGCTACATCTTTGTCTATTATGAACAGATTTCTTTATGCAATTTATAGACTTTTTTGTCTTTATATTAAATTACAATTGTAATTACTTTTTATTTTTTGATAATAAAGTGAAATCTTTAACCATTCAAACTTTTTATTTTCTAGATCCCTTGTAGCTGCTATAAAAAAATATACAGCGACCGAGACAAAGTAAAGCCTTGTTCTAAGTGCAAACACACGCGTGCAGTTTTAACCAAAATGTGTTAAACGGGCATCCTGTGTACACAATGGATGCTACAATAATATTATTGTTTACATGGTTATTTTCTTTGTCACCTGAAAGTGAATCGTGTCGTCGGTGAGCTCGCACGTCAATGCTACGGGCAGAATCAATGTAATTCATTTGCCTTAAAATGCACATTTCATGATTTAAAAAATAAAAATGACAAAATTTTGTTTCTTTATCTAACCGAAAAAATGTGAGTGAATAAACAAGATGCCCGGTGGAGGGAACTTAGTAAGGGTGGAGAGGTATAGAAAAAGGCCTCGTACCTCAAGGTCGGCTCATGCGCGCTACTATTATACCAGATCTTTGGTGTTGGATCAACCTAGAAATACTAGCAAACATAGGACAAGGTGAGAATGCAAATAACTAGATGTTAATAAACACACTGATCCAACTGTCTGATGTTAATACTTAGATATACTTGAAGTATACATAAATAGAATCACTCTAGGTGAAGATAGAACCAAAACCATTAATTAAATAAGTTATATATTAATATACAAAATTCGGTATTAAAAATAAATATAATATGCACTTTACGTATACCTCTGAAAACGTTGATTTATTAATTTTAATAAATAACTGACTATATAATCGTGAACGTATGGTATTTTTTATCTCTGGAAAATATAAAAAAAAATATAATTGAATGGACAATACTACAAAAAGGAGCGTTAAGCCTTTGCAAAGTAGGTATGTGGTAATTTTGATGATTCTTTTTGAATTCTATACAATTCAGTGCTACAAATGCTACACAAAATGTACCAAAATGTTAAATTGTTTTTAATTCGAGTAATTCTGCCCTACACTGTACTTGGATTATAATGTAAGTTTATTAGTTGTTGTCCTTATTCCTAATAAAATTGACGTGTCGCCAACAAGGTAAACTGCCTCTTACTGGTGTAAAACAATGACCCAAGGGTCAAATATTCGTGACCTTACATAGCAACATTATATTACCTAAATAAATAATAATAATACTAAATACGAAATGGCAAAAATATACAGCAGAATAATGATTTTAAAGTCATCGTCATATGTATCTAACACGAAAAATCAGATCAGACTAAACTATTATTATAAACTTTAAACCATAAAGTATATAGATAATCTACTGATGATCCAAATAGTTCGCCAAAAACAGCTCAACATTTTTATTCATGTGTGCATAAATAGGGTCATCATAATATATTTTTATTACTCAATATATGAGAGAAATTATAAAGTATACATAAAAATAATATAATTGTTTTACGAATATTTTTGAAATAACACGATAAACACTTATTATGATTATATGGTGATAACTTTGATATAAATCTAAATATAAACTTAAAATATAATTTCGTATTAAAGTTAAAAGCCTATTCAATTAATACATACAAGATAATTTGTAAGCAATTGTACAGATGTATATTTATATTATAGCCGAAAAAATTGTTTCATTTCATTCAATTTTAAAAATAGTACTGAGGAAATTTTTAATCCAATTATTATTACGTATTAACATTGAAAAATGGCGCAATTTGTTTTGATTTAAAATATAAATCTGTCAAAATTGAGTCAGCTGAAGTAAGGTTTGGCTGACTCAGTGTTAATCTGTTTTGACACTAAATGCTCTATCTATATAATCTAAATTTCAAAAATTTAAACTCAATATATCTCAGTATACCATTTGAACGAACAAATTACTATTTACATACATAGGTGCTATTATTTTTTATCTACGATCAACCTATCAAGTATATTACTTAATTTTTAGCTTGATAATTGAACACCAACAAATTCCTTTGCCTGTCGAAATGTTTATAAATATTAAGTCTCAAGGAGGGCTTTGGCGGTTATTACATGCTAAGGAATTCATGTTTTGTCTTAATTACTCTGTGTATTAGGTAAACGACATTGATGTTTGTTTGGAAATAACATACAATGTGGCGTGAATTTGTTGCTAAATTAATTGTATAGTGGTGTTACTAGGTATGTTAGTAGCTATAGTCGAATTAACGTCATGTATGGCTTCTAGTGTACCTATTATTGTCGGAACTGGACACCAGGAAATTCCGTCAAAAAGTAGGAGGTTCTTAATTAGTTTTTATTTTTCCGTATTATTTGATTTATATCCTATGTGATACTACATACAAATCTTTATGTAATAAAGTAACAAATATTCAAATATATACACCTATACAAACTACCACGTATAATATTAGTAGGAAGTAAGAATGGAACCTAATTTCCTAAGTATAATTCAACCGCTTCAAAATTGTATTGTGTTATTTTCGTCCGACAAAAGTCGACCGAGACGAATTCATCTTGTGGTTTTTTATTTAGACCAATTTATAAACGAACTGTCTCTTTTATGTACTAGGTAACTAGGGAACTATACTTGTGACTATACTCTTCGTACAACTCGTCTCGTCAACTCTAGTAACCTATATTACGTGAATATCGAAAATTGTACTTTTTTTATTTACAAACTATATAGCTTTTTGCCCGCTACTTCATACGCGTAGATTTCAGAAGTAGGAATATAATGAAGTACACTGCTTCTAGATGGCGTATCAAGATAAAACATATGCAAGATTTTAAATTAGACTTTCTGAAATATATCTATGAAAACCATTAGGTAAAAAAAGAAAAAAATAAATCTATTGATGTAAATTAATACAATAATAATATAATATCAAATAATGTTATATACAAAATACATATATATATATATATATATATATATATATATATA
This sequence comes from Galleria mellonella, assembly GCF_026898425.1. Classification (NCBI taxonomy): domain Eukaryota; kingdom Metazoa; phylum Arthropoda; class Insecta; order Lepidoptera; family Pyralidae; genus Galleria; species Galleria mellonella. Next base: position 2,619,225 of record NW_026442090.1, on the reverse strand, counting down.
TATATATATATATATATTATATTAACACAATGATATGTCATGATACATAGTTATAAAGTGTGTAGTTCCTGTATATAGTAGTAGTACTATATCTTATATTCTACTAAAACAGTGTCATAAATTAAATATTTTTCTTTACAGATGTCAGTCCGCCCCAAAAATAATGGATAGCAACAGTAGATCGGCGTCGCCGCGAGACCCTCCTAGACCCCAGCACCGACCACCATCCCCTCCGTCACCAGCTGCCTTCGACAATCGAGCTTACCAACATGACGAGTCAGATCAAAACCACAACGACTCTTTCACATCGAACGGGCCACAGCAAAACGGCCACACCAAGGAACCAAACGGAGATGCCAAAACATTGGAAGCAGTAAATCTTGAACTGATAAATTTGACTCCTAAAAATGGAAATGCAAAGAAAAAAGACGTGGAAGTCGATATGAGTACCACAAACCCATACGATGAATATTTTGTTCCAGTGAATGAGCACAGGAAATATATGAGGTATTTATTTCCTTGGTTTTTTTTTTTCTGGTAAACAAACTGTTTTTATTGCATTTAAAATTTGTGTCGGAATTGTTCAGATAATTTTAGGGGCCTCTAGCTTTATTTTTTTGTATCTACTATAGGTACAATTCAAATTATAGATTGCAATCAATCATTTGCAAATTTCCTACCATACACGTAGATACTTCTTTTTCTTTGTATGGGACACACGTACCCTTCGCCAACAAATTCTAAAATTCTTTCTTTTTTTTAATTTACAATTACAATTTTTATTTCTGAATCTGTTACTCATATACTGATCAAGATAAATAGATATATAATTTGCATTACTTATAGCATACAAATAACATCGGATATTGGTACGTACTCGAAAAAAAGAAATTTAAGAATACATATACAAAAATTTTCCACGGATGGTCTAACTAGTTGATCATTTCATTATTGCTACCTGAAATCACTTTTCCATTTTTTTTAACTTTATATAGTGATAATAAATTACAATAGTTACCTACTCGTAGATTGAGCCATCGTTAGACCGTAATAACAGTATGTAATTTGACCAAAAAGTATAGACTAATGGTTTAGAAATTTTAAGAAAAAAGTTGGTTTTATTTTCATTCAACCAAAATATCCTACGGTCCGTACTGTAAGAAAATAATTTTGTATAAAAGTTGTTCTGGAGTCGTTTCTCAGATTTGCAATATAATAATTTTCTGTTTTACCATAGAATTTTAAATAATACATTGTATGATTTTTCACAGTATCTTTAGAAAATATCTAATTAAAATAACTGATATGTTTGACACATATTTGGCAATAATTGAATTTAATCATATCTTGGTCTGAAATATCCTGACAACTTCCTAATAAAGGGATAGCTCAGAGTCATACCTTATGGTAATCTTTGGTATTTATACATAGATCACTTACCTATTTTTAGCAGTAAACAATAAATGACTGGAACAATGATAGAGAGTGACTCCTATGCCCAGCAACGATTATAATAATAATAAATCTAAACAATTACCGTCTATCTTCTCACCAAGTTTCTTGCGAAGTAGACAGAATTGAGTGCCACATAGACACGGTCTAAACATATACAAAATGTGATAAGTACATAAGCATAAATCCATTATAAAAATACGAGCACACATAATAATAATAAACAAAAATAAATTCACAGTCTTTTGTAAGGAGATAGGTCATTTTCACATAGAGTAATAGCAGCTCAATTAGTAAATAATACTATATCAATCGTTCATCACAATGTAATGAAATACTAGAAGATGTACACTAAAAAAGATCGTCACAATTCAAAGTGTAACGACTGTAATCATTTTCGAATGAACAATCGATGTTTATCTACCAGTATACCGTTTCAGCACCGGTATTTTGTAGTTCTTCCTATCGTGATTTTTTATATCATGCATAAAAAAAAGCTACGCACGAAGAAACGACTCCACTAGAGCTCATTCATTCCATTCGATTCAAAGTGATAGTAATCATTCTCGATTCACGTGAGAATACCGGTGCCTCTGTGAGTTCATTTCGATTTGTCTGAATAAAATAAACCGTCTACTGAATATTAGATAACTAGTTTTGTAATTATATTTAAATAATCGTGTCAATTTTATATTTATATATCTATTATTATATAAACCAACATAGGAGTTAACGCTGTCGAGTAAGAGAATTATTAATATTGGTTCACAATTGGCGAAGATATTGTATAATACGCACAAAATATACAAAGAAATAGAGAATTTTTTCCTTTTTGAAAAAAAAAACTATTTAGAAATGATAGAATAAGTAATAAATAATTGAACTGTAAATATTATTTAGTTATTACATCTTTGTTTAGAATGAACTTTTCTAAACGATGTTTTCTTGCGATTTATTTGTTATATTTATAAATATAATACTATACCATATTAGCTACTTGTCCACTGCTGAACGTACGCCTTTCCCTATTGGGGGCTTTTGCCAGTAGTTGCCACGCTTAACAGGCAAACTAGCAACCACAATGCAAGATACAAATAGCAACGTCACTTACTATATTTATCGAGCTTTACAGCGACGGCTGATTTCACACAATTCGATACAGGTTCGATCGATCCAAGATTTTCTGCTTCAATAATATTTTAATTATACCCAAAAGTAACATTGTCCCTGAGTACTTTGGCCCCAGCGTGAAATCAGCGAACTCAGGTGCTTGTTCTAGCAATATCCATGACACGTTCTGCTCGATGACACATGGACGCGAAGTGAACCGAAACTCTCCACTTCTGTTGCCAAAAGTGCAAAACAATGTCATGAAAGAATGTCCACAGTTCATGTACTATGTAGATAAGTTTCAACTATTAACTTTAATGACGCCTAAAGTAAAAACAAATACAACTTATGTTTTAATTTGTATGGCTATGTTTCTTTTTTGTAAGATTGGGATGTGTCAGTGACATTATAAAATACGGAGGCATAACACCATAGTCATTTAAAAAAAACAACACATACCTACTGTAATGTTCGTGGTGCTGTTCATATCTATAGGTGACAAAGGTTACCATTTTACGACGTCAGATAATCTACTGTTCAAATTACATAAAAAACAGTACCTATCTTATATTGCTTTATTTAATAAAAAAGTTTGCCTTGAATAGAGTATTTATTCTAACACTGTAGCTAATTTCTAAATTACAATTAAATATTTTGTAATACGATCTCACGGTACCATACGTTAATCTCAAAGGTTAAATTTCTGACGTAGCCTTCTTGAAGATAACTCTAGTACTAACAACAAATTTTATCCTGATTTTATAAAATATGTTGTCATATTCATAAGAGAGGTATTTATAAAAACTAGAACCTGTTACAAATTTCTTCCACGCACAACCATTCTTTGGAATCAACTTCCAGCAGCAGTATTTCCGAACCGATACGACATTATGTTGTCAACCTTCAAGAAAAGAGTATATTCCTTTTTAAAAGGCCGGCAGCACACGTGCAATGCCGCTGGTGTTGTGGGTGATCATGGGTGGCGGTAGTCACTTACCATCAGATGAGTCGTATGCTCGTTTGCCCCCTGTGTTGTAAAAAAATCTATATTTTAACTATTATAATATTTTGTCACTATCTTTAAAATTAAAAAATATATCACAGAAAAACATAATGCTTGAAGCATATTTTTAACTAAATAAGTTTTTCATAGTACTATTTTCAACGTATGACATAATGAGATGTTTTTAATTTTTATAAATAATGGGACTAATCTATATATTTTGTTAAGCTGAAGAAGCTTCCTTAAGCTGTAGGTATTCGACGCCACATACGCCACATAATCACTTTCCCAGACGTTTACTTTCTAAGCTGTGGCAGTATCATCGTATCGTACAAATTTAACGGGTAATTTTGATTACTCAATCTTACGCATTCGACTCGATTCGATTCGATCGGAAAGATTCAATTAGCTATAGTCGTTTGGCACGTCATTTACGCAAGCTTCGTTAAATTCCTAACACTTAAATAACAAACAATGTTAAATTAGAGATTAGTTTTTTATACATTTACTAGGATTAGCAAATAAAGGGGCGTCCTTTTATTACGATATGTTTTGTTTAATTTCACTGAATAACCTAATCTTCAACGTTAATATTTCCTTTGCGCTGTTTTTTCTGTTGTGAACTTGCTTTGAAGCACTTTTTAAATAAAAGGAGATTATAAAATTTTGAAAAGAATCTTACTAAAATAAAATTTTATTGAATCCTATTCCTGAGGATTAATAAGTTACTTTGTACATAATGCATACCTTCTTTTATTATTATTAACGAGATAACGGAAATTTTATTAAATTAAAGTTCATAAAGTTACCGTTATCCTTTAATCGTATAAATTCCTTCTATTATTGTTTTTTTTTTTATTTTATTAATTCAACAAGATTACATACGTTCTCTTCAAAATTGTTTGACCGGAATAAAAATGTGGACAAAACTTACACAAGATTTGCTAATTAGGTACTTATCTACCTACCGTTTGCTCACACGTGGAAGCATCTGTGGAATGTAGTGGGAACATAGCGGAATAATTTTGTAAATACGTGTACATAGCTGCTTACACTAATTAATAGATTTTTTGTTACGTAAGTACGTTCTCTATTTACATTTTTTTTAACTTGGAATAGCAAACAAGCTGACGGCACACCTGATGGAAAGTAGTAACCTTCGCCTCTCAATATTAACAGTACCATGGACATAACGAAGTATACTGTGTCGCCCATAATACACTTCATTCCTGAGGTGTTATACTTCTGTACCCTGTAGTTTTATTGCCATATCCCACCCTTCAAACCGAAATACAGTAGCGATAGGGATTTTTAATAATGAGATCCAACAGACCTATTACTAGTAATATAGCAATATCTAACAGGTCGACCTCCATGCGGTTCCCCCTGGAAACCATCGTGATAAATTTTTGACGATTTCATCACTATCGTCCAAATGACCTGCTTTATCTTCACCTATCATTCCTCATTAGTGCCCCGACAGCGTATCCCGATAGCACAGGCGGTGTTACCATTCCAAACAAATACAATCGCTTCACAGCAGAAACACGAATGACACATCTTTACATATTTATAATTACAACTTGTGACCTAATGGAATGGCAAATTTATTGCTGTTAGGTTAACTATCTATAACTAAATGCTCTATCGTATACTACTAGTAGTACTGCTGTAGATAGTATTTCCATACATTTATACATACCGGGACATGATTGTGACATAATGATAAACCTACGTTCTTCTTAGTTCCCCTCTACGTACAATATGTATACCAAACATTTTTTAAAGCGCCAAGACGTAACAAGCATAAACAATCTCAATTTCGCATTTAAGATAGAAATTAATTACGTCCATAAAAAAAACACTAATGCGGTTAAAATTTTTTTAGCAATAAGTCACATAAAGAATCATAATTTTCTTAATCAGAAAATTTTTACTCAACATTATTTAAACTTAACAACTGCTTAGTTCTGCATTCTAAAATTTATGTAGGAATCCACTGACGATTGAATTTAAATTTAAATATGCCATAAAAACTTTATTTATTCATCCGGAAAATCTCGCGCGTGCCTCTGAATCGCAAATGAATTCCAATGCTCATAACACTGTATATAAAATTTACGCCTGTACACCTATGAATAATATAACTATTTGCTCATATGTTTGTATTACAAATGAGCAATTGATTGCCAATTTTAATAAATTATTATTCGTTATAAAAGTAAAAATACACTCATTTTTACATAATGGTCTTATTCTTTTCAATTTAACTTCCCATTTCTTTTCAACGTCTGCCGCCCAGTCCAGGTTACGAGCGCAGTTTTTAAACCACACGCAAAGACATTTCTAAAAGGCCAAAAAATCTGGAAAATAATCTTATTAACTTAAATGGGGACGAAGTTCTCGATCAGTATTTTTATAACAGATTCTGATAATACTTTTTACAAGAAATATGTCTTTTTACTGTTGAAAGTTCCCGCAGTCAAACATGTTTATTAAACATGTTAATTTTAAAACGATTAATAACTGTCATTTTTCATGACGAAGCAATACTTGTAAAATTGACTTGAATATCTTTTTCTATAATCACATCACTATACCTAGGTTGAACCCAGTATATTTATTATTATATTGGATAAATAATTAACGAAGAAGTTAAGAACAAAGGAATTGTCTGTGCAACCACCCTTATCTCCTCTCCTGTTCTCAGTACTAGGCGTAGTTACCTATAATTAATGACCACAAACAGAAGGTCAAACGTATCATTTTGCTATAAAATCATAAACAAGGTTAGCTTCCCTATAGCCGTACGAAAACCGGTCACACTTTACAAATTGTTTCCTTTCTGTAATTGAAACATTTTCTTTTTTACTCAAATTTGTGAGTATTTACCAAAATCACATTCGTTTTGTTCGGTAAACAATTTTAATTTAATTACTTATTTAATGAGCTACCGCTTGTTTTTAAGATAAAACTCTACGACGTTACGGAAATATGTTAAGCACTTATTCAGATAATGTATGACTGCGGAAACAATTAAAATACACAAATGATTCAAACTTCCAAGATTACCTGAGAAAATATTTAAACAACTAAAAAGAATAATGTATATTAAAAACTTCTAATCTTCTGTCTCTCTAAATCTTTAATAACCAGTTATATTTTGTTAACAAAAGAGACAAAACATGCGACGAAAAAAAATTATATAGTTAATCGCATATGGGAGTATATTCGTATCTACCCTGTGAACTACAAAAGAATTACCAAAATCAGTAGAAAATTAGTGAAATAAACATACAAAAAAATATTCAAATAAAAACCTCTTACTTGTCTTAACTGACTTAATTTTACTTCATAAAAATATTTAATATGTATAACAATAGTCAATAAACTATAGCACAATAGTATAAGACTGGTAAGTACGGAAAACGTGAGTTTGAGCACAGATTTAAGATAAAATTTACAGTGGATTACTTTCTTACTGTCTCTTTATAATTTTCATTGCCTATAAATATTGTTACAATACAACTAAATCTACTTTTGTATTCATGTGTTTCGCACTATTTGAGATTACTTATATAATTTATTACGACTGAATCGTATTTTATTAGCTGACTTATCAGTTACAAAATACTTTTACTTATAGAAACCATACTAGGCTTTGCTCGCATAGCGGGGCACTGCCCTGCCCTCTGATGTTGTCGCTAAAAATATTTTGTACTTGATGAGAGGTAACTTTAGAAAATGCTGTACCATTAGTAAATTACGACTTAAATATTTAGAAAATATTTAATTTGTAACTGAAGACGTTTCGTCGAAGTTGGATTTGCAAAATTTAATGATTTTGAAACGTATATTAAATTTACTGTATTATCTATTATAATATCATATTATGATGATATCACAAACGAATTTTATTATAAAAAACTTTCATATACTTCCATACCACCTATAAATCACATGATTTTACAGGATTTCTTCTACAAATTATATTTTCATTCCAAATATAATTATCACAAAAATGGTGTTAGTTTTACAAATAAAAAGCCTACATTTTAACTAATTAAAAATACTTACTAATGTCAAAATAGACGCCTACCATATGAATTTTTAACTTCAGGGGTTTGTTCATTTATTGATGTATTCCATAAGTAAATGTTATCGAACTATATTTTCAACGTAAGACACTCCCAAACTTAACAATGAAAGTAAACTTTCACTTCTAGGAGAATGCCTAAAGATTCGGAGCCTCTCTATCCCACGTGTTACATATTAAGCCTGGAAATTCAAGTAGATTTTGATTCACCAAAAAAACCATAAACTCAATTATAAGTTATTTTGATTTAAAAATCAAACTACTGAATCGATATTAATAACATTTCTATGGTACCCATTAGATATAATATATATTAGATAAAAAAAAGAATTGTCCATATAGATTTATAAATAACGACGTTATGCGATAACAAACAAATAAATACAACTGAATTGAGATTCTTCCCCTTTCTTTAAAGTGGATCGAAAAGGAAGTATTTCGGCGACACTAACATTAAATAATTATGCAACGGCAAATATTGCATAAAGCACACGCCCAGTCTGAGCCTAGCCCGAGACACTACGGTCATAATCTACGGTTGATAGGCACTTTTCGCTAACGGAAATTCTTTGTCAATAAGAACATTCTTTAGTATTTGTTACTAGCTATTTCCCTCGGTTTTACCTGCATGGTTCAGTATATAAAGTATCCTATGTATACCAAATTTAATTTAATCTTTTCAGCAGTTTAAACAGGATAACTAAGATTCAAACATCTAACCATTCAAATATCTTTAGAAACATTTACATTTTTAATATCAGTACGATTATATCCTTACAATAAATACATAATTCATTACTCTCTTAAAGTTGCCCATACATCAATAATGTAGTAGATATACAATTTTTAAGATATAACGTATTTCAATTTGAACTAAACTAGTAAGAGTATAATTGAAAATCTTCTTTAATTTATGAAGTATTTAGATGCAGTTTCTCAATATACGAGGTTTGTCCGGAAAGTACGTATAAAAGTTTTTTAAAAATTTTATTTTACAATTATTCAGGTAAATCAATTTTATCCCCTTCAAAGTACTCCCCCTGTGACATAATGCACTTGTGCCAACGCCGTTTCCACTGTGAGAAGGCTCCTTGAAAGTCCTCTGGTTGTAGGTTTCTCAGCTGCCCCGTCGTAGCTTTTTTTATCTCATTTATGTCCCCCAAATGCCGCCCCCGAAGTACCAATTTGGTTTTTGGGAACAAGAAGAAGTCACACGGGGCCAAATCCGGCGAATAGGGGGGGTGTTCGGTCACCGTAATGGAATTTTTACTCAAAAACTCACGGACAACAAGAGAGGTATGGGCAGGGGCATTGTCGTGGTGAAGAATCCAACGCCCCTCTCGCGCCAATTCTGGACGAACTCGTGCCACACGAGCTTTGAGGCGTCTGAGCACATCGACGTAGAATTTTCCATCAACTGTCTGGCCTGGAGGGACGAATTCTTGATGGACAATCCCCCGAACATCGAAAAAAACAATCAACATTGTCTTGACATTTGAGCGGGATTTTCTTGATTTTTTTGTTCGTGGTTCCCCGGATGTCTTCCACTCTTTGCTTTCACGGCCATTCTTGCCGAGTTTCGAGAGAAACTTGATTACGACGCGCTGCTCTTCAACGGAAGCGGGCTCCATGCCGACGGGGTTTCGTTAAGAGGTAACTTCACAGATGGCGTGACAAGCCAGTTCGCACCGCACGGCGGTCAGACCAGAACTGAAGCATTGTTAGGGACATAAGGAAGGGGTCCTGCGCTTACCTGGCCTCCCCACTCCTCTTTCTCGCATTCCAGAACACTTTTATACGAACTTTCCGGACAGACCTCGTATATATATATATATATATATATATATATATATATATATATAGATTAGTTACATTTACGTATTTTTATATTCATCTGTTTTAGAAATAGTACAATTAGGTACTTACTAAATAATAAGTATAGGTATGTATATTCATTCAACAATAAATAAAGAACAAAGTACATTTTCATGCTCGTATTATTCTATTAAGTTTATAATTTGAGTAATTTATGAATTATCAGAAACAATAGTTAACTGCTTATATCCTTTAAAAATCAACTTTAATAATATAATAAAACCTGATTGATGATCATATCCCTTTGTCACGGAAAACATAAATTTCGATTCCTCTAATTACCGAAAGGAAGTCTCTGGTTGTGCAACAAATTCTTTAGCAGTCAAATCCGGCTGAAAGCGAACTAGCACGGACTATTCAAACAAATAACTGGTGAACTATTGTCATCCCAGTATGTTTCTAAGAAAGCCTTTGCATATTCAATATGGTAAAACAAACCAACGATGTCGACTTAAAGAAATTCAAAACAATGCACAAGATAATGCCCATACCTGAAAAATCTCCTTTAGGTTCGGTTTAAGAATCCGTTCAAACTGTCACTGCGTCATATTTGTGTTGAGGCAAAACAATTCGTTGTTATTAGTTAGTTACCCACTTACATTCATAAACAAGTAAAATATGTGTAGTTATTTAGTTATTATAATAAATCCTTAAGTGGGTTCTTATTTCTTAGCGTCTAAATAAATGCGTGAAGATATTGGGATTTATATTCGAGTCGAATGCCAAAAGCCTCTATCCTTATATACTTATGTTAATTCATTCATAATTCATCTCATACTACATATCATATCGTCATCGATATCAAAGCGTTGACGACTTCTTAAAATAATTTACAATTTCTCTCAGATTTTCAAATTTTTAATTTTCTCAAATTTAATTCTAGTCAAATAAACCTTAAAATAAAATCCACTTAATATCACTAAATTATTTTATGATTACCAAATAATTAAATCACTTATATATCATTTTATGGTTGAATCTATACTGTGTAATAGCATCTGTAATAGGTTTTATATTGAATAAATTTTATTATTAATTAATAATTTATTTTCCACGGATTCGACGTTATATTCATCTTATTAAATCACTGACTCTCCAACTCAGTATAGGTTAATAAGAAAGATGAATATGACGTAAAAACTTTGGAAAATTAATCATTGATTACATATATTGACATCAGTGTGATGCGATGATATACCTCCACCGCGCCACAAAACTTATTGTATAATCACGCGAAACCGAACCACCCGGTAGTCATACATAAGTATAAATCATTACTTGTTGACAAGATTCATTAATCAACAATAATATTAATTACACTACTATATTACTAGATAATGCAACTCTCTACTTTAATTCGTCCCTTCCTTCCTTCACTTCAAGGAAAAATTTTGTGCATTCATAATGTTTCTGTTACTCAAATTCAAATAAGAAAATTTTATAGCAATATAGACATCGATAAGAGTATTCAATATAAATCAAATATACTCGACAACACATAATGTTCTACATTCACCATAACAACCACTATAATGCCACTAACTACTTACTTCATTTGAAATTAGGTCGTGATCATTACTGTAGCTACCACTTAGTCAACTCTTCATTTAAGTAGATATGTCTATATGACAGTGCGTAACAACCCAAAATTAAAAACTGGTGACATCACTTATTTAACATTAATCAAGAATTCATTAGGCGTATTTATGTTTTCGTGAGAGCCGCATGTGTGGTAGACCATTTCAATGTACCACAGACCTCACAAGGTATTTACTGTTGGAATATTTTATATTTTATTGTTTGTATGTACGTGTAACCTCTCGGCTATACTATTTTATCATACACCTACGCCCAGTAGATATAATGAAATGCGTGTACAATCTGAAATCCGAAAATAAATTACCTAATATTTTCTATAAACAACTTTCTCCGAAACAAATCGACCAAAATATAAATTTTTTTTTAAGATTGTTCAAATTTAAAATAGAAATGTTACTAATAGGTATCTAATTTTGTATGTGTAAGCGAAATTTTTTTTACGTCAAACCTTACTTGAAACTTTATATACTTATTAAATATCTTTGCGTAGAATAATTCAATAAGGAAACACCTACCTAATGAGCAATATACTAAAACCCTTTCATAATCCCTGCGGTGCCATTATCATGTCATCTCCTGTCAATACTTAACAATGACGAAACATAGGTATTCCACTAAACAAAGCCCTACAACAATAACATGTCACACCAGTTTTGTAACACTGATATTTCGGTTCATTCATAATGGAATGGCACCGCTTATTAGATACTCGCTTGCCCAATGAGTCGAGCGATCGAATGCGTGGGAAACTAGGTCGTAGTACTCTTAGCTTGGATAGTTTTCAGTCAGTAGTTTTTAAATACAATAACAACCTAGAAACTCGTCTTCCATATTAAAGAGCCTATCTTACATAATTACAATTAAAATTTACGCAAATTGTTTCCTAGATGATCAAACCTTTACAAACCTCATACATTAATGAAACATAATAAAAATTAATAATGATCCAGTTAATAGTTAAGTTGAAATTAACTTGACTAGAACCTTGAACTACCTACATAAATAAAATACAATAAATTAATACAAATGTAGCCAGACATGTATCACGAGATGCAAAAAATAGAGCAGTATTCGAACTATGAAGTATTATGGGTGACCAAGTGTATGTTAGAGGAAACAAAATACAGAACAAGTGGCAATAGGTTAATGATTCTCATAAATTCGATTACTGGAGGAAGATTTACGAGTATGTTCATATTTGGACGGTGATATAATAATACTTGCTGTGTGGTCCCTGCTTAGAATAGGCCGCCTAAGAGAGGGCGAGCGATGGACAGCAGCGTCTCTTAAAACGTCTCCAAAGCCTAACTGCAGTTGCCAATCAGCCTACCAAGCGGCAACCAACCAACTACTGGCAAAACCCCTCTAGGGAGAGACTTAAGTTCAGCAGTGAACAATTAAAAGCTGATATGATGATGGTGACAATAATACTACCACTAATAACACTAAAATTATAAAATACCTACTGTAACTTAAGATCTTCATGTCACAAAGGATCTATAATGCTAAGTGACAGATCTAGTGTTGAAGGCAAGTTTGGTGGCCTGCTTATCTCTTATAGGGGGCTCCAACTCGATAATCTAACATAGTAATAACCCTCGGATAAACTTGGCATAAGTTATTTGACAAAATTAAAATCACAAACAAATAAAGACCAATAATATTTGAAACTCACAGAAACATCAGTATTAAGAAACTTTAAATGGGCCCTGAAAGTCTTACGAGAAAGTTTAAAGCTCTATAGGTGCAAAGTTTTTGTTTAAGTATTTCGTACTTATGGCTACATTTTTAATGCTGTTAACACGCGAATGGCAAAACACCACCAGTGCGGTCCTAAATGAGGGCTCACGTCACGTAAAAGTCCTAGGGACCATAACAAAGTCGATTGTTCCGCGTGCAGGGGGGGGGCATGTTACAAAAGAGGGGGGGGGAGCATGCGCAAGCGCAGGAACAAAGCACGGGGCATCGACCTGACCGCGCTTGCCTCGGACCTGGAGAGACGGATTTTATATTAACCGACATATCTCGGTATTCTATAACACTTCTGTCGTCTAGCCTTGTCGTGGAGTTACCAAATTGTGGAAGTGGGAACGAGATAGCTGCAAACTGGTCTAGCTCTGTATTTATGGACTAGGTTACGCGAAGCTTACAACCGTGTAAAACCCTCAATACTTCCGTTATAATAGATAAAAATCACTGAATACATTTTCATGTACTCAGTAGTTCTCCGAATATAGATTTTACTATATTTTCATAGTCATTGATACACCTATGTAATTACAATAATAAAATACATGCAAATTCATGTGTTTATTTTAATAATAAATCCTGCTAATATTAAAAATGCGAAAGTTTGTAACGATGGATGGATGTTTGTTACTTTTTCACGCAAAAACTACTGAACGGATTTAAATAAATTTTGAGTACGCGAGTAGGTTATATTCTCATTTAGCGGACAATATGTACTGATTAACATAGATAAAGCTGCAGAATACAACTAGGATTAAATAAGAGATGATCCCGCGAAATAAAACAATGACTGGTTATAACAAAAATAAAATATTTGTCAACACATGAATAGTTTCGATTGCTATCCACTGCCTAATTAGTATCCTATAAAATACTAAGAGAGTAGAGCCATACAGGAGATGAGAACGTTGTAGTGTCAGTAAATAGCAGTAGACAACGACTAATAACGTAAAACACTAAACATAAATTCAAGTTTTACATCATAGTAAAATAATAACTATAATAAAAACATATTGATACATACCGAAGCCATTCATTCCTCTGGCATCTCATATTTGCATAGGTGCATTGGTGAACACATCTGACCCTATCAAAAAATAATTACTAGTGACGATGATGCTAGAGTAATTTTCTACCTTATAATCATTGGTTTAATGATTGTTCTTCATTAAAAGCTTCCAATATGAAAATATTAGGTATTTTTTGTTATCTAAAAAATCCCAAGAGGTGTACATTTAGAGAAAGACACTACAAAACCCAAATTTCCTATTATTTTTTTATTATTAAAATATAAACATTGACAGCCATAGGTAAAAGTAGCCAATTGCATATAATAAATATAAAAATTGTTAAGCAATAAGTAGAAATAGTCGGGACTTTAAAAACAATAAGTAGGTAATTTGCCTTATAAAAATACCTACTTGAACGAAGGGAGATTATTTAAATTCCTCTAAAGTTTTAGTTTAAAAGTTGTAAAAATACATTATATAAAATTCATAATTGTAAACAGTCAAGATTCCGCTAAAAAAAGCTAGAAAATCTGAATATATGTAAACGTTCAAGTATGAACTCGGCCGTGTAGTCCAGGCATAAAATAGCCTATCCCTTCCTTTCCCGTGGGTGTCATAAGAGGTGACTAAAGAAGGGCGAGGGATAGGTAGCAGCGTCCCTCTTAAAACATCTAAAACTTAACTGCAGTTGCCAATCCGCTTGCCAAGCATGGCAACTACTGGCAAAACCACCCAAGGGGGAGACTTATATTTAGCAATGAACAGTTAAAGGCCGATATGATGATACTGATGAATTTCTTAACTAAAATTTATTTTCAACTGTTCTCATTTCACCTAAGTATTTGGAGACGTTTCAGACGCAGTTTTTATTCCAATATTGATCGCATGTTATTTTTATCATAAAAGAACAGCTATTTTCTTAGTACAACAAAATCTTATTGCAGAACTCTGAAGATAATATACTTATTACGTGATTCTGCATTCAAAATACAATTAATTTAAATATATATGTATTAAAAATCATTTTAATAAATCAACCTATTTGTAAGAGCATTGTGCTACTTGTTTCAGAGGTGAGAAATTGTACGTGACAGCGGACAAACGCGGTGAAAAAGGCGGTTGCAAACGACCGTTGTGCTGGACGCTACTGGCGCTAGTAGTGGCCGCCATTGTCGCTTTGATTGTATTAGCAGCAAGTAAGTTAGATTGATAATAATAATCTATATATATAAAGATATTGCACCACGGTGTTTGTGGTCGCACTCCTTTGAAACGACATGTCCGATTAAGATATTTTTTTATTTATTTATGCTTTTTACATACATTTTTAATATAGATATGAGGTTAGAACGAAAATGTACATAGGGGACATTATCCCTTAAAAGGATTTCTTCCAGTCAATCTTAAGAATTTTTTATGTATGGTAGGCATGGAATAGATTGTAAAGTATATTTCATACCGCTAGGTAATTAAGGTTTTACTGTCCCTAATTTATATGGTAGAACAGCATTTTCTGTGTCATCTAGTAATAATATATATTGTGAGCTTCAAAACAAACCCCTACAGGAGAATCTTAAGAAGGAACGTCAGTGCCATTTTTTCCATGCAACCTCTTTTCTTCTTGGATTTAAACAAAAAGAGATGTATTATATAATGATTTTAAGAATTCCTTTAGCAATCGACAAGCTATATTTCTATATTGATTCCATATTACATATGACATTACGGAGCAAATCAATTCAAACAGTATCATATTTAAATCAAATTAAACAATTTTTATACAAATATGATAATATAATTTTAAAAAATATTTCCTGTAAACATTTATTAACATTTCAGCTGGGATTCTATTTGCGAGCTCACCAACAACTCTGGAGCAATACAATTCATCAGTAAGCTCTGCGCGCGCGCTGGGCGGGATCACCCTTGAGCATGATCATGACGACCACGACCACAGTCACGACCACAGCCACCACGACCACGACCACGACCACGATCACGACCACAATGTGGAAACCACAACCCAACAACACGGACCAGACACGCAGAATGACGACAGTCATCACTCCATTGGGTCGGATGAATCGGATTTATCTATGTATGGTAAGTCTATGTGATAAAAAGGAAATATTTCATTTTTTGTTTGTAATGGATAAAATCGAAAATATACTTAAGAAAGTTATATTATCAGCGAATAACACGAGATGTGCTTTATTTTCAAAAAATTATGTGATACCGGAACTATAATAAAATTGTTACTAGACGATATTTAAAGATATGTTTATGATAGACAAAGGGCATATTTAGGAAAAAAATGAGAAATCTTGATAAGAGCAAAATATTCATTTTAGATTTTTTTTTTTCTATCTGTTTAGCATCACGCAAAACATACTGCATCAAATTAGATGCTGCTTTATAGTTGCATAGTTTATAGTTTACTTTGATACGCTAACTAAAAGTGTTTACTTACTTAAAATCTAATTAATCTCGAGTGTCTGCACTAAATGTCATGCGAAAATTTTTGTTCGCAGAAAACAAAATTCTCATTCCACTATGAACATCAATTACTTATGTGACCTTAAGTTGGGGGAAAGATGTGGCAAAATTCTATTAAATTACAGAAAGAGGAGGTTCAATGAACATTTCATGTCGACTCCTTATTCTCTTATTTCTCAGACAAAAAACGCTAAATCTAATTTCTTACACAATTTATAATATATTATATGTAATGTATAAGGTACGTTATATGTCAGATAATTAAAATTTGTATTCGCGGATACTAATAAGGATCATTCGAGTCTAGATCCGCCAATATGAATACGGATTTCAACTTTTTTACGACTTAAAAATCTTTTAATTAATTCCTTTAAGACTACAATATATGGTAAACATATATATGTTAAATATGTATTTGAAGAATATAGTGTTAACAATTGCATTGCAAAAAGAAATTAAATCATTTAAACAAATATTGAAGTCCCGCCAAATAGTATCAAATACGGATACCTATGGTTACAGATCTTTTCTCAAGAATACGAATTAGAGTATAAATATCCAGCACATCAGTCAGAAGTAATAATGTGTAGAAATACACCAAATTATGAAATCCATAACTTATATAAATATAATATAGTCGTATGACTACTATTCCAAATGGAGTAGTCAGATGCATTATCGAATGATTAGTCTGTAAATCATATCACCAGTGTAAAAATAACTTTGAACGTATTTAATTCTACTTAAACTCCCGCCAAATTCTATCAGAAAAAAATACATTTTAAAAAAAAATATTTCAAATGCTACACCCCTGCTACAAAAAGAATAGTGTTAACAGTTTAAAGTGTCTGTATGTTTGTTTGTGAATTTATAGCTCCTAAACAAATGGACCGATTATAATGCAGATTTTTTTAAACTGACGTGATCTACTTTGACTATGAAGATTTGTTCAGGCGTTTCAAGGTCAACTCTTTATATAGGTTTATGTCGGGACCTTTCAATTTTTTTCATAAATTTATAGTTATAAAATTAACAGCTGTTACGTGACTTAATTATAACTCGTCAGTGTCAAAGAAATTAATTCCCAAAAAAGAATAATAACCAAACTAATTTCAGTTGTTTAAATATAAAAAATCTTTTTATCTTCTTACAGTACCAAAAACTGTGGAAGGTGAGCTGAGGATCGACAACGAAGAATTCACAAATGCGATGCGCAACCCTGAAAGTCCAGAGTACCAGGAATTTGTTAAAACCTTCAGTGATGCCCTAAAAAGGGCGCTGTTTGACAGGAACACATTAGAGCATGGTGACGACGAAATTATGGTTGAAGTAGTAGATGTCAGGTTGGTATTATAAAATTTACTATAACATTCTATTCACATTTTCTTCTCGTATTAGTATTATATTTATCACACACTTAGAAGAATTATAATTTTTTATGGTACTTAAAATGGTAAACAAGCTGATGACCCACCTGATGAAAAATGGTTACCATTGCTTGAAGACATGGACATTACAGAATAACACTAACGCCCATGGTACTCCTCATGCATTGCCATTCCTGAAATCAACATCCAATTATACATCTAAAATTTGACGTTTTAAATAAAATTTATTTGAAACAAAAATTGCATTATCGAAATCTTTTTATCAGGTTATATAAAAAAATTTCGATAATGCAATTTTTTTATATAACATGACTATTCAGAAGATTATAGCAAATCGGCCTTTTTTTAAATGATCATTACAGGAATAGACTACACACCCATGGACCAAAAGCCACAAACCACTGCATAGCCCCCACATATATAAATCATTTCGTTAAATTTGCTAACCCTTTAAATACATTTCATTTTCCTAAAAATGTCACAGTCCCAGAATGAAATTAACTCTCATTAATCCAGAAAGAAATTTTTAAATTAATTAAGCACTATTGGAGCGCTTTTATAGTTTACACGATTTCGTACGATTCTACTGTCGCGTCATAATAAGGGTGCAATATATATGCAATTATATGGAAACTTTAAAATTTCCGTTTACGTCCACAATGTCGTAACGAAAAATTAAAAGTGTCTACATACAAACTGTAATAAATGTACCGTACTAGTAGATTTGTAACCATGTATATTATTTTACTTACAGAGAGGGTTCGCTGATCGTAACCTACAGGATTCACTGGAAACCAAGATCTAAAGAACATGAACCTGCTGAAGACTTATTGACACCCGAATCATTAAAATCAAACCTCGATAACTATCTAGGTAGAAACAACAGAATGATTAATATCTATCACATCGCCGAAGACAAAATGACCACAAGATCTGTTCTGGACCTATGTAAAATATCAAATTACGATTGTCAATACAAATGCGAGTTCGACGAAACTACTCTTGATTTTACTTGTATTTGTCCACACGGCCAAATATTAGATATGATGAATTCAAAAAATTGTGTACCTTACCTTGAACAGCCAATATATAGCAATACAGAAGAAAAAGAACAAGATTCAAACGAAGACACACAACAAAAAGAGTTCAAAGTTCTGAGAATTGGTGAAAATCCGAGCACAAGTAAGTCTATACCAGAAGAAGAAAAACCAAATACTGAGTCAGTACATGTTGCTGAAAATGGAAATTTTGACTGGAAAGAATCTCACCATGTTGTTCCAGAAACAACTACACAATCTGAAGCTGATGTCAACTTTTCTCATATATTTGGTAATATGAACGAAGAGCACAATAACGAACATACTCCAAAACCAGAGCCAGAGCCTTCTTCTGAACAAGAAACCAATTCTGAACCCAAGTCAATACCTATTAAATTACCAAATTCAGAATCTGTGCCAGAACCTGAACCAACAGCAGAACCAAAAGCTACTGCTGAACCTCAACCTGCTGTGGAGCTGCAACCAAAAGTAGAACCAGCTGCAGAACCAACCGCCGAGCCAGCAGCAGAACCAACCGCCGAGCCAGCAGCAGAACCAACTGCAGAGCCAACTGCAGAACCAGCTGTAGAACCAGCCGCAGAACCAGCTGCAGAACCAGCTGCAAAACCAGCTGCAGAACCAACCGCCGAGCCAGCAGCAGAACCAACCGCCGAGCCAGCAGCAGAACCAACTGCAGAGCCAACTGCAGAACCAGCTGCAAAATCTGAACCAGCTATAGAAACTACAGTTGTATCTAAATCATCAGTAGAACAACACCCATTAGAACCGACACCAGAGCCAGAACCAAACGCAGAACCAACCGCGGAGCCTGCGCCAGAGCCGGCACCAAAATCTGAACAAGCAGAAGCTACGCCTGCATCAGCACAACATTATCTAAATATCGAACGTACAGCAGAACCAACAGCAGAATCTGAATCAGATTCTGAACCTCGTGTTGAACCCCTACCATCTGCTAAAGAAATTCTAGAGACAAAAACAACTACAGACTCATATTTTAATCCAGAACACCAATCAATATTATCTGAAAACTGGACGGAACCTGAATCGCATAATACGGAATTACAGTCAGAACCTGAACCAACTCCTGAACCGAAACTAGACCTTGAAACAGAAACAAAACACGATTCAGAACAAAATACATTCCAAACTGCAATCCATGAAGAACAGTCTAGTGAAAATCCTATTAAAACAACATCCAGGGTCTCAATATCTGAACCGAATATTATAAATGAACCATCTTATGAACCAAAACCTGAAATAATTTCTATTTTAAGTAAAACTAAGAAACAGAATGATTCTACTACCTATATATCAGACAATAACACTGAAGACCCAATTAATCATGAATGGCTAGAGAACAACAACAATGAGACTGATATAACTAATACTGTAAGAAATATTGAGAATAAAATGGATGAAAATTATTTAACACAACAAAGATCGTTTAAAACTTTCGATAATGAATTTGTTCAAGAAACTACAACTACCAAAGATATCATAAATAATATGGATGAAGACATTTCATTTAATGATTTTATTAAAAAACAAGAACAAATGCACCAAACAATCACAGAAATTAGTACTATTCCTAATACTGAAAACTCTACGATAACAATGTCTTCCAACATCAATAACATGAATGCTGAAAATAATGCCGAAGATCAAGTATTAAATACAAATACACCAATAGAAACGACAACATTGTCAGAAATTCCAGTTAACATGAAAAACCAAGAAACAACAGAAATAGAATACAATCACACCTCATTGCACTCGGCTGATGACAAAACTGAAAATAATTTAGAGAACACTGAAAATAATAAATCTTCGTTAACATCTGTCACTGATCAAGCGAGATCATTTCATTTTGATGGTAATGAGCACTCAGAAACTACAACCACGGGATCACAACTGTTAAATGAATATTCTATTAAAAACCAATATTCTGATTCGGTGGAGAACAAAAATTTAATGGACACTCTTAATAAAAAAAATCAAAGTGAAGCAAAGGAAAAAACGTCTTCCGAAAAAAATATTCAAGACGATGAATCGGATATAACTTTTGATAATGTAAATACACTTTATAGTCGCTCATCTAAATCAATTGAAAATCAGAACACCGACATTTCTGATGTTACTGAGCCGACTGATCACTTAAATAAAGACACTACTGTTACTACTGATTCAGACTGGTTATCAGAAACTATCACAGAGATTAGTTATGAAGAAGCAATAAATAAAATGGAAAAGCACGAAACGACTGAAACAAGTGTAAGTAGTAAAATTGATGATATAATTAACCATGATGTTACCAAAGATGACTTCGAACCAGATTATTTAAATAACATGAGTTCAACTAGTACAAAAATTACGGAATCTGATGTACCTCTCCATGGTGTAATACAAGATTATGATAATGAAGATTCTCGAGTCAAAAGAGTAAATAACGATATAACAACTGAACCCCTTCCAAAACAAAGTTCTACAGAAAACATTAAAGAAACACCTGTCAACAGTTCATTACATATCGTACCAATAGAAACTACTACTATCAGCGAATATATCTATCAAACAGCCGAAAAATATACGAATGAATCTACGGATATTTTAAATGATCAAAATAGGACTCAAACTACGAATGAATCTCCAACTTTTACTAATGTTGAACCAGCACCAGTTTGGGAAGTATCAGAAACTGAAAAGAATACAGATACAGACAAGATATCGGAAAGATCGGATGTTAATATTTCTCTTATAAATAATACAGTTCTGTCTGTAACCACAAATACCCCAACGACTGTAGTATTAGGTTTGGATAATACTAAAAGTACCGAAAATCTAAATTCAACGCAAGGGAACAATTTAGGCGTTCAAATATATGAAATACCTAGTCATATTGGTAACCATTCAAGTACGTTAACAAATATCACACATTCTCATTCGGCTGAGTATGATGATCACGAAATAGAAATGAATCCTTTTCTACCAGAGGTGGAAAACAATAAACATCTCGTTAAGAAATTACAAGAAGGACACGACTTAGAACCAACTAACTTAAACGAGACTCAAAACGAAAACACTGAAGAGCATATTATGAATACTTCAGATGTCCATACTTCGGCAAATAATGACACATTAGTAGTATTAACGAAAAGCGAAACTGATACTACTACCACAGAAACTGATACAGCATTCAATGAGTTGATGAATAGCCACTCCTTGAACCAAAACATAGAAACAAACAAAGAGAGTACCGGAAACCATATGTATTCAGTAGTTGAGCAAGAAAATTTATCAACATTTTTACAAGACACTGACGACTTAGATCTTTATAGAAAACAGATCTCTGAGACAAAAAGCAATGTAAATGAAATATTAAACAATTCAACCAAAGCTATTCCCGAGACAACAGAAGCTATAAATGACGATTCAAGCGATTATCTTAGTGTTGTTCCTATAGAACCTGAAAAAACAGACGAAAGGGGAGCACTTAAAAAGGATTATGAAAGTAAGAACCTACAGGAGCTTAACGACATTAGTGATTCTCCAAAAAAGAGTGATAAAAGGACATTAGATATAACCAAATTGGATACAGTAACTAATTATGATGCGTAGTAGTATATTATAATTAATGTGTACTTTGTATTATATTCTGATTGTTTCCTGTGATGCTGTCGAACAAGTTTCTATCAAACAAACTTTTTATACCAATGTAAAAGCAGGTTATTGATTCTAATTAGTTGACCACTTTATGAAGAAGTGATACTCCCCCGTAATATTATTAAAACAGTACCTACCTACTAAAGAATAGTAATTTAGATTTTGTCAGTCAGTTGATGACACTTAATTTTATTAGACTAGTCAATCTAGAAAAGAGTCATCATCGTGAGGTTTTAGAATTATTTATTGATTCACATATATACCCTAACATGATGTTTCCAAAAGAGTGTAGATGTTTCTGAATGGGTACTTCAGCCAAAAAGAATTACTTGAAATATCCTATTATAAATTGTTACCATAGCTGTGTATATTATAATTATATTATCAAAATTAATTCTTGAATGAAATATTCGATTTAATGTATTAATAAATTACGTCTAATGTATATTTTCTCGTGACGAATGAAAATATTGTCTGCCATGCCGTATTGTGATAACTCGCAAGTAATAGCTACATTCCAATTGTTCTTAAATATCTTAATTTAGTGATATGCAGAAGTGAGGTCTGATTGTAAAATAATAATTATGTAGTATTTGTTAACTAAGATATATTTTGTATAAATGGTTGAAATTGTAAAGAATTACTTTGTAAATAAATATAAAATTATAATAATTATAAAACTAGAAATTTTATTTCAACAATAACAATTTGAAAAATTTTACAAATTTGGATATTTGCTACTCAATCACATATACACATATCTCAACGATTTTATTGATACTACGCAACAATAGATATGTTCTAAATAGTATTTTCAATAAAACAAAAATCTAAATATCATTTTATGTGACCACTGACTAAAATATGTTACAGTCTTATCAATAAATATTTGGTTGTGGGGTGATTTCATCAATTTCCTTAGCAATCATCGACTGATCATCTAAAGCCATTCTCGCACATAAGCATCCTTCTCCCATAGTACCATTACCACTAACTATACATTTTCCTAGTACACTCTTACAGCTGTTGAATGATACAAAAATATTTTCATTTTTTTCTAATTTCATGTTTTCATTTGTCTCCATGTCAAATATTTCCTTTGTTTTAGACAAACCAAACCCACATTCATTTTCCGATGTTACACTGTCTTTATCAATATTTACACAGTTTGTAACTTGTGTATCACTCGTATTAAAAACACCTCCACAATCGCAACCTTCGCAAGTATTTGTACTTTTCACGCTTATATCACTAGCATAAATGTTTTTATTTACTTCTTGTAAATTCTCGTTTTTATGTAACTCCTTTAATTTATGATTATTTTCTTCTGGTATTAAATCGTAATATTCGTTGACAGGAGAAGATATTTGAGCACACAAACAATTTTTATTTATATCCGTTCCATCACCCATAATACATCCACCTAACGCTGATTTACAGTCTCTAACAGTAGAATTATCAATTGTATTTGCATTAGATAATTTGTCATTATTAGTTGACTTATTATTATTAGGTGTTTCTTTCAATAGAGATTTTTCCAAATTTAATGAAGTGTTAATATCACTAGTTGTGCACCCACTAGTCTGTCCAAATTCAACTTTATTATGTAGCACACCTGAAATATATCATAATATTAAAATAAATAATCACAATCAGTAGCGTAGCGTAGACTAATATAGACATGAGCAAAGTCGCATAACCGAGCCCCTTTTCTTTCGTTCCCAATATCTACCCAATAAACCTATCTTACCAAACATGCTTCGACACGACATACCTACTTATGATAGTGAAAAAAAAAAATATTTTTGTAACATAAGTGATTAAATTTTTTATAAAAGTAATCAGCTTCAGCTTTTTGCTTTACTCAAGTCCTGTAGTAAGGATTTCTAATTGATTTTTGCAGCTAAATCTACTTCGATTGACAGTAATGCTAAAGCAGAGAGTTAGTCCTGCTCCATACTGTTTCTTAAGTACTTAATTCATATAATAAAACTAGGAATTGTTTGGTTGTTGTTATTTCAAGTTTAAAAAAGAGACAAGTGTGGTCAATATTTTTTAAGTTTTTATTTAATTTTTATAATAAACTGGTGTTTTAAGTTTGGTGGCATCACATTTAAAGACGTCTCGCGAGACCTCTTTTACGTGCGAGGCCGTGGACGAGGGCTCAGTTCGCCCACACCTAGCTACGCCACTGATCACAATAATGTTTGAAATTAAATATAATATTTATAATATACCTGAAGTGTTCTGTCCATGTGTAACATCACAGCCTGCGCTTGAATCGGAAGATATCCCGCTGTCCATTTTATTTTCTAAAATTATAAACATTAGAAACATAAAAATTGTCCTCATTCTTTGAATTGGCAATCATGAAATTAATAGATAACAGTCATCAAAAAGAGTTCACAATTGATGTAAAAAAGTTTAATATAAAGTGTAACAGAAATATTCCTCTTTTTAAGAACAGAGTGGATGATTGTATTCATTTCTATACCATTACTATCTTCTATCGAATGGGTAATAAGCTTATTTATCTTTCCAAGTTTTATAAAAAAATGTACTTACTATGGGTTGCTAGATGCCGTTTTCTTGCATATTCATTAGAAAATTTCTTGGTACAATTAGGCATAATACAGCACAGTTTGTTTTCATCGGGTTCATGGGATTTCATATGGGTTTTCATATGATGAGGTTGTATAAATCCTGGTGAATTTAAATACATAATAATAAATACCATTGGACATGTTAGACAGCATCCTCTATCCCCTATGAATTAATGATAACTTTATTTGCTTGAATATTTATTTAATTACATTAGAAGTGTTAAAAATCAAAAATAGCATCTGTATTCAACTTCTGTATACAAATATTTAATATTGAACTTGTTTTTTAAATTTTACATTAAAATAGATTTCAAGCAAGTAAACACATTTCTCAGAAAGCCAATTATTTCTCATTAAATTTCTTATCTGTTAAATCTCTGTATTTAATCAGAATTTTATTATATATTTTAACTGCCACAGGCTAACACATATTCCAAGAATAGCTACAGATCTAGTGCCTACTTTGTTAAATATTTTTTTATAATAACAATATAAGTCACCTTTGCCACATATTTTACAATAGTGTTGTTTCGCTTTTGTGTGGGTGAACTCATGATTTTTTAAGTGATGTGCAAAGTTGAATGATTTGTTACACCCATCTGCACTACATCGATACTTGCGTTCTGACTCGGGCTTGTGCGTTTTCATGTGAGTACGTAGTGCTAACTCACTGTTGAATATTGTACTACATTGTGAGCAAACACATTTTTCTGTAAAACAATATTTATTTTTTCTTTTAGAATTAAATGCATAAAGTTATAAAATCTTATTTAAATGTAAAATTTATAAGGAA
The DNA here is from genome assembly GCF_026898425.1 of Galleria mellonella. Lineage (NCBI taxonomy): Eukaryota > Metazoa > Arthropoda > Insecta > Lepidoptera > Pyralidae > Galleria > Galleria mellonella. Next base: position 2,593,333 of record NW_026442090.1, on the reverse strand, counting down.
CATGTAGGTATAGACTGTTTCAACAAAACATGATTAAAATTTAAACAATCAAATAATTAATCTAAACATAGGACAATCTACTGATGTCCAATAGTAGTAAGAACAAACAATTACTTAATTGAATAAATCTTCATTTGTTACTAATTTTATTCGAGATTGTTTTTGTGATAATATAATATCAACAAAATATGGTTGTTTTCATTAAAGGACATAAGTATAAAGCTTAACTTTTCATACTATTTCTTTAGCTAGACTTGTTGACTAAATGCTCATCCTATAACTAGTTATACTATTTTAAAATTTGTATTACTAACAGCAATTACCGGAAATATCATCCACTTAAGAGATATATTGATAAACCAAGATAAAGTAACCTATATCTTCCATAGCTAGTGGAGTAGCTACCAGAAGGCTAGATAGGGCAGTACCCCAGGGCCCCTAAGTTCAGGCCCTCAGACTCTGACTAACAAACTATAAATGAAACTAATAAAATTTATCCCACTTACAGAATACAAATAAACCAGATTCCAGAAATGTAACTTTAATAATGACAACTTATTTGAAAAAATACAAAATGTTGGAGACTTGATGGCAAATACATTGCCAACAAGTCACCAACATTTTTGTTTGAAACTTGCAGGAAACTCCCCTGTAGTCTTAGGTTAGTTTAATTTTTGTTCCAGGGCCTTTGATTACCTAGTTAGGCCACTATGGGTACCATTATATGTTTTACAGGTGTCCATAGACTACAGTAACAATTTATCTTTAGACAGGCTGTATGCTTGTTTCCACCTTCATGGTATAAAAAATAAATATATATATACTGAATTTCATAATAATTGATTAAGTACATAATCAACTGTTAAACAATCAAGTAATATTACCTATAATACAAATATTATATTAATTGGACATTAAATTTCCCAAGGGATTTAATGTTCATATTTTAATGTTTGCTTTGACTTTTGTATGTCTTTCATGATAAAAAAATAAATAAAAGTAATTACCACCTTTATGTGCATATTTGATGTGTCTTTTAAGTAATGTCTCATCACGGAATTTTCCTTTACACTCAGTGCATTGAACACTCCCAGTTCTTTCATGTTGCTTCTCATGGCGACGTAATGCTGATCTGTAACATGCATTCATATTCAATTTATTAATTACTATATATCAATTTTCTTTATACTTTTTATACATATCATAAAAACTTAACATCTTCTAGCTAGGTGTGGGTTCTCCACAAAAGGAAGACAATTAGCCCATTCTGGGTAGATGACTTTTACACTAATATACTCAATATAGGCCCACCATATACTATATATTATTCATCAAATATTTTATCTCATTCTGTTCACAATAATAGAATGACGATACATTTTATTCTCCTTACTCTGTCACCACATGAACAGATAAATTTTAGTCTACTAAAAGGTGCATTACTGAACTCTACTAGAACCAATAAAACAATAACAAATAATAACAAACTTACATAAAACTAAATCTTTTCTTGCAAACTTTACACTGAAATGGGAGAGAGTGACTTTGTTGGTGCCTTTTCCTTTGACTTTCATATTTAAACTCTTTTCCACAATAAGCACAAAATAATGAATTATTTGAATCAACTTTTTCTGTCATATTGATTTTATTTTTAAGATTTCCTGCTTTCCTTCCATGTATAATTAATTAACAAAACAATGAATGAAAAACATCGATATAAGCAAATATAAATAAATGCGAATACATCGCAGATTACAGAGACTATATCTAAAAACAGATAAGAAAAAAACACCTAAAGGTTTTTTTTTTTTTAATTTATTTATGACAATGGATGGCCTTCAGTCACAAACATAAATGATATTTACAAAAAAGAAAATATAGTACAAATTACCAAATAAAAATAATTAACAATATTGATAACATAAAAAATGTCTTAAATTTTATCTACAGTATTAGTAATGAAATTAAAAACAAGCATAAAATAAGTTTCGTTGGATAATAAATCTTGAACGCGGCGGGGAACACATTGTGGATGTTCCTTCGCAATGTTACTGATATCAGTAACAAGGTTTAACCGTTGAATATTGAAATTTTGACACTCAAGTATAATATGTTTTATGTCTGCATTGTCTTTAAAACAGTATTCACACTTATTGCCACTAGTAATATTAAATCTGTTGAGGTGAACCGGAACTAAACAATGCACAAAACGAAGGCGATTGATGGTCATAATAAATTTCCTGCCGCAGTATTTGAATTTGCTATACCAAGGTTTAATTGGTAAGTCTCGCTGTAACTCCGCATACCATTTATCTTTAGTATTACTTTTAATTAGTCGATAATAATCTGTGAACAGAACATTCAACATTTCCGACTGATCCTCAACGTGGTCTCGGCGAGCCACTTGTTCCACAACTTCATTCCCTGGTATGCCACTATGCGAGGGTACCCACACAAATTCAGTTTTTACTCCAACTCAATGTTTGTAACTGATCTTTAATTTCATAAAGTATTTTGTTTATATGAGTAATTACAATTATATAAAGATTCCAATACACTCTTGGAATCAGAAACTATTAATATATTTACATTATGTACAAAGTTATTTACAAATACTAAAGCACTTACAATAGCATAACTTTCAGTTGTAAAGATACTACAATTTTCTTCCAATTTAATATTTTTAAGTGAATTTTTTTGTAAATCATAATATGCTGCTCTAACACTATTTGTACTTTTAGAACCATCAATATAGATGACATAGAAATGTGATTTCTTATTCAAAAATTCAAGAAAATCAAATTTGTTATGTACTAAGTCTATTTATCATTTAATATCTAGATAGTTAAGCAATGAATTGTAAGGACATTTGTACATTGACCATTTAACTTTTACATAAATGTGATTTGCTATATCTTTAACATTTAACATTATGATTGAAATTTCAGACAAGGATTGGAAACAATGCTGGAAGTGATATATAATATTATTAAGGACCATATTCTTATTGAAAGACAATTCCTATAGAGAAATACATAGTCAGTGTTGCCAGATAAAATGGACCGGAATGCGCCAAACTGGACCTTAAGTAGCCTAAATTTTTTTATTGCGGTAGAGCCTAAAACTGAGAACAAGGAATTACATAGAAGGAATGATGAAATAAAAACTGTAAATCATAGTAAAAAGAGAACGAAAGATACACCATCAGTTGCTATTTTTCTCAATTCATAGCAGGCTAGTGTATAAAAAATGTGTATGTAAAATTTTTGTTCAATTACATTACTAAATTATATATTCGACACAGTTTATGTAGAAAATATGCAAACAGGTTGTATTTGAATTTTGTAAGGTATACGGCCGTACAACATTTTCTATTTCTAGTTTAATATTGTACAAGATTATTGAATCCTAATATTTTACGACATTTACCTGTTTACTTTAATAAAAGGTAATAATTTCTAATCTGGTAACCCTATCGCGTACTCAATTGCATGAAAAAGATTAAAAAAAAATTCGAAACATTTGTATGGCGAGAGGAAGAAGTATAGTCTAAGATAGTACTATTACTGTATGATAATATAGACATATGTATTCTGTGGTAAGTAAAATGTCATATCGTCAATGTCAAATCAATGTCATTGTCACTACTATCACGTGTGTCGTTATTCGTAATGTGTGTTGGGTATTACGATTGGGATTATTAATCGCGTTTTGAAAGTTATTTTTATTTCCATTTCATATTATAGTCTTCAAAATTAAAAAAAACAAACACAGAATAATTTTCTAATCATTGTACTCTATAATTATCATAAATAAATTCCAAATCCAATTTCTGTCAGAATTAAAAATTAACAAATTACGTAAGTTATTTGTTGTGTGTTTATTTTGCAATGATAAATTAAAAATAAATTAATTCGAAATTTCATTAATAAATTTAAGGAAACATGTCTATATTTGGTATTCCTGATACTATATTTACGATAACTTTGATAATAAAACCCTCGCCGTTAATGTTTACGTACATTAGCTATAAGCATTCCTACCCAGATAAGAAACCGAACAGTTGGCAGCCGACTGCGTCTTATGACTGAAGTGTTAACGCTGTGGCTGTGGGTGCATTCAATGTCAAAAGTTCGCGCGTGATTTTCAATAGATACATTGTACAATAATAAATTGTACAAAAAACTCAGTACAATGCAAGATTGGATCAAAGTAACTCTTATTTTATGCTTATTCGGTACTTTACGAGAAATCCGCCCTTCGGAACCGTTTGTAACTGAATTTTTACTTGGAGAATGGAGAAATATTACAGAAGATCAATTGAATCGTGAGGTGTATCCTGTTGGAACATATTCATATTTATGCCTGTTGGTTGTGGTCTTCTTAGTAACTGACTTTTTGAGATTTAAGCCAATTATTATTTTGTCTGGTGAGTATAATTTTTACATTATATTTAATTATATTCTATTGGTTTTTATTGTTTAATTTAACAGACAATTAACTACCTTAATCTATAAAATGAATTTTATATTATGTAGTGTATAATATTTATACATATTTGATTTTATTATATAGTTACTCTTTATGAAAATATAAAATTTTTGCCTATCCCTAAGACTCGTATGAATATACTATTTAAATAACAAATTATGTAGCAGTGAAACTCACAACTTTTTTTTTAAAATCTCATATATCTTATATAAAAACTTACTTCAACTATTGTAAGGTTAATTTTTTTTATTTAACTCAAGATTGATGATCCCCAAAAGGGGTGATTTGACAATAGTTGCTACCTTGGCAGGCAGATTGGCAAGTGCAGTTAGACTTTGGTGATGTTCTAAAAGGGATGCTGCTGTCAATACCTTGACCATCAATTTGCTTAGTCACCTCTTACAACACCCATGGAAAAGGAAGGGGTGACCTACTCTATGCCGGGACCACACAGCAAAGATGCATTTTAAAAAACATATTTTTTTTTCTTAAAATAAATATTTGAAAGTCTTTCAAACTGAATTTTTAATTAGACAAACTAGCACAGTTTTAAGTGTTCATAATGAAGTGTGACAACTTTGCAACTCTATCAATTTCCAAAAATAATTGAAGAATTTACAATGTTTCTGACTGATTATTTAAAAAATGTTCTGCTAACAAACATTTTATAGTAATCATATATTATGTTATTAAACTATTATTAAAAAAAATGTTTTTGAATAAATCCAAAGCAAAATATTAAATAGGTGCAAAAATTTTAATAATAGATTTAAATGCCAAATATTCTACTATTAATGTTTTAATTTATTAACAGGTCTCTTTTATAAATAAATAAAAACATTAAAAATTTGTTATTGAAAATTTAAAGGTAACAATGCCACATTTCAGTAAGCAAAAATTATTAGAAAAACAAAAGTTATAAAAAATTATTTCATAGTCATTGTAAAAGGTGATATGTAAGAATATCAAGGGTATACTGTAAAGCATTATATGTATGTAGTGTATTTGTTTATGTAATAATTATAATATTTTTATACAGTTGTCCCTTTTTGTAATATAAGACCAAATTAATCTAAGTGTCAGTTTATACTCGATAAAAGGTTGAAATATTAATTGTTACATACATTATAATAGCAACAGTTGACAAATGCCTCTGATTACCCCATTGGTTGTGCGCACATTCATTTTGTTGCATTTAAAAGTATTTTAAAATTTTGCCTGCGGTCTACTAAAGATGATAATGAGACCAAATCATCCCCCACTCACTTTTTTATATGGATTTTTTTAACCCAAACTTTTCACTCTTCTGTATAATTTTTCAAATATATGCTTTAATACAAACCTAATAATTACAAATGCAACAAAAAGAATTATAACCAAATAAGTGCCAAAATTCTTATTGAGATTATTATTGAAGAAATTATTGATAATATTTCTTGAAATTTCTACAGGAATTTTTTTTATTTTTATTTTTATACAACTTAGAATGGCAAACAAGCTGACGGCCCACCTGATGGAAAGTGGTAACTGTCGCATATAGACATGAGCAGTACCATGGACATAACAGAGTATACTGTTTTGCCCACGATACCTCCCATGCGTTGCCATTACTGTTCTATCCATACTTAATAATAATTATTACAGTAAATCATGCTAAGTTTCATCAAAATCCATCCAGTACCTATAGAATGTATGTACAGAAAAACAAACAAAAAATCTTTATAGTTTTTTATTAATATAGATTACTTTGCATGTGGCCATGATCTTGAATTGAACTAATGGCGCCAAATGGAATTGAAACATAGGTTCATTTTGCAACTATAGTTCTTATACACATATAGTTGTTTCTTTAGAAGGATATTGCCATAATTGTTAACAATTATATCAAAGTTTTTAAATCAACATACTTTTTTAGTTTTTTTTATGTAACTTATAATGGCAAACAATCTGACGGCCCACCTGATAACCATCGCCTATAGACATGAACAATATTGTGGACGTAACAGAGTATTATTACAAAACTAAGTAATTATTTCAAACATTTATATGCAAAATATAAGTACATTACGACATGTATATTAAACCATATCTATGTCAGCATCCATTCTTATCACATACAGGTATGTCCCTATACATACTTTACAATGAGTGTAAAGCCATAAGTAAAGCTTAAAGTACGAAATTCGTTCCTAAATAAACATAAATTAAAGTAGATTTATTTTATATCCTTTACAATATGAACGCACAAGAGTGAAATTGTCGGATTATAAAACGTTATAATGATTACTTCTTATCAACAATGTCTATGTGTACTTTGATAGTCTGTTTACGAATTTATTTGATACTAGCTTTTACCTGTGACTTCGTTCACGTGACCGGGATATATTTACTGACTGGGATAAAACATAGCCTATATTCTTCTCCATCCGATATAGTGCGTGTATATCAAATTTCAAAGTGAATGGTTAAACCGTTAAGCTGCTATATAAAAACAAAAAAAATATTAATATACTAAGGAAGGATTCTTTCTTTCGTTTAAATTAATTCTCTCTGTGGTGATGGACTTAGATTACATTGTAATGAGGATGAAAATACTTCCCCATCAATCAGATGAGACGTCGTAAGAGGTGACTAAGGAAACAAAATAGGATGTATCCCGTAAAGAAAAAGAAACCTCGGAATAACACTCTACATTTTCTCCTCAACTCTCTACTAAAGTCAAGTCGTCTGACCAGGGCCTCTATACAAATGCCAAACGAATTCGTCGATGAAATCGACATCACAAGCGCGTCCGTGAGATAGAATGAGATACCAATGCCGGAGGACTCATTCCAACTTACGACACGCTAGCGATGTCGATTCCATCGACGAATTCGCTTGTCACTTGTCTAGAGCGCCAGAACTGTATTAGATTGGTAGGCCTATATCCTTCTCTTGTCAGGAGGAATCTGGGCCCAGTAATTAATGGGTTTAATCTGTGGTTTCTCCTAGAAATTGAATCTAAATTTTACATTGAATTTTACTGTGAAATTGAATATTGGCAATCTCTTTTTAGTATAGAAAATAATTGTCTCATTTCGTAAATAGAGAAAAGCAAGAAACTGGTTCTGGAGATTTTTTATTTCTCCCTCAAGTAAAACATGATCTATTGAATTGTCATAAATTTCTATCGCATGCCATAAGTACCTACTTTCCCTTTATATTTTTTCCAACACGTAAGTACCTAATCCAACGTACCACGCTGTTTCTCACGTGTACACTGATACTTTCAAACCAACTCGGTCTCCCTTTGCTACATTAAAAATGCGGTCCTCTAACCTCAGTTGCACTCTATAGAATATATTTTATTTTCACGTAATTTCGGCATAGTGTGACGCTAAGTATCATGTGATTGTTTTGTAAAACATCGGAACACGGCCAAGTTTCTTCCTACACGGCTATCGATAGACGTTCCGTCGCCCACAGAATACAATGTAATTCACATTTGTAGTAAATGTTGCATAAAACGTAGACGACACTGGTACTACAGGACAGAATCCCTATATATAATATATCCCTATTAATACGATAGCATAAAAATTACAATTACTCGTAACTTTTGTATAGCAGACTTCATCTATTTTTATACTGTGACTAAACCTTTATTGTTGGTAGAAGGAATTGTTAGGAATGAGGATCTAACAACTCCATTACTAGCAATGTACTATAATACAATGTACTGTAATATATCAGGTCGACCGCCAAGTGATTTCTGCTGGAAATCATCGTGGTTAAATCTTGTGGATTTTATCACGATGGGCTAACTCACCTGCTTTCATCTTCACGTATCGTACCTCATTGGTGCTCTGCCAGCGTATACCGATAGCGCGGACGGAGTTGCCATTCCATTATCACCCAAAAAAAAAACCTTTATTATCGGCAGAAGGGATTGTTAGTAATTACTAGCAATATACCCATCAGGCCGACCTCTACATGGTTCCTCCTGGAAATCATTATGGTAATCCTAATGAATTCGTCACAATGGGCCTTACCACTTATCATCCTTCACCGGTGGTAGTTGTAGGTTACTACTTCATTAATCATCCTTTCACAAAAGAACCTTATCGTCACATTGGTCTTTGCGTTTAATACGCTGTAAGTATACTTGCATTAGCTCTCTTAACACTATACCTATACATAAATGGCCACTTAGCATAAGCAGTAGACACGCATGCATAATAATTATGTGACGTAATCGAATTGATAATTCAAACTAATTTTGTTGATTTACTACTGCTGTTGCGTTTTACACTGTGTGTTAAATAACACAGGTGGCCTAGTTACCGAATTTTTACTGCGTGTATCTGCAACTTCAATAAGATAATTCTACTAAATTGCACTTCATTCAAGGGCTAGATGACGCGAATGTGGTCTAATAATGTGGTGCTTATTGCTAAGAATGTCATATGCGTTGTATGATGATTAGATAGTATTGTGAAAGTTTTTCACGTATATTACCTTCCCTCCGGGACGATGTTAGAGGGGTCTATCATGAAATGAAATTCCACATTTACGGGCTCAATTTCGTGTTTTCGTTCATACCGAAATCGATCTGGTAAATGAAGCGTAATATTGCGTTCATTATAAATCCTATCATAAAAGTTTACAGGAACTATATTTAGAATGGTGTGTATTATGTAATTTTAACATCAAATTTGTATTTGTTCGGTCCCGAAATTTCGAAAAATATTTCGTGATAAGCCCTCTGATCAGTTTTATTGAGTAAATGAAACAAAAGCACTTACTCCTTTACTTATTTTAATTTCTTCTAATTTCAACTTAACAAACTCCATATCGCAGCGTCAAGCATATTGGATTGCTATTAGACTACGAGTTCGATTCTCAGTTGGGGTAATTAGAAAACTAACTTTTCTAACACTATGAGCCAACTGACCTGCTTTCATCCTCACCTGTCATCCTTCACTAGTACCCCGCCAGCATATACCGATGGAGCAAGCGGGGTTACCATTCCACCTTCACCCATTAAAAAAAAACTCCGGGTTGAATGCGACTCCATTTCTAACTACATCACGCAATGATCACTTTCAATTTCTGTAAACATCATGTGTGACGTATATGAGTACACCTAACATTTTACTACAGATACGAATTAACTAATTAGACACAATTATAAATGTGTGTGTAATCAAAAGCGTGTCTGCATTATACACAAGTGTTATTATATTATAGTATTGTACATATATACGAGTATGTGTTACACTATAGATAGAGTATTGATACAATATTAAATGATATTATTTATACACTAATACCTCGTACTGTCGCAATGAGGTAGGACTAAGCGATAACCGCATTGTCGTAGTATAATTGCTTATGCATCTCTGTAAACTCCTAGCTAAGCATTTCTTTCACGAGACACATTCTTATATATACGTTAGCTTACCAATAGTGTGTGGGGAATAAGATACCGAGTGATGTGACGTTCAAACGATCAAATCTACGAGATTTGTAACTCCGTAACCACATAACTCCGGGTTTGCGTAAGTCCAGGTGTTACTAGTAATTTTTAATTTACTACAAGTACCTAACTTGTAATAAATTAGAAATTAATTAAACTGTTGTATGAATTTTAATAAAGTACTGTATAGTATGTAGGTCAATGTTTAGACTACTTGTTACTGCATTAAGAGCTCTCTTTTTCAAGAGATAAGACAATTTTGGAGCGTGATCGAAATTACGCCCACAATTAATTTCCATAAAATTTTAGATAATAATGTGTTTTTTTTATTTTGTTACAGGATTAAGTGGAATCTCTGTATATGCTATATTACTATGGACTTCAAGTCTGGAATGGATTCAGGTTTCACAATTTTTATTCGGTCTCTATATGGCTACAGAGGTCGCGTACCTCACTTACATATATGCAAAGGTAATTTATGTCAATTGAAATAAATTGATTCATAGTATCTATAGATTTTAAAAAGTAGTGAAGTATATTGTTTTCTTGTAATAATATCTATATTGTTTTTGTACATACAACAAGAGTTGCAATCAAGCATAGGGCCTGTCTGTTATATTGATAAGCGGATTCAGTAACCCATGAATGGTTGCTGCACCAGAGGCATAGTTAGGCATTAGGCTCACCCGTTACTGAAAGTGTATTGTTCATTTTAAAAGCATTTCAAATATTTAATTACTTATGAAGGCTACCACTCAATGCATCCCCTAGTCTAACGATTTTCGACGTCAATAATAATAATAAAAATTACAAATGGATATTCTTACGTTAAGGTGAAAACTTTAATTATCTTCGTATTTTGTATATATCGATGTGAACGGTGTGGACTGCCGTACGGTGAGCGTGGACTGTAGGGGCGTTGGTTCAGGCTGGAGTGAAACACAGGGATTACTATTCTGAAGCCTCCGGTACCGTCTGAAGAGAGTATTTTTTCTTCTTGTCCTATTTCTTCTCGAGTGTAGTGTGTCGCTGCCCGGAAGCGAATGCCGCTCGACGAGAGGCGGCCTATCTTTATACCCGCCCGCTCGCACGATAACATTTCCAACTCGCGTTAGCGATCTGTGTGAGCGGGACGGGGCGAGAATGAACGAGACGCGTGTCTCTTCAGATCGGTACTCTATAGCGTCTATTTATTGCAATTTACAATTTCTTAATTCTATTTATTGTTACAATTTCTATTTCTATTCGTAGGTAATAATGACAACACGCAAAGGAATACTTTATTTAACTTACACTATCTTAAATCTATGTAAATCTATATAAAATAACAGAATACAGAAACGATTAACTAGGGACTTAATAACTATAAATTACGATTACATATATACAAATAATGTCGCGAACATAATCTCCCGCCGCAGCTCTCGTAGCTGGAGTTAACTCGTGTTCGCGTCGCTCGATGTCGATGTGGGCAGTATGATCAGCTTCTTAGTGGGTCGCCGTAGGATGCCCTTGTTCGTCCGCACGTCGACTGCTCGGATCTCGCCGTCTGGTCCAGGGTAGGTCGCCACCACCACGCCTCGCGGCCACGTGTTGCGAGGCAAGGTCCCATCAGCTATCAGGACCAGGTCGTCCATTTTGATGGCTCCGTGTGTAGCTCGGGGCTCCCGCCGGTGTTGCAACTCGTAGGTACTCCTTCACCCACCGGTTCCAGAAGCAATCATAACGCCACTCCTTGTGTCCCGCCGCGTCGCTCTCTGTGAAGCTGCCTGGGAGTGGGACGCGCGATGGACCGCCCAATATGAAATGATTGGGGGTTAGGGCGCTGTCGTCGTCTGCCGATGTTGACACGTGGGTTAGCGGTCGACTATTGAGGGTGTGCTCGACCTCGACCAGCAGAGTGTGGAGGACTTCTTCCTTGGGCGCCCGCTCGTTCAACGTAGCGGCTAGTGCGGTCTTCACGCTACGCACCAGCCGTTCCCACGCACCTCCCATGAAGGGTGCGCTCGGGGGAATGTAGCGCCACCGGATGAAATGAACTGATGACTCTTCTTGGATGGCTTCCTCGGCTGCTTTCTTCAGTTCGACGTCAGCACCTTTGAGGTTGGTGCCTTGGTCGGACCATAATTCCGTGGGACACCCTCTGCGGCTTATGAAGCGCCGCAGGGCCATTATGGCGGAGTCCGTGCTGAGGCTGCCGGCGATTTCTATGGACTGCGCGCGTCGTTAGGCAGGTGAAGAGCACTCCGTATCGTTTCTGGCGATCGGCCCACTGTCACGGTCATAGGCGAAGTAGTCTAGGCCGGTGAACGTGAACACTTTGATGATGCGCCAGCCTTTGTGGATGGTTGCCCGTTGATGGCTGCGCCGGTCTTGCTCTTCGTAGGCGGCACAGCTGACACCTCTTCAGTTCACTGCGGACGGCGTGTCGTATAACACCCATGTTGTCGCACCTCGTTCGTGGTGATCTCGAAGCCGCCGTGGTGAAGTTTCCAATGCACCCATGCGATGTATAGGCGCACCCAGGTGTGGTTTCCGTCGACGACGGGGGGCTCTCGTTGCTCGGCTGACAGATCGGCGGCGGCTGCTATTCTCGATCGAAGTCGCAGAATGTCGTCGTTGTCTATGACGACCGACAGCTAGTCGACTGGATGACGGCAAATGTTTCAATGCTGCGATTTCGTTGCCGAACGCCTCTTGTTGTATCGCGCGAATCCATAGCCGTCGCGCGCGATCTATAGTGTGTGTCTATGGGGATGAAACACACAGATGGACTATTGCTGTTCTTGATTTTCATCTTCGTCTTCTCTCTATCGACTTTCTTCGTGCGGGTCCAACGGCATGGCGGTGCAGCGTTGATGAGGAATATGCAACACCCGTGCTGAACTGCGAACAAGTTTCAACCAATTAGAAAAACGTGACGGATCGGGTAATGCTATAGACAACTGCGTCGCGTTCTGTAGCTTGTGTACGCGTTCTTCTCCCGTTTCCGCTTGACTATCGTCGCTCGTACTATCTTCACGCGGCCACTGCTCTTCGGGGAGGTACAGGAAGTCCGGCCCACGGAACCATCTATGCTGCGAGCCGAAGTCCGTCGGTGGGTCGCGTGTGGCGTCGTCTGCTACGTTGTGCCGCGTCGGTATCCATCTCCACTCGTTCGTCTTCGTTTCTTCGACGATCTCGGCGACTCTATGCGCGACGAACGGCTTTATGCGCGAGGACCGGTGCGTAGCCATGCGAGCACGGTGCGTGAGTCCGACCAGTAATCGGCGAGCGGGCTTCAGGTCGTGTTCTTCGACTGCCGTGCGCGATAGGCGACACCCGAGGACGGCCGCTTGCAGCTCCAGTCGCGGTATCGTGGTCACCTTGCTGAGTGGGGCCACTCGTCCCTTTGCCGCGATCAGCGACACGTGGACCTCGCCGGTCGCGCTTACGGCCCGCCAGTACACGGCACAGGCGTACGCGTCCGAGCTGGCGTCGACGAATGTATGCAATGTATCGAAGCACCGCGGCACCTCCAGCGCGGACAGCCGTCGATATATCCGCCAGGCGTCCGCTTCCCGTGGTTGCAGCTCGGTGTCCCAGTCGATACCGGTACGCCACGTCTCCTGCAATATCTTCTTCGCCTGTATGGTGATGGGAGTGGCGAGGCCCAGTGGATCGAACAGTGACATGATCGCTCGTAGCGCTTCCCTCTTCGTCGGCGTCTGTTCCCCGCTGGCTATCTGTGGCGGAAGCTTGTGTCCGTTGAAGTTGAAGCCTAAGGTGTCTTCAGAAGGTCGCCATACCATCCCCAGTATCTTCTCCGCGTCGAGTTGTACCACGCTGTCCCCGCCGGTGTCGGAGAACGCGGCGCGCACTTGATGCGAGTTCGACGCCCACCGTTGGAGATAGTAGTTGGCTCGACCGTGGATCTGTGCGACCTGTCTTGAGACGCGTACGGCTTGCTCTTCCGTGTCGAAGCTGGCGAGGTAGTCGTCGACGTAGTGGTTCATGACCACCGCCGTTGCTGCCTCCGGGAACTCCTCCTTGTACTGTTCTGCGTTCTTGTTCTTGACGTAGATCGCTGTACACGGTGACGATGTTGCGCCGAATATGACACTCTTCATCCTATATTCCAAAGGTACCCTCTCGTCGATCTCCTCGCCACAGGAATCGTTGCATGTCCCTATCTTCTTCCCGTATGGTGACCCGCATGAACATGTCCTTTATGTCCGCCGTGACTGCCACCCGTCGTTGCCGGAACCGCATGAGGACCCCCGGTAGCGATTGAAGTAAGTCGGGGCCCGGCAGCAGCATGTCGTTCAAACTGATGCCCTTCGTCTTGGCTGCTGCGTCGTGCACGATAGTTTCCCCGGTTTCTGCGGGTTGATGACGGCGAAGTGTGGCAGGTACCACACCCGTTGGGAACTCCGTGGCGGGGCGACTTCAGCATACCCGTTCTTGAGTAGGGTTTCCATTTGCTGTTCATATCTCTTCTTGATTTCTTCATTCTTGTCGAGTTTCCTTTCGACCAGTTGGAGACGTCGCATTGCCGATTCGTAGTTGTCCGGCGGCACAGGGTCGTCCTTCTTCCATAATAACCCCGTCTCGTATCCTCCCGCCGGTAACGGACGAGTTTTCTCCTCTAAAATGCGTAGGGCGCGACGTTCCTCTTCATTGTAAGACCTCTTCGGTGCGATTCCCACATTCGAGCGCGAAATGTTGCTTCATCATTTCTTCCATCGATTGTTCCTCTTCATGTGTCGTCACTATGTGGCTGATTCTGTGTACCTGCTGTCTTGTCCTGCCGCGACTCGTACCGTGCAGTACCCATCCCAGGTCGGTGAGTGATGCGACCGGCTGCGTGTCGGATCCTCTTCTAACTTCGTGGGCCAGCAGTAGGTGCCAGTTGTCTTGCACAGTACCGTCGGTTTGCCCTCTTCGTAGACCAACTCCCTCTCTATGTCTCGTAGATGTGGACAGCCCTTGATGACGCTGCGCGGTACCGACTGCGGTGATAACTGCAGTCTGTCCATCGTCCGTGCCCCCACTGTGTATTCTTGTGAATTCCGCCCGCGGATCTTGAAGTGAACACGCGTCGATTGGGCTGCGTTGATCCGTGCCCCGGCCACACCTTCCATGTAGAATGGTGCGGGGGGACCCGTCTTCGCTCCGCCACCGTTGATGGTGCAAGTCGACCCGTCGTCCAGTAGCGCGTAGGTGTCGCACGTTCCCGTGGGACCGTGACTCGTATCGGCATCTTCAGGAACGCGATCTTGTCGTTTTCCCTTGCCGATGCGGTGACTGCGGCGGACTTGTCCTCGACGACGTGTGTCGTTACTTCATTCTCCGGCTGTTGTCGCGTGGTGTGCAGCAGAGGGTGATGAGTCTGCGTGCACTCATCCACTCCACATCTCTTGCTCTTGCAGGCGTGGCGAAATCTTCTTACTTTGAGGCAACGGAAACACAGCCTATGAGTCTTCGCTAACTCCCATCTCGCCGATGTGTCCGCTTCCTTCATCGTCTTGCAGTCCGATGGAGCGTGTCCCTCTCGTCGACACATCGGGCACGGTGGTGTAGCGGGTTTCTCCTGCGTCGTGTATGTCTTCGCCGTCTTCCTATCCCGCCGGTCTTCGGACGGTATCTCCTCGGCGGGGGCGATATATACAGAGAGTGTTATGAGGTCCGGTTGTCCCTCCGGTTGGTCGTTGGCGAAATCGTAGTACTTGAAGCGTAGTACCGACGGCATCTTCTCTGTGACGTTTCTCACTATTTCTTCGTTGTAGAGGTAGTGACTCTTGTTCATTACATTCTGCACCTTGCTTGCGAAGAGGCAGACGTCTCTTGCGTTGTCCGAGAGTCGTGGTAGCGCGCGGAGTTTGTTCAGTTCGGCTGTGACGAGTGCTCCAGGGCGGCCGAACCTCGCGGCTAACATCTTCATTACTTCTTCTGCGGTCGTAGACCCGACGAATAGGGAGCGTGCCGCGTCCTTTGCGGCCCCCTTCAAGCTTCTGCGCAGTCTTGCTAGGTTCTCTTGTTCTGTGAGTTGACTTGCGCTCTCTTCATAGGCCATCTTCCATGGTAACCACTCGCTCGACGATCCATTGAAGACTGGCAACTCGGTGACTTTGACGCTGTGGAGGGCAGTATGTTACGAGCGGCCATCTGCATGGCGATCGCAAACTCATTACAATCGATGCCCACCTTCAGCACCGGTTCTTCTTTCTTCATCGACTGCATCGCTGCTGCTATCGTAGGAATGGCGGCATGTGGGTCAACGTGGCGTGCGTGGTCCCGGTGAAGTGCGTCGCTGCTCGGCTGTGGCGGCGGCGCTCTCGTCCTCTTCAACGGGTCTCGATGGGACGAACCCCTGACGCTTGCCGGTGACTTCTTCTATCTCTGGTACATGCGGCTCCATTGTGAGTGCCAGCGTGCTTCGACGAACCCAATCCGACGTTCGTTCTCTTCTGACGGTAGCGTCGTCGTCTTCTACTTCCTCGTCGTCCTCTGATTCGGCTTCCAGGGCGGCGACACGTGCGGCGGCCAATTCCACCTCCTTTCGAAGTAGGAGTTCCTCCCGTGCCTTGGCCAGAGCCTTCTTCTTCTGCGAGGCCGTGGTGCGAACCGTGCGTGCCGTGCCGTGCTTCGGTTCCTTCTTCCTTGCTGTCTCCTCTGTCGTTCCTGTGGCTTCGGTAGTCTCCGTGGCTCCTGTGGTCGTCGTATCGCCGGACGTGTTCGTAGTCGATGTGGTGGCGGCGGTAGACGACGTGGCAGCGACAGAAGGCATTCTGACAGCCGCAGACGACGTGGTGGCAGCAACGGACGGCGTGGCAGCGACGGACAGCGTTCCGGCGGCCGTAGTCGACGTGGTGGCGGCGGACGTTGTGGCTTCGGTGACGGCGATTTTTTGTTGCGACGACTTCATGTTTCTCGTAGTCGGCATTTCAGCGATCCGGCTTCAGAATGGTCTTCCTCCAGCGATCCGGCTTCTCGATGTACCAACGGTGTTCCTCCAGCAATCCGGCTTCTCGAAGGACCACGATGAACGGTGTGGACTGCCGTACGGTGAGCGTGGACTGTAGGGGCGTTGGTTCAGGCTGGAGTGAAACACAGGGATTACTATTCTGAAGCCTCCGGTACCGTCTGAAGAGAGTATTTTTCTTCTTGTCCTATTTCTTCTCGAGTGTAGTGTGTCGCTGCCCGGAAGCGAATGCCGCTCGACGAGAGGCGGCCTATCTTTATACCCGCCCGCTCGCACGATAACATTTCCAACTCGCGTTAGCGATCTGTGTGAGCGGGACGGGGCGAGAATGAACGAGACGCGTGTCTCTTCAGATCGGTACTCTATAGCGTCTATTTATTGCAATTTACAATTTCTTAATTCTATTTATTGTTACAATTTCTATTTCTATTCGTAGGTAATAATGACAACACGCAAAGGAATACTTTATTTAACTTACACTATCTTAAATCTATGTAAATCTATATAAAATAACAGAATACAGAAACGATTAACTAGGGACTTCATAACTATAAATTACGATTACATATATACAAATAATGTCGCGAACACGATGAAAATTAAAATAATAGGTAGATAAAATTTTGACTTCTCAAATGAAAATAAATTATATTATTCAGTTAAAATATTTATTTGTCAAAAATTATATGAATACATACTGGCCTTGCACATGTAGTGACACATACACCAGTGAAATTAACTTTTACATTTTATTACTACTCGAACAAATTGCATTTTTTTTTCGTAGTAAGTAATTCGTATAAAAATAACACAGCTGTGAAGTACAAATTTTAATTATAAGTGGTATGCAATATAAGACGTTTCTTCGGTATATCTTTAAGATTACAGTTGGAAAAAACCAGTCTGCGTCGTTAAATTTACAAGGTAATGTAATTACCTAAAGTAATTATCTTCATTTTGAGTAAATACATCAAGCATACGTATACTTCACTTTTTCCTTTTATTAGCTTTTACCCCCGACTTCGTCCTCATAACCGGGATATATTCGCTGACTGGGACGAAAAGTAACTTATGTCCTTCTTTATCCCATATTTACCAAATTTATACCGTGTGTACCAAATTTCATAGTGACTGATTAAGCCGTTAACCAGTCACTATGAAATATACGCTAAGAGAAAACTAATAAACAAACTTACTTTTACGCGATTATACAATTTTTTATGTTATTGTTGTACACAGTAAGGCACATAGATACTTTATTAGATGCGAAATTAATCACAGGCGAACGCCAGTATGTGTAACCATCGGTAATAAATCAATTGCAATTGAAGATAACAACTATTGATATATAGTCTGTTTATAATAAATTATATGCACATAAATCTTTAATGAACACACTTCTGTGAAGATAAGAAGAGAACGACATTGAACTGTAAACCAACTTTGAAGTTAATTCATTAATTATTTAATAATTGATTATAATGACTTTACCTCACATAATTAATAAATACTTTATCTATATACCTACCGTCTAAAAATAATATATTTATGTAACTGGAAATTTTATGTATTTAAATTTCTTTAATAAATACACAATAAGATAAAAAGTTACAGATGACTAATGATGTACTTGGAATCAAGCTGCTAGCCCATTTCAAGTAATCCTTCACACAGACCATTCATTAATATATTTAGTTTTCTCTTTTCTGTATCCATACATTACCAAATTCGATCTTTTTTTATTATTATCTTTTATATGTATGTCCAAGTCGAATCAACGTTTATTCTGTCATCAATTGCCATGCCACTTTTAGGCTTCCTCATATTGAGTACTTACGAGATCGATTGCTTTGCCCAATCATCGTAATTACCATAGTTATTATATATACATTATGTACAAAGTCGTCTGGCTTGATACTTCTATTTTACCTATTATGGCCCTGTTGGGAGCAAAAGGGTTGTTGATTGACAGTCTAATAGCCCAGCCCCATTACTAGCAATATACCATATCAAGTTGATCTTCGCGATTCCTCCTCAAAACCAGCCGGCAACTCAGCTGCAATGGCTTTGGTGTTGTGGGTAATTATGGGTGGCGGTAGTCACTTACCATCAGGTGAGCTGCTTGCTCGTTTGCTCCCAGTGTTATAAAAAAAAAAAAAAAACATTATGGTTAATTCTTGTTAAATTTATCACGATGGAGCCAACTGCTCTACTTTCGTCTTCACCTATCATCTCTTACTGATGCCCCGCCAGCATATACCGATATCGCAGGTGAAGTTACCATTCCATTATCACCTATTAAAAAAAATATGGCCCTACCAAGCAACTCGCTTGCATATTGTGTACCTGTTTGAAGAATGAAATTAGCAGTGAAATTGGTAGTTACTGAGTAATGTATCTGATATTGCAAATATTCAGATGTTGTATTTGATGCTATTCCTAGTAACAAAATATACTGCCATAAAATATTTATGATTTAATATTGTACAACCACACAGTCCACACTCTCAACTGTATGTTTAATTTTATACAAGTCATACATTGCCTATAGTGTCTCAGTGCTAGGCAAAAGCTTCCTCTAACTTCTTCCACTTCCCACGGTCGCTGGCCAAAGCATACCAATCCTTGTGGAACTTACAAGATCTTAATTGCATATAGAAAAACAAATCTTTATTTTTAAATACTTATATAATGTAATCCGCCGTCTTGGTGAGACTGTCATATCGAATTTGTAAAAGTCATCAGTGGGGCTGTAAATGTGATGTTATTTTAAATATTATAATTTTATGCAAAATATTGTAATAAAAATTTCCTTGGCAGGTGGACTCTGCAAAGTATCCGCTGGTGTCGTCGTATACCCGAATCGCAGCTCTTACCGGCAGATTCATATCAGGCGTGAGCTCTCAACTTTTAACCCACTACGGGGTCATGGACTATCGAGAACTCAACTATATCACTTTTACAGGTGCTTACAGAACTTTTATTTATCATAATCGTCATATTTATTTATATCTTGTTAGGGTAATCATGAGAGACTCGAAAGGAAGGAGAGCGTTTAAAAAGAATTACGAAATATCATAAGGAACTATTATTATACTATACCGCCAATGTGACTTATGTTTTGCAATATATATTTTTTTTTTATACGACTTTGAATGGCAAACAAGCTGACGGCCCACCTGATGGAAAGTGGTAACCGTCGCCTATAGACATGAGTACCATGGACATAACAGTACACACACATACTGTTTCGCGCCTGAAACCCCCTATGTGTTGCCATTCCTGAGGACTCAGGTGTTATTCCTCTGTACCCTGTAAATTCACGCCATATGTTCTAGTTGGTGTGGCTCTCTCAATACTGCATAAATGTAAGGACATCTATTTATCATTTTACACACATTAAAATACATATATATACAGGGCGGACTTAATACCTGGCAGCATTCTCTACCAGTCATGAAAATTTATATTATCTTTTATTTATTATTTATATTTTTATTACAAAAACTATGGTATTGATTATTGACAGTAGTAAATTTATTGTCATTACATCAGGATGCAGGTGGCTCTGGACCGTTCTTTATGGCAGTCTATGGGAGAGCCTTATGTCCAGCAGTGGACGAATAATGGCTGAAATGATGATGATGATGATGAAATCAGTATCAGTAATCGTAATTTTATTTGTACTTACTCATTTCAAGTGTTTAGGTAAAATTTAGAACAAAGCATACAATAAAAATCGCCGTCACGACGACGTTCGTTTCAGCTCAGATCCTGGCGACATTTTGGGCGTTCTGGCTGCCACCGGTCCAGTACGGGATATACTTCCATCGGAAAGTGTCCATCGCCAATCCACTGCAACAAAACTCGAAGGCGTTGGATGATAAACAGTCGCCGCCTGCACCTAAGGTTCTAAGCTACGTCATTTCTTTACACCAGGATATATATATTTTTTTTTATGAATGGTAATGGAATTGTAACCCCGCCTGCGCTATCGGTATACGCTGGCAGAGCACCAGTGACGGATAATAGAAGAGAATGAACAGGTCAGTTGGCCCATCGTGATGAATATATCAAAAATTGACCTGATCTAGCAATATATCCTATATTGCTAGCAATGGAGCTGTTAGATCCTCATTCCTAACAATCTTTACTCAAGAGATAATATAATACTAACCCCATCTATACTATCGGTATATGCTCGCGAAGCACCAGTAAATGATGATAAATAAGGATGAAGTCAGATCAGTTATCGTGACAAAGTCACCAAGAATCGACAAAGATGGGTGAAGCACCTCGTGGAGGTCTCAAGGAAATATATTGCTAGCCCTATTTTTCCCATATCCTTAGTATTGAAGTAAGAATGTGTTACCATACTTCGTCTTGTTATTGTCATATCGACCTTATTCTAATCTGGCTAGATGAATAAAAATAGAACAGAAAAAATATTTACTTAAATGAACTTAATCACAAGTACTTCTGAATTGCCGTGTTTTGATGTTTGCTAAAAAGCGTTGGGTTCGGAATATTATCTGCTAAGATAAACCCGCAAGATAGTCAACAGTTACTCTTTAAAAATAAATGTCTATAGGTGTCGACGGTTACCACTTTCCGTCACGTCTCCAGCAGGTCTTCATACCTTCTGGAAGAGAGTTGATAAGGCTCTCGGAGAAATCCTCTTTACCCAGCTTCCACACCGGGATCATTGGCTATAAGCTCTCTTCTATTGGGGAGGCGTGATCTTAAAATTTATCAGTGGGTAGTGGTGCTTCTCTTCTCTCTTCAGACAATATATTAATATATAATAGATAATTAACCTAATAATAATAATGGTCATGTCTATAGGCGACGGTTACCACTTTCCATCAGGTGGGCCGTCAGCTTGTTTGCCATTCTAAGTTGTATAAAAAATTGTAATTTCGAAATTTGAAAACGATGACAATCAAGAAATAGGATTGATGTAAATAGTACTTATTTATATTTATAATTTAAAATTGTTATTTATAATAATATTTATCATTTTATATCTTTTAAAGTATAATAAAATTTTGATATATGTGTATGATATTTGTATATCTTTCATCAAAAGTCACTTATGTCGTCCTTAAGAGCGTTTGTAATTTTAATTTGACGAAGAGTTGGTAACGTCGCAATTTTCAATAATTAACATTAAATTGTTTCTGATTGAATATAAAATTGAACTTTTAAATTTAATTGAACACACTCATTCTTGCTGAAACTGCTGTAATATGTTTTCGTTGATTTTTTTTTCTACGTATTTAGTTAATTTTGTAGTTTTATTATTATTTTTAAAATATCACATCTCCTCTTAACATTTTAAGGAGTAGAGATGGCAAATTATAATCATTATTAGTTATTTTTTAACCAATTTTATTTTTGTGCGTAATAGTTTTTCTTTCTTTTTAAATGTAAACATTTTTATTTATACTTTTGCACACATTAAAAAATGTCTACAAGACGGACTTAATGCCTGATGGCATTCTCTACCTATCAACCGTTACGCTAAACAGAGAAAGAGAATAAATGACGGTGCATAGATTAAAAAAAAAAATGTAAATTAAATAAATATTTTGAAAGATAACAATTTATGTTAAATAAACATACAAACATATACAATAATATACTTACAAAAAATATACACACATAAATCACATACAATACATATATAAATAACTATACGTACATATAAGTAACTATAGATACATCAATAATATATATTATTAATAAATATAATCAATTGAATTAATGTAAATTTTATATATCTTATATATCTAACTTTAGACATAAGATACCTCATGTCTGATTCACAACATAGCAAATAATTTAATAATAAAAAAGTTTTTTTTTTTTTCCAAACAGCAATCGTTCCGTGCAAATGTTGTGGAGGCGTCGATGCTGATCGGGCGTCACGCCCGCGCTGCGTACACGCGGCCCAAGGTGCTCGCGTGGTCAGCGCTCTACGCGGCTGCGCTGGCGCTGTTCGTACAGGCGCAAACGTATATGCAGCTGCTTTGGAAACAGATACAAGACGAAAGCAACGCACCGGTGAGTCTCGTTTTTTTAATCACTAGCTTTTGCCTACAACTTTGTACCAGTGGATTTTGGAAATACAAGTAGGTTATCACGTCTAGATGACTTATTAAAATAAAATTTACCCCAGATTTTAAGTTATACATTTGGGAACAGTTATGTTCCTAACTGTTAAAAATGCATTCAATTTGGTGCAGTATTTTTTTGCAGATACCGATATATAGACGGAAAGACAAAAATTATAAAAAAAAAGTATTATTTTGGCTTATATTGCTATCATTAAGACCACTAATGTAATTTTTTTTTTTTAATATTTCCTGTATATAGACATCGTCTAGTTACAATTTTTTTTTATCAGTATAATTTTTGTTCACTGCTACGAGTACGATTAATAAACACGCTTCTAGGTAAAGTAATATTCCTATTTTTTTTTTTTAATAATTGAAAATAGAATGGTGAATTCACCTACGCTATATTATGCTACCAGGGTACCAATGATTCAGTTCAATAAACTCATCGTAATAAATTTACCAGAAATTAACACTGTAGTTTCCAGCGAGACCGCTTATCTATCAAGACCTCTCACCCAATAAGATTGTATTTGCGCACCGGAAACAAAGGAATATTATATATTAATTTTCTTATTATTTTGACCCCTTTACCGATTGCAAATAATTTAATATTCACAATTCTAATTATGTGTGGATATAGAAAAAAAATTAATAATGAACTAATCCACCTTATTAGAAAAACAAGATACTAATTACGGATTCTATTAATAAAAAATTTCATAATATGTATTTATTAATTTTGTTAAGTATAAAACGGCGACGAGTTAAGTTATTTCTCAATAATTAAGATTATAAAGATTTTTTATAAAAAAAAAATTACCGTATAAAAAATATTGTTATAATGTCCTATCAAGTGGACAGTCAATGTTTAGTTTGTTGAAATTTGAAGCTACGTGCACGACTATAATCATAAACTTTAAAAACTGTATACTTTGTTTTCTTGCAATTATAATTGTATTAAAAAAAAATATAATAAAAATGTCTATAATTTATATACGTAATAATAATTAATTATAAAATGACGTTTAATTATACGGGGAAGTTTATCTTGACCTAATCGTCTTCAATTATATCAAAATTCAGTAAACCTAATTTAGATTATTCGTAGCGTTATCTTGTAATTAATTACATTTATATTATAATTTGTAATAACAATTATATTATAATTCTAAACTGCGAGTATAATTATTGACATATTTATTTATAGTTCAAAGGTCGATTAATTTTACTGCACGCGGGATAGAGCAGAAATACCACCCGATGACTTGGTAAATAAAACTGAAAAATATTGAATTCACCTTTGATTTATTTCTCGTAAGCTCACTGACGAGTATTCTGATTGAGCAATATCAAATGTATTTACTATATCTTATTAATTTACTAAATAACCGAAATATAATTGCAGAGACACGCTTGTTTGATCGAGCGCCAAATGAAAAAGAGATCAAATCAATGACTAGACGACGTACTCCAAAATGATACCATTTTTATATTTCCACTAGTGTTTTTTTTTATATTTATTTACATATCAAAATTATAGTTATAACACATTACATGAAGAGATACAAGAATGTTATGAAAAAAAATTAAATAATACTTTTTCTTTTTTATTTCAATTATACTATATGGCTTCTTTCCAGCCATGACCAGTGACATTCTTAGTTACATTTTTTACTAGATCATAGACTATAAGAAACTAAGATCTTGCCCATTAGGAATAAATTATAATTAATTGAACGAAATAGATATAGACTTATTGAAGCCATAGATTATATAGATAGAGCTTTAAGCCTCATAAACGGGTCACCTTTTTGTCAAATTAGCTGAATAGTTTTTTTTTTTTTTTATCAGTGTTCTATATACATACTTACGCACATAATGTATCTTAACGTGTTCTTTAATAAATGTTTACGCATTAAAAAGATGGAGAAATTATAAGAGAAAATAAATATAGAAGTTATAAAGAATCACTCTAAACTATTAATCACGCAAAATTGTATGAAAAAGTTGACCCGTATTTCTCGAAGCATTTCTATGGAAACACTATCTATATAATTGAAGTATATAATATTGCGTAATCGACCATTAAACGACTTATGTAAAAAAAAAATGTATAGGTGGCGTACAATGGGGCAGTGGAGGCAGCGCAGACGCTGCTGGGCGCCGGGGGCGCGATGGTGGCGGCCATGTGGTGCCGCGCGGTGCTGCCCGCGCCCGCCGCCACCGTGCAGGCGCTGGCCATGTTCGCCGGCACCGCCGTGCCCAACGTGTTCGTCTCCTACGCGGGGTACATCGTCATGGGCATGCTTTTCCATTACACCATCACAGTGGCCAGGTGGGATATAAGTAGTAATAATCCTTATAAAAATATTTTATACTATATAGTTGTGTCCCGCGGCTCTGTCCTCGAATCAGTATATAAACTATGCTAATTTTTTTTATGCAATTTAAAATGACAAATGAGCTAACCTGATGAAAAAAAATGGACTTAACAGAGCGTACTGTATCACCTATGATACCTCCCATACGTTATCATTCCTGAATATTAAGGTGTTATATCTTTGTACCCTGTAATTTCAATTTTAATTTCATTGCTATACACTTGAGACCGAAAACAACTGGTTCACGGTAGAAACACGAAGGTACCCAAGCAAACGACTTTGTATAAAGTCTGGTAAAAAGAAACAACAAATATACATTCGTGTTTCAACCATGAAGCAGTTGTGTTTGCATGGCTATGTTTCAGTTTGAAGGGTGGGATATGGCGTGAATTTACTGGGTACAGAGGAATAACACCCGAGTCCTCAGGAATGGCAACGCATGGGGTGTATCATGGGCGAAACAGTATGTGTGTGTACTGTTATGTCCATGGTACTGCTCATGTCTATAGGCGACGGTTAGCACTTTCCATCAGGTGGGCCGTCAGCTTGTTTGCTATTCTAAGTTGTATTAACAACTCAACCAATCTTCACGAATTTTTTGGAACGATGATAGGCGAAAATGAAGTCAGTTCGTAATGAATTCACTTGGATTTATCCACGATGATTCTCAGGGAGTCACCATTGCATAAAAAAAATTGTGCATCTCTTTCTATGTCTTTAAATTACAACCTATAACTGCAACATATATTTCTTCCAGCGCCAAAATAGCTGGCCAGTTAAGTGACGAGAGCTGCTTCGGCTTGATATTTGGCATCAACACCCTTCTCGGCACCGGACTCCAGTCGATCCTCACGTTGGTGCTCATCCAAACCCTCGTGCTGGACATATCGACGCAGTACTACGTCATTAGCGGACTGTTCCTATTTCTAGCTGCTATTTGGATAATCGGATGGAGTATAAACCTGTGTCGTCAGAGGAAAAGTATACATATCAGCAATCAGTATTAGTATCATCACTACTGCTTTTCTTGTGAGTGACGATAATCCTTAAAAATTCCAACCAATAATTTTACTGGTTGGTCATGTGACTGCATTATACGTGTTTAAATTAATACCCATTTAGATATAAGCTGGATAAGGCGATAGCGACTTACAATATTTAAAATAATAAGGTTAAAACAGTAATAGTAAGGGATTTTTGTGTTCATAAAACCAAACTACTTTCCCCAAGAAACATGTGTCTAAATATGATAGCGAATTAAGTATTATATTTAATATATGGATACGGCGATAAAAAAAAAAGATTTTTTCAGCCTTCATATAAACTGCTGCGCAGTCACGTGATCAATTTAGTCACGTGTCCTTTTGGGATAATTTGTTGTTTTATGGATACGAGAAGACAACAGCTACAATAGAACGAGTTTCTACCGTCCTAAAACGTGATGAGAGTCGCCGCCATAAATATAAGCTATTAAGCGACTGTTATCCAATGAGACTCATAATTTTTCCTATAATAACAAAAACATTTTGACTCCCCTATATCTATACGCCGTGACTATCAAGTATGTACGGAAAGCTTTAAATTTTTGTCTTATTTCTACTCTTTGGGAAAAAATGACAATTATTTTGGTCTCTAAACTGGATGTAGTATTATTATTTGTTTTCCAATACATGATTACATTCTATACAAGTGATAGTCTTTCTTTTATATTCACCGTAATGTTAGACAAATAAACTTTTTGATTGATATCGTAAGCTAATTGTATTTATATCTAAATGGGTCTTAATCATTTAAGAAGAAATCGCATTGTTTTTACTACTTATAGTTATAGCATAGTGTTATGTATACAGTATGTTTTAGGTCTATTGGTGATCTCAGGCGACTTTTTAAAATTAAACAAACATGTTCAAAATGTAATTATATTGCATTTTAGAAGGTCTATCTAAAAATCTCTGTACGAATTATGTAAAAAAGTTAATGTTAAAATTTATAGACTGAAAAGTGAAACTTCTTATTATTGAATTTTTATTTTAGGCGTACTGGTTATTGACCCATAAAAATTGGTCTTATAAATTCTATATGTAAATAATTAAAATATGTAATTTAAACAAATTGACAGACAAACTAATCCTAAAAACATAACATATAAGGCATTTTTACTTTGACAAAGTCCTCCTTATTTGAGGTATTGCTATTTCTTTTTACTAGTTTTGACTGGTGTCACTTGAAGTCACCAATATTTAGTGCATTTATTGATGTAGATTTTAAATTATACAGTATACACTTTTTATTTATCTTATTTAATTTATACTTTTTTAGAAATTCGCTTATTTATGTTACAAAATGACATGTAATGTCGATATAAATATAACCTCTGTTACTTAGTGACGGATTGTAAGTATATACTTTTAAAAAGATGTCTTGTTTTTAATTCTTTGTCGAGGCAATTTAAATTATTTATACAATACACCTTTAGTACCACCACTTAATATAAAATTCGCAAAATGAGTATTAATAAAATAATAACCTAAAAAAAATTCATAACCTATTTAAAAAAAGAAGAGACGCTTTTCTTTATGTGATATAACGTACTAAGGAAAGATCTCTAGACTAAATTGTAGATAACTAGATTGTAAAATCTCTTTTTTTTTAGGTCGACATTTAACTAAAACTTGTTTTGCTTGTTTCAATTCAATATTTTATTAAGGGTGCGACGTGTATAAAAAAAAATCTAAATTGGCTCGAATCTGGATATTCTCAGTTATGGCTCGAGATATTAATTGACTCTTTAATGGAGAAACAGGCGATTAACGCGACTAACTTACAGACTGAAAAGACACTAATCGTGCAATACGTAAGTTTAACGAATTGTTCCTCTAGAGGTAGTTTTTTTTTTTTTTTTAGTTTGATTTAGTGATAAAACTCATTGAATTAATGTTAAAAATATTAAACTAATGAAACCTTATTCTCAAATAGGAGAATAAACTAAACAGCCGTCTAAAATAAAATTACACATCATGAAACAGAAATCATTAAGAGCATTCATAACGAAATACGATAACGTCGTATTTTTTATGCAATTGTTGGAATTTGTACTTTATATTGCAAAACCACCTTTTAATTTCACAATATATTTATTTTAATTATATTTTTATACAAAGACTTGCACATTGGACGATTGTTGTAACGGAAGAGAGCGAAAGCAATTTTAGAGTTGCCATATATAGTATAATATTAAATTTGGTGTTTGCAACAGCAATTTAGAATGGTTGTTTGCTATTGCCTAAAACAAATACTTGATAGAAAATGGAAATTAATTATCTGTTATTTTACACATACAGTCATGAACAATGTAAATCTTTTAAATTTTTCTGATTGATTATTATTTAAAAAGAGCTCTGATAGCGATTTCAAACGTTAATCGTGTATTAATATTCTTATAATTGTTATTGGAATTCGGAATTTTACAAATACACATTTAAAATGTATTTGAAATATTCCAAAACAAAATACGAAGTAGGTGCAAAGTTTTTAATCGCAGATTCATATTCAGATTAATGTATGTTATTATTAATGTTTTAATTCGCTATCTGAGCCCTTTTTAAATACCCGTCAGAATAATTTTTTTTTAAATTGTTTTATGAAAATTGACAGATAATAGCGAAATTGCCATACTTCGTTAAGCAAAAGTTATATTTATTCTTAATGATCTTTTACCAGTAATGCTATTATCATCGAAACAGATCGAAAATTAATAAAAATTTTAAACTTGTACTACGACGCGTCAATGAAGTTCGTATGAGCTCTTAATATTGTTTCTTTTCGACTTTTTCACTGATTATATTATTATTTATTTATATTTATTTTGATCATGTTGCTTGTCTGTCTGTTCCTCTATTTGAAAATATGGTCTTATTAGGTGTACATGAATTATTGCAAAGCAATATTATCAGCATGTAGTTAGCATTGTAAATGATCAAAAGTATAAATGAATTTCCCGCCAAATTCCTAGTGTTAAATTTTTTATGGGCAAAATTGATTATTTAAAAATAAGACAGACAAAATGTACTAAACATCAATACATAAGTAAGAGTAATCTTTTTATTCATATAATGTCATTTCGATATGAAATTATATCAAATTTACTTACCACCATGTACCATTTTTAAAGGAAACAATTGTCTAATACATTTTGTGCCTCTTGTTTCGTAAATCGTCATGGCGTCACTTACATCAACACATCTGGTCTGGAGTGTTTTATTTCTTTAACAGTATTTTGATTTACCTGATCAAATATTACCTTTGTAATAATTTAAATAAATGCAAACCTAAATAAGATCTGTGCGTGGATATAGACAAAAATTTGTCATATTTATTGTTATGGATATTAATAAAAAATATTTGTACCAATTTTGGCTGTGGTATGGATGAACAGTTTACTTTCATGTTACATTGTTGAAATATGTAAGTGAATAAATCTTAAATGTATAAATACTGTATTTATTTATGCCTAATGTGTAATTATAATAGCTGCCTATGAACATGACACCATATATACTATTCTATTCATAACATGCCCATGCTATTTTT
This sequence comes from Galleria mellonella, assembly GCF_026898425.1. Classification (NCBI taxonomy): domain Eukaryota; kingdom Metazoa; phylum Arthropoda; class Insecta; order Lepidoptera; family Pyralidae; genus Galleria; species Galleria mellonella. The sequence goes on along the minus strand of NW_026442090.1, from coordinate 2,563,327 downwards.
CATGTATTGCCACTTATAAGGTATAAAATTCCTGTATTCCCTATTATTATATAGAGTCTAATTGGATTTCAATTAGATTGCAAATAATGTTGATATATTTACAAGGCCCTGCCCCCAAAAAGCTGTATACTGTATGTATAAATGAAGTAAAAAATGTTGGCAGAGTGACAGGTAAGAAGGAAGTCAGGTTAATTAACCATCATGACATATTTGTCACAATATAATGGTATTCAAGGATTTTTTTTAAACAGGCACTCTTCCTAATAGCTAATAAGTAACTGTCACCTGTGAATAGACTAAGAACAGTTTTATAAAAATACTTTCATATTTTTGAATAAATATATTTTATGATCTATTATTTACATTTCACCTGATATGTTTAAAAGTTATGGAATGTCACTTGAAATGTTTAAACTTATGGGATGTCACTTGAAATGTAAATACACTTAACCAGGTTCACCAAATAACTTTTAAATACTCAATATATTAATAAATATGTTTTCACAATACTCATTATTCCAATTCACAACCATTAATATTTAGCCATATATTTCCAAAAGTATTTGTATCATTCTGGAACATTGATTCACTAAGAAATATGTACAATTGCAGACATTCATAGAATTTCACTGGTCCCCTTAGACATTGTTACGCGTATTGCATTGAAGTGGGTCTCGTTTTGAAATATACGTAAGTGCAAATTAAGAGGAATATAACTGCAACTGTTGGCAAGACAATTGTATGGATCTGTTGCCTCATTTTAGCAAACTCTTGCTTCCTTTCTCGCTTTTGCTTAGCAGTTTCTTTCACTGCTCCCTTAAGTTTCCTCATGATAAGCTGTAAAATTAAAATCATAAAAAATTGTAGAAATTATTTGTGCCACGTAATAAATTACTTCGTATACAAATCTTATTAAAGCGACGAAAGTAGGACGATATAGGTATCGAAAATATCACCTTATAATTGTTTGTCGATAAAACCAATTTTATTAGCGACTTATATTTTAAATAGTAAAGTTTTTACGTAGATTCTAGAAGAAAAATTGTAGATCCAATATAATGTTGTTTATAATCCGTTAGTTGCAGTAATGGAATGACGATGACAATTGATAGAGTAGGACGCAGATTAGAGAGATCGTCTAAAGTGTAGAGTAGCGTCAGTACTACACTATAACAAGAACAAGGAATTATATAAAAGGAATGATATACGGCCATATAACCCTATAAAATTCAGATACAACCTGCTTGCATACTTTCTACATAAACTATGTCGAATATATAATCTAGTAATGTAAAATTTATCATTATCAAACATTTTCTATACATTAACCTGCTATAAATTGAGAAAATAGCAACTAATAGTGTCTCTTTCGTCCTCTTTTTACTAATTATATATGCATAAGAAGAAAAGAGAGCACTATATGATTTACAGAATTTTTTATTTTATCATTCCTTCTATGTAATTCCTTATTCTTGTAAGAATCCACAGAATCAAAATCATAAACACAAATTAAATTTATCCTGTGGGTTTGACATTTTTCTATTTTAGCTCCATATATGATCTGTAACGCTTTATTCAATCTTAATTTATATGTATAAACTAAGTCTGTGGTTGCAATCAATTTAAGGACCTTCTTAAATTTGACTTTTTATCACTAATTTTGATGATTCCTTTATAATAAATAGATTCTTTGCATTTGACAAAGTTTATTTCCGTACTAATTTACGACAATAGCGTATCTAGTTCTAAAATTCTTTCCATATTATAAGTAGTGCCTACTTTATAATTAGTTGCTTTAATTTCTTATTCGATACTGAATGTCTCCGATATAGATATCTCCATCCTTCTTATATATACATTACATACTAATCGTGGTCCAACTTTTCTTCCTGTATATATTATTTAACCAGATATCTTTAATACAATACTAATTGTAAATTTTTTTTATATAATTAAATACTACGCTTGTAAAAAAACATTACTCGTACCTTATAAATATATTACTCACTCAAACCTGTATCGTTGTTATTACTTCGGTAAATATTTATTTATTAATCAAAGAAAATGCATTAGTTATTGGATGAAAGTGTACAAGCTGTTGGAAAATAATTTATTTAAAATAGGTATTAAAAATTTTAAATAAGTGGGTAGGTAAGTTATATATAAGAGTGAACGTTATTTTTGTAAAAATCATTATTTGTAAATTACCTAGAATGGAAATTATTTAAAACAGTAACTTCCAAGACTAACTTGTAAACTTATTAAAATAAAAATTATTTCTATTTATTGTGGATTTTAATGTCACATAAAGGTATTTAAACTTACAAATTTGTAATAAATAAACACATAATTAAATATCACAGCTGCTTTGTTTTCGAAATGATTTCCAATGTACCAATGATCAAATTCGGATTATGTGGTTGATAAATACCTATTATCTGTGGTTTGGATTGCCATTATGAAAAATATTATTTCTTGGACTATTCACCTCAAAAATTAAATGTTGATATTATATTGACCTATTGTCAATAAATGTTTAATTGTATGATATTTATTTATTTATTAATATCTAAAAACATTAAAGCATTCATTTTTTTCACTTTCAACATAAAGAGCATATTCCTTTTTAAAAGGCCGGCAGCACACCTGCAATGCCTTTGGTGTTGTAAGTGATCACGGGCGGCGGTAGTCATTTACCATCAGATGAGCCGCATGCTCGATTGCCCCCTGTGTTGTAAAAAAAAACTGTCACTATAATAACAGAAATTAATGGATTCAAACTTTACACCTTATTAAAAAAAAAAAACAAAAACTTGTAGACACCTCGTTACTGCAGGTTATATAGACTGTATTATAAAAATCAAGACATTGTATACATTGGTAGGAAGTAGCAACCATAAAAACTGATTTGAACATAACATTACTTTAAAATGACTAGTTACTCTAACAGCTTATATATTATTAACACTCAATATCATTTATTAATTTATATTTTGTTACTTTTTTCACTCAATATTATGATCACAGGAATAATACCATAGGGTTGCCATCCGTCTGAGATTACACAAAGTATTTTCTAGAGAATGTCCAAATGAAATTTCATATATAGTCAAAATCTGTTCCATATTATTTTTATTATAATTGGTTTGTTAATTTTATGGATGGCAACTCTGACACAGTATCAATAAATTTATTAACACTATCATTACACATATTTGCACACTTTAAACATGGTACTCTCCACCATCTAATTTTTCATCTGACAATGATGATAATATACTCGCTGATGCGCTTTGAGAAAACCATATTAAAGACATGAGAAGGCCTTCTAAAAGTCCAATACCAACTCCACAGAACACATCTAGCAAATAATGACGCTCCTGTAGAACTCTAGATATGGATACAGCAGTAACCCATGCAAGTAATGGAGGATAAAATATAATAGAAATGGGGTTCAGACAGATCAGTATAAAAGCAACCAGTACAGCTCTGCTAGTATGACCTGACGGGAATGAAAATTTGTCAGGACCAAGCTCCATCAACTTATTCATGGGCACGGGCCTTCGTCTTCTTACAAATGCTTTGATTACAGCTATTATTATAATGTCCAGGATGAGAGCTGCAAAAGTAAACAGGACATATGTAGTTCAAGTATTTTTTATACATTAGAGTAATTGAATAATTTAAGGTTTACAGAAAATTTTATAAATATAGAGATCTCTATTCTGTATACAAGTAATTATTATTTAATTTTATTACTTAATACACTACAGATCAAGTTATAAAATATTTTTTATAAAACTATAACTGTAAATATTATCTTGTGATAATATTAGATATTATCTATAATCCATAATGCCGGACATGGTCCATCTTTATACTATATACTACTACTTAACTCCATTCAATCACTTAAGTTTGATTGACTGAATATAAAATATTAAAGTAATAATAGCTTTTTTTTTGTTTCTTTGTTTTTCTTTGTATTTATAGTAAAAATATACATTAGTTCTCAGTAAAAATAATAACAAACTTACCAATTAACATGTTAACTTGCAATTGGTACAAATCTTTATTATTAAACAGCCATATGAAACTGAGCCAGCCAGCTAGCCACACTATGCCATGACAAGACACCTGTTAGAAAAACATAAAAATCAATAAAACAAAAAACTATTAGTACAGTGGCAAAATAAGACAAAAAAGTTTAAAACTGATAACATTTCACCCATGAGTGTACTTGTTTTAAAATTCCATAAATATTGTTAACCTCAAATAATTTTGCATGAGTACGAAGTGATTTCAGTGCTGTAGTCCTCAGAGCTAATTCAACAAATTTTTTTGTAATTTGCACATCATACTGTAGAACCTTTCTTAGCATGTTTGGTACTTTTCTTTTCTCTTCTGCAACTCCCAACTGCAAATTTATAATATATATATTGAGTTATGGATAATGGTTAATAAATCATGGGACCTGCACAGTATCAACAATATGTATATTGATATTCTTAGCAATGGTAAATACATGATTTTGTGTACTTTGTTAATACTCGCTACTTATTACTGTTACATTATGTAGTTAGATAGTATAGCAATTTTGCCACGTTCCATATTCCATTTCAATTGCTTGAACTGTTAATAATAAATAGGAGATTAGTATGCAAATGGGACTTATTGTTCTTACAATGACATCATTTCAAATTTAGTTAGATATTTATTTCTTATTTATTGTAATTATTAGTAAAATAACTTACCATGTCCATAATAAAAGTTTAAAAGGACAAATCGTGTACACTTGTGTAAACAAACAATGATAAATTACGTTAAAAAGTTTGAAAGAATGGACAAGAGTTAAATCAAGCAATGACTCAATGAAGTCTATTCGACCTCGGATTAGGTATATGATTGAAGAATAATGTTGACTTTAATTACTCGTCATATATGAGAATCTGAATATAGGAATTTATTGAGTTAGATTTAAATAATCGGCACCTAGGTAAACAAAAGAGATAACTAGGTAGCAAGAAAAATAAAAACACAATCACCGCAACAGCTGACCTCAAGAGTTGACCTCATACGAATGACATTAGATTGATTGATGCCACAGATTAAAGAGATAATGGAGTCAATTCTGAATAGCAATTACTCTAAACTTATTTCTTAACCTAATATTTTAATTTAATGATTTGACAAGATTACTATATTATGAAGAATCATAAACTAAATTTATAATAATTTTGACTGAACTGTATTAGAAAATCTGTTCATATTAGTCCTAACAATAAATATTTTGCTGTAATATCAAATTAATATTTTAATTTTACAAGTAAAATTAGAGAAATGGCACCTCAGAACCGGACCTTGTGTTCAAGGATTGATACTAAAAATAATAATCCCATTTTTTATTTTTACAAAGGACTATTATGTGTCGATGATAACTTTTTTTTTATATTAGAATTCTCTTTCGAGGAACAAAATATAAAGTAAGATAGATAGAAAAGTCTTTGACTTATTTACTATACGACTTATATACTATAGTCTCCAAAGGTATTACCGGGAATTTAATTTAAAATGTAATTCAGTTTACGGTATTAATTAGCTTATTATTATTTAATATCATTATTTCAGCTATTATCTGTCCACTGCTGAATATAGGCCTTCCTCCTAAAAGGAATTTTGCCAGTAGTTGTCACGCTTGGTAGGCGGGTTGACAACCGCAGTTTGTCAACCCGCCGTTTTTTTTTATGGATGAAATTGAAATGGTTACCCCGCCTGCGCTATAGATATACGCTGACAGGCCACCAGTGAAGGGTGATGGTAAGGATGAAGCAGGTCAGTTAGCCCATCATGACGAATTTAATAAGAATTTTTCACGATGATTCCAGGGAGAACCATGTGGAGGCCGACCTAATAGGAATACTGGACCTGCTAGCAATGGGGCTGTCAAATTCCATTGATTACAATCCCTTTCCCCCTGACAATCACAGTTAGGCTTTTAGAGATATTTTAAAAGGGAGGCTGCTGCCCATCTCTTGTCCTTCCTTAAACGACTCTTACGACACCTACGGGAAAGAAAGGGGGTGGCTTTATCTATGTCGGGACCACATGGGGTATTAATTAGTTGTGAAAGGGACTCCATTTTCCGCACTTAGCCTCTCATTTGGGCCATTGTGCGTTATTAATTAGTTTAGTACAATTAAATTAATTAGCAAAAAATCTCAAAATTTTACATACAAGTAAATAATGAAATTATTAAAGTCGAGAACAGAAAGTTATGTTAAATATTAAAGAACGTATATTATGCAGAATAAAATGTTACATCAAACACAATGCTTTGCAATGACATCGTCATAGATAAAACACTGATTATGTGTAAATCGTAATATAACTCATATTCTTAACAGAAAAGCTATAAAATCTTTACAAATCACACGATTTGGAAGAAAAAATTACTGCATTTAATTCACGGATTTAGGAATTTAATATAAAATTTTCGAATTGATATCCGTATTAATCCTTCTATTTAGTGTTATAAGTATGAAAGTAACTTTGTTTATTAATTTTAGCGCCTTAACAACTAAACCATTCATTATGAAATTTAGTATATGCGTACTATAAAATATGGAGAAGGTACTTTTTTGTCGATCTGTGAATCCATTACGGTCACGCGGAAGAAGTTGCGGAATGTGGAAAACTAGTATTAATAACAATTCACACTGGCAAATTAATAATAGTAAACGCCAAATAAATAATAAAAAATAAAATTGAAACAGGAATCTAGCGCTGTTTTCTAGTTTGTTAACTATGGAATTCTTTGGATTAACTTTGTATGGACCTCAAAACTACATAAAAGATATTATGAGAGAAGAATACCAGGAACCAAATAATAAAGATGATGTAAACCCCTTAATGCGAAAAATTATTATGTATTCTACTATGCCTAAACAGGTATGTGTGCAAAATGGAAGTTAGATTCATTAATCGCTGTTATTTATTTATAAGATAATATACGCGACTTCTTCCGTTCTATTAAAATCTATTAATTAAACGTGATAAAAGTAGTTTACATCCAATACCACACGTTATCCAAATTCATAATATCAATAGTATTCGGAACACTCTTGACTTTTGACAGACTGATATTTGTTTTGATATTAGTCTAGGACTATCACTAACGCACAGGATTGACGTGAAGGATATAATTACAAGGATTTTCTGTTCTAGGGTTCCTTAAATCATGCACGATACTACCTGAAATATTTCTGTTTGTTATCAGATACAAAGACCTGACGTCGATGCTATCAGTTTGATAGATTGTTATCTAGGTAGGGTCAATGGGTTTGCATATGGATCAATTCAAAGGTTTATTACAATGAAAAGAAAAGGTGTCATCAAACCAGCTGGACCCTCCGACATGTATAGATTTCCACCTACAACATCAATGGAGGTAATAACACTAATCTTGAGTACATTACTCTCGTACATCTCGGTGTCTTTTTCGGACTTCGGCGTCTTAAGACATCGCTCTATCGCCGGTCCTGATCTCATCTGCTCTTATTCATAAACATATTATAAAAAAATAAAACAAATTATATGTTAGTTAAACGTACATGTTTAAATTATGGGGAAGAGGGTTATTATTAATAAGGTTTATTAGTCTCATTGTTATTAACATATGTGCCCTATCAAATCGAACTCCATGTGGATCCACTTGGAAGTCATTGTGGTTAATTTTTGGAGATTTCATTATGATGGATCAGCTAATTTGACATCATTATCTTAAAAAACGTTTTAACATGTCCGAGATTAAGAAATATACTTACATTACCTTTGCTTACAAATCTATAGGTTATAGTCAGTGTGTTGGCTTCATTTCTATGTCGAATGGATCAGTTAATTGGGGATGTAAATGGCATGATATAATTTCAGCACTAACTATTGGTTTGATTGTTCCATTCATCCCGGTCCATTCAATTTTAAATGTATCGCACAATTTAAACAAACCGATTAACCCTCTGACCGGGCATACCGCGATTTTCGCGTGCAGTATCTACTAGTTTAAATTTACGCATCTCGCGATTTCGACGTGTTAACATTTTTTATGTTTATTGACGTTATTATTCTGCGATTTTTGTTTTGGTAGATTTATATTGTTTCTCAGAATATCGATGATTGGATGGCTCAATACTCGTACTATGATATGTTGTCAAAGCAATGTGCGAAAATGAAGCGAAAAAAAATATACGCGGTTTTTTTTTTACTTATAATTAAAATACCCAAAAAAAAAAAATAATCAAAACGCGCATAGGCTAGTTCAGTCAGTTTTAAATTAAAAATATATTTTTGATTAAAAAATGAATCACAGTTGTAATTTTAAATATCATATGGTCGTATATATATATGGTCGGTAACGCACGCGTAATGCCTCTGGTATTGCAGGTGTTCATAGGCTACGGTAACCACTTACCATCAGATGGGCCGTATGCTTGTTTGGCACCTCAGTGGTATATACTATACTTTTACTTGCGACTTCGACCACATGACCGGGGTATGTTGGCTGACCAGGATAAACAGTTTTAGATTATACATTTACTTACATTAATTTATTTACAACCTTAGATTATAGTAAACAATTAGCTAACAATTAGCTAACAAAAACTTGACTCGCATTTAATATTTTTTAATATTTGACGTTATATCTATATAATCTAAGACAGTAGCCTGTCCTTTTCTATCTCAAATAATACGTATATAGTAAATGCTCTAATAGATAATAAAAAAAAATCACATTGATATTACTAAGTAACTAAGAATTTTATTTATTTTTCGTTTTCATACAGTTTGGATGGTGGCAACATGATCCAGAAATAACATTAACTACTTGGCACCATACTCATCCAAGATATCCACAACCTGCATCCCCAAATACTTTAATCCTTGACAAAGTTAGAAAAAACAATAAGTATGCTACATTGTTTTAGTAAAATTTATGGAATTATATTTATGAAATTTATAAAAAACTCATATATTTTACATAAAACATGTTTTTTTTTTTATTTGCTTTATAACCAGTTAATAGAACGTTATGTAGCAATAGTAATAACGATTTAAACAAATTCTAATATGATTCATTGAACGATTTATAACCAGACCAGTTAAAAAGTTGGCAAATTGGGCTGGAGATATAATGTTGATAGACTTGTAGTTTATTCGGTAGATAATACGAAATCAATTGTATTCATGTATAGTAGCTTTTTTACCCCTTAAACATCCAATATCGCAATTCAAAATTTCGAATACAAATAACCTACTAATATAAACAATCTATCTTATAACACGTTAGGTACGTGTTCGAAAAATACATTACACAGTATAAGTTCTTGTTTTAAGCACAAAACAATAAACTTTAGAGGCACGTGTCTGAACTAAATGACAATGAAAGTTTAAATGATTTACTCCACCTATATTCTCTACCTTTTTTGATAAGACGCTAGATTTAATTTCAACCATCTACAGAGCCAAACAATTGTTATAGAAGTAAAAAAAAGTATTATTAATCTTGAATTCGAATGGAATTATAATAGTACATTATACTATTATGCTACACATTGTGTACTACTAAATTAAGTTTTTAAAAATGATTATATGGCACAAATCAATCATGATTAAACGGCTGAACAGATTACAGTGAAATTGGTAAATGTATACACAAATTAGAGAGACTATGTCTAAAGGGTTATATCCATAGATATCTAAATTTATCTATGGTTAATACATAGAATATTTTATAAACCAATAATTGAAAATCGTCCTCGTCATACGAACATAGGTTTCCCCTATTAATATAATTTAATATTATCATAATTAAATGATAATAATTTAGGTATCCTATAGTACTATGTTTACATCATGGACCATATCTGTAGTAAGGAGAAGGGATTATAAGTAATGAGGAGGTTAGTTCCCATTGCTATCAATATACCCTATCAGGTCGACCTCCACACGGTTCTCCCTGGAAACCATCCTGAATAATTTATTGTTTAATTCGTCACGATGGGCCAACTGATCTGCCTTTTCATGTTCACCGACTGGTGTCCCGACAATATACAGGTGTCGGGTTTCATGTGGTCCAAACGAAAACCATCAATAGAGGGGTCCAAGAGCTTCTCTAAACACCCCCATGTATGTTCTGCAAAAATTTATAGTTTTCGAGAAGTTTGCATTTTTATAAATTTTTCGTTTGTACCCGAAATGTTGCATTCTTTATTTATTTTCTCCTAAACTATTATTACCAAAACTTTAATTATTTTTGTGGATGTGAACAATTAATAGGTCTTTCACTACGATACTACAATTTTAATCCAGGCTGATAAGTTTTTGAAAAAAAAAATAAACAATACATTACTATACCGATAGTGCAGGCGGGATCATCATTCTATTATCATTAATTAAAAGTCATATCTGTGGTTTGCATTTTCACAGCCATAGACTAAGAATAGGAACAAAAGGAGTAATGACAAATAGAAATTGACATTGACAATAGGCGTCATCTACGTAAAGTGTAGCTTGACATTTTCCTTTCCTTTTCTTTCATAATTTGCACGTCTAACGTGGTGGTGGATTTTTACTGTCAAGATGTCGTAAGTAATCTTAAATAATCCTAGCAATCATTAAATTTTGTCAATTTAATTTAATATTAAAATTATTTATTACTTTTATTCTTTAGTGATATGTATTATTTTTTTAAATATGTTCTCATGCCGTTTACCTAGCGACTTAACCACAATCTTTTTTCTAAAGGTCTAAAGTATCTCGTGATACGCTCTATGAATGCGTGAATGCGGTTCTCCAATCGTCCAAGGATAAGAAACGGAACTTCCTTGAGACTGTTGAGCTACAAATTGGTTTGAAGAATTATGATCCTCAGAAGGACAAGCGTTTCTCCGGCACCGTCAAGTACGTTTACCTGGAAGGAACATTTTTGTGGGAAGACTAATATAATTTAGAAAATAATAAATATTAAAGATAATGAACCGCTTTCCACAAAAATGGCTCTGTACAGGGAGTCAGAGCAATCTGACGGGACTTGACCCGAAGTCTTTAAATAATGGGTAGGTGAGCTCACGCTTACCAAATTTTAGCACTCACCATCATGTGGGGTAAGATCATTAATAGGCCGGTATTATCTTTATTTACAATGATGAAAATATTGTGATTTAATTTTAATTTGTAAAAAAAAACTCAATATGATGTTTAAATTGCATGTATTAACTGTATATTGATGAAAAATAAATAAACTGATGTATTTTTAATCCATATTAGATTTATTTATAATTGTATAAATTGTTATTAACAAATTTTAATTTTGTAGGCTAAAGTACATCCCAAGGCCTAAGATGCAGGTGTGTGTATTGGGTGACCAACAGCATTGTGATGAAGCGAAACAGCTTGAAGTGCCATGCATGGATGCTGAAGCTCTCAAGAAATTGAATAAGAACAAGAAGTTGGTTAAGAAATTGGCAAAGAAGTAAGTTCAGTCACTTAACAATATTTATAACTAACTGTATCCTATGGCTTCACCCGAGTAAGTCTATATAAAGTAGTCTATGTGCTAAGTTACGATAAAACCTTCCTATTAATTATTATTATTATTTTCCTTTAAGTTTAATGTATAAGACATTCATTTTTACAACATATTTTCTAAATAAATGGATTAGAAAACAAAAAATATTGAGTGTTCCTTATGAACTTGATAGTCAGACCATGTTAGTATATTGAAGAAAATATTCATTTTCACTACCAGAATTCTCTTTAAAAAGAAACAAATTACATTAATTTCAATGTATAATAACCATTACTACTATATATAAAAATGAGTAGATAATGTTAAAAGACCACTAGAGGCTGTGTATAATACTTATTAAAATGCAGAAGTTTAGAATAATTTATAAATTTAACATTCTTAAACTATTGCTAAATTGCTTTCTTAAATTTTTTCTTATTTTTGCTAAAATTGAATAGTATTAAATATTTTTATTATCAATTTATATAAACTTAAGTGTTAACATCAATATCATTGACAAATATCATTATTGAGAAATGATATCGGTCATTACCAATCTGGAGTATGAGTAAATGCTCTCTTGAATTAAGAATTACAAATTAATTTTTATTGTTGCAGATATGATGCTTTCCTTGCATCCGAGTCCCTGATCAAACAAATCCCCCGTCTTCTGGGTCCTGGTCTGAACAAAGCCGGCAAGTTCCCTGGTTTACTATCTCACCAGGAGTCTATGACTCAGAAGATTGATGAAGTTAAAGCCACTATCAAGTTCCAGATGAAGAAGGTAGTTTATTTTTTTTTTTTATCTATAGATAAAATCCATAACACATACTGGCTGTCTCATGGCTCTATAGAGTAGCCAGTAAGTACCAAATAGAAAATCTTTATTATAGGGGAGGAAGGAATTGTTAATAGTGAACACCAATGGAGCTTTTATTGCTACCAATATAACCTGTTAAGTTAGCCTGTCATGTGGTCCCATTTGTAAACCATAGTGATTAATCCTCATTGAATTTGCCATTATGGGCCAAACAAGATATTTTCATCCTTACCTATCCTATCATTTCTTACTAGGACCCTGACAGTGCAGGCAGGCTTACCACTCCAATATCAACCATTAGCAAAACTTGTCACCATGGATCCCACTATCATTTATTCCTCTCGCTGTTGGAGCTGTCATGCTTGTGTCATTATAGCCAGTGTAATGAATTATTTTGAGAAATTTTGTATGCAAAATTTCATGTTTAAAACAAACTGTATTTTTACTGTATGTCAACTCATACTACTTACATATAAACATATTGAAATATGTTTAAAAACAATAACCTCTACTGAAAGGTTAAATGCCACTTGTATTTTTGATAGCACTCACTATAATAGGAAATATTATTATACATAATAGGAAAAATATTATATCAACATATTTAAATTGATTCAATTTTGTTAGAGTACATATTGGTTTTCTAAATTACAGGATCAATTTTGATGTGAAATTAAATTAAAAATTATTAAAATTAACATATAATTTTACACATTTACAGGTGTTATGTCTCTCTGTTGCGGTGGGCCATGTTGATATGAGTCCTGATGAGCTTGCACAGAATGTACATCTTTCAATCAACTTCCTTGTGTCCCTACTGAAGAAACACTGGCAGAATGTGCGCTCACTCCACATGAAGTCAACCATGGGACCACCCCAAAGATTGTACTAATCTTTTTATTTATAAATATTGACATCTTATATGTTTTTTATTTATATTTTTTATTCCATATTGTTTTAGAAAATTCTATGAATAACATATTATTTGCTAAAAATGTAGGTTTTAAATATAGATGAAAGAATTTTTAAAATAGGTTTAGCAATTTTCAAATTTATCCTTTACAATCAATCAAATCTTTCCTCTTTATAATGAGTATAGATAATAATAGATTCCACCTGCTACTATCAGTCTTTTTTTTTTATACCACTGAGGTGGCAAATAAGCATACGGCCCACCTGATGGTAAGTTGTTACTGTAGCCTATGAACACCTGCAATACCAGAGGTATTATGCGTGCGTTACCGACCTTGAAGAAACCTCTTTACCCCCCTTTTGAAGAACCCCATGTTGTAGTCTCTTGGGAAAACCTGGGCAGGGAGCTCATTCCACAACCTGAGTGTTCGTGGGAGGAAACATCTCTGAAACCGCGCAGTACATGACCATTGAAGCTGTAGGACATAAGGAGAACTCCCTGTCGATGGCGAGCCGTATGATAGTAGAAAATGGCTGTGGGCATCATATTGAACAATTCCTCTGAACATAATCCATTGTACAGACGGTAGAACACGCAGAGTTAGGCAAAATCTCCTAAGACTTAAGGGCTCGATACCGCTTGTGAGCCTGGTATTATCGATAATTCTCATAGCTCGTCGTTGCAACGAGTCGAAAGGTTCAAGCTGGTATTTAAGTGCTCCGGCCCATAAGTGACAGCAATATTCCATGTGGGGCCGGATTTGCGATTTGTAGAGCATTAATCGCTGATCCAGCGTGAAGTAATGCTTCGCTCTATTGAGCACACCAAGTTTTTTGGATGCCAGCTTCACCTTATCTTCGAGGTGGCCACGGAATTGTACATCACTAGAGATGTCGATACCAAGTTTCCCAATGTTATTAGAGATGTTAAGAGACGTGCCTTAGAACTGTGGAACCACAGCAAATGGGGTTTTCTTAGCGGTGAAGGCAGCACCCACTCTTGAACCAAAAAGCTTCTTACATTTGTGTAACCAAGAATAATAATAATATTTATTTCTATCACAATGGCGTTTCATTTATACATTTTACAAAATCAAATATATATCCTATTATGGATATCCTGTTCACTTCCAATAGACTGCCATTGGAAGTGAACAGGATCCGTACTAGGATACTCTATGTTACGATATTCTGGCCCCCATACTCAGCCACTGGCATACAAAGAACAGATAAGTAAACCATATTGTTAAAAGAAATTATAAAAGTAAAAATAACAATAAAATAAAAGACATTCCAAAATCAGGTACAAAATTCCAACTACAAACACTATGTCCAAGATGAACTTACTGCATGGTTTTCAGAAATCAAATCATATACTCCATTTGTATGTTATCATCACTCACTACAATTGGCCTTAATGTGTAACAAAGGCGGAAACTTAAAAGTAATTTGTTAATGTACAATGAAATTTTAAGTATATTAGTTTTTTTGGGTGAGAATGGAACGGTAATCCCGCCTGTGCTATCTGTATCTGTATACACTAGTGGGGCATCAGTCGGTGACAAATAGTGAGGGTGAAAACGGGTCGATTAACTGTCTTCATATTATAAAAAAAAAATTAACCCATCGTGAAGAAATCCACAAGAAATAACCACGATGGTTTCCAGGGAAATCTTCGAGAAGGTCAACCTGATAGGGTATATTACTAACGATGGGGCTTTTTTCAATGGGTGATAATGGTATGGTAACCCCGTCTGCGCTATTGGTATACACTGGCGGAGTACCAGTGAAAGATGACTGATGATGATGAAAGCAGGTCAGCCCATCCTGACGAATTCAACTAGATTTAACCACGATGGTTTCCAGGGAGAACCACGTAGAGGTTGGAGGTCAACCAACCAACAGGGTATATTACTAGTAATGGGCCTATTTGACCCCATTACTAACAATCCCTTTCCCCCCTAACAATGGGGCTGTTCGATTTCATTATAAATAATCTCTTACGCTTTACTAGTAGTATATTTGAACAGAGTAGGGTAATAGATAATAGAGGGGGGAAAGGGATTGTTAGTAACGGAGATTGAGAATCCCATTGCTAGCAATATACCCAACCAGGTCGACCTCCTCGCGGTTCCCCCTGGAAACTGTCATGGTTAATTCCTAAATGAATTCATCATAATGGGCTAACTGGCCTGTTTTCATTCTCATCTGTCGCCCTTCACTGGTGCTCCGCCGGCGTATACCGTTAGCGCGGGCGGGGTTACCATACCATTTTCACCCATCAAAAAAAAAATAGGTAATAGAGTAGTACCTGAAGGATGATGGGTAAGAATAAAAAGGCTACCGTGACGACATCACACACAGGCAATTTGTCATAATCGTATAATAGTGACGGATCTTTATATGTAATCTTCGTCAGATCCGTCAGTATTCTACGACTATGACGAATAGTCGGATGTTACCTTTCTGTTCCATTTGCCTGCTAGATGAACTGTCATATTTCTGTTTACAAATATTCGGATAATTGAGATTCTACTATAGTTTTTTCATTGTTCTTCGATTATATGTATAATTTGATAGACTTTGATACCTCTATGAAGCTATCTAGCAATAATAACAATATTAGTGATATAAACTTTTTTATTGTGTTAGGTTTTTGTACTGTAGTTTAAACAACAGGTTTACAAATTACATTAAACAATGTCACTGATACTTTTAGAATCAGGATTAAGGACTTCATCATCGCTATTTGTACTTTCATCTTCTTCAAGTAAATCTTCATCATCATTTTCAGCTGATTGTTCACTTTCTATACTCTCCTGGCTGGCTATAACTTCTCCATGAATATTCTTGTTTTTTAGATTGCCCATCCAAAATGCTTCAGAGCATTTGTTAGCAACTAGTGCTGCTTTTACCTTGTAAATCAGTGTCTCCAGTAACTGCCTCATATATGGTACTTTACTCATTAAAACAATGTCTTTCTTTAATCTAGAATGACAACAGAGCGATTGCAAAAATCTTGTAGATTGTTGAAGAATTTTCAAAATTTCTAATACTTCTTCCGTTTCATTTTTCAGTTGAATTTCTAATATGGGAATGCCTTGAGATAAAAATAATTTAATAATTGGAAGAGATTTTTTGAAAAATGCTGATAAGTTATTTCTATTTTCAAGAGTTTTTGCTATATCTGACATATGCTTCAAAATAATAGCCACATCTTTCCATAACTCTAAATGATCTGTATTAGTTAATCCTTTATTTAAACGAGATTTAGTAGATTCATGAATTGCTGTTCCTAAATTTCTGTACAAAATAGCAAAATTTCCTTTGCTAATAGTTTTCAGTGAACTCAGTGTATCATTTCGACTTTTCAATACTTTTATATCATTGGCCAACTGAATAGTTAAAGCTTTTAGTTCTACAATTTCATTGTTAATGAAATACAGAGCAGCAAATTTATCCACACTCTGATTAAAAAATAAACCCTTTTCTGGTATTCCATCTGGAGTAAGCCATTTTTGTGACAAGAAATTATGAGCCATACCTCTAAGTATTTTCAAAGTAACTGTGTTCTCAGAATATTCCTGAACAGATTTCAACAATTCTATCAGTGCTACAGCAGTAGTCAACTGTAAACAGTACTTTTCATATTTTTTAAGATGCTTAACCGCTGCTGATACTAAGTCTTTTAATGACACTAGATTAGTATTATCAGTAAATGCTATAGTTTGGAGGGAGCATTTTAATAAGGCATTATGATGACTTTTAAATCCAATCCATTTAAAATATATTGTATACATATTAAATATATATTCTAAACAAGTAATATAATCCATTACTTCAGATGTTAGATTAAATACATGTTCATCTTGATTATTGTGAGATGCAATAAAATCATCTAGAAAAAATGTTATATTTTTAAGATGATCTACTGTTTTTGGTAATATGTCACTAATTAATTTAGCACAATCTTCCGCTTTTTTTGGATCATACATCATAGAATGATCTTGTTTTAGGAGAAATGCTTGACTCTTTATTTTAGCAATCAGTATATTTTCTATATTATTATTAACACATTTTAAGACGAATTTTAGTGTTTTAATAGACATATCAGATTCACCACTGTCAGCATTCGATGATAAATCATTCTTTAACAAATGGAGCACATTTAGTCCTAAATGACGAAGAGGGACATTATGAACGGAATCAAGTTTACTTTTTACTGTGTTCTGATTGTTTTGTGTTCCTTGAGTCTTGACTGTTTCTGGTATCAGTGCATCATCTTGCGCATTAACTTTCTGAGCTTTTAATTTTGATATCTGTGTTCTGAATGGCCTTTTTTCAATTTGTTCTCCTGTATATTTTTTTACATTAAAATTACAAACTGGAGGTTTATATGTTACAGTGGATTTTAAAATAATTTTCTCAATTAATATTTCTAATTCTTCAATTTGAAGAACTCTTTTTAATATTTTCGTTTTCAGTGCATCATCATCTTGCATAGCAAAGGCATTCAATAACTCTCTAAACCAATTGACACAATGAATTAAACAATCCAAAATATTACTGATAGAAGAATTATCTAGATCTTCAATTACATCTAAATCAACTACTGGCATTATAACTGCACATCCTAACAATGCATCTATATTTGATAAATCTCCTTCATATTGCTTGCAGTGCAATATTTGTACAAGTTGAAAGAGAGACGACAAGATACCCACATCTATTTCACTTTTAGATTGTAAAGCTAATCCTGCAATGTTTATTGCTATGGTTTCATCCATTTCACTTTCAGTATTAAGACAATATTGTAGTGATAATTTTAGCTCACCAATCATTTCTTTTTCTATACTTTCAACAATAAAATTTTGTTGCAAGTCATTTGTGACTGCATATGTAAGCCACGACAGAAATTGTTTGTTTATATGAGATGCTGTTTCAATAACTTTGGTAAATTCATCATAAAAAAAAGCAATCATGTCAGGTAATTGACGGGTGCTTTGGCTAATTAATTCAATAATTACAGCAGCTTCACGGAGATCACCTTCAGACAAATGAGAAACAGATCCAAAACTATTATCATCTGATAAATGTGGTGTGTAATCATCATTACTGTTAGCCATAAGATATTTCACTGCATGAATGCCAGCAAGGATGCCTTGCAATTTAATTTTAGGGCTAGAACTACTGAGTTCTTTTCTTATTACCATATGAATATCATCTCTTATAACAGAGTTTTCATAACTGTAAGCAAGTCCACACAGTAAATTCATTATAGCCCTAATTTCATTCAAATTCATGTCATCCATTCTGTCCAGTAATGTTAACATCTGAACACTCTGTGGTTTTAGTAAAGATATGTCTTTAGCTGCAACACTGTTTAATATAAGTAGTATATTCAGAACACAATGTTTACTGTCTAAACCTAATTGAAGTATTTCAGCAACAACTGTCCGAGAGCTGTTCTCAAGTTTGGAGAACATCAGTGTGTATAAATGTGAAGCGAAGGTTGCAATAACTATATCTGCTTTTACTTTCAGTAATGAATTTGTAAGACAAATGAGATGTTTTAAGTAATCCCTCAATATTGGCTTGTATTTCTCAAAGCACTCATCTAAAAGGGTTTCTTTCAGGGCATTACATTTAATTTGCTTTTTTATAATAATTTCAACCTGTTTCTGTTTTTCTTCTGATGTGGAATATAAAATTAAGAATATAATGAAATCAATAGCTTTATGATCAGTATTAACTTTACAAGCAGATATTACTTTTAACCATGCATTAGCAATCACTTTTGATGATACCATGGAATTTCTGATAGCAACTGCTGTGAGTACTTGGCTTGTAGCAATGTCTTGATATTTTGCTATTGAAGTTGACCAACCTAAAGCATTTCTTAAACCTTGTACTGCCTCTAAATATGCTGTATCACTAATTCGAGATGGTTGAAGTAAAAATTTAACAAAATTGGGAAAATGTACACATTTTGACAAACTCAACAAAATATTTAATGTCTTTTTTTGCAACTTCTCATAATCTTCATTAGATAAACAAAGATATGAGAGACAATCTAAAATAGCCGGTATCAAGTCTTGATCTTCACTCAATATTCTGCTCATTTCAGTTGCAACATTGCTGTGTTCCTGGTCACCAATAATGCCCGGAATTGCAGATATAATTTCCAAACGAACAATCTTTTCGGTAGTTACATCTAATAAGTTAATAAGGTTTGTAGCCATTTTTTCAGAGTCCGATATATTATTCAAAGAAGAGAAACATTTGAGTATCATTTGAATCCACGGACTACAGTTAGACTCGCTTGCTAAATCTATAGCTTTTTCAAATATAAAATCAATCAATTTATTTTGAAGAATAGGAACATTTAGCAATATTTTAAAGACACTGTCACTAAGAATAATTTCATCAGAACTATCACTAACAATTCTGATTATGTTTGGGAACAAATATTGTTTGAAAACATCTAAATTGTGACACTCTTGTTTTAAATTCATATATAAATCTGTAATATTCCGAGGATAATCAAAATGTTTCTGAATATTTTTCTTTATATTGCGTATCACGATAATAGTTTTCTCAGAAGCTATACATTTCTCTGGAGGGTGTTTCAATATTAAGCCGCTTTCTATCAGAGTCTTGCGTAGATAACTATTCTGAAGATACTCATCGTCTGTTTTGTGTTTTTTGCTCTGACTTCCAGTCACACTATTAGATCTCTTAGATGCCATTACACTCTACAAATTAATAGTTAACAATAAAAATTTTCTAAGCTTCATGCATTAGCATCTCTATATAATTTGTGTATAAGACTTCGACACTGAACCACTGAAAGGGCACTATGTCTGTGTTTGTGATTTAAGTCCGTACTATATATTTATTATATAGTTGTATGCACTCGTTACCTTGTAAGTACTCTATTATGTTATATATGTTTAAGAAAAAGAAAAAATGGCAAAATAGACTTATAATTTTAAAAATTACCGGAATACTTTGTTCGATAGGAAGAAACGACCACAGATTAGACAGACTATGTTTAAAGACAGGCTAAGAATAAGGAATTACATAAAAAATATTTATTTTATATTGCTTCCTTTCTTCTTATGCAAATATAATTAGTAAAAAGAGGATGAAAGATACACCATCATTTACTATTTTTCTCAATTCATACCATGCTAGTGTATGATATGTTTGAATGTTTGATATGTCAATTATTTGTCCATATCAAATTTTACATTACTAGATTATATATTCGACACAGTTTATGTAGAAACTACGTAAGGAGGTTGTATCTGAATTTGGTAGCGTTATACAGCCGTATAACATTTTCTATACATTAGCCTGCTATGAATTGACAACTTTATCACTCCTTCTATGTAATTCCTTGTTTTTAGTTCCTTCCATGTAATTTCTTGTTCTATGATATATAATCACTACGGATCTGTCATTTGTATATAACGTTTCAGGTTCCTTGTTTTTAGGTTTCAGGTGTATTATATACTCTTAATATGTTTGCTTGTTTAATTTAAACCTACTTTTAACGATGAGCCAACTCGCATAGTTTTGAACTCGAATAAACTGAATTGAAATGGTGGTTGATTCGAATCGCGGCTCGAATCATCTCGCATTCACTTCGTATAGAATCAGGGGGGACTACCATTAAATGAAATTCCGAATTTTCGGGCTCAATTTCGTGTGTTTTTTGACCCAGTAAATGGAGCTTAACATTTCATTCATCATAAATCCTATCCTAATAATCCAGAGGAACGATATTTTAATATTTTTAATAATTTAAAACGGCATGTATTATGTAATTTTAACATCAAATTTCTATTTCGTTCGTGCCCGAAATTTCGGAAAATATGTCATGATAGGCCCTCAGTATTGCAGTTGAATATGAACTCGGCAAGTTGATTACTTAACTCGCTTTAGATTTAAATCGTCGAAAGCGTGAACTCGCGGGTTTCAATCAATTCGAATAAAATAAACTAGCGTAACGTAGTAAACATTCAGAATTCAGAAGTCACAACAACATTGTTGATTGAACTGTTATTGTAATTATTTTTAAAGGCAGAAGTAATAAAAATCTCAGCTATCACCGCACCATGCTATAGCGCGCAGAGTGTAACTGTAAAACACGCTGCAGAAATATCACGCACACGAGAGTCTTGCTCGTTGTATGATGTTTCTGTTTCGTCGCACGCACACAGCCACACCGCATTCACAGCAACCGAATCTACTTGATGTTATGACAAACATAGCCAGCCAGCCAGCCGAGTTGCGTGCGATAGTGATCCGAGCGAGGATCGCATTCATATCACGGTTGTGGCTTTTTTCTTTCTGACTGTAATTGTTGTGCGCCGCAGATGGCCTTAACAATTTCATCATCATCATCAATAGTCTTCTTGTCCGCCTTGTTGTGTAGACGGGCGAGGTAGGGGCCTCGGGGTAAACCCCTCTACCCTGGCTGCATCGGGGGGAAAGGGATTGTTAGTATTGGAGACTGAGAATCCTATTGCTAACAATATACCCAACCAGGTCGACCTCCTCGCGGTTCCCCCTGGAAACTATCATGGTTAATTCCTGATGAATTCATCATGATGGGCTAACTGGCCTGTTTTCATTCTCATCTATCACCCTTCACTGGTGCTCCGCCAGCGTATCCCATTAGTGCAGGCGGGGTTACCATACCATTTTCACCCATCAAAACAAACCCCGGCTTCATGTCCGGAGGCGACTACCTCCGGGTCACTGGATTCTTGAGCCGGCATACACTGGTGGTCTGTGTATGCCGACGTGGTGTCTTCTTAACAACTTTACCGAACGTGTGTAAGCAGGGGCAAGTGCAGATGGCACTCTAAGCCCGCGAGAGGGGAGCGATAGAGGTGTCAGCTCTTTTTAATGGACTGCGGCGTGCGCCCGAGGGCGCGTAAATGGCTCGAACCACCACACTTTGGCCCCCGTCAAGGGACGGTGGGTCGGTGAATCGAACGGGGGAACGAGGATACGCCGCGGACGGCGCACTTTCAGGTGTGTAACGAATGTTCCACGAACGCGAACAGGGTGTGGATTTAACGTAGGTAGCGGCGTATTGACTTTATACGAGTTTATTCGATTTGATAGAAAAGCCAGTTCGAATTGAGCCGGGGGCAAAGCAACTCAAGTAACTCGAGTTTTTTTATTCGAATCGCCCATCGCTACCTGCTTTTTTTTAAGGTTATTTTTGTGTATATTGTAATTTTCACTTTTGCATTGAAAGAAATAATAATTAATATATACAGATCCACAGTCGTTTGAACTAGGCAAAGGTACTAAAAATAAAAATGAATTTAAACATTTCAAATTTAGGAAAGTTTGTGTGGAAATCTCAAATCGTCGCTGGATTTGGGGTATGTACACATAGCCAATGTTATTAGAGATTTTGAATAAAATTATTGTCCTTAACGGTACCAACTGATCAATTTACTTAAGAGGCACTAAGCATATATCTTACGTGAAGCAGTTTATTAGAAGTCTTATTGACTTTGTGTATAGGTGATAATGGAATGATAACTCCATCTGCGCATAGATATGCTGGCGAAGCATTAAACTAGAGATGATGGGTGAGAAAAGCAGGTTAGTTAGTTCATTGTAACGGATTCAACTAAAATTAGCCATGACAGTTTCCAGATGGAACCGTGTGGAAGGGTTGGAGTTAGACCCTGTTACTAATAATCTCTTTCTCCCAAATTATTAGTAATAGAGTCTAATAGCCCCATTGCCAGCAATATACCTTATAAGGTCGATCTGCACACTGTTCCCCTTGGAAACCATAGTGATTAATTCTTGTGGAATACATCATGATGGGCTAATTGACCTACTTTTATCCTCAGCTATCATCTATGACTAGTGCCCACCAGCATATAGCAATAGTGCATTTGGGGTTATCATTCCATTAATAAATAAAAAAAAAAACCCTTTCCCCCATCAGTCAGTGGTGTATTGATTTAATGCAAAGGTAATCTTTACTTTCTGTTTATACTGGGTACAAGTGATGGATGATAGGTTAGTTTGAAGTTGGGTCAGTTACTCATAGTGATAAATTTCTAAGGAATTAGGATGGTTTCCAGGGGCTGTGCTAATTTGTCCTAACAAAGTATATGGCTAGTTAATAGATTCCTCATTACACTTATAAAATAGTTCCAAGGGCCCAACAATTCTACTGATTTATAAAGAAAATTTTTTAAGTGCTAAAAAATGAATGGCATAACATTTAGCATAAATAACTTGAGGGATTTAAAAAAAATACCTCTTGATTGTATGATGAATGTATAGTAACATATTATGATAATAATTTATATACCGTAAACAAAGTAAATTTAACAGTTAGTGTTTTTGTGGCAAACAATTTGGCATATCAATTTTACCTTATATAAATGAGTATGTTTTTGAAACATTTTCTGAACTCTTTACAAAAAAAAAGGCTATAGATGCTATAGCCTTTTTTGTGTTAATGTATTAAAAGCATTGTATGGTGTTCTCTTAATATAAATTAATGTCTGGTTCTGTATTTTAGCTTACAGAAGTCTCAACAAAAATTAGAATAAAAATATGTATAGTTCCTGTACACTACTTTATTGTAACTAATTATTAATTCAACAGATATTAATTGTAAATCACAATGTTATGCTCTACATCAGGGGTGGCTAACAGTCAATCAAGACTATTAGTCCAGTTGATCATGGTAAGGCAAAAAATATAATATGTTGCTAATCTAGTAGAAGATGTTCAGAGGCAATGCTCACACTAATATAAATAAGTAGTTACTAAGAATAATTTTTAAGTTTTGTTTTGCCTCTTAATAAAATAAAAAATACTACAATACTACATAATTGTCTACTGAACTATATTGTTTCATTTGAGATTTCAAGAAGTATGTAATTAATAGATGGCACAAGGTTTCGTCAATAAACAGTAGATCTTTGGTCTAGTCAAGCCTGCTATATCTGCTCTACATTGTGTACAGATACAATTTGATAATAATTTGTTACAGTATCAACAAGTAAGAAACAAATGGGCCAATTGGCTTATGATACGTGATGTGAAACGTCGCCGAATGAGTGCTGAAAATTTTCTTGAAAGGTCCAGGATCAATGCAATAAGGAAAAACGATATCTTGCCAGTGGAAATCAGAGAGCTGGCTGATAAAGATATTAATAAGTTTGAAATGAATGCTATTCCATTGAGAATAAACAACAGATGTGTTGTGACATCTAGGTTTGTTATAAATTCTCTCCTTACGTAATTAATACTCATTTTAATACTAATGATAATATTTATTTACTAATTGTGGTTTTATGTTCTATTTTTTATAATAATGTTTTATTGCATGGTTGTAGATTTTCTTTAAATCTACAAGCAGGTTGTCTTTTCAAAAGTTCTTGTCATAATTCCCTGATTTTTTAAATGTGTTACTCTGTCAACAGATATTTTATTTTTAAATAAACAGTTTTTACCTTATCCAATATAATAATATTAAAGATAATATGAATGAAGCCAAGTAATGCACATAGCCAGCAATACATGGTGTTTTAAAATGAACTGTAAGTCAATACCACAACAAAATTTTCATATGAACTGTTCCTATAGTTTGAATGTAATCAGAATATTTGGTTATTTAAAAATATCAATAGCATGAATAGACTTATTAAACACAATGTAAATAGTTTAGAATAATATACCTATAGTTTTTTTTTTTTAAATGGTAACCCTGCGTGCAGTATCGGTATTTGCTGGCGGGTATAATGAGAGATGATAGAAGAGGATGAAAGCAGGTCAGTTAGCTCATCGTTATAGGGGACTGCGACGTTAGCAATGGGGCTTAACAGCTATGTAACAATTGATTTCCCTTTACACACTTATTTTAACAATCTTTTTATTTCAGACCGCGTGGTATCGTCAAAGAGTGGCGAATGAGCCGTATAGTTTGGCGACATCTTGCAGACTATAACAAACTTTCTGGAGTACAAAGAGCTATGTGGGGATGATTTATTTTAATACCTATATTAGTGATAGATTCATTGTTATAATTGTTAATTACATTGTTTTAATTATATTTAATCTTTTATTTATATCAAGGTATGAAGAATCAGGGCAGGCGTAAAAGTGGTATCACTCTTATAATTGTCTATACCAACATTTCCAGAATGTCTACCATCATATGAATGATGTACCAAATTATTCCGTAATGGCTCCTCTCCCTTACCACTGAAAATTATGTTTGGGCATTTATTGCATATCAAGTATTTCTCTCACTATAAAATAAGTACTTCCGATTACATCTGGTATTACTGTCGCGAGCAACTTATTATAAATGCGATTGTATTTTTCCTAAAGGATAATAATGAAATAGTCTGTTGATTGCGCTATCGGTAAAAGTTGGCGAACTATCAGTGAAGTAAGTCAATCGGTCAATCCATCACAATGAAGAATTCAACAATAATTACAATGGTTTTCAAGGGGAACCACGTGGTGGTCGAGCTAGCGATGAGTTTGCTAGTCCGTATTACTCCTCTGTACCTCCAAAATTGAATTTTTAGGTCATTCATGATTTGAACAATATATTATAAAGACTAGATTAGCTCAGTATTCATACTTTCATGCTATTATTTAGATCTATATTTTGTATATTATGATCCTAAATCACCCTAAAGCTATATTTTTTATATATAGGTGTGAAAACGTGATCGTTGGAACTCTTTTTTAAGAAAGTGCTCTATCAATGAAACTGATCATATTCATTAAACAAATTAAGGACCAACACAAAAAATTTAAGCAAAACTAAATAATTCTAACAGCTATGTTAAGAGCCTATATAACTCGGTGCGTTCAGCTAACCAGTTATAGTATGAAAAATTTGAATTCTTTAGTGGTTTAATAATTTTCAATTCATACAATTTTTGTTCTGATATGTTCTATCATGAATACGTTTTTAGTAACTAAATAATATCAATCTTAATAATTTCATGAATCCTAATGTTATACAATTTATAATATTAGGATTTCTAACCTCCAAACATCATATTTGGAGGTTTGCAATTTGATAAAACTTAAAATGCTGAATGGATAAGATTGAAATTTGATACACACATCATATTCTATAGAATTTGTACACAAGGAAGAATCCTGATACTGGATTTGAAGTAAGAACATTATGGAACCAATTTATGAGATTCCAAAAAGCAAAATATTTATTTATTAAATAAACAGATATCTTGCACTCAACACTGCTTTTTAAGAAGGTTATTAATTAAAAATCAAAATGCTCTTGTTTTAAACTTTTTTTATAAAGTCATTTCCTTAAAACTAAAAGCTTCATAAAGCTTACAATGGAATACCATAGCTTTAAAGTAAAGCTTTTTAGTCAAATAGACCTGAAACAAAACAAAAATATGAATTAGACAACTATGGAAACTTGAAAGTAAACAGAATGATAAAATATTTTCCTCAGTAAAAAAATGTCTATCATTCATTTTCTGAAGCTAATACATGTAAAATCATACATCATTGGAAGTATATAGTTATAAATACAATAAACAAATATCCTTTATATAATATGTTCCTATTAGTATCATGTACTCTGAATAAAGGAGAAGTTATGACTATGAGTATTACTGATATAACTCATTTTTTTATAAATGCATTCCCACATATTGTACACTCAAATCCATAAATATAAACAGACACAAATGTTTATAGTAAATAATAATAATATTTGTGGTGTGCAGGTATCAATTCATAATTATGAGAAAATAGAACATTAAATAACTACATCATCATAGTCACACAATTCTTCCACGAAAAGATCATTTCTTTCACAATAAAGAATTTCAATTTACACAAATCCTCAAGTTATTTGCAATTAACATACCGAAGCCCATGTCATCATCGGACTCTTCAGGTTCCTCTTCCTTCTTCTCTTCCTTGGCGGCTTCAGCGGCAGGCGCGGCGGCGGCAGCAGCAGGCGCTCCAGCAGCCGGCGCGGCTCCCACACCAGATCCGATGTTTGTGATGAGATCTCTTACATTCACACCTTCGAGCGCCTTGGCAAATAGACCTGGCCAATAAGGCTCAACATCTACACCCGCAGCCTTCAGAATGGTCGAGATTTTCTCACCCTAAAATAAGTGAAGTTATCGTGAGTAATTTAGTAATAACATGAAAAATAATGGTTTAATAGTGCGCAGACACGCGAATATATATAAAATTGAAATAATAAACAAGTAAACATTAGGTGAAAATAGAGATTAATGTGGATTTATAAACACGTTCACATTGAAATTCTAAGTCGTGCTATAACCTAAAACAATAAATAATAATTTACAACTTACAGTAACAGCAACATCGTCATCAACAAGGATTAGAGCTGAGTAAACGCAAGCTAATTCGGCTTTCGTTGCCATTTTTAATAATATACGTGCAAGTCGCCTTTTGGCCTTAGCTCGGAGAGAACAAGCACGTCTCACTTCACAATTTATAAAAGAAAGAAAAATTTAGACGGCTTAGTGACACTTTTGTATTACGTATTGCTGTCAGTGTCACTGTCAGTTTGAACCACTTGATACTTGATCTAATGTTGCCTTTTTAAAATTTCTATCGTATATTTTAATGCATGTTTAAGGCGGACTGCATTAGCTTAGATTAGTTACTTAATAACTTAATAATAGTTTTAGACAGCCAAAATTGCACTATATTTGTAGAATTGGTATTTATTTATTTATATTAGCATGCCTTTGTTGCCTACTTTCTGATAAGTATTATATTAAAGCGATTAATGTGGAAATATATATGCAACACATAAACTTAATATAGCATACTACACTTCATAAGATACTATTCCAGTTAAGCGATTTAGGAATGATTAAAATTACTAACACGAATTAATTGTTATTTGCCACTTGTTTGCAAAAGACGGTTTGTCAGAGAAAAAATCGTTTAACAACTTTTAACGATTAGAAAGTAATTGTTGTATGTGGTATTGTAGCAAGTAATTTTATACATTTTGCTATATAACGCTGCGCGATTCCGAATGATTTTGTTATTAAAATAATTAGTAATTACTAATTTTATAATTCGACTACTGAATTAGTAATATATTGATTTCTATATTTAAATGATTTTACAAATTTTTTTTGATGAGTAAAAATGGAATGGAAAGCCTGCGCTAACGGGATACGCTGACAGAGCACCAGTGAAGAGTGATAGATAAGAACGAAAATAGGCCAGTTGGCCCATCATGATGAATTCATCAGAAATTAACCATGATAGTTTCCAGGGAGAACCGCGAGGAGGTCGACTTGGTTGGGCATATTGCTAGCAATGGGATTTTTAGTCTCCATTACTAACAATCCCTTGCTCCTCAATTTTTACAAATTTTTTTTTGATGAGTGAAAATGGTATAGTAGCCCCGCCTGCGCTAACGGGATACGCTAGCGGAGCACCAGTGAAGGGTGATAGATGAGAATGAAAACAGGCCAGTTAGCTCATCATGATGAATTCATCAAGAATTAACCATGATAGTTTCCAGGGAGAACCGCGAGGAGGTCGACCTGGTTGGGTATATTGCTAACAATGGGATTCTCAGTCTCCATTACTAACAATCCCTTTCCCCCCAATTTTACTAATTAGTAACCATCAAAATAACGAAAACAAAGTCCTTTTTCTGTATCTACTACTACCAAGTCTTTTTCGTGGCAATTTAACAAGGTCAGTGATAACAAGTGACGACAAAAACAAAAACCTAAACAATAATGTAACAAATTGTGTAACACTCTTGTCCATTATAAAAAAAAAAACGCCATTCCAGTCATCGAGTCTTCTTTTTTGTGGAATTATAATGACATGGTAATCTCTCCTGCGCTATCGATATACGCTGAGAGGACACCAGTGAGAGTGAGTGATGATAGGTGAGAATTAAAGCATGTCAGTTAGCCCATTGTGATAAATTTTACAAAAATTAACCACGATGGTTTCTAGGAAGAACCTCGTGAAGGTCGACATGGTATATTGCCAGTTATGGAACTGGTAAATCCCCATTAGTAATAATCCCTTTCCCCCTGCAGCGATCGGGGCGACTCAGTTATGTTCGTACCGACTCGTACCGACTTGTACATCAACTACTACATTAGTAACAACGACATTAGTAATCGGTTAAAATTAATAGTCAATTGAATAAAATTAGTAGTCGAATAATTTGAAAATCATTCTAATAAATCTAATGAATTGCTGTCTAATAATTAGTAGTCGCGCATCACTACATTTAGCAAACTTGCGCCCAGTATTTGCTGTAAAAGAAAATTTTACTTCTAAAAAAATTAATACCTAGTCACTAGGAAAATCTAAGTATTATTGACATAGAAATCATACTAAACTGTTGAAAAATATTCCGAGGACATACATTTCTCTGAGATTTTAGTATACTGTCGAACCATCGTGTTAAATAGCATATAATTTGAAAACGATTCGAATGATTCTTACCCGAAAAGAGTTTACCCTTATATTTAAAATATTTTTCATTTTTATGAAGTGTATTCAATTCACATACTTATCCGTCATTCCAATATACAAAATAAAAAAAATTGTCAAATATGTTGCATAGAATTTCTTTTATTACATACATGACATGATACTTATACATTTAAAGATAATTAGATTTTGAAGTAATGCAATGTTATTTTATATATACCTATATATAATTGTACTTTAGAAGTGTCATAAATAGGCAAGCTTAATCTAATAAATTAATTAAATATATAATACTTATTACAAATATTGCACATTAAATTTAAATATATTTGCCTAGTTTTTTTTTTTTTTGTTTACAGATCCCAAGAAAATAAGTGATGTTTTACAAGCATATCTCTAACACCTTCTTTTAGTGGTTGATTTTGTGTGTCCTTCTTTAATGGCAGCTCCCATTCTGGATTCAGATTAAAACCAAATTGAGATAGTATTCTTAATTCACATTTAATCTGAACCCAACCAGGGGAGTTTATAAAAGACCATGGATGGTACCATTTTTGGACAACATCCACACAAGAACATAAAACTTCTAACCACAAATGCAGAGCTTCTTCATTTAAACCCATACATATTAATGTGCGTAGCTTTACATCCATTTGAGCATGAGCATTGTCATGGGACAAATTGATAGCTTGGACACATCTATATAACAATTCTTCAGGTGTTAAAACTTTTCCATCTTCATCTAAACGATAAGTCTTGCATAACACCAAGCGACTGTAAACAGAGTTAAAGTCTTTTTCTACTTCGCGTGATGAAGCCTCTTCAATAAACAGCCATGGGTGGCAGGGACCATCCAAAAAACTAGGCTTTTTAATTCCATGTAATAGAACTCTTTTGAAAGCAGGAGCAAGAACACCTCTAACCAAATGAGCTGCCTTTTCTGTAACAGAATCATCTCCAGCTCTGCTATATTTAACTCCTTTCTCATCTAACAATTTGACAAAGCGGGCAGGAAACCAACCACGGAGGCCATTCAGTTCACCAATCCAACAGTGCTCATCTCTAGAACTGATAACTTCAATGACATCATTCTTTCTAAAGCCCAATTCATCTCCATCCCTCCTTTCAAAATCCAGTAATGCTTTTGCTCGTCTCCTTTTACTCCTGGATACATTAACATATCTTTCTCTATCTGCAGCATGACTCTGCATTGTGTAGTCAGCAGTTAGTTGAATTTCAGAAGCCAACTGTGGCTCTAGTGCCAAGAAGTGACGAGCAACTTGTAATATTGCTTCTCTAAGATCAACTAATATTTCAGTTTGCTTAACATTTTTTGAAATAGCATCTTCATTGTTACTATCCTCTCCAAAGAGAATTGTTTGAATAACTGACTTATTCCTTTTAATTTGACGTCTCTGTAATTGCTGTTTAGGGAGGTTGGGGACTGCATTTGGATTTCCAACTAGAGCACCTTGATCTGCCATAAGGTAAGCTAAATGTCTCCTCCTATGTGTGTCTATTAGAGTAGGACTTAAAGTGTCACCACATACTTCATCAATTGTTTTAATCATGAGATCGACATCATCTATTTCACCAGGAATGTCTGATAATGCATTAAAAATCTGAGCTGAGTTAGATATCTCAGTGAATCTATTCTCTTTAATTTTAAGCATAGCCAATGTCACTTTAAATAATACTACAGAACCATCTAAAAAGAATAAATCCCAAATCCTCAACAAGATTTTCATATGTACAACATTGGCATATAATGTTAAAAACCAATGCATTGTTATGAGAGAGAGCTCTATGTCATGAGCATTTAGAACTTGGTCTATACCTGGCAGATATGTTGAGATTAAACTCCTCAAAACTTTCTGGTCAGCTTGAATACCAATCAATGTTGATGAGTAATATGATGCTGGAAGGAGATCCTCCACAGTAGTGCACATTATCCAGAATGCATCTTCTTCTTCCATTAAAAGCAGCAGCGATGCTGCAATCATTCCTGTACCTTGACAATACCCAATATCTGGATATAACCATGCAAGGGCCCTTAAAATTCGTCTGAGTCTTGGTACACCTGTACTAGTGGGATGAGAAAAGCAAACATTGTTGGGCAGTATTTGGACTAAGTCCTTTTCAATTTGCTTACTAGTTACCAGTCCATCATCACTTGAAGCTCTCACAATTTCATGATATGTAATTTCAGTTGTGGCTCTTTTCTTGTTAGCACCACAGAGATGCATCCACACTTGCGGGCGGAGTGAATGAGGCACACCATCTTTGACCATCTGATGTAATTTATCTGTTTTTTCCATTTTGCCTTCTGTTACAGAAAAACTGATTTCTTTACTGTAGAATTCCCACTGGAGACGATGCTGGTCATCTTCAACAAAGGCATTTGCTAATAATTTGTTGGAACTCTGTTCAGGTCCGTCTTCTTCCTCGACACAGAAGCCAAACTCGTCAAACCTGTAGTCAGGTAAACCCACACTGTGCCCTTCTGATTCTGGTTGTGCTAGTTTAGCCATGATATCTTGTGGTACCATACTTGCTGTAAGCGCGGAAAATGGTCCTCCAGGAGCTGGAAGCAGTTCGTCGGCTATATTTAGACCCCGTATTGAATCAATTACATCTTCTGGATCATCGTCTGCTAAAGCTGCACTGATTTTGCGTTCATGATCTTCGCGTCCTACATAGCCCTCATGATCACGAGAACTAAAAAATGATTTTGCAAGATCCATTTTTTATAGTACCATGGAAAAAGTTAATAAATTAGGTACACTTTCTCTTACTGTTTTATGAAATAGTTGAATAGAATTGGCTACACAAAACGATTAGGATAATGCCACAAAACAATAATCAATTATTCACTTGTCACCATCAACGTTTAAAAGTCGTCACCGACTTTATATTTAGAAAAGTAGAAAATACATCTATGCAACCAAAAGTGTCAATAAAATAAAATAATAAAAAAATTTTTAGTACTGTATGATAAACAAACGTGCAAATATAAGTAGTAATAGTTGCACGTCTGTTTATCATACGCCTTTATTCAAAATATTTATATTGGTACGTACTATAAAAGATTTTATTATTTTATATTATACTATTTTTTAAGTTTAATGTACTGGTTAATTGTATAGATAGCATGCATTTTACATTTTAGATATTTAGTTAATAGGCTACAGTGGCGCTGATTCTGAGTTACCATTCCTCTAACCTTATCTTTTAACTCAATATTTTAATGTGACAGTTGCACGAAATTTTTGTGTTTTGTGTAGAAAACCAGGTTTGTAATAGTTTGGACTTAAATGTATTAGAAAATTGGTTCACATTCGTCCTTACAATAAAGAATTTTGATTTTAGTATCTACAAGAGAAATGTAGACATGATACCTCAGAATTAACCCTATTGATTGTTTACTATTAGATGGGCTGCACACCTGTTAGCCAACTTTCTAATATAAATAAAAGAGTAAAATTATTTGTTTAAAGTGACACTTTCTTGGAATTTCATAACTCATTTGACATATAATAAGTGTCAAGGTGACTGCAGTCATAGAGTAGACTTTTATTGTTATTCATGTTTACAGAATTAATTCTTTGAGTACTCTGTGTTTAACATTGATTGTTTACCTATGTGCAATTTTTAAGTGTTTTCGTTTGAATATAATAATATTTTTTTATTTAGGTTAAAATGGGAAACAAAGAACATTATAGGAAATGTGCCAAATGTGGCAGTAGTCCAGTACAAGATCGAAATCTGAGTTTTCATAGATTTCCTCAACCTGGTAAACACCGGTCGTTAAAGTAAGTACCTAGAACTCGAGTAATTTTGCTAAATAATAATAATTATTTTAACATTCTTCTGTAACCATCTGTGTTGAAAATATTTTGAGTTGATCTACTAACTAGGTACGTTGAATCATTGTGTGCCTCCCTACTCACCTTAAAAAAAATTTTAAGGCACTAAGTATTGTTAAGGTGCAAATTAGGTATTAATAAACTCTTTAGTGAAATTTGAAAATAGGAAAATATTGCCTAGTAACCTTTATATTTGTCATGTTTTTACGAATTGACTTTTGTCTAAAAACTGTCTTTGCAATTTAAATAATATTTTAATATAATACTGTGATATAGTGTTTTGTGTATTTAGTGTGTGTTGTATTTATTATAAATAAACTGTTATATTTATTATAATTAAGTTACTTGGATTAAGAACTAAATCTATTGTGTTCAATACTAGTGCTACTATTACTTTTATGCTGGTCTGTCTTTTTATGTATATCTACTCCTAACAAAGTAGGTATTCAGCTGTAACTCTGACAAATATACAATTTGTAGATCAATAATTGTTCTTTAGAGTAAATTAATAAATTTATGCACAACTTTAAAAACAAATATGTAATTTTTTTTTTGTTTTAAATCATTGTTTACTGTGAACTATCATATATGTACATTATTTATATATTAGTAAACAAGTCTCCATCTGTTGGTGAGTGGTAATCATCACTGTGTAGATATAAACAACTGGCCATCACAACATATTCAGATGACACTTAAGTACCCAACAATATAATCTGTCAAGTGGATCTCTATACAATCCGCTCTAGAAACAATCATGGTTCATTCCTGTTAAATTTGATACTATGGTCTAAATGACCTGATATTATTGGGGGAAGGGGATTTTTAGTAATGGGAAGATTAGTTTTGATTATTTGTATTATTGGGTTTGAATAGGTCCATTTCTATGGCAATGTAGTCTATCAGATTCAAAATTAATGTTTGTGGAATTCATTGTGATGGGTTAACTTCTGTTTTGCTATAACAATAGTGTGAAAGTGGTTGCCATTCCATTATCATCCGTCAAATAATTGGTGTCCTATTAGCATATACCATGGTACAGGCAGGATTACCATTCTATTTTCACTTCATTAATTATTGTCCCATTTATACATTAAAAAATTGTATAAAAAATTTAATTATTATAGGGCGCGTGTGTGGGCTAAATACTGTTATCCAGATGAAGATTGGTCAACTGAAAAGTCATTGAATGATTTATACTTGCAACATAAGATGTTATGCAGTAAGCATTTTGATGACTCATCATATACCAATAGTTCAAGAACACGATTGACCAATTTTGCCATTCCAGCTGATGCACAAAACCTATTGTTAGAGTTACGCCAGTTAGAAGAACGTGAAAAATCCTGTGAAATATTGGATGATGCCCCTAACCATGATATTAAGGAAGATCAAGTAAGTTTATCTGAACAAATATTATACAGAGGAAAAATTTTATTTTTTGTAATCAATAAACTTAAATAAGTTACTATTTTAATAATCCTTTCATGTGCAATCATCATAGTGTTTAGGAATGGCATCATAGTCCTCAGGTATGTCCATGGTGCTATTCATATCTGTAAGTGATGGTTACCACATACAACCAGCCAGTTGCCAGTGAGTATGGGCTGTATTTGATTTAAAAATGTATAAAACTGCAGTGCTTTGCTTATATCTATTGTTATAACTTTTTATCTTATATAGAAACCTTTAGTTTTGAAAGTAATTCTACAAGAAAATTCCAGAAACAGCTGGGTGAACAGGTGAATTTTATTTTACAGGGTTATATTTAAAAAATAATTCTTACAAACATTGTTAAGTATAATGTATATTAGCTTCATTTGGTCTCTATTTTAATATATTTACTAGTTTATACCTGTGTCTCATGTGTTAGCAGTGTATGTTGATTGTATATCTTAAATACCATCATACCATCTTAATCACTATATATAGGTATACTAAATTTCATGATAATTGGTTGACAAACAAACAAATTTTCATAATTACTTACAATATTAACAAATATATTTTTTTTATGCAACTTAGAATGGCAAACTAGCTACATAATGGCCTATCTGATGGAAAATGCAAACTATCACCTTTCAAATTGAAACACAGCCATGTAAACACAACTGTGAATTTACTGGGTACAGAGGAATAACACCTGAGTCCTCAGGAATGGCAACGCATGGGGGGTATCATGGGCGAAACAGTATACTCTATTATGTCCATGGTACTGCTCATGTCTATAGGCGACAGTTACTACTTTTCATCAGGTGGGCCGTCAGCTTGTTTGCCATTCTAAGTAGTATAAAAAAAAATATAAAAAAAAACTGTTTCACAGCAGAAACTTGAATGGGACAGAGAATTCCAAGCAGATAGTGTACAGTTTTGTACAGTCTCCCTCTGGTACAAAGTAATTAATTAATCTATTATTAATTATTTAGTCGTCATAATATTTATTAATTAATCTATTTCATATTTCAGGCATCAAAGGTGTTTAAAGAAATATTGAGAAAGCTAGACATCAATAAAGCTGCTGAATTAACTCCTAAAAAGCGTAAACTATACCAAAGGTGCACAAGGAACTTGCATGAAATAATGAGGCTAACAAAAATTCTTAGAAAACAACCTCATGCACTTTTACAAGCATTAGTATCAAGTGAAAATGTTAAACAGTTGATGGACAAAAATATATCTGGTTCAATTGCTTTGCTATTGCAAAGTCATCTTGTAAAAGCTCCAAGAAAATTTACTGGACGAAAATGGTCTATTGATGACAAAGTTTTGGCTTTGAGTATATATAAACGATCAACTACATGCTACAGATTACTAAAACGTCTTATTTGCTTGCCCAGTGAATACACACTAAAGGCGCTTTTAAATGATGTCCCAATAAAATGTGGCATAAACAATAAAATATTTGATACAATCAAAAGAACCGCAGATGATCAAATAAGCTATGAAAATCTTTGTATTTTGGCATTTGATGAAATGCCAATACGAAAGAAATTATCATATAATAATGAACAAGATATAATTAATGGTTACCAAGATCACGGTACCCAAGGTAGATCTACAGAGCTAGCATCACGTGCATTATTATTTATGGCCATTGGTATTAGAAAAAAATGGAAACAACCACTTGCATATTATTTTTCTGGTGATTCTATTACGGCGGACGAATTATCTGTTCTTATTAAGGAGGTAGGTAATATTTTATTTCCATTTATAAAATATTTAAAAATTGTATCTCACAAAAAACTTCAGTTGTAACAAAACCAGTTATTTTGTTTCAAAAATTAAACTGTTAGACCGATTTCAATAAAATTTCTATGGAACCATTCTGTAAGTATATTCATATAATTCGGATAATAAAATATTTTTTCAAATTGGTTTAGAACTATCGGAGTTATGACAAACAAACAAAAAATACAACCGAATTTAAATCCTCCTTTTTAAATTCGATTGAAAATGTAGTAATTCATGTAATAATAAATAAATACGTTCTTTATTTATGTGATCCTAAAACGTTTTGTATTTTAGTATTCATGGTTTCTCTCTCTTATAGAAATATAAGAGTATGTATAAAAGCACAGTATATTCTGTATGTTTATGCAATCATCGAATCTGAATTGTATTATGTACACTAAGTTAGTACTGCAGAATAATCAGCACATATATATATTTTTTGTAGGTCCTTGAAGCTAGCTTCCAGGCTGGACTCATTATTGCAGCTACTGTTTGTAAGAATATTGCTGTGAATGTGAAAGCTTTAAATTTACTCGGTT
This sequence comes from Galleria mellonella, assembly GCF_026898425.1. Taxonomy (NCBI): domain Eukaryota; kingdom Metazoa; phylum Arthropoda; class Insecta; order Lepidoptera; family Pyralidae; genus Galleria; species Galleria mellonella. Next base: position 2,525,875 of record NW_026442090.1, on the reverse strand, counting down.
CATCAGTAGTAAATCCCTTTTTTTATTTTAAGAATCATGAAATCGTTACAATTTTGGACCCCCCTGATTTACTTAAAAGTTTCCGAGATAACTTTATCAAATACGACATTGATTGCACTCAACAGCAAAATGATGGGACTCAAATAACAGGTACCTTTTTTAATACTACTGTCAAAACATACATAACACACAAGTATAAGTACAAGGGGAATAACTAATATATAAAATTCTCGTGTCACGGTATTTGTTACCAAACTCCTCCGAAACGGCTTTACCGATTTTTATGAAATTTTGTGTACATATTGGGTAGGTCTGATAATCGGCCAACATCTATTTTTCATACCCGTCAATAATAAGGGTGACCCACCTCAAAATATTTTATTTTTATTTTTTTGACAATGTTTTATATTTTTATTTTATTATAATTTAGCATTGAAAAATACATACAACTTTAAATTTTCATCGTTTTACGATCAACCCCTGTATTTTAATCGCGATTTTTATATTTCGCAATACGTGGTAAAACAACGTTTACGGGGTCAGCTATCACAAGTATATACAAGGGGAATATATATCTTATATATATAAAAACACTATGTCACGATGTTCAGAACTTTATCTTTTAAACACATTAGTATCAACCAGTGTTAAAGATATTTTTTTTAAATGTGTATTGTTTATTTTAACTTAATAAATAGAATAAGTTTTATCAAGTTCAGAACAAATGGAGTTGATAGATGGTCGTAAGGGGCAAGGTGTTTACGGGTCATCTAGTATTTACAACCAACTTAAAAAAAGGAGGAGTTACCTAATATCCTCTATTACATTAAGATTCTGTCATTTACAAACCGATTTGGATTTTGTTTCCGTCTGAAAAGCTAAACTTGCAGATTGGTTCCATAGACAATTTATCAATATCAGTTCTATAGTTTAGTTTTTAAACAAAAATAACTGTATTTGCTACTATTGATGTCGGTGTTTTTTTTTTATTGAACTGTATCTCATTCTGTATCTTACTTATATTGTATACTTACAATAAATTTGCACATTTATTAAGAGCCTCATCTCCTTGATATCTCGGTGGCACTTTGAAGACATTTTTGTAATAATATCACAACATGTTCCTTTCTTTAGGATACTATTTTTCTGATTTATAAAAAAAAAAAATGTTACAGGTATAGCAAAGTGGAGCCATGTCAAAGGATTTTATGAAAAGGACCATGCAAACACCGGTTTTGTTTTTGCACCCGCCTTAACTAAAGATCATATTGAACCAAACTCCCAACAAAAAACTAAACTCACCCTAGCTTGTCAAGTGTTGAGCCATTCAGTTGCGGTAGGAGTTCTCGTGAAGGTTGCAAATAGTAAGTACACATTTTTAACATTTCAATTTGTTTATCTTTAGATGGCTTTTTTTTTTATTTGAGGTTTGACTTGGATTCAAGTCCTGTAGTATAATTACTAAAGGACTTGACATATTTTGAAATATAATCGCTTATTTCTTTATACAGTATCATTGTTGATGTGAGCAGGTTTTTTGAAGTAAAACAATGGAGTGTATAAAGAAGAAATTATTTATTAGAATAAAACGTACAGAGGCATGTCAGCTATATTTTTTTTATGGACGACAATGAAGTTTTATACCCGTTTCCGCTAACAGTATACGCTGGCGGGGCACCAGTGAGAGATGATAGGTGAGAATGAAACGACAGGTCAGTTAGCCTATCATAATGAATACCTTAAATATCTAAAACATAGTGACAGCCATATTGGCTGTCACATTTATAAAAAAACTAACTGTTTCTTACCCGTGCGAATACTGATTCGCATGGACAAAACGATATATATTAATAATATGTACCATTTTGTTTTAATATTATAATATATATCATATATAATATAATATTATGTAATGATATATATATAGTAAAAGTATTCTATGTGTTAAGATATAACTTGCCCTTGTACCGAATTTTATTCTGCCGTTTAAGTGTGATTAAGTAACATACAAACATTGAAATATTCAAATATAATTAAACACTTTCACGTTTATAATATGGTAGGATTATTTTATGTTTCATGAAATCAGTAGCGTAAATATACCATTTGGGGCCGGTGGCAAATTCTTTTGATGGGGCCCTATCATTAATTTTCAAGTAAAATAAAATACTCAGATACAAGGTAAAAAAATTCTGAGCTCGCGGCCTTTTGAGCTGGGGTCCTTTTGGGTCCGGTGCCCGCGACATTTTGCCAGTACAGATGCCAGATGGCAATCCTATTGTTACGCTACTGGATGAAATGTTTATATACTTATCATGCACTACCACTATACTTTACAGAGGAGCTGCCACAAGAAGCGACGGTGACTGCTCTGACCATCGAAAACATGGATCAATTATTTGACGCATTAAATGGCGATTCACCAGACAGTAATCGTGGCAAAAAGTTATTAACAAATATGACCAAGAGGAGTTCTCATTTTGAACATTTTGAAAAAATGAAGAGAATGTTTCGAAAGTTGAAATTTATCGGTGCCAGCACTAGACCGATGTGTCAAGATGGTTTTGTAAGAACGATTAATGCAGTGGAGCATCTTTTTGCAAATTTAAAAAAGAAATATAAAGTAAATAGTTTGTCCACGAGAAGACTCAACCAGGAGCCTCTTGATAATTGTTTTGGTTGCATACGCAGCTACTGTGGGCGCAATCAAAACCCAAATTCAACACAGTTTGTTGCAGCTCTTAAAACTGCATTTATTGAAAATTTACAACACGGCAGCCGCAATAATAGCTGCAGAGATGACAATAACATTGTACTGAGTGATTTAAAATCTTCATATATTAAAGATATTAATGAACATTCTTCTATTATTAATGTTGATAAAGACCAACATGATTCTTCTGTTCATGTGGACGCAAGTGAATTTGGAACACCTCAATGTTATGGTGAATTACAAACATGTGCATATGTTTGTGGGTATGTTATTAAAAAAATAAGATCAAATTGTAAAAAATGTAAAACTGCAATGCTTGTAGATCAAAACATTGAGGTAAGCCATTTGTTTAATTTTGTTGAATACAACTGTATTAACACCAGTTTGATGTATATAAATAATAACTTCATACAAACAGTCGCGTCTGCTACAACTATTGTTAATAAATATCTAGATGAAGAAGGTTATGTTGATGAGTTAAAAAATAGACTAATATATATACTAAAAACACAGTTGACATTTGATTGGTTACATACTTGTTCTAAGCATTTTGATGCAAATCGTATGCACATTATTGTGTCTGTTATATTTTTATGTGTTAAAAGCTACTGTACCATAAAAAATAGAATATTTGAAAAGGAAATATTAAAAGAATCTTTATCATGAAATATTGCAAAACCTTTAAAGGAAAGCAAAGTGACGTGAAATATTAAAGAATATATAACTAAATGATATTATAAACATAATATTGCTATTAGTTAGTCGTATGAATACCAAAGTTATATTTATTTATTCTCTAAGAATTAACATGATACATGTATACCATTAAAGTATTAAGACTAAGTTAGTAGGTAAGTGTTAGATGTTAAAATTATAAATGATTCAAATCATAACATTAATTTATAAACCAAATAAAGAACTGATAGCAGTAAATTATAATAAGCATAAGAATTAGATATAAATAATAATGCCAAAATTTAATATAATAGAAGTGATACCATGTAGACTTGTATAACAAATTAAAATGGACATCCAAAAATACTCTATTGATGTTCTATTTGAAAAGGGAAGGGTGCAATGGGGTCGAGTATGAGGTGCCATTTCTCTAAAATTACCTCTCGATGTTTTGATTTAATAGTTTTACAAAATTACTGATTTAAACATCAATAATTTTGATTAAAAATCTATTAAAAATTAACTGCCGGCCTCGGCTTTACATGGTAACAAAATGTGATTATAGCACAACTACGATCAATTATGTCAACATTTTTAAAGATCCATAATCATCTATCTCACTCAGTTACTCACTTTTTTACGCAGAGATTTAATGACCCAACTCTTTCATTTTACATATGATTTTATAAACATTTTCTTTCATAGAAACATTTCAAACATTTCCCTAAAAGTTATAAATACAACAAAAAAGAATTGGCAGAATAGGCGCAGCTGTTCTGAAGTGACGCTCTTACCTATATTCGAATATTGATTTTTATTAATACAAATTTAGCTCATTATGGTCCTTAGAATAAAGATTTCGGTGTAGTATTCAAATTTTAATTTTGAAGATATGTTTACAGAGTGATTGCCTCAAAATCGACCCCAATGCCATATTATATTTTATCATAAAAATACTCATTATACCTTAATACTTATAATAAGGGGGAAAGGTATTGTAAGTAATGGGGAGGCTGGTACACATTGCTATCGATATACCCTATCAGATTGACCTCTACGCGGAAAGTGGAAACTGTCGTGACTAATTTATCGTTGAATTCGTCACGATGGGTTAACTGACCTGCCTTTTCATCCTCACCAGTCATCCTTCACTGGTGCCCTGCCAGTGTATATAGATAGCGCGGGCAGGGTTACCATTTAATTATCATCCATAAAAAATACTCATAAAAAGTCATACATAGGAGTTACTGTTTTAACTTACAAAGTACTGTATACTTTCCTATTTTTTTTTATAAATCTCGTTTTCTACATAACTGTATGTATATCTATCTGTATTTATTTCTGTATTAAAATTTTTCAACAAGAAGTAAGCGAAAAATAAAAACTAGATTGTGATAATGTTCATTGTTTCATTCCCTCTTTTGTTCTCAAATAAATATCTGAATATATTAAAATCACATATTACGGTGTTCATTCAAACCGATTTTGTAAATGTGTATTGTTTCTTTATCTTGGGATAGGATAATTTTTATCTCCATAAATGGCGCTGTTGGCAAGATTTTGTGATTTGCGAAGCCAGAGTAAGTAGCTAGTTATAACGCTTAAGTAGCTTTTAAATTATCTGATTACTTGCTTAAGCAATGATTTAAATGATGCTTCACCATCATCATCATATCAGTTTTTAACTGTATAAAAACAAGTTTTAACTGTGCACTGCTGAATATAAGCCTCCCCCTCCCCTTAAGGGGGTATTACCAGTAGTTGCCACGCTTAACAGGCGGATTGGCAACCGCAGTTAGGCTTTGAATATGTTTTAAGAGGGACTGGTACCTATCACTCGCCTTTCCTTAGTTGGCTCTTACGACATCCACGGGAAAAGAAGGGGTGGCCTATTCTATGCCGGGACCACACGGGCAGATGATACTTGCCAGAGGAAAACTACAATAGTAGACAGTTGTTTCTGTTTAGGTAAATAATTTAGTCTTATTTATATTTTTTCCGTGTATATGAAGGTACAGGCGACATAGTAGTGACATTACATGGTACATTCAATCTTAATCCTTAGGAATGGCAACGCATGAGTAGTATCACAGTCTATACTGTGACGTCCATAGTGATATGTCCATAGGCGACGATTATAATTTCCGATTAAATTCTTCAATTTGTTTGTCTTCAAGTTGTATAAAAAAATATTATTCTCATGTGAATTTTAGTCTTATGAACAATCAGAAATCATAGCGCCTTATAAATATAATATAAAATAAATTAAAGATTTTTTTTATGCAAGTAGGTTTTAAACGTTTTTATCTATTCAGTAGCTTTTATTTATGTAAGGGTGATTTCCTATATAGTAAAGTGTTGCAATAGACGAAAATTGCACTATATTAGCTTTTTATAGCAAGGAGCTAATGTTACTCATTGGGGGTAAATGGATTTTTAGAAATGATTTACAACGGCCCCATTGCTAGCAATACACCCTATCAGGTTAACCTCCACGCAGTTTCGCTTGGAAACCATGATGGTTAATTCTTGTCGAATTCTTCACGATGGGCCGACTGACCTGCTTTCATCCTCATCTATCATCTATCACTGACGCCTCGCCAGCGTATATCGGTGGCGCAGTCGGGTTTACCATTCTATTTTCACCCATTAAAAAATATGTTGCTCATTTGCCACCAAGAAACGGGAAACGAGACAGGATATTAAAAAGGAACAGCAAGTAATTTGGTGTTAGTGATAGTTATAGTTTGATGTTATTATGAAAAAGGAAACTAAGTAGTTATACATAGTCTTTTTGATGGGTGAAAATGGAATGGTAACCCTGCCTGCGCTAACGGGATATTCTGGCGGAGCACCAATGAAGGGTGATCAATGAGAATGAAAACAGGCTAGTTAGCCCATCATGATGAATTCATCAGGAATTAACCATGATAGTTTCGAGGGGGAACCGCAAGGAGGTCGACCTGGTTAGGTATATTGCTAGCAATGTGATTCTTAGTCCCTATTACTAATAATCCCTTTCCCCCTACATAGTCAGAATGAGCTAGCAAGCATAAAATGTGGTGATGATGGATGGATGGATGTAAAATGATGATCATATAAGGAGCAGGAAAAGAAATTAAAGAATATATTGTTTAGATGGCTCACATCGTTACCACAGGTAATAATCCTTATTTTTGGCCTTTTTATTATATTGTAGTTGAGTATGGAGCCTCAATGTTATAAATTTATGTTTAAAGTAAAAATTTCAATTTCATGTTACAGCAAAATATTTATTGTAACGGCCAATATAATTTAATTTTCTAATAGATTCAAATAAAAATTATTATTATTTTAGTTTATGATGGTCCATAAAACAATAATTTTGGGAAATTATTAAATCAAAATATGAGGTTAAGAGACAAAGAGAAATAATAAATCAAAGTTTATCTCATTACTTAAAAACACAAACGATTACCGAATGAATATTAATATAGGCTCTGCAGAACAATTTTTGAACTAAAATTATGTCAGTCTTCTGTCACTATATCGTCAATGAAGTTCTTAATCGAAGAAAAAAGCATTTAAATAAAAAAGCTGTATAAGTAGGTAATTTTTGTTCCTTATCGCGATACACAGCTCAGCTTTATTCTTTAAAAAATTATCAGTATCTTACATTATAAAGTATTTAGATTGCCAATGTACGAAACAGAAAACACAATAATGTGTGTGTTAGAGCGAGAGAGACAATACAATAATAATTTGCATAACATACATTCGAAACTGTTTTGGCGCGATGATGTACAAAATAATTTCTAATAAATTTACCTATTGAAATGGAATTAGTTTCAAGTGAATATAATTAGTTAGTAATTTTAATTAATTATATTCACTAGAGAGCTTTGTCTATATATAATATGAATAACAGAGAAAATACTTATAATTTCATGTTTTACGTCTAAATATGTTTGAAACATTTAATTTATTTATAGCCATTACAAATATTTTGTATATGATTCGATAGAGCAAATTATTACATTTAAAAACTAATTAATGTTCTGAATGCTCATGTATTAATTTTTTTTTATTGCAACTTAGAAATAGCAAACAAGCTGACGACTCATCTGATGGAGCGTATATCTTTCGTCCTCTTTTTACTAATTACATTTCCATAAAAAGAAAGGAGGTAACTATATGATCTACAGTTTTTATTTTATCATTCTTTCTGTGTAATTCTTTGTTCTTAGCCATATAGCCATAGGCCGTAGCTAAAGGTTCTTAATGGTATAAAATAAAAAATCTATGGTCTAATCAATCTTTGTCAGTACGTATCAGTCAGTACACTACGTCATTTAGTGACTTCAGTATTTATTAGCATAAATATGGTCTAATCATAATAATAGTTATCATTTACGTTTTTTTTATACCATTTACTCTTGTAGACGAAACCTGAAGGAGTTTCCAACTTAAATTATAAAGACTTATATAAATAATATTGTTATAGTAATATAGATTATATATCTGTAGTCTGAGACTTGTATTCCGCCATGAATTTTTGTGATTTGGTATAGATCAACGTTTAACAAACAGGTTTGTTTTCTTATCAAAACAGATTTCTAGTTCTTAAAATTGCGACTAACAATATTAGTTAGTAACAATGTATATTACTAAATATCATTTTTATCAGTGGGTAGCTATACTTTGAAGCATTTCGAAATTCATCATTATAAACATGTGTATACACTAGTTAACACACTATTCTAACATTAGGATGGCTGTAAAAAAATGTTGTATTGAGAACTGTAACTCTTGTTCTACAAGAAAGGAAGATTTCGGTGTTACATACCACAGATATCCTAAAGACGTAACATTACGTGACATTTGGATAGAAGTTACACAATATAAATTAACTAACACTGATTTGGCAAGTTACGTGTGCTCTCGGCATTTTCGTAAATGCGATTTTCGAATATATAAGGACTCAAAATATGTTTTGAAGTCAGGTATTTCTTAGAATGTTGCTAGTAGCTTGAGTACATTGGTGTATTTTGAATGCTCAATTTACTTTGCATTATGTGTAGTATTTTATAGTAGTTGTTTTTGTTCACTGGATTCACTGATGTTTTTATTTTTTTTTTATTTATATTTACTTTGTATTTGATATTTGTAATCAGAATGACATTGCTTTTGATAATTTTTGCTAGTAGATTGAGCTTATGGAGTATAGTTAATGCATGGTTTTTTTTACTTTACAATCAATGATACAATTAATAATTTTGCTTGTAGATGCAATACCCTCAATATTTCCTTGGTCGTTACCAGACAAGAATACATTGAACATGGATATTAACAATGTTGTTAAAGAAGAAAGTGAGAATGATTCTCAGAATAGTAGTAAAGAGTCAGAAGGAGAGAATTTGGATGCTATAAAAAAGTATATTCAGGAACAAGAGAAGGAAATACAAGAGAAGGAGAAACAGCCAGAGGAAGAAAAAAAGATTGAAAATCAAAATGTAGAATTAGATAAATATAATCAATCTCTAGAGGAGAGAATGTCTGTGGCTTCCAGTATGATGGATGCAATACTCAATGAGTCTGAAGCATTAATCGCTAAAAGAATTATGAAACCAGAAGCTAAACAGAGTTTGTGTTCTGGTGACAAAGGTGAGTACACATTATGAAGTAATAAAAATGATAGAGAGTAATGTGGGGCCTATTCGGATATGCTATTTACATATTTCTGCTGTTATATTTGCAAAGCTATGTTTTGATTTGAAAAATGAGATATGGCAGTAAAATTGAAGTGTTCAGAGGCGTAACATGTTAGTTCTTAAGAATAACAATATATAAGGGGTACTATGGGTGTTGCAGTGTATTCTATGTTTTTGGTTTTGTTTATGTATATGAGTAACAGTTGTCACATTAGACCATATTGTTTCTCATATAATAGTAGTAATTTCTATTTTTTATTAAATTTGCTGTCAGGTTATAAGATGTAAAAAAGAAAACTTAATAATAAGTGTTCTAAATTAAATTGCTAAAAAGAGATCTCCTGGGATCACATTATTGTCTTTGATGACATTAATACAAGATAAAAAGAAGATGGTCTTGACATGTTTTTTTGTATTTTATAATTAGAAATATAAATAATTAGAAAACGGGAAGTTTGGGCATTATTGCTTATTATGAATATAATAACTATTTAATAGAATTGTGAGGTTCAGAAATCTAATAGTAATTTTTTATTTTAGTTTATCATAGAAAATCCTGAATTTTTAATTGTGTTGATATATTTTTTATTTCATTTTAATATTACGTCTGGAATCAACATCAACATAAATATGTAAATGTTACTTTAAAAACCTTAGGATTTATAATATAATCAGATGAAAATTATAATTGGATCATATTATTTTGATGCCGTTGTATTTAATATTGAAAATGCCTCATTTCTTTATCTCACTGTCACCATCATGTATTTAGGTCAAGGAGATTTTACTGTTGTTTTACATCTCTATCACTTATTGTTGCCTTTCATTATTACAGTGTGAGATAGAAGACATATAAAAGATCATAGTAATCTCATTGTATCAATATAGTATTAATTTTATTATATTTAATGTTATAATTTTTTTTACTTAAAGTGCATTATTTATTTATAGGTAACAGTACACCTCTCTCAGTAGGCTCTAGAGTGGAGGCAAAGGATTTTGGTGAATTTTGGTATGAAGCACAGATTGCTGAAGTCGACTATGATGAAATGGAGGTGCTTGTACATTATGAAGACTTGAAAAAGTTAGTTTTGTTGTGTATAATTACTAGCTGTCCCAGAAAACATCTCTTTCTAGCACCTACTGGGTTACTTTTTGCTATTTGAATAAAAAGTATCCTATTCTTCAAGTTGGATCTAATATATAACAATAAAATTTCATTAAAATTGAAGATTACCATGAATGAACGTCATGACGAGCCAATTTATATATTGAGACAAATTTAAATTATAAGTATGAAAATATTACTATTTTGTTTTCTGCACATATATATAATAAAACCTATGTATTGGCTCATATATGCAGTTTATCATAATTGCTGCTCATGATAATATTTACATTTCGGTTATTTTTGGTTTTTAATAATGGGGCAGTAGTTGATGGAATTTATTATTCCTATGATAAAAATAGAGTGTTATTGTGTAATTTAATTTCAGGCATGATGAGTGGATTAGTCTCAGCAGTCCAAGATTAAGACCCTTAGGTAGTGGTAATAATGTGGTAAATTCTCCTGAGCCTGCAAAAGAAGTACAAAGTGTATCAACACCAGTTGCTAATCCCATAATGGTTAAAGAGGAGCCTAAAACAGAAGAGAAACCTAAACTCACATTTGTAGTAGGTGAAAGATGTTTAGCTCGATGGAGGGATAATCGGAGATTTATGGCTACTGTCAATAAAGACTTGGGAAATGGTAAGGTTTGTTTATTTAATATTTTATTGTTATAAAGGTTTTACTGCCATATAAGAAATATAGTAATCATTTTCTTTTTTTATTAACAGGAAATTATGAGATAATATTTGATGATGGGTTCCTGTGGAAATGCAGTACCGCCAGGATGTACAAATCCAAAGTCACTGATAACTTAACTGTTGACACGACATCTTTGACAGCAAATTCAGTTCCCTCACCAATACAGCAAGGGGGCCCTAGTAGTGCCATGGCACTTCCTTACCACACACATCTATTTGACCCTAACCGTGATTATTTAGGTTCTAAAAGTGAACGTCGTGAAATGAAGAGAAAGTTGAATATTAAAGAAATATTCAACATTGGACAAAAGCGGTCAAAAAAACGGGCATCGGATAAACCCAAGGTTGCAGTGGTGAGAAAACCAAAGATTGTTAAAAAGAAATTGGCTGAGAAGCATCCAATTGATCCTGTTAAAGTGAAAAAGGAAGTTCCTGGTAAGTGCAATAATTTATTATTATTATCACAATTCGCCGTGTGTGCCCCGCCATAGAATGGGCCACCCCTTACTTTTCTGTGGGGTCGTAAGAGGTGACTAAGGAAGACCGAGAGATGGATAACAGCATTCCTCTTAAACATCTCCGAAAACCTAACTGTGGTGCCCAACTTTCCTGCCAAGCATGGCAACTACTGGCAATACCCCCCCTCTAATGGGGAAGGCTTTTGTTTAGCAGTGGACAGTTGATGGCTGAAATAATAAGAAAATATTTACAATTTTAATATTCTATAAATATAATATTTTACTGGTATCATACATATACCAAAAATAAAAACAAACAGCAATGCAAACTGTGTTAATAGCCAATCCTGTTGGCCTCGAAAAAATTACATTTGGTATTTAAATTTAATATTTTGGCGTTACTCGTGGAGCGATATTTAGTATAAATTTCATTTATTTTTTTATAATAATATATATGTATATTAATGCATATTTTCGATAATTTTCACTGTAAACAGAGGCAGTAGCATCAATAATAGGTACTGTTAAAAATGAATCAGACAATGAAGTAAAAGAAGAACCATCGCAAGAAACTAAATTAAAAAGAGAAAATAAATCTTCAGAAGAACCAACACCTTCAGAACTTAGCCATGAACAAGAACAACCTGTTCAAAGGTCAAATGACTACACTCATAAAATAGAAGAATCAGATAAACCAGAAGAATCAGATAAACTAGAAGAATCAGATAAACCAGAAGAGGATATGAATGAAGAAGAAGATATAAATGAGAAAATAAGTCAGTCTATGGAGAATTTAAATAAGGTACCAGGGACAATAGATATTTCAGATAGTTCTGACGTGCAGAGTAGTAAAATAGAGGATGATCGTGTAAGTTAATATATATTATAAATATTTGTCATTTATATATTGGAAAATTATGAATATAATAGCTTTGTTTCTTTTATATCTATAGTAAGGTATTTTTGAATTCTATTATCTAGATAATTAAAAAATTTTCTAGTATGTATTTATAATTTTATTGTTTATATCTATGCAGATGTAGTTTGCCTGATGTCTATTAATTATATTAGTTATAGAATTTCTGTTGTAATAAAAGTTGTTGTTTGATTTTTATAAAATCTAGACATCAGAAGAAGAACTCAAGCTGGAAAAGTTTGATAAACAAGATGGAGAGAAACATGAAGAAGTCATAGACAAGATAAAAGAGGTTATTACCAAAATAGAGGATGATTTATATAAAGTTGAAAAAGTAAATTCCCCAAAACCGGAGATTAAAGACGTACTAATAAAAATTGAAAAAAAGGAAGAAATAAAGATTGAGAAAGATGATGCTAAAGATGATGCTAAAGAAAAAAAGAAGTTAGCAAAGATAAAGAAAGGTAAAAAATTAAGATTGTTACAGGAGAGAAAGGTAAAGAAACAAGTGGAGAAGGTTAAGAGTGAATTGGAAGCTATGAAGAAGCAAGTAGAAGAAATGAAAAAGCAGATGATGATGAGAGCAGAGGAACTTGCGGAACACAATATGCCCATGGGTTTCTTGCTGCCAGGGGAGTGGTGCTGCAAATGGGTAAATGGACAACCAGTTGGAAAAGTTAGTGAGCTGGAAGCAGAAGTTAAGGATGGGAACACTAAGCCAGGCCTGCCAAGACGAAGTGTACAGGTAGATTAGGTTTATTTAAAAAAAATATGACTATATAAGAAAAGAGAACCAGGTTGCAAGTATTAATATACTTGCTTATATTTTCTAAAAAATTACTTATATAATTTTATTGAACTAATAAAAATATGGTATAAAAGGCGGACATAATGCTCGTAGTATTCTCTATCAGTCAACCACAAAAATTATATTTTTTTTTTTAAATTTTAGGTTGAAGATAAAAGATTACCGCAAGGTTGGACAAAGCATATGGTTCGCAGAAGTTATGGACATTCAGCTGGTAAATGGGATGTAGTTTTAGTAAGGTACGTGCTGTGTTGTTGAATTGCATTTCTTTTTTTCTTAGCGTGCTTTTAAAATAAAGTTTTTTTTATTCCTTTTCATAATATTTTTAAATTTATTGGCAGTCCTGATAATCGTCGGTTTCACACTAAAAATGAGATGCGTAATTATTTGGAAAATAATCCTAGCGAAGATTTACGTTCATATGAGAATGTGTTGCTGGACTTTGGAATACATCTCAAGCTGTCTCGCCGTATAGGATGGGTAACCACAACTCCAGGTACTTCTGTTTTATAATTTTTAATACACTTTTTATTATTTATAAATACTATATTAGATATAGAAATATAGATTGAAATACATAATAGAGCGGGAGAGCAAATTGCTTGATAATTTTATTTTTCCGGCGAACTTATAATTTGGCTATGATTTACTCATTGCCAAATTGAATCTAAATTTAAAATTGTAATTAATTGTCTTAGTAGATACAGTGGTTAACTATGCTGCTATGAAAGAAATTACCTTGTTGCCATTTACACATTTCACTTGTTTTTAATAAAGCGTAAAACCAATATATAGTGAATGCTAATCGGGAGTCGTTCTTTCTTTTTTCGCCTAGTCACATTACTTAAAGTTGGATTTATAAGTCACTGATTTATGGCTTATTTGTAGGTGGAACTGACACTACACCGGTCACGACACTGCCGGCAGGCACATTGTTTAGCACGTCACCGCTCGTGAAGCAAAGAAAACTGAGCCTTAAAAGCAGTAAGCACAGTGTTAAAGATAAAAAACGCAAAATGGGCGTTGGCGTCAAAATACGACGCGATGAAAATGTGAGTGAAATAAATTACTTTGAATTATCTTAAATTATGACAATATTATTTAAAACTATTTGTAAACTAGATACAGAGTTTACAATAGATATCTATTATACGTGTATACATATATGTAATTTTATCTTGTAATATACAAATTTATAATCGGCTTTTCAAAGGTTAACTGTAAGAGATCCCTCTATGGGATAAGTCCGCCATTGTATATTAAATGTTTTTAATGTGTATATTTTAAACAAGCTGACAACCCACTTGATGGAAAGTTGTAACCGTCGTTTATAGACATGAAGTACCATGGGCGTAATAGAATATACTGTGTCGCCTATGGTACTGTTCATGTTGCCATTCAATTTTTCTGTAACCTGTAACGTGCCCAATGTAAAATATGTATAATAAATGTTTGTACAATACATTTGGTCTAAGCCATAATTTATTATTATTACTTAGACCAAATGTAGTGTAATATTATAGTTTGTTTAGTATTTATATGAACAGTTTTACAACCGACTTCAAAGAGAAAGAGGTTCTCAATTGGTATTTTTTTATGTTTTATGGATTTTTCAAATCGGTTTACGAATATCTATATACATATGTAACGGGAAAGTAATGACTGTGTTTTTGTCGTTTCCGGCAATTGTTTCAACGTCATCTGGAAGTCACCTTCGGGGGGCATTTGGCGCTTTGCGTTAAAGTGTCTCGCCTCCACAGTGAAAGTTGTACAAAAGTCGATTGCTTGGGTACCTCTGTCCCATTCGTGTTTCAACCGTGAAGCAGTTGTGTTTGCATAGCTGTGTTTCGGTTTGAAGGGTGGGATATGGCGTGAATTAACTTGGTTAAAAAGGAATAACACCTGAGTCCTCAGGAATGGCAACGCATCATGGGCAAAACAGTATACTCTGTTATGTCCATGGTACTTCATGTCTATAGGCGACGGTTACCACTTTCCATCAGGTGGACCGTCAGCTTGTTTGCCATTCTATGTTGTATAAAAAAAAACCGATTTGGAGATTTTTTTTATCTGAAAGAATATACTTATAGCTTGGAATTTTTTATCAAAATCGATTCATTAGTTTAGTTTTTAAATCAAAATAACTTGTTTTGTCACAATTGAAGTCCGTTTTTTTTTGCGTAACAATTTTAATTATTTCGTCTTGCTATAGCATCCGTTGTCTACTACTGGTGCAGAAGGCAGTAACGAAGGTGTGTTTCCACCGAAATTAAAGTTAAAGAAAAAAGCAAGATCAAAGTTAAAGTCGTTAACAACGTCGAAATATAAGCCAATAATTGATTCTCCTGCCTTAGAAGATGGATATGGTAAGTAGTGCTCAGTGAGTTTTTAAAATGGTTTTGTGATTATGTTGTTTATATGAATTTATATGTATATGTAGTATGTATGTGTGACCTTTTAGGGACCTAGTGTAAGTAGCGTAGATTTAGGACTGTGCAAGCGAGCGGCTAAGTCGACCTCTCTTCGTCTTGCACTGTTATGACATTCTATGGTATGATATATGATATAGTATAGTATGAAACTCGTTTTGAGGTTTCATTTTTTATACGATTTAGAATGGCAAACAAGCTGACGGCTCACTTGATGAAAGTGACATAACAGAATATACAATGTCGCTCATGATACCCTTCATGTGTTGCCATTCCTGAGGACTAAGTTGTTATGCCCTGTAATTTCTAAATGAATTAATAAAGCTTAATCGATACAATGTTTAACATTTTTAATTTTGATATCAGTGTTATTTCATTATTAGTTGTATCTCGCGGCTTTGCGCAGTGAATCAGTACATAAAATATCCTATGTAAGAATATTATCTCTCGTGTACTAAGTTTAATTCAAATACGACCAGTGGTTTTTGTTTGAAAGAGCAACAAACATCTATCTATCTATTGTTGCAAACTTTCGCATTTATTATATTAACAGGATTGTCCAAGTTATATCGCTTTTGTACACCTTTATCTATGTTACAATTATAGTTGGCATTGTGCAATGACTAAATTTTATTTAAGTGTGGTTAAATTGCTTGAAACTTTATTGTACCCTTAGATATATGTGAAATCTAATAATATGACACAAACAGTTTTAATTTTTGTATCACATTTCAGTATATGTTGGAGCACTGAAGGTACAAGTCATAGATAATCTACTGCGCTGCCCAGCGGAAGGGTGCTTAAAGAATTTCCGTAACAATACACTTCTGCAAATGCATATCAAGCATTACCACCGGGAGCTTCGTAAAATGATGGGCAGAACACCCAAAGTTCTGGACTTGGCTTACGCTAGGACTATGCCCACTGATATAGAATCGCCTAAAATGCCAGAATTAAAGACTATTAAAGTCAAAATACCGAGATTACCAAAGCGTTATGAAGAGGTGAAACAAGAATTAAAAGAACCAAAGATAGAAGTGCCCATAGAATGTCCAACTACTCCTGTGAAGGCTGAAGTGGAGATATCAAAACAAGATTCTCCTAAACTTAGGCACGCGTTAATAAACAAGCCGGTGAAACGACCGAGAGTTCTATTGCCAGTCAGGAGGATTGAAACAGTAGAACCTGAATTGAAGAAACCAAAGACGGAAAACCAAGTGGAGACAGATAATGAAATTATAGATCCACTGGTATACATACCCCCGATAGAGCAGTTAGATTTCGAGACCGCCATATCCACTCACACTGTAACAAAGCCCTTAGAACGAGTTACGAAGGATAAACATATTTTACCATTAAAGAAGCCTTTAAGCGATGATGACGAATGGTTCGGTGGTAATTCTGACATGGAGACAAGGTCCAGTTTTCCAAGATCAGGGACACCGGATTCGAAACATACGGATCAGAAGCCTGTGTTAGCAGTGTCGAACGAGGAACAGAAAGAATCGGATATGTACACGTACACAGAGAGTGAGTAGTCAGTCATATTTGCAGCTTAGATTATATAGATAGAGCATCGAGTCTCAAAAACGGGTCAGCTTTTTGTCAGCTAATTGCAAATTAGTTTACTCGTTTTTTTATCAGTATTGTATATACTTACTCATAAAATGTATTGTGATGTATTATTTAATAAATAAAATGAATGTTTACGCATTAAAAAGATGCAGAAATTATAAAGTTAAATAAATATAGAAATTATAAAGGAAACACACATAACTATTTATCATGCAGAATTGTAGGAAAAAGTTGACTCATTTTTTTCGAAGCATTTCTATGGAGACACTTTATCTATGTAATCTAATATTTACAGTTTATTGTTAACTAAGGATAATGGTTATAACTTCTAATATTTAACGAATTTTCTTCTTATACCCCATTATACAATATTGTTGATACTTGATGGAAAAGCAAGTCAAACTCTTTAAGTTTCATATTTTGTAATATTTAACCTCGTTCATATTGATAGATGATGCTTTCCACCTTATGAGGTTGGCCACGAGTACGCTGGCAGTTTAATAATGAGTTTTTCTTGAGTATTCCTTTAAAGTAATAATAAAGTACTTAAAAAATAAAAAAAAGACATGTTGCAAATTGTAAATTTAATAAAAAATTAACCAAGTAGGTGACAAAACAACGTTTGCAGGTCAGTTAGAAATATATACAACAAAATAATCTGTGACAGATGGGGAGCGTATCAAGATAGTGCACATGAAACGCGAGGAGATCATCAACTGCCACTGCGGGTTCCGCGAGGAGGACGGCCTCATGGTACAGTGCGAGCTGTGCCTCTGCTGGCAGCACGCGCTCTGCCACAACATACAGAAAGAATCTGAGGTGAGATCACTTTGAGATTTGTCAAACAGAGAACATGTGTTCATATGTTTGTTTTTTCAATTTATTCAGCTGCCTGCTGTATTAATAGAGATGAAATATTTACAATATTATAAAAAGTATTATTATCAGTTGTCTAGTATCCATAGTACAAACTCTGCCTAAAACATAGAACAAACTAATAGTTACTAGCTTATTTACTAGTCACAACATGCTGTTATAAATTTAAGAGATCAAAATGATTTGATTTCTTTAAAAGGTTCATGTGCATTATTATTGTATTTAATGTTTGTTATATATGCCATAATGCAATATGCTGTTGGTGTTCCTATAAATAAATCTCTTGTTACATTTAATTTCTTTTTAAATTAGTTTAATGTTTTTATTTATTATTTGTGTCAGGTACCGGAGAAGTACACGTGCAGCATCTGCCTGAATCCGCGGCGCGGGCGGCGCTCGCAGCGGTTCCTGCACGACCAGGACCGCCTGTACGAGGGGCTGCTGCCGGGCGCGCCGCCCAGCGCCTCGCTGCGGCGCTCGCACGAGCTCGCCGGCAACCTGCTGCGCATACGGGACGCGCTGCACGCCTGCCGCCTCAAGTACCACGTCGCCACGTGAGTGCACATTACTATATTTATAAAAATTTGACGTTCATAAGCGGCTAAAATGTCCTACATGAATAAATGATTTTTGAATTTTGAATTTTTTTGAATTTTTATTTTATTATCATAGCAGCTGTCAACTCTCCACTGTTGAATATAGGGTCTCCCCAATCATTATTGGGGAGGGCTTTGCCAGTAGTTACCATGCTTGGCACGCGGGTTGGCAACTGCAGTTAGGCTTTGGTAATGTTTAAAAAAAGGACACTGCTCGACCATCCCTCGACCATTAAGGTCTCTTAGTTGCCTATTGCGACACCTACGGGAAAGGAAGGGGTGGCCCATTCTATGCCGGGACCACACAGATAATATAACATTTATATTGGACCGGTACAGGAGTAGTGTGCTAAGCATACAAAACGTGCTGCATATTTCTAATCTATTGGCACATATGTTTTATTAAAGTACAAATGAGAAAGAATGATATCTCAGATACTGCTGTTTCCTTATGTCTCAAAAATATAGCAAAAATAAATTTGTCGATTGATTAGTACTTGTACCTTACCTTTTTATATGGACATATGTATATGTAGTGGGTATGATAATATATAGGGTGTGCTGCATGTCTGCTAAAATGACACGGAATTCTGTCATGAATTAAAAAAAAAAAAAATTGCTACACACAGTATACCTGTATGCATGTTCTATTTAATTGCTAAAACTTTGTTTACAGGAAAAAGAATCACCCGAAACTGTACCTCTGGGCCCAAGATTGGGAGAATGGTGATATTAACTTCAGCCAGGATAGATTGAACTCTGACTACTCAGATTTGAATATCATGATCAACAACATCGGCAAGGAGAATCTACCGCTGAAGGATGATATGAGAGACATGAACCTTGATATGAGGATTGATGATGAGAATGACAGGTATTTATGTTAATATACAATTTAGCACATGTGTTTTGACAGAAAGTTAATGCACTTTTTACTCTGCTTTCCCTATGAGGTCTTGAAGATTAAATATATTAGTTGTTTACAATAGTTTATTGATTTCTGATTGTTCTTTTAATTTATAATGTTCATTGGGCAAATTATTTTAACAAAAATAAATATTCATTATTTAAACAAAGTAATGAATATTTATATTGCGTGTAATAAACAAAATAAATAAAAAAATCATTTCTCTGTTTGTCCATTGGTTGTCACCATGCATTAAAGTTTAAATAAACAATTATAAAGCTTGAAAACATGACTTAAATGCTTTATAGTTTGTTTGGATCCTGCAATTCGATACTTCATGACCATATTGCCTTTATTGTACATGACGAACTTTAGAGTTGTTTTTTGGACAACTTTACATGTTCGCCAAAGCATAGTTTTAAAAATTACATTGAAGAATTTAGAGTTTATAGTGGAATTCATCTTGTGATCCTTGAAATGCAGTTAAATGACTAGTCAGTTATAATAAAGTTTTAAAAAGAACAATTTTTTTATAGGTTCAGTCAAAGAGAAGGCCCGCTAGGTCCACAAACTCTCCTCAGTGGCCTGCTTTCTAGCCCAGGGGGAGTGTCTCTCGACTTACCTCTCAGCAATTCAGATTTGGACAAATTGACAAAGAGTGTTCAAGGTAATCTTTTAGTATTTTTAAGAATTGTTAAAAAAACGCTATCATTATGTTCATAAAAAATAAATACCAATTTTACTAGCTTCATATTTAATTTATTCTATACATTTGTGAAAAATCTTGATATTTTTTCGTGTAGGTTGACTAAGAGATTAAATTGTTATTGCGGTGTTAAAATTGTTACTTTAAGCGAATCATATTGATTAATTTTGTATGCGAGATGCATAATGGGTATACACAGTGAATTTTAATATGATTCACACGTAAAAAGCTTATAGTAAATTTCATGATTTTACGATGTTTGAAAGTGACCATAAGATCTATAATTGTAATATCTTTTTAAAAAGATATTCTCAAATAACTGAATGGTATGCAAACATTGTTTCACCATATTGATTTTGTCTACTAGCGTGTTTTGCTGTTCACGTGACTTACATTTCTCCCTCTACTAGCGGTAAACGTAATGTCATGTATTGGTATATAAAGCATCCCATGTAGAGACATAATCTACCCGTGTATCAAATTTCATTAAAACCGGTTCGGCCGTTGAATACGTGATTGAATAACTAAACGTATGAACTTTCATATTTATAATATTAGTAGGATTAGATGGTATCCATTAGCTAAATAGTGAATCAATTTGCAGAACAAGAACAACAGAGAGCGACAGGGCCGCAGCCGGAGCCGGCGATAGAGAACAGCGCGTGTCGGGAACGTCTATTGCGGCATATTCAGCGCTCTCAGGCGCTTATTGACGCGAGGCTCGACTCCATTGAGGCACAGGTTGCGGGTATGTTGTTTTGATACTTCCACAAAGGTATACAATATGTACACCTTAATATTCAATATAATTTTTACTTGTTTAGATTAATATGACCAAAAAGTATAGAAATATTTTTAAAACAATTATGAATATAGAATAAATCATGACTTCTATATGGATAGAATTAATTAGAAAATTTCTCTGTCAGTGCTATAATTATCTGTCGCAATGGTAAATTACATTATTGTTATGGCTATTTGTGGATATCACAAATGGCCCTACTTTCTTATTTTTCATAATTAAATGTCGTTTTTTAAAATCTTATTCTAAATTTAAAATAAAATACGTAAGTTTTATTCATTAACGTTTACTGACAGGAAATGGATATAATATTTTTTTTTGCTAAGAATATCAAGTTGAACGATTCATGTCATGAAAATTATTGTATGAAATATAAGTGGCTTAGTGCCACGTCGGGCATTGTAGAATTATTATATTGTGCTATTTATGGTGTCTCTTGTGTACTTAGTTTAGTTAACCTGAGGACTTAGAGCTTTTTGTATCTTCAGATTGAAATAGAATAATATAGTATTGATATATATATTCTTTATTGCACAAAAACATACAGTAACAACAATAAGTTAATAACAATGTTAGCAAAGGCGAACTTATCTCTAAAAGAGATTTCTTCCAGTCAACCTAATGTTACAGTAGAACTAGAAATGGACAGAAATTTAAATAAATATTTACATAAATTATAAATAATTATATATATACACACATGCATTCACATATATACATACATACACATACACATATATATACATATACACATACACATACACATACACACATACATACACACGTTAAATACAACATATAAATATCAAATACAAGAGAACACAATGATGACAGTCTTCTAATCATTTTTATATTTAAATTAAATTGGAAAGATAAAATGATTGATGTTACAGTCTACAGAACTAGAAATGGATCTTGAATCGATTACTGCCGTTACTGTTGCACATCATTTTATTGTCATGTTAGATTCTCAATTATTGCTAATTATGGCTTTATTGAAATAATATAAAAAATTTGTTCAGTTTGATAACTACTGTAGTTGTCCAATTGGATTTGATGTTTTGTGTGTAAACTTTTTTTTTTATACAACTTAGAATGGCAAACAAGCTGACGGTCCACCTGATGGAAAGTGGTAACCGTCGCCTATAGACATGAGCGGTACCATAGACATAACAGAGTATACTGTTTCGCCCATGATACCCCCCATGCATTGCCATTCCTGAGGACTCAGGTGTTATTACTCTGTACCCAGTAAATTCACGCCATATTCCACCTTTCAAACCGAAATACAGCCATGCAAATACAACTGCTTCATGGTTGAAACACGAATGGGATAGAGGTACCCAAGCAATCGACTTTTGTACAAAGTCTTTCTCTGGTGAACTTAAAAGATCTTATCTGGGTTTTACAGAGTTGGAGTCACAAGACCCATCGTTTGAGGATGACGAAACCGCAGACTACTTCCCGCGCACGAAGCAAACCATCCAGATGTTGATGAGGGATCTAGATACCATGGAGGAGCTCGGAGCTAGTTAGTGGATCTTCGATTCGAATTTATTTTGAAATCGTCTTTAAGTTAATTCAGCTTTAATTGGAGCAATTTAGTTTTGCTTGTGCCCCTTATAAACACTTTTGTTATAAAAAAATCTGCGTTTTTAAGAAAAAGTTAATGATCTATTTATGTGGTCACTCTGATTTTGCGAATTATTAAAAAAATATTTCACTGATGTATTTCTTGCGATTTATTGCTGTAGTGTAGTTGGTTTTTATAAGCTTTGGTAATAATAATAAGGAACAAGATCTCCAAATAATTAGCTGCGTGAATAAGAAACAGAATGGTGAATAAAACTCAATGGAAATCTGTTATAAGGTGGGCAAGTTCGTTTATGTAATTTACATAGGATCTTAATCTTAGAAATTTATGTAAATAGTATATGGAAATAAATTTTATTAAAATAAATGCATTTACCAAATATATAAAACTGTGTTTATCTTCTATACTTATAATAAATCTGTAGAGATCAATTCTGTACATGAAATATATTTCCAAAATAACTATCAGGGGGTGATTAGTGATCGATACTGATGCCAAAAATGCAATCAGTAAAATTTTTGTCTGTCTGTCTGTATGTTCGTTATAGAAACAAAAACTTCTCCATGGATTTTAACGAAACTTTGTACAATTATTCTTCATACTCCTGGGCAGGTTATATATACTTTTCATCACACTACGATCAAGGAGCAGAGCCGTGAAGGACAATGTGTTATATATACTTTTATTTTACAAAAACAACGGAAACGCGAACGAAGTCGCGGGCAACAGCTAGTCTTTACCAAAATTGTATTCAGAAGCTACATTACTAAATATCAATATACCTTTCACTTTCCTTTTTAAGTTTTAAATGAAAGACAACTGTAGAACTGTAGATTTTTTATTACACATACTGTAAAATACAAAATATATTAACCCTCATAAAACTTAGGAAGTTGATCACCTAAAATGACGGACCTTTCCACCCCAGCCTCTGTAATGACGCCCAATCTTACGACGCCTCCGGAGGATCCATCGCGCAGCATGGCCAATGTTAGTGTATTTGTAACAAACTTTACAGCTTCCTCCTTGCTCATGTTAGGCTTGAAGTTAGCATCAACATAACCATAGACATAGCTAGATCCAGACCCACCAATGGATACAGCTTGTCGTTGGACCATACCCCCAATGGGTACTGAGTAGATTTGTCCTGAAACAGGTAAATTTATTGATTATTATACAACTGCTGGACCCGAGATTCTTGTATGTTATGTATGATGGTTTGTATTCTTACAGAAATTATTTACTTGATTTTGGTACATAAGCCATAATTTGATTTGTTTTATAGTTATTTAGTGGCAAATTTATATATTTGTTACTAGCAAGTTATTCTGATTTTGCCACCCATATGACCATTCCTTACTTTATTTTAAACATTTCAAATAAACTCTTAGTGGCATTTTAAAAATAATCACCTCCTTTCTTTTTATCCCATCCAGCTACCAGAATCCCAGCCACAAGTGAATCACGGTAGTTGTAGCAGAGCTCACGGAATATGGATGCAGCTGTCTGCACTAGAGGAGGTTCTCCTAATTCCATCTTGTGGAAATCTGAAATGAATTATATGAAATGTTCAGGACTTGTCTTTAGCTATAGACACATAAGAAAATTACACTATGTCAAATTTTACCCATGTAAGTGACACTGACTTAGAGATTGGTTTAAAAAAATCTGCCAAGCACAAGTTGGACATATGTCGAGGGTTCTGTACAAATTATTTTTTTTTTTCCCATAACTACAAATTTATTTATTTAAACATTAATGCATAGTAAAATTTTATGTACATTTATTGGACTTAACACCAGACAGTGTTCTCTACCAGTCAACCATTAGGCAAACCAATATATACATAAATACAATATATACATTTTTTAATATAGAAAAAAATAAAGCAATATTTGATAAATTTAGTTTCAGAGTTTTCCTTTTATTGTAATGTACAACATCGCTTGTCAAATTTTATTATTTTAGAACATTTTACAAGCGAATTAAAACCTATGCTTTCAAAATGTATGCTTTAAAAGGATAGATTATTTCTATTAACTCAGAAGATAGATTTGAGTGAAGATTGACCACTGAGAGGGCAAACAAGCATAAGACTGGAATTATGAAGTCACAGCAAATGGTTTTATTATTTATTCACATCTTCAAGGGATTGCAGATTTGAGTATTTGATATAATAATTTCAGCTTGATGATGTGCAAGTGTGTGCACACCTGTGGTTTATAGGGTGCGACTTTGAAAGTTGCATAAAAAATGTTATAATGTAAACAAAGATTTGAATCAATATTCATGTATGAAAAATTACAGTACTTACTTAAATGGTATGTGACAATATCAGCAATAGCTTGTGTATCAGCAGCAGAACCAGATCGACAACAGTAAATATGGTCAGTGATTTTAGTGAGCTTGTCGGTGACTCTGTTGGCGATGTACGCGCCCGTCGTTGTTCTAGAGTCTGCTCCGATCACCACTCCGCCGTTGAACTCGCACGCCATAATAGAGGTACCAGTGCTGTGGGGTGCACTCATCCATTCTGGGATGCATGGGTCGGCGTATGTGTTGATAACGGACGTTGCCATTTTATTTACTGGAAGAATAACAAATCATAGGTAACAACAATTTGGGGGCTAAGAAAGAAAAAAAAAGAAACAACAATTTGAGCTTTAAGATGAAGGTTATTTAAGTATTAAGTATGTTGAATCTGGTTTCAAAGGAATATATTATTAATTTATATTGACTACTTAACACTTACAGATGAAAGATGTATAAAATTTAAAACTATGAAAAAAGTTACAAATCACGATTTTATTCCGGTTACACTTAGAAAAAGACAAACAAATTGTCAATGTCAAACAAGAAAAATGTCAAATCATCAGTGTGTATTCCGTTACTTTATGTACAATTATGAAGGCTATGAGATCGATATCGATGGTGTTAATGATTTAGATTTATTATCTTTAAAACAAAGTTAAACTTATAAATGAAATAAAGACATATCAGAAAATTAATTTTTAAACAAATAGTGCTATTTGCTATTTAACGGCAAGAAATTATTAATTTACAACAGTAATTTTAGTTCTTAAATAGCACGACAGAGGCAGCACCAACGGTCGCTCGTTAATCACTTATATTGAAGATAAAAAATTTATTGTGTGTTTTTACTAGCCTCTAATAGAGAGTTCACTTTCATATCAAAGAATTACATAGCAAGTATTGCTTGCACAGCGCGGTTTTGGAGATGTTTCTTCCCACGGACTAATAAATTATGAATCGTGCTCTCTGGCAAAGTTTTCCCGAGAGATGAATTCTATAAAAATGGAGTAAAGAGGTTTCTTTAAGATTGGTAATATGGGCATAATGTTTCTGTGCTCTGGTATTGTAATCTTTTATTGGCTATAGTAACCACATGTTTAGGTGGACCGTATGCTTGTTTGCTGCCTCAGTTTTATGAGATATATTTGTTATTACAACTATTTGCTGTTATAGGGATCATTATCCGGCGTGGAGGTTGACTCTACTTAAAGTGGCATAGTAGTATTGTTAGTAATAAGACTGCTTACTATAATTCCCTTCTTTCCAATATAGATCGTTTAGGTCAGAATGGTTTCAAAATGTGGTTTCTAAAAGAAATATGGAATGAGGTTTTCTTCAGTACAGCAAGTGTGATGGATGACCTTTATGATGAAATGAAAATATAATAAATAGCTAATTACTACTCGCTTTTTATATAAGACATGGGTACCTACTAGGGGGAGACTGAACAACAAGTCATTTTCACGTCTATTGATTATCTGGTGTCTATGCACTGTGTTATATCACTTATTATATTTATTTTCTAGTGTAAATATTAGCGTTCTAAAAATGGTTGAGCGAAAAGGTATGGGATTTCATGAAAGTTTGCACTGAAAAATACAGAATACTATTTTTATTTAGGTGTAATCATAATTTATCTACCTATTAAGGTAATACCCACACAATGGTACCATTGGTAAATTCGCAAACAACTTAGAAACAGTGACAAAAATGCACTATCATCGTAGCGTGGGTGTCCTCCACTCATTAGCACCCCTTGTCCCACCAAACACGTAGGTACATTAAAAAAAACAGCATTCGATACGCGCCATTTTGTATGTCATCCCAAAAACGATGTTTATTTAAAAGTTCTAAAAGACCATCCGATTTGAATGAGCTGACGTTTTTGATAAATCACCGTTTCATTCGACGTTTTTATTCAAAAGGAATAGTTCTAAATATGAATTGATTTTATTCATGATTTTTGCGATTCGCCACCGTTGTTCAAAAGAAGCGAACACGCGTCTTAGAAAAATATATCCGCGATCCGCCATTTTTTCTTATTTAAGTCCTTTTAAATGGTTTTGATATTTTATTAAAAAAGATCATATAACTCTTTTAGATGTATAATACAAAATGCAAGTTATTATAATAATAATATTATTTTTTTTAATTCAGCGGATGAACAAGAGCTTTTGGCATTTTATTGTTTTTTCGTACCCTTGTACTACCTAATGGAAGCCAAGACAAGCGCATTTTTTTTATACAACTTAGATTGGTAAACAAGCTGACGGCTCACCTGATGGAAAGTAGTAACCGTCGCCTATAGACATGAGCAGTACTACGGACATAACAGAGTTTACTGTTTCGCTCATGTTACTCCCTGTGCGTTGCATTCCTGAGGATTTAGATGTTATTCTTTCTTTCTTCTGTACCCTGTAAATTCACTGCCATATCCCACTTTTGAAACCGAAACACAGTCATGCAAAAACAACTGCTTCACGGTATGAACACGGATGGGACAGAGGAGTTTAAGCAAACGACTTTTGTACAAAATCTTCCTCTGGTATGATTGTTATTAAACGGCCCTATGATTAATAATCTTGGTTAGTGGTATACTTACTTTATCAGTTGGACCTCTTTGCGTTTTGCCCTGGAACCAAGTGTTTAATTTGTTGTAAACTAGTCATGATGAGTTAACTGCTTGATGTCTCCATTGTCATCATCTCATCCATCATACTAACTGTATTAAAAAAACTGCTTCATCGCCTTTCGTAGTATTAATATGTTGCATTTTGCATTGATACGTTAATATAATTAAAATCACTTGTAAGTATCAAATCATGTAAGTTGTAGTAAGGCACGATTGCTCAGCGCCAATAAGTAGGCGTATTATTGAGCCAAGTCCTGCACGCAGTCGACAGAGAACAAAACCCATGGAAGTGGCTGTCAATCGCAACTGAATAATGACGCGTGCGGTGGCGACGTTTTGTTATTTATTTATTTTATTTTATAGCGACTCCCCCGCGACCCGCGAGACAATGGCCAGATGTTGATATTTTTTCTATATTACAATGTATTTTAAGTTTCGATGGCCTTTGTTGGATATTTCCGTTCAACGGACGACCCTTAGTCGTCGGTTGAACTGTCAATGTAGGGTTCCTCATAGTCGTTGCATAAAAACTAACGACTGTAAATACCTATAGACACGAATTAATTATTATTTATTTTAGGAAGATTAACGGTCTAATATTATTTATATATTACTAAAAATTTAATAAAATTTATGGGCAATTAATAATCATTTATGATCATAAATGACTAAATGAAATTTACGACAGGATAGTCTTATAATGGGATGAAAATGTCACTTAATTTTGTATAGTTATTACTGTTATCAGATAATTAGATTTTAATGCGTTTCCTTAACACGTTTTTGTAAGTCACTAAATATTAATAAATTGCAAAACGTAATGAGTACTTAATTACTATTTATTTACTATTAATAAATTAAATGTTGAAACGGGAGAGGGTGTTGAAGTGCATAGCCCAATCAAAACATAAATATGAAATAAGAGTAAAGTTCAATATTACGAATTTGCATCGTTTCGACTCTACTGAAAAAAAAAATTTAGATCTAAAAGTTCAGTGTTGAAATAAATATGAAATAAGAGTAAAGTTCAATATTACGAATTTGCATCGTTTCGACTCTACTGAAAAAAAAAATTAGATCTATATGGGGGCCAAGTTCAGTGTTGAAAATCTTAAAATATACAAGTGAAATATACAAGAACATGCAACATGTATTTAGCGTGTAAGTGATAATTTTTATAAAATATCTAGAGAGTTCTTTGATGGTTCATCTTTAAACGTGTGATTTAAACTTTTTATTTTGTGCAATTGCCTACTTATAATGTTTATACTACTATAATGTTCTTAATCTAGGTTTTATTTAGTTGATTGCAAGTATAATATCAGTATTGTCATGTGAATTAGTTAAATCCTGTTTTTATTTGTGAAAACCTATAACTGGTTTTTTGTTTTTATTGTGTTTTTTATTATGAAATTTTTTAGGTGTTGGTTTTTTAGTAGAACAATATAAAACACATTCTGCACACGAGGAATCTAACATGCATCTCAACACACACTTGATACGCTTAAACAGAAACTCGCAAAAATAAATAAACGACAAATATACAAGAAAACAGAAATAGTGATTGAAGAACCTCATGTGACTTTTGGGCAGGAATTTGGGAAAATCCTGTTGAACACAACATAAAAGCTGAGGAATTTGGGAAGAAAATCTGGATACAGTCTGAAACTGCAAATAACAACTTCTTATTTTGAGTTACTACTATCATGTCAACTAGTTAATAGGTATTATAAATTTATAAATTTTAACAGTCAATTATTTACACAATGCATTTATTTTGCACTTGGCATTCTCCACAGGTATTGTCAAAAAAAATTAATCAAGCTACAGTACTTTTGAATAAATTCATTAGAAAAACGCAGGAAAGTCTCTGACGCCATATTTATGTATAAACTTATATAAATTTCATTGTCTCCAATTACTAAGCCTTATAAAATTACGAAACCCTTTTAGATTACCTCATGGACCAATAACTCCGCTAATACCTCCATTTAGAAGAACTGTTCTGGGAATTAATTCTCCAGTTGTAAGGTTCTTTAAAATTATAAATAGTTGCAGTGACAATTGTTAGTATCAATATATGTTGTGTTTGCCTATAAAAAATTGTTATACTTAGTTCAAAGCTTTATAATTGTATAAATATTTACACTATCTTGTGAAAACAATTATTGGTAAACATAAATAAATAAATAAAAATTCAATTAAGCTTATGTCAGGGTAGTGTGGTCATTATTTTATCATTATTTAAGTGTTTTTTAATTATTTTATTTATTTATGACATTATTTATCTTAGACAAAACTGTTTACTTTCTTAGAAATTAGTAATATTAATTTTCATGTCACTTACCTATTTTAAGTACTATGACTGCTGTTATCGAGAACGAGAAACAATTTTTGCTTGAAATGATGATTATATAAATGAATACCATATTAATTATTTTTATATTAATGTACATATTATACTTAGATTATAATACATAGAGCATCGAGCCTAAAAAATGGATTAACTTTTTATTAGTGTTCTATATATTTATCTATATATTTACGCATAAAATGTATCTTGACGTATTATTTAATAAATAAAATGAGTGTTTACTCATTAAAAGATGCAGAAATTATAAGACAAAATAAATATAAAAGTTACAAAGGAATCACTCATAACTATTTATTACGTAAAATTGTATAAAAAAGTTGACCTGTTTTTCTCGAAACATTTGTATGGAGACAAAGTAAGACTACATAATCAAATAAATTATAGTTATTACTATCGCGTAATCGGCGTAATATACTTTGTACCTACCTAATTAAAAAGCACGCCCTACGGATTTAGAAATCACATGCTTCATAAGCTGCTAAGTTAACATTAACGTTAATTAACATTTTTTATTTATAATTAAGTACATATTTGCTTAATGCTAAAATACTTTCCTCTTATTCATAAAAACTATAACTTTATATAAACCTATATATTTTATCCATTAAACTGTTTTGTCATTTTTTCAAATTGGAAATTTAGCACAGAAGACAAAGAAAAAACACTGCAATAGCTAGGTTTATATTTTCCACTTTTTTATGAATAAGGGCGTTCGTTAATAGTAGACGCATCTTAAATATTTATCTATAATCTAAGTACTTACCTAAATTCGCCATCATTACTCTGTGTGTGAGTATATTCACTTAGGTAGGTACACGCTCCAGCACCCTAAATCCATCAAAACAACCCTAATGTCTCGGCCCATTCATAAATTCGAATCAAAAGTTTTTTTTCACCTTCTCGTGCCAACAAAAGCTACTTTATGTATAATTTTGATACGATATTTTATGAAGCAGTATTGTATCCACGCGCCAAAGCGCTGATTTTTATATTTTTTTTGTTTATGTGTATTTGTATATGATTACGGGCATCGTCGGGGTCGCGAGTAGGGTGGGGAGTGGGGTGATGTACGGGACCGCAGGGGGCGACCGACCCCTAAAAAGTTATGTATTTTTTCTCCTCTTTTTTCCCATCGACGTGATGAAACGGCTAGCGATATTGATCCGAGTTCGGGTTGGCAGTTATAGGAGGTATGGCCTCACAACTGAAAATTCTCCGGTTTAGTGAAAATCTTAATTTGTAAAATTTTTTATTTATTGCATTTTGTACGCTTACCATCCAGTAATTATAGGTTATAATTTATAAACTAACACTTCACACCGTGGTGTCTGCATGCTCGTTTTTTCCAGTTCTCGTAGAATCTTGGAAAGCCCTTTCATAGTAGATGTCTAATTGTTTCTGAAGGCCTAACTAGATCTTACTTAGGTAATAATAGGACTCTGCCATCGAGCTCTGAACAACTTGAATCTTAGATTATATAAGATAGAGAATGGAACCTCAAAAACGAGTCAACTTTTTGGCAGCTAATTGTCAAATTAGCAGAATCGTTTTTAATCAGTATTTTACATACTTACTCATAAAATGTATCCTGACGTATTATTTATCAAATAAAATAAGTATTTACATATTAAAAAGATGCAGAAATTATAAGACAAAACAAATATAGAAGTTATAGAAGAATCACTCATAACTATTTATCACGCAAAATTGTATGAAAAAGTGGGTCCGTTTTTCTCGAAGTATTTGTATAGAGACACTATCTATATGATCTAAGCTTGAATCTTATTCACATGTCGTCACAGATTTCTTTAATTTATTGATACAGTTTACATTCATAATGCCCGTTCGTAATAGTAGGTTTTTTTTTATTCTTTATTGTACACAAACATAATGATTAGAACAAATAATTTTAAATGTTATGTACAAAGGCGAGCTTATATCTAATAAGTGATTTCTTCCAGCAAACCTTTTCATGTGAATTAAATTTATATAGAAAAATAAAAATAGGCAGTCATACGATTTGTGTACATTGTATATAAACATATAATATTTGTAAGATAAGTATAGGAAGAATAATACAAACTACATATTAATTACACAAAATACATAAAGTCTGTAAACATACAAATATTGGAGTTTATAATAATCGAAAAAAAAAATAACAACAAACACACATATCATATATCTATATACGTCAGTATAGTGATAAGTAATGCTTTCTGAGATGCCTATGCTTGGCTATTCCCTTATTTCGAATGGCAGACTATTTCATAATCGAATGGATATAACTGTGAAGGAATTCCGAAAAGCCTGAGTATGGTGTAGTGGAGTTTTTAGATGTAATCGTGTCTGCGGACGATGTGGTTCTGTTTACAGAAAAAGATGAATTAAAAAGTTTTAATAACCTAATTGAAACGTTGAAGATAAACCATCGCTGATCGCAAAATCGATGTAGATATTTGGTAATACTTTTTATAGGGAGCAGGTGTGTCGCATCGGCGCGCGTCCATCCTTTGTGGACAAGCTGCTGTACGTCTGTACCTACCCTTACAGTGGGCACCCATCGTGCACATTGTGCTCATATACAGCATGTTCTGTTTGTAAATGAATTTTTATTTTGTATATTTGCATAATGTGTATATCGTAGCCTATATTAATAGACGAAACGAAAATAATGATAGTTTAATAATAATATCGAGTCAAGTAGGTAAGTGGTTTTCATTATAGATATAAAAATTCTATGTTAACGTGTATCGAATTTAAATGAAAACAATTGTTATAGTGAGACGTGAGTATCAGTATAACTGGTTCATTTACTATAAATATGAAACTCTGTGTCTAGACATCACATTTTTACAAAATTTGAAAGAAATTATGACAGCTGTGGTTATAAATGTAATTGAATGGTAAATAATGAGTGCATAACGTGGTTGAATGCAGTTTATTTTCAGAGTTATTTTAATTTTAGATTGTGATCGTAACTGTAATTCTGTGAAAATTGAAGTTTGATTTCTTTTTGGAGAAAAATATAACATTTTTTATTAATATCTGATAAGATTATAAAAATAATACGTGTATATACTATTAGCATTGACATTTCAATTGTAAGTACTTACTTTTTGCTTATATTTTGTAATATTCCTATGACGTCAATGTACCAGCACAAAAATAAATAGAAAATTAATTATATATGCACCTATCAATTGTCTATCAAGCGGTTACAACTCAATATCATTACTTATAAAACAGACTTTAAATAGAAACTTTAGGTACACTTATAAAAGTAATAGATATGTTTCTATAAGTAATTGATGTAAATTTTTACTTAATGAAATATTATTAAAGATTATTGACATGTTTTGTTTTCTGTTTTTATATTTAATCTATCGACCAAGAATATAAGTTTGCGTCACATACACTTGTGACAACATATAAACAGTACTCATTTTTCAATTTATTCATAAATAAATAATAGTTTCTTTAAATATTGAGTCACTAGAAAAAACTTAACAAAATATGAGTCAGTGAAAGAGTAATATACTGTTATGAGGCACAACTATTAGCTTTTTTAGTTTAGATTTCTTCTTTATTTTTAGAATTTTTTATGTTAACATTAAAAGTATATTAATTTATTTAATTAACTTATTTTTCCAACGTGTATTTTTAAACACCCTCTAGTTATACGTTTGGAGTGTGGACTACACGATACGGTTTTTTTCGTGGACCATTTTGCCCGATTCGATGGTCTGCATTCATCGGTACAATTCTGAGTACTTTTGGGGTCACTTTTTGGAGATTATTTCGCATTGTGGGCCGAAGTCGAAAAAGTAGGACAAAGCTAAGGCCCTGTTGACTGACCGTAGTATACTTTTTGTGCAAGGGATAAAGTAACGGAGGATTATTTTGTACCGAACGCCGCAAAAATTTCAGCTTATGATCCCTGTTAGGGAAATTAGTCTTTATGTATAATAGTTTAAGGATTATTTTAATTTGTCAATACTGATGAAGTCTTTTATATTGTAACGTAGACGTGATTCTGGTCATACTTATCCTCAGGGATCGGTTACACATCTTGATCAGGGTTCTAAAGTTGAAGTCGACTAGACTGATATAAATCTATGAAGTAGTCAAGTTATTTGCATTGATGGCACGTGAAATTGGTTTTTGATGCTTATTGAACAAGCAATTGAACGATAAAGAAGTTGGAAATGGAGACGCGTGTCTTAGCAGCTGCAACACAGACAATATAATATGGCTGCGCACTTAAATAAAATTTGTTTGTCTTACTTACCCTGAAAAAAATTGAGACATTTGCAATATCTATTCTGTGATTAGTATTGTCCCTTTATAACTATTAGGTACTGTCCCAATATGCTTTTTAAGACAAGGCGCATAATACCTTCATAGTCCTTAGGAGTGGTAATGTAGGATATTGCTCCTGCCATGGGAAACATAGTATATCCAGTGATGTCGGCTGTAACTGTCACCTAAAGATATGATTAAAGTACCACTGATAGTTGTAGGTGATGGTTGCTGTCATTAAGTGGGCTGTCAGCTTGTTGTTTATTCCTAGAATCTAGAGTCCCGGTATCGAATGGGCCACCCCTTCTTTTTCTGTGAGTGTCGTATGAGGCGACTAAGGAAACTTAAAGCTCGAGGGACGGGCAGTAATGTCCCTCTCAAAGCCTAACTGCGGTTGCCAACCCACCTGCCCAACGTGGCAACTATTGGCAGAAACCCCCACTTAAAGGGGGAAGTCTATGTTCAGCAGTGATCAGATAACGGCTGATATGGTGATGATGATGATGATGAAATACTATAAAAAACATACAGTACACAAAAGCATAAGTTAGCATTAGAAGAATCAAATAACGCCCTACTGCTAAGCACTTATTTCTCTTTATAAATGAAGAGCTTCGGAAATTATATTCCGCTAGTGGGTTTGTTATAATTTTTTCATATCCTACTCATGGTGTTTTTATACACCATTTCTTTTGCACTGTCGACGGTTTTTACAATAATTTAAATGAAAAGGAGTAGGGAGACGTATTTTATCTTAGTAGTTGTGATATTTTTTTATTCATACTTGAAAATTTTATATAGTGAGTAATTTTATGTAGTATCTATACACTATAGTATGCATTCTTCAAAAAGTTTGTATTAAGGATTTTCAGGGCTAGTAGACGTGCGGGTGACGCCTCTAACGTTACAGAGGTCTATCGGATATGGTAAAAGATTATCATCAGAGGGGCTTTATGCTTGTTTGCTTTCTTTGCGCTATAAAAAAAATCTGAACTAAGACTGTAAAGTGTATACAAGAGAAGCACCGAATGATGACATGAGTCATTGTTTACAGCGCCACAGTGAGTATATTTTACAATGTTCGCGAAATTCTGTTTTTGTACATTTTTAAATTCCATATAATTACACAATTATCACGTTCTGTTACTGCTTTTGTTAAATAAGTAAAAAAAAAGTCCCCTTGCTTTTTAAAGAGCCGTTCTAATTGTGCCCTTAACCATTGTATTTAGGGTGGTTTTTTATTAAATAGACGGAAGTGGATCGAGGGTGTTAAAACAAGTCATTTTTATGACCTTTGCTTTTTATGATAGTTTAACAGGTTGTATAGATGTAGGATTTTTTAAAGACTTGGGAGACCGCAGGTTTGTATTGTAATCCTTACTGCTATTAAAAATGTGAAAGTGAGTCTGTTTATTTCTTAAGTATTTATATTATTCATGCATAGTATTCATATATCAGACGGAGATTTTGTACAAAAGTCGTTTGCTTGGGTACCTCTGTTCCATTCGTGTTTCTAGCGTGAAGCAGTTGTGTTTGCATGGCTGTGTTTCGGTTTGAAGGGTGGGATATGGTAGTCAATTTACAGGGTACAGAGGAATAACACTTGAGTCCTCAGGTATAGCAACGCATGGGGGGGGGGGTATCATCGTCAAAACATTATACTCTGGTATGTCTATGGTATTGCTCATCTCTATAAGCGACGGTAATCACTTTCCATCAGGTGGGCCGTCAGCTTGTTTGCTATTCTGAGTTGCATAAAAATATATTAGCGCTTTAACGATATTATTAGTCACTATGCAATTCTGCCTACTCTAATGAAAGACAGGCGTGACAGATATGTATGTGTGTACGTATGAAATTGGGTATACATGTACTTTATGAGATGGAGAAAGAGATAAGCTTTTTATCCCGGTCATTGAACATGTCGAAGTCACGCGTATAAGGTCGCAGGTAAAAGATAGAAACAAAATCAAAATAAGTAGGTATATTTATTTAGGTCTTTGAACCCTGATGGTGTAGTCAGAGGCTTTCGTTGGCTATTACCGTTGTGGAACGTAATACTTGACATGCTCATATCACTGATTGACTTAACTGACGCATGGGTCGAAAGCCTATCACCGTTCCTTGGATTAAAGTTTCCATTGTCGGAGAGTAAGTTGATTTAAAAACAAAGTCATTAATTGAACATTACCCTTTTTTTTATACCACTGAGGTAAACAAGCATACGGCTCATCTGATGGTAAGCGGTTACCGTAGCCTATGAACGACTGAAATACCAGGGGTGTTTTTTTTTACTGGGTGATAATGAAATGGTAACCCCACCTGCGCTATCTGGATACGTTGGCGAGGCTGGTGCCTGCCTGGTGAGGGATGATAGGTGAGGGTAAAAAGGCAGGTCAGTTAGCCGATCGTGACGAATTCCACTAGAATTAACCACGATAGTATCCAGGGGGAACTGCGTGGAGGTCGACCTGACAGTGTGTATTGCTAGCAATGGGTCAATTAGACCCCATTACTAACAATTCCTTTCCGCCTACTTGAAAAAATCTCCTTAACCCCCTTTTGAAGAACTCCATGCTGTAGTCTCTCGGGAAAACCTTGGCAGGGAGCTAATTCCATATCGCTAATAATATATATTTGCTGTGTTGTCCAGGTATAGCATTCTATGCCGGGGCCCGTTGGTCACCTTTTCCTTTCCCGTTAATGTCGTAAGAAGTGAGTGAGGGATCTTAATATTCGAGAGAAGGGGGAAAAGGATTGTTAGCAATGGAGTTTGACAGCCCCATTGCTAGCAATATATCTTATTAGGTCGACCTCCACGTGGTTCCCCCTGGAAACCATCGTGAACAATTCTTGTTGAATTCGTCACTAACTGACCTACTTCATCCTCACCTATCATTCTTCACTGGTGCCCCGCCGGTGTATACCGATAGCGCGGGTGGGGTTACCATTCTATTATTAACCATTAAAAAAAATATTCGAAAGATGGGCCGCAGCGTTCCTCTTAAAACGTTAACAAAGCCTAACTGCGGTTGGCAACCTGCCTGTCAAGCGTACCAACTATTAGCAAGATCCCCACATTGGGAGAGGCAGCTGCAGCTATGTTCAGCAGTGGACATTTAACGGCTGATATGATGATAATGATGCTTTTCTTTTTTTAATATATTACTATATTATTACTATGTATTTACTATAATATAAGGTATTTAGTTTCGATCTGTTATGCCCATGGTACTGCTCATGTCTATAGGCGACGATTACCACTTTTCATCAGGTGGGCTGTCAACTTGTTTGCCATGCTAAGTTGCACAAAAAAATTCTACTTTTTAGTTTCATTTCAGTTGATAGTTTTGTAATTAAACTATTTTATTGTACTAGCAACTTATTTAGGTAGTTTTGAACGAACGCATTATTTGGTGTTTAATTTCTTAACCTAACCTGTGAACACAATGAATAAATAAATGTTTATTCAGTGTTATTTTTATTTCATTGTAATAATTTATAAAAGTTAGTTAATTTATCTTAATAATATTTAATTTTATATTCTGTAATAAGACCATGTTAAAAAATTATATCTCATAAACACCTGTCACGACGTCATTGGGGAAAAAATGCATTGCGTTTGTTTATTTTCCCATAAAATGAGCCCCCAATTAAAATGTCATCACCTAATACTCAACCGCAAATCGCTGTATAATAAAACCCACTTTTTTTTTTATTAAAAAACCACAAAGTGTGTACGCGTGCTTCCGTAAGTAGGGGAGAATTTAAAAAGGTAATTCGAGTTTTTTCAAAGTCGCGTGCGCATCGTGGGGCGGGCAAATGTCAAATCAACACGCTTCCTGTATGTGTGGTGTGCACCCTCCTTAAAAGTTAACGTTTCATAAGATTTTAATAACGAGCAGTTATTGAAATATACTTTTCTTTTTAATTGATAATATTCTTGGAATCATTTTGAACGTTGTTTTTGGTATAAGAAAATGAATGAATGGATTTCAACGAAATTTTATAATTGAATAAGTATTAACTCGTTTTATAATTGTATGTGTATTTTATCGGAATCGGTTTAAAGAGACGTGATACAGTTTAAAAAAATGTAGAAGTGATTGTATCATAAAAAAATAAATAATTTTTATTTAATTTTTTTATGATTCAAACTATAAATCAGTTGAAAATCTGCGATTGATTACACAGGTCTACAACGGAAAAGTATTCGAAATAATTTTAACAAATTTCTACTCAACTACCCATGCTGAATACAAATTGACAAGTGAAAGTGATTTATTAGTTTGAGTTTTTGCAATACTTGACATTTTCCGAATTTAATGATTCTACCCTCACTGAACTTGATAATGCTGATTATATTTACTTAGTCGGCATCGAATGTTAAAAATATTATGTTTAGTTAAAGTGATCTGTATTACTAAGTGATAAAAGTATTAAAAATAAAAAAAAATACGTATAATTTATAGCAAAATGTCTCGAAAATGTGTAAACAATTCCGACAATTTTTGTTACATTTGTGGTGAAGTGATATTTAATAAGCAAAAGTGTTCAATATCACCTGCAATAAAAAAAGCTTATTATTACTATTTTAACGAAAGCATAAAACATCAGGATAAAAGCTGGGTTCCACATTTTTGTTGCAATCCGTGTGCTACAGGCTTAAGAAATTGGCTGAATGGCAAAAAACCATCATTTCGATTTGCAGTGCCAATGCAGTGGCGAGAATCGACAAATCATGCAACTGATTGTTATTTCTGCCTGACAACCCATGTATTTGGAAAAGGCAAGGGTGTTTCTAAAAAAAAGAAAAAAACCATAGTGTATCCGAATGTACCATCGGCTACTCGTCCTCTGCCGCACAGCAATCTTCACCCGATTCCGAAACGTCCTCATATTGAGGAAGATGAAATTACACTTACTTCACCATCAATTTCTTCAATGTCAGAATCCGATAGTACGTCATCACAGCCACACAGGATAACACAAGCCGAATTAAATGATCTTGTAAGGGACTTAGATTTGCCCAAGAACAAAGCAGAACTTTTAGGATCGAGACTGCAACAATGGAACCTATTAGAAAGTGGTGTGAATATTACATCTTTCCGTACTAGACAAAAAAACTTAACGCAATATTTTGAAATGGCTGAAAGTTTAGTTTTTTGTATAGATGTTAGTGGTTTGATGAAAGCTCTTAAAATTACGTATAAACAGAATGAATGGCGACTTTTCATAGATAGCTCGAAGTTAAGCTTGAAAGCTGTTTTGTTACATAACCGAAATATTTTACCTTCGATTCCTATTGGTTACGCGGTCCATATGAAAGAGTCTTATGAAAACATGAAAACCCTTCTGTTGCGGATTAAGTATGATAAACACCAATGGCAAATCTGCGGGGATTTGAAAGTCGTAGCTCTGCTGCTCGGACTACAATTAGGCTACACGAAATTTTGTTGCTTCATTTGCGAATGGGATAGTCGTGATAGAAAAGAGCATTATAAAAAAAGTTGTGGCCCCATCGTCAGACACTTCAACCTGGACAAAAAAATGTTAAAAATGACCCTTTAGTTAACCCACAAAATGTTTTACTTCCGCCATTGCATATTAAACTAGGACTGATGAAAAATTTCGTAAAAGCAATGAACAAAAATGGAGCTGCTTTTCAATATCTTCGCCAGAAATTTCCAAGATTAAGTGACGCTAAGGTCAAGGAAGGAATATTTGTAGGTCCTCAAATAAGAAATTTATTTAAAGATGATAACTTCGACTCGGTTCTAGAAGGTAAAGAAAAAAAAGCCTGGGATGATTTTCGCCTTGTTGCAAAAAACTTCTTAGGAAATAAAAGGAGTGACAACTATGCTGAACTTATAGAAAATATGTTATCATCATTCCAAAAACTGGGTTGCAACATGTCCTTGAAAATCCACTTTTTACATTCGCATTTGGATTTCTTTCCGGATAATTGTGGGGCTTTAAGCGATGAACATGGGGAGCGCTTTCATCAGGATATTGCCAACATGGAAAAGCGATATCAAGGCCATTGGAACGTTTCAATGTTGGCGGATTATTGCTGGACTGTTTGTCGAGATATTCCAGAAGCAGAATATAAGAGGGCAGCGAAGAGACCACGTCGAAATTCCACTTATGATTAAAAAAACTGTATAATTTCTGTAAATTTTTTCAAAAATCGTCTTATTTTTTTTTCTAAATAAGGGAAACTAATTTTAATGTTTATTAATTATTTTTGTGTTTAGTACGTGGAAATCAATAAAAAAATCTACTTTCCATGAACAATACTTTTTTAAAGTCAAAATTTGTAGACCAGTGTTACAGTATTATACTGTTATACGCACACCCATCCTAAAGACGTGTTCAATCAATATTTTAGTTGCTTAACCTAGCCCGTTGTCCATTATTATTTTATGTATATTTTTTATATTAAAATAGCAATTATTATATTTTTTTAATTGTTATTACAAAAATATAATAGTGGGATATATTATTTATCATGGGCTAATGAGCTAGGCTACATGGGCTGTAGAACTTGGCAAGTTTTTAACAAAATATAATAAAGTAAATCCTCCGTTAAGTCCGTTATTGAGAGTTTATTTAGTGTTTATGTAAAAAAAAGATTCATTATAAACGTTCAATAGTGTTATTGAAAATTTAAGCTAAGGGACTCTTTAAACTTACATTAGACCTTCATTAGATTTTTTTATTATTTTTTTACAACACAGGGGGCAAACGAGCACGCGGCTCACCTGATGGTAAGTGACTATCGCTGTCCATGATCACCCACAACACCAACGGTATTGCATGTGTGCTGCCGGCGTTTTAAAAAGGAATATGTTCTTTTCTTGAAGGTTATGATGTCGTATCGGTTTAAAAATACTGCTGCTGGAAGTTGATTCCAAAAAGTGGTTGTGCGTCGAAGAAAGTGCCTTAAAAAACGCACGGTGGAAGACCGCCACTCGTCTAGATGGTTGAGATGAAACTTTATGGCTGGTTATACGGTGGTGAAAATCAGCAGCAGGTATCAATCCGAACAATTCCTTAGAACACTCCCCATGATAAATTTGGTAGAAGTTGCACAGAGATGCAACATCTCTGCGCAGTTTCAGTGGATCGAGTCGAACTTTAAGGCGCTGACTATCAATAATTGGAGCCATCTGACATTGAATGCGGTCTAACAGAAGGAGCTGATACTGTGGCGCTCCTGCCTATAGGTGAGAACAGTATTCCATATGCGGCCTGACTGGCTTTGTACAATTCCAGGCGGTGTTCCAGCATGAAATACTGTCTCACTCTATTGAGCATTCCTAATTTTAGGCTATCTTAGGTTTTCCCTCCAGATGACCGCAAACTGGACGTCGCTAGATATATCAACGCCCAGAACTCCTAGACTCGACTTTTTATCAAGGGAAATGCCCTGAAAGTGAGGAGATACGACAAACGGTGTCTTTTTTGCGATGAACGCGCAGACTTATGTCTTCTTAGGGTTAAATTGGACAAGATTTTGTTCACCCCAGATCGAAACTTGGTCGAGTAAAGTTCCGATTTCAGAAATAATAATGTTCCTTGAGAAAACTGGCGACTCAAATGCACAGTCTCGCAGGCAACCCAAACGAGAGTAGCTTTGAAAGCTGCGCTTTATGCCATAACCGATCAAAGACTTTCGCAATATCCAGACTAACAACTAAGGCCTCTCCCTTACTCTCGATTGCCACTGCCCATCGGTGTGTTAAGTAAGCTAAAAGATCACCGGCCGAACGTCCCTGTGGAAAGCCGTACTGGTGATCACAGGTCAGCTGGTGCTCTTCTAGGTACCGGAGCAGTTGACAGTTAATGATGGATTTCATAACTTTCGATAATAAGGAAGTGATAGCTATTGGCCTATAGTTAGCTGGATCTGAGCGATCTTCCTTTTTAGGGATCGGATGTATCAAAGCAGTCTTCCAAAACTTTGGGAGTATGTCTGATGAGTAACAGAGCCGAAAAAGATGCGTAAGAACCGGCTCCAACTCTGGTGCGCACGTTCTAAGCACAATTGGAGGAATATCATCGAGCCCACTCGACTTATGGATTTCGGGGGAGAAAAGTGCTCTGTGCACTGAATTATGCGTGAATTTATAATATCAGGCATAGACCCTTTACAACGCAGGATGTTCGGCGGTGGTTTCTCCCCGTCATCCACGTCGAGTTTGACGCAAAGAGAGATCTAAGGAGATCGACCTTTTCTTTGGCGTTCAGAGCCAACGAGTCATTCTACCTGCGCAATGGTGGAAAAGATGATTTACAGAAATTCCCTTGTGTAGCTTTGGCAAGAGACCAGAAAGCTCGGGTTCCCGAAGGCAAACTAGTTAATCTCTTGCCAATTCTGCTAATATGCTCTGACTTCACTGTGGCTATCACTCTTTGGAAAGACCTAGAGGCAGAATTGTACTTCTTTTTAAGGGCACTGGTGTTAGGATCTCGCGACTTTAGCTCAGGCTAGGATAAATAATTCCATTGCCTGAAACACCACATCGGCGATGGAATCGGCAATGGCGTCGGGATCAACCAGTGTGAAGCAAACCTGCCTCCATGGGTAAGATGCGCAAAAAATCCGCATCTCATCCCAATCTGCCGACCTGTAGCGCCAAATGCGACATCTGCCCGTAGAACGAGTTGAAGTCGGACTCGTAAGAGGCACGTCGCTCTGCACCAAACAGTGATCTGACGATCCAAGCGGCGCTTCGACGGAGATCACATATTTGTCTGGGTGGGTGGTCAGCAGAAGGTCCAGCAGTGAAGGTGAATGTTCCAACACATCAGGTATTCACGTAGACGAGAAAACGAGCTACGTCAGATCATAAGCCAAAGCAAAGTCATGAACAGATCTTCCCGCATAGTCAGTTGTACGCGAACCAAGCCATTCGGCATGGTGGGTATTAAAGTCGCCAAGAATCACAACTTCAGCGGAAGGAACCTGTTCGAGCAGGCAATCTGTAGCCATTTGGACGTGCTCAATGAGTTGGTAGGTTTCAGTGTTACCGCTGTGGGACCTGTATAGGCACGAATATAAGCGGGAATGGTCATTGCAATCTACGCGCAGCCATAGAATGGACAGGTCCGTACCTTCAAGAGGTTCAAGTTGTTGATAACAGTTATCCTCTCTACATACGCACATACACCGGCAAAACAATGGGAATATCTGTGTCTTCGTGAGAAAGAGCAATGCCGGCCGCGCCATTTCTAGGTAGTGGTGGACAGCTTCAAGTTGGAATGAATTCCCCTAAT
The DNA here is from genome assembly GCF_026898425.1 of Galleria mellonella. Taxonomy (NCBI): domain Eukaryota; kingdom Metazoa; phylum Arthropoda; class Insecta; order Lepidoptera; family Pyralidae; genus Galleria; species Galleria mellonella. Next base: position 2,482,418 of record NW_026442090.1, on the reverse strand, counting down.
ATTACAGAGGCTCACATTGAGCAAAGGGAATGTCGCAGAAGTTTTGCTCTGTTTGCCTTTGATCCCAAAGACCGGAATTCCCCCCCAGGATACGCAGGGCAGCCCGAGCGTGGTTGCTCGAGGGAGGATTCTCCAGTAACATGGGTGCTGGTACCTCCCTGGGATACGTTATTTTTTCTAAATTCTACTGTAATGGTCATATTGAGAGATGGGGGGTGGTTGGGAGAAGTATTTTAGGATTAGGAAAGGGATGGGTATATAGGATGGGCCTCCGGACTCCCTCACTATTTATCTATTACCTACTAAGTAGTATATACCTATACACTGGTGGGGTATACCTAGTGTTTATTTTAATATACAAATACACTATACAAACATTATAATTAGGGGCGAGTAGTTTTATTATAATAATAAAACTTAATTGTATTTGCTTTTAATTATGTAGAGACTTAATAGGTTTCAACATTCTATGTTGAATAAAAGCAAAATAAACTTTAATTAGGTCTTTGGTACTCCAAATTTGAAAAGTAAATATTTTAAGGTATGGAGTATTACACTTTAAAATATATATTATATATATTTTTTAAAGGTAATAATAAAATTATAATTTAGCCTGCGTTAATAGTATACGCTGGTAGGGCACTAGCAAGAATCACCAGTAAGGGATAATTAGTGAGGTTGATAAGGCAGTCAGTTAGCCTATCGTGACGAATCCAACAATAAATTAGGCAGGGTATATTGGTTCGGCTGTGGATAGGCTCCGGGCGAAGAACATCGTACCGGGGCCTGATGGGATACCCGGCCGCATTCTAGCGTTGGCCCTGGGCGCCCTAGGGGCCGTCTCCGGGACTTATTCGACAGGTGCCTGGAGACGATTTCCAGACGAGTGGAAGATGGGCAGAGTGGTCTTCTTATGGAAGGAGGGAACACCCTGCGGGTTCCCTTGTACCCTCGGCATTCCGTCCCATAGTATTGCTGGGGGAGGTCGGCAAGCTGTTTGAAAGAATAATAGCTGGTCGCCTCACCCAACACCTATTCCAAGTAAGTCCCGGCCTCAGTCCGAGGCAGTTCGGGTGCGGTTCGCAATTCGTGCGGGTCTGAGCACCATTGATGCCGTCGCTCGTGTTTGGGTTCTCTCGGTTGAGGCGACGTCCTGTGGTGGGGTGCTGTTGGCGGTGTCACCCGACATTAAGAACGCCTTCAACACAGACATATAAACATATTAAAAAGGTGACAACTTGCTCAAATAAAAGTTATTCAAGTTTTGTTTTAAAACTAGCCATACATACTTTCTATCATCGTACGGCACGCCATCGACAGAAAATTCATTCTCATATCCTACAGCCTAAATGGTCGCGTGCTGTTCGGTTTCAGAGATGTTTCCTCCCACGAATACTCAGGTTATGGAATGCCGAGGTTTTCCCAAGAGACTACAGCATGGAGTTTTTCAAAAGGGGGGTAAAGAGGTTTTTTTTAGGGTTGGCAACGCACGAGTAATACCTCTGGTATTGCAGGTGTACATAGGCTACCATCAGGGGGCACTTACCATCAGGTGGGTCGTATGCTTGTTTGCCACGTCAGTGGTATAAAAAAAACAATATTAGTAATATTGTCATCTTAGATTTGTTGATCGACAGAGATAATGTCTTCAGATATATTATATTTTAATACTTTCGAGTAGGGTGCTCGAAAGTATCACAGAAACAGAAATAGGTTTATCTCAGAACACAGAAAGTAACTATGATTTATCTGTGTTGTTACGACCTAATTAATTTGAATTTTCGTATATTAAACATTGACCTACACGTATACCGCTTTGAAATGGGGACATGTTATTTCGTTATCGAAGTAAATAAGCAAATATTGTTACGTCTTTTTAATCGGAGTAAGAAAACAATTCGAATATCGCACTTGTGTGATAAATAATTATTTATATACTAATACGTGAAACAAAAATTTTGTATCCCTTTTTACGAAAATTGCGCAGACGAAATTTTGTACACTTATAGTTTATATAGAGGAGTGCAGAATGTTAATATTTTGTAGAAAAATTATGCATAAAAAACTCATTACACACACTACCATGTATTTAACATATATGCGCATATATACTCTTTTGTTTATTGTTAAAGTTTGTGGTTAAATTGAGAATAGATTAATATTGTTTTTCTCTAATATTATTTGTCTATATTCTTACTGAATGTCAAACATATCCATAATAAATTACTATTATTATTACAATCAATATATGTTATGGTCAAATTTCGACCACTGCTAGGTTAGCTAGTTGAAAATAAAATAGGTAAATATTTAGGTACTTATACTAAAATTATTTAGAACTAGCGGCCCGTCTCAGCGTCGCACGGGTGGACATTTTTAACATTTCCTTTTATTGTTCTGCTCCTATTAATCGTAGCGTGATGAAAAGTATACTATAACCTGCCCAGGAGTATGAAGAATAATTATTTCGTTTCGTTAAAATACGTCTAGTAGTTTTTGTTTCTATAACTAACATACAGACAGACAGACAAAAATTTTACCGATTGCATTTTTGGCATCAGTATGGATCCCTAATTACCCCCCTGATAGTTATTTTGGAAATATATTTCATGTACAGAACTGACCTCTCTACAGATTTATTATAAGTATAGATTACACCATATAATTTATGGTACAGGTTTGATATTTCGAGTAATCCTTCTCTTGTACTAGTGTTTTTTAAATTGGAGCATTGACTTACTGTTTTTTCAACTATTACTATTATAAACGCCAAAGTTTGCGAGGATGTACGTATGAATGTTTTTTAATAAATCATCATGTAATGGAACTTCGTCTGCATTCACGGTATACGCTGGCGGGGCATCAGTATGGGATGATAGGCGAGAATGAAAAGGCGGGTTAGTTAATCCATTGTGATTAATACAGCTGGAATTAAACGCAATGGTTTTCAGGGGCGACCATCGGAAGGTCGACCTGACAGGTTATATTGCTAGCAATGAAACTGGTAGTCCGCATTACTAACCATACCTATGGATTCCTCCCAATGGATGGATGTTTATTCCTGTTTCATGCAATTATTACAGAACAGATTTGTATGAAATTTAGTACCTACAGTAATGCTTTATATTATTTATTTATTAACGTGGGCGAAGCTGCGGGATGTAGCGAGTTATTACATACTAGCTGTTGCCTGCGACTTCGTCCGTGTTTCCGTCGTTTTTCGTAAAATAAGTAGCCTATGTCTTTCCTCACGGTTCAGTGGTTTTGATGTAACAGACACATTTCCCTTCACTGCTGTACTCCTATTGATCGAAGCGTAATGAAAAGTATACCTACTATAACCTGCCCAGTATGAAGAATAATTGTACCAAGTTTCGTTAAAATCCGTCGAGTAGTTTTTGTTTCTATAACGAACATACAGACAGACAAAAATTTTACTGATTGCATTTTTGGCATTAGTATCGATCACTAATCACCCCCTGATAGTTATTTTGGAAATATATTTACTACAGATTTATTATAAGTATAGATTTGAAAACAAATAAAAGTGGACAAAATTAATAATATTTTTTTTAAGTAATTAATATAATTAAATTAATTTTATGCGTAAATGAGTAGGAAAGTTTGGAAGTGTACAAATAAAGTGAAACGTTTTATTTTAAAAAGATCTGGTCATGATGTGTTTAAATGATAATTCCGTTGATATGACATTTCGAACAAAAAATTTACTATGAATTTGTTAAGATGTTACGATATCACAGCCATACATATAGACATAAGTTTCGCAACCCCTCAATTTGCGTGATGGTTAATACAATTAACCAGCGGTGTCGAACTTTGAACTTTGATATATATCGATTTTGAGATACTGTTTGACACAATAATGCCGCCGCCATTATCTACTTAAATATAATCAACGTAATGTGGTTTAATGAGTTTCTTACCACAAATGTTATATTTTGGAAATGATAATAACTACAACATCTGGTTCGTTAAAAAAGGTGTTAAAAAGTTTCTTGAAAAAACGAATGAGTAGTGTTCATTATATGGGTATTGCTGTATGGTCCCGGCGTTGAATGGGCTTCCTCCTACCTTTCCCGTGGATGTCGCAACAGGGGATTAAGGGAACTTTATGGTCGAGGGATGGCTAGCAGCGTCCCTCTTTAAACATTATCAAAAGTCTGACTGCGGTTGCCAACTCACTAGTCAAGCGTGGCAACTATTGGTAGAATTGGGAGGTCCATGTTTAGTTCCAAGTAGGAAATAATACTTATTTATACTGCAAACCAACTAAAGAATATCTAAAAATGAACGGCATTGTTCTTACTAATTGACTAAAAGGATTTCATTGCAAAAACTGTGCCTTGACAGGTAACCAACCCTTTTGATGGAATAGCGATTGTGTACCAAGCACCGTTACCTAGTCAATATTTGGAACAAATTCATTGTTAATTTTTGTAAGCTTTTTACGACGGTACACCATGTCGGGTATCTTTTGTAACACTTAATTTGCATACTTCAAATTTGCATATTGTTCCCTAGTAACTATTGACTGTACACATTTCATGTTTGTCGACAAAGAGTTAAGTAATAAAATGTAGATTTCAAAAGAACATTATATTTTTACTGTGTTTTACGAATGGGTAATTTTTCTAATTTTCTGTAGACGTTTGACGAATGTATTAGCATTAATACAATACAAAAAAAAAAACAAATGTTTCTGTGTCAGACAATGGCGGATTGGTGCCATAAAACAAATTTGACAACTTTATGAAGTAACACACGTGTAAAAATTTAACCCGTTTTTATTTAAATTTAATTTTTTTGTTTATCATTAGGTTTGGTAAACAAGTTGACAGTTCCTCTGATGGTAAAGAGTACCTACTAACCATCTATGACAATAACACCATGAATATTATAGAACAAATTATACTCTGTGACGTTAAGAAACAAAAAAATGTTTAGATTTTTTGTTTCTTTTTATTATTTATTTATTGGAAGCATATAAAAACTTATAGAACAATATTCATACAGTATTATCATATCAGTCTATAACTGTCCACTGCTGAACATAAATAAGCCTTCTTTTTGGGGGTTTTGCCGGTAGTTATTACGCATGGCAGGCGGATTGGAAACCGCAGTTAGGCTTTAGAGATGTTTTAAGAAGGACGCTGCTTCCCATCCCTCGCCCTCTCTTAGTAGTCTGTTAGTCTGTTAGTTGCGACACTCAATGGAAAGGAAGGGGTGGTCCTATGCCGGGATTCCACGGCCTCATACAGTATAACATAAACTAAATATACAAGTTTTTCTGTATACTGTGGTTATCGTCGTTTATAGACTTGACTTATGAATATCACTGAATACATTGTATGCCCATGATAACCTCGCGTTACCTTGAATTCTGGAATATGTCATACCTTCGTTTCGACCTATCCATCCATCCTTACAAACTTTGGCATTAATACTGTGTATTAATAGTATAAAATATATAATTGAATATTTAATTATAATAAAACATTTTTATATTGTAATAATGCTGTCATATGAAATGGATGTTTGTTTTATTAATATTTGTGGCCCAAATTGTATATAACTAAGTGTTATTTACCTTATTTTAATATGTAGTTATTGTTTCATGAATCCAATGTTCGTTACTTATCCCTTTATTCTAGTTTATTTATTGATAATTTTATAAATGTAATTTTTGTCGTAATATAATTTGTATAAGCAAAATGAATGCATATTTTTTTTTCTGTAACAATTTTTTTCATAACAAAGAATAGAGGAAAGGTGATCCATGTTAAATGTGAAAGGATTAAATAAAAACCATACTTTAGTTTGCTATTTAAGCAAAGAAATGGCATTGAGGAATGACAAAAGATTCTTGTCACGCGTTATTGATGAGAGCGGTGTATAAAAATTGGTAAAGAGCGACTCGGACTCAAACAAACGAAGGTTTTGAATATTGATGATGAAATAATATTCAAATAATCGATTTTTTAATGATACAAGAATAAATAGGAACGCTTTAATAGCTTATTATATCTTTAATAATATTTAATTGCTTTTTACAATAGTTAATTATGATTTGTATGTTTAAAAGTTTTTGTATGGTGACAAACTATGTTTATATATGTAGGTATGTATATTCTCTATATTTATTGATGGATATAGTCACCAGGGTTTATTTGTATATAAAATTTCATTAAAATTTGTTTAACCGTTTAAGTATGATTAAGTAACAAATATCAATAAACATCTTTACAGCAGACTTATTTTTTTTGTCCTCTGTCCCATTCGTGTTTCTACCGTGAAGCAGTTGTTTTTGCATGGCTGTGTTTCGGTTTGAAGGGTGGGGTATGGCATGAATTTACAGGGTACAGAGGAATAACACCTGAGTCCTCAGGAATGGCAACGCATAGGCGGTATCATGGGCAAAACAGTACGTGTGCGTACTGTTATGTCCATGGTACTGCTCATGTCTATAGGCGACGGTTACCATTTTCCATTAGGTGGGCCGTCAGTTTGTTTGCATTCTAAGTCGTATAAAAAAAAATTATATGACACTAAGGGCATATATATTGTATATAACCGTTTACCATATAACAAGCTGTATGATTGTTTGCTACTTTCGTAGTATAAATAAAATATATTAGTATAATATATAGATAAAATTTTTGTTTTAACGGTTGATACCATACGAGGGTTGTCTAATGTTGTGTATGAAATTGTTTATATCCACTAGTAGTTTGGTGCCCATAGTAAAGACTATTTTGGGATTAGGAAGCTATTTATTAATTAAAATTATTATCTAGGTACTTAAATAACACCTACTTGGTTCAAAAAAATGCTGAGTATTACTCATATTCAGGAACTAAAATAATCTTGATTAATTGAGTTTGATGACTTACAGATAAGGTCATAGGGCTTCTACTTATAGCGGTTAGTCTTCAGTAGCAAGTTAGCGGTTAAATTGGTAACTAAACATAATGGCTCTTGCAAAATGACATCTAATCCTTATGATATATAAAATAAGTATTACTTAGTATCACTATGACAATAAATACTGAACCCTAAAAAATATTTTTGATGCAGCAATAATTGTAATGGTATTTATTTGAAACTAGTATGTGTAAGGGCAGTGCAGACATTGGCGCAGGTACACGAGTTTTTGCATTTCCTTTCCTATTTTTTACAATAAAAACTTTCTTTTAAATAAATAATACCGACACTGCTTGACAAGGATTCATTTTAAAATAAAATCTGTCGAACAGTTGAAGCGTTTTATATTTTTTTTTGTGACCAGAATTGGTTATAATAATGCTTTGATTTTTGTGATAATATGAAAGGTATTCTCAATTGAAAATGTTACAGAATAATTTATTTATTTTATTGGATTTATTTGTAATATAACAGTGTACTACAGTTATCTATAATACAGTTACTTTACAGAGTGACTTACGTGGGAACCTAACAAATCTACACTATCTACATTATTATTATAAAGAGGAAAGATTTGTATATATGTATGGACGTATGTAATGAATAAATTCAATAATTACTAGACCGATTTCAAAAATTCTTTCATAATAAGAATGCTACATTATCCTCAAGGATATCAATTATCCAAAAGGATATCAAGGTTAATCAATTAACAGAATATTTTGAAATAAAATTATGAAAACTTCGGTTATGTAAAAAAGATACCAAAAAATCCTTATACTGCGTACGCTGCTGAAACTATGGACAAAAGAGCAAAATGATATATTACAGTTTTATAGAGGACATCAATATCTACAAAAAAGTCCCCAATATCATATGTCTAACTATTACAGTTACGTCACAATAACTACTTTTTTATGTTAAAATATGCAATAGTAACGCCGGTACAAACTAGTCTACATTATTCGTACCTTGGTAATAATCCTTATCCAAATAAATCATTTCGTATTCAAGACTGTTTTAATGCCTGTAGATTACTCGGATGAAATCGGACTGGAATGTCCGAATGTCCCAAAGATATTATGAATTTTGTTCAATCCTTTGCTTGCGACAACGGGTTTTTGGTCTGCGACGGTCGGACGACTTCAACTTACGGCTTTCTACGCAGCGGACGCTACCGACATTGAATGTTTTCACTTTTCTAAAGATACATTTATTCTACGTTTATTTTAAAAGGTTTAAAAAAAAATGACCACCCGGGCGAGGCCGTGGCAGGCCGCTAGTTAGATATAAAGAATATTATCTAAATGCATTAAAAGAATATGTGCTTATACATATTTTTAACCTGCTACAAAAAGAAGGAAGTCTTTATTTCGGTTGTACTTTTTTATGTTTGTTATCTTATAATTCCGTCAATTGAGAATCAATTTGGAAAATTATTTTTTTATTTGAAAGGATATACGTATAAATTAATAAATAGAAATGTTATTGAAATTGGTTCCGTAGTTTAGTTTTTTAAATTACAAAAATTGTTTTGCCACTATTGAATTCGTTTGTTTTTTGTGGAACTCATTTTTAATTATAAATTCACGGCTGAACTTAAGGCGATGCGATTACTGGTAAATAGTACCTTTATATCTAATTAGGACGCGTGAAAATTCGATCGTACATTTAAAATATGTGTAAACAACGCAAAAGTTTAAAATTATATTTATTTTTATTTATTTATTTTATTTATACTTTTACACACATTAGAAAATGTCTACAGGGCAGACTTATGACATTCTCTATCTTCTCAATTATCTATTTAGATAAATTATATATGCAATTATTTATAAATAGAAAATATTTAACATAATTTAAAATTTTATTTCAATAACAAAATTAACTCAATCAATTAAAGTTTAAAGATAATTAAATAATAAAATTAGTACAACACTAGATGATAATAGTAGACGATAAAACATATCATGTTGTTAATTACAAAGTGAATCATCGAAATTGTTCTAGACTCAATGAAAATATTCCCTAATATATAATATTTTCCGCTGTGTAGTTGCGGCATAGAATGGGCCACCCAATCTTTTTTTGTAGATCTCGTAAGAGGTGAATAAGGAAACTTAATATTCGAGGGATGAACAGCAGCGTGTCTCTTATAACTTAAAAATTAACTGCGGTTGCCAATCCAACTCAAACAGAAACTCCCCTTACGGAAAATGCCTATATTCAGTAGTGGACACTTAAAGGCTGATTAATAATAATAAATATAATATTTTAATAATGAACCATAGCACGGTATGGCACGATTGTATTGTCTCGTCACGATATATTTTAAAGAAAAGTGAAATGTATGTAACATGAAGACTGTTTCAATTTTCCTTTGACGTGTCTACGATATACGATTTGAATTTTTATCCGTGCTATAGCAAAAGCACAAAAACATCCATTTACGTACCGAATGCAATTGAAATGGAAAACCTCTAGTTTTCGAAGTCGGTTAAAAAGATAAAATAAAGAAGAGGGTGTAACAGACTGGGGAAGGAGGGATATCTGGCCATAAATTCGGAGTCTCATTTGAATTTCGAATCAGTGCATTTATTACGGTTCCTTGATAGCTTGGGGCACTTTTTGTGTTCAAAAAGTAGATACATATATATTAGGTAGGTTTTATTTTTGTTTTACTACTGTAATCTTTTAGAGAGAACAATAAAGTGTTGGTATCTATAGTACCTAGGTGCTTCTATTTGCTGCAGATAATATAAGTATAATGTTTTTTTTTTTAAATTACATATTGATTAAACAGTAAGTGTCTCTGGCCTCCATGCTAGGACAATCCTATGTTATGTAGGTCAGGCTACCACCGTACATTACATAATTAAATTTCTTATATAAATTTAATAATTCTCAACTAAATCAACATAATTATTATAGTCGTTTACAAACTAAACATATTTTTCTAATACCGTTAGCTTTGTCGATATTACACTTAGTATAAGTATCTATGTAATATCTTTTTGTTAGTTTTGAATATATTAAGCTAATAGTAAATAGATATATTTTATTTATAGACTTCATAATGTTCTTTATGACGTCTGTATATATAAACAAAATGATAAAAACCAAGTCAGGAGGATGTTAGAAGTGAAATATAACATATCCAGATATTTTAAAATTTTTTTGTTTCTTAGTTTGTCTGCTTATATAGTTTGTATGGGCTAATCTCCGAAATTGGGGGGGAAAGGATTGTTAGTAATGGAGACTGAGAATCCCACTGCTAGCAATATACCCAACCAGCTCGACCTCCTCGCGGTTCTCCCTGGAAACTATCATGGTTATTTCCTGATGAATTCATCATGATGGGCTAACTGGCCTGTTTTTATTCTCATCTATCACCCTTCACTGGTGCTCCGCCAACGTATCCCGTTAGCGCAGGCGGGGTTACCATATCATTTTCACCCATTAACAAAAATCTCCGAAACTGTTGGACCGATTTAAATGAAATTTTACATGGCAGTACCTTACCTCCCCGGTTAACATTGTAAATACTTTTAATCACGGAAAATTAAAAAGTTTTTGTGGGATAGTTGAAAAACTATAGTAACTTATACAAATACATCCGTGCGAAGCTGGGGCGGGCAACTAGTTATATTTATTTGCTATTTTTGCTATCATTAAGACTGTTCTCTAGTATAGAACTCTAAAGGAAAGAAAACATTTTTATACTTTTTATTTAATTTCTACACGTCTGTTTATTTATTTATAAATTACTCACATTGACACTTACAGTATCCCAAAACGTGTAGTAAGCCATAGGTTTATTTTACAAACTTAAAAATTTTAAACAACATTTAAAAATATATATCTAATTTGTCATTAAATATATCTGGCTGCTGAGCAATCAGAGAATTGAGCATAGAAATAGCCTGATAAGTGGGAGCAAACTGAGCAGTACAGAGGGCCTACCATGAAATGTTTTCCGTATTTTCGGAGCCGAACGAAACACAAATTTGATGTTAAAATTACATAATATTTACCGTTTAAAAACATTAAGAATATTAAAATATTATTCTTTTGTACTTTTATGGTAGGATTTATGACGAACGAAATGTTGAGCTCCATTTACTGTGTCACTTTAGGTATGAATGAAAACACGAAATTCAGTCCGAAACTTCGGAATATCATTTCGTGGTAGGCCCCCAGGTGCGAATCGGCGGTGCCGATAGTAATCGACAAACACGCAATCGCATACAGTGTTGGGGTGCGTACAAAGAACAATGACTGAGAGTTGCAGGATTGTCTATTCTGCCGTTGACCAACCGACAAAGTGCACCATCAAATTGCACTTTCGCTGTACCTCGAGCGTTTCTAAACCTACCATATCGCATACGAACAGCGATGGGTACAAATAAGGATAGTAGCCCTAAAGTTTACTATATAGAACACGTGCAAATTTCCTCTGAACTCTTTCTATCATTATCTTGTATTTTGTTTCATGAGGGTTCCAAATAATTGAATTCTTAAAATTTAATAATTAAAATGCTGCGTACAAATGAATAATATAACAATAATATCGCACCTTTATCTTGAAGTTGTGCCGACTGTTTTATCACAAAGCCTAACGATTTAGAATGGGGAACACGAGACTGTGTGAATGTGGCCGATTTACACTTTGAAATATTAAATTCCAAGTAATTATGTTCAGCCTATGCCACAACGCTGTTATGATTATCTACTGCAGGACATAAACCTACCTCCGTCATAGATTTGTTTTTTTTTATACAACTTAGAATGGCAAACAAGCTGACGGTCCACCTGATGGAAAGTGATAACCGTCGCCTATAGACATGAGCAGTACCATGGACATAACAGAGTATATTGTTTTGCCCATGATACCCCCCATGCGTTGCCATTCCTGGGGACTCAGGTGTTATTTCTCTGTACTCAGTAAATTCACGCCATATCCCACCCTTCAAACCGAAACACAGCCATGCAAACAAAACTGCTTCACGGTTGAAACACGAATGGGACAGAGGTACCCAAGCAATCGACTTTTGTACAAAGTCTTCCTCTGGTTATCTATATCTATATTCTATTGCTATCTATATACTAATAGGACCCCTTAACTTGCCTATATCACTTTATTTGATTTATAATAATTATCGGAAATAAAAAAAAAATTATAAACAATTCGAGCACACGGCCCGCCTGATAATAACCAGTTGCCGTAGCTACAGACAACAGAAGTTGCGCCCCGCTATAGGATGCTTAGAATACCAGGGGTGTCACGTGCGCGTTGTCGATTCCAAAATGTTTCTACAACACCCTACAATATCGATACGATCAGAACTGTACATTTTTAAATTGTTCTTTATATTTGGTCAATTCTGTCCTAATCCAGACGGGTGTTGATTTGCTTACGAGATAAAATTATCATAAATATTTTAAGGTTTTATTTTATTTCTCTGACAGGACTCGAAACCACATATTTCAGCCATTGGAGATGAATAGGTTTCCAATTACGTCACAAAAGTAGTAGATGATTAATATATTGGTAAATTTATCAGTATGAAATTGTTTTTTTTTTTTTTAAGTATGTAGGGTTTAAGATAAATATAACATGGTGTGTACTTTTTTTTATCTTATAAAGTTAATAAACTTTATTTTTAACAAAATTAACATTTAATACAAAGATTTTTGATCATATCGGAAATTTACCAGAGGGAGACATTGTACAAAAGTCATTTATTAAGCACTTTTGTCCATTCGTGTTTTTACCGTGAAGTAATTGTGTTTGCATGGCTGTGTTTCGGTTTGAAGGGTAGGATATAGCAGTGAATTTACAGGGTACAGAGGAATAGCACCTGAGTCCTCAGGAAAAGCAACGCATGGCAGGTATCATAGGCGAAAGAGTATACTCTGTTATGTCCATGATACTGCTCATGTCTATAGGCGACGGTTACCACTTTCCATCAAAGGCCGTCAGCTTGTTTGCCATTCTAAGTTGCATAAAAAAATATTTGTAAAAGAAAGAGATTATATAGATAGTGTTTCCATAGAAATGCTTCGAGAAAAATGGGAAAACTTTTCATACAATTTTGTGTGATAAATAGTTATGAGTGATTTCTTTATAACTTGTATATTTATTTTGTCTTATAAATTCTGCATCTTTTTAATGCTCATTTTATTTATTAAATAATACGTAAAAATACATTTTATGCGTATTTAAATATATAGAATACTGATAAAAAAAAACGAGTCAGTTAATTTTACAATTAACTACAAAAAGTTGATTCGTTTTTGAGACTCGATGCTCTATCTATATAATTTAGTAAAAATATTAATAAATTTTCATGAAACCGGACATAATAAATCATAGCTTATTTCTCGAGCCAATAAAAATAGGAATTTTCATTAATGGATTTATAAAACAGTCCACATGAAGCCATGTAGTTAATTATGGTAATAATTTTCCCCATAATTAAGATTTTGTTCCATAAAAGAAAACTGACTTCAGTTATGGCAAAATCAGTTATTTTTATTTAAAACTAAACAACTAAACTAAAATTTCTATAGCACCAATTTGTAAGTATATCCTTTCAGATAAAAAAATATTTTTTTAAATTGGTTTACAACTGACAGAGTTGCGAGGTAACAAACAAAAAAAAAAATATAACCGAACTGAGAACCTGCTTCTTTTTAAAGACGTTTGAAAATAGAACCGCAATATTTGACTAATATTTCTGACAGTGTGAGCATATTTATTTGTTTCTTTTTCAATCTATAACCACCCAATGCTGAGTGTGAGTTGCTCCCAATGCTCTTTACCCATAAATATTAAAAAAAAAATCTAACCCAAGCTGATTTCAGTTTTTATCAACTCTTCGATATGTTTGCATAAAAATCAACGGAGAAAACGCGGAACACGTGTCGATCTGAAATAATAGAGTGCCATGTGACGTGATGGCAGATTAAGCAAGTGTCGCGTTCCATTCGTTTCCTAGAAGGCGGTAAATCGATTTTTATTCTAATAATATCCTTCGTTCCCGCTTATTTTGGGGATTATGAACCTTGTTTTTGTATCTTTTTGTAGTTATAACTGAAAAAAAAACACGTGCGTTTTCTGTTTTTGCGCGGAAGAGAATATATTTTTAAATATATGCTTTGTATTTTTAATCTTATTATTTTTAATCTGTGTAAATATTAAAAACCTTGTAGGTTTTCGTTTTAGTTACACCGAAATTTTAATTATAAGCTGAAATATTATTAGTGAAAATGAGAGCAAATTATTATACGTTTTGAAAATATCTAATATCTATTCGTTTTATGTTACGTATGTGTATACCTATGTTTACTTCATAGATATTTTCTTGGGTAGACCACTTCAAATACAGTATCGCTAGCACAGTCTATTTGGTGCCATTATGGGCAAAAAATCATACACCACGAGTGGTCATCAAACAACAGCTGGCATTGTGAAATAAAAACCTTTAGTTCTGCGTAAAAACCGCATTTGAAAAAAAAAAATTAAAAAAAATCAGTACATTCTGAGGTTTCGGAGCGTGCCGCCCACCGCCGCCCACATGAAGTTTTTACATTACAATTATTTTTTTTTTAATATTTTAAATAGAGAACAGTCGATAATGTTTCTGGACTCGCATGTGACCAGTATGAAGCATATGGATCGGTAAAAACTCTATTTTATTAATTGCTATTTCAGTTGTATAATGTAGTAGCATAAAATGTTGTCATAATTTATAATTGTAATACTTTATTTTAGTAGTAGATATGTACAATTATTTCCACATAAAAATACACATCGTTAATTAAATATTCAATAACATTTACAACACCTGGTAAAATATATCTGATCTAGGTATGTTACATTTACAACAGATTGACGTAAATACCTATATCTACCTATAATTAACTTACAGTGTTCTTAGTGAAAACACTTGTTCAGCAAATGTTAAATTTCGGTGATAAGTACCTAAGGCGACAGTGTTATATAAAGGAATGCGCATGCGTATATAGCATGAGAAAAAATGAGACGCCTAATGTTGTTGTTTTGTTTTAAAATATCTTATGCATTTAACGATTACGTATCGTTGATCAATGATATCTAGATTGTCAATCGTCTAGGGAAGAATAACTTGTACAGTGGGCATTGACAATTATTAGACATCGGGGGGAAGGGATTGTTAGTAATAGAGACCAATGGCCTCATTGCTAGCAATAGACCCAACCAGGTCGATGTCCACGTAGTCCTCCCTGAAAATCATCGTATTGAATTCTAGCTGTATTCATCACGATTGACTAACTGACTCGCTTTCCCCCTCACCTATCATCCTTCAATGGTGCTTCCCCGTCGTATACCGTTAGCGCGGGCGGTGTTACCATTCCATTGTTATCCATTAAAAAAAACTAATAGACATATTTTTTGTAATTTTTTTATGTGATCAGAATTTTGATCCATAAAAAAGGGCAATTTCAATCATGACCAAATTAATATAGCACCAAAATGTATGTAAAATGTAAACCTTATTACTTGATAAAATTATTATCAAAGTTGGCTTAGATTTGGTAACGTTATACATACATAGGTATTATGTACATATAAAAAAATAATAACCTTCTGCTTTTGGAAATAAAAGAATTAGTGTTTAAAAATGGTAACATAAGCATAAAGCAGGTATTCGTTAACCTATATGTATAATATTACAGTTTATAATCGTTTAAAAAGTTGCATAGAATAAATGATACATCAAATATCTGAAGAATGTAACCTACTTTTTTAATAAAACATGATTAATAGTTTTATCATAAAATCTGTTGTTATTCAAGTTGCGAAGGCAGAGTGTGGATAATCACAAATTAGATGCCGATTGTAAGTGGTAAAAGGTATCATTAGAACATTCTGGCGCCGCTTTTTGATAGATGAGATCAACTTACCAAATATGTTTGAAAGTTTTTTATAATTTTAAAATGATCCGAAAAATCTTTATTTGTGGCGTGTGTGGCTAATTAATTTTTATTTATGTACAATTTTAAGTTACGACATCCAGATGATAGAAATTCTTGTAACTTATTTATGACATAACTGAACAATACGACGACAAAGTCACCAAATACACAACTATTGTATTCCGTGAATTTTTGACAGTTTATGACAGATTTTTTTATTATGCGATGAAAATGGAATAGTTACCCAGCACGTGCTATTGGTGTATACCTTAGATTACTCAATTCAGGTCTATTGTAACGAATTCACAATGAAATAATCACTGTGACTTTGAGAGGTAGAAGGGTGGAGGGGGGCCATTTCAGATGTACCTGAAGAAATATTGTTAATATTGTGTCCACTGGATCCCATAAACAACAACCCTTTCCCCTAATAATTTATGACTGTTATATTTATATTTTTGTGATTAAAAAGGAGAAAATTAAGGAGAAAATTATTTTTATTTTATTTTATTTCAATAGGTACACATTATAGAGAATTAACAATGTTATATTAATTTATACAGTACAATAACGTTTTGTTCAAGCTAACCCTCCAAAAATATGAGTACACAGCATGATCAAAATGTAAACACACAGCTAAACAATTATGTAAACACAATATAATTTATTCAACAAAAAAGATTTTAACTTACACATTTACAACTGTTTAAAAATTTTTATAGTAAGTAGGTAATTTTTTGTATATATATTGTGATTTGAACCGTTAATTCTGAACTGAACCGTTTTTTATTTTTATTTAGCGATCAATAAATTTTACTCCCATGCATGATTTTATCCTTATTTACCTACATACATTCATACACCCAAAACTGTTTACTCTCTTTGGCAGGTGGTAAAAAAGATTTACCTAATTGAAAGCATTTTAGATAAAGTGCCATAAATGGTATAAAAGTTCGTACTTATATAACCATAATGTCTATGAATGTATGAATATTTTGTGAGTCACAGGCGCGTGTTTTGCAGGTTTTAGAATTTTTTCCAATCGACTGCAAAGACACCTGCGTGGCGTCGGCACGAACCTGACGAAAAAATATCTGCTTTATTCCATTCAGTTGCAGATTCAAGTTTTATTTAAAAACGTATACGAATAGAACATCTGTAGAGTAGATGTTAATATAATTATTTAAAATAATTGTGTTAATAATAATAATTTCTTTAATAAAGGCAACCAGGGCCCACAAAATTTTAACAATATTAATTTGTACCAATTATAAATTATTAAATTAAATTTTTACATTTATATATAAATAACATTAACTTAACCTACTTTTTTTTGTATTTTAGCCAGTTAAATTTATAATTAAAATATGTACAATGTTTTATATAGTTATTTGTTGTCGTTTGTCACCTAACAACAGCTTATTCAAGAATCTACTAGTACAGTTATTGTTATCTTTCAAACTGTTATATTATAAACATGAAAGTGAGTTTGTTTCTTATATCTTGGCGCTTTCACAGCTCAATTGATAATCATGAAATTTGTTATACACGTATTTGGATAATGACTATTATTTGTTCTGGTAATAAACATATATCGGTTATGTAAATGATGCCGTGGGTAATAACTAATATCTTTATAATTTGCTTTGTATTGTAACTACAGTGTAACTTATTGCGTCCTATCCTGCATAAGTATAGATTATATATAGAATTAAGATAAATGTATATGTGTATAAGTCTAAATTTCAACCGACCTCAAAAAGAAGAAGGTTCTCAATTCGATTGCATTTTTGTTTGTTTGTTACCTCATTAGTCCGTTAGTTGTAAACCGATTTGGAAAATTATTTTTATTAGAAAGGATATACCTACTTACAGATTGGTTTCATAGAAATTTTATTAAAATTGGTTCAATCAAAATAACAGGTTACAGCACAATTGAATTCGGCTTTTTTGTTAAACACAATCTTACTCGTAATTATTTGTAGAATTTTTTTACGATATATGTTGGTCTATGCCATTTCTGTTCCACACATCTCTCACACAGAGTTAAACCGAATTCTTTTTATCTGATTTTTTTAAATCTGATCCATTGAAAACTGCAACATCCGCTGGATTTGGGTCACCGACAATGAAGCATTCGGGCAGTGGGTTCGATCTCAACGCCACCCATTTATTATAATGATACTATGCAAAAGTATGAAAAAGTGCATCGAGTGGGTAATTCTTGGAAAGGCTATGCATTCTATCTGTATCTGTGTTAAAGTTGGTACTTTTTTGGTTTTGAATTATTTCTGTAGTTGTCAATGTTGTTCTCGATGGAATCTGGTAAAAATAATTATGAACACCACTGGACATAATACAACCCAATATAAGCAGACTAACTAACTGAGCAGAGCTTGCACTTTCTTTTTGTAATTTTTTTGTTACATGTACTCGTATAACATATACATTAAAATACCCAGAATAATGTAAATAGACATTGCAATGTTCGTATTGTTTTGGGCATTGAACTCGTGACCATTGGAAAATGGGGTTAAACATTGCCTCATTTTCCGACGTTCCGATTTCCAGTTTACTTTACAAAGATTGAAAACTTACTAATATAAAAAAAAATTAACTAGCCATGAGAGATATTTCAGAATAATTTCTATGAGGGGTCATCGTATTACGTGAAAACTACTCTGCCAAATTGGATGCGATTTTTACAGTTGTCTTTTTTAAGGTCTTAGTTGAAAACTTCATTATATCTTAACTAACTAAATATTATTTCTTGATACGTGATCTATTTTATTGTTCCTAAAACCAATGCATACGAAGTAGTGGTTAATTAAGAAAAAAAAATTAATCACCAGTAAAGGATGGTAGGTGAGAACAAAGTTTGGTTTGTCGGACTATTGTGACGAATTCAACGTAAGTATTGTAATTGTATGTGGAATATTTATACGTTATATCGACATTTTAAAACAAATAAATTATGTAATTAATTAATGTGTCACATTCGATTTGCATATAATTATGTTTATTGGCGAATATTAATTAGGTTCATTTCGAGCACGGTCTTTTAGATGCGTGACTATACTTCACAGTAACTGTTAAAAGTGATACTTTGCCATAATTCCAGTCATTTATTACAATGAACGAATAACAGTATGAAGGTAAGAAGTAAATAAGTAAGTTTTACCAGAGGGAGACTTTGTACAAAAGTTGATTGCTTGAGTACCTCTGTCCCATTCGTGTTTTAACCGTGAAGCAGTTGTGTTTGCATGGCTGTGTTTCGGTTTGAAGGGTGGGATATGGCGTGAATTTACTGGGTACAGAGGAATAACACCTGAGTCCTCAGGAATGGCAACGCATGGGGGGTATCATGGGCGAAACGGTATACTTTGTTATGTCCGTGGTACTGCTCTTGTCTATAGGCGACGGTTACCACTTTCCATCAGCTGGGCCGTCAGCTTGTTTGCCATTCTAAGTTGTATAAGAAAAAAAAAGCTGGTCAATTATAAATCACGTCAAAGGTTTCTGGACCTACCGCACGTTGTCATATCATCACTATATCACCTGTTAACTGCTTGGGCAGCCAATAGCTACTAATAGTCAGTGGTTATCGCGCTTAGCAAGCGGGTTGGTAACTACAGTTAGGCTTTCATAGATTATTATAATAATAGGAATAGATACTTGCTATCTAACATTGTAAGATATGTAAATAATAAATATATTTACATATTTTAATTAAATAAAAATGCGATAACCACCTACATGTGAGTACCTATAAGTACCTAACTTAATGCTAGTATTAGTAGTAAATATTTTCACTGTTGATTCTAGAATTTATTTACTGTCCTATTATTTTAATATTTTATCAATATGTTCTCAAAGGAATATTTTCGAGGTGTCTAATGGAATTTATTGAACTTTCTTTCCATCTATGAATAAAGCACGAGTAATTAAGGAATACAGATACAGATTTTTAAAAAAAAAAAAACATACAGTAATCGAAAATTTAGGGAGAAGGGAAAAAAGTACCTACATTTTCGAACTCGGTATGGATTTATCTTAGGCATAATTTTTTTTATACAATGGCAAACAAGCTGACGGCCCACCTGATGGGAAGTGGTAACCGTCGCCTATAGACATGAGCAGTACCATGGACATAACAGAATATACTGTTTCGCCCATGATACCCCTCATGCGTTGCCATTCCTGAGGACTCAGGTGTAATTCCTCTGTACTCAGTAAATTCACGCTATATCCTACCCTTCAAACCGAAACACAGCCGTGCAAACACAACTGTTTCACGGTTGAAACACGAATAGGACAGAGGTACCCAAGCAATCGACTTTTGTCCAAAGTCTCCCTCTGGTAAATATTATTAAAATATTTTTTAATACCTGTGTAATGTTCTCGCATGGTAATGACACGCTATTCCATTGAATATCACGAAATACTTATTCCTCACTAAATTTTTTTCCTCATATACTTAAAATAGATGTATTTAAATATACCATTACTTTTATCAATGATCACGGTAATTAAAGCAATTTTAACGGAGTAAAAAATAGACAGGTCACATTGCTTATGCCATTCAAACACACATTCGGCAAACGCGAACCTCATGAATATTAATATCAAGTTTTTACCCGTAACGGTGACAAAAATAGTATTGTTCCGTAAAAAAATAGCCGCTTCATAAATAACAATCAGTTCGAAACAAAAGAATAAGTTATTTTTATATACCAAGTTTCTACTAAGTATCGGCTACCGTGCGTTCGGCAGAATGTCTTTGTCTCTTATTGTTTTGTTAGACTATTTTGAATAAAAAAGTACCTAACGCTTTTCGCAATCCGTACAGACGTAGCTATTGTTTTGATTTGGTTCATTTTACCTTGGTTCTGTCCTACTCTAAATTTTCCGTTGTTACATTGAATATTTCGAAAATATTCTACCTACTTAGAGCGTGATAATTTGACTATTTTCAATAGACTTCAAGAAGAAGGTTGTATTTTTTTTTTACGTTTGTTACCTCATTATTCCGTCAATTGTAAACCGATTTTGATTATTTTATTTTTTATCTGAAAGGATATACTTACAGATCGGCCTTTTAGAAATGTTATCAAGATTGGTTCAACAGTTTAGTTTTTAAAGCTAAATAACTGGTTTTATCACAATCGAAGTCGCTTTTTTGTGGAATTCAATTGAATTATTGTCTCACAGATGGAGACTTTGTATAAAAGTGGATTGCTTGGGTACCTCTGTCCCATTTGTGTTTCTATTGTGAACCAGTTGTGTTTGCATGGCTGTGTTTCGGTTTGAAGGGTGGGATATGGCGTGAATTTACAGGGTACAGAGGAATAACACCTGAGTCCTCAGGAATGGCAACGCATGGGAAGTATCATGGGCGAAACAGTATACTTTGTTATGTCCATGGTACTACTCATGTCTATAGGCGACAGTTACCACTCTCCAACAGGTGGGCTGTCAGATTGTTTGCCATTCTAAGTTGTATAAAAAAAAATGTTACTTGTATTGTTAATTATTATATTAATTATTACATATAATAATAAATATTACATGTATAAATTATATTATATGTTTAAATGTAACTATTACTTTTTTACTTACATACTTTATAATATTGATAGAATTCTAAAAGGAATCGTCATATGTGTTCCGCCATAGAATAGGCCACCCCTTCCTTTACCGTGGGTATCATAAGAGGCGACTAAGGGAACTTATGGTCGAAGGATGGGCAGCAGCGTTCCTTGGGAGGAAAGGGATTGTTAGTAATGAGGATTAATAGCCCCATTGCTAGCAAGCCCTGTCAGGTCGACCTCCATGCGGTTCCTCTTGGAAAACATTGTGACTAATACTTGTTGCATTGGTCACGATGGGCTAACAGATCTGCTTTCGTGCTCGTCTGTCATCCTTTTGTCACTGATGACCCGCCAGTGTTTACCACACTGGTGGGATACCAGTGACAGATGATAGCGCAGGCGGGGTTACCATTCCATTAAAAAAAAAGCAGCGTTCCTTTTAAAATATCTCAAAAAGCCTAACAGCGGTTGCCAACCCGCCCGCTAAGCGTGGCAACGACTGGTAAAACTCCTCTTACGGGGAAGGCTTATGTTCAGCAGTGGACAATTAACGGCTGTAATAATAAATTCTAAAAAGAATTTATGTTCTTTTTAAAAAGAAGATAAAAAGTCTTTGTGAATGTTAACGTTTCATTGAGATTGTTAACAGATTTTAAAAAGAGGAATGTTCTTAATTGGCTATTCTTTCCCTTTTTATGATTGTTGCTTCATAACTCTGTTAGTCGTAAACCGAATTCGAAAATTCTTTTTTTGTCTTAAAGACTTATTGATTAGTCCCATAGAAATTTTATCATAATCGGTTTAGTAGTTTCGTTTTTAAATAAAAATAATTGGTTTTGCTACAATCGAAGTCGGCTTTTTTTTGTATCTTAGAATGGCAAACAAGCTGACGGCCCACCTGATGGAAAGTGGTAGTCGTCGCATATAGACATGAGCAAGATAGACATAATATAACAGAGTAAACTGTTTCGTCCATGATACCCTTCATGCGTTGCCATTCCTGAGGACTCAGGTGTTATTTCTCTGTACCCTATAAATTTACTGCCACATCCCACCCTTCAAACCGAAACACAGCCATGCACAATTGCATCACGGTAGAAATACGAATGGGACAGAGGTGTCCAAGCAAATGACTTTTGTACAACGTCTCCTTCTTGTAATTTTTTGTAGAACAATCTTAATTATTAAATATGTAATAACAAATTACTGTAAATAGCTATCAATAGTTACACTGCTATCATACTTATGTGATTATAAATGTAAATAGATTTTATTAATTTAAAATGTAGAAGTTGGTAAGGATAGATGCTTGTTATTCTTTCAGTTAAACATTACTAATCAGATTAGAATGAAATTTTTTACACAGCTACGTAAAACCGTAGGATACAGCTAGTAATTACATGATTTAATTTGTAATTATAAATTTTCAATATTTTTCACTGCATATTTTTCTGTTTTTCCAAATGTTAATTGCGACAAAATGCTATATATAGCATTATGTCCGATTTTTGTACTAGACTTTTTTTTAATGTGGTTGATAAGGAACAAATAAATAATTTTATTGTCAAAATAAAACAATGGAATAAGGATAAAACTTTGATTTTTATTGTTATCTTCAGCACGCAAACGAAATTCTCCAATAGTTACAATAATAAATATCATTTCCTTTAATAACTTAAATATCATAGATACACAATAATTTGGTTATTAATTAACATAAGTCACAATTTTTACTTTATGTGTACTGATTTTAAACAATTATGCATGATTTTCAAAAATGTATTTCGAATCGTGATTTTTAATGTCAAAGTTAATCAATTAATAATAATATTAATTTTAACAATTTATAATAATAAGTATTTTCTATCAACTTCAGTTCGATTGAAAGGCCGGTGCAATATATTTTATGAACAATGAACAATTTGGAAGTGACTTTAAAAGGTGGTATTTTCGTGTTCATTACATATTAATTTTGTTACAATTGCACACTAAATACTTAAACTATTATGTTAACATTTAAAAAAAAATCATTTGATAAATAAATTAACAGTATATCTATCTATGAGTTGTTGATATATCAATGGTATATGTGAATGTTATACAAATGAATTATGTTTGGTATTTTTAATTTACAGACTTAAGTAGATAGTTATTTCTTATTTACATCAAAAATATCCAAAATAATCCTTATGAAATTTATAAAAACTTATATTTGGAGCAAAGCATTATATGGATGTGAAACATGGACAATGACGTAGAAAGAAAGAAAGATGCTTGAGGTATTCGAAATGTGAACATGGAGGAGAATAGAAAGGATAAGCTGTACAGAAAAAAGTAACGAATGAGGAAGTCCTGAAAAGAATGAACGAGAAAAGAATATTAATTAAAATAATAGAGAATAGAAGAGGCAAAATACTGGGCCACCTTATACGACATGACGATTTTTTTAAGAGCATAGAAGGAAAAATAAAGGGCATAAGAGGAAGATTGAGAAATAACTACATGGGACAGATAAAAGAAACACTAGGTGTCATGTCGTATGGGGAGGTCAAGGATAGAGCTCGCTGGACGAAGATGCATGAATTAGTTGCACCGACAAGAGGAAACTCTTAAATGAAAAGAGACACATATCAAAAGTGTCTAGAGATCAGGTACATTTTTAAATATAAATATTTATCAAAAAAAAAAAAATGTATATTCTGTGTTTTCATCATTGACACAAATCACACAATGGCTCTCAAACAGCTTAAAAACGGCAAGACACCGGGGAGGACTGAATTACAGCAGAGCTTCTGAGACCGGGCGGTAAACCGGTATTTGTAGTTCTTCAGAAGCTATTTAATTTCGTCATCCAGAAGAGTGTTACGCCCGAGGCTTGGAGTAGAAGTGCGGTAGTCCTGATCTTCAAGAGGGATGACAATACCCTTTTGAAGAAGTATAGACCAATATCCCTTCCGAAACGCCTACGTACTGTTTTAGAGCTTGATGACGTTCAGCCAATCATGAAATGATGATGATATGAATCCTGATTGACAGTTCATTTTCTATTTAAAAAAAAAATATTTAAATAAATCAATTAATCAATCAATAACGATTCAAAAAGTCAAAATCATAATTCTTAATTGCAGTCATAGTCTAAAACGTACTTAATTCCTAGACACTTTTGATGAGTATATTACAAAACAATACACAAATATTTAAAGCAATTTAAGTAAAATTATAATTTGTTCCTAAAATTTTTTTCTAGTATTTAAAGACTATACTGGGATGTCTCAGTGGGCCGATTCTCGTGCATTAGAATTCGAAAAAAAAATTGAAAATCAAACATTTTTCGAACGATAATAAAGTTAACTAATTTTAATTTGATAGTTTTGCGAAAATACGATTTTACAGACCATCATAAACTTAATAGTCACTTTGAATAAAATCTATTAGAAATTTAGTTCATATTGGTCTTTATAATTAAGATTTCGCTGTGATATCAAATTTTAAAATTAGCCGTAGGTTTAGAGAAAGATTGACTCCAATGACTAATTTCGAATAACCATTTACAATGACAATAAAAATCTCCGTCGTCAAGTAATCGATGATTCGCACAACGTAAATTCTCAGTACACAACTATATGTCTATATAAAACAAAGTTATCACACGTTACACCATAAGGATAAATAAATAAAATAATTCTTTTTTGGCCGATATAAATACATTCTGATTAGTTTAATTAGATACTTATTACATAACACCTATCTCCCTATTCTTAGTATACGACGTATTTAAAGGACTAATAGGTAACTTCACCGTTTGTATATATTGTACAATATTGGTAAAATAACGTGTTGGTGTTCTGATATATCGAATATTAATTATCCTGTTGTGTTGTATTAAATACATCGAGTGTTTGTATTTCTCCAATTGCAATCCCTCACTTGATAATAAATAATAAAATATAGAACAAACTTAGAACAAGTAAAACGGAGGTATTCCTGTGATTATTTCTTTTGTTCTTTGTACTTAATCAAGATATACAGTCTTGTTTACATATTGGTCACACGTTTCTAAAGTCTAATCGCTATATTACATAACATGGGGCATAACACACGTCTATGTACTTAAATCTATTCGGGATGTTCTCTAAATCATCTATGAAAGTCGAGCTTGCCGTTGTCTATCTACTTACTATCTATAATTTACTTTACTTATATATAACATTAGGTAAAAATAATTTCGTATTGTTTAGTTTTTAAGCACAGTATCATGAAAAATAAGGTTTAGATTTTAAAATAAACATATTATTATATGTTTACATAATAAAATAATCGAACCCAGTTTTTGAATTCATGATTTTTATGTGTACCTACTTATATTCTTTGGCCTTATAAATCAATTTAGAAGTAGTATTAAAACAATTCTAAAGTTACATTATCTATGTTTTGCTCATTTCTACAATTAGTTAATTATAATTATCATTTCGGCTCAAGTAACTTGCTTTGACTAGGATTGTTAACAGTAGTCTTAAAAAAGTTAAGCATGTTGAGCTCGGCCAAGATGAATAAAAAATGCTATACGATCGGCGCTTCTTTCTCCGCACTTATTACACATGAAGGGATCATTATATCCATGAAAACCCATATGTATCGTATGCATTGTAAGGTCGCCGAAGGTAATATCGCAGTACTGACACGAGTAAGTATTCTGCGCCTTGGTAGATGGCGTGTCTTCATCGGATTCCGTTTCGGAGGCTTCAGCGTCCCGCATTTTATCATCCTCGTGTTGTAATCTTAAAGCTGCAGGCTGCAGTTTAAAAGCACGGCCTTTTCTTCTATTTTTGAGTGCCGTAGTAGGTGTTGCAGGTGCTTGTGGTTCTGTAGGTGGCGGTGAACCTGCCTCGCTAGCTTTGCCGTTTGTAAGGTCAAGAGCGTCGTTTGATTGTACCGGAGAAGTATTTCGCATGGTCGGTATACGAGGCAAATCGACTGGTGACACGGCCGGTGATGTTATTGGACCCGTTTCTGGTTGACGCTCTCCGTAGGAAAGGCGTTGGTGTAAAATTGAAGGGGGTGGCGACGCTGCTGTCTTATCAGAAATCGTTTCGCATTGTTTTGGTGATGTTCTTTGCTCGTAGTTATTATTTGGAGGGAAGAGAAACGAGGGAGGTAAAAGTGGTGGCAAGTATGGTAAGCTTACTGGAAAATGACTTCCGAATAGAGAATGCGTTGGGGGCGGTGGCTGCGATTGATTGGCATTATTGTTCATAGAAACTTGTTGTTCAAAGATTTTTGAGAGAGGCTTCTGTTTAGGACCCCGTCGAGTTCCATAGACATCTATTATTGGGAGAGGATTTGGTGTGCCGTCTATATTAAGTACCATTGCTGGATTATGTTGGTATTTACGGAGATGTAATTTCAGAGAATGGCAATACTTTGTCGCATAGCTGCAGTCAGCGCAGCGGTATTGATACACATTAGAATGTGACTTGAGGTGTGAGTTGAGCATAGATTTATTGACGCATGAGTACGAGCACTGACTACATTGGAATGGCTTTGATCCCAAATGATTTCTCATGTGATATTCGAGATGGTGTTTGTATTCAGTTACAAATGGGCATTTGCGACAGCATAACATTTTTTCTGGTTTAATATGTTCTTTACTGTGTTCCCAAAAACTAAGCTTGGTGACAGCTACGAATTCGCACTGTTTACATTTGAATGTTTTTACTTTTCCATGTGAGTTTACGGCTGGAACCCTGAGTCCAGGTTCTTCATCAAAATCGTCCTCGAGGCCAGATCCATCACGACTATCGTCGATATCTTGTTTGCTCTGAACACCATCAAAGCCAGAATCATGGAATCTTTCAAACGATCTTCGCTCCTGTTCTTGTTCCAAAGATGATGGTGTTCTGGGTGATTTTGGGGGTGTAGAATCTGCATGAGATATTGGCGTGGATACATGAGCAGGAGGTACTTTTGAGGAATATGCAATTTCGTAACTTGGTGATGGTTCACGTCCATCATTGATTTTGTGCTCGAAACCTGGAGGTGTAAGTAAGTTGTATGGTACTGCGCCACGGTAGGAATCTAGATGAACTCCCAAATTTGCTTTAGCTTTGAGCTGCACATTATCATAGTAGGGCGACGGTTCTCCAGCGCTGCCGACGCTGTGGGGAGAGTGACCGTTAGAGTCTTTACTCGAGGATGAAGGAGAAGCACTATGAAACCCTTCGGAGTAAAATCCACTTGTTTGTTCTTTCGAGAAGCTCGTATCGTCCATCGGTTCCGTTTTCTAGAAAGATAACATACAGAATATTGGTCACCTGGTTATTGAGCTAAATAAGTTCAAATATAATTTCTTGAAAATAAATTCAACTTACTACTGCAGTTGGTTGCAGAAGGGGACCCCAGGGTTGCGTGTGAGCGGAGTGTGGAGCTGGCGGCATGCCGGCGGGGGATGCGCAACTTATCATACCTGAGACAAATAACCATGACTTTTAGATATATTATACATTTTTATGTATTTTGCACTTTTGTTCAATTCTTCCATAGCGTAATAAACAATCGTAAATATTTGCTGACGGATCAAATGCCTTTACAATGTAAAATGCGGAAAGGTTGAATCACGTATTAAAGGTGTCATTGTTGCAATGTAATTAAATAACAAATTATTTATAAAAGATTCCAACGATTCATTAGTAATAAGAAATATTATATTTAGTTAAAGAATTCTGCTATGCAATATTAAAAATGTAAAATTTTTTAAAGATGTTTCAATGTTTGATATTCAATTAACACTTATAGAGCCGAATAAACTTGAATGAAATTCTGTTCATAAATAGATCTTATTTTTGATTATTGATACTTACGATACTCTTTATCTTAATAAGTTAGAGAGATAAACACGAAACCATGATGCAATCTAGTTAATAAGTTATAAAAAAATCCTATGTCGTAGGCAATTGAAGTTATTAATTTTCAGGGCTCGAGTGATAATATGTGAAAAAGGCGACTGTAAGGACTTGGTTGAAATTCAAAACGCAGATGGATGACATTCTAAATCTTACTTAAATCAAGTTGCACGTAGCAGTCACTGATGTTATAATTATTCTATTTTAAAATATAATATGTATTAAATGAACTCATTGGAAACTCATTTGAATATTTGATTATAATTATAATTTTTGTTATTATATTTTCCTATTAGTTACTATTCATTACGTCCTTATTAGCAAATTGTTAATGATAATTACGTACAACTATTAGATTATTACAATGATAAATTAATATTTGCATTTTATTTTATAATAGCTACGTTATTGGTATAGATACATTGACGGAGTACTAGTTAGTAGTCATAGATAAGGACCAAGTCGGCTCAGTTAGCCTAAAACGACGAATTTTAAGAATTAATTACAATGGTTTCCGGAGCGATTATATGGAGGTTCATACGACATTGTTAGCAATTGTACCCGTCGGGGGGAAAGGAGGGATTGTTAGTAATGGAGACTGAGAATCCCATTGCTAGCAATATACCGAACCAGGTCGACCTCCTCGCGATTCTCCCTGGAAACTATCATGGTTAATTCCTGACGAATTCATCATGATGGGCTAACTGGTCTGTTTTCATTCTCATCTACCACCCTTCACTGGTGCTCCGCCAGCGTACCCCGTTAGCGCAGGTGGGGTTACCATACCATTTTCACCCATAAAAAAATAAAAGATTGTACCCGTCGAGCCCATTACTAAAAATTCTTTTGCCCGGCCTAAGACAATTGACAATAACAACAATACGAATTATCATTCAAAATATGATGTACCTTTATTATGTTTGAATAGAAGTGAGAGATTTTGTTTACTATATTTATGTTCATTGTGAGCAGGTAAACATCTCATCGTATCTGAATAGTTGGTAACTACATTGAAATTACCTTTTTTCACCATAAGTGGAATTAATTTGAATTATACCGGCGCGGAACAAATATATTTTTGTTTATAATTTATCTCTTAAAAATTTCTTTTTAATATTATAAAATATACTATGCGAATATATATTAAGAATTGTATTAAAAATTTTATTTACAGATCAGTAAAAAAATGAGAATAGTTGTTTTACCATTTCGTTTTTCATCTAAGCAGTGCTAATGTATTTATTAAATATTCTAGGTAGATATGACTGTAACATAAAAAAATATATATAGAAAAATATAAGTATATATTAAATTAAAAAAATTTTCTATCTATTAATAATTTAGGATTATGCATAAAAATATCTTTAAAAATATATAGATCAATGCATTAATCTATAATATTAAATAAGATTATCAACACTTACCTTCTTTCTGGTAAAGTTTTTAAACACAACACACTAATATAAACATCAATTTATTTTCACTTCGGTCTTTTAAAGTCACTATAAAATAAACACAAATAATTCAGCAACGTTTTTTGTTTTTTTTTTGAACAATCTTCAGCACGCGCGATCTGAGCGGTATAGTCCGCTTGGCACTGCGGCTTGCATTCAACTGAAAAAAAGCCTGTCAATTTTTATGCCTCAAACATCGATAAATGTATTCTACATTAGAAGGCGACGAGTTTTCTGGTGTAAGCGAGAGACCAATAGTGTCAGATATACACGTCTCTTTCGCGCCCCCACAGCCTATTTTTACTCGAACCAATACGACGCGTGCTACTGTGGGGTGGGGATTAACTTATTAAGTTATTGTTTATGCGATATTAATAATAAAAAAATAAGCATCCCTTGGCAGAAGTTGTTATTGTAATAAACTGTATGCGTTATACTATAGGTTATTAATAGACAATATGATATTGTTACGTAGGGAAATGAGATTGTTATCCATTATATTGGTGACAAATCTAACGTGATATTTATGTTTTGTTTATATATTTTATAAATAAATTGTTTTAGAAATATTTGTTTGATTTAAGTATGTTTATAATAAAAGAAGTCAGCAAATAAGTAATTACATCTACTACTGGACGTAATAGCTTAGTAAAAACATACACGTGCACGATCCATCTATTTTAGACTTTCTATATACCAACGTTCCCTTGTCACATCGCACTTCTTTATGAATAAATAAACTACGCGTATAAAAAGCTCGCGCGTTGGAAGGAGGCGCTTTGAAGGGGCGTCAAGCTTTTTATGTGAACCGATCAGCCAATCGTAGTGTGGCATTAAAAAAGGAACGATTTTGTATTTTTTGTCACTCATCCACTCAACCAATAAAATGCGGAACTTTTTTATTTTTATGACTTTATATTCTATATATGTTACATTGTTTCTTTCTCAAAATGTAGCTACGACATACAGATAATAGAATAAGAAATTCACAGTTTTATATATCTACTAGTAATAACATTGTATCTAATAATTACCTTTTTCAAAATTATGTACCTTTTCTTTTATAACCTCACTAATGAAAATATATGTGTTTAATTATATGTATTTAAATATACATATTAAAACCTAATATTCAGTTGATTTAATTATATATATTTATTGATGTTAAGTATATTAACTTCAATAAATATAAATTTTTATTCTATCTAAATTCATATTTATTGAAGTTACTATATAAAAAAAATAGTTTATTCTATATAAATACTATATCTATGTTTAAATATATCTAATTTAAATGATTATTTTTACATTCCTTGTTTTACTTATATTTTATTTACCTACAGGTATATTACCTACGTGTAATGAGGACTAAATTATAGTATCTTTATTTTCTCCAATGTTATTATGTGTGTTTATATGAGTAATGTCTTAATAAATATTTAAAATACAACATGACTCCCAATAGTAAATATTGAATAATAACTGTTACCTATTAAGAAGATACACACACATTATCGAAAATAATTATCAATTATACCTATTCTATATTATATATACCTACAAAAAAATTGTCGAATTGAAAACCTCGATTTTAAAGTTTGATGGATAGGTATTAGGCGTTTGGTTTAACTCTTATTAATAATTAAAAAAAAAAAAACATTCGTGATAAAATAAAAACACGGGAGTGAACCACATTGATTCCAAAAAGAATTATTCAAATTGGTTAAAATAACATAAGCTTATCAAAACGTTTTACGTTAACTAAACGGGACTATATGTAATCGCAAGAAATTTTTATTACATATAGATACGAGCAAGTCTGCCCGTACATACGATGCGTTATACAAATATTTACTGGTCCATTTATGGAAAAAATAATTTCCTAATAGTTCTAGTTTGATTAACTACAATTTTATCTGTTGGGCAGTATCACACAATCATCGTCGCAGGGTTGTCACGCCGCTACAATATATATAGATATATATTGTCATCCTTATAAGTCCATAAAAATCCCATAGAAAATGGAAATTATAACATATTTATATATCTACTGACAATTCACAACAGTGTCACGGGTATAATTTTTCTCAAAAACTAATAAATCGTTGACCAGAGGGAGACTTTGTACAATAGTCGTTTGCTTGGGTACTTCAGTCACGTTCGTGTTTCTACCGTGAAGCAATTGTGTTTGCATGACTGTGTTTCGGTTTGAAGAGTGGGATATGGTAGCAAATTTACAGGGTACAGAGGAATAACACCTGAATCCTCAGGTATGGCTATACATGGGGAGTATCATGGGCGAAACAGAATACTTTGTCATGTCCATGGTACTGCTCATGTCTATAGGCGACGGTTAGCACTTTCCATCAGGTGGGCCGTCAGCTTGTTTGCCATTCTAAGTTGCATAAAAAAAAGCACCCTGACGTTTCATACATATATATATATATATATATAAATATACTGTATGTCTATACCATTTATTTT
Source organism: Galleria mellonella (assembly GCF_026898425.1). NCBI lineage: Eukaryota > Metazoa > Arthropoda > Insecta > Lepidoptera > Pyralidae > Galleria > Galleria mellonella. The sequence continues at coordinate 2,450,087 of NW_026442090.1, read as the reverse complement.
TATGCTTACATGATATTTTATCAAGTAATAAACCATAATGTTATGTGTTTTAAAGTACTACAGTCAATATTTCGCAATCTAAATTATATCTACTAAATTGTTATTGCACTAAAGTACATAATGAATCAGAGGTACAATTACAGAATGTAACATTAACAAATATTAGTATGCTAATATTAGAAAAGATAATGAGAGTTTACTTAATTGCTGTTATTAAAAATAACTTATTTTTACAATAAAATTTTAGCATCTAAATAGTGTCAGTAATTAGGAGGGATTATTTGTAATGCATACTCGTAAACATAGATAAAATTCCATAGGAAATAATGAGTTTTCTGCTAACAATACGCCCTGTTTAGTCGATCATCGCGCGATGCCGCCTGGAAATCAATTTGGTAATTCCTGATAAATATGTCATCATGGGCTAACTGATCTGACTTCATCTTCACCTCAACTATCAACACTGGTATTCGGCCAGTATATACCGATGGCGCAGGCGGCGTTATTCTTTTTTTATACAACTTAGAACAGCAGACAGGTTGACAGCCCACTCAAAGGAAAGAGATAACCGTCGCCCTATAGGCAACCGTATTATGGACATAACAGAATATAGTGTTTCGCCAATGATACCTTTCATGTATTTCCATTCCTGAGGACTAAGGTATTACGACTCTGTATCCCGTAATTTTATTGCCATATCCCACCCTTTAAACCGAAACATAACCAAAACACAACTCCACAGAAATACGATTGATACTCGAACTGGACAGAGGTACTCAAGCAGATGACTTTTGTATAAAGTTGAAATGTGAGACTTCGTACAAAATTTTTTTCTCTGATCTCTTAGTATTTTATTTTTATTCCATTAAAAAAATAGTGACAGCCCTACGGATGCGACTCTTTATCTAAGCGTTAACTAAAGTAACACGCGATAATTAGAGGAAAAAATATTAAATTATATCAGTAAGGCGCCAGTATTAATGTTTTTTATTATTATTAACCGATTAACACAAGAAACGTTATGTTAGGTAATGGTCAGAATATAGGGCACAAAAAAATCTACGCATCAGTGACTTTGTTATGTAGCGTTAGACCATACATACGTAAAAAAATAGTATAAAAAATCGGAATATGGCAATTGTGGCAACAACATGGTAAAGCGTATGAATTTGTACAGAGGGAGACTTTGTACAAAAGTCGATTGCTTGGCCCACTCGTGTTTCTACCGTGAAGCAGTTGTGTTTGCATGGCGTGAATTTACAGGGTACAGAGGAATAACACCTGAGTCCTCAGGAATGGCAACGCATGGGGGGTATCATGGGCGAAACAGTACACTCTGTTATGTCCATGGTACTGCTCATGTCTATAGGCGACGGTTACCACTTTCCATCAGGTGGGCCGTCAGCTTGTTTGCTATTCTAAGTTGTATAAAAAAAAAACAAGACTACATTTAAATAGGGTACTGGTTTTGATTCTCGTGTGATTGAATATGGTAATGATCTTTATACATTGATGGCCATAATTTTTTTATTCCATTTTTTAAATTATCTGCCTCTTAGTAAGTAAGCAATAAATATAATTGTCCATATCTTATTAAAAAAAATTAAACAAATATTTGGCTTTTTGTATAATAATATGTTATCTACATATTATCTTCTTATTTTTTAAGAATGTAGGTAAGTACATACACAGTTAAATTGGTTTCAAATAAATTTAGTTCTAACCTTAATTGCACTCAACTGACAGAATAGTAATGATATTTTTTAATTTTACTAATGGTCTAGTTCACGTAATGCCTACGTAGGTACCGTTATTTGGGTTGACACGTTATGAAACCAGTAATATCTAGTAATGGACATGATTTGTATTGACTTAAACATTATTAGAGTTTGCTTTTACAAAATCTAATGAAAATATAAACAGTTTATCAGTAGTTTACGAGTACTGACGTCTAATACGTAGAACAAATCAAAACTCGATAAGATATACTAGATATACCTACCAGAATAAAAAAAAGTAAATAAGGCCTGTCAATAAATCTTAATGGAAATATAACACTACGTTACGTTACACGATTATAGTACCCGTTAAACTGATAGCTGGAATGAATAGGTAATGAGTCATAGATAAAAAGTGCCAAATATATGTGGTATCCATCACGTCTAGTTTTCGACGTAGATGTCAATCATTATTTTAACTACCCTCAGTTTAGGCGTATAAGAAACAGTTGAGGTTTTCGATGTTATTATACTTTTTTATTGTTTTTTTTTTTTTAATTCATAAATTGTTTCTATTTGATAACCTCGATATCTCTGAACGATATATTTGAAAATCCAACATGACTACTGAACTAAGTGGCCGTCGCAACTGCAAAAATGCACCAAATAAGTTTTGTTACGTTTGTGGACAGTATATTGTGAAATCTACTAGCTATTTTACTCGGACTACCGGATGGATTTACTAAATACTGTTGTTTTCTTTGTTTGCGGGACAGCCGAGCCACTGAAAAGCACTATACTACAAAAGTATGGCCTGAAAGGTCAGAGTTTGTTTGCGGAAAAGCGAATGTGAAACATACACCATTAGTAGATACTAAAAATATAATTTTACTATCACTCTACATAAAACTTGGTCTGATAAAAAGTTTTGTTAAGGCTATGAATCAACAGGGAGATGAATTTTTATATTTGAAGATGGTATTTTTAAAGTTAAATGACGCAAAACTCAAAGGAATATTCGTGGGACCACGAATACGCACATTGATGAAAGACCCAATTTTGACAAAAAGCTTACTGACAAGGAACTCGGTGCCTGGTTATTACTGAAAGCAGTTGTAAAAGGGTTTTAAGGGAACCATAGAGCCGAAAATGCGGAATAGCTAGTAAACAACATGTTAAAAGCATACGAAAAGTTGGGTTGTAGAATGTCGTTAAAAATCACTTTCTTTATTCCCACTTTTCTTTCTTTTCATCTAATCTTGGTGCTGTCAGTGATGAGCAGGGTGAGAGATTCCACCAAGATGTAAAGAAGCTTGAAGAATGATTTCAAGGCTGTTGGGACACAACTATGCTAGGCGATTACTGTTAGCGTCTAAAACGAGAAGATCCTTCAAAACACAAAAGACAAAGTTAAAATTTAAAGGTATTCAAAGGTTTAAATTGTATGAATTTATTTTTCTTGTATTTTTTATACCTAAATGATAAAAAATAAACTCGATTGATGTATAAAAATCTGGTATATTTTACTAGATTTCTTGAAATAGTGTTTGATTCTTTCAATTTTTAGCATAATTTGGCACATCCTCAGGGAAAAAAATGGGACGTGATGGAAAGAAAATATCTATGTATCCTTACTAAACGATAAGAATAAATAGGAAAACGTGACGTTTCAAAGCGGGTACGTATTTTTTTTTTTCATTTGT